>NC_082722.1:10359903-11757653 GCF_030144855.1 Hypanus sabinus | reverse complement strand
TAACCTAATGGGTGTCCACCTGTCTTCTTGGTAATCACACACTAGGACTTCTTGTCCAATCTCAAAGCCCTTGCTTCTTCACCTGCTAACTGGTTGAACTGTTTATTCTGTACTTCCCTCCAGAGGTCTGGTTTCAGGAGCTCTATGCGAGATCTCAGATTCCTGTTTATGAACAGCATTACAGGAGTTTGATTTTTCATTGCACAAACAATGTTCTGATACACAATAAAGCAGTAGTCCGCCTTGTGCTGTCGAAAAATGTCCTCTTTGTCCATCGCTTTAATGAACCATGAAGGTTTGGATAAATATTTCAGCTAAACAATTCGTTGCTGGGTGATGGGGAGCTGACTTGAAATGTCTGATGTCATTTTTCTTCAGGAACAGTCAGAATTCTACTGAAGTGTATTGTGGTCCATTGTCACTCACAATCTGTTCTGGTAAAACATCTCTGGCAAAGTCGGTCTTCACACTGGAGACTGTCTTTGTTGAGGTGGTTGACTTCATTGGTATAATCCCCAGGCATTTTGAATGAGCACCCACAGCAATCAGAACCATGAACTCCACGAATGGCCCAGCAAAGTCAATATGACCTCTTTGCCATGGTGACGATGGCCACTCCCACTGGTGTAATTATGCCCATGGGGGTGAACTTTCTGCCATCTTGAACAGCTTTTAGCCAAGTCTTCGATCTATTTATCTGTTCCTAGCCACCACACAGAGCTCTGTGTAAGACTCTTCATCTTGACCGTACCCAGGAGTCTTTCATGCAGATTTTCTAACATTCGGTGTTCCCTCTAACATGCAGTGTGCATTTAGAGGGAACCACAACATGAGATCCACACATCAGTGTTCTTTGACAGTTAACACACAGTACACTGCAGATGCTGACGAAGGGTCTCCACCCAAAACGTTGACTGCTCCTTTCAACGGATGCTGCCCGACCTGTTGAGTTCATCCAGCTTTTTTGTACGTCTTGCTTTGACAGTTGGACTTGTCTCGCTGAGAACTCTGGAACCATAGGGTTAACATGAGTTGGCCATCCTTGCATGGTGATTTTAGAGACTTTGGACAAAGTCGGGTTATTCCTTGTTTCCCTTTGTATTTCAGAACTTGTTACCAGCAACTACTCTGCCAATGCAGTGTGAAACACTTCTGCTGGGTCACAGTATGAAGACTTTTCTTCTTCAGTTGCCAATAGTGGAAGACGTGACAAGCCATCAGTGTTGCTGTGTTGTTTGGTACCCTTGAAGTATGTCATAAAAGTGGGCTCCTAGGAATAGTGCCCAATTTCACTGTAATTCATTTCCTGGGATTGAAAATGGACACAAAGGGCTGGTGATCTGTCATTGGCATAAACTTTTGTCTGTAGAAGTAATGATGGAACTTCTTTATTCCTCATACTATACTAAGTGCCTTTCAGTCGATCTGTACATAGTTGCTTTCTGACTTGTCAATTATCTTGAAGCAACATTTCTGCTAACATTATCAACATCCCTACCCATTACATGTTAATCTCATTGATTGCTCTGTGCATTACGTTCAACTACATTGATTTGTCAGAGACACTAGAGGCTGCAGATACTGGAATATAGAACAACACCTAAGGTGTTAGAAGAATTCAATGGGTCAGGCTGCATCTGTGGGGGGAAATGGACGTTGATATTTCAACTGATATTTCAGTTAACAGTTGATATTTCATGTCAAGACCCTTCATCTGAAACATCAACTGTCCATTTCCCTCCATAGATGAGGCCAGACCTGCTGTTCCTCCAGCATTTTGCGTGCTGATTCACATTGCTTCACACTGACCAGCAACATCAATGTGAAGTGTAGACCAAAGGGTCCAAAATAGCAACTGTGCTTATAGAGTGGACCTGAAGTGATGAAATTGGACATCCACAAGTAGCCAGTTGTCTTTAAGCAATTGGCCACTTCTCAGGAACTACAGAGATTTGTGTGAAGTATGTTATTTAAACAACCGCATCAGGAAGGATCAGAGAACCTGCTCGGTTTGAAGGAATTTTATAGAGTCAGAGCAATGAACTGCTCAGACAAACCAGTCCATGCAGAACACGGTGTCCACCCAGCTCGTCCCAATCTCCTGTGTTTGTCCCTTATCTCTCTGAGCCCATCCGCTCCATCTTCAAGGATGGAGGATGTGTGCAAGGGTTGATGGGATAGTTCAATATAAACCACACCCAGGTGGGGCACAACATAAAGGATGTTAAATTCCTATTTCACCCAGCTCCAGGGCAAGAGCCTGACCTCTGAACTGTACTGTGACACTTCCCATACTTATCTGTGTGACTGGCTGGTTTTGCACTGAGTAGAAACATAGAGCCTACAGCACAAAGTTGTGCCGAACATGTCCCTACCTCAGAAATTTCCAGGCTTACCTATAGTGTTCTATTTTACTAAGCTCCACGTACCTATCTAAAAGTGTCTCAAAAGACCCAATTGTACCCGCCTCCACCACCATTGCCAGCAACTCATTCCACATACTCATCACTCTCTGAGTAAAATACTTAGCCCTGACATCTCCTCTGTACCTACTCCCCACCACCTTAAACCTGTGTCCTCTTGTAGCAACCATTTCAGCCCTGGGAAAAAGCCTCTGACTATCCACACGATCAATGCCTCTCATCATCTTATACACCTCTATCAGGTCACTTCTCATGCTCCGTTGCTCCAAGGAGAAAAGGCCAAGTTCACTCAACCTATTCTCATAAAGCATGCTCCCAAATCCAGGCAATATCCTTGTAAATCTCCTCTGCACCATTTCTAAGACTTCTACATTCTTCCTGTAGTGAGGCAACCAAAACTGAGCACAGTACTCCAAGTGGAGTCTGACCAGGTTCCTATATAGCTGCAACATTACCTCTCAGTTCCTAAATTCAGTTCCGCGATTGATGAAGGCCAAAACACCATATGCCTTCTTAACCACAGAGTCAATCTGCATAGCTGCCTTGAGCGTCCTATGCACTTGGACCTCAAGATCCCTCTGATCCTCCACACTGCCAAGAGCTTTACCATTAAAACTATATTCTGCCATCATATTTGACCTACCAAAGTGAACCACTTCACACTTATCTGGGTTGAACTCCATCTGCCACTTCTCCCCAGTTTTGCATCCTATCAATGTCCCACTGTAACCTCTGACAATTCTCCACACTATCCACAACACCTCCAACCTTTGTGTCATCAGCAAACTTACTAACCCATCTCTCCACTTCCTCATCCAGGTCATTTATAAAAATTGCGAAGAGTAAGGGTCCCAGAACAGATCCCTGAGGTGTTCCACTGGTGACCAACCTCCATATAGGATATGACCCATCTACAACTATTCTTTGCCTTCTGCGAGCAAGCCAGTTCTGGATCCACAAGGCAATGTCCCCTTAGATCCCATGCCTCCTTACTTTCTCAATAAGCCTTGCATGGGGTACCTTATCAAATGCCTTGCTGAAATGCATATGCACTACATCTACTGCTCTTCTTTCATCGATGTGTAGTACCCACAGCATATGTACCCCAGTGAAACCCACCTGAGCAAACCCATGTTCTTGATGTGAGAGCTAGCAACATGATTTTCCTGACAGATTGTCTCCCAAGAGCTATTTTGCATTTAATACAATTTGGATACCAGTGATTAATAATAAAATAAATTTCTGTCCATTTGCAAATGGATGCAACTTTATTGAGTACATTCAATATTTAAATGTTAGGACAAAGTCTGATATCTTGAGGAACTAAAATAAAATGAGATGGATATTTGATCAATTCAAATAATTGTACATTACCCTGATTGGGAAATCAGCTTCTTTCATTTTTTTCAGTGTAATAATCAAATTTGGAATTTAAACTTTCAGAAAACCCCTTTAATAACGACAGCTTTAAAAAATCTTTTAATAAAACTTATTCAGCACTTAGTTCTGGACCAGTTGTCCAGAAATACACAGAAAGAGCAAGGTTTCACACTCGGTATGAACCCTCAGTTGTCAACTTTTGAAAGTTTCACTGCAGGTTCTTTCATCTCCAATTATTGCCCACCCTATGTAAACAGCTGTTATCTCCCCAAATATTCAAAACCTTAACAACCCAATAAATAAGTTCTTAAAAAAATGAAAACCCACTCTCCCTAAAAAGACTTATATTTACACACAAGAATCCTCACATTCATTTCCTGAAGATTAATCTTTAATTCTTATTGGCTGCTGATGCCAGTCTTTAAAGGTTTCATTTATCCCTAAGGATTATTAGCAATATCCAATGTTCATTCTGAGCAGGAACACTGTTACCGCTCTGCAAAAAGGTGGCTGTGTTGAGGATGCAGAATGATTGGTGTCACTGTTCAGTCCACTGTTAGTTAATGACTACATGAACTGTGAGGGTTCTCAGAGGTCATGTTGAGGCTATCCAAACCTGAACAAAACCCAGCAAATTTTTGGGAAGAGGGAAGGACGGGAAAGGCAAAATGCATCCATGAGGGAGAAAAGCCCTAGGGTATGTGGAACAGTTGGTGGGGATCTTTGCCTAAATACTCATAGTGACCCCATCCCAGATGTCTACATTATCAGCACCAGCAAAGGGAACTGATATTACCAGCACAGCTGCTATTGGAGCTGTTGCCCAGTGAGCTCCAGACTCATTGATATATCTGAAAGCGTCTAACTGAAACCAGACACCAGATTCCCCAGCGATGAACAGCTGATTGTTTTTATCCACAGACTTTTCTGTGTATCATGATAGATGGCATTTATTACATGGTTCTCTGTGTTTGCAGCTCACTTTCATCAGCTGATAATAGAAACCTTACTATGGTCCTAAATATGGCATGAGTCAGTGTCTGTCAAACATCACAGATGGATGCTCACAGAGGAAAGAGGATGTAGGCCTTTCCCCACAGCTTTGTGGGGTTCCCCTTCAAGCTTTATCTAACTTTCCTTTGCAATTCAGCTTCCATCTGCTACCTGAATACAGAGCACAACAATATACGAAGTGTTTCATAATCCCACACTGGTGTTTTATCCAATATACTTCAATCTATGTCTTCTGATGACATTGTGCATTTTCCGTTATCCAGCACAGCTACCTCCCTAATTAACATCATGATTGTACATTATTATCAAACACCTCCATCAAATTACCAAACATCATTTGCCTTAAGAAACAAATTCTCACAAGGCAACAGAAGTTCCCCTTTTATTTCTCTGAATAAACCTTTACCCATTCCATTATATCTGCCCTATTGTAATGCCCAGAAGCTGAGCACAGTTTTAACATAACTTCCCATAATTAGCACCTTAAATTCTATGTGACTTTCATAAACTGATCTGCTACTTCTCTAGATCACTCAATCTGCTCCTGAAGCACTTTTAGCATTTTCCCATTTAATTCAAAAATACAAGAGATTCTGCAGTTGTTGGAAATCCAAAGCCATACCCATTAAATGCTGGAAGAATTTAGCAGGTCAGGCAGCACCTATGTAGAAGAATAAACAATGTTTTGGGCTGATGTCATTCATTGGAACAAGAAAGAAAAAGGGAAGTAGCCAGAATAAGAAGGTGCAGGGGAAGCTGATAGGTGATAGGTGGGACCAGGTGAGGGGGAAGGGGAATTGAAGTGAGGAGGGGAGGTAAAAGGTGGAAGAAATAAAGGGCTGAAGAAGAAAAAATCTGATAGGACAGGAAAGATTTGAGTTATATTGTCCTTCCAGTGTCTTCGTAGTACAACATACTGCTTCACACTTCCCTGCATTAAATCTTGTTTACAGTCTATGCACACCTCATGTTCCTAACTAGACTTCGGAGTTACATGTTATTGTCAAGTTTTCAAAGTATGCCCATCACCCTTAGTGCAGGTCAATACTGTGAATCAAATACCAGCAAACTAGTTAATTTGATGGGATTTTTGTGTGGTACTTCACTGCCACAATAGCCCATAACCTATTAATCAATATGTACTTCTTTCTCCTCTTTCCCAGATTTCTTACTGTCAAAATTCTATTCCCATTCCCATTCCTCTGCACCTTCATCTTTCTACCCTTCCTATATATTGCTTGGCTTCATTTATCCATTTGCATTTAATCTCTCCTGCCACTGAAATGCCACAGACTCCTCCTCCTCTTTAGCTCTCAACCTTCTTTTCCCCCAATGCTGTATTTACTACAGAAATTTGTTTCTCTTTCTACAAGTACTGATTGACCTCTCAGATGTTATTCACTATTTTCTAGTTTCTGTTTTTTTAATTCTTATTGAAGTCTTTCATGCTTTCAAAGCACAAATGGGGATTGGTTTAAAGGGGCAATGTCTCTGGCAGAAAGGGAAAACTCAACCATTGACATCCTTGGGTCTGGACTGAGGAATGTTTTGTGTGCGTTAAACAGACCTAATCACAGATAAACAGAATATTTGACAACATTGATGCTGATGTGACTGGATGATCTTTTCCCGCATTTTTTCTATTGTTTCCACGCTCCAGCAAGTAGTTAAAATAATTTTCTTTAAAAAGCATCACTTTTGCAAACAATAAATACTTTTAAATAGGAAAAACATAGCACAAAGGACTTAAGTCATGGGGTGAAGCTACAGCTCCAGGCTTTGGCTTCAGTGGTTACAAATCCCCAATTTTTTCCCATACAAATCTTCATGGATGCCCAGATGTACCACAACAAAAATAACTAAGGCCTCTGTGCCTTTGTGTTGGTGGTCTATGTGTGTGTTTATGTACGTGTGCATGTAACTATGTGTGTATATGTGCACATGTGTAAGGTGTGTGTGTCTGTTTATGAAAGTGAGTATGTGTGTGTCTATATATGTACATTTATGTGTATCTGCATTCTTGTTTGTATGTGGGTGTATGCACATCTATATGTAAGTGTGTGTATTTGTGTGCAGTGGATGTATACATGCATGTGTCTGTTTATATGCATGTGTGCAGCTCTGTGTGTGTATGTGTGTTTGTGCATGCACAGGTGCACATGGATGTTGCTGTGACAGTGCATTTAAAAATGAAGCTGGCTGGGACTTGTGAGGATCCCCCTTCCATCCCTGACACCTCCACTATCGGCACGGTCTACTTGGGGATTAGCCTTAGCAGCTCCTCGTCCGTCAGGCCATTGACTGCAGTAATGTGGTGTAACTGCTCCAGGTAGCGTGCCTGATCACGCATGAAGTGTGGGATCCGTGTGTTCTGCAGGATGGCACATTTCTTCAGGTGTTCCACATCCTCAAATGAAACCTGGGATATGGCAGAAAGAGGGAGAAAAATATTATTGATTGAAAGAGACAAGAAAACAGCAAGATAAAGAAGTCTCTGTATTACATTGTTGATAATATTGGTCAAGTCCCCAAAACACCCCACAGATGCATTACCATTTAAATTTAGCACTGTTGGATTTAGCACTGTTACTTTTGCAATCCAAGTATTCTGGGAAGTCAAGAATGAGGCATAAAAATTACTGCACTGTTGCAAGAGTGGAAAACAAACAAAAAACGGGAGCTGAGAGAACAAAGAAATGCCAAAGGGTAAAGCAATCCTGGACATCAGTTGAGCAGTTGAGTGCTCCGTATGCAGTATGTGGGAAGTCAGGGCAAGCACAATTGTCCCTGATGACTACACCTGTAAAAGGTGCATCCAGCTGCAACTCCTGACAAACCATGTTAGGGAACTGGAGCTGGAGGTGGATGAACTTCAGATCGTTCAGGAGGCAGAGGCAGAAATAAACAGGAGTTACAGGGAGATAGTCACTCCTAAGAGTCAGGAGACAGGTAGCTGGGTGACTGTTAGGAGAGGGAAGGAGATTAGACAGAATGAGCAGAGCTCCTCTGTGGCCATTCCCACCAATAATAAATACAAACGATGTATATCATTTCAGATACTGTTGATGAGGATGACCTACCAGGGACAAGTTGCAGTGGTTGCGTCTCTGGCACCAAGACTGGACCCTCAACTCAGAAGGGAAGGAGGGAAAAGAGGAGAGCAGTAGTGATAGGGGATTTGATAGTAAGGGGGACAGATAAGAGGTTCTGTGCAAGAGATCAAGAATCCCGGATGGTCTGTTGCCTCCCTGGTGCCAGGGTCCGTGATATCTCAGATCGCGTTCTCAGTATTCTCAAGAGGGAGGGTGAGCAGCCAGATGTCGTGGTCCAATGACATGGCTAGGAAGAGTGAGGAGGTCCTGAAAGCTGAGTTTAGGGAGTTAGGTGCCAAGTCAAAGGGCAGGACCTCCAGGATAGCAATCTCAGGATTGCTACCAGTGCCACATGCAGGCAGGTTTAGAAATAGTAAGATAGTGCAGATCAACACATGGCTGACAACATGGTGCAGGAGGGAGGGCTTGAGATTTATAGATAGTTTATAAATAGATATATATAGATAGCTTCAGATTTCCAGGGAAGATGGGACCTGGTCTGACGGGACGGTTTACATCTGAACTGGAGGGGGACAAAAAATCTTGCAGGGAGGTTTGCTAGAGAGACTCCAGTGCATTTAAACTAGATACAAGGGGGGGAGGGGAACAGATGTATGGGAGAAGGAAGAAAAAGAAGACAGTAAAGTTGTCTGCACCGTTAGTGATAAACAGAGAGTAAGAGGTGGAGAATTTCTTAAATGCATTTATTTTAATGCTAGGAGCATTGTAAGAAAGGTGGATGAGCATAGAGCATGGATTGATACCTGGAAAAATGATGTTGTAGCTACTAGTGAAACATGGTTGTAGGAGGGGAATGATTGACAACTAAATATTCCTGGATTTCGTTGCTTCAGGTGTGATACAATTGGAGGGACAAGAGGAGGAGGTGTTGCATTGCTTGTCAAAGAAAATATTACAGCGGTGCTCTGACAGGATAGATTAGAGGACTCATCTAGGGAGGCTATTTGGGTGGAATTGAGGAATGGGAAAGGTGTAGTAACACATAGGGGTGTATTATAGACCACCTAATGGGAAGCTAGAATTGGAGCAGCAAATTTGTAAGGAGATAGATAATTGTAGTAAGAACAGGGTTGTGATTGTGGGAGATTTTAATTTTCCACACATAGACTGGAAAGCCCATACTGTAAAAGGGCTGGATGGTTTGGATTTTGTAAAATATGTGCAGGATAGCTTTTTGCAGCAATACATAGAAGCACCAACTACAGAAGGGGCAGTGTTGGATCTACTGTTAGGGAATGAGATAGGTCAGGTGATGGAGGTATGTGTTGGGGAGCACTTCAGGGCCCGTGATCACAATGCCATTAGTTTCAATATAATTATGGAGAAGGATAGGACTGGACCCAGGGTTGAGATTTTTGATTGAAGAAAGGCCAACTTTGAGGAGATATGAAAGGATTTAGAAGGAGTGGATTGGGACAATTTGTTTTATGGAAAGGGTGTAATAGAGAAATGGAGGTCATTGAAAGGTGAAATTTTGAGGGTAGCAGTGATAGGATTGGGCCAAGCCAGCATGGATTTACCAAGGGTAAATCATGCTTGACTAATCTATTGGAGTTTTTCGAGGATGTAACCAGGAAGTTAGACAAGGGAGATCCAGTGGATGTAGTGTACCTAGATTTTCAGAAGGCATTTGATAAGGTCCCACATAGGAAATTGGTGGGTAAAATCAAAGCTCATGGCATTGGGGGGGAAGACATTGACATGGATAGAAAACTGATTGGCAGACAGAAAGCAAAGGATAGCGGTGAATGGTTGTTTCTCGGAATGGCAGGTGGTGACTAGTGGGGTGCCACAGGGCTCGGTATTGAGACCACAGCTGTTCACAATTTACGTCAACGATTTAGATGAAGGCATTGAGAATAACATCAGCAAGTTTGCTGATGATACTAAGCTGGGTGGCAGTGTGACATGTGATGAGGATGTTAGGAGAATTCAGGGTGACTTGGATAGGCTGGGTGAGTGGGCAGATACTTGGCAGATGACGTTTAATGTGAATAAGTATGAGGTTATCCACTGGGAGTAAGAACAGGAAGGCAGATTATTATCTGCACGGTGTAGAGTTAGGTAAGGGAGAAATAGAAAAAGATCTAGGAGCCCTTGTTCATCAGTCACTGAAGGTGAATGAGCAAGTGCAGCAGGCAGTGAAAAAGGCTAATGGAATGTTGGCCTTTATTACAAAGGGAATTGAGTACAAGAGCAAGGAAATCCTCTTGCATTTGTACGGGGCCCTGGTGAGACCACACCTGTGTACAGTTTTGGTCTCCAGGGTTAAGGAAGGACATCCTGGCTGTAGAGGAAGTGCAGCATAGATTCACGAGGTTAACTCCTGGGATGTCCGGACTGTCTTACGTAGAGAGGTTAGAGAGACTGGGCTTGTACACGTTGGAATTAAGGAGATTGAGAGGGGATCTGATTGCAACATATAAGATTATTAAGGGATTGGACAAGGCAGAGGCAGGAAATATGTTCCAGATGCTGGGACCAGAAGGCATGGTTTGAGAATAAGGTGTAAGTCATTTAAGACAGAGTTAAGGAAAAACTCCTTCTCCCAGAGAGTTGTGGGGGTCTGGAATGCACTGCCTTGGAAGGCAGTGGAGGCCAATTCTCTGGATGCCGAATGGCCCTTCTGCACCTATTGTCTATTGTCTACTGTAATTTTTATATGGTTTATATGGTTATATCACATACTCAGACTAGAGGTAACACAAATTCCAGTGATAAAAATTAACATAAAATAGCCAGATTCAAGTTGCATGTCACCTGCTACTGAAAACTAAAAAAACTTTCTGGAAAAATTCAGAAGCCACTGTACTGTACTGGAAAATTCACTGAACTATTACAGTACATGTATATAGGTGATTAGATAAATATATAAGCAAGCAGTGTAAAATTATGATAATATAGAAATCCAAAGCTTCCCGACAGGCCATTACAGACCACCACTGCCCCAGATTCTCAGCAATTACAGAGGAAAATCCAACTCTGAAACTATGCCAACCAATATTCTGTCTGACTCCATTTGATCATTCAGCTCAATGGAGACAACCTCAAGTAGGTAACATTCATCATTAAGAACCCTCATCATATGTGACATGCCATCTTCTCATTGGTACTGTCAGAGAAGAGGTACAGGAGCCTGAAAACACACTCATTATTTTTGGAGCAGCTTCTTCCCTTCTACCATCTGATTTCTGAATGGCCCATAAAACCACAAACACCACCTCTCTATCTTGCTCTCTTCTTGCATTATTTATTTATTGTTTTTATATTTCTTATTTAACCTATTGTAATTTTTGTATGTATTGTTTGTACAGCTGCCACAAAACAACAAATTTAATGACATATGTCAATTATCATAGATTTGATTCTGATTCTGAAACTTGTGAGAGAGAAAGGTCAGGTGCCAGATTTTTTTTATAACCCTGCCATAGACAGTCCCAAGCCCAGCTGTGAAAGGAGGATGGTTGGGACTAGCAACCCCATCCCATATAAAGCCAGAGCTGCAGAAACAGCAGCAGAAGATTGAAGCTTCTGCTCATCCATGCATGCATGAAGAAGGATCTTTGAAGATGGGCTACTCCTGCGAACAACTTAAAAGTCTGTCCCAGGATAGAATACAATGAGCTGCTGTTGGTAGTCTATGCCCAGTAGCATGATGGTTTCACCAACAAACCAGCTTTTCTTAGGCGTTAGATGATTAGTTGAATTAACAAAAATACTGGTGTATTTAATTGCCTTTTATGTATTCTAACTCAAATTATTTTAAGACTGCAAATAAAATTATTTTAAGACTTTTAATACTATAAATAATGTTAAAATTTTTAATTAAATGATTACTCTGGACTAGTTTTGGCATATCTTTTAACACTGAATACATCAGAGATCTGAAGATTGGTAAACTGAGGTGTGGTCTTGATTGGCTGATGAAGTATTTTGAAGGGGTGTCGCATTGTCAACATCAAGATGGCGGAACAACACAGCTTGCAGCGGCCACTCCGGAGCTGATTATCTGTTATTTGTGAAGCGGGGTGCCATGCGCAATCATAATCAGATGAAAAGCGGACGTGGGAGCACAGAGGAACATCTGGAAATCTCCAGGAAGACCTTCTTTGTTGCTGCTGCTGCTGTGAGGTCTGGGTTTCTGCTGGGAAGAACCGGCCCCTAGACCTCAGGGTCACGTTGCCGATGGCCGTTGGCGGGGTGTCTTAATACATTTGGCAGAGCATGGTGCTCGGAGAAGCTGTACTGGAGGGGATGGTCGGAGGCTCGGAGGTTTGAAGGACTCGGAGTCTGCTGCAGTCGGAGTGCTTTAACTGTGTGCTGAGTCTGTGAGGCTGAGTCGGGCGCCCCCGTGGGAGTCCATAGCAGGGGTATTACCTTCTGCCGCCGGCATGAGATGACGAGTCTATTGGGACCCT
Source organism: Hypanus sabinus (assembly GCF_030144855.1). Taxonomy (NCBI): domain Eukaryota; kingdom Metazoa; phylum Chordata; class Chondrichthyes; order Myliobatiformes; family Dasyatidae; genus Hypanus; species Hypanus sabinus. The sequence continues at coordinate 11,745,305 of NC_082722.1, read as the reverse complement.
GAGGACTTGTGGAAACTGTGTGCTGGTTTCTTTTGAACTTATAGTCTTTTAACATCTTTGGACTATTTTTACTGTGCCCATGGTCTGTTTTTTATCAATTATGCTATTGTTTGCACTGTTGTAACTATGTGGTTTTGTGCAGGTCTTGTAGCTTTACTTTTTGGTCTTGCTTTGTCTGGTGGATTTGGAGCTCCTTTCCGGCGAATGCACTAAGACGGTAGCGCGATATTAATACACAGCAGCCTCTCTGGACTCTGGATTGGGGATTGCCAAACATTATGTGGATTTTCTGGTGTAGTCTGTTTTGTCATGTGCTTTTGTGATATCATTCTGGAGGAACATTGTCTCATTTCTTAACTGCATTGCATTTGTGACAATAAATGACAATAAATTGAATCTGAATCTAAATTTATGAGGAGCCTGTTTTGGAAAGGTGGGGTGGGAGAGAGTCCAGCGCTCAATCAGGCTCTCTGGACAGAAACATGTTCTGAGTCGAACAAAGTGAGATGCGATATAAAACGGATTGAAAGGAGAGACAGAGAGGCTGACAGGTTAATCATTAACAAGTTGAAAAGTTAAGATAGGAAATTCAAGAGCTAGAGTCTGGACAGCTGATTGGGTAAACAAAAATAGAAGCTATTCACTACATTGTTAACAGTCATACAAAACTCTTCTTATACAATTAAAAGAAATGTGAACCCAAATCCCAGAAAGAAAACTCAGTTGAAATATTATGTCACATCCTGATTGCAAGAGGCTCTGGAACAAGTAGCTCAAAGTGAAATATTAAAGAAAGAAATATTAGCTTTATATGTCACAGCAAAATGTATCATTTATTTGAAATCAAATCTGCAAGAATTGTGCTAGGCATTAGGTTGCCATGTTTCCAATATAGCATGTCCACAACCCTAACCATAGAAACTGGGGCATCTCACGTGGTCATGGGAAGAATGTATATCATTGTGCTAAATACTATGCTACCATGCTGCTTTATCTAGGATCCCTTTATCAAAGGTGGACATTCAAAGACAGCATGAGCATTAGGAGAAATGATCAATAACACACAGTGGAAGCAGGAACAGGTAACTCGAATGTGCACATTTTGGATGTGGGGTAGACGGCGTTCAGTACTTGATCTGGAAGTATCTGAGATAGCTTCCTATTCTACATTCATGCATCCAGAGAAGCTGATCAGAGAAGGAGTGATAGCTTTCTCTCCCAGCAGGGAGCTCAAATGGGAATCATCAGCTTCTTGATGCTATGCACCAGAAGTGAGGTAGAAGAGCAAGGCAGCCTTGTGTCTACATTCCAACCTGTAACATGGCAACTCTGCAGAGGGGAGTTTGCTTTAAGAGAAGTGAAGCCTGAAGGCAGGACAACCATCCAAACTCGGCGACGTAGAACAAACAGTTCAACTTGCAAGAGCCCTGCATTCAAATACAAACCTCCACATGCTCATTCAATTCAGATTCAGATTCAGAATCACATGTACATTGAAACACATAGAAAAATGCACCATTTATGTTAACAACCAACGCAACCTCAGGTGAGTGTCATGACACATTCTGCCACAAACATAACATACCCATAATGTTCAGCAGAACAACACAAACAACAACAATGATATAACATAACAAAGCAGAACACAACAAGCACCTATGATTCTATCAGCTGCCAACAGAAGTGGTGGATGCAGGTTTGATTTCAAGATTTAAGGGTAAGTTGGACAGGTACATGGATGGGGCGGAGGTATAGAGGGCTATGGTCCAGATCCAGGTCAATGGGACAAGGCAGCATAATAGTTTGCCACTGTCTAAATGGACCAAAGGGCTTGTGTCAGCATTGTAGTGCTGTATGACTCTATGACCCTAAGCACTGTAGTGCTCTATGACCCTAAGCAACAAAACATGTGATAGTGAGAATAGAAATGGATGAGGTGGAGGATAAATGCATGGCTGAGGGATTGGAGCAGGGGGCAGGGATTCAGATTTCTCAATCATTGGGACCTCTTTTGGGGCAGGTGTGACCTGTACAAAAAGGATGGGTTGTACTTAAATCCCAGGGGGACCAATATCATGGCATGGAGGTTTGCTAAGGCTACTGGGGAGAATTTAAACTAGAATTGTTAGGGGGTGGGAACCGAACTGAAGAGACCGGGGAAGAGGAGGCTGGCTCACATGATAGGCAGGCGATAGAGAAGGGACATGCTCAGACTGTAAGTCTGAGATGCGTCTATTTTAATGCAAGGAGTATTGTGAACAAAGTGGATGAGCTTAGAGCGTGGATCAGTACTTGGAGATATGATGTGTGGCCATTACAGAGACTTGGATGGCTCAGGGACAGGAATGGTTACTTCAAATGCCAGGTTTTAGATGTTTCAGAAAGGACAGGGAGGAAGGCAAAAGAGGTGGGAGCATGGCACTGTTGATCAGAGATAGTGTCATGGCTGTAGAAAAGGTGGACGTCATGGAAGGATTGTCTATGGAGTACCTGTGGGTAGAGGTTTGGAACAGGAAGGGTTCAATAAATTTACTGGGTGTTTTTTATAGGTCGCCTAACAATAACAGGGATATCGAGGAACAGGGAAACAAATCCTGGAAAGGTGTAATAATAACAGAGTTGTTGTGATGGGAGATTTTAATTTCCCAAATATCCATTGGCATCTCCAACAGCAAGAGGTTTAGATGGGGTGGAGTTTGTTAGGTGTGTTCAGAAAGGTTTCTTGACACAATATGTAGATAGGCCTACAAGAGGAGGGGCTGTACTTGATTTGGTATTGGGAAATGAACCTGGTCAGGTGTCAAATATCTCAGTGGGAGAGCATTTTGGAGATAGTGATCATAATTCTGTCTCTTTACAATAGCATTGGAGAGAGATAGGAATAGACAAGTTAGAAAAGCATTTAATTGGAGTAAGGGGAATTATGAGGCTATCAGGAGGAAATTGGAGGCTTAAATTGGAAACAGATGTTCTCAGTGAAAAGTATGGAAGAAATATAGCAAATATTCAGGGGATATTTGTGTGGAGTTCTGTATAGGTACGTTCCAATGAGACAGGGAAGTTATGGTAGGGTACAGGAACCGTGGTGTACAAAGGCTGTAATAAATCTAGTCAAGAAGAAAAGAAAAGCTTACAAAAGGTTTAGAGAGCTAGGTAATGTTAAAGATCTAGAAGATTATAAGGCAAGGAGGAAGGAGCTTAAGAAGGAAATTAGGGGAGCCAGAGGGGCAATACGAAAGCCTTGGCGGGCAGAATTACAGAAAACCCCAAGGTATTCTACAAGTATGTGAAGAGCAAGAGGATAAGACGTGAGAGAATAGGACCTATTAAGTATGACAGTGGGAAGGTGTGTATGAAACCAGAGGAAACAGCAGAGGTACTTAATGAATACTTTACTTCAGTATTCCCTATGGAAACGGATCTTGGTGATTGTAGTGATGACTTGTAGTAGACTGAATAGCTTGAGCATGTAGATATTAAGAAAGAAGATGTGCTGGAGCTTTTGGAAAGCATCAAGTTGGATAAATCTCCGGGCCCAGATGAGACATACCCCAGGTTACTGTGAGAGGCGAGGGAGGAAATTGCTGAGCCTCTGGCAACGATCTTTGCATCATCAATGGGGACGGGAGAGGTTCCGGGGGATTGGAGGGTTGCAGATGTTGTTCCTTTATTCAAAAAAGGGAGTAGAGATAGCCCAGGAAATTATAGACGAGTGAGTCTTAACTCAGTGGTTGGTAATTTGATGGAGAAGATCCTGAGAGGCAGGATTTATGAACATTTGGAGAGGTATAATATGATTAGAAGTAGTCAGCATGGCTTTGTCAAGGGCAGGCCGTGCCTTACGAGCCTGATTGAATTTTTTGAGTATGTGGCTAAACACATTGATGAAGGAAGAGCAGTAGATGTAGTGTATATGGATTTCAGCAAGGCATTTGAGTAAGGTACACCATGCAAAGCTTATTGAAAAAGTAAGGAGGCATGGGATCCAAGAGGACATTGCTTTGTGGATCCAGAACTGGCTTGCCCACAGAAGACAAAGAGTGATTGTAGACATGTCATATTCTGCATGGAGGTCGGTCACCAGTGGAGTGCCTCAGGGATCTGTTCTGGGACCCTTACTCTTCATGATTTTTATAAATGACCTGGATGAGGAAGTGGAGGGATGGGTTAGTAAGTTTGCTGATGGCACAAAGGTTGGAAGTGTTGTGCATAGTGTGGAGGGCTGTCAGAGGTTACAAAACTGGGCTGAGAAGTGGCAGATAGGGTTCAACCCAGATAAGTGTGAAGTGGTTCATTTTGGTAAGTGAAATATGATGGCAAAATATGGCATTAATGTTAAGACTCTTGGTAGTGTGGAGGATCAGAGGGATCTTGGGGTCCAAGTCCATAGGATACTCAAAGCAGCTGCACAGGTTGACTCTGTGGTTAAGAAGGCGTATGGTGTATTGCCCTTCATCAATCATGGAATTGAATTTAGGAGCCGAGAGGTAAAGTTGCAATATACAGGACCCTGGTCAGACCCCACTTGGAGTACTGTGCTCAGTTCTGGCTGTCTCACTACAGGAAGAATGTAGAAGCCATAGAAAGGGTGCAGAGGATGTTGCCTGGATTGGGGAGCATGCCTTATGAAAACAGGTTGAGTGAACTTGGCCTTTTCTCCTTGGAGCGACAGAGGATGAGAGGTGACCTGATAGAGGTGTATAAGATGACGAGAGGCATTGAGCATGTGGATAGTCAGAGGCTTTTTTCCAGGGCTGAAATGGTTGCCACAAGAAGACTCAGGTTTAAGGTGCTGGGGAGTAGGTACAGAGGAGATGTCAGGGGTAAGTTTTTTACTCAGAGGGTGGTGAGTGTGTGGAATGGGCTGCCAGCAATGGTGGTGGAGGCGGATAATATAGGGTCTTTTAAGAGACTTTTAGATAGGTATATGGAGATTAGTAAGATAGAGGGCTATAGGTAAGCCTTGTAATTTCTAAGGTAGGGACACATACGGCACAACTTTGTGGATCGAAGGGCCTGTATTGTGCTGTAGGTTTTCTATGTTTCTAACAGAAAAGCAATTCCATTCCTCCCTCTCACATCCTCCCACTCCAACACAGAGACAGTCCTCTGACCCTAGGTTGGTATAATTAGAATATCATAATCTGCAGGTCCAGTCATGTACAAAGCTCTAGCAGGATAACTCAACTTTCTACAACATACACTGGGAAGCATCATCAATATATTACCACTAATGCCAGTGGACGCTGAATAAGACTTCCAGTAGCATATTGATGTGCCATATTATTTTGTGAAGGGAATATGAGAGCAGTGTGCAAGACCCTTGGGGTTTACACACCATGATTGAGGGAAAATACTTTGACTGAGAATGGAAGAGAATGGACCAATAAATTCAAATGCAATATTGCAATATGCATGGGAGGGAGGGAGGAATAGGAGTAAGTTTTGCAGTTGTAGTTCTGTTGCTCTTTGTGTTCTGTGGCATTCAGCTGAGCATAGTGGGCATGTTACTGTATGTTGGCACCAGAATGCATGGCGACATTTGTGGGCTGCCCCCAGCACATCTTTGGGTAGGTTGGTTGTTAATGGAAATGACACATTTCACTGTATGTTTTGATATACACATGATAAATAAAATTTTATTTTGAATCTTACCTAAATACAGACAGGACATGAAAAAAAAATGGGTGACTTGATGATTTCCCTCTATATTGAATTACTCTTTGCCTTGTGTTACAAGCCTCCTGTGCCACCCCTTCCAATGATGAGGCCCTCCACTGGTCTGGGTCAACCACAGATATTGCATCCAATCTGCCTAAGTGACACTTAAGCTGAGCAGTACGATATGGAGAGCAAGCTGTTGCCCATGCAGTAGGCTCCCATCTCCATGCAGCTGATGAATCCAAAGGAAAGTAGAGACTGATACAGTTTGGCATCAGTGGGAGTTGCCAGTCAGTGTGGAACTCAACGTAGGACTGTCTTAAGGACTCTAACTTCAGATTTCTCCTTGGAATCTACTCCTGAAGCCTTCCCCATGAGTGAGTGCAAGGCAGGGAATGTTTGAGATAAGAGTTTTCCTTCTCCTAGATGAACTGCCAACCATGGCTGACGTGCTTGTCTGCACAAAGTGATTGGTTTTAAGGTTTTATGACTGGTTTCTTAAGCTGTCATAGCTGGAGAAGGCAGTGGGGATAAGCTCCCACTACCTATTAAATGCTTCCAATGAAATGCATCTCAGATAGCCTCTGACAACAAAGTCCAGCTCCTGGCCTTCACGTATGATTTAGCTACTAAGCCTGGCAGAACCATTTCTACCGACAGGAGAAGGGGTAAAGGTAGGATACTGGCACCTTAAAACCGGTCACCCTCACTAGTGCTGAACTAAAAGTAATAGCTGAGTGTGAAGAAGCATTAGAGCAGGGTTGACACAGTTACCTTTCCCAGTGCTGCCAGCATCTTGAAGTCAATGGTCTTCCGGTATCGAAGCAACATTAATACTCCATCTAAGTACACTTGGTCCTTACTAAAACAGCCTAGAAACAAAAGAGAGTCATTTGTGAGTGAGGCATGGATCAGAAAACATTCTACAACTGGAACTAAGGACACTGTAAACCGCATGAGAGCTCAAATAACAGGTTAGGAAGTTAATGGGAGCAAATAGTTCTGATGCATTCCCATACAAATTAGACTTACTCAACACTGAACTGATTCCACAATCTATGGATTCACCTTCAAGGTCTCAACAGCTCAAGTTCTTCATATTATTTATTTATCTGTTTGTTTGTTTGTTTATTTATTACTATTGTCATTATTTATTTTTTCTCAGCTCAAGCTAGTAAAATCTGACATATAGGCATAGTCAAACATGCTCATTTCTCAATTGCTAGGAACTTTAGGAATTCCTAGTGGTGTTTAGCATTGTGGCTTTCTGGATGTTTACATGAATATTGTTGAGAAGGTCTAATTATTTAATTCTAATGTGTAGTTACTTTGGGATGATACCAGTTGTAGATATTGCTATTGGGACAATGTATACCCTGTTCATGTTCCATAGTCTTTCAATTTTCTTTTTTAATTCAGTATATTTCTGGGGCTTTTCTCTTACTGATTTCTGTATGTTGTTTCTGTTTGACATGGCTATATCTATTAGATAAGTTTTGTTCTTGCTTGTTTACCCTGTATTCTTATATCCAGATGAGCATTATAGATTGTCCTATCTGTAATAATGGAGCAGTCAGAATATAAACTGCATAGAATTTCCCTACTGCATAGTCCTCTATTTTCTGAGCTCCATGTACCTACCTAACAGCCTCTTAAAAGACCCTATTTTATCAGCCTCTACCAGCTTCACTGACAGTGCATTCCACACACCCACCACTCTGTGTGAAAAATTTACCTCTGACATCCCCTTTGTTACCTACTTCCAAGCACCTTATAACTATGCCACCTCATATTAGCCATTTTCGCCCTGGGAAAAAGCCTCTGTCTATCCACACGATCAATGCCCATCATCATCACTCCAAGAGAAAAGGCCAGGTTCACTCAACTTATTCTCATAAGGTATGCTCTCCAATCCAGGCAACCTCCTTGTAAATCTCCTCTGCATTCTCTCAATAGCATCCACATCCTTCCTGTGGTGAGGTGACAAGAACTGAACACAATGCTCCAAGTGGGGTCTAACCAAGGTCTTATATAGCTGTAACATTATATTCTGCCTTCAAATTTGACCTACCGAAATGAACCACTTCACACTTACCCAGGTTGAAGTCCACCGGCTACTTCTCAGCACAGTTCTGCATCCGATCAATGTCACACTGTAACCTCTGACAAACCTCCAGACTATCCACAACACCCCCAACTTTTGTGTCATCATCAACCTTACTAACCCACCTTTCAACCTCCTCATCTAGGTCATTTATAAAAATCACAAAAAGGAGGGATCCCAGAACAGTTCCCTGCAGTAAACCACTGGTCACCATCCTCCATGAAGAATATGCACCATCCACAACCATCCTTTGCCTTCTGTGGGCAAGCCAATTCTGAATCCACAAAGCTATGTCTCCTTGGATCCCATCCCATGCCTCATGAATGACCCTCTCAAGTAGGGAACCTTATCAAATGCCTTAGTGAAATCCATGTATACTCTATCCACTGCTCTACATCATTGTGTTTTGCTACATATTACATCAAATAATTCAATCAGGTTTATAAGGCATGAACTACCCTTAACAAAGCCATGCTAACTATCCCTAATAAGATTATATCTCTCCAAATGTTCCAAATCCTGCCTCTTAGTGTCTTCTCCAACAACTTGCCCACCACTGAAGTAAGACTCACTGATCTATAATTTCCTGGGTTATATCTACCCTTGTTCTTGAAGAAGGAAACAATGTTTGCAACCTTCCATTCTTCTAGTACTTCTCCTGTCCCTATTGAGGATACAAGGATCATTGTCAGAGGCTCAGCAATCTCCTCCCTCACTTCCCACAGTAACCTGGGGTACATCTCAACCGGACCTAGTGACTTATCTAATTTAGTACCTTGCAAAAGCTCCAGCAGATCCTCTTTCTTAATGTCTATACACTCAAGTGTTTCAGTCCACTGTAAGTCATCTTTATAATTGCCAGGGTCCTTTTCCCTGGTGAATGCTGAAACAAAGTATTCATTAAGTACCTCCACTACCTCCTCCAGCTCTATGCACATGTTTCCACTATTACACCTGATTGGTCCTATTCTCACATGGTTCATTCCCTTGATCTTCACATACTTGTGGAATGCCTTGGGGTATTCCTTAATACTGCTCACCAAGACGTTCTCATGGCCCCTTCAATGTCTCCTAATTTCATTCTTGAGCTCCTTCCTGGTGCTCTTGCAATTTTCTAGAACTCTAACAGTACTTAGTTTCTTGAACCTTTTGTAAGCTTTTCTTTTCTTCTTAACTAGATTTTCTACATCCTTTGTACACCATCCTTTATTACTCTACCAAACTTTCCCTGCCTCAATAGAATATACCTATCCAAAATGCCATGCAAATGTTCCCTAAACATTTGCCACATTTCTGTCATCCACTTCCCTAAGAACATCTGCTCCCAATTTATGTTCCCAAGTTCCTGCCTAATAGCTTCATCTTTCCCCCTACCCCAATTAAATATTTTTTTTCCCCAAATTGTCTGGTCCTATCCCTCTCCAGCAACATAGTAAAGGAGATAGAGTTGTGATCACTGCCTCCAAAATGCTCTCCAACCGAGAGGTCTAACACCTGACCAGATTCATTTGCCAATACTAGATTAGGTACAACCTCTCCTCCACTTCTTCTTTTTCTTCTAATTATTATTATTATTATTTTGTATTTGCATAGTTTGTCATCTTTTGCACATTGGTGATTTGTCAGATTTTGTTTGTGTGTAATTCATCATTGATTCTATTGTGTTCCTTTGTAGCTATTGCGAATGTCCACAAGAAATTGAATCTCAGGGTAGCATATGGTGACATATATGTACTTTGATAAAATATTTACTTTGAACTTTAAACTTTGTAATGCTGAAGGAATTTAACAAGTCAGGCAGCATCTATGGAGAGAAATAAACAGTCAACTTTTCGGGCCAAGACCCTTTATCAGGACTGATGATGAATAAGTTCATCCATCATTTTACATTATATTCCAGCTTTCATGTCCTTGTCTATTCACCTAGCCTATCTGTATTCCCCTGAAGCCCTCCTCACTGCTACCCACCTTTACATCAAAAATGGATATTCTATAGATCTCTTCATCCTGTTCAGTGGTACTGATAGTGAAAAGCTGGGTTACCAGCACTAATAACTGAGGCACCTCACTACTCATATCCTGCCAGCTCAAGAATAGCCCAATTATTACCATAAATATAAGAGATTCTGCAGATGCTGGAAATCTAAAGTAACATACAAAAAATGCTGGAGGAACTCAGCAGGTCAGGCAGTGTTTACGGAAAAGAATAAAGAGTCGACATTTTGGGTTCAGACTTCATCAAGGCTGGAGGGAATGGGAAAGAAGTCAGAATGAGAAGGTTGGGGAGGGGGGCAGAGGAGTACAAGCTGGCAGGTGAAAGATGAAGCCAAGGGAGAGTTTATTCCTCTCTGTAGATGCTGCCTGGCCTACTGAGTTCCTCCATTTATTTGCAGTCCTTTCCTCCTTCCATGCTGAGAATTCTACTCAATATTAAACAATTGTCTTCTGTGCCACTTTATTGAAGACCTTCAGAAAATCCAGATGTACCACTCCAGCTAGTTCACCTTGCTTGGTTACATCCTGAAATATTGAATGATCCTTGATCCCTGCTTTCAGTGCTCCATAAGGATGGCTTTAACAAAGGGCAGACATGTTGGTTGAGATGATGGGGACAGAGCTACAGAGCTGCAGAGCTCTGTTCCATATTGTCTATCTACATCTCCAACATACTAATTAGTAACTTTGTAACACAGAGACATTCTTTAAGATATTTTAAGAATCTTTTTAAGGGTCTTTTAAGAGGCTCCTGGATAGGGACCTTAGAAAAATAGAGGGCTATGGTAATTTCTAAAGAAAGTACAGTACATGTTCAGCATAGCATTGTGGGCCAAAGGACCTGTATTGTGCTGTAGGTTTTCTATGTTTCTATGTTAAAACATAACTATTACCACCTACCGCAATGCAGAAAAATATTATAAACATCAATGAACCTGACCTGTTTTAGAAGTATCAGTCTGCCCTCTCTTGGCTCGTACGCAGTACTCCCATCGAGTGTTTGGGTCCCTGACAAACTTAGCAATGTCTTCAAAAAGCTGGCTGAAGGACATTTGACTGGCCTGGAAGACAGTATAGTAGAGTAGAGCGGCCCGCCACAGGAACGGGTACTTGCGGTACAGGACGCTGTTCAAGCTGGCCAGACCTTCTTCTGTCGGGTTAGCTGGCTTCAGACCATACTGCTTCCTACCTGCTGCACTGTGCCAGGGCTGGTGGCTGTTGTTGACTCCTCGAATGTAGTGCGTGCCTGATACCAACACAGATTTCAAATTAGCACATGGAGGGACAAAGTCTCAACATGCCACAGTATAAGATAAGAGTTAAATGTGATTCCTCCTTGGTATATGGTAAAATAAAACAGAAGTTTGAAAGACAAAGTGGTGTTAGACTGGAAGTGGTATAGTTCTGAGAAAGTTAAAGGAATACAGGTCTGCAACCTTGAGAGAAGATAATGATGAATACACGTTTATTTAGGGAAGGTAAGATCATGTGCAGGTGCAGGTACCAAATGGAAAATGTTCATGGGAAAGTACTAGTGTAAGGGGTTTTGAAGGGTATAAGAAGGGGAATCTTCTCTTGGCTGGGTTGAGAGTGATGCTAACAACTGGAGAAAATAAGGACAATAACTTTCAGAAGGTGAGAGTACATCAAGAAAGGTAACAGAAAGAGAGAGATGGTAGCATGAAATGTTTTGGATTTATGGTTCCTTCCAGCATTCTGAAGATCAGCTCATATTGTGGATGATTTTTGCACTGCTATTTCATTAGCCATTTGTTTTCCTTTCTGTATTGAATATTTCATCTAACTGTAATAAAGTGATTTCTTGTGGTTTAACATGTGTACAGTGATTCATTTGTTTATGAATACATACACAAATGCCCGTTGCTGAATCAGAAAAGAACATGGAATTAATTCTTTAAATATTTTTGGTACACTCAGGGTCAACTCCAGCACCAGTACCAACTTCAACAGCAAAGTTCAACTCAATTTCATTCAAACCTGGCAGAATTTCATAAAGTGTTAGATGGTACAGGGTTGTACCTATGTGCACAGGCACATTCAGAGAACTGTGGAGCAGGCCATAGTGAGGAAAGAAACTTAAAGGGGCTGCAACTTCACACCCTACATTAAAAGAATGAGAGGGAAATGTCTGTGTTTGCAACATGATAAGACAACTCAATACACTTTAATGCAAAATTCATAGAAAAAAATCCAGTGAAAGAAGATTTGTGATAAAGACTTTAGCATGAGCTAAAGCTATCAAGGCTACGAAACAACAATACAGGGACAAGATTGAGTTGGACCAATCAAGTGTGACAGTGGAGAAGTGTGTATGCAACCAGAGGAGATAACAGAGGTACTTAATGAAAACTTTGCTTCATTATTCACTACGGAAAAGGATCTTGGCTATTGTAGGGATGACTTACAGCCGATTGAAAAGATTAAGCATATAGACATTAAGAAAGAGGATGTGCTGGAGCTTTTGGAAAGCATAAAGTTGGATAAACCTCTGGAACCAGATGAAATGTACCCCAAGCTACTGTGGGAGACAAGGGAGGAGATTGCTGAGCCTCTGGCAATGATCCTTGAATCATCTGTGGGGACTGGGAGAGCTTTGGGAGAATAAGAGGGTTGCGGATGTTGTTCCCTTATTCAAGAAAGGGAGTAGAGACAGCCGAGAACAATAGATTCACAATGAAAGAGGTCGAAGTAGAGCGGGCTTGTGTGCTGGACAATGCGGAGATTAAGGAAGAAGAAGTGCTGGATCTTCTTAAAAACATTAAGATTGATAAATCCCCAGGGCCGGATATGATACACCAAGGTTGTTGTGGGAATTGAGAGAAGAGATCGCAGGAGCATTAGCCATGATCTTTGAATCCTCCTTGGCTGCAGGGGAAATGCCGGAGGACTGGAGAATGGCAAATATAGTTCCCTTGTTTAAAAAAGGTAATAGGGAGAAACCTGGGAACTATAGACCGATGAGTCTTACGTCAGTGGTATGCAAACTACTGGAAAGGATTCTTAAGGATAGGACCTATGAGCAGTTGGAGAAGTACAGTCTACTCGTGGTGACAAGGCAATAAAACACCCCTCCATCCTACCCAACACAGACCTATCTCATGCCGCAGCATTCCCTCCAGCCAGTGCTGGCGAGCCCCCGCCAGGTTGATGGTGAGCGTGGGCCGACAGTTCTCTACCATCATCACCGCTTGAGACAGCAGGTCATCGCTCAATCGCACCACCACCTGCAGGGGGAGGGAGAACGAGAAATGGTCAGATGGCTGGACGCCAGGTGAGAGAACCGAAGAGAATAGAGGGCTGCTCCTGCTTGTTGCATACTTCCCCACCCTCATCCACCAGTGGTCTGATTTGCCATCCAGCAATGAGGGAGGTCCTCAGTGTGACAGTCCTTCCTCTTTATTTTGGGAACCTGACGTGGAAAGTGTTGCACAGAGAAGTGCATGTAACAGATACTTTCGGTTTATGATTCCCAGCAACCTATCATTTCTGCAGCTGAGAAGATATGGTGTATTGTGTATGTACCGAGAGGTGGCAGGGCAGTCAAGGGTTCTGCCTGAGCTGACTACCTGCCCCTCTTCATGGGGTTAAGACTATGCCTGGGAGTCCCTGGAGAAAGATGAACACAGTTGTCATGGGTGTAATAGGGGATTTCTGAAACCAGTGGATGTCATAAGAACTCAAGGGCATTCTGGATACAGATTATTTGTTTGAAACGTTGAATGGTGTGAATAATGGAATATTGTAGAATGGTAAAAAGGTGACACTAATTGCTAAATAAACCTGCTTTCAAAAGGAAGAAAAATGGTGGACTCATCACTGACATATCATCCACAACAGCAGCATCTATGGAGGCAATGCTTCGTGAAGGCATCAGAGATTCCCACCATTTGAACCATGCTGTCCTCTCATAGCTACCACCAGGCAGGAGATAGAGAAGCCTGAAGTCCCACGCCATCAGGTTCAAGAACAGTTACTTCCATTCAACCATTTGCTTCTTGAACCAATCAGCACAGACCCTACACTTTAGCAGCACTCTGACCACTGTGAAAACTTTGCATTAAAATTAAATTTTTATTGATCTAATTGTGTTCTTTCTCATAAAACATGTGGAATTTATGTTTTTCTTGGGAATGCTGTTTATCTGATGCTCTGTGCCTGTGTTGCTACTGCAAAGGTTAAGTGTCAGATTATGGAACGTGTTATTCAGGATAGAGATGAGAAGGAAGTTCTTCACCCTGGCAAAAGTTCCATCCAAGAAGGCCATGGGGACGTGGCTGCTGAGTATGTTCTAGAAAGAGTCTGGTAGATTTTTGGATTGATGAGAAATGGATGTGGGAATAATTCAGGGAAGTGCTGAGGAGATAATGGTAAACAGATGACTTCCTGCAGATGCTGGAAATCCAGAGTAATGCACACAAATTGCTGGAGGTACACAACAAGTCAGGCAGCATCTGTGGAGAGGAATAAACAGTTGGATGGGGATCCTTCATCAGGACTAGAAAAGAAGGGTGAAGAAGCCAGAATAGAAGCTTGGGAAGGGAAAGGAGTACAAGCTGGCAGGTGATAGGTGAGAGGCAAGTGGGGAAGGGAGGGATAAAGGGAGAAGCTGATAGCTGATAGGTGGAAAAGGGAAAGGGCTGAAGAAGGAATCTGATGGGAGAGGAGAGTGGACCATGGGAGAAAGGGAAGGAGAAGTATCAGGTGGTGATAGGTAGGTGAGGAGAAGGGGTAAGAGGAAGCCAGAATATGGAACAGAAAAAGAGGAAAGCAGGAGGGGGTAGAAATTGGAGAAATCAATGTTCATGCTGTCAGGTTGGAGGATATCTGTTTAAATATCAGGTGTTGCTCCTCCAACCTTAGAGTGGCCTCATCATGGCAGTAGAAGAAGCCATGGACCAACATGTCAGAATGGGCAAAACTAGGAGGCTTGAAATTCCTTGATCTAATTGAATGGCAGAGCAGGCAAGAGAGGCTGAATAAACTCTTCCAACTTCATTTTCATGTGTTCTATTATTAATGTTCATACAAATTTACAAAGTTCATAAGATATAGGAGCAGAAGTAAGCCATTCAGCCCATCGGGTCTGCTCCACCATTCAATCAATGGCTGATCCAATTCTTCCAGTCATCCCCATTCCCCTACTTTCACCCCATACCCTTTGATGCCCTGACTAATCAAGAACCTATCTATCTCTGCCTTAAATACACCAATGACTTTTGGATAGGTACATGGAGCTTAGAAAAATAAAGGGCTATAGGTAAGCCTAGTAATTTCTAAGGTATGGACATGTTCGGCACAACTTTATGGGCCGAAGGGCCTGTAATGAGCTGTAGGTTTTCTATGTTTCTATGTTTCTGATTTGGCCTCCACAGCTGCTCATGGCATCAAATTCCACAGAGTTACCACCCTCTGACTAAAGTAATTTCTCTGCATCTCTGTTCTGAAAGGGCGTCCTTCAATCCTGAAGTCGTGCCCTCTTGTCCTAGAATCCCTACCATGGGAAATAACTTTGCTATATCAAATCTGTACAGGCCTTTTAACATTCTGAACGTTTCTATGAGATCCTCTTTCATTCTCCTGAACTCCAGGGAATACAGCCCAAGAGCTGCCAGATGTTCCTCAACTACTTTTTGCAGCTGTCTAATTACTTAGCTAGTTAAGGATTTAATTAGATGTCAAGGAGCATTCGATGGACCATGTTCCAGCAGACAGATTTGATTTAGATCAATTGATAGTTGACAGTAGAAACTTGGTTATTCAGCATCTGTTGAGTTTGACAGTTCCAGGTTAATCAATTATGCTGGTTACAAATGATGATCAGAGTGGTCCTTTTTTTGGACCATTTCATCTATATGGTTCTGCCATCCAAGTATCTCCTCAAATGCAGTCATGATATTAACTTGGGCACTCCTTCAGGGTGGTCTTGATGTCCATCTACACATGCCCTTACTGATATGAAGAGCCAACCATTGCAAAATGTGTGTTAAAGGATCAGTGTAAAGGATTTCACTGTGTTTGACTGGTGCAGTCACACAGGAGAGTTTATGAGGGATGAATGTTGAAAGCTGCAGGCGGAATGGTGGAGGGGTCCCATTCTGACAGAGCTTTTCCAGAAGCAAATAGAAAAGGGACATTCAGGGAGACACAAGAGATCTGGGATATGAGGCAATGCACAAGACACTGGAGGAATTCATTGGGTTGGGCTCAAGTAGCATTCAGCTCCAACTCAGAGAAGCATTAGCTTTCAGAAGTAAATACAGACATTTCTGGAAACACTCAGCAGGACAGGCTGCTTCTGTGGAGAGGGAAACACATAAAAAACCTTTCATTAGACCTGATGAGTGTTTCTACCAATTTCTGATTTTATTTTGAATTTCCATAGTCTGCAGTTTTCCTTTTATTTTAAGTTATCTGTTGATGATTCCATGTCCAGGATTTCAGTGATTACAATCAATGTTTCTACATCATGTACAACTGTAATATCGAAGGATTACAGGGTTGAGGAGACAGAGGGCACAGAATCAGGTTTTCAGCCCACCACATCCATACTGGGCTTTTTGCCCATCTGAAAGAATGCCTAGGGACTATTTCAATGGGGAGAGCCTCACAGACAGGACATCACCAGGAGGACTCAGCCAGAGAGTTCTAGGTAACTCTTACACCAATGGAATTAATCTCTGGTAAGATTTTGTGACCAACATGTTGGTCCAGTCATGTTTCTACTGATGTTGCTGATCATACGGTGTCACCACTCAAAAATAACGCTTCTTCTGAGTTTATGCAACCATGGAAGAATTGCAAATACAGTAGTTTCTCATCAATTGGTATAAATCAAGACCAGTACACTTTGGCCCAATAAAGCCTCTGCTTCAATTAACTGAAGTTTCATGGAAATAGTTGAAATATAAAAAAGACAGACTACTGTTTAACTGAGTAACAAATTGTGTATTTAAATGAAATACATAACCAAACAGAACACTACCAAAACTACTACAGTACTATAAATTGTGTATTAGCACCTAATAGTTTTCACAGCAATATACCCTGCCATTCTTTGGATTGACTGAAAATGAACAAAATTCACACGGACACCTAGTGTGGATAATGGACTGCCCTCAAAGAATGCTTTTGATAATTGCATCCTCCAAATCTTCAATTTCCTTGTAACATACAAGATGACACACCTTGAAATTCTTCATAGTTCCTAACTTATTGAATTAGTTAAATCATTTCATTTTCACTCTTGGCCATTTCTAGCATCTCCAAGTCTGAATGCTTGAAACAGCAGTGAGCAAAACAGTTTTGAATTGTCTTACTGCTTATTACTCACCAACTATCGGTATCAAAAATCACTGCTGTTTGAACACAATCACACACAAATGATGCTATTTAAAATCTGTTCACTCTAAGCATGATATAGTGTCTAATGGCCACATGACTGACACTAGTTAGAAACTGTTCGGCAACAGTCTCCTGCCCCATTTAAGTAGCAGAGTGTCCCAAATAAACAAAGAGAACCCCAACTATTTTCTTGATTAGTTTCTGTGCATTAAATGTTGTCCTAAACAAGCAGCTGCCCCAATTAAATGATGGCCCAATTAACCAGAATCCACTGTACCTCAGCCTGTTAGCTTTATACCAAGGCCATCCAAGCACTGCCACACAAATCTTTCCTTGTGCAACTTGCAATTTTTTTAAACATTCAAATCTTTTGCTGTGCATTTTCATAAATTTCTGTCTCTGTAAAATATGCTTGATTCAAACTTTCCGATTCCCTATCAACATTAACTTGCTCCTAGTTCTCTTTGCTGTATCCTTTAAAATAGCCTCCATCTCACCTATCTGCTCCATTCAACCCTAACACTAACCCACACACATTCAGTGCCTTAACTCCGGAAGGACATCTAGCTGACCAGATTGTGAACCTATTGGGACAGAGAGTCATAGAGAACAGGGAGAAGCCATTCAGCCCATAGAATCCATGCTAATAACACTACATCGTTTATTCTTCCCACGTTGCCATTAACTACTCCCAGTTTCTACCACTTACCTCCTCATAAGTGATAACTAACTTAATCTAAAACAGCATATCTTTGGGACTTCCAGAGCACCTGGAAGAAACCCCACACGGTGACAGAGAGAACATGATAACTTCACACAGAAAGTAACGGAGGTCAGGATCAAACATAGTTCTCCAAAGCTGTGGTACAATGAATATACCAGCTGAGCCACTGAGTTATCCATCCTTTCTCCTGCGAACACTGGTCAACAAAAAGGAGCCACGGGCACCCCTATCTGTGTGGAGGCTGGGCTTCTGTGTGAGGGTGACTCAGGAATAGTTGAGGCACCCATCTCACCTCCAACTGGAGGTCTCCAAGGGGTGAGATATGATTAAGACTATCATCGTGGACATTATTCCTACAAGAAGTCATAAAATCATAGAGTATTACAGTGCAGAAACCAATAGTTTCCTGAAGAAACTTCTCCATCTCATTCTAACTGGCTGCCCCGTTAAGACTGAAATCCCTGATGCCAGACACCGCCAGCCAGATGAAATATCACCATTGATCTCACTACCCAAGAATTTTGTAGGTTTCAATGTGATCACCTCTCATTTTGCTAAACAAGAAACTGTGCAGAATGGATAAATAATTGTCTGCTGCCTCTAAATCCTCAGTGGTACAGAGGAATCTTTGGGTGCAACTCCCTACCTTGTGAAAGTGGTAACACATATAGATAAAACGACATAACCATACAACAATTACAGCATGGAAACAGGCCATCTCGGCCCTTCTAGTCCGTGCTGAACGTTTACTCTCACCAAGTCCCACTGGCCGGCACTCAGACCATAACCCTCCATTCCTTTCCTGTCCATATACCTATCCAACTTTACTTTAAATGACAATACCGACCCTGCCTCTACCACTTCCACTAGAAGCTCATTCCACACAGCTACCACTCTCTGAGTAAAGAAATTCCCCCTCGTGTTACCCTTAAACTTTTGCCCCCTAACTCTCAACTCATGTCCTCTTGTTTGAAACTCCCCTACTCTCAATGGAAAAAGCCTATCCATGTCAACTCTATCTATCCCCCTCATAATTTTAAATACCTCTATCAAGTCCCCCCTCAACCTTCTATGCTCCAAAGAATAAAAACCTAACTTGTTTAACCTTTCCCTGTAACTTAGGTGCTGAAACCCAGGTAACATTCTAGTAAATCTTTTCTGTACTCTCTCTATCTTGTTGACATCTTTCCTATAATTCAGTGACCAGAAATGTACCCATACTCCAAATTCGGCCTTACCAATGCCTTGTACAATTTTAACATTACATCCTAATTCCTATACTCAATGCTCTGATTTATAAAGGCCAACATACCAAAAGCTTTCTTCACCACCCTATCCCCATGAGATTCCACCTTCGGGAACTATGCACTATTAATCCTAGATCACTCTATTCTACTGCATTTCTCAATGCCCTACCATTTACACGTATGTCCTATTTGGATTATTCCTACCAAAATGTAGCACCTCACACATCAGCATTAAACTCCATCTGCCACCGTTCAGCCCACTCACTGGCCTAATCAATTCTCACACCATCACTGGCCTAAATCTCTCTGCAAGCTTTGAAAACCTATTTCATTATCCACAATGCTGCCGACCTTAGTATCATCTGCATACTTACTAATCCAATTTACCACCCCATCATCCAGATCACTAATGTATATGACAAACAACATTGGACTCAGTACAGATCCCTGAGGCACACCACTAGTAACCAGCCTCCAACCTGAAAAACAGTTATACACCACTACTCTCTGGCATCTCCCATCCAGCCACTGTTGAATCCATTTTACTACTTCAATATTAATACCTAATGATTGAACCTTCCTAACTAACCTTCCATGTGGAACCTTGTCAAAGGCCTTACTGAAGTCTATATAGACAACATCCATTGCTTTACCCTTGTCAACTTTCCTCGTAACCTCTTTAAAAAAAAATCAATAAGATTTGTCAAACACATGACCTTCCACGCACAAATCCAGGCTGTCTGTTCCTAATCAGACCCTGTCTATCCAGTTAATTATATACACCATCTCTAAGAATACTTTCCATTAATTTACCCACCACTGACATCAAACTGACAGGCCTATAATTGCTAGGTTTACTCTTAGAACCCTTTTTAAACAATAGAACCACATGAGCAATACGCCAATCCTCCGGCACCATCCCCGTATCTAATGACATTTGAAATATTTCTGTCAGAGCCCCTGCCATTTCTACACTAACCTCCCTCAAGGTCCCAGGGAATATCCTGTCAGGACCCAGAGATTTATCCACTTTTATATTCCTTAAAAGTGCAAGTACTTCCTCCTCTTTAATCATCATAGCTTCCATAACTTCCCTACTTGTTTCCCTTACCTTACACAATTCAATATCCTTCTCCTTAGTGAATACTGAAGAAAAGAAATTGTTCAAAATCTCCCCCATCTCTTTCGGCTCCACACGTAGCTGTCCACTCTGATTCACTAAGGGACCAATTTTATCCCTCACTATCCTTTTGCTATTATTAACACTGTAGAAACCCTTTGGATTTATTTTCACCTTACTTGCCAAAGCAACCTTGTATCTTCTTTTAGCTTTTATAATTTCTTTCTTAAAATACGTCTTACATTCTTTATATTCCTTGAGCACCTCATTTACTCCATGCTACCCATATTTATTGTAGATATCTCTCTTTTTCCTAACCATGTTTCCAATATCCCTTGAAAACCATGGCTCTCTCAAACTTTTAACCTTTCCTTTCAACCTAACAGGAACATAAAAATTCTGTACCTTCAAAATTTCACCTTTAAATGACCGCCATTTCTCTATTACACCCTTCTCATAAAACAAGTTGTCCCAACCACTCCTTCTAAATCCATTCCTATCTCGTCATGTTAAAGTGCTGGGGTTAGGACTGAGCTTAAGTTACCACTCAATGCACTTTAGTAACTATTTAAGAACTTTTTAAAAGCTATTTATTAATGCTTTTTGGGAGGGTGATTTTAGATGCATATCATATTTATATTGAGTTAAATACTTATGTAATTAGTTTTGCTACAATAAGTGTATGGGACACTGGAAAAATGTTGAATTTCCCCTTGGAGATGAATAAAGTATCTATCTATCTATCTATCTATCTATCTATCTATCTATCTATCAAAGTTAGCCTTTCTCCAATCAAAAATCTCAACCCTGGGTCTAGTCCTATCCTTCTCCATAATTATATTGAAACTAATGGCATTGTGATCACTGGACCCAAAGTGCTCCCCAACACATACCTCCATCACCTGACCTATCTCATTCCCTAACAGGAAATCCAACACTGCCCCTTCTCTAGTTGGTACCTCTATGTATTGCTGCAAAAAACTATCCTACACACGTTGTACAAACTCCAAACCTTCCATCCCTTTTACAGTATGGGCTTCCATGTGTGGAAAATTAAAATTTCTCACAATCACAACCCTGTGCTTACCACAAATATCTGCTATCTCCTTGCAAATTTGCTCCTCCAATTCTCGCTCCCCATTAGGTGGTCTATAATACCCCCCATAAGTGTTACTACACCTTTCCCATTCCTCAAATCCACCCAAAAAGTCTCCCTCGATGAGCCCTCTAATCTATCTTGCCAGAGCACCGCTGTAATATTTTTGTCTGACAAGCAATGCAACACCTCCCCCTCTTGTCCCTCCAATTCTATCACACCTGAAGCAACGAAATCCAGGAATATTTAGTTGGCAATCACTCCCCTCCTGCAGCCATGCTACAACATCATATTTCCAGGTATCAATCCATGCTCTAAGCTCATCCACCTTTCTTACAATGCCCCTAGCATTAAAATAAATGCATTTAAGAAATTCTCCACCTCTTCCACTCTGTTTATCTCTATCAGTACAAAGAACTTTACTGTCTTCTTTTTCTTCCTTCTCCCATACATCTGTTCCTACACTCTGGTTCCCCTCCCCCAGGGAAATTTTAAGTTCCCTGGCCCCCACCGCCTTACTTTCATCATGGATGTCCAGTCCCTATATACCCCCATCCTCCACCAGGAAGGCCAGAGCTCTTCGCTTCTTTCTGGGTTCCAGACCTAACCAGTTCCCCTCTACCACCACTCTCCTCCGTCTAGCAGAACTTCTCCTTTGGCTCCTCACACTTCCTCCAAATCAAAAGTGTAGCCATGGGCACCCGTATGGGTCCCAGCTATGCCTGCCTTTTTGTTGGCTTTGTGGAACAGTCCATGTTGCAAGCCTATATGGATATCCATCCCCCACTTTTCCTTCGCTACATCAACAACTGCATTGGCGCTGCTTCCTGCACGCATGCTGAGATCGTTGATTTCATTAACTTTGCCTCCAACTTTCACCCTGCCCACAAATTTACCTGCTCCATTTCTGACACCTCCCTTCCCTTTCTTGATCTTTCTGTCTCTATCCCTGGGGATGGCTTATCTACTGATATCTGCTGTAAGCCTAGGGACTCTCACAGCTACCTGGACTATTCTTCTTCCCACCCTGTCTCTTGCAGAAATGCCATCCCCTTCTCACAATTCCTCTGTCTCTACCACATCTGCTCTCAGGATGAGGTTTTTCATTCCAGGATGAAAGAAATGTCTTCCTTTTTTAAAGAAAGGGGCTTCCCTTCCTCCACCATCAGCTCTGCTCTCAAACACATCTCTCCCATTTCATGCACATCTGCTCTCACCCCATCCTCTCACCACCCCACTAGGGATAGGGTTCCCCTTGTCCTTACCTACCACCCCACCAGCCTCCAGGTCCAGCATATAATTCTCCGTAACTTCCGCCACCTCCAACGGGATCCCACCACCAAACACATCCTTGCCTCTGCCCCTCT
Source organism: Hypanus sabinus (assembly GCF_030144855.1). Lineage (NCBI taxonomy): Eukaryota > Metazoa > Chordata > Chondrichthyes > Myliobatiformes > Dasyatidae > Hypanus > Hypanus sabinus. The sequence goes on along the minus strand of NC_082722.1, from coordinate 11,722,629 downwards.
TACTGCTTTCCACAGGGATGGCTCCCTACATGACTCCCTTGTCCAATCTTTCCCCCCCCCCCATCCCTTCCCACTGATCTCCATCCCGGCACTTATCCTTGTAAGCAGAACAAGTGCTACACCTGCCCTTACACTTCCTCCCTCACCACTATTCAGGGCCCCAAACAGTCCTTCCAGGTGAGGCGACACTTCACCTATGAGTCAGCTGGTGTGATATACTCCAGCCAGTGCTCCCGGTGCGGCCTTCTACATATTGGTGAGACCTGACGCAGACTGGAACATCGTTTCGCTGAACACTTATGCTCTGTCCACCAGAGAAAGCAGGATCTCCCAGTGGCCACACATTTTAATTCCTCATCCCATTCCCGTTCTGATATGTCTATCCATGGCTATACATGTCTAACTACTGTCAAGATGAAGCCACACTCAGGTTGGAGGAACAACACCTTATATACCATCTGGGTAGCCTTCAACCTGATGGCATGAACATTGATCTCTCTAATTTCTGTTAATGCCCCCCTTACCCCATTCCTTATTTATTTATTTATTTATCTATCTATTCATTCATTTATTTATTTCCCTATTTTCCTTCTCTCTCTCTCTCTCTCTCTCTCTCTCTCTCTCTCTCTCTCTCTCTCTCTCTCTCTCTCTCTCTCTCTCTCTCTCTCCTTCCTCTCTCTCTCTCTCTCTTTTCTCTCTCAGCCCCTCTCACAATCACTCATTGCCTGCTCTCTATCTCCCTCTGGTGCTTCCCTCCCCCTTTCTTTCTCCCTATGCCTTCCATCTCATGATCCTCTTCCTTCTCCAGTTGTGTATCCCTTTTGCCAATCTACTTTCCAGCTCTTAGCTTCATCCCTCCACCTCCTGTCTTCTCTTATCATTTTGGACCTCTCCCTCCTCTCCCACTTTCAAATCTCTTACTATCTCTTCTTTTAGTTAGTCCTGCCAAAGGGTCTCAGCCTGAAACGTCAACTGTACTTCTTCCTATAGATGCTGCCTGGCCTGCTGCATTCCACCAGCATTTTGTGTGTGTTGTTTGGACAAACTTGACTTGGCCTGCTGCATTCCACCAGCGTTTTGTGTGTGTTATTTGGACAAACTTGAATCATCTTCTCTTAAGTATTGGAGGGGTGACCTGTTAGAAGTATATAAAATTATGTGAGGCACAAGGTAGACAGTGACCAGGGTGGAAACATCAACTACCAGTGGTATGGCTTTAGGGTGAAAGGAGAAAGTTTAAAGATTTACAAGGCAAGGGTTTTTTTACAAAGTGGTGGGTGACTGAAACATGCTGCCAGTGGACAAGGTGGAGGAAGATAAAGCAGAAATATTTAAGAGGCATTTAGACAGGCATAGAGAGGGAATGAGGTATATTGGCCATGTACAGGTAAAAGGGATTAATTTAGCTTGACATCATGCTCAGCATGGGCATCGTGGGCTGAAGGGCTTTTTCCGGTGCTGTACTGTTCTATGTTCTACAATATGTTCTTCTGACAGATGTCTCTGATTTTTACCCTTTTCCCACTGCATGGACAAGGGATCACTAAGCTTTTCGCAGCACTTTTTCCGATATTTCTGGCCACTAAGCTTGAACGGAAATATTCTCAAAACGCTATTTACCGGAGTGACTGGGTCAGTTTGGGTTTATATATCTGTGAATTAAAACTTAATAAAAATGTTGGAGGAACACAGCAGGTCAGGCTGCATCTACAGATTAGAATAACAAGCTAATGTTTTAGGCCAAGATCCTTCATTAGGACAGACAGCAAGTCAGAGAAGTTGTCAGAAGTATTACTGACGTGAAATATTAACTCTGCTTTTCTCTTCACAGATACTACCTGACCAGCTCAGCATTTCCAGCAATTCCAATTTGCTTACTGTTTGATTCAGAAAAATTGCCATTGAACACAGGAGAGAAGGGGGTTGGTTTGTTAAATGACAGTGATGCCTTCAGTGCTTGTGAAGTGTGATGCTTCAATGAAATAAATGTCATTGTTGTGACTTAGAGATTCAGATTTTAAACATTTTAAACAGTTTGTGTGAATGGAAGGCTGGGAAAACAACACAAAGTTGTATAAAATTTTCACCACAATATTGATGAGTGCTAGTAACTACCTTGGAAATGTACAGTATCACTCAGTGCTGCATTTTAAGTTATGTTGGTATTATAATTGTTCCTCTGGGAGGGAACAGAAACTTTTCTGAGCCAAGGTTTCGTCATGGTGTGCAAGTGTTCACAGGGGGTCCTTCTCCATGTGCGAGAAAGCGGCCAGTGAAGGAGTGGAGATTTGAGGCATGACTCAAGAGGCTTCGACAAGAAGAGGCGGAGGACGAGCGTCACTCCAAGTAAGGTAAGGCCAGGTAAGTTCCTTCCAAAGGAGAAAGTTTCAAAATTTGAGGCAAGTATTGGGTAGGTCCTGGCAGGTGAGATCAGCCCCGTGGTTTGTTCATCCTACAGCATGTGGGAAATCAGGGATACTTCCAGTGTCCTTGATGACTATGTGTGCAGGAAGTGTGTCCATCTGCAGCTTCTGGCAGACGCATTGAGCGTCTGGAGCTGCGATTGGATTCATACTGGAGCATCCACGATGCTGAGAAAGTCATGAATAGCACGTTCAGTGAGTTGGCCACACCACAGGTAATGGCTACACAGGCAGAAAGGGAAGGGGTGGCCACTAGACAATGTAGCAGTAGGCAGGTAGTGCAGGAGTCCCCTGAGGTCATTTCCCTCTGAAACAGATATACTGTTTTGGATACTGTTGGGGGAGATGTCTCATCAGGGGAAGGCAGCAGCAGCCAAGTTCATTGCACCATGGGTGGCTCTGAGGCACAGGAGGGAAGGAAAAAGAGTGGAAGAGCTATAGTGATAGGGGATTCGATTGTAAGGGGAATAGATAGGCATTTCTGTGGCTGCAAACGAGACTCCAAGATGGTATGTTGCCTCCCTGGTGCAAGGGTCAAGGATGTCTCTGAGCAGCTGCAGGACATTCTGGAATGGGAGGGTGAACAGCCAGTGGTCGTGGTGCATATAGGTACCAATGATATAGGTAAAAAACGGGATGAGGTCCTACAAGGTGAATTTAGGGAGTTAGGAGATAAACTAAAAAGTAGGAACGCAAAGGTAATAATCTCTGGATTACTACCAGTGCCACGTACTAGTCAGAGTAGAAATAGGAGGATATTTCAGATGAATATGTGGCTTGAAAAATAATGCAAGAGGGAGGGATTCAAATTTCTGGGGCATTGGAACCAGTTCTGGGGGAGGTGGGACCATTATAAACAGGACGTTCTGTATATGGGCTGGACTGGAAACAATATCTTAGGGAGAGTGTTTGCTACTGCTGTTCAGGAGGCTTTAAACTAATGTGGCAGGGGGATGGGAACAAGTGCAGAGAGTCAGAGGGGTGTAAAGTGAGGGTAGAAGCAAAAACTAGTAAGGTGAAAAGTAAAAGTGGCAGGCAGGCAAATCCAGGGCAAAAAGGGCCACTTTTCAACATAATTGTATAAGGGCTAAGAGTGTTGTAAAAACAAGCCTGAAGGCTTTGCGTGTCAATGCGAGGAGCATTCGTAACAAGGTGGATGAATTGAATGTGCAGATAGTTATTAATGAATATATTAATGAAAATTAATGATATAGTTGGGATCACCGAGACATGGCTCCAGGGTGACCAAGGATGGGAGCTCAACATCCAGGGATATTCAATATTCAGGAGGGATAGACAGGATAGGAAAGGAGGTGGGGTAGCATTGCTGGTTAGAGAGGAGATTAACGCAATAGAAAGGAAGGACATTAGCCTGGAGGATGTGGAATCGATATGGGTAGAGCTGCATAACACGAAGGGGCAGAAAACACTGGTGGGAGTTGTGTACAGGTCACCTAACAGTAGTAGTGAGGTTGGGGATGGCAATAAACGGGAAATTAGAAATGCGTGCAATAAAGGAACAGTAGTTATAAAGGGTGACTTCAATCTACATATAGATTGGGTGAACCAAATTGTTAAGGGTGCTGAGCAAGAGGATTTCTTGGAATGTATGCGGGATGGTTTTCTGAACCAACATGTCGAGGAACCAACTAAAGAGCAGGTCATTCCAGATTGGATATTGGGTATTGAGCAATGAGGAAGGGTTAGTTAGCAATCTTGTCATGCGAGGCCTATTGGGTAAGAGTGACCATAATATAGTGGAATTCTTCATTAAGATGGAGAGTGACATAGTTAATTCAGAAACAAAGGTTCTGAACTTAAAGAAGGGTAACTTTGAAGGTATGAGACATGAATTAGCTAAGATAGACTGGCAAATGATACTTAAAGGGTTGACGGTGGGTATGCAATGGCAAGCATTTAAAGATCGCATGGATGAACTACAACAATTGTTCATCCCAATTTGGCAGAAGAATAAACCAGGGAAGGTAGTGCACCCATGGCTGACAAGGGAAATTAGGAATAGTATCAAGTCCAAAGAAGAAACATATAAATTAGCAGCACACCTGAGGACTGGGAGAAATTCAGAGACCAGCAGATGAGGACAAAGGGCTTAATTAGGAAAAGGGAAAAAAGATTATGAGAGAAAGCTGGCAGGGAACATAAAAACTGACTGTAAAAGCTTTTATAGGTACGTGAAAAGAAAAAGATTGGTCAAGACAAATGTAGGTCCTTTACAGTCAGAAATAGGTAAATTGATTATAGGGAACAAAGACATGGCAGACCAATTGAATAACTACTTTGGTTCTGTCATCACTAAGGAGGACATAAATAATCTTCCGGAAATAGTAAGGGACCGAGGGTCTAATGAGATGGAGGAACTGAGGGAAATATATGTTAGTAGGGAAGTGGTGTTGGGTAAATTGAAGGGATTAAAGGCAGATAAATCTCTAGGGCCAGATGGTCTGCATCCCAGTTAGTTAGGAAGTAGCCCAAGAAATAGTGGATGCATTAGTGATGATTTTTCAAAACTCCTTAGATTCTGGATTAGTTCCTGAGGATTGGAGGGTGGCTAATGTAACCCCACTTTTTAAAAAAGGAGGGAGAGAGAAACCGGGGAATATAGACCGGTTAGTCTGACATCAGAGGTGGAGAAAATGCTAGAGTCATTTATCAAAGATGTGATAACAGCACATTTGGAAAGAGGTGAAATCATCGGACAAAGTAAGCATGGATTTGTGAAAGGAAAATCATGTCTGACGAACCTTGTAGAACTTTTTGAAGATGTAACTAGTAGAGTGGATAGGGGAGAGCCAGTGGATGTGGTATATTTAGGTTTCCAAAAGGCTTTTGACAAGGTCCCACACAGGAGATTAGTGTGCAAACTTAAAGCACACGGTATTGGGGGTATGGTATTGATGTGGATAGCGAATTGATTGGCAGACAGGAAGCAAAGAATGGGAGTAAACGGGACCTTTTCAGAATGGCAGGCAGTGACTTAGTGGGGTTCTGCAAGGCTCAGTGCTGGGACCCCAGTTGTTTACAATATATATTAATGATTTAGACGAGGGAATTAAATGCAGCATCTCCAAGTTTGTGGATGACATGAAGCTGGGCGGCGGTGTTAGCTGTGAGGAGGATGTTAAGAGGATGCAAGGTGACTTGGATAGGTTAGGTGAGTGGGCAAATTCATGGCAGATGCAATTTAATGTGGATAAATGTGAGGTTATCCACTTTGGTTGCAAGAACAGGAGAACAGATTATTATCTGAATGGTGGCTGATTAGGAAAAGGGGAGATGCAACGAGACCTGGGTTTCATTGTACACCAGTCATTGAAGGTGGGCATGCAGGCACAGCAGGCGGTGAAAATGGCAAATGGTTTGTTGGCATTCATAGCAGAAGGATTTGAGTACAGGAGCAGGGAGGTTCTACTGCAGTTGTACAAGGCCTTGGTGAGGCCACACCTAGAATATTGTGTGCAGTTTTGTTCCCCTAATCTGAGGAAAGACATTCTTGCCATAGAGGGAGTACAGAGAAGGTTCACCAGATTGATTCCTGGGATGGCAGGACTTTCATATGAAGAAAAACTGGATCAACTAGGCTTATACTCACTGGAATTTAGAAGATTGAGGGGGGATCTTATTGAAACGTATAGAATTCTAAAGGGATTGGACAGGCTAGATGCAGGAAGATTGTTTCCGATGTTGGGGGAGTCCAGAATGAGGGCTCACAGTTTAAGGATAAAGAGGAAGCCTTTTAGGACCAAGATGAGGAAAAACTTCTTCACACAGAGAGTGGTGAATCTGTGGAATTCTCTCCCACAGGAAACAGTTGAGGCCAGTTCATTGGCTATATTTAAGAGGAAGTTAGATATGGCTCTTGTGGCTAAAGGGATCAGGGGGTATGGAGAGAAAGCAGTAACAGGGTTCTGAGATGGATGATCAGCCATGATCATACTGAATGGCGGTGCAGGCTCGAAGGGCCGAATGGCCTACTCCTGCACCTATTTTCTATGTTTCTATGTGCTGTGTACAAACCAGTACTTCTGAATCACCGATGCAATGAGAGCACATTCTTCTCGGTGGTGACCTTGGCATGAACTATAATTGGAGCAGCATGCTGAGGTTCTGCAGTAGTGCTGGCATTGAGCAGCAGAGCTTGGGCTAATGGGCTCTCCATCCAGCTGACAGGAGTCCCCTGCCATTCATTTCGAAATCATCACCTGCAGCCTATTTAAACCCCAATCTCATCCACAATCCTAATTCACTCATCAAACCAGACAGCTTCAGTTAGTTGCTCCTAGTTGTCTGTTGTGTTTACTTTCTGTTCTCTCTTGGATATTGGTCCCTCATGGCCTGTGATTTTGCTATCTAGTATGTAAGTAATTAGTTTCTGCTGAGTCATCTCTGCAGCTCTGCTTTTGGGTCAAATCTCCTCAATATATCCTGCCAGGATGAGTGAACCAATGATTGGCCCAGCAGAGTAGGTTTGCCTAAAGTAGGTTGACTGTTGACAGGAGCACACCAATCCTGAAACAGTAGGAACCCACTACCCATTTGTTCAACACCCTCAACCAACTCTCTGTCTCATACAACAACCCCATGTCAGTCAACCTCCTCCCTCCGAGCCTCAGATTTGAGAGTCCAAACATGTTAACAGATCCCCAACTTGACGCTGCAGCTTCCTGTTCCACTCAGGCCATCGATCAAGCCAAAATTTCCTTTTCATTTTTCTCTTGACTGGGTGAGCTCTGATCTGGGCCTCCATTAACTGGGACAATAAAGCTACAATTTGCAATAAATATGAAGATTTTTCCTTTGAGATGTGTCGAGTTTTTGATCATGTGGCAAGTGAATGGGAAGCAGCAGGTTTGATATTTCCCTTGTGTCAAGACTACCGACTGATGCTGGATTACACTGCAGACTCCAGGACTCTCACAATGGAGTACGTTTGGAATGCAGAAGCACTGCTGGCCCATTACTATCACAGTCTCTCAGAGCGCTTGAAAGTCAAGCTGTCTACCTGGGAGCTGCCCACCAACCTCAAAAGCCTGAACACTCTGGCCCTCTGAATAGACAAGAGTCTTATTAAATGATCCTCCAGATCATCAACCAGAATCCCACTTCCATTCCCAGAACCACTTCAGGCTATAGAACCCTTATTATCGATGCCTCCAGAACCTAGGCAACTAAAGAGAACTCCCTTAACATCTATCCCCCTCCAAGACTGTGAGTAAAGGAGGAGAAACAAGTTGGACAGTTACTGCTGAGCCATATATCAAATTCCCACTGTGACCGGACGAAATCCAAGATGGCGGCGCGATGCAGCTTGCAGCGGCTACTCCGGAGCTGATTATCTGTTATTTGTGAAGTGGGGTGCCGTGCGCAATCATAATTGATTGAAAACAGATGTGAGAACACAGAGGAACATCTGGAAATCTCCAGGAAGACCTTCTTCATTGCTGCTGCTTCTGTGAGGTCCGGGACTCTGCTGGGAAGAACAGGCCCCCAGTCCTCGGGGTCGTGTTGCCGATGGCCGTTGGTGGGGCCGACTTAATATGCTTGGCAGAGGATGGTGCCCGGAGAAGCTGTGCCGGAGGGGATGGTCGTCGGCTCGGAGGTTCAACAAACTCAGAGTCGTCTGCGGTTAGGTCGCTGTCGGTGTGTGCTGTGTCTGCTAGGCTGGTTTCGACGGAGTGAGGCTGAGTCAGGCGGCACCGTGGAAGTCCATAGCGGAGGTATTCCCTTCTGCCACCTGCGTGGGATGGCGAGTCTGTTGGGACCCTGGGGACTTGTGGAAACTGTGTGGTGATTTCTTTTGAACTTATAATCCTTTAACATCTTTGGACTATTTTTATTATGCCCATGGTCTGTTTTTTATCAATTATGCTATTGTTTGCACTGTTGTAACTATGTAGTTTTGTGCAGGTCTTGTAGCTTTAGTTTTTGTTCTTGTTTGTCTGGTGGATTTGGAGCTCCTTTCTGGGGAATGCGCTAAGACGGTAACGCAATATTAATACACAGCAGCCTCTCCGGATTCTGGATTGGGAATTGCCAAATGTTATGTGGATTTTCTGGTGTAGTCTGTCTTGTCATATGCTTTTGTGGTATCATTCTGGAGGAACGTTGTCTCATTTTTTAACTGTATTGCATTTGTGGTTTCTAAATGACAATAAACTGAATCTGAATCTGAATCTGAAAACAACACCACCAGATAGAAACAAGGAGCCTTCTACCTGGCAATCTCCCCCAGCCTCTCTTCCAGAACCATAACTCAACTCATTCTCTCTCCTCCTTCACACCCTGATGGCTTTACACACACAGGAAGCTGTGGTAGATTCTGGCACAGCAGGCAACTTTCTGGACTGGACTGTGTGTGTGCAGATTGGACTGTCTATTGAGCCTATCCCTCACTACCTCTGTATCACAGCCATCAACGGACATACCTTGGGGTCTGGGATGGTCAGAATGTGCATATGGTTTGTGCACATGTGCATCGGGGAGTACATCCAATTCCTCCTAATTGACTCACCCAACATCCCTGTCATATTGAATTACCCCTGGTTCTCCACTCATGACCCTCACTTTGTCAGGTCATCTAGCTCACTGTTGAGTTGGGGACCCACCTGCCTGCAAACTCATCTGACTTCACCCCATAAATCCGAGGAGACGGAGGAAACACTTGGCCTCCCCAAACTCCTGCAGGAATACTACAACATAGCCATCAGCTTCAGTAAAAAGGGAAGCCAGCATCCTACCTCACAGACCAACATCTGTGTGATTGACCTCCTCTCAGGCAGCACTCTGCCCTGAGGTCATCAGCTCTCCCTCTCCCCTCTTAAGACTCAAGCCATGAATGATACATCACCAAAGCACTATAGTATGGCTTCATTCAACCACCCCAATCCCCAGCTGGTGCAGGATTCTTCATCATCAAAAAAAAAGATTAGGGGTTTTCATTCCTGTAGTGACTCCCATGGACTCAACAAAAACACCATTAAGAACCACTGCCCTCTCCCCTTGAAACACTCTATGGTGCCCAGATCTTCACCAAACTGGATCTATGGACCGTGTACAACCTGATCTGCGTTTGCCAGGAGTATGAGCGGAAGACGGCATCCATAGCACCCACTGGCCTCTACGAATACTTGGTGATGTCTTTCAGACCTTCCAAAAGTCCAGCCATTTTCCAAGCCTTCATCAACAAGATGCTCTGAGACATGCAATACAGGTATGTGTTTGTCTACCTCAACAATATTCTCTTCCTCACCAGGGACCCCCAAAACTACATCTGTCACCTCTGTTCAGTTCTTCAATGTCTCCTTGAAAACCAGATGTACTACAAGTTAGAAAAATGCCAGTTCCACACTCCAGTCATTTCCTTCCTGGGTTACATCCTTTCATCCCAAGGTATAAACATGGATGCAGAGAAAATGTGTGCTTTTGTTGAATGCCCCTTACTGTGCTCCCTCAAATAGCTAGAGCACAGTTTGGGCTTCCCCAATCTCTATCATCATTTCATTACAAATGACAGCCAAATTGTCAGTTCTCATCCACAATCCTTGCTCACTCATACATATGAGACAGCCTCAATTAGTTGGCTGCTGTGTTAGTTGGTTTTCTCTTTTTCGGTGGACTAACGTGTCTTTTGCTGTCTAATATTAAAGTTATTGGTTTCTGCTGAAATGTCGCTGCAGCTCTGCTTTTGGGTTAAGTCTCCCTACATTTTCAGGCACTTCTCATCCACCACCATATTCCTGAATCAGCCATGAACTATGAACACATGAACACAACCTCATACTCCTCTTATGCACTATGTTTTTGAAACTTGTAGCAATTTTACATTTTGCTCCACTGTTGCCACAAAATAGCAAATTTCATGATGTACGGAAAGTCAGTGATAGTAAACCTGAATCTGATTCAAAATGTAATGTGCACTCTGTAGGCTGCAAGGTTCCCAGTCACAACAGTGGCTTCTATTGAAAGAGATATCACCACGGGATGTGCAGAGTTTGAGAAAAGAACAGTATCAGTTCAGATCTTTCCTTACCCTGTGGCACCCACGAGGACACAATGCAGACAATGCAGCATTTGCTGAACTCCACTTCCTTCACTGCCCACACTCACAGGCTGTTTCATTTCTCCACAGTCCGAGTAACTTACCTCCTTTCATCCTTTCCTCAGTCCTCTGCCTTCATCCCTCCTTATTCTTCATCTCTCCCTAATACCCTCTCCACTCTTCTACCTGCACTTCCAATTCACCTCCCTCTCATCCCTCCCATCCTCACCCCTCCCCACCCTTGCCACTCTCACCTTCTCCTCTCTCCTCAATCCTCAACTCCCATTCTTTCCCATTCCTATCCTCACACATCATCCCCATCCCTTTCAATTCCTTCGCCTTCATTCACACCCTCTTATCACTCCTCCCCTCATTCAAAACCATTCCCACCATCCGCATCCCTACTTTCTCCTCCATCCTCATCTCTTCCCACCCCTCCTAGCTTCACTCCCTCTCCACCCCCATTTTCCTGACTCCTCCCAATTTCATTCTCTGTTCACCCCTCCCATTCTGTCCCCTGCAGACCACTTTCACCCTCAATACACCCCACCACCACTCCCAGCCTTATCCCTCCCCACTATTATCGTTCCTCACCATCTCTCCCACTCTCATCCCTTCTCAACACTCCCACTCTCATCTCTCCTCACTCCTCCTTTCCTAATCTGATCAATTGTGCCTCCAGACAGCATGTCAGGATCCCATCAATACAAACACAAGTGATTCTGCAGTTGTTGGAAATCCAGAGCAGCACATAAATTGCTTAGGAACTCAGCAGTTCAGGCAGTATCTATGGAACAGAAAAAAAAAACTGACATTTAGGACTGAGTCCTGATGAAATGTCTCTACCTGGAATGCCAACTATTTTTATTGCCCTTCATTGATGCTGTCCGACCTGCTGAGTTCCTAAGTATTTTGTGTGTTGTTCTATTGGTCAGACAATCCTTGTCTGATCAAGAGAACAAACCAAGTAGAGGGACTGATATTCAGCAAGGAGTCCTAAGCACTGAAGTATGACCCACCCCAACAAGGAAGTTTCATAGTATCAGGTTCAACTTGGGACAGTTCCTTTTTCTGATCGCTGCCTACTGCCCTCCCTCAGCTCCTGTATCAGTACTCCCCCATGCAGAACACCATCTGGAGGAAACGCTGCCAGTAGTAAGGGCATTGAGTATAGTCTGGCCCGGAGAACTTCAATGACCTTCACTACAAGACTCTGGTACTAAGCTGGCGAGATCCCAGTGAACATTGTAGCAGGTAGTGAGGCCACATTGTCCCTTTGGAGCTAGGTATACACCTAGCTTCAAAAGATCCATACTGATTGATTTTTGAAGGGATAAAGAGTAGCTGGCAGATTTTGTCTTAATCAGGGTGACAGACAATTCAGGGCTTTGGCTTCTCATCAGCTTTCCACGTTTATCATTGGAACAGTAGCTGCAGTGTAGATCAGTGTTTACTTATGAAGCCAGACAATCCAGTGGCATCTGTTATACTCCCTCATGCCTCAGTGGCTAAACAATAACAGACAGCAATTTGTAGCAAAGACTGTCATCAAGCCTTGCGACTGTTTCACTCGGAACTGCTAGAATCAGGTCAGTGACTTAGCCCAGTGAAAGTGCATTGTAAAGTACCACAATGGTGGGGGGGTGGGGGAAGAGTGACAAATAAAGGGAGTGGGAAAGAAAGTGAGAAACTGAGAAAAGACTGACAAAAAAAAGATACTGAAGCCAGGGAAGTCAGGGCAATGAGGAAGAGTAGGAGAAAGAAAGGAGAGAGGAGGAGAAAGGAGAAGAAAAATGAAGAAAGAATGAGAGAGGAAGAGAAAAATAGAAAGGAGAAAGGGAGAAACTTGACTGAAGAAGAGAACAAGGTAAGAGAAAAAGCAAAATGAAGAGATGAAATTCAGAAAGTGAGAGAATTTGAAGAAGCATAGGAATAGATACTTTCATGACATTAGGATGTCCCCCAAAACCCCCTGGTGGAGTTCAAGCAGACCTGAAAGTGTTATGGTCTAGCAGACTGTGTAGGATGAACCAGAAGCAGCAGAGCAGAGGGACAGGACAACTAACTAAGCAATATGAAAAAGTTATCAGCCATAAGTTTAAGTATGGAGAGCGGGCAGATTGGAAGTGGTCAGTAAAATGGGAAGAAGTAGGGTAGGAGGAAAAATAGGTGGGCTGAGAAGGCAGAGTGAATCACATAAGGCACAGAGGCAGAAGTGGATCTGTTAAAACCACTGTGGATTTGAAAGGTTCAAGCTGAAAAGCACTTGAAAATATGGCATCAGTGTGAAGTTACAGCAGACCTGGTAGGAGCACAGCAGGTGGGAGTTTACATAGACTTGAAAGGGTTGTGACCTGGTAGACCATGTTGGGTGAACCAGGGTCCAAAATGAATAGCAGCAACCGGGAATGTACAACAGTAATCAACCGTGGGTTGAAAGATGAAGAACAGAGAGACTAAGAGTTGTCCGCAAAACCTGAAGAAGAGACAGGTGTGGCAGAATGAGGTAAAATGATCTAGATGAATATGACTCATATAAGTAGCACAAGTGAGGCGAGGAAATGCTTCAGGCTGACTCCATGACACTGAATTCCTCCCCTTATGACACTGCACATCCCCCAACCACTCCAAAACTAGGATGCTTGTTGTAGCAGACACAAGATCTTGTCCTGTTCCTTTTGTCAAACCCCACTGGTGACCTGCAATTAATTTGATTCTTGATTGTCACCAAGTTATCTTCCTCACTGACTTTTACAAAATTTTGGAGAATTACAGCATGGAAACAGGCTCTTCGTCCCAACTCATCTATTTCTGAGTGTTGCTCAGAAAGCTAGTCCTTCACCCTGCATTTAGCCTAACGCTCTCCTATCTATGTACTTACCTAGATCACTTGGAAACATTGCTAATGTGCCCACCTGAACAACTACTTCATATCAAATATGCATCATCCTATGCCTGAAGAAGCTGCCCTTGCTGTCCCATTTAAATCTCTCACCTCTTGTTTCATGCTTGGGCACAGTGTGCTTTTTGCCCATCTCCAACTACCCTCAAGGCAGGTTCAAGAAGCAGGTACCTTCCTAAACCATTGGAGTCCATATGCTGAGGGAACAACTGTCTGGTGGGGACTTCCAAGATATTGACTCAGTGATAGAATGGGGGGTTATGTTTAAGTCAGGATGGTAGTGAGTACTGAAGAGAGTTGTCAGTTCAGAGTGACCTAACATTTGTTCTGTAACTGTTATCCTTTGAGCTAATCACCCCAGCCATGGGAGAAATCACATTCAGATTCAGATTTACTTATCACGTGTACATGGAAACATACAGTGAAATTTGCATTAACAACCAACACACCCAAGGATGTGCTGGGTGCAGCCCACAAGTGCTGGCACAAATTCCAGCAACAACATGGCTGCATACCATGTTCAGCAGAACAACAGAAAACAGCACAAAACAGAACGCTAAGCCACAAATGCCTATCCTGTCAAGCCTAAAAAGAATCTTACAGGTTTCCATGACAGCATCATGTAGGCCCAGTCAGATTCATCTCTACCCTCAGAATAAAGAGAGGAAGTTAAACATTTACACTTGCATGGAACACTGTGAAGACACAGGGCTTTTGGGCACATGGCCTGTTATCCTTCTCACCTCTCCAGAGCAACCTTCTTTACGCATGTAGCTCCTGATGCAGGTCCATATTTTGCTCTTTGATAGCATAGCACCCCCTGTAGCCTCTTCAAAATTCTCATAGCTGCCATACATCTTGACAACGCTCTGCATGATTCGTACAGCCTGGAAAAGAATGAGAAAAAAGAACAATGATGATCCTCTGGTGTTCAATTCTGAAACTTACCATACTAGGCACAGGAAATGACCCAAAATGTTGTATCAAACTAACTAAACGGCTCACTAAACTAATCTCTTCTGCCTACAAAACGTCCATATCTATCCATTCCCTGCACATTCACATGTCTAAGAATTTCTTGAACTTTGTACCATATTTGCCTCCACTGCCATTCTTGGCAGCACTTTCCAAATACCCCTCACTCGCTGTGTAAAAAATAGCTTGTTCTGTACCTCTCTCTTAACTAAACTTATCCGTCATCCTGTCATGGTCCGATCCGTGAAGACCGTATTCCGGTTCAAGGTCCAGTCCATAATCCGTATTCCAGGTTTTCCAGTTTTCCCCAGTTCCATTGAGACACCTGATTCTCGTTTCGGGCTGGCAGATAAATTACTCTACAAACCAGGGACTGGTTGCTGGACTGTTCTCTCTCTTGCTCCCTCTCCCCTTCCTTCTGAATCCCTGGCAGTTACTTCGACAGTTTATCTTGACGCATCTGCAGTGTATTTTGTGGTTATGTATCTCAACAATTACTTCAGCAATAACCTTCATCTGTTACCTTCACCTGTATCCTCATCTGTATTGCCGTCAAGTTCAACCACCAGAGTGAGACCGGAGCCTTGCCACACCAAGATAAGGAACTATCTATCGTTCAGTTTGGAACTGTCTCTTTGTGACCCTGTGTTAAATGTCCATGTCAAAGAGGAGTCCCAGCCCTACATCCTGCTCCCAATGAGGGGTCCTGATTCTGTGTGGAGCCCTGGTACTCTGTTCCCAAGGAGGGGTCCTGGCTCTGTGTTCCGTGTATAAGTCCCAATCCTATGTCCTGTTCCCAAGGAGAGGTCCTGGCTCTGTGTTCCCACGTGCTCATCCAGTCCTCATGCCTCACCCAGCCCAGGAGTACCTCATCCAGTCCAAGCCATGTCCAAGTGCCTAGTCCTAGAACCTCGTCCAGTCCAATTCAAGGCTTTGTATTCCCAGTACTATCTAGTGATTAATTTGTTCCTAGTCCCAAGTCCTCACCTGGATTCGGGTTCCAAGTTCGAGTGAATAGGGACCAATGTACTGGGTCGGAGTCCTAGTCCAGCTTCCTTGTTCAAAGTTCCATGTCCCGGTCCTGTGTTCCTAGTACTTCAGTGTCTGTGTCTTATATTTGGGTCACCCCCTTATGACACATCATCCTCATCTTAAATGCTTCAGTTGTTAGGTACCTGTTCCTTTGTTTTTAGTTCCTTATCTGTTCTTGTATGAATTGTGAATTTGTGGAGAATGCTTGCATGCTTGAGCTCTTCTGACAATGGGGATCTAGTAAGTGAAATACTTCCCTTACCAACTCAATGAATCAGTACAACATTGGCTGCGTTGTGGAGTTCTACAGTCATGAGGGCATTGGGCCCTTGGAGAGGCAGGTAATATATGTCTCTCCAAGAGCGCAAGAGCCTTTATTTTCCATACCCATTCTGACATATTGGGATTGGAGGAGCCACACGTCATATTCCATCTGGGTAGCCTCCAATCTGACAATGTGAACATAGATTTCTCTAACTTCCAATAAATCCTCTCCCCTTCCCTTTCCTGTTTTTCCATTCCTCATTCTGGCTCCCCTCTTACCCCTTCCCTTCTCCTCACCTGCCCATCACCTCCCTCTGGTGCCCCTCCTCCTTCCCTTTCTTCCATGGTCCTCTCATTAGATTTCTTCTTCATCATCCCTTTACCTTTTCCATCTATCATCTCCCAACTTCACATATTACACTATCCCCACCTACCACCTTTCTCCTCACTTGGCTTCGCCTATCAGCTGCCAGCTTGTACTCCTTCCCCTCCCCCAACTTCTTATTCTGGCGTCTTCCTCCTTCCTTTCCAGTCTTGATGAAGGGTCTCGGCCTTGACTGTTTAATCCTCTCCATAGATGATGACTGCCTGCTGAGTTCCTCCAGCATTTTGTGTATGCTGCTCTGGATTTCCAGATTCTGCAGAATCTCTTGTGTTGCAGATAACATCAATTTGTGCCCGGTGAAGAATGTGAGTATTTTGAGAGGACCGGAAGTGACGGCATTGATGAATACTTATTTTTGTGAGATATTATAAACAGCCCACTTTTTTTTTCCTTCTCTTTTGTTTGTTTTTTTTTTCTTTTATATTACTTATTAGTTATAGTTATTAGATTAGATTAGTTAGTTTTGCATTATATAATTTTTTTTTTGGTTTTTTTTTCTTTCTTTTTTCTGTTTTTTTATATTATACATTATGAAATATTTAGATTTACTATGTCCATACATATATCTTATGGCTTATGTCTTGGTAAACTCATTTATATTGTAACTATTATGTATGTTTTTTTTTCATATGTAATGGAATGTGTATGTTGGTAATTTCTTTATCAATATATCATCTGTATTCTGTCCATATTACTAATATTAATAAAAAGATTTAGAAAGAAAGAAAGAATGTGAGTAAGGTCTTGGTGCCCTCAAACAATAGAGAGCTGAAGAAAACTTGTGCTACCTCAACCTCAATATATGTGGTGAAATAACCTGTATAGATGGCATATAAAACAAAGTTTTACACAGTACCTCAGTACCGGTGACAATAATAAACCAAATTATCAAACAGAATGAACCAAGCTCATTCTTCCTGACTTCTGCTAACTGATCATTACCAGACAGCACAATGATGCAGCTGGTAGAGCCCTACCTCAATGTACCAGAAACCTGGGTTTAGTCCTAGCCTTGGATACTGCCTATGTGGAGGTTGCATGTTCTCCCTGTGACCATGTGGGTTTCCTCTGAGTGCTCCATTTTCCATAACCATATAACAATTACAGCACAGTAACAGGCCTTCTTGGCCCTTCTAGTCAATGCCGAATGCTTACTCTCACAAAGAGTTTTCTTACAAAAAATTTTCCTCCTATATCTCAAAGACGTGGGTGTTGACAGGTTAATCATGTCAGTGAATGGCAGAATCTGGGGAAGTTAGTGAGAATATAGGGGGTATAAATAATGAGATTTTTGCAAATGGTGGTTGAAGGTCAGATTGGACTCAATTAGGCCAAAGGACCTGTTTCAATGTTTTATTTCTCGATAAGTCTATGGACAAAATATGCACCTGCAAACATTACAGAGTTTAAGCTGAGGTTCACTCGTAAATTCAGGGATTGTGTAAAAAAACAATCTGTTAACTCCTTTCCAGTGCTGTGGCAGGGCTGTATCATTGATTGGCTCAACTTAATGGGGTAGATCTTGAATCAATGGCTTACCTACTCTCAGTTCTTCATTATTTGGAGGACCAAGGCATTACTCACATTATCCACTTGGCACAAATTGATATTATCTGCATCTCTCTCTGAGATTGGGTGAGACTAGAACTGGAGGTCATAGGTTGAGAGTGAAAAGTGAAATATTGAAGGAGAGCATGAGGAGGAGCTTATCCATTCAGAGGGTGGTGAGAATGTGCAATGAACTGTCAGTGGAAGTGGTGGATTTGGGTTTGATTAAAATATTTAAGAGAAATTTGGTTAAATATATCCATGGGTGGGGTATTGAGGGCTTACAGTGAGAGGAGTAAGAGTTAGGGATGTCCCGAAGGGCGACTTTATCACTCAGAGTGGTAGCTTTATGGAACAAGTTTCCAGGGAAAGTGGTAGAGGTGAATGCAGTTACAATATTTGAAAGGTGTTTGGACAGGTACATGGATAGGAAAGGGTTAAAGGGATATGGGCCAACACAGGCAAAATGGACTAGCTCAGTCAGGTATCTTGTTAGGTATGGATGAGATAGGCTGACGTGTCTGCTTCCATATAACACTAATATTCAACAAGACAAACAGTTATTTGTCTTTTGCGCTACTAATTTCTTTTGAAACTTGTAGAAATGTCTGTGGTTTGCACTGTACTGCTGCCGAAAAACAGCAAATATCATAACATACTATGTCAATGATAACAAACCTATTTCTGATTCTAAGCTTCTAGAAACATAGAAAGTCTACAGCACAATACAGGCCCTTTGGCCCACAAAACTGTGCTGAATATGTCCTTACTTTAGGAACTACCTCGGGTTACCCATGGCCCTCTAGTTATCTAAGCTGCATGTACCTATCCAGGAGTCTCATAAAAGACCCTATCGTATCCGCCTCCACCACTGTTGCTCACAGACCATTCCACGCACTTGCCATTCTCTGCGTGGGGAGGAGAAAAATGTACCCTTGACATCTGCTCTGTACCAACCTCCAAGCACCTTAAAAATGTGCCCTCTTGTGTTAGCCATTTCAGCCCTGGGGAAAAGCCTCTGACTATCCACATGATCAATGCTTCTCATCATCTTATACACCTCTATCATCCTCCACTGCTCCAAGGAGAAAACGCAGAGTTCACTCAACCTATTGTCATAAGGCATGCTCCCCAATCCAGGCAATATACTTGTAAATCTCCTCCGCACCGTTTCTATAGTTCCCACATCCTTCCTGTAGTGAGGTGACCAGAACTGAGCACAGTACTCCAAGTGGGGTCTGACCAGGGTCCTATATAGCTGCAACATTACCTCTCGACTCTTAAATTCAATCCCATGATTGATGAAGGCCAATGCACCGTATGCCTTCTTAACCACAGGGTCAACCTGTGCAGCTGTTATGAACGTCCTGTGGACTCGGACCCCAAGATCCCTCTGACCCTCCACACTGCCAAGAGCCTTACCATTAATACTATATTCTGCCATCATATTTGACTTACCAAACTGAACCACCTCACACTTATCTGTGTTGAATTCTATCTGCCACCTGCCACTTCTCAGCCTAGTTTTACATTGATGTCCCACTGTAACCTCTAATGGGCCTCCACACTATCCACAACTCCCCCAAACTTTGTGACATCTGTAAATTTACTAACCCATCCCTCCACTTCCTCATCCTTCTATGGAGGAGAAAAAGAACAGAGCTTTTAGTTCTAAACTGAGTCAGAATGGATGGAAGGTCATTGATCCAAAACTTCCTCTCTGTTCCTCTCTGCACAGAAATGTCCTGACCTGTGGACAGATTAAGGCATTTTCTGTTATTCTTGGAGGGCTAAGGATGATTTTCTGGAATTTTGCTTGAACAACATGGATTTTATTTCAAATTGAGCTAAATAGGGTTGTGTTTTCTGGAATTTATAGGGTTAAGGGATGATTTAACCAAAGTTTCAAAGATGTTGAGGGAAGGTGAAGGGAAACTTACTACTGCTGACGGAATTCTAGGAATAGAGGCTATTGTCCCAAAATTGTAGCTAGGGTCCTTAAGAGTAGTTCAGAGACATTTCTACAAGTAAAGGTTGCACCACTTCAGCATTCACTTTTGCAAGTGGCACTCAGTGTGAGTTAACTCAGTGTGTCACTCATTAAATGTTAACCCACAGTTAGAAGATTTGGTTTAACAAATATCAAGTGATATGGATGCACTGAGGATTTTTCCAATAAGTAGCACCCAAATCTTTTCAGATTTCAGATTCAAGATTTATCTATCACATGTGGTTGGAAACAAACAGTGAAATGTCTCACTTGCATTAACACCCAGAAGGATCACTCCCTTGTCCATTCATCCTTCCCTAACTGATCTCCCTCCTGGCACTTATCCTTGCAAGCAGAACAAGTACTACAAGTACCTGCTCCTGCACCTACCCTGTCACTACCATTCAGGAACCCAAACAGTGCTTCCAGGTGAGGTGACACTTCACCTGTGAGTCTGTTGGGGTCATATACTGTGTTCCATTTCCTATTCCCGTTCTGAAATGTCCATCCATGGCCTCCCCCACTGTCATGATAAGGCCATACTTAGGTTGCAGGAACAACACCTTATATTCTTTTTGGGTAGCTCCCAGCTGATGTCATGAACATAAATATCTCAAATTTCCAGTAGTACCCCCTACTTCTCCATTTCCCATCCCCTTTTCCCTCTCATGTTATCTCTCTGCTGCTCGTCACCTCCCTTTGGTGCTTCTCCCACCACCCCACCTCTTTTTTACTTTCTTCCATGGCCTTCTGTCTCTTTCACCAATCAACTTCCTAGCTCTTTGCTTCATGCCTCCCCTCCAGGTTTTATCTATTGCCTGCTGTTTCTCTCTACCCTCCCCCCACCTTTCAAATCGACTCAGCTTCTTTTCTCCAGTTCTGCCAAAGGGTTTTGGCCCAAAACATCATCTGTACTCTTTTCCATAGATGCTGCCTGGCCTGCTGAGTTCCTCCAGCGTTGTGTGTGTGTGTGTGTGTGTGTGTCTCAGATTTCCAGCATCTGTAGATTTTCTCTTGTTTAGGATACTCAAGGATGTGCCAGGGCAACCTACAAGATTGCCACACATTCCAGTGTCAACATACCGTACCCACAAACCTCAGCAGAGCAACACAGAATAGAGCAGAGCATAACAAACAACGAACCAACAACTGCAAAACAAATAACACACACAAAATGCTGGTGGAACGCAGCAGGCCAGGCAGCATCTATAGGAAGAAGTACAGTCGACGTTTCGGGCCGAGATCCTTCATCAGGACTAACTGAAAGAAGAGTACTGAAAGATAGTAAGAGATTTGAAGGGGTTGGGGTAGACCTGAAATGATAGGAGAAGACAGGAGGGGGAGGAGGATGAAGCTAAGAGCTGGAAAGTTGATTGGCAAATGGGAAACAAGCTGGAGAAGGGAGAGGGTCATGGGACTGGAGGCCTAGGGGGAAAGAAAGGGGGAGGGGAGCACCAGAGGGAGATGGAGAGTAGGCAAGGAGTGATTGTGAGAGTGGCAGAGAGAGAAAAAAGAGAAAAAGGCAAAAAAGGGGAATAATAAATAAACAAGGGATGGGGTAAGAAGGGGAGGGGGGCATTAACAGAAGTTAGAGAAATCAAGTCAAGTCACTTTTACTGTCATTTTGACCATAACTGCTGGTATAGTGCATAGTAAAAATGAGACAATGTTTTTCAGGACCATGGTGTTACAAGATACAGTACAAAAAACTAGACTGAGCTACGTAATAAAAAAAAACAACACAGAGAAAGCTACACTAGACTACAGACCTACACAGGACTGCATAAAGTGCACAAAAAAAGTGCAGGCATTTACAATAAATAATAAACAGGACAGAAGGGCAAGGTGTCAGTCCAGGCTTCGGGTTCATGCCATCAGGTTGGAGGCTACCCAGATGGAATACAAGGTGTTGTTCCTCCAACCTGAGTGTGGCTTCTTCTTGACAGTAGAGGAGGCCATGGATAGACATATAGATTCCTTGCCTGTTCTCCATCTCCCTCTGGTGCTCCCATCCCCCATTCTTTCTCCCTAGGCCTCCCGTCGCATGATCCTTTCCCTTCTAAAGTTGCATGTAACCCATGCCCAGAGACTACATATAACCCTATACAGAGCCGGAGATGTTCTGTTTGACAGATATTTAGTGGCACTGTAATGAATGAGGGGCAGGGTTGGCTCTGGGCACATGGAGAGGGTAGACAGGTTTCAGATTGGAATAGTAAACACAAAGTACACTGCAGATGCTGTGGTCAAATCAACATGTACAAACAAGCTGGATGAACTCAGCAGGTCAGGCAGCATCTGTTGAAAGGAGCAGTCAACGTTTCAGGCCGAGACCCTTTGTCAGGACAAGAAGGAGGGGAGGGGGCAGGGACCCTATAAAGAAGGTGGGGGGAGTGTGGAAGGTGCCAGGTGAAAAACCAGAGGAAAGGTCAAGGGGTGGGGGAGGGGAAACAGTAAGGGGATAGGCAGGAGAGGTGAAGAAGGAATGTAAGGGGAAAGCACTATGGGTAGTAGAAGAAGGCAGAATCATGAGAGAGGTGATAGGCAGCTGGAAGAGGAGGCAGAGAGAAAGTGGGATGGGGGAAGGGAGAGGGAGGGAATTACTGGAAGTTGGAGAATTCGATGTTCATACCAATGGGCTGGAGACTACCCAGACGGTATATGAATTGTTGCTCCTCCAACCTGAGTTTGGCCTCATCATGACAGTAGAGGAGGCCATGTACGAACATATCCGAATGGGAATGTGAAGCAGAGTTGAAGTGGGTGGCAACCGGGAGATCCTGTCTGTTGTGGTGGACGGAGCAGAGGTGCTTGACCGCTTCGTCGAGCACCTCCACTCCGGACGCCACAATCAGATCTTTCCTCTGATTGGTTTTTCACCTGGCACCTTCCACCCTCCCCAACCTTCTTTATAGGGCCCCTGCCCCATCCTTCTTCAGTCCTGACAAAGGGCCTTGGCCCAAAACGTTGACTGTTCATTTCAATGGATGCTGCCCAACCTGCTGAGTTCATCCAGCTTGTTTGTACGTGTCAGATTGGAATAGAATGGATGTATCTGAAGGCTGTCACACTCTGAGAGCAATTCTGGAATAGCCATCCTGGATTTCCAAGAGTGATAATATTTCAGCAATAATGAAGCAGACTCGATAGGCCAATTGACCCAATTCTGTGCCTATGTCTTATGGTCTTACCAAGCAAAACATGAGGGATATGAGGTCAGGTAACAAGAAGTCTGTGCAAAGTGCTAGGTGGTAAGGAATGCCTTGAAAGTTGGAAATGCGGTTCATTTTGGGGAAAAATACTCTTGGAGTGATGTGGAAACCATAGAAAGGGTGCTGAGGAGATTGACCAGGATGATGACTGGATTGGGGAGCATGCCTTTTGAGAATAGGTTGACTGAACTCAGTCTTTTTTCCTTGGAGAGACGGAGGATGAGACGTGATCTGATAGAGGTGTATACAATGATGAGAGGCATTGATCGTGTGGATAGTCAGGGTCTTTTTTTTTCCCAGAGCTGAAAAGGCTAA
The DNA here is from genome assembly GCF_030144855.1 of Hypanus sabinus. Classification (NCBI taxonomy): domain Eukaryota; kingdom Metazoa; phylum Chordata; class Chondrichthyes; order Myliobatiformes; family Dasyatidae; genus Hypanus; species Hypanus sabinus. Next base: position 11,699,527 of record NC_082722.1, on the reverse strand, counting down.
CATGAGAGGGCACGGAGATCAGAAAAATAAGGGGCTATGGGTAACCCTAGGTAATTTCTAAGGTAAGGACATGTTCAGCACAGCTTTGTGGGCTGAAGTGCCTGTATTGTGCTGTAAATTTTCCATGTTTCTATGTTTCTAGAATATTCCATACGTAAGGGCCCTGGGAAGTTGAAAGGAAGTTTGTCAATGGTAGGTCAATAGAAGCAGGGCCTGCAGCTAAAACCCAAGTAAAGCAGAAGAATGTTGCAGAACTTGGGTCTACAAGGGGATCCAACAAAAGCATGAAAAACTTAAAACTGGGAGTTGAACCAGGATGGATGAGGGTAGTGTGGAGGAGTAAAGGGAACAGGGTGCAAATTAGTAAGGAATCTGCAGAGATTTGAATGAGATTGTGGAGTTTGATGGCATGGAGTTACTTGATGTAATTGGGTGTGGAAGTTCCAAAAACCAGTGTTTGAAAAAATGCCCTCACCTGTTCGATGAAGCGATCAGAGGCCATGCTGTACTTGCTCGTGATGCTACTGCTGAGAGGCTCTGAGTACTCAAACTGAGGGTTATAGGTGTAGTTGGATTTGAAAAATGTCTCCTTCTCCTTGTCAACGTTCATCGGTCTCAGCGCCACCAAGAGGCACGGACTTTTAGCTGGAGGCGGTTCCTGTGGGATATGCCGGGCTATATGAGGGAGGGACGTGGCATTCCTTATCCTGGCTCGGGAGCGACTGGAGCCAGCACTGTTCACATTGAATGAGCTTTCGCTCCGTCTCATCCAGCTGCACTGTCCGTTACTAACAAGGCTTGTCCCCGGTGCTGATGACCTGTTGACCAGCTCACAACTCAGTTTGGCTGAGGTCTGTGATATAGTCCTCAAAGGCGCTTCCTGCTGCACGGCCGAGATGTTGCCCTGTGGCCGAATCCCGTTCCTCTCACTGCTCTTCCTCTCAGCCTCTTTCTTCAGTGGTTTTCCAGTGCTGGTACTCTTGCTGCTCTGAGGTCTGGCCAAAGGTGGAGCTGCTGCATCCAGGACCATCGCCGAAGCCAGGAAGTAATGCTGTGGGAAGTTATAAATTATAAATTATACATTATAAATTATAAATTATATAAATTATTATAAATTATACGTTATAAATCTGCACCATAGGAAAAAAATCACTGAATTTGTATCTTAGAAAGTTGGAAGAAGATACATCCAGAAACAAACCCCTCAACTCACCATGTCAGTCTCAATAATCCTACCCTAATGGATTTTATTCTCATCAACTTCTTCCAGATTCTACCACTCATCTATACTCTCAGGGCAATTTACTACAATTAATCAACCACCCAAACATCTTTGGGGTGCAGGAAGAAGCTGTAGCACCCACACAATCACAGGGAGAATGTGCATACTCCACACAGATGACACTGGAGGTCAGGGAGAAATTTGTATCACTGCATAGGAGACATAGCAGTTCACAGTTCACAGTTCATCTGTACTACTATCCTGGACTGTTGTATTCTCTGCAGAACTTCATGTTCCCTTACAGACAGACAGACATACTTTATTGATCCCGAGGGAAATTGGGTTTCGTTACAGTCACACCAACCAAGAACAATGTAGAAATATAGCAATATAAAACCATAAATACTTAAATAATAACAAGTAAATAATGCCAAGTGGAAATTAGTCCAGGACCAGCCTATTGGCTCAGGGTGTCTGACACTCCAAGGGAGGAGTTGTAAAGTTTGATGGCCACAGGCAGAATGACTTCCTATGATGCTCAGTGTTGCATCTCAGTGGAATGAGTCTCTGGCTGAATGTACTCCTGTGGCTAACCAGTACATTATGGAGTGGATGGGAGACATTGTCCAAGATGGCATGCAACTTCGACAGCATCCTCTTTTCAGACACCACTGTCAAAGAGTCCAGTTCCACACCCATAACATCACTGGCCTTATGAATGAGTTTGTTGATTCTCTTGGTGTCTGCTACCCTCAGCCTGCTGCCCCAGCACACAACAGGAAACATGATAGCACTGGCCACCACAGACTCGTAGAACATCCTCAGCATCGTCCGGCAGATGTTAAAGGACCTCAGTCTCTTCAGGAAATAGAGACGGATCTGACCTTTCTTGTAGACAGCCTCAGTGTTTTTTGACCCAGTCCGGTTTATTGTCAACTCGGATCCCCAGGTATTTGTAATCCTCCACCATGTCCACACTGACCCCTTGGATGGAAACAGGGGTCACCAGTGCCTTAGCCCTCCTCAGGTCCACCACCAGCTCTTTAGTCTTTTTCACATTAAGTTGCTGATGATTCTGCTCACACCATGTGACAAAGTTTCCCTGTACTCAGCCTCATCTCCCTTGCTGATGCATCTAACTATGGCAGAGTCATCAGAAAACTTCTGAAGATGCCAAGACTCTGTGCAGTAATTGAAGTCCGAGGTGTAGATGGTGAAGAGAAAGGGAGACAGGATAGTCCCCTGTGGAGCCCCAGTGCTGCTTACCACTCTGTCTGACACACGGTGTTGCAAGCGCACATACTGTGGTCTGCCAGTCAGGTAATCCATGACACCAGGGAAGCATCCACCTGCATCACTGTCAGCTTCTCACCCTGCAGAACAGGGCAGATGGTGTTGAACGCACTGGAGAAGTCAAAAAACATGACCCTCACAGTGCTCGCTGGCTTGTCCAGGCTTGTCATACAATAATGAAGGACAAGGTGCTGCACGTGAGGCTGCTCAAGATAAGAGCCCACGGTATACTGGAAAGGTACGGACAGAAAGGTACGGACAGGCACGGACAGAAGATCGGCTGACTGGCAGGAACCAAAGAGTGTGAATAAGGTGGGACTATTCTGATTATCTGCCAGTGACTAGTGATGTTCTGCAGGGTTTGATGTTGGGTCTGCTGCTTATATCTTAATGATCTGGAATCTGGAATTGATGGCTGATGATGCAAAGATGGTTTGCAGATGATGCAAAGATAGTTAGAGGGTCAGGAACCAGAGAGTCTGCAGAAGGACTTGGACAGATAAGGAGAATATGCAATGATGTGATAGTCGGAAGACTATGTATGGTCATGCATTTTGGTAGAAGGAATAAAGGTACAGATTGTTTTCTAAACGGCGAGCAAATTTAGAAAATAGAGGTGAAACGGGACTTGGAAATCATCATGCAAGATTCCATAATAGTTAACTTGCAGATTGAGTTAGTAGTAAGGAAGTCAAATGCAATGTTAGCATTCATTTCAAGAGGACTAGAACTTAAAGCAAAGATGTAAGGCAGGTGCTTTTTATAAGGTGTTAGTCAAACCACACTTGGAACATTTTGTGAGCATTTTGGGCCCATTATCTATAAAAAAATGATGTCCTGTTGTTGGAGACCATCCAGAGAAGGTTTACGAGAATAATCCTGGGTATGAAAGGGTTAATATATGAGGAGCATTTGATGGCACTGGGCTTATACTCAGAAGAATGATGGGGATTGTATTGAAACTTGTGGACACCCTTAACACCCTTAAAAAGACAGAGAACCTCTAATGGCACTGAATCATCTTCACGTTGTGGACATTGACACTCATTCACCATCAGAGTTCAAACTGAGAATTTTGTTGCATTGAGCACCTTGTCTTCAAGGCCCAGGACCTGAAATCACATTTGGCGCACAATACCCTTGGCTACAAGTCAGAGAGATCCTCATGGCCACAAGCAGAGCTGCTGAAGATGGCCCTTCATGTCCTTTCCCACTGGCATTACAGAGGCTGCAGGGTGTGGATGAGCCAACAGTCAAACACATGGCAATCTCTGCCTTACCAGCAGAAGGATGTTCTCAAAGTTCAAAGTAAATTTCTAATCAGAGATTCCTGCAATCTATAGTATAGTAAATAGAACAAAATCAATGAAATGAAGACGAGAAGCTGTGCAAATGCAAATATAAATAAATAACAATAAATAATGAGAACATGAAATAACAAGACAGAGTCTTAAAGTGAGATCATTGGTTGTGGGAACATCTCAATGGACTGGCAAATGAGCGTAGTTATCCCCTTAGATTGTGAGGTAGTAACTGTTATTGAACCTGGTGGTGTGAGTACCTTCTACCTGATTGCAGTAGTGAGAAAAGACCTGAACAGATGTTGGTGATCTCTGATGATGGATGCTACTTACCTACAACAGCATTTCATGTAGATGTGCTCAGTGGTTGGGAGGGCTTTTACCTGTGATGTTCTACTGCATTCTTCAATGCCTGACCATTTACCATGTATGTCCTATTTTGATTAGTCCTACCAAAATGTAGCACCTCACACTTATCAGCATTAAACTCCATCTGCCATCTTTCAGCCCACTCTTCTAACTGGCCTAAATCTTTCTGCAAGCTTTGAAAACCTCCTTCATTATCCACAATGCCACCTATCTTAGTATCATCTGCATACTTACTAATCCAATTTACCACCCCATCATCCAGATCATTAATGTATATGACAAACAACATTGGACCCAGTACAGATCCCTGAGGCACACCACTAGTCACCGGCTTCCAACCTGACAAACAGTTATCCACCACTACTCTCTGGCATCTCCCATCCAGCCACTGTTGAATCCATTTTACTACTTCAATATTAATACCTAACGATTGAACCTTCCATGCTGAACCTTGTCAAAAGCCTTAATGAAGTCCATATAGACAACATCTACTGCTTTACCCTCATCAACTTACCTAGTAACCTCTTCAAAAAATTCAATGATTTGTCAAACATGACCTTCCACGCACAAATCCATGTTGACTGTTCCTTATCAGACCCTGTCTATCCAGATAATTATTTATACTATCTCTAAGAATACTCTCCATTAATTTACCCGCCACTGACATCAAACTTACAGTCTAATAATTGCTAGGTTTACTCTTAGAACCCTTTTTAAACAATGGAACCACATGAGCAATATGCCAATCCTCCGGCACCATCCCCGTGGTGAATGACATTTGAAATATTTCTGTCAGAGCACCTGCTATTTCTACACTAACTTCCCTTAAGGTCCTAGGGAATATCCTGTCAGGACCCGGAGACTTATCCACTTTTATAGTCTTTAAAAACACCAGTACTTCCTCTTCTTTAATCATCATAGTTTCCATAACTATATTCTAAACACATGTTCTAAAGTGTTACTAAAAATGTTCTAAACACTGAACTGAACACAGCCAGACAAAATGCAACATCAAGCCAATGAGAAGATGTGAAGGCAGGTGGCCAGAACCTCAGCAGAAAGAAAGGGTTAAATGTGGATGAAGGGGCACACACAGTAAAGAGTCAGCACAACCTTGTGGGAATAAAACTAGGGCACTGGGAAACACATTCGAACACCAAGCGTGGACATGTAAACTGCCTTCTGAGTTATCTAAGTTTAAATCTACTACTTGTGTGTGTGTCTGTATTGAGGGAGAGATGGAATGAGGGTTGGGGGTGCTCACTGGCTTTTTGCACTGTAGCATCTGTTTATACCTTCTCTCCATGTGGCTTCTTGGCACCACCTTGACTGAATCAAGGCCGCTTCCATAAAGAAACAGTCAGAGATTGACGATCCAAGTGGAGCAGCTTGGTAATCTACAAATTTGCCGTCTGTCAAAGCCACAGACAAGTAAGTCAGTGAGGAATGAAGGCTAGAAGTCTTGAGGGAGCTGAAATAGGCACCATGCATGCAGTGCTGAAGAAGCTGAAATAAAATGTGATGCAACAGGAGAAAAAAATCAGCTCCTACTGACCATGAAGAGTAAAATAAGGCACTGTGAAAGAATATTTGGCCCATCAGCTCTGTTAGTGATTCGCTGTGCTCATAAGATCATAAGACCAGAAGACATAGCAGAATTAAACTAATCGGCTCATCAAGTCTGTTCCACTATTCCATCATGGCTGATTTATTATCCCTCTCAAACCCATCCTTCTGCCTTCTCCTCATAAACTTCGATATCCTTATTAATCATGAACCTATACACTTCTGCTATAAGTAAACACAATGATTTGGCCTCTATAGCCCTCAGTGGAAATGAATTCTGCAGAATTCCCGCTGCTGAAGAAATTCCTCCTCAGTGATGTATAGAACCTCATTCCACACAAGGAGATGATATGGCCCATTGTGTCAATGCCACTCTGAAATGACTCCCATTTTTCTGTTTTTCCTGTAGACCCCAGTAATACACAACTCTTCAAGTGCTGCTTCACATGTGAACAGGGTATCTATCTCCAACTACTTTCAGCCAGTGATGACTGGATCTTCACCACTCTGAGTGTAGTAATTTCTCTCAACTCCCTTCTAATCTCCTATAAATGAACATAAATCTAGAGTTACCTTCCCTTTGTTCCATGGAAAACAACCTCTGCCTCAATACTCCCTCATATTATTCTCCCACTCTGAAAACACCTTCACACCACGTCTCTTGTTATCCAGTAATCTGGTGACCAAACGTGTGCACAATACTCTTGCTGTGGTCCAACAGGTGTTTAACACAGTACTAAATGGATCTCTCTACTCTTGTTTCAAAAAAAAAGCTGCTCAATAAGGAGAGTATATCTACAGCAAAAAGTTCAAACTGCTGGAGGAACTGAATGCATTTGTGGAAGGGAATGGACAGCCAGCATTTCAGGTTGACACTTTTCACCTGGGCTGCTTAGGGAGCAGATCCCAATGGAACTTGCCTTGCTACCTTCACAGGTTTCCCTAGAATCCTCCATTTCTCTATACTTTTTAATATTGTACTCCACATGTCCCTGCCCTGCTTGCCCTCTCACAATCCCCATTTCTTCAGAGAGAATTTAATTTACCTATATTTGTTCAAAAGTTCAATGTTTAAGGTAAATTTATTATCAAATTAAGTGTATGTCACCATATAAGATCATAAGATATAGGAGCAGAAGTAGGCTATTCGGCCCATTGAGTCTGCTCTGCCATTCGATCATGGGCTGATCCAATTCTTCCAGTCATCCTCACTCCTCTGCCTTCTCCTCTTACCCTTTGATGCCCTGGCTAATCAAGAACCTATCTATCTCTGCCTTAAATTCACCCAAAGTCTTGGCCTCCACAGCCACTCGTGGCAACAAATTTGACTGAGTTACTACCCTCTGACTAAAGTAATTCCTCCACATCTCTGTTCTAAATGGACATCCTTCAATCCTGAAGTCATGCCCTCTTGTTCTAGACTCCCCTGCCATGGGAAATAACTTTGTCATATCTAATCTGTTCAGGCCTTTTAACATCTGGAATCTTTCTATGAGATCCCCCCTCATTTTCCTGAACTCCAGGGAATACAACCTACCAGATGTTCCTCAGTACAGTAAACCTTTAATTCCTGGAGTCATTCTCGTGAATCTTTTCTGAACCCTCTCCAATGTCAGTATATCCTTTCTAAAATAAGGAGCCCAAAACTGCACACAATACTCCAACTGTGGTCTCACGAGTGCCTTATAGAGCCTCAACATCACATCCCAGCTCTTATATTCTATACCTCTGGAAATGAATGCCAACATTGTCTTCACTTTCTGCACCACTGAATCAACCTGGAGGTTAACCTTTAGGGTATCCTGCACCAGGACTCCCAAGTCCCTTTGCATCTCTGCATTTAGAATTCTCTCCCTATCTAAATAATAGTCTGCCTGTTTATTTCTTCCACCTAAGTTCATGACCAGACACTTTCCAACATTGTATTTCATTTGCCACTTCTTTGCTCATTCCCCCAAACAATCTAAGTCTCTCTGCAGGCTCACTGTTTCCTCAACACTATCAGCTCCTCCACCTATCTTCGTATCATTGGCAAATTTAGCCACAAATCCATTAATCCCATAGTCCAAATCATTGACATACATTGTAAAAAGCAGCAGTCCCAACACCGACCCCTGTGGAACTCCACTGGTAACCAACAGCCCTTTATTCCCATTCTCTGCTTCCTGCCAATCAGCCAATGCTCCACCCATGCTAGTAACTTCCCTGTAATACCTCTTATCTTGCTAAGCAGCCTCGTGTGTGCCAACTTGTCAAAGGCCTTCTTAAATCCAAGTGCACCACATCTACTACATCTCCTTTGTCTCCCCTGTTTATACTTCCCTCAAAAAATTGGAGTAGGTTAGTCAGGCAGGATTTTCCTTTCAGGAGACATGCTGGCTTTGGCTTATCTTGTCATGTGCCTCCAGGTACTCTGTAATCTCACCCCTAGTAATCAATTCCAACAACTTCCCAATCACTGAAGTCAAGCTAACAGGTTTATAGTTTCCTTTCTGCTGCCTCCCACCCTTCTTAAATAGTAGAGTAACATGTGCAGTTTTCCAGTCATCCAGTACAATTCAAGAATCTATTCTTTCTTGAAAGATTATTGTTAATGCCTCCTCAAGATCTCCAGCTACTTCCTTCAGAACCCAAGGGTGCATTCCATCAGGTCCTGGAGATTTATCCACCATCAGACCATTGAGCTTCCTGAGTACCTCCTCAGTCATAATTTTCAGTGCATGTACTTCACTTCCCTGACACTCTTGAATGTCCGGCATACTGTAGATGCCTTCCACTGTGATGTCTCTCATTACAATATCTCTAACATCATTTTCTATTGATCCTATATCTACCCTCAACTCTCTTTTACCCTTACACTTAAAAAGCCTTTAGCATCTTCTTTGATATTAGTCACCAGCTTCCTTTCATAATTCATCTTTTCCTTCCTAATGACCTTCTGAGTTTCCTTCTGCATGTTTTTAAAAGCTTCCCTATCCTCTATCTTCCCACTAGATTTGGCTTCCTTGTATGCTCTCTCTTTTGCTTTTACTTTGGCTCTGACTTCACTTGTCAGCCATGTTACTGTCCTTCCTGCTAGTGTCCCTTTCCAGCCAACTTTCACCAGTACCCCTCTCATGCCATTGGAATTTCCTTTATTCCATTAAAATATCGACACATTGGAATTTAGCTTCCCCTTCTCAAATTTCAAAGTGAACTCGATCATATTCCCTAAGAGCTCCTTAACCTTAAGCTCTCTTATCACCTCCGGATCATTGCACAACACCCAATCCAGCACAGCATTTCCCCCTAGTGGGCTCAACAATAAGCTGTTCTAAAAAGCCATCCCTTAGACATTCTCTTGAGGTCCAGTACTTGCCTGGTTTTCCCAATCCACTTTCATGGTAAAATCCCCAATGATTTTCATGACATTACCCTTCTGTCCTGCCTTTTCTATCTCCTGCTGTAATTTGTGATCCACATCCCAGCTGCTGTTTTGAGGCTTGAATACAACTGCCATTTGTGTCCTTTCACTCTTGTCATTTCTTAACTCAACCCATAGAGACTCTACACCTTCCGATTCTATGTCATCCCTTTCTAATGATTTACTATTATTTCTTATACACAGGGCCACCACCCCCTCTGCCTAACGCATCATTCCAATACACAGTACATCCTTGGACTTTCAGCTCCCAATGGTAGCCATCCCTAGCCAAGTTTCAGAGATGGCCACAACATCATACTTGCCAATCTGTCGCTGAATTTCAAGATGATCCATTTATTTCTTTTGCTGATGAGAGATATATTAATGTGAGATTCATTTTCTTGCAGGCATTCTCAGTAGAACAGAAAAATACAATAGAATCAAAACTACACACAAAGACTGACAAACACTTTGCAAATAAAAAAGCAAGTAAATAAATAATACTGAGAACATACAGTAAGTTGTAAAGTCCTTGAAATCTGGTCTGGAGGTTGTGGAGTCAGTTCAGAGTTGAGGTGAGTTCAGGAACCTGATGATTCAAGAGTACTAAATGTTCCTGAACCTGGTGGTATGGGACCATTGGCTCCTGTACCTCCTTCCTGATGACAACAGCAAGAAGAGAGCATGGCCCGGATGATGGGGACCTTGATGACACCCAGAATGCTAATCATAGAAACTTACAGCACAAGAACATGCGCTTCAGCACAATCCACAAACATATTTCAAAAACAGGGTCTTTCTCCCTCATCATCAACCATACTGCTAGTTTTAGTTATTATTGGCAAATGTCTAAAACTATTAACCCAATATTTTAGTCCAAAATAATTAATGTAGACCAGAAAATGAAAGATACCAGAATTGAGCCCTGTATGTCCCTTCTGCATAAATACCCCCAGTTACTAAAATTCCTTTGCCTAATCCTACTGACCCAAACTTTAGTCAAATTTGTTATTTAGATCTCTGAGCATTAACAATTAATAATCAAACTGTGACATGCTCAAATAATATCTTGTTAAAATTCATATAAAGTACATAGAAAGCATATCCCTCTTCCACATCCCTTGTTGCTCCTCAAAAAAAATCTGTAATGTTAGTCAGACATAAGCCTCCTTGAACAATTCCATATTCTTTGTTCTTGATTAACCTGTCTCTAAATACAGATTTTTACAACCTTCAGAATTGATCTCAACAATTTTCTCAGCTAGATTGACCTTTAATGTTCAAAAAGTTCAAAGTAAATTTCACTATCAAAGTACATATATGTCACCATAAGACCACAAGGTATAAGAGCTATTTGGCCTATTGAGTTTGCTCTGCCATTTCATCAATACTGATCCTTTTTTCCTTTCAGCCCCAATCTTCTGCCTTTTCCCCGTATCCCTTTATGCTCTGACTAATCAAGAATCTATCAACCTCTGCCTTAAATATAGCTAATGACTTGGCCTCCACAGCCACCTGTGACAACAAATTCCACATATTCACCATCTTCTGGCTAAAGTAAATCTTCCTCATCTCCATTCTATAAGGACGTACCTCTGTTCTGAGGCTGTGTCCCTGGGTCTTAGACTCCCCCACCATAGGAAACAACCTTTCCCCAAACACTCTATTGAGACCATTCTACATTAGGTTTCAATAAGATCCCCCTCATTCTGCATCTGCAAAAACTTAATTAATCAGATATATCAAATACATCAGCACAGTCGTATCCTCCTCATTGCTTATAGGTTTTGAAAGAATAGCAATTTCAAAACCAATCCCTACAGGAAACATGTGTTTCCTTCCCATCTAAAAAACAACAGCAATTCCTCAACACTTTGCCTTCCTAAACTATGGCCAAATACAAAGTAACTCACACAAAATGCTGGAGGAACTCAGTAGCTCAGATAGCACCTAAGGAGAGGAATAAACAGTTGATCCTTTACTAGGACTCATAAGGCCAAATACATATAAGCAACTGAACTATGTAGCATTTTGTCAACACTTTTTCTGCCCACTTACCCAACAAAATATATCTGTTCATCAAATATAACCAAATCGAGCAGGATTTTTGCTTTCACAAGTCCATTTAGAGATTCCAAATTGATCTATATTTTTTTAAAGAGCCAATCCTTTTGGCTTGAATTATCACTCTGAAAGTTTCATCTGACTTGCCTGTGGGTTTTGGGTTGTTACTGAAAGTTGTGTTCAAAACCTCTTCAGCCTGCTCCCTCAGCAACACAATGTATTCAGGGTAGCTGAATCATTTTAAGTATCACTAAGCTTTGAAATACCAGCTTTTATCTATTCTATTCATTTTTTTGTGTTACTTCCTAATCCTTTACCTGGCATGTGCTGGGACCATGTTCATGTCAGTGGGAAGGGAGACTCAGGTAAATCAGTTTATCAGAATCCCAGCCTCATCTGAAGACAACAGTAGGAAAACAGCAGCCTTGTCCACAAGTGCATTGTTACTCTAATGTACTCTACCTTAAAAACATCTCCTTTGAGGTCCCAGATCAGTCTTAACCTTTCCTTTGACTACCCTTGCGATACTTATATTTATTCATAAGAAAGTACTTGGATTCTATTCACATAATCTGGAGTTTTTATCCTCACTTGCCCCTCCTATTAGACACTGCCCACCTGACCTGAGCTTGAGAAGAATCACCCTTCAGTCCCTCATGGCTGCTGGATAATGCCAGGCTGCTTCACAGTAGAAAGCAGAGGATCTGACTGCCTATTATCAGTCAGGAGAGGGCAAGTAGCAAAGGAGGTAGCACCTCTTCCAATTCATGGCTTCACTCCGCTACCCATTGCCCCAACCATTGTGTTCCAGGAGGGGGTGGCCGCACAGCTTAAGGGCTGATGGGACCTCACTGTTCATTGGGTTGGGTTGCATCAGGTATAAAAAAAATGAATCCTTGGGCTGGGATTGGTTCAGGCTGGCCAAAGTTAGTTCAGATGTTAATTTTATACTCATACCCCAACCCCTTATCCCTTTGGCAATTGTGCATTTATTTCTATTAAGCTATTAGATTAAATGTCAGACATTTAAATCTCTGCTTTACAGTTTTGTTTACATCTGGTCATCAGGTACTCTTCCTTTCACCCTTACAGAACTGTAATCACACTGGTTCTCCTTTCAAGACCTCTCTGTGTGTAGTCCTTTTACTCCTATATATCCTGAAAGCCATCAACTTCAATCAGTTCCATCTAGAACTCACTGAAATTAGCTCATCTCCAGTGCAATGTGTTTATGTTTGACTGTTTCTCAAAACATTACTAAGGCTAATGACAGCAACACACACAAAATGCTGGAGGAACACAGCAGGTCAGGCAATGGAAAAGAATAAGCAAACCATGTTTCAGGGCAAGACCCTTCATCAGATCTGGAAAGGAAGGAGAAAGAAGCAACAATAAGAAGTTGGAGGGAGGGAAAGGAGTACAAGCTGGCAGGTGATAGGTGAAACCAGTTAACAGGAAAGTGGGTGGGTGGGGTGGGGGATGGATGAGGTGAGAAGCTCATCAATTGCAGTTCGGATTGGCAGCAACATCTTCTACACAAGCTTCAGCAGCAATGGTGCACCACCAGTCTGTGTGCTTAGCCACCTGATCTACCCACTTTATACTTATGACTGTGAGGCTAAGTACATCTCCAAAGTGACATGTAAGTTTGCTGATGACACCACTGTTGTTGGCCAAATCAAAGGTGGTAATGAATTGACATTTAGGAGTGAAATTGAAAATCTGGTTTGGTGCCACAACAACCACCTTTGGCACCTGCTCTGCCCAAGATTACAAGAAATGGCAGAGTTATGAATACAGCCTAGTCTATTACAAAAACCTTCTTAGCCTCCATTGACTCCATCTACACATCCTGCTACCTCAGAAAAGCAGCTAATGTAATCAAAGACCTTTCGCACCCTGGTCTTTATCTCAGAAGAACCAAAAGCTTGAAAGTACATACAACCAGGATCAAGGACAGCTTCTATTATAAGACTCTTGAACGTACCACTTGTATGTTAAGATGAGCTCTTGATCTCTCAGTCTACCTTGTCATTGCCCTTGTATCTTATTGTCTATCTGCAATGTATGCTTTCTGTAGCTGTAACAATGAATCCTGCATCTGCTAGCATTTTACCTCTGCGCGACTTCAATGTACTTATGTTTGGGATGATCTGTCTGGAAGGTATGGATAACAATTTTTTTCCACTGTATCTTGGTACACGTGACTATAGCAAATGAAATTATTAAAGACTACTAATGTCCCAAAAATTACAATAATTTTGTTTCTTAGTTCCAACCACATACATTATTGCTTCAAGCCATTGAACATTAATCAATACTGTTTAATATTACATGACCACTGGACTGCTTGTTGGAGATAGGACAGGGAAAAGTCTGGCTGAGTAGCGCAGAATGAAATGAAATGTAAGGAACCAGGGATTCCAAGGGAGAATAAAGGGGCACAAAACATCTGGCAATTGTAATATTGAGTGCAAGCAGATGTGAACCTGGAAACTGTGAAGGTCTGAGCTTCAAAGTGGGGAGACCTATTCAGGTGGCATTGGGGATCCATTTTAGAATGAACAGAACGCTGATTCATGTGTACATGGGAAGGTATAGAATGTACTTTCAGTCTTTGTACAATAGAATGCCCCCCCCCCCCCATCCTGGAGACATTAGTAGTAGTATTCTGTAATATACAATGGAGTTGGGAGCAAAAAGGACTTAATAAATGATTAGGTGGCAGATAAAGTGAGTAACTGAGTTCAAGTATGGTAGAAACATAAAAGGAAATAGTTGTACCAATTGCAGAAAGTACAGAGGTGCCATAAAAGGCAATATGCTGTTGACACATGTTGACATATAGTTCATGATTTATTTATATCATAAAGATCGTTGATGCATATATTATTGACCTCCTACAATGAAACTGTTGTCCCTTAAGACAATTAGGAATAATTGGTGTTAGCCAGGATGGGTAACTTAACTCATCTCAATAATGAACTAATTCCGCAACTTTTGGACAAAATTTCAAGGACTCTGTGTTATTTAGTTCATAGTTTAATTGATTGATGCATTCATTCATTTATATTACTTTGCACAGTTTGTTTTCTTTTGCACATTGCTTTTTTCTCATACTTTGTGTATAGTTTTTCATTGATTTTATTGTACTGTGAATGTCTGTGAGAAAATCAGGCTAGTATCTGATGACACATAGGTATTTTGATAATAAATTTACTTTGAACTTTGAACTAAACATTAGCTAAGCTGAAGCCTTTATACTTTTGTTTGGAACAGGTTTAAGAAGAATTTCTTTTCACCTACAAATTTGTGAATGGGGAACAAAACCTTAGTGAGAGCATTTATGCCTTCAGAAAACAAAATTCTAGCTTAAGAATAGGCAATAGTCAACAGAAGACATATATCTTTGGTTTTTGGTAGTAAGTAACTGTACAGATGTGTATGCAGAGTCGTACAGCATGGAAACTAGCTCTTCTGTCCATCTCTTCCATGTCTACCATGTTGTTCAGCAAGTTTGCCCACCAGAAATGAGACAAGGAACAGACGATAAGAGTTTATTCTGGATGGGGATTATTGTTAACGGTTAATCTTGTCAAGCCAACTCTGCACTCTACATGGCATCAGACATTTCTCTGGCCACTAAATTAACCATCTGCCCTGATAAATACATGAAACCTTCCAACTCCAAGCACTACGTGGTTCTACACTCCAGCATGATCTGGAACAAGGTTTCTTACATTCATTGTTCTTTGTTTGCTTGATTGTTATGCCTGTTATTACAGAGTCACAGTTTCATTACAACGATTGATACAGCTGGACTTATCCATCCTTTCAGACAGCTGCTGGTTCAGATAATTTTCAGTTTTCCTAACATCACAGTTCAAACATCTATTTTTAACTTTCATATGAAGGAATCTTTATCTCTTTGCTTCCATTACTTTTCCCCTATTTTTGTTGCTCTGAAACCTTGAGATAAATAAGGAAGTTTTTGTCTGCAGCACAATGCAGTTGCCCTAGGGTGACCTCTTCTACTGCACATCAACATCTGCCTTTTCTTATTAGCAGTTGTGTTTATATTTATAGAAATACTTCCTTGGTTCAGTTTTCAACTCAGACTCCTCATTTCTTAAGCACCGCAGAAAACAAGGGCATATTGAATAGTGGGGTCAGAGAGCAGGGATCCACAAAATGGTTACCCCTGCCTTTTCCAAGCATCCACTTTAAGAGGAGAAACATCAATGGTTTAAGGTGGATTTTGTCTGCTCTAGCAGGTTATTAATATGTGCATGTGCTGGAGTTAGAGCAACAGCTTAAAGAAGGAATAAATATTACTCAATTCCAAAAGATAATTCTTTCATGACTTAGAAAGAGCCAAAATCAAGAAGGACTAAAACCAAGAAGACCCAGCAAAGAATCAAGGAGGTGGAAGGAAGAAGTCCTAATGGAGAGTTGGAGAGGGATAAAAAAAAAATCAGTCATGATGGAATGGTAGAGCAGTCTTCATGGGCCAAATGGCCAAATTCTGCTCCTACATCTAATGGACATCTCCCCAAGTACCTCCCAATGCCTGAAGAGCACTACATCCGGAGACTAGGGTTACTGGTAAAGATGAGCTGTCACCTTCAACAGTCTGGCCTATTGGATAACAAATGTTATATTTCAATATGTGATGTACACCTGGTAGTCAGTGCCAGAGTCCCAACCTGCCCAATACTTATAGGGAGGAAGTGTTGAGCTTCAAGCTCCACTCAAAGAGCTGTGTAAGATTAGTTCAAGAGTATGTGATAGTTCACACTGGCTTTCTACTGGATTATTCAACGCACCAAGGTATTCCAAATGAATCTTCTTCTGTAAGTTAAAATCCTCCTCTAAATTCTCATTGGAAAATCTGGTGTGTGATGTCACCTCTGGCGAGATGGTGCAAGATATAATATTTCACACTAGATGTTGCTGCAGGCAATGTTTTCTCCATACCTCCACACATGCAAGTCACACTACTCAGCTACCCTCAATGCATTAGCTTCTGGAAGGTGAGCCTTCTTCCTCATCCTTACTGAGTTCAGCAATTCACATAGAGGCACCAGTGCTGCTGGGAAGTACTTTGAAACTGACAGGAGAAAGGCATGAGGATGCAATCACAACATGGGCAGACACAAAGGATGAAAGGAGGTGTGATCTGAGAGGGTTGATTTGATTGCCAGTTCCAGCTGTGACTGGCAAATCATGATAGTTCAGACCCCATCTCTTCCAAATGAGTGCATTAATAAAAATGCAAGCGTTCAGTCTCCATGCATGGGCTGCATTCAGCCTTCACCTGAATAAGAAAGGGACAACTGCTGGTTGATATGTTTTGATGCATGTGAAAGAAATGACTTCAGGCATGCAAGCATTGGGCCCAATCCACGTTGGTGAATGTAACATTGCTTATGATGTCAGATGGGACCTGTGGATATCTGCAACAACTCTAACTAGTCAATGGATGTTATTACATTTCTTCTGACATTGCTTCTCATGTTTCTTCTTCCTAAGGGTTCATGCAGAGAGCTCTGTGATCACCAAACTCACAGCCAGGCATGCAAAGTTTCTGAAAATCCATCAACTCTAAGTTCAGAGACAACACAGCCTCCCAGGACCTCTTTTCCTTTAACTTTCAGGTGTTCAAGTGCAAGCAAGAAAGTCTGGTCCAGCCACTGACTCAGGAAGAGCAGACATAATCAATCCATCCCTTGAGAAGAATTCATTCATTCATTCCGTGCTATGTTCATGATTGTTCTTGGCAAATTTTTCTACAGAAATGGTTTGCCATTGCCTTCGTCTGGGCAGTGAGAATAAAACTGCCAAAAGCAATATTTTACTGGCCATGTTGTACAAGGCTCTTTAGAAGCCTTGCACACATTTCTACACTTAGTATACACTTCTAGCTGATAAGATGTTAGAATCCTTGAAGAAGAACATCATCACCCTCACTACAAATAGAAGGGGAAGAGGGAGGAGGTCAGCAATTAGTGCCCTGCTGTTATATGTGGATAATAATTATTTCCAAGCCATTCCAAGTTATATCTGCTCCAGGGTGCATGATCTACAAAGATCAAACTTGCGCTGTACCCAACAGGAAAATCTCTGAACACTTTAAACTGCTCAGGGAGACCATCACCTATTGTATGTGTGGGTTGGGGATTAAAATTTTCCCTTAAAAGTTTGGACCAGGAGAAGTCCTTTGACAAAATATTGCACAGGTGCATAATGGACATGCTGTCCAAAATGTTTGGCAAGCAAATTCATAATTGGCTAAAACTGCTCTACTTAGAATCAGTAGCACAGTCCAAATTAATAAGTGGAGTACATCCATCCTGGTTCAGAATCAGAATCAGGTTTATTGCCATTGACAAATGTCATGAAATTTGTTGGTTTTCTGCACCAGTACAATGCAATACATTAAAAATTAAGAAATATTTGAATAAATAAGTAGAGCAAAAAGCAAGCAAAATAATCAGGTAGTGTTCATGAGTTCAAAAATCTGATGGCGGAGGGGAAAAAGCTGTTCCTAAAACATTGAAAGCATGTCTTCAGGCTCCTGTACCTTCTCTCTACTGGTAGCAATGAGAAGAGAATTTGTCCTGGGTGGTGGGGTTTGCGTCTGGCTGTAACAAGCCATGCACAGAGCCTAAGTATACCAACACCAAGTGTGGTTTCACTGCTACAAGTTACTCCATTCATTTGGATTGTATTCTACACCTGTCCACTGTGGAACAGTGCCTGCAGAAAAACACCTTTGACTGCAGATCAAGCAGGTATGGAATGTCCAGGAGACCCTGTGGGAGAAGGAGATTGTGGATCCTGTTGCATGATTGATTCTCTAATTGTCAAAATCACTTGACAGACTGCATCACCAAGCATGAGGACCTCACTTGGCTGGTGGTGAGAAGGGTCTGCCTTATCAGATCCTTCACGAACTCCTGGGCCCTGCTCTAGGGTCGCTATGATGTCAATAAAATGGTGATCCATGTCCTTTAGAGCAATGTGTTTGCCAAGAAGTCAGGGAAGTAAGATGCAATGGTCTTTGTTGAGGTTTGACCCAATTAACTGCATAACACAGGACTTTGTGCTTCATGGACAATTCTCTGGAACATACGAAACAGATCTTCCAGTGCAAGGAGCTGGCTACAGCCAATTATCATGTTCCAATATGTAGGACATTGTGCTGAGGTTGACACTAGAACTCAGCAAAGATAAAAGATAGGGTTATCAAACCCCTTCCTTTTCTGGTTCAGTCCCTGTACAATAACCTCTCAAATGTCTCACTGATGCAATTTTCAAGACTAAAGGAATGGTATCATCTAGATAAAGTGCAAATATTATAGGCTAATTACTGTATGGTATGGTATTGATGTGGATAGAGAATTGGTTGGCAAACAGGAAGCAAAGAGTGGGAAGAAACGGGACCTTTTCAGATTGGCAGACGGTGACTAGTGGGGTACTGCAAGGCTCAGTGCTGGGACCCCAGTTGTTTACAATATATATTAATGATTTAGACAAGGGAATTAAATGCAGCATCTCCAAGTTTGCGGATGACACGAAGCTGGGCGGCGGTGTTAGCTGTGAGGAGGATGCTAAGATGATGCAGGGTGACTTGGATGGGTTAGGTGAGTGGGCAAATTCATGGCAGATGCAATTTAATGTGGATAAATGTGAGGTTATCCACTTTGGTTGCAAGAACAGGAAAACAGATTATTATCTGAATGGTGGCCGATTAGGAAAAGGGGAGGTGCAACAAGACCTGGGTGTCATTGTACACCAGTCATTGAAAGTGGGCATGCAGGTACAGCAGCAGGCAGTGAAAAAGGCAAATGGTATGTTGGCATTCATAGCAAGAGGATTCGAGTACAGGAACAGGGAGGTTCTACTGCAGTTGTACAAGGCCTCGGTGAGACCACAGCTGGAGTATTGTGTGCAGTTTTGGTCCCCTAATCTGAGGAAAGATATTCTTGCCATAGAGGGTGTACAAAGAAGGTTCACCAGATTGATTCCTGGGATGGCAGGACTTTCACATGAAGGAAGACTGGATCGACTGGGCTTATACTTGCTGGAATTTAGAAGACTGAGGGGGGATCTTATTGAAACATATAAAATTCTAAAGGGATTGGACAGGCTAGATGCAGGAAGATTGTTTCCAATGTTGGGGGAGTCCAGAACGAGGGATCACAGTCCTTTTAGGACCGAGATGAGGAAAAACTTCTTCACCCAGAGAGTGGTGAATCTGTGGAATTCTCTGCCACAGGAAACAGTTGAGGCCAGTTCATTGGCTATATTTAAGAGGGAGTTAGATATGGCCCTTGTGGCTAAAGGGATCGGGGGTATGGAGAGAAAGCAGGTACAGGGTTCTGAGTTGGATGATCAGCCATGATCATACTGAATGGCGGTGCAGGCTCGAAAGGCCAAATGGCTATTCCTGCACCTATTTTCTATGTTTCTATATTGGTACAGTGAAAGAAGGCAATATAATGCTCTATACTATATGACAATGATGTATGAATGAAATATGCTTCCTTTCCTAATTACCTTTAAATGGTGTTGAGCTTCATTTGGTGTTGAAAAAATCTAATTTTTTCAGTATTATTTTTATTTGCACAGTTTGTCTTATTTTGCTCATTGGTTATCAGTTTTTATCTGTTTATGCGTAGTTTTTCATAAAATTGTTTTGGATTTCTTTTTCTCTGTGAATCCTTGCAAGAAAATGAATCTCAGGGTAGTATATGGTAACATATACGTTATTTGATAATAAATTTACTTCAAACCTTTAACTTTTGAACATGCTCCCAATAACATTTCTCTTTGACCATTCAGCAAATCTTTTATTCTATTTAATGTTGCTTGACAATTAAAGAAGATCTAATAACATTCTTACCTGCATCGCAGCCAATAGGCAACTTTTGAAACATGGCCATGATTAAAATAAAGGTGGCAGGACAGGCAAAGTGCATGCAAAAGAACCTATGACTTTTCCTGAGAGAATGCAGTCTGTTTTGTTGTTGTTTGAAAGGTAAGTTTTGGGAGCTAAGAGCAACAGAAGAACTCTCCAGTACTTTTTTGTCATTGGTAGAAAAGATATATGTTAACAGAATGAATCCACTCTTGAAAAGGTAGTGTTAATCAAAGTCAGTCAGAGTGCCTATATTAGTGGGAGATCCTGCCTGATGAATGTGAGGGAAGGTTTTGAAGAGGTAACAAAATGCACTGAAGAGGGGAGTACATTTGGTAGAGTCTATATAGACTTCAGTAATTTCTTAGATGATATCCCACATGGGAGACTGACTGACTCAAATGGTCAGAGCCTGTGGGCTAGCAGAGAATTTTCATGCAAAACCAACCCTTTATCTTGCTGAGATAGAATTCATAAACTGGATCCAAAATTGGCTTAGTAAAAGGAGGAAAAGGATGAAGGGCAAGGATTACTCTGTGATTGAAAGCCTGTGACTAGTGGTGTACCATAGGGTTTGGTGCTGGGATCCCTACCATTTCTCATATATATATATATATATATATATATATATATATTCATGATTTGGATGTGAATGAAAGAGTTATGATTAGCAAGTTTGCAAATGACATGAAAATTAACAGTGCTAATAGTGGGAAGAGTAATCATAGACTGAAGGTTAATACTGGTCTGTTCAGAGGATGAGAATAGGGCATCAAAAGGAATTTAGTTGTGGTAAGTGTGAGATGATGCACTTTGGAAGCATTGAAAAGAGTAGACATACAGATTAAGTGTTAAGACCTTAGAAGGCATTAATGTACAAAAAACATTGGTATATGTCTAATAATCCCTGCCACAGGTGGATAAGGTAGTGAAGAAGGCTCTTCAGAATACTTGCCTTTGTTGGCCAGGACATAAAATACAAGAACAGGGACTCAGTTGAGCTACAGCTAGACTACTCTGTGCAGTTCTGCTTAACACACTTTAGTAATGCGATCACTCAATTCGGGTATGATGTTCTCGGGATGTTAGGCTGGATACCTTTGATGGAGAATTCTGTGCATGACTTTGTTTAATGTGGGGAGGCTGATGGTATCAACCACACAATCTTGACAGATCAGGGTCAGTGGCGAGTGACATTGAATGCAAAATGACTGGAGACCCTTCACTGCTGCAGGTTCCTTCGCATTCACTGCCATTGTCATGTGTCCTCATCTTCTGCCAGTTCCACAAATTAAGTCTTGGTTGAATTGTTCTTTGTCTGGAACTTTGCCCTTGACATTACTGGCATAGTAAGCACCAGATGGCTAGACTCCATAAGGCATTGCTCTGGGGATCTCAACAACTCTGAAGCCCCTCCACCACTATAGTAAGGATGTACTGTAGAGAGCTCAGAGGAGATTCATCAGTCTGTTGCCTGGGATGGAGTGCTTCTTTTACCAAGAAAGACTAGATTTACTAGGGTTGTTTCTCTTGGAGTGGAGGAGGCTGAGGGGGAATCCTGGGGAAATGTTAGCCAGAATTTCTTACTCTTTGAGCTCCTACATTTGGAAGATGAAAAAAAACAATAGGTTTCCACCCTCCATCTGGTGTGTAACTTGGTAAGGGACTGGTGATATGCATTTTAGGCTCTCAAGGGCAGTGAAGGATTTGAACACGGGCTTCTCCATTTCACTAAACACTGGAAAAATGCACGTTTTTGTAATAAGCTCTGACAAATACTAAAACGTCAAATTTTGCAAGTTCTAAATGCAAAGACGTATATAACATTCTGGGTATTGGATTAAAATTGCAAATGCTTTAATCTTGTTCTTCTGAAGGCACTTTCTTGATAGTTTCAGACACACTAAACAGTCAACCGCTGTGCTTCGTTTGTTCTTCAAATTTAAAATAAAACAATTATATTTGGTAATCTAGAGTATAATAGACTGCAAAAATCGATGAGCAGGCAACATAGTGCCTCTTGGGCTGCTGTTTGCTTCACAGGGCTTCATAAATTCATTATTTCGGCTCCTACAAACTCAACCATTCCCCCACTTCTCTTGCCCATCGTTTGAACAAGGTTCAGCATTCCAGCCGCCGAGACCATCTGATCGGATTCACGACAATGGGTGTGTCATTTCCAGACACAATAGGATAATACTCGCGTCGCTTTAATAGGTGGGGAGAGGGCTTTTGAAAGGTGACAGGACCGCACACACCACAAAGGAAAACACTTCCAATGCTATTTCTTTGTCAGATTATTTCAGATTTGAAATTATTTAACAAATCTCAATATAAAAATTATTTTAACGATTTCATGTGGCAAAATATTACTCAAAAATACACTCACGTGCATAAAGACTTTGTATAAAACGCGCCTCCTTTGCAATGTCCCATGAACCAAGACAATGCCTAACTATGCATCTCAGTACGGGACTGGCTCTCACAGTAAGCAGGATTTTTTTTTCTTTTTTTCTTCTCTTTCTCTCTTACACACCCACACAATCGAATATTGCCGATGAGTTGCCTTCGGCCCATTTTCTTGCTAGGAAGCATGCTCGTCTCCGCTACAGAAATTCCCCTGGGTCACAAGTGGCAAAAACCGCGCTAAAATACAGTATAGCTTTAAAACACACACACACACACGAACTTGAAACGCCTGCCTGAGCAAAATGTTTTCTGAGCTAGGATCGCCTGTTTGGTCAGATGACAGTTAAAGAGGGGAGAAATTAAATCGTCCAACTTACATGACAGTCGCTACAGAAGTATGCTCTCAAAAAACTAAGCACGGAGACAATAGGAATGGGTTTGGTTGAAACGTCTTCCGTCGCGATCTTTAATTTCTGCCAAGGGTTGGAGAGGACCCCAGGTTCCGGCAGCTTTGTGGGAAACTGGATCCTGGCTGGTGGAAACGGCGAAGGCGCTGACCTAAGACAGAACCGGGAAAGGTTTGAGAGATTTAAAGGGGGAGCGGCGGGCTTCATTGACTGACAGCCCCAGCTTCTGGCTATTATTAACTCAGCCGATCGCTCCTTTCCAAAGCTGCAGAACTTAGAAAGAGGAAATACAGGCACGGAAATGGTCGATTTCCCCCTCCACGGAGAAGACAACCCGGACCGCGGTGCTGTGGACTGGAAAAGACTGGATGAATGTATGGAGAGCAGCTTCCCCCGCCCAGCAGTGGAACTGACACGGTGCGTTCAATTTCAGTCCGGCCTATCCTTCGTTCAGCACCACCGACCAAAAACTGCCAGGATAGCAATTACGTATCAACAATTCCGCCGTTATTTATTGATTTTGTTTAAAATTGCAATCAGGGAAGAAAAACGCCCGGAGTTTCCTTCTCTTCACTCCGCTCGAACGTCGCGCAGCCTTCAACCCCGAGAGGCATCCTCAGCCAAGATGGCAAGCGTTGGTAAAATTTACAGGACACTGGTCAATAAGAGTTCAAGGCCCACTGCACCAGGAACACGCCTTAACTTCAGTATAATGGCGTAATCCAGTCTCCACACTAGGAAATTGTGATGTAGGGCCAGTTATGTGCTGTTGTCTCAGCCTCCACGAAGAACGGGTGACAGACATAAATCCTTGTTACTAGTACCGACGAGACTTCCCGTCCCGTCAGTTTGGGTCGGATCAAACTCAGCCCGTCCCGATTTATCGGGCGGGTTCGAGCTACAGGTCAGCGTCCATCAAGAACCAGATTACAGGTATGTAGATGCTGGGAATCATATCTCGATTAAGAATGGCTCGAATCGATTTTTACATTTAAAGGCAAGCGATAGGAAAAACATTCAGAGAAGGCTGAGTTGGTCGCAGCTCCTGATTTCTAAAGAGGACAGCTAGTTGAAGCAACAATTACAGTTCGGAGGGTTAGGGACCGAGATGGATGGAGAGACATGATCGCCCACGCCGAACGGCAAGGCGCCTGAACACACAAACATATTGCCCAACCTAGTTCGTCGCTGTTATAAAGTGTTAGACCGCCATTTCTCTATATAACTATCTGCAACTACTGACCTTAAATTTACGTCACCCCCTAATTTCTGTGACTTTGTTCTATTACTGCTTTGCCACTTGAAAGTTGGCTTGAGGTCTGTGTGTTTGATTCCAAGAAAACGTTTCACACTGAATTAAGTGGTGTGAAGTATAAAACATTAAGCACAGCAAGGCTAATGCTTATAGGGGACTGTTTGAAGATGCCAATCACTCTGCCCCAAAGAAACATAACGATCTTTCATGGGAGTCAAAACCAAAGAACTCATAAGGAACACACATTCAACGTTTTAGGACAGTTTCTTCCCCTCCGCCATCAGATTTCTGAACGGACAATGAACAAGCCCATGAACACTGCCTCGCTATTTTGCTCTTTTTGCACTACTTATTTATATTTGAACTGTATTTCTTATTGTAATTTATAGT
This sequence comes from Hypanus sabinus, assembly GCF_030144855.1. NCBI lineage: Eukaryota > Metazoa > Chordata > Chondrichthyes > Myliobatiformes > Dasyatidae > Hypanus > Hypanus sabinus. Next base: position 11,674,925 of record NC_082722.1, on the reverse strand, counting down.
CTTTTAATGCATTCCATTGCACTGCTACCGCAAAGTAACGAATTTCACGAATTATGTCAGTTTTATTAAACCAGATTCTTATTTTTAAAGCCTTTAGTTTAATTTTCAATGGGCACTTTCGTATGTAATGTAGTCATTTGCATCAAGGGTTAAATTAAGATTTTGTCTACCCTCTGACAGCAGCCTAAAATTCCAGTGAGGTTAAAATCTATTTGAAGATGGGCAGGGAAGAGGGAAGATGGTCTGTTGTCTCTGGACCAATAACCATGCCTCAGCCAACACCACAAACACCATAACACCATATTCACCATGCTGTAACCTTGTTTAGCAGGAATTGCTGAACTCTCAGAGAGAATTTCTGAATTTAGACTGGCCATTATTTTTCAGCACTTTAACTCTAGGAATAAGATCAAGTAGGGTGATGTTATGGATTGGACACTGTAGTTCAAGTTCAGATGTATTTCTGGTTCTGGTTGCTCATTGTTTGTTGATATTTTGGGTGATTTTGGCCGAGGCAGCCTGCAGGTAATGAACTGAGCTGAACTGAATATGCCTGGACTCTTTCAATTTTGTGTTTTATATTTTGTGTCTCTCCCCCTTTTTGTTGCCATTTGTGCATCTTTTGTGCATGGGGGATATTTTTTCTTTGAACAGGTTCCATGGTGTTTCATGGTTATCTGTGGGAAGACAAATCTCAAGGTTGTGTACTACATACGTACTTGATAATAAATGTACTTTGAATTTTTGAATGAAATTATATGGTATGGATTTACTACTAAATTCATAGCTACTTTATTTCCAGAATGCTAACACTGAAGATGTTATCCTCTCTGACAGGATACCTCCTCTCCCTTAAATCTTGTTCACCCTCAGTCCTTCCCTTTCCAATCTCGTCATTGACCAGGTAGCTCAGTTGACTTTGACCATGATGACTTGCCTATAGAAAGTGGTGGATACGGCCCAGTCCATCACAGGCAAAGCCCTGCCTACTACTGAACACACTGATAAGGAGCGCTGCCACAAGAACGCAGAAATCATCAAGGACCCCCCACCATCCAGGCCAGGCTCTCTTCTCACTGCTGCCATCAGATTAGAAGTTACAGGACCCTTAGGTCCCACACCACCAGGTTCAGAAATAGTTTTCTACAGTTTATTTTCTTTTACATGTTGGCTGTTTGTCAGTCTTTATGTGCAGTTTTTCATAAATTTCGTTGTATTTATTTGTTTTCCTCTAAATGCTTCCAAGAAAGTGAGTCTCAAGGCCATATATGAAGACGTACTTTGATAATAAATTCACCTTGACTATGATGGGGACACCTCTTTTTCCCATATTAGGGAGAGAGAGAGAGCCTGTGGTATGTTAAATTACTGGGTGAATGAGTAGTCTTTAGGGTACTGCAAGTCTGTGTCTTTATTGATGCGTTGCTGCACACTTGAGTGAATTTACTGATGCTTTTTTGCTGATGGGGAGGAGGGGTCATTGCTTTGCTGCTGCTTAAGCGTGGGAGCTGGGGGGGCTTTGCAGTTCTAACATTTAACTGTCATTCGTTCTTTGGGGTACTCCGTTTTCATGGATGTTTGCAAAGAAAAAGAATTTCAGGATGTATATTGTATACATTTTTCTGACATTAAATGTACCTATTGAAACTTTGATGAATAACCCTAGACCAATGTTAATGCCGTTTCTCTTTCCACAGATATTTTCTAGCATTTAAACAAAACGGCATTATGAATTATGTTTTCTCAGAAATGTCTCTCACAGAAACCGCAATGATGACACTATTCCATTAACTGTTAAGCATTTTGGGACATATTCAAATACAAAAAGTGGTGACTACTGTCCAATCCATCACAGGAAAAGAACTCCCCACCTTGATCACATCCATAAGGGGCACTGCCATAAGTAAGCAGCATCCTTCATCAGGGATGCCCTCCAACCAGACCATGCTCTCTTCTCACTGCTACTATCAGGAAAGAGGTACATGTCCAACACCACCAGATTAAGGAATAGTTGTTACCCCTTAACCATCAGGCTCCTGAAACAGAGTGGATAACTTCACTCACCTCTAAACTTATGGATTTCTGGACTCACTTTCAAGGACTCTACTATTCATGTTTTCAACATTATTGATTACTTATATTATTACCATTTTTTGCAGTTGTACAGTTTGTATTCTTATGCACATTGGTTCTTTGCTCATCTTTGTTTATGTGTAGCTTACATTGACTTTATTGTGTTACTTTGTATCTACTGTGAAGGGCCGCAAGAAAATGAATCGCAGGATAGTTTATGTTCATATACAGTTTACGTATTTTGATCATAAATTTACTTTAAACTTTGAGATTGCGAGAGGCCCCACAAAAGTGAAAGTTGTTTTTGTTTAAGCACAGAAACAGCAGTGAGAGAACTGTCTGCTTCTCTCCATTTATAATTCTTGTAAGATGGCAGTGCATTCAGACTCAGGACCAACCAAATAAGTTTACGTCATTTTTAAACATTGTTTTTATGATTGCAGGACAATGTCAAACATTAGGTACTGCAGGTCTACCCCATCAGCTTATTAATGGTGGAGCTGGAGGAGCTGATCTTGACGCAGATTGTGTTACTGCCTACTACAGGGAGGCATCAGAGTCAGTGAGTGAAGGCAGTGTGAAATCTAACTGTGAATGATTGTCTTGGATGTTTCTCTTGCAATCACAAGACCCTGTTGGATAATGATAACATAAAATACTGTACATCTGTTTCCCTTGTTTATTGGCATGACAGATGGCAAGGGAGCTGTGTGGCCTTAATTGTTGTGAGGACAAGGCCCCAAGCATGGGCTTGCCAGTTGCAGCAGTCCAGAAGAGGAGATCTGGAACCCGTGTAGCATGGCTTCTATGCCAGGTTGGTGGCTGGCCCCTCCTGTCGGTGTTGCTCTCTAGTGATCAGTGAAATGCAAGCTGGATTGTGTGGGTATATTTATCTGCTGACTTCTGAGAACTGCTTGTTCTTGCTGCTAACACCCATGCACCATCAATTCAGAGGACTTGGGCTATATATATTTGTTGTCTGACTGCATGCTTACTTGCTCTCTTGTACAGTATATCCTATATGTGTCTTGCGCTGTGTGAATTGAAACTGTGTTTTACACCTTGGTCCCAGAGGAACACTGTTTTGTTTGGCTGTGCCCATGAGTTTTCATGTATGGTTGAATAATAATTAAACTTAAACTTCATCTTGAACTTGAATAAGGGGTTCATGCAGCAAGGATTATCCGTAATTTTATTGAAAGGTGCATTGGTTTTGAGGAGCTGAATATCCCACTGTAGCTTCTCATTCCTACTTCATGTATTCTTCAATGCAGTGTTTACATCATAATGGTCATGCTCACTACATTCTGGAATTCAGCTCTTTGGCCTATGTCTTTAATATGTACCATATTAATGTTTAACCATGATTTTTAGTGTCAAAATGGCTGTTGTGACACATGTAGTGTAGTGGGTAATGCTTGTTGCTCTCATTTTCAGCTTCCACCACTGGCTAGCAACCTTGCAAAAAGGAGAACTGAATATTGAAGTCTCTCCCTGTCAGTACGTAGCCTCTCCAACAGCAAGCCTCACGTAGAGCCTCCTTGCTGGTGACCCACAGAAACTGAACTCCTTTCAGACTCAGGCTAAAATACAGAGGACAGAGAGGAGTTGGCTCCTGCACACATAGCACACAGACCTTCCGGTGTGTGAACACACCCTGGTGCTCGTGAACCAGATCTCCAGCTATGGGTGAATAGCCCCACTGCCTTGTTGGCTACCTCGGGAGAGACAAAGGCTGTAGGAGTAAACCCAGTCAGCAAATCCGGAATGGAGCCCCTGCAATGAACATTCTTCTGACAGCTCCTGCAGCTAAGCTGGTAACAAATGTATTGCTTCATAAGCTTTCCTTTGGACTACACCGGTGAGGCCAAGAGAGAATCTTGACAACTGGGCATCTCAGGATCTCCATACCTTCCATCCAGGTTTCTGATGATGATCATCATCACCCATCATCCTTCAAAACAGACAGATGGCAACCACAACCACATAATAATATTTCCTTAAAAGTGGCTACTTTTAGGGTAGTTAAGAAGGTATATGGCATGCTTACTTTTTTAATTGAGGCATTGGGTTCAAAAGTCAGGAGGTTATATTGCAGCTTTATAAAACTCCAGTTAGGCCACATCTGGAGTTCAGTCACTTCATTATAGGAAGGATATTGAGGCCTTGGAGATGATGCAGAAGAGGTTTACCAGGATGCTGCATCATTAGAAGGCATGTCCTATAACGAGAGGTTGGACAAACTTGGATTGGTTTCTTTATTGCGGAGGCTGAGGCTGAGGGGAGATTGACAGAAGTTTATAAGATTATGAGAAGCATAGATAGAGGAGACAGATGGAATCTTTTTCCTAGGGTTGAAGTTTCTAATACCACAAGCAATGTATTTAAGGTGACTGGGATAATTTAAAAGGAAATATGAGTGGCAAGATTTTTTACACAGAGTGTAACAGAGTTGGTGATTGAATTGAGCTGCCTGGGGTAGTGGTACAGGCACTGTGCAAAAGTCTTAGACACACACACACACAAGCAAACAAACTAGGGTGCCTAAGATTTTTGCACTGCACTGTCATAATTTTATGTATTATGCTGCCACAAAAAAAAACAAATTTCATGACATATGTGAGTGGTGATAATCCTGATTCCAATATGGGTTTCTATTGTGGACAGAGAGTGGGAAGGAGGCAGGGGGAGGGGAACCATGGTTGGGAAATGGGAACAGAGAGGAGAGGGAGCGGGAAGCATCAGAGAGGCAATCTGTAATGATCAATAAACCAATTATTTGGAATCAAATGACCTTGTCTGGTGTCTCAGAGTTGGGTGTGTCTGTACACATGCCATCCCACGACCCAGCACTCCTTCTCTGCCAGCTGTTCTACACCCTCGCCATTCCCAACATCCTTTGCTGCTGCCAGATTTACAAGCTTGCTCTGCACTCCACACTAACAAAAGCAAAAGTCTTAGGCACCTGAGCTATGTGTATAAGAGATGTTTGGATAAGCATGTGAATGTGAGGAAAATGGAGGGGCATGGATATTGTTTAGGCAAGAAGAGATTAATTTTTTGATTACTAACTTAATGGGTTCAGCATAACATCATGGCTGAAGGGCCTGTTCCTGTACTATTCGGTCTCCTATCTGAATCATAAGTAATCTTTTTGTTAAAACTTTATCCTTAAGAAATTATTGTTACAAGGTTGCTCAGTCATAAATATATACTTTAACATAGAAAATATAAGCATTAAAGTAAGAAAAAATACAAAATGTGCATTGAAAAGTAATAGTACAGAATACAGATGTGCAATGGAACTATATCCTTGTATATTCAGTTGTAGAGTCTCATAGCCACAAAGAGAAAGGATCTCCTGTGGTGTTTAGTAGTTTACCCCTGGTGGAATCAGTCTGTTACTAAAGATGCACCTCTGTTTGTCCAGTATGTCATGGAGGGGGTGAGAGGGATTGTCTGTAATGTTCCATAGCTTCTGCAGCATCCTCCTCTCAGACTCAAACACCAGGGAATCCAGTTCCATCCCTTGGACAGAGCCAGCCTTCTTGTCACACTTATCAATTTCTTGGTGTCAGCTGCTCTCATCCTGCTGCCCCAGCAGACTACAGCGTAGAATAAACTGCTGCATACTGTATATATACTTTACTGTTATACTGTATATATAACAAATTGCATTTCCAAGAATACTTGGGACCCTGCGTTAATCTACAGAGAGCAAACAAGCACTAAAATAGTTTCTAGGCATTTAGCCGAACTGATAACATTACCTGGGAGGGAGATATAGTAGGGAGGTGCAGCTCTTCATTGTGATACATGTTCTTCAGCAGCCACAAATTCTTGCATTGTCATTAAAAGCCTCAGATTTTCCTGCAAGCAAATATACCCTCTGGTCATCACAGGGAACTACCTTCCTTAAGCAATTCCTTAATGAAGCTTATCAAAAAACTGATGAGAAAAGAAGTGTCATGACAAGAGTGGAGAACAAAACTGTACATAGCAACTTTGGATGCAGCCTCACCAGTGCTGTAAAGTTGAAAGCTCATTGCTTTTAAATTATATTCCATATACCTGAAAATAAAGGCTAGCACTTAATTAGTCCTCGTAATCACTTTAGATTGTGTGTACTTGAACTTGCAGATTGCTTTGTAAACAATATTTTGTCATCTACTACATTTAATTAGTAGTTTGTTCTTTTATTCTTCCTTCCGAGTGAATCACCACTCATTTCCCATTTTATGTGCAGGGTCACTGTATCCTCCACATAATCTACTGATCTTTGTATCAACAAACTTGGCTAGAATACACTCAGTCTCATCATCCAAGTCATTACTAAGGATTGTAATTAGTGGCTTGGACGTGGGAAATTCTATATATACCGTGTGTGATTTGCTGTAAGTCTGAGTGAAGCTTTGTAAGCTGCGAAGACAACAGCTGGGCTTCAGTCTTACAGCTGTATTCAGCAGCAGGTGTAGTGGAGTGGACCAACCAAGGAATGTGAGTTCACAAGCTTTCATCAACTATCTCAGTAATTTGCCATGCACAATGAAGCATGCAAACAGCTGCAAGGGAACTTCAGAAAGAAAAACTAATTTGAAAAAGACTACTCTCCAACTCCTTTCATTTTATATAAATTGAAATGGACAGGAATCAAGGCAGAAGCTGGCTGGTACTGTATCTTGAACAAAGAAAGATTGTTTTATCTGGAGATCAGTCATCTCAGTTGCAGGCTGTGTTTTCAGGAGTGTAGTACCTTAGGCCCTATGTGATAGGTGGAACCAGATGGGGAGGGGATGATGGATAGATAGAATCAGCTGTAGGCACGGTATGGGAAAGGTGAATAAAGGGAGTAGAGAACTGAATGTGAGTGGGAGTAGAACACCAGGGAGTGCAGCTGGTTAGCTGAAAATTAAAAATTCAGTGTTCATTCCATTGGATTGTGAGCTACCCAAGCAGAAGATCCACCCTCCCAATCTGGTTCTGAAGGCTAAAGCTATGTAACTTAGGATAAATGAAATGAGAATTTGTTACAGGCAAAGCCCTCCCTATCATTGATCACATCTACAGGAAAGCAGCATCCATCATCAAGGAACACCCCCCCCCCCACCACCACCACACTATCCAGGAGATGCCCTCTTCTTGCTGCTGTCATTGGTACAAGAACCCTGAGTCCCACACTACCATCTTCAGCAACAGTTATATTAACCTTCAACCATCAGTCTCCTGAACTAACATGGATAACTTCACTCACCTCCACTCAAAACTGATTCCCACAACCTATAGACTACTTTTGAAACACTCCACAAATTGTGTTCTCAGTAGTATTTATTTATCTATCTATTAATTAAGTTATTTATCTACCTGTTTGTTTGTTTATCTATTTTTTATTTATTTTTGTTTGTACAGTTTATCTTCTTTGTACATTTGGTCTTTGCTTATGTGTAGTTTTCATTGACTCACTTGTATTTCCTTATTCTACTGCAATTGCCTGCTAGAAATTAATCTCAGGGTAGTATATGGTGCCATACATGACAATAAATTTGCTTTGAACCTTGAATATTAAATTATGGTTCACTTAAAAATGAAGTTGTCATCCTGGAAGGGTGTGATGAAGAGTACCAAAATGGCTCTGATTTACTAATGTAGACTGAGAATGAATGCTTATTTCAGTGAGAAAGGAGTGTGTGTGATTTAACATTGATATCCTCTGATCTAACCCTACACATGGTTATACTTTGATTTGATCCATACTGACACCTATAAATGCTATAAGTGCAGTAAGTGAGTGCAAGATCAGGGTGCCTTCAATGGTTTCAGTTATTGCTCCTTGTTACAAACTTCAATTTTCATGAAGACTTCCACCATTGAGTTCTGCTGAGTAGGCGTTGCCCATTTCCAATATCAGAAATCTGTTATCTGGCAGACAGTCCAAAGGTCACATTTAGAGAAAGAAGCAGCCTTGGGCACACACTTTCTCACACTATGCTTGGGGGTGGGGTGTTGGTCAGGAGGGATGCTGAGTGGAGATAGGTAATTGGAAAGCAAGATTCCTGGTTTTATCACATTTCATTCCTGGTGAAAATGTATATAAAATGTGATTGCACTTCTAGGCAGTAAAGGTAAAGGGACATAATCCCAAACATGTACAGGCAGTCCCTGAGTAACATAAGGGTTCTGGTTCTACGAAATCTCTGTAAGTCAGAGACATACATTTTCTATTGATATTAATATCCTGTCACTAAATAAAGTTGCTATATTTCTTCATTTTATTGAATATTCACATTGCCCATATTTAAACCAATGGAATATATACTGTATCCCATCAACAATGAATACCAAGAACATTTTATCAATGCTTTCTTGAAAAATTCTTTTAAAATGCATGGCAAAATTTGTATAAATTCAGATTTCCACAAGTCATATCATCAGTAATAAGGAAATGCTACAATGTCCCAGTAGGGCTATTGGCTGTGAGATTACAGCCTAGGCAGATTGAACAAAGCTCTTTTCTGTTGTTGGCTAACATTGGAATTGTGTTTCTTTACCAAGCCATGACATCCCTGTCTTTAGGACCCCAAAAAAGGGCAAAGTAATAAATTACAAATTTAACATTGTAACATGCCAAAATTTGTACTGCCAGATTGTTTTTTAATTTCTGTGTTCATAGGACATAGGACAGCACAGCATAGTACAAGCCCTTTGGCCCATGATGTTGTGCTAACTTTTTAACCTACTTCTAGATGAATCTAATCCTTCCAACATGGCCTTCCATTTTTTGTTCATCTATGTGACTGTCTAAGAGTCTCTTGTGTATCCGCCTCTACCACCACCAGCCATTCCATGGACTCACCACTTTCTGTGTAAAAATTTTACTTCTGACATCCCCGCCCCCTAAACTTTCCTCCAATCACCTTAAAGTTTTTCCTTCTCATATTAACCAATATTTCTATAGGTTATACACTCCATCAATGTCTCTTATCATCTTATACACCTCTATCAAGTCACCTTTCATTCTCCTTCACTTCTAAGAGCAGAACCCTAGCTCACTCCTAGCCTCATGATATGTTCTCAAATCTAGGTGGTATCATGGGAAATCTCCTCCGCACCCTCTCTAAAGCTGCCACATCTTTCCTATAATGAGATGATTGCGACTGAACTAAGTGCTGTAACATTACCTCGTGGCTCCTGAACTCAGTCCTCAACTAATGAATGCATCTTCTTAACCCCAGGGAGCTTTGGACATGAACACCAAGATCCTTCTGTTCCTCCAGACTGCTAATAATCCTGCTATTAACCCAGTATTCTACCGTCAAGTTCAATTTTCCAAATTGAATCACTTCACACTTTTCAGGATTGAGCTCCATCTGACACATCTCAACTCATCTCTGCATCCTGTCAGAACCTGTGACAACATTCTGCACTATCCCCATCACCGACCCCCATGTCATCTACAAACTTACTAACTCAACCTCCCACTTCCCCACCTAAGCCATTTATTAAATTCACAAAGAGCTGAGGTTCTAGACAAATCCATGTGGAACACCACTGGTCACTGACCTCCAGCTAGAGTATGCTCCATCTATTAATGCTCCTTGCCTTCTGTGGGCAAGGCAAATTCTGAATCCATGCAGCAAAGTTTCCCTGTATCCCTTGCCTTCTGACTTTCTGAATGAGCCTACTAACATGGGGAACCATGACAAGCACCAAATTTCCAGGATTATCTCTATTACTTTTCTTGAATAAAATAAGAACATTTGCCATGTTCTAACCATCTGTGACCAGTGAGGAAACCAAGATCATTGCCATAGGTGCAACAAACTACTCTTGCTTCCTGTAGTAACCTGTGTTATATCCTGTCCAGCCCCAGGGATATCTATCCTCATGATTTTCAAAAGTTCCAGCACATCCTCTTTCTTAATGTCAACATCTTCAAAAGTATCAGCCTGCTTTATGTAGTCCTCACATTTGGTAAGGTCCCTCTCACTGTTGATACTGAAGCAAAGTATTCTTTAAGGATCTCTCCTACCTCTGACTCCAGGGACATGCTTTCTTTTTGATGCTGATCTAAATTAATCCCATCTGGCTGTTCATGTTCACATGGTAGACTTTTTAGTTGGCTAGTTTGGAACTTCGGGTCAACCAGATCTGGTAAATCATCAAATGTTATAGTGAGGACTAACTATATCAGCTACAATTGTCAGAAAAGGTTTGTACCCCTCTAGTTGGAAAAGATCAATGCCTGGCAATTATTATACATTAATCTACCTCATTGAAATCCTGCATCTTATTGTCTATTTGCATGACACTTTCCCTGTAGTTGTTACACTTTATTCTGTATTCTGTAATTGGTTTAACTTGTTTTACTTCAATGCACTGTGCAATGAATTTATCCATATGATCTGTATGCAAGAAAAGCTTTTCACTGTATCTCCATATATGTTACAATAATAAACTATGATCAGGTCCTTGAGAGACTCATTCTATGCATCAATGAGCAACCTTTTAATATTAGCCACCTGACAGCACTGTCAATGACACATTCTGTCGCTTTTCTTTTATGGACAAATAACTTCCACATTGTTGGTAGATTGCCTAGGTTTGAAGAGTATTTGACAGCTCTGGGCCTGTACTCGTTGGAGCTTAAAAGAATGAATCAGAATCAGAATCAGGTTTAATATCACTGGCATATGTCATGATTTTTTTTGTTAGGTGGCAGTTTATTGCAATACATAATATAAGAACTATAAAAATACTTTAATTAATTAGTGCAAAAAGAGAGGGAAATATACTGAGCAAATGTTCATGAGTTCACTGTCCATTCAAAAATTTGATAGCAAAGGGGAAGTTGCGGTTCCTGAATTATTGAGTGTGTGTCTTTAGGCTCCTTTATCTCCTCCTTGATGGTAGCAATGAGAAGTGGGCATGTCCCAGGTAATGGGGGCCAGGTAATTGGTGCTGCATTTTTGAGGCATTGCCATTAGAAAGTGCCCTGGATGCTGGAAAGTCTAGTGCCCATGATGGAGCTGACTGAGTTTACAACTTTCTGCAGCTTTATCTGATTCTGTGCAGTGGCCCCTGCAAATCAGATGGTGATGCAAACAATTAAAATTCTTTCCACTGTATAGCTGAGGAAATTTATGAGTGGTGACAATCCAATCTTCCTCATACTCCTAATGAAATATAGCCACTGTCATGCGCAATATGTTGGGCCCAGGATAGCTCCTCAGATGAGGAAGAATCTCACTGAAACCTACCAAATATTGAAAGGCACAGATAGAGTGGGCATGGAGAAGATGTTTCCAGTAGTGGGAAAGTCTAGGGCCAGAGGGCAGAGCTTCAGAATACAAGGGCATCCCTTTAGAACACAGACCAGAAGGAAATTCTTTAGCTAGGGGGTGGTTATTGCCCCAGGGGGAAATTCATTGCCACAGACAGTTGTGGAGGCCAGGTCATTAAGTATATTTACTGTGAGCATCACAGTAATATTGAGGTTAGCACGACACAATTTCAACTTGGGGCATTGCAGAGTTTGGAGTTCAATTCCGACCCCATTCTGTAAGGCATCTCCGTATGCCATCCTGGTGGATGCATGGGTTCTCCTCAAGTGCTCCAGTTTTCTCTCACAGTCCAAAGACATACTGGGTAGTTTAATTGGTCATTGTAAAAATTATTCCTTTGTTAGGTTAGGGGTAATCAGAATTTTGAGTTGCATGTAGAGCCTACTCTGCACTGTATCGCAAAATTAAATAAATAAATATTCAAAACAGAGGTTGATGGGTTCTTGATTTATAAGGGCATCAGAAGTTGCAGGGCAAAGGCAGGAGAATGGGATTGAGAGAGATAATAAATCTTCCATGATGGAATGGCAGAGAAGCCTCGATGGGCTGAATGGTGTAATTCTCCTTCCATGTGGGCTGAATGGCATAATTCTCCTTCCATGTCTTGTGGATTACTTCCTACAAAGCATGAATGGCAGTGATGCTTCACTACCAAATGAGCTACACACCTTCTATGCCTGCTTTAAAAGAGAGGATATAACTACTGCTGTGGCGATCCCTGCTGCACCCAGCAACCCCGTGATCTCTGTCTCAGAGGCCGATGTCAGGCTGTCTTTCAAGACGGTGAACCCTCGCAAGGTGGCAGTACCTGGTAAGGCTCTGAGAACTTGTGCCAACCAAACAGTGGGATTATTCAACTCTTAACTTCTCTCTGCTTCAAAAAGGCAACGATTATACTAGTGCCTAAGAAAGTAGTGTGAGCTACCTTAATAACCATCACCCAGGAGCACTCAGATCTATGGTAATAAAATGCTTTGAGACGTTGGCCATTGCTAGAATCAACTCCTGCCTCAGTGAGGACCTGAACCCACTGCAATTTGCCTATTCCCACAATAGATCTATGGCACACGCAATCTCAGTGGCTTTTCACACAGCTTTAGAACACATAGACAATACAAACACCTGTGTCAGGATGCTGTTGTTGACTATAGCTCAGCATTTAACACCATCATTCCCACAGTCCCGATTGATAAGCTACAGAACTTGGGCCTCTGTACCTCCCTCTGCAATTGGATCTTCAACTTCTTAACTGGAAGACCACAATCAGTGGGGATTGATAATATTTCCTTCTTGCTGACAATCAGTGAGGGTTGTGTGCTTAGCCCACTGCTCTACTCCATCTATATCCATGACTGTGTGGCTAGGTATAGCTCAAATGTCTTCTATAAATTTGCTGATGACACAACCATTGTCGGTAGAATCTCCAATGGAAATGAGGGGGTATACAGGAGCAAGATATTCCAGCTAGTTGAGTGGTGTTGCAGCAACAACCTTGCATTCAACATCAATAAGATGAAAGAACTGATTGTGGACTTCAGGAAGGGTAAGACAATGGAACACAAACTAATCTTCAAAGGGGGATCAGAAGAGGATAGAGTGAGCAATTTCATGTTCCTGGGTGTCAAGATCTCTGAGAACCTAACCTAGTCCCAACACGTCAGTGCAGTTATAAAGAAGGCAGGACAGCAGCTATATTTCATTGGAGTTTTAAGAGATTTGGTTTGTCATATAAAACACTTGAAAACATCTATTGATGTGCCGTGGAGGGCATTCTGACAGGCTGCATCACTGTCTGGTATGGTGGTCATGACCTAAAGAAGCTAAAGAAAGTTGTAAAATTAGTCAACTCCATCTTGGGTACTAGCCTCCATCATATCCAAGACATCTTCAAGGAACAATGCCTCAGAAAGGTAGCATCTATTACTAAGGACCCCCATCACCCAGGACATGCTCTCTTCTCATTTAGGAAGGAGATACAGAAGCCCGAAGACACCCACTCAGGTACAGCTTCTTCCCCTCTACCATCCTATTCCTAAATGGACATTGAACACTACCTCACTTTATATATATATTTAAGTTTTTGCACTATTTTTAATCTATTTTACTTCTATATTATCATGTATCACATTGCAATGCTGCTGCTAAGTTAACAAGTTTCATGACATATGCCAGTGATAATAAACCTGATTCTGATTCTTATATGTATTTCATCAGATTTATTAAAATGAGAGTTAAGCAATAGCAGATTTTACTTGATAACAAAAAAAGTGAAATAACAGGACTAAAATATTCAACATGATTGTGAATGGTTTTACCACTACCAATCCTGGACAGTCTGTATGGAACAAAAATGATGTAAACCCTGCAACTTGTTTAACAAAATATAGTACACTAAGATGCTTCACACAAGCATAATCAATCAACCAACAATATAAGGGAAGATAACTAGAAGATTATCAAAGTACTAAGTTTTGAGATTTTAATGGACAGAGATAGTGTAGTCCACTGAGGTTGGATGACAATAGAACTAGAAGTCATAGGTTAAGGATAAAGGGTGAAATATTTCAGGAGAATTTCACTCAGAGAGTGGTGAGAGTGTGGAATGAGCTGCCAGTGGAAATGGATGTGGATTTGATTGCAACACTTAAGACAAGTTTGTCTAAGTACATTGACAGAAGGGGTATGAAGGACCATGCTCCAGGTGTGGGTCATTGGGACTATGCAGAGTTACTGTTCGACACTGACCAGATGGGGTGAAGGGCTATTTCTGTACTGGAGTGCTGTATGACTCTTGTGACTCAGTCAAACATGGACAGGTGCATATTTTACTCAAAATAATCCAAAACTAAAGCGGTTAAGTGCCTGTACTGTGAAGGCAATTTTGTGGCTTTACCACAAATAAAAATGGGAAAAAAATGCTTTGAGGAACCAAGGGACCTTTTAAATGGACTTCTAAAACAGGTTACGAGTTGAAAGAAATGGTGGAGGTGCTATTCGTATTGAAATGTAAACAAGATGGAGAGTAATCAGAGTATATAATGACGTGCTGGTTGAAATATAACTGTCTATTTCCTTCAAGGACTCCTGTAGTCTGGCACTGCTGCAAAACCTATGAAAGCACAGAGAAGTATCATCCATGTTTCCACCAAGTCTGGACTCAGTCCCAAAGGCTTTTGGAAATGTTAATGCTCAAATTATTACTGGGGTAAAATCAATCTATTAGCCTTCAAACTACTGATAAATCCAAAATATTTCCATCAAAGTCTGTGTAACAATGGTCAAAATGGCAATTACGAGGATCTTCCACAAGAGGAGGCAGGAGTAAGAAAGAACCATGCCACAAGGTTAAAGAAACATTCTTAAATAAAGAAGATACAATCAAAGTGAAGGCAGCATAGATCAAATTGTCATTGGTGTTATTATTGTCAAAGTCAAAAGTCAAGATTCAGAGTAAATTTATTTTCAAAGTACATATTAACTATGGTGACATACTTATACTACTTAAGATCCATTTTGCAGGCATTTCCAAAAAATAAGTACAATATACCATATTATAATATACTACTTTGAGATTAATTTTCTTGCAGAGAAATAAAAAATGATAGAATTTATGAAAAACCACATAAACAAAGACTAACAACCAATCAATATGCAAAAGAACACAAATTTTGCAAATAAAAAATAGATAATACTGAGAACATGAATTGTAGACTCCTTGAAAGTGAGTGTGTAGGTTGTGGAATCAGTTCAGAGTTGAGGTGAGTGAAGTTATCCATGTAGGTTCAGGTGCCTGATCGTTGTAGAAATAATAAATTTTCCTGTACCTGGTGGTGTGGGACCTAAGGCTCTTGTACCTCCTATCCGACTGCAGTAATGGAAAAACAGCAAGGCCTGGAAGGTGGGTGGGTGGAGGGTCCTTGGTGATGGATGCTGCTTTCTTGAGGCAGTGCTCCTTGTAAATGTGCTCAGTGATGGGGAGGGTTTTACCTGTGATAGACTAGATGTATCCAATACCTTCTGTAGACTTTTCCTTTCCTTGGCATTGGTGTTTTCATACCAGATTGTGATGCAACCAGGTAGGATACTTTCCATTGTGCATCTGTAAGACATTTGTCAAAGTTTTAGATGATATGCCAAATCTACACAAACTTCAAAGAAAGTAGAAGCACTTTGGTGCTGGTCTCATGATTGATATTCTCTTATAATAATGCCAAGGAATTTAAAGTCACTGGCCCTCACCACCTCAATCCCCTGATGAGGACTCACTCAGGGACCTCCCATTCAGGCAATAATCAGCTCTTTTGTTTTGCTGACACTGAGTCAATGATTGTTGTGACACCATTCAACCAAATTTTCAATTTCCCTCCTTCGTTACACCTCTGATTCTGCCAACAATAGTGGTTTCATTAGTAAACTTATATATGCATATTGTGCAACAAAATAAGGGTTCAAGGCAAACCTGGACAATATATAACAAATATGCAGACAGGATGAGCTTCTCTACAGATGGCAATGATTTCTGAATAATCACCAGGAGCTTGATCAGAGTTAGAGTTATCCAGAGGTAAATATTGATATTGCAGTTAGTCAAGTGTTAAAGCTGCGAAGCTTATTAAAGTACACAATATCTTTTATGTTTTTTCATGTAGCTGACAGTTTCTTTTACAGCTAGTAGTGGCGCAACAACCAATAAGACTAAGGAAATTATTGTAGAATTCAGGAAGGGAAAGACAGAAAATACACAGACCCTCATTGAGGGGTCAGTAGTGAAAGGATGAGAAAATTCAAGTGGCTGGTGTCAGAGGATCTGTCTGGGTCAACACTGATATAATTGCAAAGAAGGCATGCCAGTCCCTCTAATTCATTAAGAGTTTAAGTAGAGTTGGTATGGCACCAAACCCTCTTGAAAATTTCTATAGATGTATGACATGGCACATTCTGACTGGTTGCATCACAGCCCGCATGGCATGGCATGGCACAGAATGACAAGAGGCTGCAGAGGGTTACAGTCTTAGCCAACTCCATCATAGGCTAAACGCTTCCCACTATCAAGGATATATTCAAGAGGCGGTGCTTTAAAAAGGCCCTCACCATCTGGGTCATTCCCTCTTCCCACTACTACTAATGGGCCTGAAGACCCACATGCAATGATTTAGGAACAGCTTCTCTGCCATCAGATTTCTGAATGGTCCAAAAACCCATGAACCTCACTATTACTTCTTATTTTTCACTTTTTGTATAATTTATAGATTTTTATGTCTTTGCATTGTCCTGCCACAAAACAAAAATTTCACATATGTCAATGATAATAAATCTGATTCTGAACAAATTATGTTATTTCTATTGCTTGTATTACTTTTTATTTGTAGTGTTTACACAGTCTTACTAAAATCTAACAAGATATCCTCTTTCAGCTTTGACTAGTTTTACCCTACCTGGTTACATTGAGAGAATATATACAAGATATATATACATATACCTACCTGCATGAGAAGGGTGAGGATGTTCAGAAAGGGAATTCCAGAGCTTAGGATTTGAAGAGCTGATGGCAGGATCACCAGTGATGATAACTACAACTTTTGAAGTTCAGGAATCTGCAGATGGAACAGCTGAGGAACATGAAGGTTGTAGCAGGAAAGAAAGTTACAGAGATGGGAAAGTTAAGAACATGGAAGGATATATATACACAAGGTCAGGCACTTTAAATTGGAGGTGTTGCCAAACAAGGAACCATTGTATGCTAAAGAACACAGAGGTAATTGATAAGTGAATTTTGATCTAATGAGTAGTAAGAGTATGGGTAAAGTTATGGAAGAATTTGTTATTACATGACAGTAGATGAGAAAAGAACCAGAAGAACATTAGAAGAAATATAAACACAGAAAGGCTGAAAATAGTCTTTCCAACCGGCACCATATCTCTGCCGTATCTCCCAGTGGAAGTGCTCACTTCAATTTCAGAGTATTCACCCATTCTCAGAGAAATAATTTAATCCATACATATTTCAATGGGGGAATAAACACTGGAATTTGCCAGAATTGTTAGCCTCCCATGAGTACAGGCAGCCATTGACTCTGATGCCTGTGAGGACACCCTTAATAAGCTGGAACCTCTTATCAATAAAAAGGGTTTCTACCTTGTATATGTGTGGCTGGTTGTATCAGTTGTATCTCATAAGAAGATTTTTCTGACTGAGAACTGAATGCCAGCAGAGGAAATGCTATTGTCACAATGTTAATGTAATACGAGAAAGTGAGTAGATAAAATGCAAACACAAGGAAATCTGCAGATGCTGGAAATTCAAGCAACACACACAAAATGCTGGTAGAATGCAGCAGGCCAGGCAGCATCTATAGGAAGAAGCATATAGGATAAAATACATATCTTGGATCTCATGGCAATTTTTCATCAGTTCCTCATACTGAATGAAGCTAACAACATAAGCCCCACCTTGAAATATCAATTGTTACTCCTGGGATGTTTGACAGTACCTGGTTTGGTCTTGCAATACATCCAGATCTGTGGTCTCTTTGTGCCACATAATTAAGATTCTTCCTTTGCTCTTGAATCAGATTGTGTTGAGGAAAGATGTGATGTTACCATTGTTTAAGAATCACTGTATCTGCAGCCGCATGTAAATACTGTGTCTTTATTGAGTCACTGAACTTGGCATCAATCAGCTCAGCTGAAAATTTCTAACATCACTAATTGTGATGACATAACTATAGTCACACACCCTGACCATTGCCATCATTAATTGTCTGAATACACACCATACAGTTTTGTGTAAATTACAGAATGCAAATGAGAACACAATCATTAACCAATTCCATTGTCAAGATGTATCATTGTTCTTATCATTATGTTTCTTCATTCCACCAAATCATCTCATGGATAAACAAAATGAGGAAAGAACAGAAAGAAAACAATTTGTTCTAGTTTAGTCAAGCTGATCTTATTTCTTAATTTTCCTTTCACTCAAGTTGCTCTTTAGGAAAACTGAACATTCTCCCTATACCTCCCCACTATGTGTGGAAATAAAGGCTACCCATCCTTATGTACCATTTTCTCATCCTGGGAACTGAATGTCCTTTAAAATCATAGTTGATCCTGGCTTAGTGGTAACTCCTTGATTTGCCTCAAATTATCCCCAATTTCTTTTACACTTGCTGATATGTTCTTCCCTTTCAAGATCATAGCACAATTTGAGGTCACGTAACACCTTGATTAAGGAAGACATTATGTCATGCAGGCAGCCAATCTGTTGTCCATCCGTTGGACTAAGTAGTGGCACAGAGTGTAGAACAAGTTAGTCAATTTTCTTTGACAGATTTTTTCTCATCTTCTTACTTGTTCTGTAATTTCTTGAATTGACTTTATTTCTTACATTCTTCACATACATGAGTAAAAATCTTTACATTACATCTCTATTTAAATGTGCAATCATAGTAATTTATAATAAATAGAACAGTCAATGCAACAGAGAAATATACTCAAATCAGCATGAGTTAATCAGTCTGATGGCCTGGTGGAAGAAGCTGTGACAGGGGCATGGCAGGAAAACAAACCCAAGTGCAGGACTCAAGCAGGATCAGGAGGCAGAATCTCTGTAGCAAATGTAGAATCTGGACAAGGCTGCATCAGGACCTAGGAGACTTGGTTTACAAAGCGATACTGTGTTGAGAGAGATCACACATGCCTGCCTGCCAAGGGCTGACTGGAGCTGTTGGAGTCTTATACTCTGGTAGCTAATAGAAACCAGGTGCTGGTGATTGAGAGGAATTGGGAAAGATTGGGAATCAAGTATGGGGATTAAGGGCCAATTAGGGAGGACAGGGAAAAGGTGGGGAATGCCAGCCAGGACCTTGACAGAAGCTGTCCCAGAGCCTGTTGGTCCTGGCTTTTATGCTATGGTACTGCTTCCTGGATGGTAGCAGCTGGAATAGATTGTGGTTGTTGCCACACAGCTGGTTTGTTCAGACCACATGAGGTCCTTGGTGATGTGGATGCCAAGGAATTTAAAGCTGTTTACCCTCTCAACCCCAGATCCATTGATGTCAATAGGGGTTAGCCCATCTGCATTCCTCCTGTAGTCCACAACCAGCTCCTTTGTTTTTGCGACATTGAGGGAAAGGTTGTTTTCTTGACACCACCATGTTAGAGAGATTACTTCTTCCCTGTTTGAGATTAGGCCAATTAATGTAATGTCGTCGGCAAATTTAATTAGCAGATTAGAGCTGTGGGTGGTGACACAGTCATGGGTATACAGGGAGTAAAGGAGGGAACTTAGTACACAGCCCTGATGGGCTCCTGTGTTGAGTGTAAGAGGGGTGAAGGTGAGGGAGCCCACTCTAACCTCCTGCCAACTATCTGATAGGAAGTCCAGGAACCAGCTGCCCACGGCAGGATCAAGGCTGAACTGTAGTCCAAGAACAGCATTCTCACATAAGCATCCTTCTTCTCCAGATGTGTAGGGATGGTATGTGGAGCAGTGGCTATTGCGTCATCCGTCGGTTGGTTGTGTCGGTCGGCGAATTGTAGAGGGGCCCAGTTTGGGTGGCAGCCTGCCACAGTTGTAGTCTTTGACCAACCTCTCAAAGCATTTGCTTATTATTGAGGTGAGTGCGACAGGACGCCAGTCGTTCAGACGTTACTTTGGTCTTTTTTGGTACAGGAACAATGGTGGATAATTTGAAGCAGGGCGATACTTAAAAATGTCTGTAAACCCACTTGCTAGTTGTGTCGCGCACATCCTGAGTACTCTCCCTGGGATGCCATCCAGTCCCGCAGCCTCGCGACTGTCCGCTGGTTGGAAAAATCTGCATGCCTCAGAGACGACCAGGTTGTAGCGGTGGCTTTCCTCGGAGGCTCAGTTAGTCACATCAAATCAAGCGTAAAAGCGATTAAGCTCCTCTGGGAGAGGGGTCGCGATGTTGGTGGCTTTGAAGTCTGCGCTAGTATGCATTCCTCGCCACAAGTCGTGTGCAATCTGTATTATTGTTTCACAGACTTGATAGTTCTGTGCAGATCGTAGCTGCTTTTCTTGAGCTCCTGCTGATTACTGGCAACGTAAGTTCTGTATCGCACTCAAACTCAGTGCAGCCACCGCAAGGGCCCGGTGGGGAATGACCACAGTCCAGGGTTCTTCTCCCGTGGGAGTTGAGGGGTAGTGGGGGGTTAGGGGTATACCCCCTGAAAGAACAAAGTGCCTCGTAGATGGCAAAACTTCTGAACTTTGAAAAAGTAAAGACAGTAATGGTACCAACTGTAAAGAATTTAAAGTCTTTGAATGGTTGTTGTATATAATTTTATTTTTGAATAAAGTATATTGTTTAATAATAAAAAAAAGTTCTGTGTCCTGTGGTAAGTGCCGCTCACACGGAACTATTGATCCAGGATTTCTGGTTCGGAAAGATCCTGACCGACTTGTGGGGGACAAAATCGTCGATGCACTTCCAGATGAAACACGTGATTCCATCCGGGCGTGAACTGTGCTCAACGTGTTTGTTGGATTCCTTTCACAGCATATAGTTTGTTCATCCATGATTAATTAAATAATTTCATTTATTCCCGACTTGTCTCGCTCATTTCCAGCACTCATTTTCTTTCTCTTTACAGACTTCATTTATCCCTCCTATTTACTTCTCTCCCAGATTTACTGTTTATTATTTCAAGAGTCTACTCTTGAAACTTCACTTTAAAATGAATCCACCAAAAGTGAACAAGCAAACAAGTGCAGATTCTGGACATAGAAAATAATTTAAAAATACGATGTTGGAACCAATAGGTCAGACGCATCTGTTCAAAATGGAAGGACAGTTAATGCTTCATTGAGAAGACATACTCAAGTGTGGCTAGAGGAAAGGTGGTGAGAGCAGAAGGAATGTCTGTGATAGGGTGCAGAACAAGAGGGGCTGGCTGATGGATGCAATTGTGAAGAGTTGTTAATCACAGATGAACTGCCTGATGGAGATGTGAAGACAAGGAAATAGAGATATTAAATGGTTGAAGCTGGAAGATAACAGGAGTAACTGGAGTATAGGAGTTGGGATGTAATGTTAAAATTGTACAAAGCATTGGTGAGGCCAAATTTGGTGTATTGTGGTCACTGAATTATAGGAAAGATGTCAATAAAATAGAGTACAGAGGAGATTTACTAGAATGTTACCTGGGTTTCAGCACCTAAGTTACAGGGAAAGATTGAACAAGTTAGGTTTCTATTCTTTGGAGTGTAGAAGGTTGAGGAGGGACCCGAAAGAGGTATTTAAAATTATGAAGGGGATAGATAGAGTTGATGTGGATAGGCTTTTTTCATTAAGAGTAGGGGAGATTCAAACAAGAGGACATGAGTTGAGAGGGGGCAAAAGTTTAGGGGTAACACGAGTGGGAACTTCTTTACTCAGTGAGTGGTAGCTGTGTGGAACGAGCTTCCAGTAGAAGTGGTAGAGGCAGGTTTGATTTTGTCATTTAAAAAAAAATTGGATAGGTATATGGACAGGAAAGGAATGGAGGGTTATGGGCTGAGTGCAGGTAGGTGGGACTAGGGACAATTCTAGTAAATGTTTGGCACGGAATAGAAGGGCTGAGATGGCCTGTTTCTGTGCTGTAATTGTTATATGGTTAATAAAGTACTGCAGGAACTAGATATCTGAAATCATTACAGAGAATGCTAGGAATACACAGCAGACTAGGCAGCATCTTCATCAAGAGGATATGGCTGTGGCCATCATGAGTAAGCACGTGATGAGAAGAGGCCGACTCCATCATCAAGACAGCAGTTCATTGCACCCCTGACAGGTGGCTGAACCACGGGTGACCACAGACAACGGTGCTGTACAACAGAGGGAGAAATGAGGACCCTGAACCACCCCTGGGCACAATAGAGAAGATGGCTAAGGACAGAGAGAGACAGAGGACCTTCATTGCTGAACTAAGTGCCAATGATGTAGTGGGCAGTAAGTAGGCAACACCAGGGCAGCTAGACAAAAAGATAATGTTTCAGGCTAATCTCTAATTTGTTGGAACTGGCCACTTTCTGTACAAACTTGAACGAAACCTTATGTGAAGTTGTTGAATTCTGTGTTAAAGTCCTGAGGCAAGAATGAGGCTAAACTGAAGAGATGTTCCTTGAGTTTATATTGGACTTCATCTGCATTCCAAAAGACAGAATGGTCTGGAAAACTGAAGTGACAGGATACATTAAAACCCACAAAACTTAACTGAAAAAGTATATTTAAATAAACTGTATTTGCTAAATTCATGGAGTTTTAGTGCCGGAATTTAAACAAGAGGTGAAGCGATTGGGGCGGACTCAGCGGGCGGATCTGGGAATGATCTCTAGAAGTTCTCTTTCAGATTTAAGGTAGGTGCGACCCGGAATTGTCGCCAATGCGCTCGGGCTGCCCATAAAAACAATGCATTTCCAGATAGAGACACGGGACAAGGGGCGAAGTTATAATACTCGCTCACGGAGGGGGCGGAACAGCCAGAGAAGCCGCCGCATGCAAAGTGTGCCTCGGACGCCCGCCCGCCCATCTTGCCGCACCCATGCTCTCTTTGTCGGGCGTTGGGCAAAGATCCTTGGCTAAGGCGCATGCGCGACAACGCGCGCCGGAATTTAAACAGGAGGAAAGGCAGTTGGTGTGGACTCAGCGGCTGGATTTGGGAGTGGTGGTGGAGGAAGAGGAGCTCTCGCTCGGATTTAAGGTAGGTGCTGGCCGGGAGTTACTGTCAGTGTACTCGGGTTAGCTAGCGAGCCCCATTCAACTGTTATATCGCGGTGTTTGCATCCTAGGCTGGCTCAGGTGAAGTGCGTGTGCTCTGGTAAGTGTAATCTTGGGGCGAGCTTCCCTCCGCATCTCGCGTGTGTGAGACAGTGAGAAACAGGAAGCTTTTACTGCAGTAGCCCCCAAGCTGAGAAATGCCGTGTCTAGGGGCTGAAATATGTCTCTCCTGTTTGCAATAGAGAAACTTCGCGGCTCTTGTCCACCGGGCACGGGCGGCTGTCCGCTCTTGCACCTTCCTCCACCCTTCGTTCTCTCCTGAATCTTCTGGCTTTTTAGCGCAGAGAGCTGGTCTGTGTCCATCTACACTGGGATGGTTGGAAGCAGAGGAGACTATCTCGGAATATGGCTCCCGAGTCTACTCGGCCTGGCTCAAATAACATTTACAATTAATTCTCTGTGGTATTACATTTCAAGTGCATATCCCGAATTGATTTGCAAAATAAGTTTTTCTTCTGGTGGGGGGAGCTGGGTGTGATGTTAAGGTATTCTATATGCCATTACCGCCGAGCGGCGCAGGTAGCAATTTAGTGATATGTTCATATAGTGTCATCAGCCAACTAGTAAAAGTATTATCTCACAGGAAGTAGGAATGTAAAGTTTTAATATGAGCACTGTAAGTACTTTGTTTCAGAAAAAGTACTTAAAAGTTGGATGCACAGTCTAGTGAATGATGAAAGGTCTGTTTTTTTTTCTAAATATGATGCTCTTGTAATGTTCTGATCTAGCCAAAAATCATGAATTGTTGCCTTTGTGCACAGAAGTCTGGTAATTCCACAGAGGAATACATCTTCTAGAAAGTTAGGTGATATCTTCATGTTTTGGGGTTGTGTAACATCATGTTTCAAGAGCTCTGTGCTTTAATTTTTTTTAAAATGTTGCAAGTTTGACAGAGCAAATTTAACAATAGTTTTGCAGATAATACTCACTGTAATAACACTGTAGGTCAGTGGTGAAATCTGAAGGTGTTTATGTACCAAAAGTGGCTATTTTTTGATTTGGGTGAAGAGAAACATTTTTTGACAAGTTAATGTCATTAGTTGGCAAGGACCATCCTTGGACCTACAGGAAAGGTGAATCTGAGGGGATGGGTTCTCAACTAAACTGTCATTCCTTTGCAGAATGTTTCATCTCCAAAACTTTCTAGCAAACACAAAGATACATGGAGATTAGAAAAATAGAGGGCTATGTGCTAGGGAAATTCTAGGCAGTTTCTAAAGTAGCTTACAGGGTCGGCACAACATTGTGAGCCGAAGGGCCTGTAATGCGGTGAATGTATCTTTAGTGTATACTTGGTGTCATGTAACCCTGTCCAAATTGTTTCTACACTGAATATTTGTTAAGGTTAATCCCTAACAATTCTGGTCTGGACCTCTGCATTATAGGCTGTTCTTAAAAGCTTTCATTGAGGTCAACATATAACTTTGTTTATGCACTTTAACCTGTCTAGCATCTGCTGGTCTTAGATTACAAGGAATATTCAGTAAAGTCCAGCACTTGGCCAAGTATCGTAGACTGGGATAAAACAATGCCCATTTGCTGACGAATATGTGCCGCTTTCTGAGGGACTGTCATTCAAGACTCCATTACTGTATCTGGAGGAGTGATTGGTAGCCATACTATTAACAAATCCTTGGACTAATGTGCCTTTTTTTTTAAAAAAGAACAGGTGATTTTAAATCTGAGACTAATATTGCCAGCTGAGTTGTACTTTAGATAATCAGTGTTATTTCCCTACTCATTTTTGTATCTGGCATTTGAAATGTATACATGAAAAGATTGGGTGGACAGCTAGAGACTTCTCCCACGGTGGAAATGGCTAACACGAAGGGGCATGATTTTAGGGTGAGATGTTTCTTTTTACAGTACATACTGCCAGGGGTGGTGATGGACAGTGATTAGTGTTACAAATGAGGAGCAACTCTGATGGGCAGAAGGGTACGGAATCGCCAATGCCCCCCCCCCCCGGGAATCGCAAATCGCTACCATTCCGATGCTGTTATCAAAGGAAATGAGAGAGATAAACAGCTCATACAAGTTTATGAGAGAGAGGCACAGCACAGGTTGGAATGTCTCCTATTGACAAAGAGAGAGATTACTGCTATTGTCTCTTGGAGAAGGAATCGTGTATTGAATACTGTTCTATTCATTGAAACCCCTCGGGAGGCAACCAGAGTGGTCTGGTTGAGGGATTGCATCATCCCAACCTGATTGACATCTGAGTGGGGATAAAAGTAGGGTCTGCGGAACACCCCTCAGACGCACCAGGAGAGGTCTCTCTCTCTCCCCCTCCCCTCCTCCCACCCTCTCAACTTGGTAAATATTGCAAAAAGGTTAAAACTCACAGAGGTGAAGTCGTCAATGAAAACGTGGGACATATAGAGGGCCATCGCTCAGTTTTATGTTAATAAGGAGGTGTTTTCGGCTGAGGTAGTGGAACCTACCCCTGAAAAGGTACCAGCTACTGGGACCATTCTGTTCCAGTTGGAAAAATTGAGGCTAGACATGGAAGAAGAGGGAGCATGAAATTTGGTTAAAAGAGCTGGAAGCGGAGGTAAGGCAGAAGGAGAAACATGAGCTGGACGTGGAGAAGTTAAAGCAAGAGAGAAGGGTCCAAGGGGCAGACCGAGAGGAGAGCTTTTATGTTAGTAGGGAGTTCAGGTTAGTACCTCCGTTTGAGGAGATGGATGTTGATAGTTATTTCTTGCATTTTTAAAAAGTGGCAGTGAATCAGAAGTGGCCCAGAGATCAGTGGGTGGCGTTGTTACAAAGTGTGTTCAAGATGTGGATGCACGTGGTACTGAACCTAGTAATGAAACTCATGAAAAGTCTGAGGTATCTGATTCAGTTAAAAAGGAATGCAGTCCGTGTGGGTCAGGTGGACTTGGTTCAGTGAAGAAAGGGTTAACCTTGGTACTAGTGGGAAGTGAGAATTCCCAGTTGTTTGTGTTCGAAGGTGTGTTAAAAGTTAGTGAGGAGATAAAAGGTGGTGATGTGGATATTATTATTGAAGGAGAAGGGAAAAGTGTAGTTCCTCAGTTGAGTGAAGAAAATTTAGTCTGGATTGGTGTCAGAAACAGTAACCAGGCTCAAGGAAAAATGGCTTGTTAACAAGGTGTCTGCGAATCAATTACAGTTTGATTTAGAATGTAAAGGTACCCCATTCGCTAATGTTATTCAAGGGTGTGCTGTGAAGAGGCAGAATTTGAAATGTTGTTTGGACAAAGAGGGAAAACTAATAGAATGAAGGGTCCTGAAGATAAAACTAACAACTTGCTTAAAAATAAAGAATTGTGTGGAAGTTCAGAAGATGGGCTAAGTTTGGAAAACATTGTTGATAAAATAACTCCTATGAAAGGAGTATGCAAAAGCCTATTCCACACTGGTGAGCAAGCTAACCACATGAGAGTTAAGTGGAAAAGGGGCGAAGGTTGATGAAATGCCACTTTAAATAACAGAATCTGGTTTTGAGGGATTTCGACAAAGCATGTAAATAATAACGACAACACCATGGAAAATTGACTGTTAAGTTTAAAAGTAAAATAAAGATTAGTATTTGCATAAACTTTTGTACTGCACTACAGAATAATCATACATGTATTGGTTTACATTTTGTATTATATACTTAAGATCACAATTCTTTAGTTTTGTTTTGCTGAAGAAAAGGAATAAAAATAGGTGGTTATTAAATTGGAGTCTGATGCCACAGGAATTTTATTAGGTACAAGATATTAAAGGAAGTGACAATGTAATCACTAAATGTTTAGATGCTAAATTGAATGTATAACTGTATTACTCTGTAGTGAAAAACTCTTGTATTGTGTTAGATTCTGAAATTCTGTAAGACTCTGTATTAGTTAATTTTTCCCCGTGGTAAAAATTCTTAGAAGGATGGGGGTGTTACAAATGAGGAGCAACTCTGATGGGCAGAAGGGTATGGAATCGCCAATGCCCTCCCCCCCCCCCCCCTTTGAGAATCACAAATCGCTACTGTTCCGATGCTGTTATCAAAGGAAATGAGAGAGATAAACAGCTCATACAAATTTATGCGAGAGAGGCACAGCACAGGTTGGAATGTCTCCTATTGACAAAGAGAGAGATTACTGCTATTGTCTCTTGGAGAAGGAATAGTGTATTGAATACTGTTCTATTCATTGAAACCCCTCGGGGCAACCAGAGTGGTCTGGTTGAGGGATTGCATCATCCCAACCTGATTGACATCTGAGTGGGGATAAAAGTAGGGTCTGGGGAACACCCCTCAGACACACCAGGAGAGACGCTACGAGACCGGTGGGGGCTTGTGTGTGTGTGTGTCCACCCTTGCCTGGGTGACGAGTCCTCCATGGAATGGTCATAAAAGGAAAGTCGGCAAGTCTCCCTCTCCCCCTCTCCCTCCCCATAGTGATCAGCAACTACCGCAGCCTGCATGATCTGAACTTTATATTTCCATCAAACAATTCATTATCCCCTAGACAACGATAGAGCTTATTTCTTTATTGATTATTATTATACCCACACTTTTAGGTTTAGTATTGATGTCGTTTATTATCTGTATATTTGCATTGATATTATTTTTCTGTATTTTTACTAATAAATACTGTTTAAAAATAGTATCATCAGACTTCAACGGATACTCCTATCTTTGCTAGTATGATACCCAGTTACGGGGTTCGTAACATTAGAAACATTTAAAAAAACATTTAAAAAAACATTTAAAAAAAGTCTTGAGATGATAGACAATGGAGGGCTATATAGAGGGGGAAAGGGTTGAGTTGATCTTGAAGTAAATTGTAAGGTTAGCACAATGTTGTAGGCTGAATGGTCTGTACTTGGCAGTATGTGTTCTCATAAACTTCTAGAAATGTAGTAAACTGCATTATTTATTTGGTCAATTCTCCTTTTTCATTGTAGGCACTACATTGAACTTGTGGTACAAAGCAAAAATGTCATCTCTCTGCACTGTGGAAGCAATGTTGCGCAGTCCTTTGAAGCGCCTGAGACAGTCTCCTGCTGATAATGAAAATGGTGAGTTTAGTTAAGTTTCAAGCAACCTTTTTTTACTTTTTTAAAAAAAATATTTATCTATCTTTGTGTGTCTCACATCCTGCTTTTACGGTTTAAAATCAGGTGGGGTGGATTCTATTAATTTGTTATGTACTTCTCAACTTACAATATATAAAGTTATTTCCATCTATTGACATGCTACGTTGCATTAAAATCCAGAAATTAAACGTGATTTTGCTTTATCTTTTTAAACTTAAGTGCTCAAAAAGTACCTAAGGTGGTGGTAGAGGGGGATAGATTAGAGACATTTAAGTAAGTCTTTAGATGATAGAAAAATAGAGGGCTAAATAGGAGGGAAGGGTTGGATTGATCTTGGAGTAAATTGTAAGGTTAGCACATCATTGTGGACTGAAAGGTCTGTACTTTGCTGTATGGCTGCTTAAGGTTATTTTTTCATATTTTAATCCTGTTCCAAGATTAATTTAAGATTGCCTTTTTAAGAACTTGAGCTACATGTTGCAGTCATAAATAGACCTGTTATGGGTCTTAGTACCCTTCATGGGTGCTTAGTACCTGCTGTTGGTTGTCTCCAAGGAGAAGACATAAAATTCTTAACTGATGAATGTAATTCATTTTGGTGGGGTGGAGGGGGGAGAAATTTGGTGAATTTCATGTACACTTCCTGGAAGTGATGAGGTATGTCAACATAGGTCTCCTTCATTTTTACTATGTACTGTACCAGCAGTTATAGTCGAAATGACAATAAAAATGACTTGACTTCAGGAACCCTGCTAGCTCTTAAAATCTGTGTAAGATTACAACTATCCAACCCCAATGCTAGCTCTACATGCCCTACTCTCCCCAATTACACCACTCCTGTTCTCATTAGCTGTGAGGTACAGGCACAGAACTGCATATGTTCATAAATCTTCAAAGGTGGTAGGACCACAATTTAAACCAATGGAGTACAAAATCAAAACTTAGTGCTACACTGAAACATTCGACACTGTTTCAGTGCATTCCTATAGTCAGGTACTCCATTTCTATCTAGAAGTGATTGCTGTCACTGAGCAGAGTGTTGAGGATATTCGATGGGCAAGTCCATTTTTTTTTTGGAAGGATATCGGATCCAACAGTGGACATGTTGGGAACTAGGGAGCATCTGTTTTAAGATGGCTGAAGGGTAGTGGCAATAGAGGAAGAAATGAAAGTACACTGATCTAGCTTGAACATATCTGTAAGGAGGAATTTAACTATGTAAGAAGTGTGGAACTACTAGAAAAGAGCTGGGTACATAAGAATAGAGCCTATATCTGAGCAAAATAATCCTGTGCCATACAGTGAAAATCCACTGGCACTGTCATGCAGTTCTTATCTGCATTATATTGCAATAATATTGGGCATGCATCTAATACACATTTCACATTCGATTCAATTGTCATTCAACCATGCATGAGACAGTGTTACTCCAGGGTCAGGGTGTACAATACCTTTACCTTGGGTGAAATACCCAAGTCACGCATAACACATAAGGTAGCAAGCACATGCAAGATATCAGTAAAATGCAGTCAAGCAAAAAAAAGGACCCTATCTGGAGACCATTAATGCCACAGAAATATGCAGTTGACTATAATACAGCTTGTCTTTTGCTGAATGAATACTGGGAGCAGCACTGACTCCAGCCTGGAAGCCTATCCACACCACCCCCTGCTGGCTGTAAACCAGCAACACTGTGGCTTGAGGCCTAGTCCTCACTGTGATTGAGGCCACCCAACTACCTCGCCAACCACCAATAAATCAGTGAATTGGACCTGAAGCACTCCACATTAATGATGTCCAAAAGGATCTTGTTCACAAGAAAAGCAACTAAGATGGTCACTATTAGACTGCATACCTCCTTCGTGCATAGACTCCTCTGAAACCTCCTATGCAAACAGCAGCACAGCATACACTAAGTCCTGCTCCTTCAGTTTCTCTGTCAATGAGCGACTTGCTGATGGGTTGACCTGCAGTACTTTGAGAAGTTGATGTCAAGCAGGATCTTGCACTTTTAGTAAGGACAGTAGCATTCTTTGTTGACCTCCTAGAAGCCACTGTGATTGAATGTCCTACTATCTTATGGAAGATCTGCTCTGCTAATGGGCACTTAATGATACAAAAGGCATTGTCAACTTGCTTTTGCAAACTTCTTCCCAGTGAAGCTTTGAATTTTCCAAATTAGTACCTGTATTATTAAGTGGCAATTTGTTGATGAAAATGAGCTACAGATGTATCTTATGAAGCAATGCTAGTGCCAAGATCTTTTTGTAGTTCTGTGGTAATTTGCATACTCAATCTGATTTGAGAATGGAATTCTGTTTTTTATTTTTTTAAGCCCTCTTTTATTTTGCTCCAACTGAACTGAAACTGCATTGTTACTAGATCCTCTGAAGAAGCAAAAGTTTCAGTCCTTGGATGAAGAGATAGAAAATATAAATCCTTTGGGATCAAAATTTCGAGTCTGTGAGCAAGAGATCAAGCCAGATACTCCCATCGTTCCCTCGGTAAAATCACGACTCCAGAGACTGGCTGAACAGAAGAAAGAATTGTGTTCTCATGGTATGACTTGTGACATTTTTTTTTCTTAAAAACCTATTATACTTGGCAAACTATTCTGTTGGAAATATACAACTATGTTTTAATTTGCTATATTGTGTGGCTATGTATAGTTCTGTAGTCAGTATAGCACATCCCTCTCCTAACTGGTATGGATTTAAAAGAATTTAGTCCTTTGCCTGGCCAAAGGCCAAGGCCAGTAGACTGATTTCCATGTGAGCAATGGATTTATTTTATGCTTCTCTCAGAACATGATGCTATCAAGTGGAATCAACCACCTTGCTTGTTTGGGTTTTGTTATGTGTGCTTGCTCATTTTGGGTTAAATGTAGGGATTGTCTATTCTTCAGTTCTATTTTGTAGAACCACATCATATTTCCAGCTCAGCCTTGTATTCATTATTTTATTTGATTTGTTGCATTAGACAATAGGTGCAGAAGTAGACCATTCGGCCCCTCGAGTCTGCACCGCCATTCTGAGATCATGGTTGATCATTCACTATCAATACCCAGTCCCTGCCTTGTCCCCATATCCCTTGATTCCCCTATCCATCAGATATCTATCTAGCTCCTTCTTGAAAGCATCCAGAGAATTGGCCTCCACCGTCTTCCGAGGCAGTGCATTCCACACCTCCACAACTCTCTGGGAGAAGAAGCTCTTCCTCAACTCTGTTTTAAATAACTGACCTCTTATTCTCAATCCATGCCCTCTGGTACTGGACTCTCCCAACATCTGGAACATATTTCCTGCCTCAATCCTATCAAATCCTTTAATTATCTTAAACGTTTCAATCAGATCCCCTCTCAATCTCCTCAATTCCAGTGTGTACAAGCCCAATCTCTCCAATCTCTCTGCGTAAGACAGCCCTACCATCCCAGGAATCAACCTAGTGAATCTATGCTGCACTTCCTCAATTGCCAGAATGTCCTTCCTTAAACCTGGAGACCAAAACTGTACACAATATTCCAGGTGTGGTCTCACCAGGGCCCTGTACAAATGCAAAAGGACATCCTTGCTCTTGTACTCAATTCCCCTTGCAATAAAGGCCAACATTCCATTTGCCCTCTTCACTGCCTGTTGCACTTGCTCATTCACCTTCATTGACTGATGAACTAGGACTCCTAGGTCTCTTTGCATTTCTCCCTTACCTAACTCTACACCGTTCAGACAATACTCTGCCCTCTTGTTCCTGATTCCAAAGTGGATAACTACACATTTATTCACATTGAATGACATCTGCCAAGTATCTGCCCTATCCAAGTCCCCCTGTATTCTCCTAATGTCCTCTTCGCATGTCACACTGCCACCCAGTTTAGTATCGTCAGCAAACTTGCTGGTATAGTTTTCAATGCCCTCATCTAAATCGTTGACATAAATCATAAAGAGCTGTGGTCCCAATACAGAGCCCTGTGGTACCCCACTAGTCACCTCCAGCCATTCACTGCTACCCTTTGCTTTCTATCTGCCAACCAGTTTTCTATCCATGTTGAAACCCTGCCCCCAATGCCATGAGCTCTGATTTTACTCACCAATCTCCTATGTGGCACCTTATCGAATGCCTTCTGAAAATCTAGGTACACTACATCCACTGGCTTACCCTCGTCTAACATCCTTGTTACACCCTCAAAAAACTCCCAACAGATTAGTCAAGCATGATTTGCTCTTGGTAAATCCATGCTGGCTCAGCCTAATCCTATTACTGCCATCGAGATATGTCACTATTTCGTCCTTAATAATGGACTCGAGCATCTTCCCCACGACTGACGTTAGGCTAACAGGGCGATAGTTCTCCGTTTTCTCCTTCCCTCACTTCTTGAAAAGTGGGATAACATTAGCCACTCTCCAATCTTCAGGAACTGATCCTGAATCTAAGGAACATTGGAAAATGATTACCAATGCATCCGCAATTTCCTGAGCCACCTCTTTTCGAACCCTCGGATGCAGACCATTCGGACCCGGGGATTTATTAGCCTTCAGTCTATCAGTCTACTCATCACAGTTTCTTTCCTAATGTCAATCTGTTTCAATTCCTCTGATATCTTATTACCCTGGCCCATCCATACATCTGGGAGATTGCTTGTGTCCTCCCTGGTGAAGACAGATCTAAAGTATGCATTAAATTTTGTTGCCATTTCCCTGTTTCCCATAACAATTTCTCCCAATTCATTCTTCAAGGGGCCAACATTGTTCTTAACTATCTTCTTTCTCTTCACATAGCTAAAAAAGCTTTTGCTATCCCCTTTTATATTCCTGGCTAGACTGAGCTCATACCTGATTTTTTTCTCTCCGTATTGCTTTTTTAGTTAAGATCTGCTGTTCCTTAAAACTTTCCCAATCATCTGTATTCCCACTCATCTTAGCCCTGTCATACTTCTTTTTCTTTAATGCTATACAATCTCTGACTTCCTTTGTCAACCACTGTGGCCCCTTCCCCCTCTTTGAATCCTTCCTTCTCATTGGAATGAACTGCTTTTGCATCTTTTGTATTATCCCCAAGAATATCTGCCACTGCTGATCCACTGTCTTTCCTGCCAGGGCATCCGCCCATTTAACTTTGGCCAGCTCTTTCCTCATGGCTCCGTAGTCTCCTTTATTTAATTGCAACACTGACACCTCTGATCTGCCCTTATCCCTCTCAAATTGTAGATAAAAACTTATCATGTTATGTTCACTACTTCCTAATGGCTCCTTTACTTCAAGATCACTTATCAATTCCTGTTCATTACACATTACCAAGTCCAAAATAAGCAGTACATA
This sequence comes from Hypanus sabinus, assembly GCF_030144855.1. Taxonomy (NCBI): domain Eukaryota; kingdom Metazoa; phylum Chordata; class Chondrichthyes; order Myliobatiformes; family Dasyatidae; genus Hypanus; species Hypanus sabinus. Next base: position 11,641,376 of record NC_082722.1, on the reverse strand, counting down.
ATCTGCAAGCTGGTGACTTAAACTTTAGTCACTTAAATTATCATGTTATTCTAATGGTTGTTTGCTGGAGCTAAGGAGGGGAAGCTGATATTGGATGATTGCAGTAACATTCACCATTTCTTTACACCTCTCTAACGCACTGTTATCTTCAGACACAAAAAATGGATTGGTTTCTCTAGAAGCGACCAGCTCCTGGAATAATGAACTTGCCAGGCCACCTATTAAGAAGGTAAGTCAATTTAACTATGAGTTAGAACCATAGAACACTACAGCACAGGACAGACCCTTCAGCCCTCCATGTTGTACTGACCCATATAGTACTTTTTTTTTAAAAGGGATTAAACCCACACTACCCATAATCCTCCATTTTTCTATCCATGTACCTGTCCAAGAGGCTCTTAAATACCCATAATGTTTTAGCCTCCACCACCATCCCTGGCAAGTCATTCCAGGCACTCACAACCCTCTGTGTTTTTAAAAAAAAACTTACCCCTGATGTCTCCCCTAAACTTCCCTCCCTTAATTTTGTACATATGCCCTCTGGTGTTTGCTATTGGTGCTCTGGGAAACAGGTGCTGACTATCCACCCTATGCCTCTCATAATCTTGTAGACCTCTATCAAATCCTCTCTCATGCTTCTACTCTCCAAAGAGAAAAGACCCAGCTCTGCTAACCTTGCTTCATATAACTTGTTCTCCAAACCAGGCAACATCCTCGTAAATATCCTCTGCACCCTCTCCATAGCATCCACGTTCTTCCTGTAATGAGGTGACCAGAATTGAACACAATACTCTAAGTGCGGTCTCACCAGAGGTTTGTAGAGTTGCAAAATGACCTCTCTACTCTTGAACTCAATTCCCCTTTAATGAAGCCTGGCATCCCATAGGCCCATTGTTATGGAGGTGAATTGTAGAAACTGGAGTGGTTCTTGAAGTATGAGGCTGTAAGGTCAGGATCTGATTTATTATCAGATCACTGATGTCATGAATTATTTTGTGGTAGCAGTACAGTGTGATAATTTAAAGTTACAATAGACAATAGACAATAGGTGCAGAAGTAGACCATTCGGCCCCTCGAGTCTGCACCGCCATTCTGAGATCATGGCTGATCATTCACTATCAATACCCAGTCCCTGCCTTGTCCCCATATCCCTTGATTCCCCTATCCATCAGATATCTATCCAGCTCCTTCTTGAAAGCATCCAGAGAATTGGCCTCCACCGTCTTCCGAGGCAGTGCATTCCACACCTCCACAACTCTCTGGGAGAAGAAGCTCTTCCTCAACTCTGTTTTACAATCAGTATAAAAAGATAGTGCAGAAAGTGACGTAGTATTCATGGTCTGTTCAGAATTCTGATGGTGGAGGAGAAGAAACTGTTCCTAAAATGAGTGTCTTCAGGCCTCCCTAATAATGAAAAGAAAGCATGTTCTGGAAGTTGAGGATCCTCGACGGATGTTGCCTTCTTGAGGCATCACCTGTTGAGTATGTCCTTGATAGGGAGGCTAGTGCTGGCTGAGTTTACAAATATCTTTTTTTTTCGGACCTGTGCATTGGTGCCTCCATGCAAAGAAGTGATGCGCCCAATTAGAATACTCTTCGTGGTACATCTATAGAAATTTGTGAGAGCCTTTGATATACCAAATCTGTCAAACTCCTAATGAAGAATAGTCACTCATTGGTGTGCCTTCTTTGTAACTACATCAATATGTTTAGCTCAGGATAGATCTTCACAGATTGGTCCTTTGGAGTATGCATGCCTCTCCTTCATATATTTTACCAATCTGTTGTCACCAGTACAATCTTCTATGTGGTGGTGTGCTGGGGCAATGGCATCAACATGGGTGATGCTAACAGGCTCAAAAGAAGAACTGATTAGAAAGGCTGGCTCTGTTATAGGAGTCAAACTGGACGCACTGGAACCCTAGAAAATCCTGACAATTCTGGACAATGTTTCTCACCCTCTGCATGTCATTTTGGCGAGCACTTAATAGATTAAGACAGCTGCACTGCTCCAAAGAGTGCTGTATGAGGTCATTTTTGCCCTCGGCCATTAGGCTCTATAATGAATCAATCTATAGCTGGGGAAGTGATGTTATACTGTTTGTGGTGACATTTTGTATTCTTTCTACTTTTAATATTTATATCTCTGTACACTGTAGTTTCCTTTGAGATCAATAAGTTACCTATATTGACATTTAGGAACTTGAAACTACTCACCCTTGCCACTGTTGACCCCTCAATAAGGACTATTGTGTTCTATTGACTTCCCTATCCGGAAGTCTACAATCAGTTCCTTGGTCTTACACCTGTTGTGTGCAAGGTTATTGTTGTGACACCACTTAACCACCCAATCTGTCTCTGATTTGGTAGAACTACAAATCATCAATGCAAAAATTATTCTCATCTGGTCAAGTGTGTAAGGTGTCAAAGAGATCAGATGAGTAATGGATAATGATGTCTAATATGACCATGATTAGGATGTGAAATTCACTACAAGGATTTGTAATGTAGGCAAGTTCAATTTCTTTCCAAAGAAAGCTAGATAATTATATGAAAGGGAGTGGTTAGGAGCTGGCAGTGACTCAATGGGCCAATGTCTTTATACTGTAACTATATATTTGTATCAGTCAATTCTCCTCATTAGTACATAAGCTATTCATGTCACTTGCCCTGGCTACACCATCAAGGCTATTATTTGCTAAATTAAGTTATACTTTTATTCTGGCACTTCTTCATCTCGGAGCATCTTGTCTAGTCTAGTATTCAAAATCTTCATGTATTTTCAAATTCCTCTCTACCTCTAAACTCTGAACTATAGACCTTATTGACACTCCTCTTCCAGTTTTGACAGGTTGACTGTCCCTTGGTTTATTTTAACTCCAATCCACCATTAGGAACTGCCTTCAGCTAATGCTGAATTTTGCTCCTAGATTTTCTTCTACTCTAATGCACTGTAACAGCCTTTCTTTTTTAAAATCGCCTAATATCCCTACCTCTGATTAAATAGCCTTAAAGCTTTGTGTAGGGGTCAGATTAATCTCCACTATGGGAGTGAAAAGCTACAATAGAGGCACTAAAATATTAATGCTATCTGCAGTTGTGTATATTAGCAACAAAACAAGCAAATTCCTGATGTATAAACCTTGAGGCCTTGTCTTTTTACTGGGATAGGTAGTAAATCCTCTGAATTCATACATTTGGGGGGATTGCTTTGTGATGCTTTAGCATCTGTTGGTTACAAATTGCCAAATGAGCCATATTAAATAACCATATTTTAAACCTGTTTTTTATGTAGTGCAGAAAGGATAATGAAGATGGCAGCATTCTTTGTACAGAGGTGAAACAATCATTAATCTCAAGTAAGTGTTGTGCTTTTGCCTTTCTATCATGCCTGGTGATATTTTGTACCACTGTCACAAGTGACTTGGTGTTACAGGTGTTAGAAGTGAGCTTCAAATAAGTATCAGCAGGGATCTTTAACACAAAAACTTCAACAATTTCTACCCTTACCCTGGGTTTAACAAGCAGTCCCTGGGTTATGACCAAGTCCTCTTCCTGAGTCTGTCTTTAAGTTGGATTTGTACATAAGTTGGAACAGGTACATCCGGTATTATTTAGTGTCAGTCAATATTTTACCTTTCTATGCATATGAAACACAAGAAACGTATGGATTTCAATAATTAAGCCACTGTGTTGCTTAGTAATGATTGTAGCTTTCATCGGGGCAGGGTCTTTGACATGTTCCATTATTCTCACTTTATCCTTTAACTGTATTCTTTAAAATTGTTCCAATTGTTGACCGACTAGCCTAAAGGCTGATTTATTCTTGTGTGAACTAGCTTATGCCGTTGTGTGTTGGTGTGTCTGCATCTCTCTACAATTCACCACCAAAACGCTAGTTGGCGGTGGGGTTTTTATGCCACTGAGTTTCTTTGTGTTGAAACTCAACACTAAGAAACTCAAACTTCAAATAACGGCAACTGAAACTGAAGGAGGGTGAATTTTCTGTGCTTGTCTGGCCACTGAGAGACATGGACGAGGAAATGCATTTCAAATATTTTTGAATGTCGGCAAGTAGATTTGACAATTTGGTTCATCATCTCCAACCATTTATTTCGCATCAGTGTACCCACAGTATATTCAGAGACTGGCAATCACCATTCGAGTTTTAGCTTCAGGTGGAAGTCAACAGGCTAAAGCAGCTAGCAACAAACTGGCATCAAGCACAAGGTCCTCCATAATTTCGGAGGTCTGTAAAGCTTTATGGAAAGCATTGCAGCCAGAGTTCCTTCCCTGCCCTTCAGTCACCCAATGGGAAGCTATTGCAGCGTGGGAGGAAATGTGATGCTACTAAGCGGATCAATCAGTGTTCGGTCTGTGTTTTCACGAAGCGAAATTACATTTTGGGAGACCTGCGCGTTAGGCTATGGCATAATGTCTGGTGTAGAATACAGCATAGGGTACGCAGCTACGCCGTACCTACGGCATACATTTGACGCATGAGTATAAATTGGCCTTAAGTCTTTTCCAATGACTGGTGTTTCACCTCTTTCCAATCGTTTTTTTATTTTCAATCATGATCGTTTTCCGTCAATGGAACAGAAAATGGCAGATTCAGCTGCAGCTGCAGGCCCTCTGCTGCCCAGGGTCCTAAAGTCCACCCGCACTGAGACAGGTTAAATGGGACAAGTGGGACAGGTGCTGACTGAAAAAGGTGGGGGTGGGGTCAGGGTGAATCTTGCTAAGAAATATTTAAGCCAAGTACAAAGTTACACACTCAACAGTGTTAACAGACTTAACATGGCAGACGGCATCGTGATCCGACTTAAAATGGTGGATGGCGTTCTTCTCCCTCCGTTCATAAGTACAGGTTGTTCGTAAGTCGGACGTTTGTAACCTGGGGACTATATTGGCAAAGAAATGTCAAGCACTGCAACTTGGCATCTCAAAAAAATTATAATATCTTCCTCTTAAAACATAAGGACAACAAATGTAGTTTTAGAAATAACTCTTTATTTCTCATTTTTAAATCTTTTATTAATATTGAAGATTAACAAAAAACATTAAGTCAATATGTCATTACATACAATAAAGAATTAAATTAGCAAATTGATTAACAAAGCTAAGCAATATTTCAATAATAATAAGAAAAAAATAGTGTTAAGCGTATTTTTTTGAAAGAAAAAGGAAAAAAACCCTACTAACTTAAAGAAAACCCTACTAACTGGGGGAAAAAAAACAAAAACAAAAAAAGAAACCCATTGGGTGCACAACCCCAGAGCTATACATCATACAAGCTTCCAAAAAACATCAATCTGCCAACTCAAAACCACTTAAAGAAAAATTGGAAGGAAACCATATTAATTAAATCAAATCAGATGATAGTAGCGGGCGAATGAACCCCACCTTTTCTCAAAATTGAATAGAGGATCAAAAGTTTGACTTCTGAGTTTCTCCAAACTAAAACATAATATCACCTGAGAAAACCATTGTATCAAAGTAGGAGCAAAAGCATCTTTCCATTTCAACAAAATAGCCCTTCTGGCCAATAATGTAACGAATGCAATTACTGTACATGTTGGTCTGATGCAGAAATGCCATGAATATATTGAGGAATTATACCAAATAAAGCTGTCAATTTATTAGGTTGTAAATTAATTTTTAAAGCTTTAGAAATTGTAGAGAAAATAGACTTCCAAAAATGTTTCAATACAGAACATGACCAAAACGTGTGTCAATGTGGCTGTCTCAGTTTTACATCTGTCACACTGACTATCGACATTAAGAAACATTTTAGACAGTCTCTCCTTTGTCAGATACTAACGATGCACAATTTTAAATTGAGTTAAAGAGTGATTGGCACAAATTGAAGAAGAATTGACCAATTCAAAATCCGCAACCAATCTTCTGTTACCAGGGTCATGTTAAGCGCTCTCTCCCAATCTTAATCTTAAATGAAGGATAATTGAGCTGTTGTAACAATAAGTTATAAATTTTCCCAATAAAACCCTTCACTAAAGGATTCATTTTTAAAATAATATCTAGCAGTTCAGAATCTTGTATATATGGAAAATTACTTAAGTATTTTTGTAAGAAGAGTCTGACCTGAAGATATTGCAGGAAATGTGAATATGAGAGAGTATTTAGTTACTAATTTCTCAAAAGACATCAGTTGGCCATCTTGAAACAAATCCATGAAGGAATAAACCTCTTTATTCCTCCAAAGAAGAAAAGTAGGATCACTTAATGAAGGTTTAAATAAATAATTTTGATAAATTGAACTAAAAAGTTTAAATTTTTTAAGATTAAAAAATTGGGTTTGGGTCAATCTTACTAAGAACAATTTAAGCCAAATACAAAGTTAAACACTCAACACAGTGTCAACGGCAATGACTTAAAATGGCGGATGGCGTCGCGATCCGACTTAAAATGGTGGATGGCGTTCTCCTTCCTCGGTTTATAAGTACGAGTTGTCCGTAAGTCGGACATTCGTAACTTGGGGACTGCCTGTACATATAAAAATTTTGGTAAAACCATCATTTTAACTGCATGAATTCGGCCAACTCATGAAAGTGTAGGTGGATTCCATCTACAAAATAATTGCTTCATAAAATCCACTAAAGGAACCAAATTAGCTTTATAAAGATCTTTATGATTTTTAGTGATAATAATACCTAAATATTTAAATGAGTCCGTAACTCTAAAAGGAATGTCATCATGTATAGAAGCAGAATCGTTCAGGGGAAATAATTCACTTTTATGAAGGTTTAGTTTATATCCCGAAAACTGTGTAGGTTCCTGAGGAAACCATTGTGTTTTCCTGTACACTTGAACTTTTATGACAGCTCTGTCAATTTTATTCTGATTCTTGTTTGACTTAAGTGGTAAATTACAGCAGACAAATGGCATGTCTAAATATGGCATGAAACTGCAGTCAAAATCCCTGCACAAAAACTAGTTTCCAGTCATGCTGCAGCAGTAGTTAATGCTGTAGGGATACCTTCTATCCATTAGTTACCTTACTTTTAAAGTTGTGAAGCATTTTGAGCATTTGCTCTACAAATTTGGATTTTATTGAGCTGAGCGATTTGAGACAATTGTAATATTCAACTAAGTGCTTTGTTTTTAATCCTGTGGGAAATCCTGTTTTGCTGATGGTATAATTTGAAATTTGTCCAAATTATTTTGGAGACCCCTCAACTTTTTTTTGAGCCTCTCAGCTACCTCCTTTCTTCCTATTTTATTTCTCTTCTGCTATGTACAATACACAGAACTGAGGGAATACTCCATCTCCTATACAGCTGTAGCAACATGAAATTCAGCAACGTCAGCAGTGTGTTTGATTTGCATTCATTTTGTCTAGGAATATCCACTCTCCATTATTGATGCTGTTGAGCTACAGTACATCTGTCTGCAAAATGTGTCTCAAACTCTGCAAGCTCTTGGCATCTCCAGACCCTCTAAAATTCATTATTGGAGTTAGCTGGCTGTCTTTATTTCCGTACAAGTTCTTGATTCAGTCACCTGGCATTGTTTCCTATTGATTTTTTTTTAAAACAAGGACTGATACTCCTCGCTTTCTCAAGTATCTTTGTACAAGTTTGACTATTTATTGCACAATCACACTTCAATTATTTGTTCTCCTTTACTGAAGAATCTGGTGGTTTAATATGCTTACTTTCTAGGATTGGCTTACATATCATTACAGTAATCGTCTTTAATTCCACAGATCTTTAACAATCTATCAAGCTCTCGTAGTATGTTTGGTATTACAGATATGTGCATTGTCTATCCTGTGTTTTTGTTTTTCCTTATTGGCTTAATTTTATTTCTGCTAGTTGAGGTCACCTTAACAAAATGAGTAAATGCACAATCAAAAGTTAAGTTTTCAGGTCCTAGCTTCCTAAGTTAACAAGTACAAATTTTGGATTGGCAACTTTCTTGACTCCTGGGTAAATGATGTTTGGATTGAGGCCAATGTTGTAGCTTGAACATACATTGCAGAATATCATTGAAGCAGCCGTCTCTGGTTTAAAGTTAATCTATTCTTGTCTCCATCTGCTTTATCTTTAAAAATGCAAAGAAATCAAAATCCTGACCAAAATTTATCCCTTGGTCAGTTTTAAAGAATTGTCATTTGATCTTAATTTGGGCATGATATTGCACAATAGTCAGTTTATATAAAGGCAATGTGGAAAGATTATAATCAGTGCATTATTGAACATATCATTTCTTGGAGACTCAATTAAAACTGTGACTTTGTCTTCTGGCTTATTCTTAGATTTTATTTATAATTTGTGGAATTTTTTATGAAATCTGAATTATGAATTAAGACTATGAGGCATAGTCATTATTTTCTTTTTATTTAAATGCAGGCAGTGTTTTTGTGCAAACAGTTAAAGAAAAATTTGAAGAGATGACTAATGAGAAGCAGAATGAGGGACAAATTGGAAACCACCTCATCCCTGCAGTAACTCCAAGTACCAAAGCCATTCAGGCAATGCTGCTTCAGAAGTCTACGTCTAGTGCCTCTCGTGTTATTTGGATGAAAAAGGTAAACTACACATTATAGACAAGGTTGGTTAATTCTGAGAATGAAACAAGAATGGCATTGTGTACAGTAAAACTTTCCTAATCTGATAAATGCCTATTTGAAAGTTTTGATTTTTATTTGGCATCAAGCTCACTGGGACCCTTGTTCCTGTATTTCATGTTTGTTTTAAAAGCAGACAATTATATTAATCAAGTTCGTCTTCTAAATTTGTACAGTATTTCAGAATTAGATTTTTCTCCCTTAATAGTTTAGGCTTTTCGTGGAACACTGGTTCTTGGGGCTAATTAGTATCTTGTAATGTAGAAGATAACTGTTTGCTTTTTGTGTAGTGGGTGGATTTTCAGTCCTGTCTTTTGTCTAGGAGCGGGAACGGGAGCTTGCAATACTTCGGGGAAAGACTGAAAGGAAGAATGCATGGGTAGAAAAGATGTCAAAGTCCTGCATGGGAAGAGAGGAAACTCCTAAGGTAAACAATGATTAACTCTATTCTCTGTGGAGTAATGTGTGTGTGGGTGAAGTCTTTCTAACTGGTTTTCCAATAATGTTTCTATTATCACAGTCAACACAATGTTTAAGTTTATTTTCCTTGGTAAATGTCAAGATTAGTAATAAGTTATTTATCAATTTTACTCGCTGTCTGCAGTGGGTCAGTTTTTAAGCTTTTATGTACTAGCATCGAACAGCCACCATTTATGGGCCTTACCACTTTTGGGTATGTGCTGAATCTGGAGATTCTGACATGAATCTATTCTTGCTCATGCTATTTGTGTCCGTTTCTGTCTATGAATTTATGCTTCATTGAATGCAATGCCAACCTGATGATGCTGCAATGGCATTGCATGTGATGAATAATTGCAGGTTCATTAAACTAGCATGCAAATACCCTGCAATACTGCATCTAGTTGTAAGTGGCAGCAAACTATTTAATGCAACACCCCATATATCATCAATAGTATAACCCAATATGTACTGGTGGGGGAAAGGTGTTAGTCAAAGCTAAACCATCAATGATGCTTGCGAATGCATTTGGGTGGATGATTCTTTTCTATCTCCATGAAGTCTTTGATCTGCAAACCAACTTGATATCAAGAGATGGATAATTGCATTGGATACAGCAAAGCTTTGCTACTACCAGGATGTACCAGCACAACCATAACTCCTGACATCCACCCTAACTATGAGAATTATACAAGTGTATCTTCTACATAACAGGAAGTTTGCGCTACTTTTATTAACACACCAGTTGATCACCACATGGTATATGGACAGGAAAGGAGTGGAGGGTTATGGGCTGAGTGCAGGTAGGTGGGACTAGGTGAGATTAAGAGTTCGGCATGGACTAGGAGGGCTGAGATGGCCTGTTTCTGTGCTGTGATTGTTATATGGTTATATGGTTTTTATTTATTAATTTGCTTGAAACATTATAGTCCTTTATTGCCTTTGATATTATGCTAAGCTGTCATATTGAATGCATTCACACAATGGTCAGTTCCATTTGCAGCAACTAAGGAAGAAATAGATGCTGCACAACCAGAGTATGATCAGACAGGGTTAATGAATTATAAGTAACAATCATGCCTACCGGTTACAGCCTGATGAACATTCATGTCTTTTCCCATGACACATTTGGTGAAATGCCATCATCTGCGCTCAAGTCAGTGAAGACCTATGTTACCATTAAGATAATACACTCCTTATCCGCAGGTTCCATATGCGCAGATTCAACCAACCGCAGATCGGGAAAACTCGAAGTTCTCTCGCCAGCACTCGTTGCTTGAGCATGTACAGACTTTTTTTTCTTGTCATTATCCCCTAAACAATACAGTATAACAACTACTTGCATAGCAGTTGCATTGTATTAGGTATTATAAATAACCTAGAAATGACTTAAAAGTACAGGCAGTCCTCGGGTTATGAATGAGTTCCGTTCCTGAGTCTGTCTTTAAATCGGATTTGAAATCGGAACAGGTATATCCAGTATTATTTAGCATAAGTTAGTCAAACGTTTTTCTTAGTTTATAGTACATATTTTACATTTCTATGCATATAAAACACTTAAACATACGTATTTCAACAATTTAACCACTGCGTTGCTTAATAATAATTGTATAGCTTTCATCGGGGCAGTGCCTTTCATATGCTCCATTAAAAGTGTTCGGATCGTTGACCGATTGTAACCTAACGCTTTTCCAATGACCAATGGCTTCTCACCTCTTTCTGATCGCATCATTACTTCCACTTTATTTTCATGAACAGAAACACTGTGGAGTCAGAGCTGCGCCGCCAGGTCCTAATGTCCAGAGCATGGAGACACGTTAAATAAAGTCCGGGGTACAACTGGGTCTTAAGGACCACCCCTCTGATACATGTCAAATAAGGGACTTGAGCATCCACGAATTTTGGTATCCGCAGGGGGTCCCGGAACCAATCCCCCCACGGATAAGAAGGGCCAATTGTATGTTGCTGTACTAGGTGATACTGTGCTACCATAAAACTATACTTTTTCTTTTCTCAAAAGGATATTAACATTCCAGAACAACAGGAAGAAATGAAGGAAAACAAAGAATCACAAGTGAACACTATTCATGACAAAGATACCACTATGGGGTTTGAGAACATGGCGAAGTCTGAGGAGGTCCTCCATATTACTGAAGACAATGGTAACACTCTTATTTTCTTACCTGTTGCATGCGGATAGCAGATTACTTTGTCACCATGTAGCCTCTGTCTTGCTGTCCTGTACTGCTGCAATCAAGCTAAAAACAGATTTTTCATTTCCCTGCTGGTCATCTTGAGCTATTAATTTCAAACATTTTTTTAAATTTTGTGTTGTATTAGCGTAGGGAAAAAATTTAAATCCATAGGACCCACCTTTCCATGTAACTCAGAAATTGTCTTCCACATTTTGGATCAAATATGGGAATAAAATCAATTCTTGAGCTCTGCTCCACACTAATTCACCAGTTATATCCCTGAGTTATCATTGAGCTCTTTAAATTTACAACTGACTAAAAATGCATGATTGACTTTATTTTTAACTTGTTTGCATTTCTTCAGTGATGTTTAAAACTTAATGTGTTAATCCTAAACTAGGTGTTTGCAAGGGAGATGAACCAATGGATTGGTCTACTTCCTTAAGGAAGGTTACCTTGCATTAGAGCCACAAATCATTCCATCATCAGAGTATATAGAAAGTGAAAGTAATGAAAAGTGCGTCTCTGCGATGGGTATGAGAACTTTGTGGCTATTTAAAAATGATCAGATGCAATTTAATTCTGTATAATAATGCATTGAGAAATATAAGGGATGCATCCAAAGTAGAAAGATTGTCTTAATAGTACTTGTGTACTATTCATAAAACATGCCCTATTATTGATCAGATTCACTACATCTTTGGCTTATAGTGGACTATGTATCCAGTTGAAAGGACATGCCACTAGGCTTAGTGGCAGCTTATATCCAGCTTTTCTAAAAATATGTTGTAAGACCCTAGTACAATAAGATAGACTCTTGACCTCACAATCTATTTCATCATGACAGTGCAACTTATTGTCTACCTGCACTGCATTTTCTGTTTCTGGAACACTTTATTCTGCACTCTATTATTGTTTAATCCTGTAGTACATTGTAATGAATTGATCTGCATGAATGATATGCAAGATAAGCTTTACACTACACCCTGGTACATACGACGTTAATTTAAATCAGTAAATGTATTAAGAAATAGATTTGGAGCCCAATAACATTGGAATAAAAAAAACGAGTTTCTGAAACTAACATTGAACAGCTTGGCAGAAATTATTTTCTAATCTTGTTTGAAGCTAAGTGTATTGGAATTTACGCATATTACCCCAGATTGGTGAGATGGGGCTTAAAAAAGAGGAAAAGCTTGGCTAAAATATCTTGCTCTGCTAGTTTAACTTGACTATCTACAACCTTACTGAATTTCCAAATAACCAATGTACTTTGTTCTCAATCCCTTGAAGAACCTGGTCATTTTGAGTCTTTATTCCCATGCCGATTATTGTTGATATTCCTTTGGGCTGGTGGTTTATAACTTTAACACATTGACTGTTCAGCAGAAACCCCAGATGTGGCTGGTGCTGAAATTATTCTTTCTACCCCTGGTCTGTCCAGATTTTTTTTTTTCAGCTTCTGCTTATTGTCCAGATGTACCATGACGTAAGATCTACTTGGTTGTGATTAGCTCTGTATAGTTATTTAGACTTTTGACCTTGCAAAAGAATGGGATAGAGGCTGTTACAATTATACCATGTCTTGGTTTAACCCTCATTTGATGAATGAAATTTTGCATGACCTAATGTTGTACCAATGCTAGCTCTGAAATTTCCTTTGCCATACTTGCAAATGGAGTTTTTGTTTCTCTTTTAGAATTGGGATTATCTTCTGAGGAAGCACCAACTAGCTCTGAGATAATTGAGTTGTTTAAAGATGTATTTGACACAGACCATGCAAATGAGCAAATGGAGAATAAATCCAACCAAATGGTGACAGAGTTGGAAAACTCTAAAACTGAAGCACAGAATAATGAGGTGAAATCTGAGCATAAGGCAAAAGATGAAAAAGAAGAAGCTGAACTGACTCTTTCTAGTGCAACTGTGGTGCCTCCTATTATTAAATCTGTCAAGTCAGATGCAGTGGCTCCTCTGGTGAGTATCCTGAGGACTTGATGTTTCATGTGTTATGTACTGTGGTTTGAATTTTACCACACCTTAATTGTTTTAAGTATGAATAGCAAAAAAAAAGTCAACGATTTGCCTACAATCTATAATAATGGCAGTCTGCTTTCCCATTCTGCAGTTCATGATTTTTTAAACATGCAAATATTTGTAGTGGGATGCTTCACCCAGATTTCTGGATCTTGTGGTAGATTTCATGACACTTTTGTGTATTTACTATTAGAAAACTTTCAAAAATTGTTTAAATTTTAAATTCTTGCTGGTGCAGAGCACTTGATTCATAATCAGGTTTATTATCACTGTTTTAAGAAGTAGAATGTTTTTTGTGGCAGCAGTACAGCTTGAAGTTCAAAGTGAAGTGCAGAGAATAAAATTACTATAAATTACAAAATAGTTAAAAGTAATAATGAGTTGGGGTTCATGGACCATGCACAAATCTGGAAGGGAAGAAGCTGTTTCTAAATTGTTGAGTGGGTCTTCAGGCTCTTGTACCATCTCATTGTACCACCTAGTAATGATAAGAGAGCACATTCCAAATGATGACAATGATTGGAGATGACTGCTACCTTCCTGAGGCACTACTTCCTGAAGATATCCCCCAAAGGTGGGGAGGGTGTGTCCATAATGGAACTGGTTGAGTCTGCAACCTCTTGCAATGTGAATTCCGAGTGCACCCAGGAGCCAATGTGTCCCTCGTGATAGGCAGCATGATTGGGTGAACAGTTTGTGGCAATAGGCACTTCATGAACATGGGCTGTCTTAGTTACTCTGGACAAATTTGTTTTGATTTTCAATTAAACCTGTGACTATCTCAACTGTCCTTAATTGCTCATTCTCTTCTAGTGCAGCTTAAAAGGAACAGCATATCACATTTCATTCAGTTGTTCTGAGTTAATTGCATCTTGGAGGAATTGGGAGTAGTTCATTGAGTCCCTCCAGACATCTAAAACAAGACTTGATATTATTCCATCCTCCTGTCCACATTGGCATTTGTTTAATACAATTGCATATCCAATAAGTCTTCAAGCTAATTTAACATTTCTTGTCTAAGAGGTTACATGATGGGTAACAAATTAAGTTTCTTCTGAGCTTCCTTTTGATAAATAATGAGGTAAGTCTTGAGTATTGTTTTCAGATTTGATTTATTTAAAAATTTTTGTTTTGGTTTTGAACCATTCTTCTGACTGTATACAATGCTAATTTCACTTCCAGATGTTGCCACGACAAATTGAACCTGTATGGATTATTAACATCAGATTTTCAAACCTTTTGTCTTTATTCTTTCCAAAACCTTTATTTTAGATGAGATTCTGAAATTATTCCCATTTTCTACAAATGAATTTTTTTAAAGCGCAGCAGCTGACAGCACTGTGGTAGACAGTGTTAGGATCAACGAGCAATACCCTGTTCAATTGGGTGGGCAAAGTCAGTTTTAGAAATGAATTTTATTAAATATTTGTCTAGGTTGCAGCTTGAAGACTGCACAATTTCCTGAGCTGTCAGGCAGCAATGGTAAGGTAAATGTACTATAGTTGATAAATTTAGCGGGATCTCATTTTTATGGTCAGTTCAAATTCATAACTTCAATGTACTTCCTAAAATTTAAGGATTTGATTTTTTTTTTACAATTGACATTGGATTAATGTAACAAATTTAAAGATTTTTATTTTTTTTGTACTTGGATAGGCCTCATTGCTAACATCACTGAACAACAATCTATCTGAATCCTGCTGCTCCATCTATTCCTCTCTCAAGCTGGAGAATCCTGGGCAGAATCAAAATCCAACTGGGAGTATTTCATCAGAGGTGGATAGCATACCATTCTACAGGTAATAAAATGGTCTGTTTTTTTTTTTCTTTACATGGATACATCTGTGGGCATGAATGTCTTGGGAATTGAATCTACTCCAAATCATATTTAGAAGTGCATTGATCTATTTGTAGCTCTTGGATGAAATTTCAGCTCTCAATAATATAGCTCTTCTAATAATCCTGTTTCGGGCTTAACAATGCCTTACTGCATTCAATTAGATTGTAAATAGCTATTAAGCCTTGCTTCACTATTCTCTGCAAAATAATAAATTGGTTTGCTGTATCTTGATTCCATCTGTATTGTTTCTATAATCTCTTAAAATCCTTGGCTAGTAATGAAAATTTTGGTTCATGAAAACCTACCGTTTAAAATTTAATGTGTGGTGGCATTACAAGATTATTTTTTTGCTGACTTCACAAGCAACAGTACAGGCATTAGAAGATGGGGAAATATATTTTTTAAGTGGGTAATTTCCTAAGCCAGATGAAATATCCCCTTGGCAATTAAGTGAAGCTATGGTGAAACCAGCAAGGATCTATTCTCTAGAATCCTGGCTTCGCTTAAGATGTAGAGGGCTACTATTCTGGTTGCAATACCAGAGTGTGGACTGTTATTGACTACAGCAGAATCTCCTGAGGATAAATTATGGGGAAAACAAAAGGTTGACTTGATCTTCATTGGGCACTGGCTAATTAAGGACAGTTAGCTTTGATTCGTTGATGGAAAAATAGCCCTTGAGAAGCTGTCTTGAAAGTGTAACAAAGACATTTTTAAAATTTTGATGTAGGTTGATGATATTGTGTGTGACAGACTGTTCAGAAAATTGAAAGCAAGTCGGATCACCTGGACTGGCAGGAACTTGATGTGTTTTTATGATGGCAGTTTCCAATTACTTTCTACAAACCCTTTGTTATCAAATCTTTTTTGATAGATATGTAACTTCACTGTAGATTTTTTTGGCATGTAGAAAGTTAGTAGGTAATGTGTGTAACCTGATTAATGTGGGTAGGAGTGCATGTAAAAATTTGTACACAATATCAGTAACCAGATCAGATGGCCAACATTGTGGTAAATGGAATTGTTGGGGAAATTCATTGGGGAACACAGGATTCTGTAGATGCTGGAAATCCAGAGTAACATACAAAATGCTGGAGGAACTCAACAGGACTGATGAGGTCTTGTCCTGAAACATTGACCATTTATTCTCCTCCATAGATGCTATCTGACTTACTGAGTTTCTTCAGTATTTGTGTTGCTGAGCAGTATACAAATCTGACAAGTGCAGATGAACAGGGAAAGCTGCAGTGCATTTCCATTTATTCCTGTTGATTATGGGGATGAATTAATTATTCTATGTAAAATCTTTGTTGGCCAAGGCAAAAAAATGCAGAGATTTTTGTGCCAAATCTGTAAAGGTGTTTGGACTACAGATGCAACAGGATACGTTTGTATGCCACATTTCCCTGAAATGCAGTGGAGAGTGTACAAAGTTGCAAGCTTGCCACACAACTCAGCACAGATGGAAGGTGTACAAGGAGCTGGCCAAATTCCAACCTGGGACTGCTCACCTCGAAATCTGGTGCAAATAGCCAGTGGTGTAGTGGCATTCTGATAACTGATTAGAGGGAGAACACTAGTTAACCTCCAATGTATAAAATATGAAAGTATTTGGGTGAATCTGCTTTGCATTTCTTCTAAGAACAATATAAGCTTTAAAGTACAGAACACACAATAGTCCAGTCTACCAAATCAGTACTACTTGTCCTTTATGTTAGTTCTACTAGATAAAAATGTGAACACTCATTTATCAGCTCTGGGTTTCTTGTGCCTAACTGCAGCATCGACTCTCCAAATTACCTTTTGGGTCTTGATTTGTTCCATGTTTTTCAACATGTTGAAAGTCTATTGATGCTTTTTCACCTCATTTACTTCAACTTCATGGTAATTAATTTTGCTCCTTCAACTTTTTTCCCCTCTTTTTTTAAGGTTTACATTTTAAAGATTTATGGTTTAGTATGGTTTCTCATCATTATTAATACAAAGATTTGGCTGATGATTTTTTTCTTCCCCCCCCCCCCCCCCCAGCTCCCCCAAGTTAATTACTTGTGTTCCTGTTGGTGAATTCATTATTAATGATACTGCACTATTTTGGGAGCGGCACAGCATGTATTTGCCAGAAATTCAAGAGTGATTAGGGACAGAAATGAGTGTAGTTGCTATTATTACGGACAAGGTGCTGGGGGAACTGAAAGGTCTGAAGATAGACAAGTCACATGAAACAGGTGGACTACACCCCAGGATTTTGAAAGGGGTAGATGAAGAGATTGTCCAGACACTCAGTAGTGACCTTTGAAGAATTCCCCTGGGATGGTTCTGGAGGACTAGATATCTGCAAATTTCACTCCACTCTTTATAAAGGGAGCAGGGCAGAAAAAAATAATTATAGACCAGTTAGTCTGATTTGGTGGATGGGAACATGTTGGAGTCCATACATAAAAATGTGGTTTCAGGGCATTTGGAGGCACGTGATAAAGAAGGCTTGGTTTCTCATCTTGGTTTTCTTAAGTGGAAAATCCTTGTCTCAAAAATCTATGGAAATTTTTAAAGGAAATAACAGGCTGGATAGACAAACTAGAGTTTGTGGATGCTGTTTACTTGGATTTTCAAAAGTCCTTTCACAAGGTGCAGCACATGAGGCTGCCTAACAAGATAAGAGCCTATGCTATTACAGGAAAGGTAGCATGGATAAAAGATTAGCTGACTGGCAGGAGGGAATAAAGGGGGCCTTTTCTGGTTGGCTGCTGTTGACTCTGCAGCATTGGTGTGGGGACTGGTTTTCATGTTATGTCGGTTCTTTAGATGATGGAATTGATGGTTTTGTGGCCAAATTTGAAGATGGGTCTATAAGGTAAATGGGGGATGAAATGTAGTGTAGGGAAGTATATGATCATCATACACTTTGGTAGATTAGTGACCAATTAACCCACTAAGTTGAATATTCTAAATTTGAAGAAAATTCAAATGTTAGAGGTGCAAGGGGACTTGGGAGTCCTCATGAAGGGTTCCCTAAAGGTTAGCATGTAGGTTGAGTCAGTGGCAAAGAAAGTAAATTAAATGTTAGCATTCCTTTCAAGCGGACTAGATTATAAAAGCAAGGTGTAATGGTGAGGCACTGGTCAGGCCACACTTGGAGTATTGTGAACAGGTTTGGGCCCCTCATCCTGAGAAAAGATGTTTACATCTGATGCCTCTAGAGTTGAGAAGAATAGGGGCGGGGGGGGGGGGGGGTTGTATTGAGACCTATCAAATATTGGAAGGCCTTGACAGAGAACATACGCAGAGGATATTTCTAATGAGTCTAGGACCAGAGGGCACAGCCATCCATTTAGAACAGGTGAGAAGTGGTCAATCTGTGGAATTCATTGCTACAAAAGGCTATGGTACTTGATTAGACAGGGCATCAAAGGTTACAGGGAGAAGGCAAGAAATGGGGCTGAGAGGGATAATAAAATCAATTGTGAAAGAATAGCAGAGCATACTTGATGGGCTGAATGGCCTGATTCTGCTCCTGTTTCTTATTGGCAATTTGTATATTGTCTGGCAAAATACTAAAGACTGTTAACAAGCTGCCAGTTCGGTGAAGCTTTAATACTCAGAAAATGCTTTAAAGAATATCTTAAAAGGGGGATTTGGAAAATGCAAATGGGGAGTTTGGGAACATTTCAGAGCTTGAAGCCTTGTCATATGGTACTTTGGCTGTCAATTTCAAAGTGGACAAGGTCAGAATTTCCCTGCAATAATCTTGTAAGTGTAGGACATAACACTGCAGATCACATAGTCCATCTAGTTTATGCTACCTCTCTAGGGAATCCCAGTTTGCTCTGAACCAGCTCCAAGTTATTAGAGATGAGATTCTACACATGCTGGATATTATGAGCCACACAATACTAAAAGAACTCAGCAAGTCAGGCAGCATCTATAGAGGGAAATAAACAGCTGAAGTTTTGGGCCAAACCCCTCCAAGATTGGAAAGGATGGGAGCAGAATCCAGAATAAAATTGGGAGGGGAAGCAGTAGAAGCTGGCAGGTAATAGTTGAGACCAGGTTGGGGGAAGGGTAGAAGATGGCTGGGAGGAAGAGGGGATGAAGTAAGAAGCTGGGAGTGGATAGGGAAGATAGTTTACAGTCAGATTGACGGTTTATTTCCTTCCTTAGATGTCACCTGAATTGTTGAGTTCTTCGAGTTTGTCCAAGTTATTTTGTATTCTGCAAATGTGTCCACTGTCCTGTTGAAGCTGATGTCTTTGACCTTGTAGAAATTCAATTCTAGTTCATTATAGCTTGCTGCATTTACTTAAATCATTATCATTCCTCTTCTACCTTTGCCAATAGCATCTACCGGACTTTTGTAATCGCGCAGCCTCATTAAATCCACACTACTGCACAGCCACCAGAACCATGTTCCTTTGCTTGAGGGAGAACAGTCCCAGCTTCTCCAAACTAATCTAAATCACCATCCTATGAACTATTCTGTTAAATTTCAAATGTTGTTAATGACCCTAATAACATAAAATATGGTAGCAAGGATAAGATTTTGGGTGATGCTCTAAGGAATGGGTAGCAAATTTTGAGGGTATATTTTTGCAAAGAGAAAAATTGGAATCTTGCATAAAAAAAAGATACCTTTATTACTATACCTCACTGTTACGGTGATAATAAGGGCACCTACTTGAAATACTCAGTTAAAAGACCCTGCTCTGTTCCTCCTTGCCACCCCCCCCCCCCCCCACACCTTTCCCCTGCCACTGAGGATTCTGGGATACACCTCTGTTTTTATTTCATTATGGCGCAGCATAATATAGTTAACTTCTTATGGAGAGTACCTTATGTGTCTTTGTGTTACATTAGTGTTTTTCTGTGTTTAGTATTGATTTGTACAGATCTCAACGTCGTGGTGCTCTGCAGGCAGAAAGAAAAACCAAAGAAATGAATCAGAACAATTCCCAGGGAGCCGCAGAAAGCTCCCATTTTGCAACAAAGCAAATCACTACAAAAGAGAAAATAAAGGTACAGGAAGCAGTTTTCTCAGATTTTATTTTCCTGCACCCATCAACTTTGTTTCTTGAAAGGGGAAAGGAATTTTAAAGAAAACTGAATAATGGGAATAATCGGTTTAATCAAGTTTTTAAATTCAGTCCTTTACCTTGACTGATTACCACCAGTCCTTTTAAAGTTTGGGTGATATTTCTTGAATGATTAGCACACGTGTGTGTTTTTAGTTATAGTGCGCATGCACACATGGTTCTGGAAATGTTGAACAACACACACACACGATGCTGGAGGAATTCAGCTGGCCAGGCAGCATCTATGGAAGGAAATACAGTCAATGTTTTGAGCAGGAGTATAAGTGGGGAATAATCAGTTGATGTTTTGGACTTGTACTCCCTCCCTTTCCCATTCCTTCTTCTGGCTTTCATTCCTTTCCATTCCAGTTCTGATGAAGGGTCTTGGTCTGAAATACCAATGTTTATTTCCTTCCATAGCTGCTGCCTGTCTTGGTGAGTTCTGTCAGTATTTTGTATGTATTTGCTCTCTGTAAGTTAGATTTGAGCATTGAGAAAAGAAACTTGGAATTGAGTAGAATTACCTGTGGTAATTACATTTACCTGTGGTAGAGGGCATGGATGAGATGGATGGAAAATTTGATTTATTTAAATCAAAAGTCAATGCACAGCCAAATAGACTTTGGTTTCAAGTTGCTCAGTTCTGGGCTAGAGAGGCAATTGAAATCATTAACAGTGCCATTTTTCCCCCTTCCTTTCAGATACTTAATGATGAGATTAAGAGTTTAAACAAAATAATGCATCAGGCAAGCCAGGCACTCAACTGCTGTACAGACAAAGAACATGGTAAAGGTTCACGTGAAGAAGCAGAAGCAGAGCGGCTTCTCCTTATTGCTTGTGAGTAACCCACAGAGCCAGACGTATGATGTGGTGCGCAGATGGAATTAGTCATTACTGTGCAAATAAATAACATAATTAAACATAATAAGCTAGCTGAAATTGGGCAGTTGAAGTCTGCAGGTGAATTGTTCAATTTTTCTTAGAGGTTTAGTAACAAGTTTGAACTGATTACCTTTCATCCTAAGATGAAATGGTATTGGATAAAAGCTTTGTGCTTTTTCTCCATAGTTGATTCCAAAACCAGTTCATTTTCCTATACCTTAATAATCTCCTTAATATCACTAATTTTCTGCAACACTTACAGGTTCCTTCAATTCTTTTCTCTTGATTTATTTTCTTCGCTTCAAGTACTTTCAGCTTTCTAAGTTCTAAAATTCCATCATTTTGTGCGGTGAGTTTTTCACCAAATTTAGTGCTATCATGATTTTAATGTCTTGTTGTATAACACTGATAATTAACTGTTACAGATGCATTTGCGTGGTGGACTAATTTAGTTGCAAATATATTTTATAGAATGCTACTTGTTGGTAGAATCTTGAACTAGAAATTAATATCAAATCTATTGTTCATTTTCAAAGCTGAGAAGCGTGTTGCACTTCTGTCTGAGCTGAATCGACTGAAAAGAGAGGGAAATGCTACATCTCGAACTGAAGCAGCCCAGCCAACAAACGGTCCTGAGCCATGTCGAGGCACTGTCTCCATCTCTAACCTTCGCCTTCCTCTGAAAGCTGAATTTGTGTGTTCAGCACAATGTAAACAAGGTAGGGAAGCACAGTGCAGAGGAGGTTGTATTGCAGAAAATGTGGAGCTCTGTTTAATATGGTTGTAAATTTTTTTTGTCTAAAGTTGTTTCCTTGGGGCTTCACCTGAAAAATGTTTCGAATATGTTGAAGAAATCATTGAATTAACTTCCTTAATCTGCATTATTTGCCTGCTTAATACTGCAAAATGTAGACTTCTGAGTATTTTCACTCTGAAGTCAAATATGATATTTTTCAGTGGTTTCAAGCATCAGATTTTTGGAACTAATTCTAAACTGAACCCTTCTTAAAGGTCTCTTTATGTGCCTTATCTCTAAATTTGTACTTTTATATAAACAAGTCCTTGTTCTATTAAATTAAAGTATTGGAAATGGTTATTTTCATCCAATACATTGATAATTTTAATCACTCTTAGTGTAATATCTTTTTATTTGCATTTTAACATTAAAGTCTTTTTAGAGTGATTGCTATAGAAAAAGGCCTTTGGCCCACCATCTGTTCTGCAATAAGCACCTCTTTGTACTCATCCAATTTTATTACCCCTGTATTCCCTTTATCTTGCCCCAAATTTGACCCACTTGCCTACACAAATACACAATGACCAATTGACCTACTAATCTGAGGACCTAAGGAACAATGTTGAATATTATGGAAAATGCATTAAGTGTATTTAAAAAAACCTCATTTTATGGAATGCAGCTCATGGGAGTTTTTGAATGTGAATTGTACAGCAGCTAAGTGCTGTGAATATTCTCCAGATGGCAGCTGAGACAACCTGTTGGTTGGGCATGGGTAGTTTGGCTTGAAAGAAATTGCAGTTGATATAAACTGTTGAATAATCAAGAATTCAAAACCCTTCTGATTCCACATTACATGGTGCTGGTTGGCACAGAATGATTAATGATACACAGTTCATATCTGGAATGCTTTCTTAATGTCAAGTTTTTCTTTTATGTTTGTACTTTAAAAGGTTAGTTTCATCAAAATGTTCAAAATATATTAAATAATAAATAAACCTGAACTGAGCCAGTAAATTTGTTTAATATAAACATAGAATATAGGTGAAGGGCCATTCGGCCCTTCGAGCCTGCACTGCCATTCAGTATGATCATGGCTGATCATCCAACTCAGAACCCTGTTACTGCTTTCTCTCCATACCCCCTGATCCCTTTAGCCACAAGAGCCATATCTAACTTCTTAAATATATCCAATGAACCGGCCTCAACTGTTTCCTCTGGCAGAGAATTCCACAGATTCACCATTCTCTGTGTGAAGAAGTTTCTCCTCATCTTGGTCCTAAAAGGCTTCCCCATTATCCTTGAACTGTGACCCCTCGTTCTGGACTCCCCCAACATTGGAAACAATCTTCCTGCATCTAGCCTGTCCAATCCCTTTAGAATTTTATACGTTTCAATAAGATTCCCCTCTCAATCTTCTAAATTCCAGTGAGTATAAGCCCAGTCGATCCAGTTTTTCTTCATATGAAAGTCCTGCCATCCCAGGAATCAATCTGGTGAACCTTCTTTGTACTCCTTCTATGGCAAGAATGTCTTTCCTCAGATTAGGGGACCAAAACTGCACACTATACTCTAGGTGTGGTCTTACCAAGGCCCTGTACAACTGCAGTAGAACCTCCCTGCTCCTGTACTCAAATCCTTTTGCTATGAATGCCAACAAACCATTTGCCTTTTTCACCGCCTGCTGTACCTGCATGCCCACTTGCAATGACTGGTGTACAATGACACCCAGGTTTCGTCGCACCTCCTCTTTTCCTAATCGGCCACCGTTCAGATAATAATCTGTTTTCCTGTTCTTGCCACCAAAGTGGATAACCTCACAGTTATCCACATTAAATTGCATCTGCCATGAATTTGCCCACTCACCTAACCTATGCAAGTCACCCTGCATCCTCTTAGCATCCTCCTCACAGCTAACACCGCCGCCCAGCTTCGTGTCATCCGCAAACTTGGAGATGCTGCATTTAATTCCTTTGTCTAAATCATTAATATATATTGTAAACAACTGGGGTCTCAGCACTGAGCCTTGCGGTACCCCACTAGTCACTGCCTGCCTTTCTGAAAAGGTCTCGTTTACACCCACTCTTTGCTTCCTGTTTGCCAACCAATTCTCTATCCACATCAATACTATACCCCCAATACCGTGTGCTTTAAGTTTGCACCCTAAACTCCTGTGTGGGACCTTGTCAAAAGCCTTCTGAAAATCCGAATATACCACATCCACTGGCTCTCCCCTATCCACTCTACTAGTTACATCTTCAAAAAATTCTATAAGATTTGTCGGACATGATTTTCCTTTCACAAATCCATGTTGACTTTGTCCGATGATTTCACCGCTTCCCAAATGTGTTATCACATCTTTGATAACCGACTCTAGCATTTTCCCGACCATCGATGTCAGGCTAACTGGTCTATAATTTCCCGGTTTTTCTCTTCCTCCTTTTTTATTAAAAAGTGGGGTTACATTAGCCACCCTCCAATCCTCAGGAACTAATCCAGAATCTAAGGAGTTTTGAAAAATCATCACTAATGCATCCACTATTCCTTGGGCTACTTCCTTAAGCACTCTGGGATGCAGACCATCTGGCCCTGGAGATTTATCTGCCTTTAATCCCTTCAATTTACCCAACACCACTTCCCTACTAACATGTATTTCCCTCAGTTCCTCCATCTTACTAGACTCTCGGTCCCCTACTATTTCTGGAAGATTATTTATGTCTTCCTTAGTGAAGACGGAACCTAAGTAGTTATTCAATTGGTCTGCCATGTCTTTGTTCCCCATGATCAATTCACCTATTTCTGACTACAAGAGACCTACATTTGTTTTGACCAATCTTTTTCTTTTCACGTATCTATAAAAGCTTTTACAGTCAGTTTTTATGTTCCCTGCTATCTTTCTCTCATAATCTTTTTTCCCTTTCCTAATTAAGCCCTTTGTCGTCCTCTGCTGGTCTCTGAATTTCTCCCAGTCCTCAGGTCTGCTGTTTTTTCTGGCTAATTTGTATGTTTCTTCTTTGGACTTGATACTAACCCTAATTTCCCTTGTCTGCCACGGGTGCACTACCTTCCTTGGTTAATTCTTTTGCCAAACTGGGATGAACAATTGTAGTTAAATGCTTGCTATTGCATAACCACCGTCAACCCTTTAATTATCATTTCCCAGTCTAACTTAGCTAATTCACATCTCATACCTTCAAAGTTACCCTTCCTTAAGTTCAGAACCTTTGTTTCTGAATTAACTATGTCAGTCTCTATCTTAATGAGGAATTCCAACATATTATTGTCACTCTTACCCAAGGGGCCTCGCACGACAAGATTGCTAACAAACCCTTCCTCATTGCTCAATACTCAATCTAGAATGGCCTGCCCTCTCATTGGTTCCTCGACATGTTGGTTCAGAAAACCATCCTGCATACATTCCAAGAAATCCTCTTCCTCAGCACCCTTACCAATTTGGTTCACCCAATCTATATGTAGATTGAAGTCACCCATTATAACTACTGTTCCTTTATTGCACACATTTCTAATTTCCTGTTTAATGCCTACCTCACTACTACTGTTAGGTGGCCTGTACACAACTCTCACTAGTATTTTCTGCCCTTTAGTGTTATGCAGCTCTACCCATATCAATTCCACATCCTCCAGGCTAATGTCCTTCCTTTCTATTGCATTAATCTCCTCTCTAACCAGCAATATTACCCCACCTCCTTTTCTTTCCTGTCTATCCTTCCTGAATATTGAATATCCCTGGATGTTGAGCACCCATTCTTGGTCACCCTGGAGCCATGTCTCTGTGATCCCAACTATAACATATTCATTAATAACTATCTGCACATTCAATTCATCCACCTTGTTACAAATGCTTCTCGCATTGACACACAAAGCCTTCAGGCTTGTTTTTACAACACTCTTAGCCCTTATACAATTATGTTGAAAAGTGGCCCTTTTTGATTTTTGCCCTGGATTTGCCTGCCTGCCACTTTTACTTTTCACCTTACACTTTTTGCTTCTACCCTCATTTTACCCCCTCTGTCTCTCTGCACTTGTTCCCATCCTCCTGCCACATTAGTTTAAATCCTCCTGAACAGCAGTAGCAAACACTCCCCCTAGGACGTTGGTTCCAGTCCAGCCCAGGTGCAGACCGTCCTGTTTATACTGGTCCCACCTCCCCCAGAACTGGTTCTTATGCCCCAGAAATTTGAATCCCTCCTCTTTGCACCACTTTTTCAAGCCACGTATTCATCTGAAATATCCTCCTATTTCTACTCTGACTAGCACGTGTAACTGGTAGTAATCCAGAGATTATTACGTTTGTGGTCCTACTTTTTAGTTTATCCCCTAACTCCCTAAATTCACCTTGTAGGACTTCATCCCGTTTTTTACCTATGTGCACCACGACCACTGTCTGTTCACCCTCCCATTCCAGAATGTCCTGCAGCTGCTCAGAGACATTTTCTTGACCCTTTCACCAGGGAGGCAACATACCATCCTGGAGACTCTTTTGCAGCCACAGAAACGCCTATCTATTCCCCTTACAATTGAATCCCCTATCACTATAGCTTTCCCACTCCTTTTCCTTCCCTCCTGTGCCATAGAGCCACCCATGGTGCCATGAACTTGGCTGCTGCTGCCTTCCCCTGATAAGACATCTCCCCCAACAGTATCCAAAACAGTATATCTGTTTAGGAAGGAGATGATCTCGGGGGACTCCTGCACTACCTGCCTACTGCTACGCTGTCTAGTGGCCCTTTCTGCCTATGTAGCCTTTACCTGTGGTGTGACCGTGCTATTTACAACTTTCTCAGCATCGCAGATGCTCCAGTATGAATCCAATCGCAGCTCCAGCTGCTCAATGTGGTCTGCCAGAAGCTGCAGCTGGACACACTTCCTGCACACATAGTTGTCAGGGACACTGGAAGTATCCCTGATTTCCCACATGCTGCAGGATGAACAAACCACGGGGCTGATCTCAGCTATTGTGACCTACCTAATACGTTGCCTCAACTTTTGAAACGTTCTCCTTTTAAAGGAATTACCCGGCCTTACCTCACTTGGAGTGAAGCTCGTCCTCAGTCTCTGCTCACTGAAGCCTCTCAAGACAAAGCCTTCCTACTCTGTCGCCTGCTCCGTC
Organism: Hypanus sabinus; assembly: GCF_030144855.1. Lineage (NCBI taxonomy): Eukaryota > Metazoa > Chordata > Chondrichthyes > Myliobatiformes > Dasyatidae > Hypanus > Hypanus sabinus. The sequence continues at coordinate 11,614,437 of NC_082722.1, read as the reverse complement.
CAACTGCTCTCTTTAAATACTCCTGCTGCCTCACGGTCCAGCTTGCGCAGTTGTGCCCCCATTAAACTGCCAAAGAAAGTGTGGAACATGCGTCAAAAATTCCCTCAAATGTGTCTTAGTAATGAAACTGTCCTTTATAAAATTAGTTTTGGCAACTTATTCTTTGGTGGGTATGTGCCTTATGAGCTAAAGTTGTCTCCCTCCTGGCAATCCAGCAGAAAGCCAGAGAATGCAATAAATTTGTGCTGCTGGAGTACAGTGCAGATGGCTATACTTAAAGCAGCACCAATCCTGAATTCCAAATTTGCCCCCACCCCAAAATAAAAAAGCAGCTCCCATCATTTTGATTAATTTCTTTATGCAAATTCTCTTATCTGGAATTTTCTTGAACTAGACTTTTGCCTGTGCTTTGCAGTGCTTCTTAAAGTATATTTTCACAAATTTTGTTTTGGTTGCAGAGACTAAGTGGGAATGGTACAAGATAATGGTCACCAATCTGTGTGCTTTGCCCATATTGGTAGAGGTGGTTCGTTTTGGCGATACTACTAAAGGACCCTTAATATTAATTGACTTTAAGCATGGTGAAATGCTGATGTAGAGAGGAAGTGCTTCTGGAGTACTGCCAAGGGTTATATCCTAATATAAATGTGTAGGTCCTGGATGTGAAGCACAATTAAAATGCCTTTTCACAATTTTGCTTCAAAGCTACGTGGTATGGTTGAAAGTCCACTGATGTATTATGAAGCCTATGTTCATGCAATTTTCCTTGTTTTCTTCAGGAAAACCCAGCCAGTATTTCTTACTGATAATCAAATGTGGTCCACATAACATTGTTGCCACTCCATTGGCAACAGCAGAGGATGCTCACCAGGGTGATACCATTATTTTCCCTACCATCATCACACTGTGAGTTCATATCTCCAAATGTAAATTTTAACATTCTGAAAAGAAAATTTTGATTTTTCCATATTGACTTAAAATGAGGTTTGTTTCAGTGTCATTTTCAAAACTCTGAATCTTACCCAAATTCAGTTATCACTGTAGAATTAGGAAAGAGCTGATGCAGGTGTATAGGACTTGTATCAAGATACAAGTATCTTGTGATCATATTGTAAAGGCGAGTTCAAATCCTTGACTGAATTTTGAATGAGGAATATTTAGTTGGCCTGCTATTAGCCCAAACTGCTACTTAATTCTCCTTGTTCTCCCCTTTTTAAACTTGAAGGAAAATGGAAGGCCATGGTTTCAATAGAACAATACAGCACAGAAACAGGCCTTTTGGCCCTTGGCTGTGCCGAACCATTTTTCTGCCTAGTCTCACTGACCTGCATCTGGGCCATATCCCTCCAAACCCCTCTCATCCATTTACCTGTCCAAGTTTTTCTTAAATGTCAAAAGTGAGCCCACATTCACCACTTCATCTGGCAGCTCATTCCACAGTCCCACCACTCTCTGTGTGAAGAAGCCCCCCCACCATGTTCCCTTTAAACTTTTCTCCCTTCACCCTTAACCCATGACCTCTGGGTTTTTTTTCTCCCCTAGCCTCAGTAGAAAAAGCCTGCTTGCATTCACTCTATCTATACCCATCATAATTTTATACACCTCTATCAAATCACCCCTCATTCTCCTACGCTGCTGGGAATAAGTCCTAACCTATTCAACCTTATTAATATCTTTCCTGTAATTAGGTGACCAATACTGCACACAATACTCCAAATTCGGTCTCACCGTTATCTTATACAACCTCACCATTACATTCCAACTCTTATACTCAATACTTTGATTTATAAAGGCCAATGTACCAAAAGCTTTCTTTACAACCTACTTGTAGGGAATTATGTATCTGTACTCCCAGATCCCTCTGTTCTACTGCACTCCTCAGTGCAATACCCCACACTTGTCTGCATTAAACTCCATCTGCCATTTTTCAGCCCATTCCTCCAACTGGTCCAAATCCCTCTGCAAGCTTTGAAAACCTTCCTCACTGTCCACTTCACCTCCAATCTTTGTATCATCAGCAAATTTGCTGATCCAATTTGCCACATTATCATCCATATCATTGATATAGATGACAAATAACAATAGACCCAGCACTGATCCCTGTGGCACACCACTAGTCACAGGCCTCCACTTGGGGTAGCAATCCTCCACTACCACTCTCTGGCTTCTTCCATTGAGCCAATATCTAATCTAATTTACTACCTCTCCATATATACCTAGTGACTGAATCTTCCTAACTAACCTCCCATGCGGGACCTTGTCAGAGGCCTTGCTGAAGTTCATGTATACCATATCCACTGCCTTCTTTTCATCCACTTTCCTGGTAACTTCCTCAAACTCTAATAGATTGGTTAAACATGACCTACCACACACAAAGCCATGCTGACTTTTTTCTAACCAGTCCCTGTCTATCCAAATACTTGTAGATCCTGTCTCTTAGTATTCCTTCTAATAATTTACCTACTACCGATGTCAAACTTACCGGCCTATAATTTCCCGGCGTACTTTTTGAGCCTTTTTTTTAAACAACGGAACGACATGAGCTGTGCTCCAATCCTCTGGCACCTGACCCCGTGGATATCGACATTTTAAATATTTCTGCCAGGGCCCCTGCAATTTCAACACTAGTCTCCTTCAAGGTCTGAGGGAATACCTTGTCAGGTCCTGGGGATTTATCTACTCTGATTTGCCTCAAGACATCAAGCACCACCTCCTCTTCAATCTGTATAAGTTCCATGACTTCCATACTTGTTTGCCTTGTTTCCATAGACTCCATTCCAGTTTCGTTAGTAAATACAGATGCAAAAAACCCATTTAAGATCTCATCCATTTCTTTTGGTTCCATACATAGCCGACTGCTCTGATCTTCAAGAGGACCAATTTTATCCCTTGCTATCCTTTTGCTCTCTATATACCTGTAGAAGCTTTTAGGATTATCCTTCACCTTGACTGCCAAAGCAACCTCATGTCTTCTTTTAGCCCTCCTGGTTTCTTTTGTATTTTCTTACTCTTTTTATACTCAAGCGTCTTATTTCCTCCCTGTTGCCTATACATGTTATACATCTCTCTTCTTCTTTATCAGAGTTCCAATATACCTCGAGAACCAAGGTCCTAATTCATATTCATTTTGCCTTTAACCCTGACCGGAACATACAATCTCTGCACTCTCAAAATTTCTCCTTTTGAAGGCCACCCACTTACCAATCACATCCTTGCCGAGAACAACCTGTCCCAATCTACGCTTTTTAGATCCTTTCTCACTTCTTCAAATTTGGCCTCTTTCCAGTTTAGAACTTCAACCCGAGGACCAGATCTATCTTTATCCATGATCAAGTTGAAACTAATGATGTTATGATCACTGGAACCAAAGTGTTCCCCTACACACACTTCTGTCACCTGCTTTAACTCATTTCCTAATAGGAGATCTAATACTTCATCCTCCCTAGTTGGTACATCTATATATTGATTTAGAAAACTTACCTGAACACAGTTCACAAACTCTAACCCATCTAGACCTTTAACAGTATGGGAGTCCCAATCAATGTGTGGAAAATTAAAATCCCCTACAATCACAGCTTTCTGTCTCCTGCAGATGCCTGTTAACTCTCTGCAGATTTGTTCCTCCAATTCTCGCTGAATATTGGGTGGTCTATAATACAACCGTATTAATGTGGTCATACCTTTCCTGTTTCTCAGCTCCACCCATATGGCCTCTGTAGACAAGCCCTCTAATCTGTCCTGCCGAAGCACTGCTGTAATATTTTCCCTGACTAGCAAAACCACCACCCTCCCCCACCCTCCATCCCTCTGCCTCTATCATGTCTGAAACATCAGAACCCTGGAACATTAAGCTGCCAGTCCTGCCCCTCCTGTAGCCAAGTTTCAGTAATGGCTATGATGTCATAATTCCACGTGTCAATCCAAGCCCTCACCTCTTCTGCCTTTCCCACAATACTCGCATTGAAATATACACACCTCAGAAGATTATTACCACTACACACAACCTTACTATTTGCGACTTTGCATGAATTACTAACATCATTTATTTTTACCCCCGTTCCACTATCTACTCTAGCACTCTGGTTCCCATCCCCCCTGCAAATCTAGTTTAAACCCTCCCCAATAACATTGATTTTTTTTTTGTTCCTTTTCCATGGTTTTAATACCTTTCCCATGAAAGGTTGTAAGGATTGTACAATATTAATTTGCTTGTGTTGGCATTAAACTCAGAATCACATTGATCATCATTTTGCACTCTTCAAAAGGTCTAGGCTAGGACAAGTTTTTTTTTCCTTTTAATTTCATTGCAAGACACCAGTGAATGCTGTCTGATCTTCTAGATCTGATCAATTTCTCTGAAATGCATGTATTAAACCAAAACTAAATTAATGTTTTATTGTTTAAAATGTAATCAATCTTCATGATCATTCCAGGGGTGACATTCACTACAAGTTTGAAATTGATGTAGAGGTGTACAGCTTGGTAAGCAAACTGCCTTTAGTTGTTCAAAAAAGTTATTAGTTCAATGTTTCCATTTTATTATACAGCATTTTTTTTTCTTTTTAGGCTCAGACATCAAATGAAACTGCTACTACTGCAAAGCGTAGATCATCAAGATCCAAGGTGATGTTGTAAGCGTGTAATCTGATTTTCAAATTTGTAGGCTATGCTTTTCATTTGGTTAGTCGTGGATTCTCTTCTCCAGCTGTTTGAGGTGCCAGCTTGTATGAGCTTGAAAGGTGCAAATTTGCAGATGCTGGAAACATAGAAACATAGAAAATAGGTGCAGGAGTAGGCCATTCGGTCCTTCGAGCCTGCACCGCCATTCAGTATGATCCTGGCTGATCATCCAACTCAGAACCCTGTACCTGCTTTCTCTCCATACCCCCTGATCCTTTTAGCCACAAGGGCCATATCTAACTTCCTCTTAAATATAGCCAATGAACTGGCCTCAACTGTTTCCTGTGGCAGAGAATTCCACAGATTCACCACTCTCTGTGTGAAGAAGTTTTTCCTCATCTCAGTCCTAAAAGGCTTCCTCTTTATCCTTAAACTGTGAGCCCTCATTCTGGACTCCCCCAACATCGGAAACAATCTTCTTGCATCTAGCCTGTCCAATCCCTTTAGAATTTTATACGTTTCAATAAGGTCCCCCCTCAATCTTCTAAATTCCAGTGAGTATAAACCTAGTTGATCCAGTTTTTCTTCATATGAAAGACCTGCCATCCCAGGAATCAATCTGGTGAACCTTCTCTGTACTCCCTCTATGGCAAGAATGTCTTTCCTCAAATCAGGGGAGCAAAACTGCACACAATATTCTAGGTGTGGTCTCACCAAGGCCTTGTACAACTGCAGTAGCACCTCCCTGCTCCTCCTGTACTCCAATCCTTTTACTATGAATGCCAACATACCATTTGCCTTTTTCACCGCCTGCTGTACTTACATGCCCACCTTCAATAACACCCAGGTCTCGTTGCATCTCCCCTTTTCCTAATCAGCCACCGTTCAGATAATAATCTGTTTTCCTGCATGCACAAAATGCTGGAGGAACTCAGCAGGCCAGGCAGCATTTATGGGGGGGGAGGAGGGAGGAGAGGAAAAGTACAGCAGACATTTCAGCCCGAAACGTCGGCTGAACTTTTTGCATAGATGCTGCCTGGCCTACTGAGTTCCTCCAGCATTTTGTGCACTTATAACTAAGCATTTGCTCTGAGGTGCTACTTGTTATTCATTTTGTGTATGGTTATACTTTCATAAAAGTTTGGGTAGGGTAATAGCCCCATCTGATGTTTTCAAATTTAAGTATCCTTTGTTGCACATGGGTATTATACAACTTTAAATTATCTGAAAATGTTTTGAGTTCATAGATGTGATTGCTGTGTGATTGCTGTATGATAGCCAGCAAATGGCCTGCTTGCAGATTGTAGAATGCTGCTTTTGCCTGCGACTAACCTTGATGCAGTCCTTGCCCCCTTACTACCTCTAACTTAATGCTGTACTCAAGTTGCTTTAATGAACATTATTGTGTACATTGTTGTATTTCAAAGTCCCTAATATCTCTAGATCATTTATCAAAAGGTGATAGTGGAAGAGTGAACATGCTGAGGTTTGATATAAATTGCAAAAACATGCAATTTTCAGTTCTGCAGCATGTGAATTCTTGGAAAGTTGTTGCTGTTCTTGTCACTTACCAGCCAACGTTGAAAAATATACTGTAATCAATAGTTATGTTATTCTGACTGTGCTGACTTTATGTTGTAAATAATTTGAGCTCTAAAGCAAGTATCCAACCTGTCCTCAGTTTTACATTTTGTATAAAAGCTCTTCAATGAGAGCAGGATATAAGCACAGTGTCACTTGTGCTTCTCAATGCTACATTCTTGACTATAGCCAACTTGGTCCAACTGTGGATAGTATCAGCATTTGCATTATTCAATACTCTGAAAAATCAGTTGTGCAGACTGATGTACTTTTATCATATACAATCTGTACCTTGTTCATTTCTTATTCTCTTTTCCTAAAGGCACAGTTTTGAGCAATGATCAAATGGCTAAAATTAAAATTCATGTTACTCATGAAGCTATTATGTTGCGTGTATAAATAAAAACTTTATCAGTTGTCATGCAAAACACATTTAATGTGCAACTATATGCATGTTTGAAGCCACTTATTTCATGTCTTTATATACCTTCAAACTTTTTTTTTCAAAAATATGACCAGTGTTCAATTGGAGGCAACTTTTGTTAGGTGAAAGTACTGTTGCCATAAATCCAAGACTATAATTTAATGCTATGAAATCCTTTCCATTTTTAACCCTAAAATTGCAAGTTTCCCTCTAATTCTGCACTGCAGGTGACAAATGGTGATAAAACATTTATAAACTGCTGGTTACAATATAGCTTTAATTCATAGCTAAAATGAATAACCCAGCAATAAAGGGCTACTGTAACTTCATTGCTTAATCTGTGATCTTGTATTTGTGATACCTTTTTAAAAGTTCATTTTCAACATGATAATCCCATTGAGGAGATATTGTTCTAAAGATGTATGCTGGTCATTCAGTTGAAAACTTATCTGAGTAAGATTGTACGATTCATTTGTATGATAGGGCTATCTAGATTTATAGTGATTTAAGGTATCTTATGCAATGGCTACTGCAGACCTCTACTCTGTGTTAAATTCTGCTGGCTGTTTGCTAACAAAATACAACCTAATGCTTTTTATACCACTATACAGGTTATGACCCCTAAAAAGCTTCTGACCTCTATTACTGTGAGTATATTTAAGCCGTTCATTCCAGATCATTCTAGTTCTTTAGACTTCAGTTACATAAACATGAGAAATTCTGCAGATGCTGGAAATCCAAAGCAACATTCAAAATGCTGAAGGAACTTGGCAGTTCAGGCAGCATCTATGGACATGAATAAACAATTTGCATTTTGGGCCAAGACCCTTTAGTGTATGTTTCATCTTCTGTTACTAGCCTCACAGATTGCAGCAATTTTGTGACACACAAAGGCAATTGGAAAACCTGATCACTGAACACTATCGCATACTTATTCCACAAGCCTCTAAATTTTGGCCGGAACTGAGGCCTAATTTTTAGAGAGCCCTTTGTTCCAAGTAGAGAAGAAACATACCTCTAGTGAATCTTGCAGAACACCCTGAAGGTTAACTTGCATTTGGAGTCAGTGGAGAGGAAGGCAAATGCCATGTTTAGCATGCATTTTAAAAGGTCTAGAATACAAGACAAAGGATGTGATGTTGAGGCTTTATAAGACACTGGTGAGGACAAACCTTGAATATTGTGAACAGTTTTGGGCTCATCTTGGAAGAGATGTGCTGGCATTGAAGAGGGTGTAGAGGACATTCACAAGGATGATTCCAGGAATGAAAGGGTTAGCAAACAAGGAACATTTGATGGCTCTGGGTCTGTACTTGCTGGAATTTAGTAAGATAAGGCCTTTTGTCTAGGCCTTTTCAGCATTCGACAGGATTTTTCCCATGGCTGGAGAGTCTAGAACAAGAGGGCACAGCCTTAGGATAGAGGGGTGCCCTTTCAAAACAGATGTGGAGAAATTTCTTTAGCCAAAGGGTGGATAATTTGTGGAATTTGTCACCACATGCAGCTGTGGAGGCTAGGTCCTTGGGTGTATTTAAGGCAGAGATTGATACGTTTGATACATTCTTGATTGGAGAAGGCCGGGAACTGCAGCTGAGGAGGAGGTGGTGGTGGGGGGGGGGGGGGGGGGGGAGGCTGAGCCATGATTGAATGGTGCAGCAGACTCAATGGGCCAGGTGGCCTAATTCTGTTCCTGTATATTATTTCTCAAGTACATGCTGAATGTCATCAGAAAACTATAGAGATGGAGGATCAATGTAACTGGAGATTGGAGCTTTGATTGTACTTGCAGACTGAATGAAAATCTCCATTCTGTTATTCCAATACAGAGGAAACCATACTGAATGCAGTGCATTAAACTGCAGTAAATGCAGCTGAATTGCTGTGTCATGGAAAGACTGCTTCTGTCCCTGGATGCTAGGAAAGAAGTAAAACAGCAGATGTCATATCTTGTGTTTGTAAAAAGAAAATGTTATGGGAGGGGAGAAATGGGCAATGAGTGCAGAATTTCAGGAAATGAAGGTGCAGTTGAGAAAGTGGAAAGGGATAACTGTAGGAGCTGATAACAGTAATGGATATTGGGAGCTAACCTATTCCCTCCTATCCAACAAATAGAAGGGCATTACTTGCCAGTTCCCATATCTAACTTTCCTCTTGAAAGTGTAGCCAGTATGTCATTGTCACTCCAGTATAAGGGCTAGTGAAAGAAAGTGGTGGTGGAAGAGGACAAGGGGTACACTTTCTTTTTTAAAAAAAACAAAAAAACGAGCCATTCCCATGAGGAATAATGATTTGGAGTGATTGGACATTGATTAAGATGAGTTAATTAAAACCCAGAAACTAAACTCAACCTGGAGTTGCCAGAGGAGTCGGGCATGAGTATGAAGCAACTGGATGTGGAGGAAAGTTTTGTGGCAAAAGCTGTCTGAAACAGTGGGCCTGCCTGCAGCCTGTTTGTGGATTGTGAAAGGGGTAGAAATTGGAACTAAAGTTCAAATGACGTAATTCTGTTTTTAAAAAAAAACTAGTAGAGCTGTTACCTCACAGCTTCTTCAGTCCAGGTTCAATCCTGACCTCCATTGCTCTAAGTTTTGTGTGTCCTTCCTGTAACTAGCACAATATTTCCTTTGGGTGTTCTTCCTCCTAAGTGCAGATTGGTAGTTGTAACTATAAGTTGCCCTAAATAGAATGGGTTAGGGAAACAATTGATACTGAATTTGGTGACCCTTGAGTTTTGCATAGTCTTGTTGGGTCTAAATGGCCCCCATCGTTGTTTACTCGTGCCAAAAAAATCTGAGAAAATAGTATCAGTGATTGGGAAGAATGGGGTGTCTGTGAGGTATTGTTCAGTTTGGAAGTAGGAGTCCCTTCTCCAAATCAACCACTGCCCTGTCAGCAAGCGCATGTGGAAATGAAGGGTTAAATATATACTATTTCAGATTCTGTTGCTGCTAGTATTATGGAAATTGCCTTGCCAATGAAGCTGACTGTGAATCAGTAGAAAACACTCACTTTAACACTGGGCACATTAAAATAAAAACCTCTTGCACCAAGCTTGCTTTGTCTTCTTTCCCTATCCCGGCACATCAGCATACCCAGTCTTTGATTTGTTGAACACTAATATTTATTTTCTCTGTAAGCTGACATGCTCACTAACTTTGCCATTAATTGTGCATAACATCTGTTTTGGTTTGTTTCTAGAATTGTGCTCCTCAAAATCGATCACCAGAAGGAAAAAGTTCATGTTGTATTCTTTTTCCTTTTCAGAAAACGAGCGTGCAGTCACCTGGTGAGTTCATGAAAATCCAAAGGGTTTGAATAAAAGAACAATTACATGTTAAGCAAGTAGTTTCTTTTAAAATTTTATGTCTTCACATGCAATAGTGGTGGAAGTAATAACCCTTATGACCATCCACTTGTATCTTTCTCCAGGTTTTTCTTGTTTTGCTTTGGAACTCAGTGCAGGGATTGAGGGTGGCATGATGAATCGTTGGTTATTGCACTAAATGGGTGCACCACTGTTTCTACTATGCTAAGGTGGTAATTGTCATTATATGTAAATGTGAAGTAGTAACAGTAACATTTGATTTCCTCCTTTGGCTGCAGACATTGGTATGTGTCCTCTGAATTTGAGATTTTAAACATTGTTGCTCTTTTAGTTTGGGAATAGAAATGTTAATTGCTTGGGCCTCTGAAATGCTTAGTGCTTTCATGAGGATTAGGGCTAGCCCTGCTTGCTGGAGTTCCAAGGGCAGCAGTTTCACTGAGACACACATTGAGCAACTAACTGGGTAGATACTGAATGGCTGCTTCCTTGGACAAGTGAATCTGCAGCTAGGGGCTTAGTGACATCTGTTGGCTTGAAAAATAATCCTTTGGAACTTTCTATCTTCCCAGATGTATGTAGATACTCAATTATTGAATATACTCAAGCCTCCTGTTTTTAAATGCCATGGGATTCCAGGGGCATGCAGGGCAAATGAAACTCTTAGTACTGGCATGTAATTGTGTAGGAGCAGAACCCAGGGAATGTTTGGCCTCCTTCTGTTTTCTTGTTTCAGTCCATATGTGGGTGATGAACTACTTGTCTCTTTTCTCCCTGTCCATCCCAGTATATTGCTGACAATTGTTAGATTACCTTGGGTTCTTTTTCCATTCCCAGTTGATAACTTTGGGTGCAGAGGCAATTATAGTACATCTATTCACCTGCTAGCAAAGATCTGTAGACCTGTCATGATTTCCTTATTCCTTATGCTCAGTGTTGCGTGTATTAAATATGCAGTTTGTGAATCAGATGTTACAGGATGGATGGACTGCTTTCAATTAAATCATGACCATCATCTAATCGTTATCTTTAGGGAACTCCCATCCAATGCCACCAAACTCAGTTCCTTACCCCACACCAGTTGCTTCTATGTCCTATCCAAGATCCACAAATCTGACTGTCTGCATAGGCCTATAGTCTGCCTGTTCCTGCCCACAACACTTTACTGCATACTTCAACTCCATTCTATATCCCTTGATTCAGTCTCTCTTCTCATTACCCCCCCCCCCCCACCCCCATACTTCATGTTTTCAATCTCAAAACCTTTCATTTCCCTGGCCTTGATTGCCTCATGTTTGCCATGGATGTGCTATACACTTCTATCCCCCATTGAAAGGTCTTAAAACTCTCCGTTTCTTTCTTGACAAAAGACCCAGCCAGTTCCCTTTCACCACCACCACCCTCTGTTGGGCAGAACTGGTCATCAGCTTCAAGAATCTCTCCTTCAGTTCCTCCCACTTCCTCCAAACCCAAGCGATAGCCATGGGCATCCACATGAGCCCCAGCTATGCCTGCCTTTTCCATTAGCTAAGTAGAACAGTCCATGTTCCAAGCCTTCCCTGGTGATGTTCCTGTGCTATTTTGACGACTGCATTAGTGCTGCTTCATACACTGAAAACTATATCAGCAAGTTTGCTGACGATACTAAACTGGGTGGCAGTGTGACATGCGAAAAGGACGTTAGGAGAATACAGGGAGACTTGGATAGGCTGAGTGAGTGGGCAGATACTTGGCAGATGTCATTCAATGTGAATAAATGTGAAGTTATCCACTTTGGAAGCTGGAACAAGAGGGCAGAGTATTGTCTGAATGGTGTCGAGTTAGGTAAGGGAGAAATGCAAAGAGACCTAGGAGTCCTAGTTCATCAGTCAATGGAGGTGAATGAGCAAGTGCAACAGGCAGTGAAGAGGGCAAATGGAATGTTGGCCTTTGTTACAAGGGGAATTGAATACAAGAGCAAGGATGTTCTTTTGCATTTGTACAGGGCCCTGGTGAGACCACACCTGGAATATTGTGTACAGTTTTGGTCTCCAGGTTTAAGGAAGGACATTCTGGCAATTGAGGAAGTGCAGCGTAGATTCACTAGGTTGATTCCTGGGATGGCAGGGCTGTGTTACGCAGAGAGATTGGAGAGATTGGGCTTGTACACGCTGGAATTGAGGAGATTGAGAGGGGATCTGATTGAAACGTTTAAGATAATTAAAGGATTTGATAGGATTGAGGCAGGAAATATGTTCCAGATGTTGGGAGAGTCCAGTACCAGAGGGCATGGATTGAGAATAAGAGGTCAGTTATTTAAAACAGAGTTGAGGAAGAGCTTCTTCTCCCAGAGAGTTGTGGAGGTGTGGAATGCACTGCCTCGGAAGACGGTGGAGGCCAATTCTCTGGATGCTTTCAAGAAGGAGCTGGATAGATATCTGATGGATAGGGGAATCAAGGGATATGGGGACAAGGCAGGGACTGGGTATTGATAGTGAATGATCAGCCATGATCTCAGAATGGCGGTGCAGACTTGAGGGGCCGAATGGTCTACTTCTGCACCTATTGTCTATACACCTATACTGACCGTGTCAATTTCATCAATATATAAATATAAAACTATTCTTTTTACCCACTGCATCTATTCCCAAGATGAGGATTTCCTTTCCAGGATGTCCTCATTCAAAGAATGGGGTTCCCTTTCTCCATCATTGATGCTGCTCTCACTTGCATCTCCTCCATTTCCCAGGCATTCTCACTCATCCCATCGTTCCACTACCTTAACAGTTCCTCGTGTCCTCATCTACCACTGCATGAGCCTCTGCATCCAATACATACTTTGCAACATCAACCAGATTCTACCACCAAACAGATCCTTACCTCCCTCTTTCTCACCCCCCCCCCCACAAACTATCTGCCCTCCACAGGGATTGCTCCCTCTGTGATTCCCTTGTCTATTTGTTCCTTCCTTGCCTCTATTCAAGGGACCAAACAGTTTTTCCAGCTGAGGCAGCACTTCACCTGTAAATGTGTTGAGGTTATCTATTGCATCCAGTGCTCCTGTTGTGTATTCTACATTGGTGAGATACGATGTAAGTTTGAATGCTTTGTCAAGCACCTTCGCTCCATCTGCCAAAAGTGGAATTTCCTGATGTCCAATTATTTTTATTCCTATTCCAACATGTCAATCCATGGCCTCTTTTGCCACGATGAATCCATCCTCAGGGTGGAGGAGCAACACCTAGGTAGCCTCTAACCTGATGGTATTAAATGATTTCTCCTGGTAATTATTTTCACCTCCCATCTTCTATTCCTCATTCTGGTTTCTTGCTTCATCTCAGCTGCATATCAACTCCCCTGGTGCCCCTCCTTCCTATTTTTCTTTTCCCCCCAATAGTCCACTCTCCTCTCAAGATTTCTTCTCCTTCAGCCCTTACCTTTCCCACCCACCTATGAGCTTCAGCTAGTTCTCCTTTCCTCTACCCCCTCCCCGTCCCCACCCTTTTTGTTCTAGCACCTTTCTCCTTCCTTTCCAGTCCAGAGGAAGTCTCAGCCAGAAACATCAACTCTATTGTTTTCCATAAATGCTGCTTGACCAGAGTTCCTCCAGCATTCTGTGTGTATTCTATTCCCTTCTCTTCTTCCCCACCCCCACCCCACCGATCTTGTATCCATAACCCTTAAAAATATCATTGTATGGAAATTTTTTATTCAATTTTTTAAATAGAGCCTCATTCCCACCATCCTTGGTTTGGCATTCTCTCCCCTAGTTCAAATGTAATTGGGCCTTTAGTATTTGCATCAATACCTGCTTAACACTTGTCCTTTGCTTTACAGGAGCTAGTCCTACTGTCAGCCGTTCAATTCGCGCCAGTAAGTTTGTACTGGTTGGGTCTCACACAATTACTCTAGCATCTCTGGGCAAAGAGAAGTTTGCATTGGACAAAGTAAGTCTTGGGTTTGTGAACAAGTTGTTAATGCATTAATGCTTAAGGGAATAATTAAAGACCATAATCTTCAGCTTCAGTGAAGACCTTCAATCCTTAATTGTTGTGAGTGCTTTGCTGTAGATTTGCCAGCTAAGACGAAAGATCAGTATAATAATATGGCTGTTTTAGGTGTTTCTAGACTGGATTCACTTTGTTCTGGTCAGGAACTCGCTACAGGTAGGTGATCAACAAAGCTACAGGAGTTTTTGATTTTAAAGTATGATTTTAATTGGGTTGATTACGAGTGTGTGTGTGTCTGTTATCTGCATGGATTTTTGTCCTGTTTCTTGCTTGCTTTACAAATTGGTAGATTATTTTGTTTTTGACTAGTGGTGTTCCTCAGTCAGTATTGGGACCGCCACTTTTCACATTTTGTCAATGATTTGGATAATGGAATTGATGGCTTTGTGGGAAGGTTTGCAGATGATATGATGGATGAAGGAGTAGGTAGAGCTGAGGAAGCAAAGTGATTGCAGCAGGACTTGGACAAATTGGAAGAATGGGCAAAAAAGTGGCAGATGGAATACAGTGTTGGGAAATGTATGGTTTTGGTAAAAGGAACCATTGTGTGGACTATTATCTAAATGAGGAGAATGCTCAAACATCAGAGGTGCAGAGGGACTTGGAGTCCTCATGCAAGACTCCCAGAAGGTTAATTTACAGGTTAAGTCTGTGGTAAAGAAGGCAAATGCAATGTCTGCATTTATTTTGGGGAATAAAATATAAAAGCAAGGAGATAATGCTGAGGCTTCATAAGACACTAGTCAGGCAGCACTTGAAGTACTGTCAACAGTTTTGGGTTCCATATCTCAAAGGAGGTGTTGTCATTAGAGAGTCCAGAAGAGTTCATGATGATTTCTGGGAACGAAGGGGTTAACGTATGCGGAGCTTTTGGCCTGTACTCACTGGGATTCAGAAGAATGCAGGGGAGATCTGATTGAAACCTACCAAATGTTGAAAGGATTAGATAGGGTAGATGTGGAGAGGATGTTTCCTGTGGTAGGGGTGTCATGAACTAGAGGGCACAGCCTCAAAATTGAGGAGACCTTTTCAGAACATTGATAAGGATAAAGAGTAGTGAATCTGTGGAATGCTTTGTCACAGACTGGTGTGGAGGCCAAGTCTGGGTAGATTTAAGGTTGAAGATGACATTTCCTGCACTTTTAGTCTGACATTGGTGGTGGGGAAAATGCTAGAGTCGGTTATCAAAGATGTGATAACAGCACATTTGGAAAGAGGTGAAATCATCGGACAAAGTCAGCATGGATTTGTGAAAGGAAAATCATGTCTGATGAATCTAATAGAATTTTTTGAAGATGTAACCAGTAGAGTGGATAGGGGAGAACCAGTGGATGTGGTATATTTGGATTTTCAAAAGGCTTTTGACAAAGTCCCACACAGGAGATTAGGTTACACTCTAGCATCTGACTCTCACCTGATTATTACCCACTTATCTGTCAAGAAGGCAGGTGTATGGGGTTGAGTGGGATCTGGGATCCGACATGATGCGCCAGGTGCGTCGAGCTGCAGCTCTGTGGGGACCGTGTTGGGGAACTGGAAATGCAGCTCAGTGTATTTCATCTGGTCAAGGAGAGGGAGGAGGTGATAGATAGGAGCTATAGGCAAGTAATCACATTGGGGCCTCGGGAGACAGATAAGTGGATATCCTTGAGGTTTTGGTCAAGTACATTCATCATAGTGCAGACATTCCAACATCCCAACTTGAGGGGTGTTGTTGTAGTTGATTTGTTTTCTTTCTTGTCTGGTGTAGTAGTTACAGTCAGCTCTTTGTGGAATAATCCATTGTTCCCATGCACACAATGAGGAAGCATGAATGTGGCACCTTTATTGGCTGGGGGCTGCCCAGCTTGCGGCGGGCGGTAGCTGTCCAGTGAAACGTGATTGTCTCTCCCACCACCAGAAACAACCCGACGCATTTATTTAGCAGTGGGAGCTCGTCCCCACTAATACCCTACGGTTAGGACTACCTTAGGAATCAGAGTGGTTGTGGACGGGTCATATTCTGCATGGAGGTTGGTGACCTGTGGTAAGATTAATGGCATGCTCAGAATTTTAGGAAAATCTTCATATTTAAATAGTTAGCCACCAGTTTCTAAGTCCCAATTATTTTGTTTGGACTGAAGGTGTCCCAGTCTTCAAAAAGGAGCCCAACTTCACAAAGAGAATTTAATTCATTACTTGATTCACAAAAACTATACTCAAGGTGTAGATGTGAAATAAACTGTTCTGTGGACTGGTGCAAATCCATTTCCAGAGATGCTGAAACCAATCTGAATCTATTTCAGCCATACGCTGGTTGATAATGGTGAATAAAGTTTACTTGATGTAGCAAATACTAATATTAATGTACTTTTTTGTGGGCTAAAATCATCTAAGCTGCTGGCACTTAACATTCACTTAATGGCTTTTCATGTTGGGAGATTAACAAACAGCTTCCACTGTGATACTGAGCTCTAATAGACCTCTGCATATGAATATCTTGGCTGCAAGTTCATCAACATGGTGAACTAGATGATATCCACATGGAGTAGTACATCTAGCAGGATGCATGTTCTGCTGAAGCTCCGGAGGAAAATGTATATTGGTGTTTTCTTGTGGGTTATTCACTCTTATTTCAGCTATAAAGTTTCAGATTAGAAAGGGGCTGAGGGTGCCCACCTCCCCATAGGATAATGCCAAGATACTGAAGGAGGACTGAGTTCAGATGGAAGAGGAAAACTGAGCAAATACAACACCAATTCCCACCCAAATATCACTGCAGTCCAGATGCTGTCTAACTCTTGGCTTAGCCAGAAGCCCAAGGAGCAGTGCTCAATGGGTGCTACGTGAGCTTGTATACACATCCAGTGAATCTTGCTTTGAAACCTCCTGAAAGCACCGGGAGAGGTAGGTGCTGAAGTTGGTCAACATCCATCAAAGACTAACTGCACCATTTGAACAGAAAGACCTGGCACACAGTAATGGAGTAGCCTCCTCATTTAGACATTGCCCCCAGCTATGAGCTGGCAGAATCAATGTACTTCAGACAATGGAAGATCTAGCCATTGAAATAATGTTAGCTCTTTGACTGGTTTTCAAGTAGTTGCAAAGTAAGTGAAGCAAAATTAAGTCTTGTTTTAAGACTGTATTGTTCTGCTTGTGGTTTTCTTTGTTCCAAATAAGATTCATTTTATTCACTATCTCTGGCAATTGACCTAAGAGGGTTCGCTAGGTCACTAGATACTGTAACTCCCATCTTGAGCTCGGACTGAAAACGCATGATATACATCTGGACCCATGTCTGTATGATTGCTTTTACAGTCTTGGTGTTTCCTCAATTTTCATATTACTAGCCTGAAAAAAAATCTCTCTTCTATTGTAATTGTCTTCAGAACCAGAATTTGTTTAGCGCCTTTCTTGCCACTTTGCCTCATTGTTGTGTGTGCAGGCAGAAGTTCTGCCTGTCCAGTTGTCTCATTGTCTCATTGTTTTGTTCTCAAACAATGAGCCAACGAATGCAAATATCAGAATGAAAGTTATTCAGGGATATGCTGTAGTTTTCCCTCACTCTTCCACCATTTCCATTTTATGATGAACATAGTCAACAACCTCCAAGCCTCTGCATGTTCACTAACTTCTCCTTAGGTCATGTATTGTTGTAGTTGATATTACACAAGCTATGCAGTATTTATTCTCGCTGCAGTCAGAACACTGGGTAAAAGCAGGAGCAAGTTATCTGGCCTTTTCCATGCCTGCTGAATTATTGTCTCTGTCACCTGTCTGCAGACTCTTGGTTCACTTAGCAGCTAATCTTCTGATCAGCTTTGAATGTGTTTGCTATTGAGCCTCTAGAACCCCTTGGGCAGAAAATGAAAATATTTACTACCACCATATGAGGGGAAATTTTCCTTAATTCTGTCCTAATTGACAAGACACCCCACATGAGAAACACTGCTTTCCTTGGTATATGTGGACTGTTCGTTACTGATGGCCCATTAGCATCACTACAAACCTACAACGTTGGTATTAAGAGATTCGCTGTATATTTGTATATATTGTCCAACATAGCGTTAGTTTCTGAATGTTGCTAATTCCTCAAAGATCTTTAAGTGGCTTCAAAACAGTATTCTCATCCCTGACTATATCTTGCCACCACTAATACTTTGTTCACTTTTCCCTAACTTGGTTGGCTCCCATGCCATCCAGCAGTTTAATTGTTTTTAGAAGCATAGAAACCCTACAGCACAATAAGGCCCTTCGGCCCACAAAGCTGTGCTGAACAGGTCCTTACTATTGAAATTACATAGGGTTACCCATAGCCCTCTATTTTTCTAAGTTCCACGTACCTATCCAGGACTCTCTTAAAAGACCCTATCATTATCGTTTCCACCACCGTCGCCGACAGCGCATTCCACGCACTCACCACTCTATTTATTTATTTATTTATTTATTTATTTATATATATTATAAACAACAACAACTTACCCCTGACATCTCCTGTGTATCTACTTCCAATCACCTTAAACTTGTGCCCTTTCGTGCTAGCCATCTCAGCCCTGGGAAAGAGCCTCTCGCTATTCACACGATAGCGCCTCATCAATTTGCTAACAAATTGAAGAAAATAATTCTGTCCTATTTGTTAGTGGTGAAATAAGAACTGTTTTGTTGCTGCTCCTATAGTCATGTTACAGTTGTGCTGATATTTTTTCCTTGACGCAAATCTAAAAGTGAGTAGTGTGCCTTCTGTGAAAGGTACAGGCAATTCTTATCTCGTACATTATAATACCTGTTAAGATCTAAACTGAACAATGATTTTTTGAATTGCGGAGATTGTTGCCCTACAGGTTCATCTATTTCACATTAAAATATAGAACCATAGAACATTACAGCACAGAAACAGGCCTTTTGGCCCTCCTTGGCTGTGCTGAACCATTTTTCTGCCTAGTCCCACTGACCTGCACCTGGCCCATATCCCTCCATATACCTCTCATCTATGTACCTATCCAAGTTTCTATTAAATGTTAAAAGTGAGCCTGCATTTACTACTTCATCTGGCAGCTATAAATTCTTACTGAGGTTCCTAACTCCATATTTTGAACTGGGGTAATCAAATAAGTTGATTCTCATCATTATCCGAAGTCTCTTTCAATTACATTATCACTAGAATTTTCATCCTGAAATAACTGATTTACAATTTAGATAAAAACCTAATTTTAAAGTAAGTTCTGATGCCCTTGTATGGGAGATCCTGCTGAACAAATATCCATTTTGTTTACTGCACAAAATTGGATTTACACTATTTATTAAAAGAATAAACTGAATTTAGAATTTGCTAGAATCCCTGCACATGTTGTGCTTTTATGGAATTTGACTAAATTTAAGTTTGCAATTAGTATCAAAGCAATGTTGGGTACAAACAAGAAATGGATTTTCACTGGACCTGGTCTTTGAGCTTCCTCTAAAGGAAATGGCTGCTTTGACGTGCTCTTCTCAACTGGTCACTGGCAAATGCTCTCTGTTCATTTTGCTCATTCACTTAATTGAGCTACAAATGAGCTGTGAAGCATGAAGGAACTTGTTTCAAGTGCTATCCATTGGTTCCTCTTTTTTCACTCAGATAATTTAAGATGTAAATATCAATTAATTTGTACTTGTGTTCTTTACCATAGATGAAGCTTGATGGAAAAGTCAGGCAACTGCTTGGAGATGAGTTTCAGAATAAGGTGGTTACAAATTGTTAGGCTTTACTATGTATCATGGCTTTAGTTTGCGACTAGAAAATATTTCTGGATTGTCTGCTAGTCAGTCATCAGCATCCTTTACCAATGCCCACTTAGAGCACTTGTATATAGTGCATTATGTGGTTTAAATAACTTGAGTTATTTGTTCTGATATTTCGGTCTCTTACGGTAGTGGCTCTTAAGCCAATTGAACATCTGACATTTTGTACAATACACTAAATTGTGATTTGGAATATGTGGAAATGGACAATTCACATGTATTTTCTAGTCCAAACTACAGCTTTGTGCAATGTAGATGTAGCTGATCCATCTGGCTAGAATTTCCTCTCCCACTTCTAGCTTGTCTCCGCATGGTTCTGCTTTCTATATTCTCAATGATAGCAAGTGTGTAGTGCATAAGTTTCCTACCAACTAAGCTACTGCTTGCTTCCCTGTTATGACACTTGTGTATCTGAAATCTTGACTCTGATTACTTGCAATGTGGTTAACATTTAAGCTATACAATTATGTCGCCAGTGTGTCAGGTGTTTGATTTTTTTTTCATTGTTTGGGAGTTTAATATATGGAACTATATTGTAAAATTTAGTTATGAAATACTAACTCATCTCAAACCAAATGCAGGTTCCATTCCTTTCTCCCCTTGAAGGTGGCATCTATTTGAAGTTGCAGTGCCATTTTAACTCCTCTGTTGAGCATTCAGGATTCTTGGTAATTACTGATTATTGTTTTGAATACCTTCAGTTATTTTGTATTTTAGAGATACAGCACAGAACAGGCCCTTCTGGCCACACCTACCTATTTAACACAGGACAGTTTTCAATGATGAATTAACTTACTAAGCAGTACATCTTTGGACTGTGGGTAGAGAATGAAGCAGACTGGGGGGAAAATGTACATACAAATGGTGCTGGAATTGAACTCCAAAAGCCCTGGGTTATACTAGCACAGTGCTAACTGCTGTACTACCATGGCATCTTCATAGAGATGAAATTATTTTAGACAAGAAACTATTGACTTCCCAATCTGCTGCTCAGTCTGCCAAGCATCTGTAAAAGAATGTACAGTCGGCCCTCCTTATCCACACGTTCCGCATGCGCGAATTCAACCAACCGCAAATCGAGAAAACCTAGAAGTGCTCTTCCAGCACTTGTTGTTCGAGCATGTATAGATTTTTTTCTTGTCATTATTCCATAAACAATGCAGTATAACAACTATTTTACATAGCATTTACATTATATTAGGTATTATAAGTAATCTAGAGATTTAAAGTATATGGGAGGATGAGCGTAGGTTATCGTGGATTGGGATCGAAAAAAATTGGAAATTTTCTTACTAAGTTGGAACAGGTACATCCGGTATTATTTAGCGTCAGTTCGTCAAATGTTTGTCTTGGTATATAGTATATATTTCGCCTTTCTATGCATATGAAACACTTAAGTACGTATGTTTCGGTGCTGGGCTTGGGAATGGAAGTTCCTGAGTTCAATCCAGTGACAGACCACTTCCGAGCGTGCTGTCCATCCATGCCTGGTTGTTGTGGAGGATCAAAAACCCAAATCCCAAAACCCAATAATTAAACCACTCTGTTGCTTAGTAATAATTGTAGCTTTCATTGGGGCAGGGCCTTTCTCACTTTATCCTTTAAAATTGTTCCGATCGTTGATTGCCTATAGTCTAATGCTTTTCCAATGACTGATGGCTTTTCACCTCTTTCCGATCACTTTATTATTTCCACTTTATTTTCAATCGCGATTATTTTTATGAACAGAAACACTGCAGATTCAGAGCTCTGCCGCTGGGTCCTAATGTCCACCGCACTAAGACAGGTTAAATGAGGTCTGGGGTTCTGCTGGGTCCTAAGGTCCACTGCATTGAGACAAGTTGAATAAGAGACTTGAGCATTCACGTTTTTGGTATCCGCGAGGGGTCCCGGAACCAATCCCTTGCGAATAAGGAGGGCTGACTGTATATGAAACAGCAATGCTGTGAGGTGTTCCCCTATATGCTATGCACGTCCACTAGTAAATTTGTCTTGTATTGTTGACCAAGTAATATAATGAGAATGATTTCACATTGCCTTGCCAGTTTCCTGTATCTTGAATATGGCTGGACTTAATTTCAAACACTAATTTTTCCCCCTCCCCCAGACAATATTTCAGGATGTGAGTGGGTTTGGTGCATGGCATCGTCGATGGTTTGTGCTTTCTGGCGACGTGCTTTCCTATTGGACTTACCCCAATGAAGTGAAACACAAGGTGATATAATATGTATTTTTAACATTACAGATGTACTCTACCCAAATCATTTGGATGCTTTTCCCATTTCAAAATTAAGTGGAATTGCTGATTTATTTATTTTGTTTAAGGGTAATGATTGTGAAAGTTCTCTATGTACTGCTTCTGTTTAGGAAGCTAATTTGCTGAACACACATGATCAAATTAACTAGCTAAGTTTTAATTTTATTTCCTTCCTTGATAAGCTAGTTTCAACAGCGGTAAGGTACTGGCAACACTAACTTTCTGTATTGAAATATTTACCTAATGTTCTGAATAGACAACAGGTTAGCCAGCCAGTG
This sequence comes from Hypanus sabinus, assembly GCF_030144855.1. Lineage (NCBI taxonomy): Eukaryota > Metazoa > Chordata > Chondrichthyes > Myliobatiformes > Dasyatidae > Hypanus > Hypanus sabinus. The sequence goes on along the minus strand of NC_082722.1, from coordinate 11,592,206 downwards.
TCTGACACAATTGTGTCTGTCCATGCCCATAAGCAATTTAATGGCAACCACTTATGATTGATTATGCTCTTCAGACCTTGAAAATGAACAAATTTCCCTGTTCTGGCTAAATCTGTTAACTCACCAACATCATATTCTTTTTATTTAAGATTTTTTCCCTACTAATCAGTGTATTTCCATACTGTACAAATACCTGGTATATTATACCAGTACACTAAAGAACTGATTTGTGGTTTTTAGTGTGGTAAACAAGTAGTAATTAGTTAAAGATTTGCTTTCTATTGAGGTTTTCTCTAAATCTCAAGGAGTTGCTGCTTTATAATGTGCAGTCTCTATCTACTGAGTTTCAGCTCAAATGTCTACTATTAAGAAACTGTAGTGTGACAACAATTTCATTATTTTTTAAAAATACTACAAACTTGTATAATGACATGAATACACATCATTTTATCCAGAAACCTTTTGGCTGTATTAACTTGGCTGACTGCACCATGGAGAAGATTGAACCTGCCAGTCGTGAGTTCTGTTCCAGGCCTAAAACCTTGGAGATGATCACAACACGACCTCAGTCGAAAGATGATTGTGAAAGTCTAACTGTTCAGTGTCATAACAATCTCTGCTTTATTAAGTAAGTCTCATTAGCTGTTGTGAGTTAATGCTGAATGGTTTCTCTTTCTTCCCCCCCACCCCCCCGAAGGTTCTGCTTCCCAAAAAGATGCCATTATATTTTTACTTAATCTCAAGTCCCTCCTAACGTTGGAGAAAGATGATGCCTGGCCAGCTTGACTTTGCCTCCAAATTTCTGAACAAACTGATAACCTACACTAAATATTTGGGTCTTGTGATTCATTAATTTTTTTGTTTTTAGAATATTTCAACTTCATAGCTGTCAGTTAATGGGAGACACCGTGTTGCCACCTTGTCATTCATAATAGTTGGATGGTAGTAAAAGACATTTTAAATCCCACTCCAATTACTGAACACATAGACATCACCTGCTCCAGTGAGCTCACTAAATCTTGTTGGGATGTCGGTGCTGATTGTGCCACTGGATTTGGATATTTGAGGTAGTTCAGACAAAGTCCTGTTGCATCTTTTGTGGGTGCTATTTCTTGGATTTTATTTTGCTGGCACTGAATTAAATAAAAAATCAGTACATCAAAGGCTCAATAAATCTTAAAGTACCATAGGTTCAAAGTAATCTGAAATTTAAGAGACTCATTTTTGATTTATTAAATATTGTTGGCTGACACCTGTTCCTGAAGTATAAGGACATGGAGCATCACTTCATTTATTGAGCATTAAAGTGCAAAAATTGGACAATAAGCGACTCATTTATATGAATCCTGTTTATTCTCCCACATTATCTCCAGATTCTATCACTCAGCCACCCACAACTGGCATTTTTTTGGTACATGGGAGGAAAGTAGCATGAAAGAAACCTACGTGGCCACAGAACATGTAAACTACAGTCTGTATTGAACTAAGTTGCTGTTGCTGTGAGGCAAATAACACTCCACAACTGTTTGCCATTTGTGGAGTGTCTGAGGCCAGCAAGAAATAGACTTTGTTCAAATCTCATTTAACTATTCTAATGAAGAATTTGTATTCTCTACATGTGACCCATAACACGCAGCACAGTAGCTTAGTGATTAGCAAAACACTTCAAAGTGCCAGCGACCTAGGTTCAGTTCCTTCCATCATCTCCCAATGACTGTTTCCTCAGGGTGCTCTGCTTTCCTCCCACAGCCAAAGGTTAATTGGTCATTGTAAATTGTCCCATGATCGGGCTAGGGTTAAATCGGGGGTTGTTGAGTAGCATGCAGAAGGGCCTATCCTGTGAAGTACCTCTAAATAAATCACTTTTAACCTGGTATAATTGCAGATACTGGCTGTCAGCTGACACAAAGGAAGAGAGGAATCAATGGATAGAGAAGCTTAACCAAGCCCTGATCAATCTCAGAACATGGCAGCAGACACAACAATCAGCACACAGTGATAGAATCTGAATATGGCTGACACTTCAACCGGTGAGCCATTCTCATGACAAGAAATGGGATCAGAGTTACTACATTTTACATTTAAGTGCTTTGCAAGTAGTTGACTGTATATCAATCACTATTATTTGCTGCTATTACTAACTGAAATTAATCCAAATGTTTATGTAAAAAATATATATTGTCTTGAACTCTTATTTTTTACTCCAAGCAATTTTCAAGCTTGAATTTGTATTGTGTATTATGTGCAAATTATGAACAAAGTCCATGAAATTCCAGGTTACTTTAAGTTAGCATTCTCCCAATGTGTAGTGCTAAGAATGCCAAAGTAACCTTCCAGATCAGTGCTATTGACTCTACATGATTGTTGTCGGCTCTGATTTAGCAGTTTTCCCCTTCATTGCTACTCTTGATATACTTTGAGGATGTCAATTTTTTTAGGCCATTACTAAAAATGTGGATATATTATTTTTGATAGATCAGTCCTGGAATTAAAACTAGGACTTGTATATGCCCCCTCAAAAGTGTTACCTGTTCTAGTTCAGAGTTAATGAGTGGATGAAGAAATAATTTTTTCAAAAAACTTTCAATTAATCACCAAGAACATATTTTTTAATCTCAACATCTTTGCAACATTTAACTTTGCATATTAGTACTGTAATCTGAAATGTTTCTATCCTTCTGCGATTTCTAAAAGGTCCTAACTCTTGTATACATGTAATTCATTACAAATAAAGCACACGTTTAAATATTTGTCTTATTTACTTAGTTTGAATTTCTTTGAACTGTGAATTCTGGTTTCAGAAAATAGTTTAGCAATAGTTAATCAAACACTGCAACTGCTTGTCATTTGGTTTGTGGAGTGAAGTGCAGTTTGGGTCGATGAATGTTCATTACTATAATATTTAACAAGTTGAGAAAGATGCAAGGAAATGGTGTAAGGCAAGGTGGATGGAAAGTGGGAAAAATAAAGATGGGTTCAAAATGAATATAAAAAGCAATGGACAGATTTCATTGTTGTCCAGCAAAGGTTTATTGTCCTGCTTGATTGATACTAGGACATGCTGTTTAATTACAACAACAATGCTCACTGTCTTCTACTTTGGAACTGCAAGTGCACTTAATTCAAAAGTAGATTAACCCAATTACAGACAATACTGATGCTATGAGAAAGGGTGGAGTCACAATTCATGACTCATTCCAATGTACCTTAGCTAATATCCTAAGCAAACACTATAAACACACTATAGTTTTTTGGTTCCCACTAAATTTCATTCCAAAATGTGAAATACAGGGCACTGTAGCAGTTTGTCATATTTTATGCTGAGGGATAAATTTGACATGATATAGCTTGAGGTAATATAATAATGGTTTACTTCCTCTGCAGGAGACTTTTCATATAGTGAGGAATTTGTATGTCTTCCCTGTGGGTTTCCTCTCAAATCTAAAGATGTACTGGATAGGTTAATTGGTCATTGTAAATTGGCTAGGGTTAAAGTGGGATTTTTTTTGACATACAACTGCATAGGGCCAATTTACAGTGACCAATTAGCCTGCCAACTGATACATCTTTGGAATATGGGAAGAAACTCACTAGAAAAACAAACTCCTCACAAGCAGCAGCAGGAACTGGGCCTAGTGCTGCCCCATTGCTGGGCAGTGTGGCAGGAAGGGTATTTTCTGTGCTGCATCTCAATAAAATAAAAACAAGTTTATTTTTCATGTCTCAACTCCAACCCTTAAATGCTTGCAGTTGTAAACTAGATCATCATAGACTGGCCTCATTTGCTCTCAAAACTGCACCAAGTTCCAATCATTGTTTGCTAAGTTAAATGATCCCCAATTAAGCACCAACCCATCCTTGCTTTCAAATTGCCTGAGTTATATTTTATCTCCACATTCCCAATTCTGACCTCTTGAACAACCATATTTCATAAGACCGTAAGAAATACAAGCAGGAGTAGGCTATCCAGCCCATGGAAGCTGCCTCGCCACTCATAGAGAGCCTACAGCACAATACAAGCCCTTCGGCCCATAAAGTTGTGCCAAATGTATCTCTACCTTAGAAATTACTAGGCTTACCCATAGCCCTCTAATTTACTAAACACCATGTATCTATCTAAAAGCCTCTTAAAGGACTCCATCGTATCTGCTTCCACCACTGTTGCTGGCAGCCCATTCCACACATTAACCACTCTGAGTAAAAAAAAAACACTTACCCCTGACATCTCTGTACCTACTCTTCAGCACCTTAAAACTGTGCCCTCTTGTGGCAACCATTTCAGGCATAGGAAAAAACCTCTGACTATCCAAATGATCAATGCCTCTCATCATCTTATACACCTCTATCAGGTCACCTCTCATCCTCTTTCACTCCAAAGAGAAAAGGCTGAGTTTACTCAACCTGTTCTCATAAGGCACACTCCAGGCAACATCCTTGTAAATCTCCTTTGCACCCTTTCTATGGCTTCCACATCCTTCCTGTGGTGAGGCAACCAGAACTGAGCACAATACTCCCAAGTAGGGTCTGACCAGGGTCCTATATAGCTGCAACATTACATCTTGGCTCCTATATTCAATTCCACGATTGATGAAGGCCAATACACCATACGCCTTCTTAACCAGTATCAATCTGTGTAGCTGCTTTGAGTCCTAAGGACTCAGACCCCAAGATCCCTCTGATCCTCCAAACTGCCAGGAGATTTACGATTAATACTACATTCTGCCATCATATTTGACCTACCAAAATGAACCACCTCACACTTAGCTGGGTTGAACTCCATTTGCCACTTCTCAGCCCAGTTTTGCATCCTATCAATGTCTTGCTGTAACCTCTGACAGCCTTCCACACTATCCACACCACCTCCAACCGTAGTGTCATCAGCAAACTTACTAACCCATCCCTCCACTTCCTCATCCAGGACATTAATAAAAATCACAAAGAGCAAGGGTCCCAGAACAGATCCCTGAGGCACTCCACTAATGACTGACCTCCATGCAAAATATGACCCACCTACAACAATTCTTTGCCTTCTGTGGGCAAGCCAATTCTGGATCCGCAAGGCAATGTCACCTTGGTTCCCATGCTTCCTTACTTTCTCAGTAAGCCTTGCATAGGGTATCTTTATCAAATGACTTGCTGAAATCCATATACACTACATCTACTGCTCTTCCTTCATCTATGTGTTCAGTCACATCCTCAAAAAATTCAATCAGGCTCGTAAGGCACGACCTGCCCTTTACAAAGCTATGCTGACTACTAATCATATTATACCTCTCCAAATAGAAACATAGAAAATATGTGCAGGAGGAGGCCATTCAGCCCTTCGAGCCTGTACCACCATTAAGTATGATCATGGCTGATCATCCAACTCAGAACCCTGTACCTGCTTTCTCTCCATACCCCCTGATCCCTTTAGCCACAAGGGCCATATCTAACTTCTTCTTAAATATAGCCAATGAACTGACCTCAACTGTTGCCTGTGGCAGAGAATTCCACAGATTCACCACTCTCTGTGTGAAGAAGTTTTTCCTCAATTCGGTCCTAAAAGGCTTCCTCTTTGTCCTTAAACTGTGAGCCCTCATTCTGGACTTCCCCAACATCGGAAACAATCTTCCTGCATCTAGCCTGTCCAATCCCTTTAGAATGTTATACGTTTCAATAAGATCCCCACTCAATCTTCTGGATTCCAGTGAGTATAAGCCTAGTCGATCCAGTCTTTCTTCATATGAAAGAACTGCCATCCCAGGAATCAATCAGGTGAACCTTCTCTGTACTCCCTCTATGGCAAGAATGTCTTTCCTCAGATTAGGGGACCAAAACTGCACACAATATTCTAGGTGCGGTCTCACCAAGGCATTGTACAATTGCAATAGAACCTCCCTACTCCTGTACTCAAATCCTTTTGCTATGAATGACAATGTACCATTTGCCTTTTTCACCACCTGCTGTACCTGCATGCCCACCTTCAATGGCTGGTGTACAATGACACCCAGGTCTTGTTGCATCTCCCCTTTTGCAAATCGGCCACCATCCAAATAATCTGTTTTCCTGTTCTTGCAACCGAAGTGGATAACCACACATTTATCCACATTTATCATTGCATCTGCCATGAATTTTCCCACTCACCTAACTATCCAAGTCACCTTGCATCCTCTTAGCATCCTCCTCACAGCTAACACTGCCGTACAGCATCGTGTCATCCACAAACTTGGAGATGCTGCATTTAATTCCTTCGTCTAAATCATTAATATATATTGTAAACAACTGGGGTCCCAGCACTGAGCCTTGCGGTACCCCACTAGTCATTGCCTGCCATTCTGAAAGGGTCCCGTTTATTCCCACTCTTTGCTTCCTGTCTGCCAACCAATTCTCTATCCACATCAATACCATACCCCCAATACCGTGTGCTTTAAGTTTGCATACTAATCTCCTGTGTGGGATTTGTCAAAAGCCTTTTGAAAATCTAAATATACCACATCTACTCTACTGGTTACATCTTCAAAAAATTCTATAAGATTCGTCAGACATGATTTTCCTTTCACAAATCCATGCTGACTTTGTCCGATGATTTCACCTCTTTCCACATCTTTGATAACTGACTCTAGCATTTTCCCCACCACCGATGTCAGACTAACCGGTCTATAATTCCCTGGTTTCTCTCCCTCATTTTTTAAAAAGTGTGGTTACATTAGCCACCCTCCAATCCTCAGGAACTAATCCAGAATCTAAGGAGTTTTGAAAAATCATCACTAATAATGCATCCACTATTTCTTGGGCTACTTCCTTAAGTACTCTGGGATGAAGACCATTTGGCCCTGGGGATTTATCTGCCTTTAATCCCTTTAATTTACCTAACACCACTTCCCTACTAACATGTATTTCCCTCAGTTCCTCCATCTCACTAGACCCTCGGTCCCTTACTATTTCCGGAAGATTATTTATGTCCTCCTTAGTGATGACAGAACCAAAGTAGTTATTCAATTGGTCTGCCAGGTCTTTGTTCCCTGTGATCAATTCACCTGTTTCTGACTGTAAAGGATCTACATTTGTCTTGACCAGTCTTTTTCTTTTCACGTATCTATAAAAGCTTTTACAGTCAGTTTTTATGTTCCCTGCTATCTTTCTCTCATAATCTTTTTTCCATTTCCTAATTAAGCCCTTTGTCGACCTCTGCTGGTCTCTGAATTTCTCCCAGTCCTCAGGTGTGCTATTTTTTTCTGGCTAATTTGTATGTTTCTTCTTTGGACTTGATACTAACCCTAATTTCCCTTGTCAGCCATGGGTGCACTACCTTCCCTGGTTTATTCTTTTGCCAAACTGGGATGAACAATTATTGTAGTTCATCCATGCGATCTTTAAATGCTTGCCATTGCATATCCACCGTCAACCCTTTAATTATCATTTGCCAGTCTATCTTAGCTAATTCACATCCCATACCTTCAAAGTTACCCTTCTTTAAGTTCAGAACCTTTGTTTCTGAATTAACTATGTCACTCTCCATTTTAATGAAGAATTCCACCTTATTATGGTCACTCTTACCCAAGGGGCCTCGCACGACAAGATTGCTAACTAACCCTTCCTCATTGCTCAATACCCAATACCCAATCTAGAATGGCCTGCTCTCTAGTTCGTTCCTCGACATGTTGGTTCAGAAAACCATCCCGCATACATTCCAAGAAATCCTCTTCCTCAGCACCCTTGCCAATTTGGTTCACCCAATCTATATGTAGATTGAAGTCACCCATTATAACTACTGTTCCTTTATTGCACACATTTCTAATTTCCTGTTTAATGCCATCCCCAAACTCATCTGGTGGCCTGTACACAACTCCCACCATCGTTTTCTGCCCCTTAGTGTTATGTAGCTCTACCCATATCAATTCCACATCCTCTAGACTAACGTCCTTCCTTTCTATTGCATTAATCTCCGAACTAGCAATGCTACCCCACCTCCTTTTCTTTCCTGTCTATCCCTCCTGAATATTGAATATCCCTGGATGTTGAGCTCCCATCCTTGGCCACCCTGGAGCCATGTCTCTGTGATCCCAACTATATCATATTCATTAATAACTATCTGCACCTTCAATCTTCAATTCATCCACCTTATTACGAATGCTCCTCGCATTGACACACAAAGCCTTCAGGCTTGTTTTTACAACACTCTTAGCCCTTTTACAATTATGTTGAAAAGTGGCTCTTTTTGCTTTTTGCCCTGGATTTGCCTGCCTGCCACTTTTACTTTTCATCTTACTACTTTTTGCTTCTACCCTCAGTTTACACCCCTCTGTCTCTCTGCACTTGTTCCCATCCCCCTGCCACATTAGTTTAAAGCCTCCTGAACAGCGGTAGCAAACGCTCCCCCTAGGACATTGGTTCCAGTCCAGCCCAGGTGCAGACCGTCCTGTTTATACCAGTCCTACCTCCCCCAGAACTGGTTCCAATGCCCCAGAAATTTGAATCCCTCCCCCCACACTATTTTTCAAGCCATATATTCATCTGAAATATCTTCCTATTTCTACTCTGACTAGCACGTGGTACTGGTAGTAATCCAGAGATTATTACCTTTGTGGTCCTTTTTAGTTTATCTCCTAACTCCCTAAATTCACCTTGTAGGAACTCATCCTGTTTTTTACCTATATCGTTGGTACCTATGTGCACCACGACCACTGTCTGTTCACCCTCCCATTCCAGAATGTCCTGCAGCCACTCAGAGACATCCTTGACCCTTGCACCAGGGAGGCAACATACCATTCTGGAGTCTCGTTTGCGGCCGCAGAAACGAATCCCCTATCACTATAGCTCTCCCACTCCATTTCCTTCCCTCCTGTACCGCAGCGCCACCCATGGTGCAATGAATTCGGCTGCTGCTGCTTTCCCCTGATGAGACATCTCCCCCAACAGTATCCAAAACAGTACATCTGTTTAGGAGGGAAATTACCTCAGGGGACTCCTGCACTACCTGCCTACTGCTACGCTGTCTAGTGGCCACCCCTTCCCTTTCTGTCTGTGTAGCCTTTACCTGCGGTGTGGTCAACTCACTGAACGTGCTATTCACGACTTTCTCAGCATCGCGGATGCTCCAGTATGAATCCAATCACAGCTCCAGACACTCAATGCAGTCTGCCAGAAGCTGCAGTTGGACACACTATCTGCACGCACAGTCATCAGGGACACTGGAAGTATCCCTGATTTCCCACATGCTGCAGAAAGAACAAACCACGGGGCCAATCTCAGCTGCCATGACCTACCCAATACTTGCCTCAACTTTTGAAACTTCCTTCTTTGAAAGGAACTTACCTGGCCTTACCTCACTTGGAGGTCCTCTGCCTCTTCTCGTCAAAGCCTCTCCAGTCAAATCCTCAAATTCCACTCCTTCACTGGCCCACTCACTCACTCACTGGCCGCTTTCCTCTCGAGTCAAAGCCTCAAATCTCCACTCCTTCACTGGCCACTCTCCACAATGTTCATAAATCTTGCCTCTCAGGATCTTCTCCATCAACTTACCAACCACTGACGTAAGACTCACTGGGCTATCTCTAATCCCTTTCTTGAATAATGGAACAACATCCGCAACTCTCCAATCCTTGGGAACCTCTCCTGTGCCCATTGATGATGCAAAGATCATCACCAGAGGCTCAGCAATCTCCTCCCTCACCTCCCAGAGTAGCCTGTGGTACATTTTGTCCAGTCCTGGCGACTTATCCAACTTGATACTTTCCAAAAGCTCCAGCACATCCTCTTTCTTAATATCTACCTGCTCAAGCTTTTCAGTCTGTTGCAAGTCATCACTACAATCACTAAGATCCTTTTCCGTAGTATTCATTAAGTACCTTTGCTATTTCCTCCGGTTCCATGCACTTAACCAGTGTCACATTTGATAGGTCTTATTCTTTAAAATCTTATCCTCTTGCTTTTCACATACTTGTAGAATGCCTTGGGGTATTCCTTAATTCTGCCTGGCAAGGCCTTCTCATGACCCCTTCTAGTTCTCCTAATTTCCTTCTTAAGCTCCTTCATGTTAGCATTATAATCTTCTACATCTCTAACATTACCTAGCTCTCTGAACTTGTTTTCTTCTTGACTAGATTTATTACAGCCTTTGTACACCATGGTTCCTGTACCCTACCATAACTTCACTGTCTCATCAGAACATACCTATACAGAACTCCACTCAAATATCCCCTGAATATTTGCCACATTTCTTCCGTACTTTACCCTGAAAATGTTTCCAATTTAAGGCTCCAATTTCCTGCCTGATAGCCTCATAATTCTCCTTACTCCAATTAAACACTTTTCTAACTTGTCTGTTCCTCTCTCCGATGTTTTTGTAAATAAGATAGAATTATGATTACTAACTCCAAAATGCTGTCCCACTTTGACACTTGACCAGGTTCATTTCCCAGTACCAAATCAAGTACAGCCTCTCCTCTTGCAGGCTTATCTACATACTGTACTATGTCAAGAAACCTTCCTGAACACACCTAACAAACTCCACCCTATCTAAACCCCTCGCTCTAGGGAGATGCCAATTGATATTTGGGGAATTAAAGTGTCCCATCAGTACAACTGTTATTATTACACCTTTCCATTCAATAAGATCATGGCTGATCTGTCCGTAAACACAACTCCATCTACCTGCCTTTTCCCCATAACCCTTAATTCCCTATGTAGAAATCTTATCTGTTTCTTAAATATATTTAGTGAGGAAGCCTCAACTGCTTCCCTGGCAGAGAATTCCACAGAATCACTACTCTCTGGGAAAGTTTCTCATCTCTGTCCTAAATCTCCCTTGAATCTTGAGGCAATGTCCCCTAGTTCTAGTCTCACCTACCAATGGAAACAACTTTCCTACTTCTATCTTATCTATCCCTTTCATAATTTTATATGTTTCTGTAAGATCCCCTCATAATATGTACACAACGCTGGAAGAACTCAGCAGGTCAGGCAGCATCCATGAGAAGAGTAGCCAACGTTTCGGGCCAAGACTCTCGGCCCGAAATGTTGGCTATTTTTTTCACGGATACTGCCTGACCTGCTGAGTTCTTCCAGCATTGTGTACGTATTCTTTGATCCACAGCATCTGCAGTTGTATTTTTGTGTTTCAATCTCTCCTCGTCCCTGTAATCAACCTGGTGAACCTCCTCTGCACTGCCTCCAAAACCAATATATCCTTCAAGTATGGAGACCAGAACTGCACACCAGGTGTGGCCTTACCAGTACCCCGTATAGTTGCAGTATGACCACTCTGCTCTAGAATTCAATCCCTCTAGCAATGAAGGCCAATATTCCATTTGCCTTCTTAATAACCTGTTGTACCTGCAAGCCAACTTTTTGCCATTTATGCACAAGCACTCCCAAGTTCCTCTGCACAACAGCATACTGCAATCTTTCACCATTTAAATAATAATCTGCTCTTCTATTATTTCTTCCAAAGTGCATGATCTCGCATTTACCAACATTGTATTCCATCTGCTAGACCTTGGCCCACTCTCTTAACCTACCCATATACCTGTATAGACTATCCATTCTCTGTACAATTTGACTTTTTCACTCAGTTTAGTGTTACCAGTAAATTTTACTACACTACACAGTCCCCTCTTCCAAATCATCAGTGTTAATGGTAAACAGCTGTGGTCCCAGTACTGACCCCTGTGGCACCACACTTGCCAGACTGACAACCGGAGAAACACCCATTTACACCAACTCTGCCTTCTATTGGTTAACCAGTCCACTAGCCCTGCCAATACACTTCCTCCAACTCTATGCATCCATATCTTATTATAAGTCTCTTGTGCACCTTATTGAACACTTTCTGGAAATGCAACTATGTGACCTCCACCTCTATTCACTGCACTCATTATGTCCTCAAAGAACTCCAGTGTCAAACAGGACCTGTCCTTTCGGACTCCATGCTGCATCTGTCTAAATATTTTAAAACTCCTTTCTAAATATTTTGCTGTTTAATTAGTTTCAAGCATTTTCCCGACTACAGATGTAAAGCTAACTGGCCTATAGTTGCCCGTCTTTTGCCTACACCTTTTAAAAAGTTGCACAACATTTACTGCTTTCCAATCTGCTGGGACCTGCCCATTCTAGAGTTTTGATAAATAATTACCAACTCATCTACTATAACCTCCACCAATTCCTTCAGCACCCTGGGATGCATCCGATCAGGACCAGGGGACTTATCTACCTTCAGGCCCTCTAGTTTGCTCATCACTATCTCTTTAATGACAGTGATTTTATCAAGGTCCTCACCTCCCATTTTGTCCATAACATCCTTCTTTGGCATATTAGACGTGTCCTCCACCGTGTCGTTCAATGCCTCAGCCATTTCCTTATCATCCAGTATCAACTTCCCTTTCTCATCTTCCAAGGGACTTATGTTGACTTTAGCCACCCTCTTCCACTTTATATATTTATAAAAACTTTTTCTATCTGGCTTTATATTTTGTGCTAATTTACTTTCATCCTCTATCTTCCCTTTCCTTATTTCTTGTTTAGTTACCTCCAGTCTCCCACTACTCTTTACGACTTTGTACACGAGGTTTTAATTTGATACTATTTTTTATTTCCTTAGTTATCCAAGGCTGGTTCTCCCCACACTTACTGTCCTTACTTTTGACTGGAATATACTTTTGTTGAGCACTGTGAAAAATTTATTTGAAAGTATTCCACTGTTCCTCAACTGTCCTACCAAATAGCCTGTGCTCCCAATCCACATTAGCCAACTCCTCCCTCATCCTGTTGTAGTCTCCCTTGTTCAAGCATAATACACTAGTTTTAGATCTATTTCATCCTCCATCTGAATGCAAAATTCAATCATACTATGACCTCTCTTTCTAGAGGATCCCTGAATACAAGATCGTTAATCTTACCTGTCTCATTGCAGGACTTCTTTTCAGAGTGGTCATTTGAATCGGGAGCAAGTTACAGCTTGTGATTCAGCTGGGAGCTCGGAGAATTCGACCGTGCAGGTAGGATTTAAGCCTACCTGGTCAATACCTGTGGAGGAGGGGGAACTGCGCAGGCGCGAGTGACGTCAGCGTCGAGCGCGCACTTTAAAAGGCAGGACTTCTTTTCAGAGCGGGCAGCGGAGTCCGTGGAAGCAGTCTTGGGCTTCGGCAAGCCTGTGTGATTGCTCGCTGAGGGGAAGAAGGTAAGGTCGCTAGGTGCTTTTTAGACTTATTCTATTAATCCAGTTCAGGTATGGGGGAGACAGTCAGAGCAGTGGTGTGCTCCGTATGCAGTATGTGGGAAGTCAGGGTCAACACAGTTGTCCCTGATGACCACACCTGCAAAAGGTGCGTCCAGCTGCAGCTCCTATCAGCCCGAGTTAGGGAGTTGGAGCAGGAGCTGGATGAACTACGGATCATTCGGGAGGCAGAGGCAGAGATAGATAGGAGTTATCAGGAGGTAGTCACACCAAAAAAGCAAGAAGTAGGCAGATGGGTGACGGTCCAGAGAGGCAGGGGGAGCAGGCAGAGAGAGCAGAGCACCCCTGCGGCCATTCCCATTAACAATAAGTATACCGTACTGGATACTGTTGATGAGGATGACCTACCAGGAATGAGTTGTAGTGGTCCTGCCTCTGGCACAGAGGTTGAACCCTCAACTAGAAAGGGGAGGAGGGAAGAGAAGAGAGCGATAGTTTTAGGGGACTCTATAGTTAGGGGGGCAGATCAGGAGTCTCGGATGGTATGCTGCCTCCCTGGTGCCAGTGTCCAGGACATCTCAGATCGGGTGCAGGCTATTCTTGAAAATGAGGGCATGAACCCAGATGTAGTGGTCCATGTAGGGACCAATGATGTAGGTAAGGTGAGTGAGGGGGTCCTGCGTAGAGAGTTCAGGGAGTTAGGAGTGAAGCTGAAAGGCAGGACCTCCACGGTGACAATCTCGGGACTGCTACCTGTGCCACGTGCGAGTGAGGCGAAGAATAGAATGATTATGCACATTAATACGAGGCTGAGAGCATGGTGCAGGAAGGAAGGGTTCAGGTTTTTGGATAATTGGTCTTTGTTCCAGGGACATTGGGATCTGTTTCGAAGGGATGGTCTACATCTGAACCGGAGGGGTACTAACATTCTTGCAGGAGTATTTGCCAGTGCTGCTGGGTGGGGGGGGGGGTGTTTAAACTAGATGTGCAGGGGGCAGGGATCCAGATCCAGAGGGTTGGTCAGAAGGTGCATGGGGTTAAATGTGTAGAAGGTTTGGGTGATCTTGAGAAGGTCATCAAAATTCAGGGTCCAATTTGCCCGATGGAAGTTCAAGGAGCTGGGTTAGGTACAGTAGACAGTGTTTTAAGCAAAGAGAGGAGGAATGGGCTAAGAATTCTATACTTGAATGCGCGTAGTGTCAGAAATAAGACAGATGTGCTTGAAGCTCAGATGAAAATGGGGAACTACGATATTGTTGGGATAACGGAGACATGGCTGCAAGGGGATCAGGCCTGGGAATTGAGTGTACCAGGGTATACGTGCTATTGTAGAGACAGAAATATGGGAAGAGGGGGTGGGGTGGCCCTGTTGCTGAGGAATGAGATTCAGTCCTTAGCAAGAGGTGACTTGGGAACAGGGGAAGTAGAGTCTGTGTGGATTGAGCTGAGGAACAGTAAGGGTAAAAAGACCCTAATGGGTGTTGTGTACAGGCCCCCAAACAGTGGCGTGGATATTGGGTACAAGTTGATTAGGGAGTTAACATTGGCATGTGCTAAAGGCAATGCAGTCGTTATGGGAGATTTCAACATGCAGGTGAACTGGGAGAATCAGGTAGGTGCTGGACCCCAGGATAGGGAGTTTGTGGAGTGTCTAAGGGATGTATTTTTGGAACAGCTTGTGCTTGAGCCAACCAGGAACGAGGCTATTTTGGACTTGGTGATGTGTAATGAACAGGAATTGATCTTGAAGTAAAGGAGCCATTAGGAAGTAGTGATCATAACATGATACGTTTTAATCTACAATTTGAGAGGGATAGGGGCAGATCAGAGGTGTCAGTGTTGCAAATAAATAAAGGAGACTACGGAGCCATGAGGAAAGAGCTGGCCAAAGTTAAATGGGCGGATGCCCTGGCAGGAAAGACAGTGGATCAGCAGTGGCAGATATTCTTGGGCATAATACAAAAGATGCAAATGCAGTTCATTCCAATGAGAAGGAAGGATTCAAAGAGTGGGAAGGGGCCACAGTGGTTGACAAAGGAAGTCAGAGATTGTATAGCATTAAAGAAAAAGTATGACAGGGCTAAGATGAGTGGGAATACAGATGATTGGGAAAGTTTTAAGGAACAGCAGATCTTAACTAAAAAAGCAATACGGAGAGAAAAAAATCAGGTATGAGCTCAGTCTAGCCAGGAATATAAAAGGGGATAGCAAAAGCTTTTTTAGCTATGTGAAGAGAAAGAAGATAGTTAAGAACAATGTTGGTCCCTCGAAGAATGAATTGGGAGAAATTGTTATGGGAAACAGGGAAATGGCAACAGAATTTAATGCGTACTTTAGATCTGTCTTCACCAGGGAGGACACAAGCAATCTCCCAGATGTATGGATGGGCCAGGGTCATAAGATATCAGAGGAATTGAGACAGATTGACATTAGGAAAGAAACTGTGATGAGTAGACTGGTAGGACTGAAGGCTAATAAATCCCCGGGTCCAGATGGTCTGCATCCGAGGGTTCTAAAAGAGGTGGCTCAGGAAATTGCAGATGCATTGGTGACCATTTTCCAATGTTCCTTAGATTCAGGATCAGTTCCTTAAGATTGGAGAGTGGCTAATGTTGTCCCACTTTTCAAGAAGGGAGGGAAGGAGAAAACAGAGAACTAGCCTAACGTCAGTCATGGGGAAGATGCTTGAGTCCATTATTAAGGATGAAATAGTGGCACATTTAGATGGCAGAAATAGGATTAGGCCGAGCCAGCATGGATTTACCAAGGGCAAATCATACTTGACTAATCTGTTGGAGTTTTTTGAGGGTGTAACAAGGATGTTAGACGAGGGTAAGCCAGTGGATGTTGTGTACCTAGATTTTCAGAAGGCATTCGATAAGGTGCCACATAGGAGATTGGTGAGTAAAATCAGAGCTCATGGCATTGGGGGCCAGGGTTTCAACATGGATAGAAAACTGGTTGGCAGATAGAAAGCAAAGGGTAGCAGTGAATGGGTGTTTCTCAGACTGGCTGGAGGTGACTAGTGGGGTACCACAGGGCTCTGTATTGGGACCACAGCTCTTTACGATTTATGTCAATGATTTAGATGAAGGCATTGAAAACTATATCAGCAAGTTTGCTGACGATACTAAACTGGGTGGCATTGTGACATGCGAAGAGGACGTTAGGAGAATACAGGGAGACTTGGATAGGCTGAGTGAGTGGGCAGATACTTGGCAGATGTCATTCAATGTGAATAAATGTGAAGTTATCCACTTTGGAAGCAGGAACAAGAGGGCAGAGTATCGTCTGAACGGTGTCGAGTTAGGTAAGGGAGAAATGCAAAGAGACCTAGGAGTCCTAGTTCATCAGTCAATGAAGGTGAATGAGCAAGTGCAACAAGCAGTAAAGAGGGCAAATGGAATGTTGGCCTTTGTTACAAGGGGAATTGAATACAAGAGCAAGGATGTCCTTTTGCATTTGTACAGGGCCCTGGTGAGACCACACCTGAAATATTGTGTACAGTTTTGGTCTCCAGGTTTAAGGAAGGACATTCTGGCAATTGAGGAAGTGCAGCGTAGATTCACTAGGTTGATTCCTGGGATGGCAGGGCTGTCTTACGCAGAGAGATTGGGCTTGTACACGCTGGAATTGAGGAGATTGAGAGGGGATCTGATTGAAATGTTTAAGATAATTAAAGGATTTGATAGGATTGAGGCAGGAAATATGTTCCAGATGTTGGGAGAGTCCAGTACCAGAGGGCATGGATTGAGAATAAGAGGTCGGTTATTTAAAACAGAGTTGAGGAAGAGCTTCTTCTCCCAGAGAGTTGTGGAGGTGTGGAATGCACTGCCGTGGAAGACGGTGGAGGCCAATTCTCTGGATGCTTTCAAGAAGGAGCTGGATAGATATCTGATGGATAAGGGAATCAAGGGATATGGGGACAAGGCAGGGACTGGGTATTGATAGTGAATGATCAGCCATGATCTCAGAATGGCGGTGCAGACTCGAGGGGCCGAATGGTCTACTTCTGCACCTATTGTCTATATTATATAAGATAGTATTTTCCCTTGTAGGTTCACTAACATGCTGCTCAAGAAAGCCATCACAGATGCATTTTATGAAGTCCTCAAGACTTCCTTGACCAACCTGATTCATCCAATCTATGTGGAAGTTTAAATCCCCCATGACAACTGCCATTCCATTCTTACAACCCTCAGTTATTTCTTAATCGCCTCTGCCACTGCAATTTTTTTTATTAAGTTCTGTCAGCCTTGCTTTCAGCTGCAAAGGGCCTAAGATCAAATTCTATCCCTAAACCTATTTCCCAAAATTTTCCATACAGCTTTTGTGGATTATTGTGAAATTTCAAAGCACCTTTCTACTTTAAAGACAGTATTTTAAACGAAAGCATTGCTTCTTTAAATTAGGTAGCAATTTAACTCTTAGCTCAGATGGTATTAATATCTTTAAACTGAGTATCAAAGCCTAGTCCCTTGCAGATTCACTGTAAACACTTGTTACAGCATCCTTTGATCTACCTCTGATTACTTGTTTACTCCCACATTCCTCTATGCACCATTTCATATTTGCAGCATTGTAACTTGGACAACAGTGAACAAAAATACAGAAAACTCCAGCCAGAAGGTATTTATTTCAACTTCAGGATCAAGATACATTTTGGTCTTTTTGGCTGCCAATAAAATACAGCCACCAGCATTTGTACCAAAGAAACTGAACAAGTTGAGTCTCTAATCTGATGATCCTAGCTACGACTTCGGAATCACAATCAGCACAAGATGTTACGTCTGAGGTACTCAGTACTCCACAGCACCTGGAACGAATTTTCACATGAGTGAAGAATAGTATCAAAACATTCTCAACTATAATCTACCAAGGAAACTATGAAATATTTATACAGCTATATTAAGTTTAAATAGACTACAGTACATTATTTAGTATAAGGTTACCAAGTGCATTGTGACTCTACATCGAGAAGAATTGCAACTAAATCAATTTTGTTCCTGGAATATACTTACAGCAGGGGTTTCCAGACTGGGGCTCATTGATCCATTGCTTAATGGTATTGGTCCAGGGAATAAAAATGGTTTGGAACCCCACCGCCAACTTAGAGCAACAATGGTCCCATGTGAATATAGCCAGTCAGTGGCAAAGGCCTTACATACAATTTTAAGAATAAGCACAATGGTAAAGTGTTCAATGTCTACAAAGCTGTAAACTCAAAAGGGAAGTTTAAGCCTTATCTGATACGGGTTTTATGGTGTCCTCACTACAGGGAGATTATACTGCATCCACCTTCTCTTCAAAGACTAGCTTACTTTTCTGTCCAGACTGCAGCGAGGTGTAGCTGCAAATACCCACTCCCCAAGTGGTGAGTCCAGCTAACGAAGTACTTTGGACAGTTTATTTTATTTTTAATGATATACATTTTATACAAACACTCACAGGATTTCTGATTTATAAGATTTCCAAATTACAAAATATTTACAAACTACAAAGGATTTCCAAACACGGTACAATTCTTATAAACTAGAAGAACATACACCAACGAGTTGCATACAAACAAAACAAACTGAAGGTTGAGGAATGAATTCTAGCTCTTTTCTGTCACCCCATCTGTGTGTCACATACAAACAATCCCTAATGCTTTCTAATATTCCATTTTGCTACTAACTGATGTTATCTATACATGGTGCTTTTCAGATGCCTTTGCTGGGACCAAGTATAGTCTAAAAGCTTCTGGGGACAGATCCCAGACACCCTCAATTAACACGGTGAGAGCTAACTCTAAATACAGATATCCCCGCTGTTGATTGATCAACTATGACCATTTTTGACATGCCAAGTGACAAAAATCAACTTGGTCTGTAAGCTTCTCTGAATTCCGTCATAATGGTGCAAATAACTTAGCCAGTGCTGTATGATTGATGCAGACCAATTAACATACCCCCATGTTGATTAAACACGGGCCTACAAGCCTTGTTTTCACATTTACAACAAGCTGACCAAAGAATACTGGTTATAAGTTTAACTTTTCACAAACAGTTCTGACCCTTTAGAAAGATCATGGTGCGGTGCTAGAAAATTATTGCAGTAAGCCTCGAGCCTTGAAAAGTGAATATCCACCACACAAGCATAAACAGACCGACAACTCTGTAATTTGACTCAAAGATTATACATCACCAATAAATTTAGTGAAAATGTGTTATTAAATGGAACTCAATACTCACCAAAGTCACATCTATCCATACAAGTGGTCTGGAGAAAACCTAAATTCACTAATATTCAGAAGCCTATCTGGGCAGCAAAATATAAATAATATTCTTACCTAAAGGTTCCAGGACACTATTACATCAGAGCAAACTGCACCAATATGTATAATAAACGTCAACGATGACTATGCTTTTGATGGCCACTAGCATCAGATTTCTGAATGGACATCAGTGCCCATGACCCGTACACTTATTTTCTTTTTTGGCTCTTGTTGCACTTAAATAATTTTTATACTTACTGTAATTTATAATTTTATTTACTATGTATTGCAATGTACTGCTCCAACAAATAAATTTCACGACCGATGCCAATGATATTAAACCTGCTTCTGATTTAGAAACAATGCCTCAAGGAATTTCTGGGTTTAATGAACAAGACAACATTCCAACACTGACAGTATATTAGGCACTACAGGTCATCAAGTAACTGAAAATGGAGTACTGCAGTTACTGAATCAGTGTTTATAAGCATATTTGCCAACTCTGCAAGATGGCAGCAACATAGAATCAGCAAAATAAAAGGATCCCAAGTTCTCAGAATGATTATTTAACACTCCTCACCAACTACTCAGATAATACATGCCAAACATCACTCATCACTGAACTTGGGAAGTGAAATCAGGGGAAAAAGACATGTATAAATCAAACATTACACAAAATGCATGTTTGTATATAGAATATTATGTCATGAAATTAATGCAAAACTTAAAACACCAATCAATGCACTAATAGAACCAAAGCTAATAATTTGCACACTGAACAATTCCTACCATTTACGCTTGACAATTAATGTTTTACCAACTATAAATTATTATGGAAAGCTCCAACAATAAAAAGCATTGTACCACATCACTGTGCTTTCATCTCACTGTGTTGATTATCAACTGTTTTTGTAGTATCATCAATTGATTATTCACTTCACGTGGGCATGCTCATCACCTTTGTAAAATGAGACTAGGCAACTCTTTCTCACAAATCCCTTAATGAGGTAGGAACTGTCATCTGTTTTCAAACATAAAAGATTAGTGAAACATCTACAAGTCTGACCTAAAAGATATTCTTTATGATCTGTCCATATTAAAACTACATGAAATGTCACTAGCAAAATTTTGGATCCACAGATCAACGAAGTGACAACCTTTACTTCCCTGAAGTTAGAATGATCGAGCTCATCCTACTGTCTAAATTTTCCCCACCAATTGTTCATTCAAATCCTATTTCATCACGATTGAAGCTATTTCACCACCTTTCAATCTATATTCTCTGGACAATTCATGTAAATCTTGCACAATTTTCTCCCCCTCATATCACCTGTAGTTCATTTACAAATTATGTAAATTAAAGCACCAATTTCCAGTTTTGCAAATTCTTCTAAGTAATACCAAACAAGAAAGAGGAGAGTTGGTGGTGAGGGCCCAGTGCCATTAAGTATATAGATGGTAGGGACTATACCACAGCTGTGAGAACTCCTGAAGTGCTATTACCACGCTGCATGACTGATCACAAACAAATGTAGCCACCTTGTTTTGTACTAATTGCTGGAGGATTTCCCCACTGACATTTTACCAGCAAGCCTGGATGACACAAATGCTGCTTCAATGTCAAGGGCAGTTACTCACTTCACAATAAAAATTAGCTTATTGGTTCATGTTTGGGCCAAGGCTATGAACAGATAAGACCACAAGACCCTAAGACATATGAGCAGAACTAGGCCATCTGGCCACACTAGCGAGTGAAAGCCCTGGTTTCATCATTTGTGGATTGGATTTATCCTGATTTTGTGAACAAAACATATCTGGTCAATTTTCCAAATTGCCAAGAAGATGCCAGTATTATAATTCCATTGGAACAATAGGGCTACAGCCACTAATGATTCTGGAACACAAGCCTTCAGTACTGTAGTTGGATGTTTGTCAGGTCCTGATGTCGCTACTGCATCCAGTGCTCTCAACCATTTCTTGTTATAAAATTGAATTAGCTGCAAAATAGCGTCAGTGATGATGAGGATAAGAGCAGGGCACCCTAGCCAAACAAAGTTGCAAATAAAACCCACCAAAACCGAGTCATAACAGAACCAGGGGTCAAACTATAAAAAATCATATTCTAGGAAATACAATGTTTTAAAACTGGGATGACATTAGGCTTTCCTCTAGCCTCAGCACTAGTTTCAAATACTTGGACCTATCATTCCATCCACTCCCCCAATTTTCTACGTTTCCTTTAACAAAAGTTGGTGCTTCAGTTCAACTGGTTATATTGACTTACGTTTTAGAACCTCCTCTAAACTATTCCTCAATCCTAGGGCTAAGTTCCATCAAAAAAATGAAGTTATCATGAAAATTTTCTGGACTAGAATTTGGCAAAAATGACAATGTTTCTGTACATAGTTATTCAAAATTGAAATAACACATTAATACAATGTAACCCTGCAGGACAGCAATTTCCCCATTGAAGTGGATACAGACCATTTCAAAGCCCTTTTCTAGTCCAAGTTGGTAGTGATCAGATACCCATGTGTCTATGGTCAGCAGGGTAAAATAAGATTTTTTGCACTTTAGTTTTGTCATATGGTTACAGTGGGGAAGCACTCAGAATGGTGCTTTAACACCTTACAATCCCGGAGAACTAAAATAATTAGTCTGGCAGCAAGGTATGTTTTCACTGAGAAAGAGCAGAGCCATGATATACCACAAATGTTCCTACTAAGGTTGTGCATGCGCACACATCTATTGCTACTAGCACACAAAGAATTTGCGTCCATGGACTTTAAGACCCGGGGAGCTCAGGAACCATCATCTGCAGCTGCTGCTGAGTCCTGAGTCAGTAAGTCAATGTAAATAAAAATTTGCGATGAAAGAAATAAACAAGATTTGAGAATTATCGATCCATTAATTTTAACATGTTAATGGCACCCGTCAACAGAACAGAACAGAAATACTGTGGATTCGTCAGCAGCTGTGGGCAGCAGTTCCTGTGTTTCCTGGCTCCTAAAGCCCATCCTCATGATGTAAATTCTTGGTGTATTAGTAGCAAAAGATGTGTGCATGGCAAAACTTAGAGGAAACACTGTATACCACCTCTTGATATTCAAGCAGATTATCATGGAAATAAGACAAATATGTTTTCATTGTGCTTAGCTGCATGAATTGATACTGGATTTAAAGCTTCTAGATTTTACTTGGGCCCACAGAGAGAACAAGTGAAGGAACCTTTCCTCTATTAGCTGCAATTACAGCAAGCTGCATGAGTGCTAATTGGGTTTACTTGATACCAGTACTAGGGTTTTTGAATTCAAATCCAAAACTTTCATTGTAGAGAAGTGGAATGAGGGTCTTTTTTGGTTTATACTTCAGCACCTTAAAAATGCAGGGCCAAGTTTCCTCACTTTGACACCACCAATGAACCTTGGCTGCCATTGTTATCAGATTAAAAACCATGATACTAAATTATTAGTGACATGATTACTAAATACTAAGTTAAATAATCATAAACATGAAAAACTTCGCAAATGCTGGAAATCCAAAGTAACACACACAAAATGTTGCAGGAATTCAGGTCAGGCAGCATCTATAAAAATGGATAAACAATTGACATTTCGGGCAGAAACCCTTCTTAAGGATTCACAATTGAAGGACTGTAAACACCTTCACTGCTCTAGACACCAGCATACAAACAGAATCTGCAAAATGCATTGGAAGATCACACACTCAAAATTTTGATGCTCGTCAGTGCCAATGCAAGTTGGTAAATATTATGCATTGGCAAATGTGGATGCAGGAAGGAGGGCTAGGTTAAAGAGCAATGCAAAAAATATAGAAACCTCCCCAGCAGAGCCACATAACACAGAAAAAGGCTCTTCAGCTCAGAGTGTGTACTAATCATTGTTCACCCATCAACACTAATGCAACATGGCTTTTTTGTTAATTCTTACATTCAACAACGATCTCAACACCCATATTCATCCACACACTAGGGATAACTTAAAGCAGGCAACAAACCCACACATCCTTGACATGGTTGAGAAGCCAGTGTAGGAGGGAGGACTTCAGGTTCTTCAAGAGGTATAACCTGTTCAAAAGTGACGGGTTGCACCTGAACCTGAGAGAGACCAATATCTCGCAGGCAGGTTTGCTTGAGCTGTTGGGGAAGGTTTAAACTAACTTGGCAGGGGGTTGGGAATCAGAGTGAAGGGACTCAGGATACGACAGCTGGTAAACAAGATAGCGTCCAGTCAGATCATCAGGAAGGGCAGGCTGGTGATGGGATTTAGTTGCAGCCAACAGGCTGAGTATCAAATCATTAAGGATGCAGAATCAGAAACTATAGCAAATTCGGCATTCAAGGTGTTCTATCTAAATGCACGTAGTATAAGAAATAAGGTGGATGATCTTGTTACAATATTACAGATTGCCAGATATGATGTTGTGGCCGTCAATGAATCATAGCTGAAGGACGGTTGTAGTGGAAGCTGACTGTCCAAGGATACAGTTATATCGGAGAGTTAGGAAAGTAGGCAGAGTGGGTGGTGTGGCTCTAGTGGTAAAGAATGGCATCAGATCAGTAGAAAGATGTGACATAGGATTGGAAGATGTTAAATCCTTGTGTGTTCAGTTAAGAAACTGCAAGGGTACAAGGACGTTGATGGCAGGCCTCCTAACAGTGACTGGGAGGTTGACCACAATTTACAATAGGAACTACAAAAGGCAAGTCAAAAGGGCAATGTTATGGTAGTCATGGGAAGTTTAACTTGCAGGTTGATTGAGAAAATCAGGTTGGTAATGGATCTCAAGAGGGCGAGTTTGTTGAATGCCTAAGAAATAGCTTTGTAGAGCAACTACGTCATTGAGCCTACTAGGGGATCAGCTATACTGAATTGGGTGTTATGTAGTGAACCAGAGGTGGTTAGGGAGTTTAAGATAAAAGAACCCTTAGGAACCAGTGATCACAACGAGATTGTGTTCAGCTTAAAATTTGATAGGGAGAAAGTCTGATGTAGCAGTATTTCAGAGGAGTAAGGGAAATTACAGTGGCATGAGAGAGGAGTTGGCTAAATTGGAAGGAGCTGCTGGCAGGGATGTCAGCAGAGCAACAATGGTGTGTGTTTTTGAGAAAAATGAGGAAGGTGCAGGACATGGGTATTCCAAAAATGAAGAAATACTTAAATGGTAAATTAGCACAACCAGGGCAGACAAGGTTATGTCAAAGTAATTGTAAAAGCAAAAGGGCATACAATAAAACAAAAATTAGTGGATAAGAGAATTGGGAAGTTTTTAAAAATCTACCGCAAGCAACTAAGAAAATCATTAGAAGGGAAAGCAAGCTAGCAAATAATATCAAAGTGGATAGTAAAAGCTTTTTCAAGTACAGGTGGCCCTCATTTTTCAAACGTTTGCTTTAGGACAGCTCGCTGTTATGAAAGTACCTGTTAGTACCTGTTTTCACTAACCAAAGAGAATTTTCGAATTTACGATAAAAGATGCCCACTTTATACGTGTGTTTACCCTGAGAAAGACAACAATGACCATGAAGCCTTGTGAGGGCAGTTGTTTACGTATGCGTGTACGTGCCTATTTTTTTTCTCCAAATCAATTTTGGCTTGCTGTCTTCCTGATTTTGATGTGAAACTACACCATACATACAATATTTCTACTTTATATAGGGTGTAAATTTATAATATCATTCCAAGCTTTTACTATATGTTCGTGTTATTTTAAGTTTTATGTGCTATTTGGTAGGTTATTTTTTGGGTCTGGGAACGCTCAAAGATTTTTCCCATATAAATTAATGGTAATTGCTTCTTCACTTTACGACATTTTGGCTTACAAACTGTTTCATAGGAATGCTCTACCTTCAGATAGCGCCGGGAAACTGGATATTAAAAATAAAAGAGAAATGAGGGTGGATATAGGATCACTAAAAATGAGGCTGGAGAAATAATAATGGGGGACAAAGAGATGGCTGATGAACTAAATGAGTAGTTGTGTCAGTCTTCACTGTGGAAGACACCAGCAGTACGCTTAATGTTGTAGTGTGTAAAGAGAAGTGGGTACTGTTACTGTTACAAGAAAGAAGGTGCTCAAAAAGCTGAAAGACCTAAAGGTACATAAGTCACCCAGACCAGAGGAACTGCACCCTAGAATTCTGAAAGTGTTAGCATTAGAGATTGCAGTAGCATTAGAAATGATCTTTCAAAAATCATTGGACTATTGACTATTGGTTTTTCTTCACATACCCTGATGACTGCTGAGAAGGGATATTCACAGCTAGACAAAGAAGGTCTGGCCATTGTGTTTGCAGTCAAACGTTTTCATCAGTACCTCTATGGATGTGCATTCACAATTTATACAGGTCATATACCACTGAGACCAGATGCATCCCACCGCTAGCCTCAGCCAGGATACAGCATTGGGCTCTCACATTGTCAGCCTACCGGTATACTATAGTGTACAGAGCTTGTAGGGATAATGCAAACGCCGATGCGCTGAGTCGACTACCGTTACCTGAGACACCTGTTACTACATATGTGCCTCCGGAGACTGTGTTTTCATTGGCGAGGCTGTCAGAGACAACTGTAAAGGCAACCCAGATCAAGCAGTAGACAGAGAGGGACCCAGTCCTGTCCCATGTCAAGACTTCCCTTTTACAAGGTTGGCCCAGTGTTGTGGAAGGAGAGGAGCTGAGGCCTTATGCCAAACACAAGACAGAACTGAATCTGTAGGGTGGCTGCATTTTCTAGGGGGGGCAAGGCTCATCCTGTCTCCCCGGGCCGTTCATGAGACTCATCCAAGGGTGTCTTGAATAAAA
The DNA here is from genome assembly GCF_030144855.1 of Hypanus sabinus. Taxonomy (NCBI): domain Eukaryota; kingdom Metazoa; phylum Chordata; class Chondrichthyes; order Myliobatiformes; family Dasyatidae; genus Hypanus; species Hypanus sabinus. Next base: position 11,565,971 of record NC_082722.1, on the reverse strand, counting down.
AGCCTTGCAAGATCCTACGTCTGGTGGCCAAGAATGGATCAGGAACTGGAGAACAAACCATGCACGCAATGTCACACCAGTCAGAACATGGCACGACCAGCTCCTTTGCACCCATGGGAGTGGCTAGACCACCACTGGTCTAGGCTACATTTGGAGTTTGCTGGCCCCTTTATGGGACAAATGTTTCTTGTAATGGTGGATGCGCACTCCAAATGGATGGAAGCTCACATCATGAGCAACATCACAGTCCCCTCAACCACAGACAAACTCAGGCAAGTGTTTGCAGTCCATGGGTTGCCTGACACTCTGGCCACTGATAATGGCCTGACGTTCACCATTGAGCTGTTTGGTGAATTCATGCGGCAGAATGGCATTCATCACATTCGGACGCCCCCTTTCCACCCAGCCTCAAATGGCTTGGCTGAGCGGTCTGTTCAGACAGTGAAGGAAGGGCTGAAGCAGATGACAGGGGACTCGTGACATAGTGACAAAGGCCTGGGAAACTGCAAATGTCACTCCACTCTTTAAGAAAGGAGGAAGGCAGCAGAAAGGAAATTATAGACCAGTTAGCCTGACCTCAGTGGTTGGGAAGATATTAGAGCCAATTGTTAAGGATGAGGTGATGGAGTACTTAGTGACACAGGACAAGGTAGTACAAAGTCAGCATGGTTTCCTTCACAGAAAATCTTGCCTGACAAACCTGTTGGATTTCTTTGATGAGATTACAAGTAGGACAGAAAAAGGGGATACAGTGGATGTTGTATATTTGGACTTTCAGAAGGCCTTTGACAAGGTGCCATATATCGTATCACAATTACAGCACGGAAACAGGCCATCTCAGCTGTTCTAGTCCGTGCCAAACGCCTAGTCAACCTAGTCCCACCAACCTGCACTCAGCCCATAACCCTCCATTCCTTTCCTGTCCATATACCTATCCAATTTTTTTTTAAATGACAAAATCGAACCTGCCTCTACCACTTCTACTGGAAGCTCGTTTCACACAGCTACCACTCTCTGAGTAAAGAAGATCCCCCCTCATGTTACCCCTAAACTTTTGCCCCTTAACTCTCAACTCATGTCCTCTTGTTTGAATCTCCCCTACTCTCAATAGAAAAAGCCTATCTACGTCAACTCTATCTATCCCCCTCATAATTTTAAATATCTCTATCAAGTCCCCCCTCAACCTTCTAAGCTCCAAAGAATAAAGACCTAACTTGTTCAACCTTTCTCTGTAATTTAGGTGCTGAAACCCAGGTAACATTCTAGTAAATCTTCTCTGTACTCTCTCTATTTTGTTGACATCTTTCCTATAATTTGGTGACCAGAACTGTATGCAATACTCCAAATTCAGCCTTACCAAAGCCTTGTAACATTACATCCCAACTCCTACGCTCAATGCTCTGATTTATAAAGGCCAGCATACCAAAAGCTTTCTTCATCACCCTATCCACATGAGATTCCACCTTCAGGAAACTATGCACCATTATTCCTAGATCACTGTTCTACTGCATTCTTCAATGCTCTACCATTTACCATGTATGTCCTATTTGGATTATTCCTACCAAAATGTAGCACCTCACACTTATCAGCATTAAACTCCATCTGCCATCTTTCAGCCCACTCTTCTAACTGGCCTAAATCTCTCTGCAAGCTTTGAAAACACTTCATTATCCACAACGCCACCTATCTTAGTATCATCTGCATACTTACTAATCCAATTTACCACCCCATCATCCAGATCATTAATGTATATGACAAAACACTAGACCCAGTACAGATCCCTGAGGCACACTAGTCACCGGCTTCCAACCTGAAACGGTTATCCACCACTACTCTGGCATCTCCCCTCCAGTCACTGTTGAATCCATTTCACTACTTCAATATTAATACCTAACGATTGAACCTTCCTAACTAGCTTTCCATGTGTAACCTTGTCAAAGGCCTTACTGAAGTCCATATAAAGCCACACATGAGGCTGCTTATCAAGTTAAGAGCCCATGGTATTGCAGGAAAGTTACTAACATGTTAGAGCATTGGCTTATTGGTAGGAGGCAGCAAGAGGGATTAAAAGTACCCTTTTTTGTTTGCTTGCCAGTGGTGTTTCGCAGGGTTTAGTGTTGGGACCACTTCTTTTTATACTGCATATAAACGATTTAGATGATGGAATAGATGGTTTTGATGTCAAGTTTGCAGATAACAGGAAGACTGGTGGAGGGGCAGGTAGTGTTGAGGAAACAGGTAGGATGCAGAAGGAGTTAGACAGATTAGGAAGATGGGCAGGAAAGTGGCAAATGAAATACAATGTTGGAAAATGCATGGCCATGCACTTTCGTAGTAGAAATGTGTGGACTATTTTCTAAGCAGGAAGAAAATCCCGGAATCTGAGATGCAGAAGGACCTGGGAGTCCTTGTGCAGAACATCTTGAAGGTTAACTTGCAGGTTGAGTCGATGGTGAGGAAGGCAATTGCCATGTTAGAATTCATTTCAAGAGGTCTAGAATATGAGCAAGGAAGTTATGCTGAAGCTATATGAGACACTGGTGAGGCCTCACCTTGAGTATTGTGAACAGTTTTGAGACATCTTGGAAAAGATGTGCTGGCATTGGAGCAGGTCCAGAGGAGGTTCACAAGGATGATTCCAGGAATGAAAGGGTTATCATACAAGGAATACTTGATGGCTCTGATCTGTACTCGTTCGAATTTAAAAGGATGAGGGGAGATCTCATTGAAACCTTTCAAATGTTAAAAGGCCTATAAACATGGAAAGGATGTTTACCCTGGTGGGAGAGTCTAGGACAAGAGGGCACAGCCTCTGAATACAGGGGCGCTGTTTCAAAACAGAGATGTGCAGAAACTTCTTTAGCCAAAGGGTGGGGAATTTGTGGAATTTGTTGCCACATGCAGCTGTGGAGGCCAGGTTGTTAGGTGTATTTAAGGCTGTGATTGATAGATTCTTGATTAGACATGGCATCAAAGGTTACGTGAAGAAGGCTGGGAACTGGGTTTGAGGAGATTTTTAAAAAACGATCAGCCATGATTGAATGGTGGATCAGACTCAATAGTCCAGTTGCCCTAATTCTGCTATGTCTTATGGACATGAGGGAAAACTGCACAAGGGAATTGCAAAAGAGAATATGCAAGTTCCACACAGATAACTGTGGAGGTCAGAAATGAACCTGTGTCACTGGAGCTACAAGGCAGCAACTTTACCTGTTGTTCAGGTTATGCCCGACGAGACATGGTGAATTTTCTGTTACAACTTCTTCTGCTGTAAAGACTCAAAATGTGCAATGTCTTGACCCGAAACATCAGCAACCCCTTTGTCCCCTGAAGTTTTTTTATGCTCTAGATCCCAGCACCTGGCTTCACTTTGGCCTCCAAAAACAGAAATGTGCTCAACTCCGGGACTGAAGTAAAATCACAATGCAAGAAACTCAGGACTTCATTATGGAGTGATGTTATTGCCAACCACAAGTACATAAGATAGCAGTAGACCCCTTGATCTACCTTACGGCTTGCTCCACCACTCCGGTCATCTTTCACCTAAATGCTCAATCTTCTTAGGAAGTTCACTAATTCAGTTGATTTTACTTATTTCTATGAATTGATTTCAAAACCTTGGCATAACGTACCTCCACAAATCACACTGTGTGAGATACTTTGCTCCAGAAGTTTTCTGTGATATGGCCTTCAGACTTGTGAATAAGTTCAATGTTGTCCATTGTAGCCATTCCTCTAAGTTATTCAATACTTCCCCTCACTAAAATACGATAGAAACAAGAACACAAGAAACATCAAGTTAGCTGAAACAGTACTGATGTTAGGGTAAAATCGGGACAATTTAGATTTGGACATGTGAGCCCTATGTACAATCTTAAACTGTAAAAGACAGTGGCGAGCAAAAAGAGAGGTTGAGTTAATTGACTTGAGAATTGAGTCCCAAATCACATCAGATAAAGAAACATTTAAGTCATGCTCCCAAGCCGTTCTAATTTTATCAAAGGGGGCACTAATTTATCACGAATAAAAGATATTAAGCCTTTATCCAGTGGTTAATAGAAAGAAACAGGTCCACAACGTTTTTCTCAGGCATCGCAAGAAAGTTGGGTAATAAAAGATTGGATTAATGAAATGTCCAATTTGAAGGTACCTAAAGAAATAGGCATTAGGTAGATTGAACTTAGCAGAAAGTTGTTGAAAAGTTGCAAAACGATTATCAATGAAAAGATCTTCAAAATGCTTACACGAGGAAATCTGCAGATGTGGAAATTCAACCAACACACACAAAATGCTGGTGGAACACAGCACGCCAGGCAGCATCTATAGGGAGAAGCACTGTCGACGTTTCCAGCCGAGACCCTTCGTCAGGACTAACTGAAAGGAAAGATAGTAAAAGATTCGAAAGTAGGAGGGGGAGGGGAAAATGCGAAATGTTAGAAGACTGGAGGGGGTGGGGTGAAGCTGACATCCGGAAAGGTGATTGGCAAAAGGGATACAGAGCTGGAGAAGGGAAAGGATCATGGGACGGGAGGCCTAGGGAGAAAGAAAGGGGGAGAGAAGCACCAGAGGGAGATGGAGAACAGGCAGAGTAATGGGCAGAGAGAGAGAGAGAGAGAGCAAAAAAAACTAAATATATCAGGGATGGGGTAAGAAGGGGAGGATGGGCGTTAACAGAAGTTAGAGAAGTCAATGTTCATGCCATCACGTTGGAGGCTACCCAGCCAGTATATAAGGTGTTGTTCCTCCAACCTGACTTAAGCTTTATTAAGTCTAGAACGCTTACCCTTGCATAGATCGGACAAAATAATAGTCTAAGGAATCGAAAAAGGTTTTATAAATAAAAATTGGAATAGACTGAAATAAGTATAAAAATTTAGGAAGGATATACATTTTAATAACATTAACACATACCTACCAGAGACATAGATAAGGGTGACCATTGTGACAAACTGTTTTGTAGAGTTCAAAAGATTGACAAAATTTTCACGAAAAAGTGTAAGAGTGGCAATGCGTCTCTTGTTCATATGTACTGGGCCTGTCCTAGTCTAGAGAAATTTTGGAGAGAAGTTTTCTTAACCTTATCCCATATTCTTAATTGTCACTTAGAACCTAACCCTCTGATTGCTCTTTCTGATACCTTGGGTGAGGCAGACATACATCTGAGTCTGACTACACGTCGAACATTATCTTTTGCTTCTCTTTTGGCTAGACGTTTAATTCTTAGGTGGAGAGATGTTGCCCCACCCACTCATGCTCTATGGCTTAATATTATGTCCTGTTTAGATCTTGAAAAAATTCACTACTCACTTCTCAATTTGTACATAAAGTTTCATAAGGTGTGGGAACCTTTTCTTGAATATTTTCATAACTCGTCTTTAGATTGTCTTTTTTTTTCAGTCCCTTACTTTCAGCTTTTTTTTCCCCTGAGGTAGTAGGCTTTATTATCTTTTGTTCTTATTTTCATTTACATTTACAGTTTTGGGGGTTTGAATACTCCAATTATCATTTCCTACATCTTGCAGTGGTTGGTCTGGAGTTTTTTTTCTGTGGAAGGGGAGAGGATACTTTATATGACTTTATTTTGGGTGCTTTTTTATCATTATTTTGAACCATACTATTGTATGTTTATCTTGCACTGTATTAATCTTTATTTTGCAGTTGGGCTTTTGTCATAGTAATTGTCGAAATGCATAAAAAATTAATAATAAAAAAACATCAAATTAGCTTGATTTCTTTACAAAAAACACAGATGGCAATACATCTGTAAACAGCTACATCAAGTTATGGAGAGCCAAGCCTAACCTCCACATTAAAGTCAATACTTAGCAAAAAAAACACACGAAGCAGATCAACACAGATTGATATTCATTCGTGGCTTACTTTCACTAAAATTATTTATTCTCAGGATAACTGGAATTGCTGACAATAACCAAAACTCCAGGTTAGTCTATGTGACCCATGAGACCATTTTGAAGGGCATTTGGGGTTAATCATATTGAAAGAACATAGAAAGCCTACAGCACATTTCAGGGCCTTCATTTGCAGCTATGCCAAACATATACTTACTTTAGAAATTACCTAGGGTTACCCATAGCCCTCTATTTTTCTAAGCTACAGGTACCTATCCACAAGTCTCTTAAAATTAAGACTCTATAGTATCTGCCTCTACCACCGTCACCGGTGGCCCATTCCACGCACTCACCACTCTCTGCGTAAAAAATTTACACCTTACATCATCTCTGTACGTACTTCCAAGCACCTTAAAACTGTGCTCTCTTGTGTTAGCCATTTCAGTCCTGGGGAAAAGCCTCTGACTATCCACATGATCAATGCCTCTCATCATCTTATACACCTCTCATCCTCCGTCACTCCAAGAAGAAAAGGCTGAGTTCACTCAACCTACTCTGATGCGGCATGCTCCCCAATCCAGGCAACATCCTTGTAAATCTCCCCTATAGTTCCTATACCCTTTCTACAGTTTCCACATCCTTCTTGTAGTGAGGTGACCAGAACTGAGCACAGCAATCTCAAGTGGGGTATGACCAGGGTCATATATAGCAGTAACATTACCTCTTGGCTCTTGAACTCAATTCCACGATTGATGAAAGCCAATACACCATACGTCTTCTTAACCACAGAGTCAACCTGCGCAGCAGCTTTGATTGTCCTATGGTCTCGGACCCCAAGATCCCACTGATCCTCCACACTGCCAAGAGTCTTACCATTAATACTACATTCTGCCATCATATTTGACCTACCAAAATGAACCATCTCACACTTAACTGGGTTGAACACTATCTGCCACTTCTCAGCCCAGTTTTGCATCTTATCGATGTCCCGCTGTAACTGCACGGTTCTAGAATCTGTCTCCCTATCTGTTCCTCGATGTCCCTGTTACTATTAGGTGGTCTATATAAAAAAAAACACCCAGTAGTTATTGACCCCTTCCTGTTCCTAACTTCCACCCAAAGAATCAGCAGACAATCACTCCATGACTTCCTCCTTTTCTGCAGCTGTGACACTATCTCTAATCAGCAGTGCCATGCCCCCACCTCTTTTGCCTCCCAGCCTGCTGTTTTTGAAACATCTAAAGCCTGGCACTCTTTAACCTAGTGGTCGCCAACCCGTCAATCGCGATCAACTGGTCGATCTTTTGAGACTTTCCCAGTAGATCCCGAAAATAAAAAGAAAATGAAATACACAAATACTGTTGAGAGATTGTTTCTGGGTTGTGGGGTTTTAGTTCCGTTCTTTCTGCCCAGTGCGCAAGTCCCCCACCACGCACTACATAGTGTAATCCAGTGGTCCCCAACCACTAGCAACTGGCTTGGAGATGGGCGCCGCCTCTAAACCTGTTCAGCACACCGAATGTTCGTGGGGAACCTGGTGCTAAAATATTCGCAGACGACCTAATTTGGGCTCAGGGTAAGTAGCAGAGCAGCTACGTCGCTGCAATCTACTGAAACAAACTTTTGTCTGCCAATAGATCCTACAAGGGGGGCTGGTGCCCTGTCGCACTCCTCGCTTGGTCAGTCGCTCTCTCTGGACTGCTATCGCCACGGCCCTGGCATGGGAACAGCCACACCCGGCCAAGGTGTCTGGCAGGCGGAGGTTGTCTAATGAGGCACTGAAGCACTCAAAACTGTTTCAGTACCTTGAGTCCAAGCACCCTGCACTTAAAGACAAACCCGTTCAGTTTTTCCAGCAGAAAAACGTGAGCAAGCGGGACAGAAGCTAAGTGCCGAGAGCCACAAAAACTAAGTTGTGGAACAGAGTGGACAAAAGGAACCTGCTTCAAGTATCGCTGTATTCCGGTCGTGTTTAACACCACCCCCCCACTCCAGTCCGCAAGAATATTGTCAATATTAAACCGATCCGTCGGCAAAAAAGGGTGGTGACCCCTGGTGCTCATACATTATTTCTACTTCGGGTTGTGGGGTTTTACTTCCCATCTTTTCTGCCCTGGTGCGCATGCGTGTAACTAATCGATTTGGAGTCGATCTTGGCTTTCACTAATGCTGAGGTAGGGGATCTTGGGCTTCTAAAGCTTGGTGACCACTACTTTAACCATTTCTGCCTGAGTCATCCAATTCTCTGTAATGCCCACATCATCATAGCTCCAAGTACTGATCCACGCTTTAAGCTCATCTGCTTTGTTGCATTAAGCACATCTCAAGCCATCAGTCTGAGCACATCCCTCTCTATCACCTGCCTATCCTCCCTCTCAGTGTCTCCAAGCTTTCTCAATTTGTGAGTTAAAAACTTTAGCAAACCTCCCTCCCAGAATATTGGTCTCCTTCAGATTCAAGTGCAACCCATTCTTTTTGTACAGGTCACGCCTGCCCCAAGAGGTCCCAAGAAATCTGAATCCCTGCCCCCTGCTCCAATCCCTCAGCCATGCATTCTATTCTTATACTCATTGTTGCGTGGTACAGGCAGTAATTCCAAGATTACTGGTTCTCAACTTCCTTCCCAGCTCCCTGTAGTCTGTTTTCAAGACCTCCTCCCTTTTCCTACCTACGTCATTGGCACCAATATGTACCACGACCTCTGGATGTTCACCTTCCCACTTCAGGATATCGTGAGCACGGTTAGAAACATCCCAGACCCTGGCACTTGAAAGCAAACTACCATCTGTGTATTTCCTGTGTCCACAGAATCACCTGTCTGAACCTCTATCTATAGAGTCCCCTATCACTGCTGCCATCCTTTTCCTTTCCCTACTCTTTTGATCCAGAGGCGTGGCCACTGTTGCTTCCCCCAGGTAGGTCATCCCCTCCAATAGTACTCAAACAGTAGTACTTATTGTTAAGGGGGACAGCCACAGGAGTACTCTCTGGTATCTGACTCCTGCCCTTCCCTCTCCTGTCACCCACTTATCTGTCTCCCGAGGCCCCAGTGTGACTTCTTGTCTATAGCTCTCTATTACCTCCTCACTTTCCTTGACCAGATGAAGATCATCGAGTTGCATCTCTAGTTCCCTAACGACCTGCAGCTCAATGCACCTGGCGCAGATGTGGCCATCTGGGAGTCTCCTGGACTTACCACATCCAACTCTGTACGGAACACCGGCCTTGCAGACATACTTCCTATTCTTCGTAAGGAACTTACCTCGCCTCGGCCCATTATCGCCAAAGCCGCATTGAGCCAAATCCTTCCAACTTGGTCACCTGCTCCATAAAGCTGTCATCTGTTTAAATTCTTCCCGCTGGTCTAACTTGCTGATGTCCACGCGCCTGCTCTGTCGTGTCTCGATCAAACTGCTCAAGAAAAAATGTACTTTTAAATTCTTCCTGCCGGTATAACTAGCTGTCGTTCACGTGCCTGCACAGTCGTGCAACGATCAAACCAAAAACAATCTACTCGACCCCAACCTGATGTGCCAAAGCCAGTCTAAAGACTGGCACATGCAAAAGAATGGACCAGAGTCAAATAAATACCCAACTATATAGAGATGGGAAAGAGTCCTTTTATTTTTCACATGTACATCAAAACCTACAGTGAAATGAAGCACTGGTGAATCAGCTTATAGCAAGAGATCATGTTAATTACCACCTTTTATTCATAGGTATTAATAAAACTAACTTCTTGAATTACAGGAATTTGAATGGCCATTCTGTCTTAGTCCAAATGTCTAGATTATAGAGGATGGACAACTCACTGCACACTGGTTCAAACGTCCACAGGTGTTGCAAATTTGACACAATGTGCTCAGAGTCCTTGATTTCCTGCTGAAAGCAATAGAGCTTCTATAACACTTCCAGCTACTTGGGCTGTCTTTGAATAGAAAGTAAAACAATACCCCAAGCTCTCAGAGAAATAACTGTGATGCTCTACCTTGGCTGTTTATATAATACATGTCAAACATCATTCATCACAGTAGCCAGGTGGCAGTTGTGAAAGAGCAAAGATAGTGGAGGAATCCAGTTCTAAAATGCAGTTTTACACAAACATTACCAGAAGGGCTCAAAAAAACTAAGTGGGTAGCATTTTAACCACATTCTGCAGAAGGAAAATCAACTGCAGCTCCACATTCATTCCTGACTTTGGTTGCCACCTATGTGATTGTTTTCTCTCCTTGGGCTCTCACCTCAAGTTCCCTTCCAAAGGCTAAACTTAAAGACATGCTGATTAGAGGTTAATTATCTGAAGTATAGACAGGTGGTAGAACCAGGGTAAAGTAGATGCTGGAGTAAAAGGTAAGTACAAGTGTAAAGGCTGCTCGATTGTCAGTGCAAGCATGGAGAGCTGTAGGACCCATTTCCATGCTGCATGTCTATTTACTATTCTACAGGTACTTTGAATGGAATTAATCAATACTTATCAATAACTAATTATTCTATTATGACAGGATACTGTTTTGATGAATGTAGTCTTAAATGTTGAAAAGTCAATATACAACCCAAATCTGATTCTATACCACCTCACTCCTCAAGACATCCACGGGCTTCATTTTCCATTAATTCATTTGAAACAAGGGCCAGACCAAATACGTATGACTAAAATAGGCCTCAGGGATCTGTTCTGGGACCCCTGCTCTTACTGATGGTTATAAATTACCTGGATGAAGAAGTAGAGGGATGGGTTAGTAGATTTGCTGATGACAAAGGTTGGGAGTGGATAGTGGTTACAGCTGTCAGAGGTTACAGTGGGATATTGATAGGATGCAAAACTGGGCTGAGAAGTAGAAGATGGCGTTTAACCCAGATGAGTATGAGGTGGTTCATTTTAGGTGGTCAAATATGATGGCAGAATATAGTATTAATGGTAAGAGTCCTGGCAGCATGGAGGATCAGAGGGATCTTTGGGTCCAAGTCCGTAGGATGCTCAAAGCTGCTATGTAGGTTGACTCTGTGGTTAACAAGGCACACAGTGCATTGGCCTTCATCAATTGTGAGATTGAGTTTAAGAGCTGAAAGGTAATGTTGCAGCTTATATAGGACCCTGGTCAGACCCCACTTCAGAGTACTGTGCACCCAATTGTGGTCGCCTCACTACAGGAAGGACGTGGAAACCAGGGAGGAGGTGCCAAGAAGATTTACAAGAATATTGCCTGGACTAGGGAGCATGCGTTATGAGAATAGGTTGAGTGAACTCGGCCTTTTCTCCTTGGAGAGATGAAGGATGAGAGGTGACCTGATAGGGGTGTATAAGATGATGAGAGGCATTGATCATGTGTATAGTCAGAGGCTTTTTCTCAGGGCTGAAATGGCTAGCACAAGAGGGCACAGTTTTAAGGTGCCTGGAAGTAGGTACAGAGGTGATGTCAGGGGTAAGCTTTTTATGCAGAGTAGTGAGTGCATGGAACGGACTGCTGGCAATGATGGTGGAGGTGGATATGATAGGATCTTTTAAGAGACTCCTGGATAGGTACATGGAGCTCAGAAAAATAGGGGGCAATGGGTAACCCTAGATGATCTCTAATGCAAGGACGTGTTCGGCACAGTTTTGTGGGTCGAAGGGCCTGTATTGTGCTGTAGGTTTTCTTTGTTTCTAAACAATCTCTTGCCAACAGTCTCTTGATGAGGTTGATATGGTGAACTGTTGAAAGATAAGAGTGTTAAAATTTAGAACGATGTTTCTGAAACAGTCTAATATTTGGGTTTTTAAAGTGTAGTGTTGAGAATCTGCACTTCAAAATCACAACATCAATGCAAGCTACTGGGAAAAACTTAGATCCTTTTACTTAGTAATACTAGTCTTCACATCCAAGCCAGAATGTTGACATATTGCATGACTTACATTTATATACATCCTTAAGCCTCCAAGCTTGTGGCATACAATCAATGAAGAGCAGTTACAATGGCAAGCAGACCAACTCTTTTGACGTTATCTGAATGGATTAGGCAATAGCTAACTAAACAGGGGCTTACCCTGCTCGTCCTAAAATACAATATGAACTTTTTATTTTAACTATTGACACACAGTGCTGAACAGGCCCCTTCTGTCCTTTCAAGCCACACTGCCCAGCAACCCCGTTTAACCCAAACCTAATCATAGGGCAATTTACAATGAACAATTAGCTTACCAACTGGTATGTCTTTGGACTGTGGGAGGAAGCTGGAGCACCCGGAGGAAACTCGCGTGGTCGCAAGCAGAACTCATAAATTCCTTGAAGGCAGTGGCAGGAAATGACTTCTGAAAGTAGACCAAATTTCAACAGGGAATCTTATACTACATGCAATGTTCGGTTTATTTAAACAAATATGCAGTTGCCTGAACTAATAAAAAGCCAGTGAGGAGATATTTCAGAGAAAAACATCCACATAAAACATTCAGATCTTGAATGCCCAGCAAGAGTGGAGACATCAACTCCATAATTCACTTAAATAGTACATGGATACATATTTGACACGATGGGATGAACTGGTTCTTCTGTAGTGAAAGAGGATGCTCCAATTGGGACAAAACACTATCTGATCAAAATCTCATGCTTTCAAGCTCTTCCTTAGCACAGGAACATTACTGGACAGCAGTGAGGTAGTAGTTCTTTGCTGGCGCAACCAGTTCATAACTGATGGCAAATGAAGCTTCCCCTGCTTAGAGATTGGGCAGCAGGAATACTCTCACCTGTAACCACAATTAACATTTAGAGCATATCATACTTTATTCCCCACTACCATAACTTAGCATGATTTTTGAAGTTCTTGCCAAATGCTTTACAGATTAAGGGCATAATAGCGCTGCAAAAATATTAGTCTTTGTGTAGTGAAATTCTGCATTTCTCTGTAACATCTTCCACAGCATTCAGCTTATATACTGCTCATGCAGGCTGCTGGGTTCAAGGAAGCAGAAAAGAAGATTCCAAGCTCTCAGAGTAATTTTCCATTCTCTTCACAAGCTGTTCAGATAATACATGCCAAACATTACTCATCACAGAACCAGGGAAGTGGATTGGCAAGTAAAGTACTCCAAAGATTCCTTTTAAGAACACTTCACATTGTTAACTTACCCTCAAAGTGACTTGGATCCGCTCCATTTTGCACCTGCTCTTCACGAACCCTACAGTATCTGGACAGCAAAGATGCATAAATCAGGATGCTTGCTTGACGTTCAGTACTATCATCCCCTCAAAAGTACTCAATCAGTTTAAAAATCTTGGCCTCAATACTCCTTGATTTTCTCACTTATAGAACCCAGTCAGTTCAGATTGGCAAAAACATCTCCACAATCTCCATCAGCACAGATGAACTTAGCCCCCTGCTCTATTCACTTAATGCTTATTACTGTGAGGCTAAGCACTGCTCCAAAGCCATATTTAAGTTTGCTAACGACACCACTGTCAAAGATGGTGATGAATCAGGAGATTGAAATCCAGCTGAGTGATGCCACAACATCTAACTCAATGTCAATAAGACCAAGTAGTTGATTATTGACTTCAGGCTCTTGAACCAGAAGGGGATAATTTCACTTGCTCCAGCATTGAACTGGTCCCACAAACTATGGAGTTACTTTCAAGGACCCCTCACCCCAATATTTATTATTTATTTGTTTGTTGTTTTTCCCTTTCATAGATTCTATTGTGTTTCTCGCAAGATGACAAATCTCAGGTTTGCATACTGTGGCATATACAGTATGTATTTAAATAATGAACTTACTTTGAAGAGAAACTCCAAACCTGCTTATCTTTTCCTCAGAAGACTACATTCTTGGAACTTGTTTATTACTGCTAACTAGATCTCAAGTGGATCTGTTCACGACAGTCCTATTAGCTGCATAATATCGATTTCTTCCAATTTCTGACTTTTCCCCATTTCCCCTGCTTCTTATAAAAATCTACAACTTATTACAAACTGCAGCAGCACAGATATGGTAGACAATGAAGAGTCTTTTACAGAGATTGGAAATATAAAATATCACAACACATAACTTTCATTTGTTTAAGGTAAGAGGGCAAATTTAAATGAGATTTAAGTGGTAAATTTATAAAACTATGAGAAGCATTTAAAGAACTGGCAATTAAAATATACTTCCCAGAGTTGAAATGTTAATTAGTACAGAACATGTATTTAAGGTGGTTTGGGAGGAAGAGAGTAAAAGTTCAAAGGATATGAGCAAGATTATTTTTTCTATATGCACTCATAGGCTGCAAAGAGTGGATCTGATTGGAACACTAAGACGACATATTTATTGACAGACATGAATATCCAGGAAGGAGGAATAAGGACCACGTTCAGGCGTCAGAAACTTTGTTTAATTCAGGCATCGTGAGCCGAAGAGCCGACTCCATGTGCTGTACTGATTTAACGGTCAAATTTCTTCACATCGATCGCTAGATGCCTAAGTATTCTGCCAGAGGTGATAGTAGAAGCAGATGCTATAACAACATTTAAGAGGTACTGAGACACATTTAGACCGGTATGCACCATGTAAAGGCAGATGAAGACTGGCTTCATGGTTGGCACAGGTGTGATCGGCCTAAGCGACTGTTTCTTTGTTGTCTATAATTATATTTAAACTGAATTTAAGGACTAAATTAACAGAAGTTCCAGTCCGGGTGAATCCCTAGGGTCCAAATACACCGCCTAACGTAGACCAGGAAACCGAGTTCAGCAAACTCAGCGTGGAGCCGGTGGCACCGTACTGGGCCCATAACACGCGGTTGCGCCACCTGTTCCGCGCTGCAATGCAATGTAATGCTCTGCCCTGCCCTGCCCTGCCCTGCCCCCCTCAACCGCCACCATTCAGCGCCCCATACCCACCCGTTAACCAGGACCCATCTCACCTCTGCCGCGCCGCGAACGAAAAGAATTTCCGGGGCGCATGCGCGGAATATTCTTCCTCCCCACGGGTCCGCCCATTTAATTTCCATGGTAACCACGGGAAAGGGAGGTGGCCGTGAGGACAGCCAATAGGAATAAAAGGACTAGCTTGATTGACATGAAAGTGTCACGAGCAGTGGTCCAGCGTTTCGAATAATGCTGCCACGGTGTGGAACTTCAGTAGATTTGGCTGCATGTAAGTGAAAAAAATAAGTGCACAGAAAAAAAATAACACAGCAACTATATTTTGGGATTATAGTTTATTTATTGGAATTAAATGTTATACTTCAGTTTACCGATAGTCAGCAATTTCCTCGATTCAGGTGTGCTGAGGAAGTTTGGAATAGTGTTACAGTGCTTTTGCTCCAAATGACTGGAGATTGCTTCACGTCCTCACCTCCCTCCCAATTTATTGGAACTGAAGGAACTTCGAAGACTCCTTTATGATTTGTAACCATTAACTCTCGAGCGACAAAAAACGGGAGCTAAAACAATTTTGTTACAGTTTTAAAACTAGTCTTATTCAGAAAACTGGGAGTAATACTTCGACGTTGCCTTCTTAACAGGTAAGGCAAACACTTCAATGGATTAAAATCTATTCCGATTTGTTTCTCCTTGGTTGCTGCGTTTGTGCAGTTTCATCTAGAATCAGAATGGTATTGAATTACGTCAACCAATTGGTTACTGCTTTTTGTATCAAAAAATACCTTTACAAAGGACGCTGTTCTTTTCTCTTCGACTGAGGTGGTGCCTTTATAAATTTAAACGCCCGCCTTTATTGTAAATTAGATTAGATGTCCATTTTGCTGTAATGCTGACCTACGACCCATGTTACATTTTGTCAGGATGTACCGTCACAGCACGAAGACTTTTGTAACGTTTTATGGTCATTATTAAGCATCAGCTAAATTAAAATTTCCTTTCATCGTGTGATGCTGTGTTCTGCTCTGTCAGCTTCATGACATTAAACTAAACTAAGCAGCAAGTAAATAATGTATAGAACCCACACAAACGGGTAATCAAAATCTGAATACGCTCCTTTAGTTTTGATTTGTTTTTGTTATTGCTGTAATGTTCATCTGATGATCTGAACTTGGCAGAGAAAGATTCTGATTCTGAGAACAGCTACATCATGTTGTACTGTTATTTTTTAAATTTAAGATTATTCTCTGAGTGGCAGTGTTAACAGTAAATCTTTATTCATTGCCTGATCTGCTAAATGTAGATAGACGCTGCAGCACAGCGATTTAGTGACCAGAGAGTCTGTGAAGTAATCTCATTCCTGCAGCACTATTCTATGCGTATTGCGTGTGTGTCTGCTTTATACTTGGCAAACACGAGGAAATCTGCAGATGCTGGAAATTCAAACAACACACAAAATGCTGGTGGAAAACAGCAGGCCAGGCAGCATCTATACGGAGAAGCGCTGTCGACGTTTCAGGCCCAGACCCTTGGTCAGTCTGCCTGTTCTCCAACTCCCTCTGGTGCTCCTCTCCCCCTTTCTTTCTCCCTAGGCCTCCCGTCCCATGATCCTTTCCCTTCTCCAGCTCTGTATCCCTTTTGCCAATCACCTGTCTGGCTCTCAGCTTCACCCCACCCCCTCCAGTCTTCTATCATTTCGCATTTTCCCCTCCCCCTCCTACTTTCAAATCATTTACTAACTTTCCTTTCTGACAAAGTCTGACGAAGGGTCTTGGCCTGAAACGTTGACAGCTCTTCTCCCTATAGATGCTGCCTGGCCTGCTGTGTTCCACCAGCATTTTGTGTGTGTTGCTTTATACTTGCTTTCTTTTGCTTTTCCACTCAGCCTTACTTTCAGATTCATTTATATATGGAAACATATAGTGCAATGCGTCATTTGCGTTGTCCTGGGGGCAGCCTGCATGTGTCGTCACACATCCTGACACTATCATAGCATGCCCACAATGCTTGGTAGAACAACACCGCAAGCTACAAAATAACAACAGCAAAATTTGCACCTTTCCTCCCTCTCCCTCATACCCACAGATAGTCCTCCAACCCCAGGATGGACTCCAGGCAACCAGTCTCCAATGGACGTGGACTCGAAGAGAATGCAACTCTGACTTCCCCACTGGATTCAGAGTCATAGACCCAGGGCCTCAGCCATGTCTTTGACTTTAGGCTTTCATCTTTGATATTGACCCCAGGACTATTGGCCAAGTCTGTGGGTATATTTAAGGAGGAAGTTAATGATTTCCTGATCTGTTAAGGCTTCAAAGGTGAGAAGGCAGGTGTATGGGGTTGAATGGGATCCCAGATCAACCATGGTGGATAGACCAGACTCGATGGGCTGAAAAGCTTAATTCTGCTCCTATGTCTTAAGATCTTATGGACTGACCAAGGACATGACCCTGAGCTCCAAGGTTTGAACTCTGGACTCACTGATGAAGGGACCGCCTATCCATCTATCAATTTCTCTATTCATCCAGCTCTCAACGGGCTGTAAAGTAGAGAAAAAAAATAAGCTGCAATTTGCATTGAATGTATCCATACAGGTGTCTAGGAAATGTATCTGTAAATTACAGCAGCATACCTGGTTATAATTGTCTTGTATTAAATGGGTCTATCATCGCCGGGTGTAAGTCTATGGTATTTGGGGATCTGCTTTGCCAGCTGCAGTATATTAATGACACTTGTTGGTGTTCTATCAGTATCTAACTCTATTTTAAATACATCTGCTCACATTATGTGCTACATTTTACCAAAACAAACATTTACATGGGGAAGGGGAATTGATTAGATTCCAGCTTTTGTAGTTATTATCCCCTGAATAGCAAGTAATCAGCTGAAATCCTACAGTTCATCACTGGAAAAGACCTTTCCCACCAATGAAAAGTCTACAGTACTGTGCAAAAGTCTTAGGGGAATATATACATATTTTTTTAATCGAAGCAAGAAGCGGAGAGGGAAGAGGTAAAAGAAGCTCGGAGAGAAGCTGTTTTTTTTTAACTGATCGGGGCAAAGAGGCTAGACTGCGCAGGCGTGTGATGTAGCGTGCCAAAGGGTTAAAAGGGAAAGGAAGTTTTCAACGGTCATTTAAATTGAAGCAAGAGGTTGAGAGGGAAGAGGTAAAAGAAGCTCGGAGAGAAGCTGTCTTTTTTAACTGATCAGGGCAAAGATGCTAGACTGCGCAGGTATGTGAAAGTCAGCCTCTGAGATCAGCGGGGGAATTTTAAAAAGTGAGCAGAGGCTAAGTACCAGCTTCACTTCAGGTGAGGTAAGGTTGGGTAAGCTCCTTTAGATAATCTAATTAGCTTAGGAGTAGGTAATGAAGGCAGCAGTTAGGGCAGTCGAGTACTCCGTTTGTAGTATGTCTGTTGTCCCTGATGACTACACCTGCAAAAGGTGCATCCAGCTGCAGCTCCTGATGACCGTGTTAGGGAGCTGGAGCTGGATGAACTTTGAATCATTCGGGAAGCAGAGGCAGAAATAGACAGGAGTTTCAGGGAGATAGTCACCCCTAGGACTCAAGAGACAGGTAGTTGGGTGGCTGTCAGGAGAGGGAAGGGGAATAGACAGGAAGAGCAGAGCACCCCTGTGGCTGTTCCCATCAACAATAAGTATACCGTTTTGGATACTGTTGATGGGGATGACCTACCAGGGACAAGTTGCAATGGTTGCGTCTCTGGCACCGAGACTGGACATGAGGGGACATGAGACAGAACTTCTTCACTCAAAGGATGGTGGAAACGTGGAACGTTCTTCGAGAGGAAGTTGTGGATATGGGTTCGATTTCAACACTTAAGAGAAGTTTGGATAGGCACATAGATGGGAAGGGTATGGTACCATGGGTCAATGGTACCAGGCAGAATACTAGTTCAGCATGGACTAGATGGGCTGAAGGGACTGTTTCTGTGCTGTATAACCAAAGTCAGGAAGAGTCATTTATATCAAGACTGTCAATCAGGACAGCAGTATATTGAAGGAGATATAGGGGCATAGCAGATAGTGCGCTGCTTCACAGTTGCAGAAACCTGGCTGCAATCCTAATCTCCCTGTGGAGCTTGCATATTCTTCCTGTGACCCAGTGGAGTAGCACTCATTGAGCGCATGCCAAAGAATTGGCCTCACCTACTAAAGGACTGAATGCCTCACTGGAACAAGTGTTCACAATGCTACTTCACGTTATATGCACCATTTGTGATATGACACGTACTGAGTTGCTATGATCTGCTTTGATTTTCCCCTTAACTTAAGTTAAATGTGTCCACAACTTAATATGGAATAAAGCAGAATCTGGTTTATTGTCACTGACATTAGTCATGATTTTTTTTTAATTTAGTGGAAGAATTACAGTGTAGGCATGACAAACTACTAGAAGTTACACTAAATAAATAAATAGTTCAAAAGTGTATTAGTGGGGTCATGTTCATGGGTTTATGGACCATTCAGAAATTTGATGGTAGCAGCTGTTCATAAAAAGCTGAGTGTGTGTCTTCAAGATTCATTGATAAATGGAACTTGAGGATTTCAATCCCTGGACTTTAGCTGACTGATTTTTCAGGAGCTTGCTGCCTTGGGGTTGTTCCTGTAACACTGGGTTGGATGGATGAAGGAAATAGAGTACTTTCACCACCACTGGAATATATCTAATGTGGCTGTCAACTGCTGTACAGATTAGACAATGGAGGGACATGTCTTTCTGCTGGCATCTGCTACAAATGAGTAGCTGGTGGATTGGCTTCACTCATGTTGCATCCATGACCATTTTGTTGATACTATTGTTTATAAGGAAGAACATTGAGAAAAGAGGGGGAGAGAGAGTGAGTAGTAACATCCTATCTTTATTACTGCTCAGATTTGTTATTGGTTATTAATACTTTTCAATATTTGAGTGGTATGTAAGCCTTTGATGATACAAAGGTTGGGGGTGTTGTAGATAGTGTGGAGGGCTGTAGAGGTTACAGTGGGACATTGATAGGATGCAAAACTGGGCTGAGAAGTGGCAGATGGAGTTCAACCCAGGTAAGTGTGAGGTGGTTCATTTTGATAGGTCAAATATGATGGAAGAATATAGCATATGGCAAATATGGCAAGACTCTTGGCAGTGTGGAGGATCAGAGGGATCTTGGAGTCTAAGTTCATAGGACACTCAAAGCTGCTGTGCAGGTGGACTGGGTCATTAAGAAGGCATACGGTGCATTGGCCTTCATTAATCGTGGGATTGAGTTTAAAAGCTAAGAGGTAATGTTGCAGCTATAGAGGACCCTGGTCAGACCCCGCTTAGTTCTGGTTACCTCACTACAGGAAGGACATGGAAACGATAGAAAGGGTGCAGAGGAGATTTACAAAGATATTGCCTGGATTGGGGAACATGCCTTATGAAAATAGGTTGAGTGAATTCAGCCTTTTCTCCTTGGAGCGACGGAGGATGAGAGGTGACCTGATAGAGGTGTACAGGATAATGAAAGGCATTGATCATGTGGATAGTCAGAGGCTTTTTCCCAGGGCTGAAATGGCTAGCACGCGAAGGCACAGCTTTAAGGTGCTTGGAAGTATGTACGGAGGAGATTTCAGGGGTAAGTTTTTTATGCAGAATGGTGAGTGCGTGGAACGGGCTGCCATCAGTGATGGTGGAGACGGAAATGATAGAGTTTTAAGAGACTCCTGGAGCTTAGAAAAATTGAGGGCTGTGGGGAAGCCTAGGTAGTTCTAAGGTAAGGAGACGTTCGGCACAGCCGAAGGGCCTGTATTGTGCAGTAGGTTTTATGTTTCAGTCTAGCCTTCTGTCTTCCTTTCAGCAGTAAACAACCATCTGCATTGGAATCATGTTAAACTCAACCCTCTATGCAGTGAGGAAAAGGAAGAGACCAACACAGAAAATGTATGCCTTCTTCAAAAAGATGGTGATGTAATATTTTCCTGAAGGTTCAGTTGCATGCATATAAAACCATCAATTATAGATACTGTAGATAAAAGCATGAAACAATCCAACTTTGACCTTTGACATCCTGAAGAAAGGTCTTGGCCCAAAACTTTGACTGCTTATTCCTCTCCATAATTTTTGCCTGACCTGCTGAGTTCCTCCAGCATTTTGTAAGTGTTGCCCTGAATTTTCAGCATTTGCAGAATCTCTTGTGTTTATGACTTTGATTTGGATGATTTGAATAGAACAAAGAATGCAATTTATGCCTAGCATTGGTTGTCCCATAGAGAAATGGAGAAAGGATCTTCACATCATAGGGACTTAACAGGGTAGATACAGTATGGTCATGCAAGGAGAAATAATCAGAGAGGTTGATGACAATGGGAGCAAGTCCATGGGAGCAGAGAAGTAAAAGAGGCTAAAGGAAGATTTCAGCATTATGAAGATGAATGGGGGAGAAAGTTATCTACATGGGATGTCAGTTATAATCACTGAGATTAATCACAGTGATTAAGAGAAACAGCTTTGTGAGGTTCTGGAGCATGGAATGCTTACTTTAGGAAGCTAATGAAATGGAGGGTGTTACATATGGTAAAGGAAAACAGAACATAGAACACCACAGCACAGTGCAGACCCTATAGCCAACAATGTTGTGGTGACCTTTCAACCTCCTAAGATCAATCTAACCCAGGGGTTCCCTGCCTAAGATCCACAGATCTTGTGTCTTTAAATGAAATAAATCAGGCAGAAGTCCTGTTCCTAATGGCTGATAAGGTGCACATGCTGCTTATGTTGTTAGGGAGCTTGCAGGATTGCTTTGTTGCAATGTTCATGGAATTTTGATATAGCAGTCAATGGAAACTTGGTTTAGGGAAGGACAGGATGGGCAGATTAATGTTCTGGGGTAAGGAGTTGAAGATGTGATAGAGGGGATGCGGGAGTAGAAAAGAATTTACACTACTGATTCGAGACAACATAGCAGCAGTACATAGAGAGGATATCCTGGAGGGATCATCCAATGACCCAATATGGGTACAATTTAGGAATAAGAGGGGGTTAGTCACTTTGCTGGGGGCATCGTCAATAGCCAACTGTAGTAAGAGAATGGAATTAAGTAAACAAATTGCAAAAAGATATAAGAATTTCAACTTTTCCAAGATTGACTGTGATTGCCTTAGTGTAACAGATTTAGATGGGGTGCAAGTGGCTTAAGTGCATCCAAGAAAGTATTTTGAAACAATATGTAGCGAGAGCTGCTAGACACAGGGCTGTTACAGAGAAAGTGCTATCTAGGTAACCAAATAAAGCTCAAGGGCCACAATGAGTTAGATTGGGAGAAACAAGAATTCATCTTTAGGGTATAGGAGGTAAATTTGAGGGTATTTTAACAGAGGGATAGAAATTGTCCTTCAGTCTGGTGATACAAGATCTCATGATTTTGTATCTACTGCCCGATAGGAGAGGGCCATGGTGGGAAGTGTTAAAATTAGATTGTGAGCAATTAATTAATTGGCTGTTAAAGTGTTTTGGACATGTTCTCGGATTGTAGACATTCTATATCAATGCAAGCTTGTATTTTTTTTCTCTAGTAAGCCAGATGTTGTCAAATCCAATTCATCCAAGAGACATCGGGCACGAATGAATACTGAACTGGAGCAACTGGCTGAGGTGTTGCCATTTCCCAAGGAGGTGATCAACAAACTGGACAAGTTGTCAGTTCTCCGGCTCAGTGTCAGCTTCCTGAGAGCCAAGCGCTACTTTGAGGGTAAGAGCATCATTGTACATACCAATGTATCTTCACCCTGAAGGGTGACTTTGTTTCCAGCTGCCTAACACAGGCTGTCACTTAAAACTTTGAAAAACTTCTATAGATGCACAGTAGAGGGTATCCTGACTGGTTGCATCACAATCTAGTATGGAAGCACCAATGCCCAAGTCTACAAAATGAGGTGGGTACAACCCAGTTCCATCTCAGGCAAATGCCTCCCCACCGTTGAGCACTTCTACAAGGAGTGCTGCCTCAAGAAATCAGCATCTATCATCAAGGAACCCCACCATCCAGGCCATACTTTCTTCTCACTACTACCAACAGGCAGGAGGTACAGGAGCCTTAGGTCCCACAGTACCAGGTCAGGAACAGTTATTACTCTACAAGCATCAGTTAACCAGTGTGGATAACTTCACTCACGTCAACTCAACTGATTTCACAATCTACAAACACACTTTCAAGGGCTTTACACTCATGTTGTCAATTTTTTTAATGATTTGGACAATTTGTTTCATTTTCCACTTAGGTTGTTTGTTAGAATTTATTTATGGTTTTTCATAAATTCTATAGTGTTTCAATGTCCCTGTAAATGTCTTCAAGACAATGAATCTTGGAGTAGTATATGGTGACAAATACGTACTTTGATAATAACAAATTTGTCCTGCAAACCACAACATGCTGATGAGTTAAGTCACTAAAATGCTTTTGTTTCTCTGAGATTTCTCAAAATGCCCCAAGGTCAGAAAATGAGTTTTATTCATCATAACTAGTGGAATTTTGACATCAGCTATTCTGATGATGCAAACATGTTATTAAAAAGCCAGTCCAATTAGCCCCACAATCCTTTATCTTAGTGGTTCTGTATGGAGTGCTGAAGACTGGCACAGTTTCAGACTAAACATTGATTAGCTTTTTCCCCTTCTAATAAGGGTCCTTCACCTAAATGGCAACTGTTTCTCTTCCCAGTCACGGATTTAGTTCCTCTAGCATGTATTATTATGGAAGGACTGGTTATTGTGCTGGAACTTGGAGAATATTTCTATAGGTTGAATAATAATAGGAACCTTCTAACACCACAGCTTGTGTGAAAAGACCAGCTCCATATTGTACATTAAAAGTGCTTGGTCACTTGTGGTCTGAGCGTAATTTAAAATAAAATATTTTGCAGGAAACTTTCTGAAAGTGGCAGGTGAATTTAAAGCTTGCACTGTGATAAAGCCTGTCCCCAGAGTCATTTTTTTTCACTCTACTTCAACATCTAATTGATATTAATCAAGCAAGTGTAACAGTGACAGGCCTTTTGACAGAATGGCATCAGATTCAGATTTGGATTTATTCACTTATCCTGTGTACTTTGAAACGTACAGTGTAATGTGCCATTTGTATGTAATGCCCTGGTTAAGATTTTTACTGCTATCCTGGGAGGTGTTTTTATTCAGTAGTTTTCTAATAAAAAAAAATAAATCTGCGTGCCCTGCTGGTAGGATGTTTTTGTTTCAGCTAAAGATAAGGAACACTGTTTTTCAATTTAGGAATGTTGTGTTAGGCAATCAAGATGGTGGGATTGGGAGAAAATTCTAGAGAGAGCTAGGCTGAGAGAGATTTGTGATGGACAGTGGTGGTGTTTGTGGTCTTTTGGGGGAGATGTGGAGAAGAGAAGACGCTTGTAGGATTCAATCCTTTATTACAAGGAGTGCTTCGTAAGACAAATGGGAAGCTCTACTGGTGATTGGTGATGAGAATTCAGTGCTGTGAATAAGTTATACCCAGCTTTTGGAAGAAATGATCTTCACTGGTCATGTGCACATTTAGACTGGTCTAACTGTAATGGGCCCTTTTTTTCCTGTTATTTTCCTTCTCAACTATTTGATAAAGCTGAAATTTATAAATATACTTGCTTTATAATTTTAAGCTGGTGTAAAATTTGTGGTTTCTTGGCAAACGGTAATTCTGTATAGGCAATACTTGTACAGCATTCACTCAAATTGAGGTTTCTTATATTGGAATTCCCAATGTTTCTGTTTGGTTGAATCCCAAATCACAATCGACCCTAGACGTGTATTGTTTATGAAAGGTGGCCTTCTCCCCTGCTGAGTCACATAGCTGTTCGCAGAGATAGCTGACAAGCTGAGTTTGTATATGAGCCCTTGTGAGAGTGTTACATGCGTCGGCCACCAGCACAAGCTCAGGATATGCTGGGGGCAGCACGCAAGTGTGCCACCCATTCCCACCATGTTCACAGAACATCACCAGCAATAGCAAAAACAAGTCCCATTCCTCTCTCCCAGCTATGCACGGGTGCAGACAGTCCTCCAGCCCCAGAAGAGGCTGTCTCTGGCCCTCCAGCCTCCAGTGGACTCAGATTTGTAGACTTCAATTTTCCCCAGTGGACTCTAGATCACAGATCCAGGCTTCAGTCATTGTGTTTTGACTTCCAGACTTCTGATCGATCTTTGGGCTTCAATCTTTGATAGTAACTCCAGGACTTACCAATGCTGGGACAAGGACCTTGAACACAAGGCCTCAATCTACAGGCTCGCTGATGGAGAGACCGCTATCACTGTTTAATGCCAATCTTAGCTTAGATTTGTAAATGGAAGTCTGTAAACCCAGATGCAGAGCCTTTGATGTACTCCATGTCTCCATTTTGGACTTGGCAAGTGGTAAGCTTACTGATTGTAGTTACACTGGACAACAGCCAAGAAGGAAAAGACTGCCAGGGAGCAGATAATACTCAGTCACCTACCAGCCTACTCATGGCAATTCTTCAAATAAAGATATTTCAGATAAATCTCAGTGCAGCTTGCTAAAGCAATACAATTAAGTTAGCGTTCTGAGTCCCATTGCTTTGTTTTATAAGAAGGCAGCAAGCTGAGAGAATTTTGCCAGCATTTTCAGTAGGGTTTGGCTTGTTTCCATGTAACTCGCCCTGCAGTATCAGATCTACATCTGTTGGAGAGCTCTGACAGTGTTTCAGATTCTGTCCCTTAAAGAAGCCACCCTTTCCTGCGGTTCGGCATTGTGTGCCTAGAAACAGGAGATTAAAGCCTGTCTGGGCATATCTCCAAAACCCTTCAATAACTGGTACTTAATTTACTGCACGCTCAGTTTACACTCTATCAGTTTAGCAGGCAAAGAGGATATATTGTTTGCCCTGCAATCATATTACAGTATTACCTGTAATTATTGGCTCTCTTGAGTACTTAGCAGTGTACTAAACAATGAAAAGTAACACCATATTTCACGTCGTTTGGCAATAAGGGATTATAGGTTATATAAATAAAATCAGGGTTTTATTTAATG
This sequence comes from Hypanus sabinus, assembly GCF_030144855.1. NCBI lineage: Eukaryota > Metazoa > Chordata > Chondrichthyes > Myliobatiformes > Dasyatidae > Hypanus > Hypanus sabinus. Next base: position 11,540,251 of record NC_082722.1, on the reverse strand, counting down.
TTAAGATTCCCTATAACAATTATAAAATATTTTCATAAGACTTTTGCTGTTGACTCAGATTATAATGAAAAATTTCTTGATTTTTTTCCCTCAGAGTTAGTACATGGGAGAATTACTACTAGATGTGGGGGCCCATATCAGTAAATAAATTAATAAATCAGTAAATAAATTGGTCAGGAAGAATGTAAAAGGAAAGGCAATGACAGTGGGTGTACAAAGGCTGAAAAAGTTTCTGTATGTTCAAAGTAAGGAATTAAAATTAGTGGCCATTATGACGCAGAGGGCTTAGTGTTTTCAATCAAAACTTTCTCAGAGTTCCAGTGAAGGATCTTTTTCTCTTTTTTTTTCTTTTCAAATGTCAACAAATCTACTGTGCATCTCAATCATGCTTCTGCCTCTTTGTAAATAGAGATAAAGCAACATACATCCTGAGTCACAGAAATCTTGTCATCTCAACATTGAAAGTTCAAGACTCCAACTCCAATGAGAGGCATAAGGCCCAAATGCTCTTTTCCAGCAACTATTCCTTCAGATCCCCGTGGATGTGCATTTTCCTTGGCGTTGTAATGGGTGCTGACATTAGCAAAATGTTGGAATATACATGCAGAGGTCAGTTTATTAGATACCTCCTGTACCCAACAAAATGGTCACTGAGTCTTCTGCTGCTGTAGGCCATCCACTGTAAAGTTTGAAATGTCAATTCAGAAATGCTGTTCTGCACAAGTTGTAAGTTGTGGTTATTTGCATTACTGTTGCCCTCCTGTCAGTTTGAACCATTCTGGCCATTCTCCTCTGACCTTTAACAAAACATTAACAAAGTGTTTTTGCCCACGGAATTGCCAATCACTAGATTTTTTTTTTCATACCATTCTCTGTAAACTCTAGAGACTTGTGTGTGAAAATTCCAGATTTTCTAAGATACTCAAATCACCTGGTCTGCCACCAACCATCATTCCATGGTCAAAATCACTTAGTTCACATTACTTCCCCATTCTGCTGTTTCGTCTGAACTTCTGGAATCTAGACTACAGTGCCTATAAAAAGTATTCACGGCACCACCCCCCCAGAAGTTTTCATATTTTAGTGTTTTACAATATTGAATCACAGTGGATTTAATTTGACTTTTTTGACACTGATCAACAGAAAAAGACTCTTTCGTGTCTAAATGAAAACAGATCTCTATAAAGTGATCTAAATTAATTACAAATATAAAACACAAAATAATTGATTGCATAACTATTCACCCCCTTCAAGTCAGTACTTAGTAGATGCAGCTTTGGTAGCAATTACTCCCTTGAGTCTGTATAGATAGGTCTCTCAGTTTTGCACATCTGGACATTGCAAATTTTTCCCCATTCTTTACAAAACTGCTCAAGCTCTGTCAGATTATACAGGGATCGTGAATGAACAGCTCTTTTTAAGTCTAGCCACAAATTTGCCATTAGATTGAGGTCTGGACTCTGACTTGTTCACCCAAGGACATTCATTTTGTTGTTTTTAATCCATTTCTGTGTAGCTTTGGCTTTATGCTTGCTAGTCTCTTGCTGGAAACAAATCTTCTCCCAAGTCATAATTCTCTGGTAGACTCCATCAGGTTTTCCTCCAGGATTTCCCTGTATTTTGCTGCATTCATTTTTCCCTCTACCTTCATAGCTTTCCATTGTTTGCTGCAGGGCAGCATCCCACAGTGTGATGCAGCCACCACCATGCTTCACGGTAGGGATGGTGTGTTTTTGATGTGTAGGCTTACACCAAACATAGCATTTAGTCTGATGGTCAAAAATCTGCATTTTGGTTTCATCAAACCATAGAGCCTTCTTCCAGCCAACTTCAGAGTCTCCCACATGCCTTCTGGCAAACTCTAGCTGAGATCTCATATGAGTTTTTTTCCAACAGTTGCTTACTGTTTGCTACACTCCCATAAAGCTGCAGATGGTGAAGCATTTGGGCAACAGCTGTATGCACAGTCTCTCCTATCTCAATCACTGAAGTTTGTAACCCCTCCAGAGATGTCGTAGGTCTCTTGGTGGCCCCGCATTAGTTCCCTTGCACAGTCTCTCAGTTTTTGAGGACAGCTTGCTCTAGGAAGATTTACTGCTGTGCTATAGTCTTTCCACTTATTGATGATTGACTTAATTATACTCTGAGATATTCCGTGAAACATAGTACATAGAAACATAAAAAAACCTACAGCACAGTACAGGTCTTTCGGCCCACAACGCTGAGCCGAACATGAACTTACTAGATATTACCTAGGGTTACCCATAGCCCTCTATTTTTTCTAAGTTCCATGTGTCTATCCAAGAGACTCTTTTTTTTAAAAAAAAAGCTATTGTATCCACCTCCACCACCATCACCGGCAGCCCATTCCATGCACCTAGCACTCCCTGCATTTATAAAAAAAAACTTACCCCTGACATCTCATGCAAAAAGATTTAGAAAGAGTGGATTGGGACAATTTGTTCTATGAGAAGGATGTAATAGAGAAATGGAGGTCATTTAAAGGTGAAATTTTGAGGGTACAGAATCTTTATGTTCCTGTTAGGTTGAAAGGATAGGTTAAAAGTTTTTTTGAGAGCCATGGTTTTCAAGGGATATTGGAAACTTGGTTTGGAAAAAAGGAGCGATCTACAATAGACAGTAGGTGCAGGAGTAGGCCATTCAGTCCTTCTAGCCAGCACCGCCATTCACTGTGATCATGGCTGATCATACACAATCAGTACCCTGTTCCTGCCCTCTCCCCATATCCCTTGACCCCGCTATCTATAAGAGCTCTATATAACTTTCTCTTGAATGCATCCACAGACTTGGCCTCCACTGCTTTCTAGGGCAGAGCATTCCACATATCCACCACTCTCTGGGTGAAAAACTTTTTCTGCATCTCTGTTCTAAGTGGCCTACCCCCTATTCTTAAACTGTGGCCTCTAGTTCTGGACTCGCTCATCAGCAGGAACATGCTTCCTGCCTCCAGTGTGTCCAATCCCTTAATAATCTTATATGTTTCAATCAGATCCCCTCTCATCCTTCTAAATTTCAGTGTATACAAGCCCAGTCGCTCCAATCTTTCAACATATGACAGTCCCGCCATTCCGAGAATTAACCTTGTGAACCTACGCTACACTCCCTCAATAGCAAGAATGTCCTTCCTCAAATTTGGAGACCAAAACTGCACATAATACTCCAGGTGGGGTCTCACCAGGGCCCTGTACAGCTGCAGAAGGATCTCTTTACTCCTATACTCAATTCCTCTTGTTATAAAAGCCAGCATGCCATTAGCTTTCTTTACTGCTTGCTGTACCTGCATGCTTGCTTTCATTGACTGATGTACAAGAACACCTAGATCTCGTTGTACTTCCCCTTTTCCTAACTTGACTCCATTTAGATAGTAATCTGCCTTCCCGTTCTTGCCACCAAAGTGGATAACCTCACATTTATCCACATTAAACTGCATCTGCCACACATTCGCCCACTCACCCAACCTGTCCGTCACGCTGCATTCTCATAACATCCTCCTGACATTTCACACTGCCACCCATCTTTGTGTCATCAGCAAATTTGCTAATGTTACTTTTAATCCCTTCATCTAAATCATTAATTATATTGTAAACAGCTGTGGTCCCAGCACCGAACCTTGCGGTACCCCACTGGTCACAGCCTGCCATTCTGAAAGGGACCCGTTAATCACTACTCTTTGTTTCTTGTCAGCCAGCCAATTTTCAATCCATGTCAGTACTCTGCCCCCAATACCATGTGCCCTAATTTTGCCCACTAATCTCCTATGTGGGACTTTATCAAAAGCTTTCTGGAAGTCCAGGTACACTACATCCACTGGTTCTCCCTTATCCATTTTCATAGTTATATCCTCAAAAAACTCCAGAAGATTAGTCAAGTATTCTTTCCCTTCATAAATCCATGCTGTCTTGGACTGATCCTTCTACTGCTATCCAAACGTGTCATAATTTCCTCTTTTATAATTGACTCCGGCATCTTTCCCACCACTGATGTCAGGCTAACCGGTCTATAATTCCCTGTTTTCTCTCTCCCCACTTTCTTGAAAGTTAGGACAACATTAGCCACCCTCCAATCAGCAGGAACTGTTCCTGAATCTATAGAACATTGGAAAATGATTACCAATGTGTCCACGATTTCTAGAGCCACCTCTTTAAGTACAGATGCAGACCATCAGGTCCCGGGGACTTATCAGCCTTCAGACTCAACAGTGTTTCTTGCCTAATATAAATTTCCTTCAGTTCATCCTTTACCCTAGTTCCTTTGGCCACTATTACATCTGGGAGATTGTTTGTGTCTTCCCTAGTGAAGACAGATCCAAAGTACCTGTTCAACTCATCTGCCATTTCCTTGTTCCCCATAATAAGCTCACCCGTTTCTGTCTTCAATGGCCCAATTTTGGTCTTAACTATTTTTTTGTTATTCACATACCTAAAGAAGCTTTTACTATCCTCCTTTTATATTCTTGGCTAGTTTACCTTCGTACCTCATTTTTTCTTGGCTTATTGCCTTTTTTTGTTATCTTCTGTTGCTCTTTAAAAGCTTCCCAGTCCTCCGGTTTCCCACTCATCTTTGCTATGTTATACTTCTCTTTTATATTTATACTGCCCTTTACTTCCCTCATCAGCCAATAAATATAGACAGCATGGAGTAAATGAGGTGCTCGAGGAATATAAAGAATGTAAATTTGGAGAAGGAAGTCTGAGAATCAGAATGGGAGTGCTGCGGGAGCCATTTTGATTTTTTCTTCTCATCGGGGTTAAGAGAGGTGGGACTGCGCAGGCGTGTGATGTGCGGAAAATTTAAAAGGAGCACAGCCTTATACAGTGGGCTGCGGAGTGAGCTGGGAGCAGAGTGAAGGCTTAAGGGCTTAGGCGGAAACGGGTGAGGCAAGGTAAGTTTAGTTTTCAATTTTTCCTGTTATTTGAGGAAAGGGGAAGTATGAGTGTGAAGGCCTCTTGTTGTTCTCGGTGTCGGATGTGGGAGGTCCTGGAGTCTCCTAGCCTCCCGGACATCCACATCTGTGCCAGGTGCGCCGAGCTGCAGCTCCTAAGGGACCATATTGGGGAACTGGAGCTGCAGCTCGATGACCTTCATCTGGTCAGGGAGAGTGAAGAGTTGATATGAGTTACAGGCAGGTGGTCATACCAGGGCCACGGAAGCCAGACAAGTGGGTCACGGTTAGGAGAGGGAAGGGGAAGAGTCGGGTACTAGAGAGTGCCCCAGTGGCTGTACCCTTTGACAATAAGTACTCCTGTTTGAGTACTGTTACACTACGCGTTGCATCCGTTACACTACACGCTGCATCAGCAAAGGAAACAGCATTATGAAGGACCCCATGCACCCGTCATACAATCTCTTCTCCCTCCTGCCATCTGGGAAAAGGCTCCGAAGCATTCAGGCTCTTGTGACCAGACTATATAAAAGTTTCTTCCCCCAAGCTATCAGACTCCTCAATACCCGAAGCCTGGATTGACACCTTGCCCTACTGTCCTGTTTATTATTTATTGTAATGCTGGTACTGTTTTTGTGCACTTTGTGCAGTCCAATGTAGGTCTGTAGTCTAGTATAGCTTTTTCTGTTTTTTTTTTATTACGTAGTTCAGTCTAGTTTTTGTACTGTGTCATGTGAACCATGGTCCTGAAAAACGTTGTCTCATTTTTACTATGCACTGTACCAGCAGTTATGGTCGAAATGACAATAAAAGTTAACTTGACTTGACTTGTAGGGAAAGGAAGAGGAAGGCAGTAGTAATCGGGACTCAATAGTCAGGGGGTCAGATAGGCAATTCTGTGGACGCAGTCAGGAAACCTGGATGGTAGTTTGCCTCCCTGGTGTCAGGGTCCGGGATGTTTCTGATCGCATCCAAGATGTCCTGAAGTGGGAGGGTGAGAAGCCAGAGGTCATGGTACATATAGGTACCAATGACATAGGTAGGAAAAGGGAAGAGGTCCTGAAAGCAGAATATAGGGAGTTAGGAAGGAAATTGAGAAGGACCGCAAAAGTAGTAAGATTACGGGAAGTATGAGTGTGAGGGCAGCTTGTTGTTCTCAGTGTCGGATGTGGGAGGTCCTGGAGTCTCCGAGCCTCCCGGATGTCCACATCTGCAGCTCCTGAGGGACCGAGTTAGGGAACGAGCTGCAGCTCGATGACCTTTGCCTGGTCAGGGAGAGTGAGGAGGTGATAGAGAGGAGTTACAGGCAGGTGGTCACTCCAGGGCCACGGGATGAAGATAAGTGGGTCACGGTCAGGAAGGGGAAGAGGCAGGTAGTAGAGAGTACCCCAGTGGCTGTACCACTTGACAATAAGTACTCATGTTTGAGTACTGTTGGGGGGGACAGCCTACCCGGTGGAAGTGACAGTGGCTGGGCCTCCAGCACAGAGGACGGCCCTGTAGCTCAGAAGGGTAGGGATAGAAGAAAGAGGACCATAGTAATAGGGGACTCGATAGTCAGGGGTTCAGACAGGCGGTTCTGTGGAGGAGATCGGGAGTCCCGGATGGTAATTTGCCTCCCTGGTGCCAGGGTTCGGGACGTTTCTGATCGCGTCCAAGACATCCTGAAGTGGGAGGGTGAGGAGCCAGAGGTCGTGGTACACGTAGGTACCAATGACATAGGTAGGAAAGGGGAAGAGGTCCTGAAACGAGAGTATAGGGAGTTAGGAAGGCAGTTGAGAAGAAGGACCGCAAAGGTAGTAATCTCGGGATTACTGCCTATGCCACGCGACAGTGAGAGTAGGAATGGAATTAGGTGGAGGATGAATGCGTGGCTGTGGGATTGGAGCAGGGGGCAGGGATTCAAGTTTCTGGATCATTGAGACCTCTTCTGGGGCAGACGTGACCTGTTCAAGAAGGACGGGTTACACTTGAATCCTGGGGGGACCAATATCCTAATGGGGAGGTTTGCTAGGGCTACAGGGCAGACTTTAAACTAGTAAGATGGGGGGGGGGGTGGGAATCAATTTGAGGAAACTATGGGAGAGGAGATTAGTTCACAGTAGAGCAAGTAAATGGACAGTGTGTGAGGGAGGAAAGGCAGGTGATGGAGAAGGGATGCGCTCAGCCCAAAGATGTAGGGGAGAAGAAAGAAAAGGATAATAAATTTGAATGCATTGTTAGGGATGAAAAGAGAGGAGGAGGTGGAGAGTATTTTAAATGTATCTATTTTAATGCTAGGAGCATTGTAAGAAAGGTGGATGAGCTTAAAGCATGGATTGATACCTGGAATTATGATGTTGTAGCTATTAGTGAAACATGGTTGCAGGAAGGGTGTGATTGGCAACTAAATATTCCTGGATTTAGTTGCTTCAGGTGTGATAGAGTAGGAGGGGCCAGAGGGGCCAGATGTTGCATTGCTTGTCCGAGAAAATCTTATGGCGGTGCTTTGGAAGGATAGATTAGAGAGCTCCTCTAGGGAGGCTACTTGGGTGGAATTGAGGAATGGGAAAGGTGTAGTAACACTGATAGAAGTGTATTGTAGGCTACCTAATGGGGAGCGTGAGTTGGAAGAGCAAATGTGTAAGGAGATAGCAGATATTTGTAGTAAACACAAGGTGGTGATTGTGGGAGATTTTAATTTTCCACACGTAGACTGGGAAGCTCATTCTGTAAAAGGGCTGGACGGTTTAGAGTTTGTGAAATATGTGCAGGATAGTTTTTTGCAACAATACATAGAAGTACCGACTAGAGATGGGGCAGTGTTGGATCTCCTGTTAGGGAATGCGATAGGTCAGCTGACAGATGTATGTGTTGGGGAGCACTTCGGATCCAGTGATCACAATAGCATTAGCTTCAATATAATTATGGAGAAGGACAGGACAGGACCTAGAGTTGAGATTTTTGATTGGAGAAAGGCTAACTTTGAGGAGATGCGAAGGGATTTAGAGAGAGTGGATTGGGTCAAGTTGTTTTATGGGAAGGATGTAATAGAGAAATGGATGTCATTTAAGGGTGAAATTATGAGGGTACAGAATCTTTATGTTCCTGTTGGGTTGAAAGGAAAGGTTAAAGGTTTGAAAGCACCATGGTTTTCAAGGGATATTAGAAATTTGGTTCGGAAAAAGAGGGATGTCTACAATAGATATAGGCAGCATGGAGTAAAGGAATTGCTCGAGGAATATAAAGAATGTAAAAGGAATCTTAAGAAAGAGATTAGAAAAGCTAAAAGAAGATACGAGGTTGGTTTGGCAAATAAGGTAAAAGTAAATCCGAAAGGTTTCTACAGTTATATTAAAAGCAAGAGGATAGTGAGGGATAAAATTGGCCCCTCAGAGAATCGGAGTGGTCAGCTATGTGTGGAGCCGAGGGAGATGGGAGAGATTTTGAACGATTTCTTCTCTTCGGTATTCACTAAGGAGAAGGATATTGAATTGTGTAAGGTGTGGGAAACAAGTAAGGAAGTTATGGAACCTATGACAATTAAAGAGGTGGAAGTACTGGCGCTTTTAAGAAATTTAAAAGTGGATAAATCTCCGGGTCCTGACAGGATATTCCCCAGGACCTTGAGGGAAGTTTGTGTAGAAATAGCAGGAGCTCTGACGGTGATCTTTAAGATGTCATTAGAAACGGGGATTATGCCGGAGAATTGGCGTATTGCTCATGTGGTTCCATTGTTTAAAAAGGGTTCTAGAAGTAAGCCTAGCAATTATAGACCTGTCAGTTTGACATCAGTGGTGGGTAAATTAATGGAAAGTATTCTTAGAGATAGTATTAATAATTATCTGGATAGACAGGATCTGATTAGGAGTAGCCAGCATCGATTTGTGCATGGAAGGTCATGTTTGACAAACCTTATTGAATTTTTTGAAGAAGTTACGAGGAATGTTGACGACGGTAAGGCAGTGGATGTCGTCTATATGGACTTCAGCAAAGCCTTTGACAAAGTTCCACATGGAAGGTTAGTTAAGAAGGTTCAGTCGTTAGGTATTAATGCTGGAGTAATAAAATGGATTCAACAGTGGCTAGATGGGAGATGCCAGAGAGTAGTGGTGGATAATTGTTTATCGGGATGGAGGCCGGTGACTAGCGGGGTGCCTCAGGGATCTGTTTTGGGCCCAATGTTGTTTGTAATATACATAAATGATCTGGATGATGGGGTGGTAAATTGGATTAGTAAGTATGCCGATGATACTAAGGTAGGAGGTGTTGTGGATAATGAGGTGGGTTTTCAAAGCTTGCAGGGAGGTTTATGCCGGTTAGAAGAATGGGCTGAACGTTGGCAGATGGAGTTTAATGCTGAGAAGTGTGAGGTTCTACATTTTGGCAGGAATAATCCAAATAGAACATACAGGGTAAATGGTAGGGCATTGAGGAATGCAGTGGAACAGAGAGATCTAGGAATAACAGTGCATAGTTCCCTGAAGGTGGAGTCTCATGTAGCTAGGGTGGTGAAGAAGGCTTTTGGAATGCTGGCCTTTATAAATCAAAACATTGAGTACAGAAGTTGGGATGTAATGTTAAAATTGTACAAGGCATTGGTAAGGCCAAATTTGGAATATTGTGTACAGTTCTGGTCACCGAATTATAGGAAAGATATCAATAAATTGGAGAGAGTGCAGAGACGATTTACTAGGATGTTACCTGGGTTTCAGCACTTAAGTTGCAGAGAAAGGTTGAACAAGTTAGGTCTCTATTCATTGGAGCGTAGAGGGTTGAGGGGGGATTTGATCGAGGTAATTAAAATTTTGAGAGGGGTAGATAGAGTTGACGTGAATAGGCTGTTTTCATTGAGAGTAGGGGAGATTCAAATGAGAGGACATGATTTGAGAATTGGGGCAGAAGTTTAAGGGAAACACGAGGGGGTATTTCTTTACTCAGAGAGTGATAGCTGTGTGGAATGAGCTTCCCGTAGAAGTAGTAGAGGCCAGTTCAGTTGTGTCATTTAAGGTAAAATTGGATAGGTATATGGACAGGAAAGGAGTGGAGGGTTATGGGCTGAGTGCGGGTAGGTGGGACTAGGTGAGATTAAGAGTTCGGCACGGACTAGGAGGGCCGAGATGGCCTGTTTCTGTGCTGTGATTGTTATATGGTTATAGGCAGGTGATAGAGGAGGGCAGCACTCAGACCGAAGATGTAGGGAAGAAGATAGTAAAGTTGTTTGCACCGTTAGGGTTAAACAGGGAGCAAGAGGTGGAGAATTTCTTAAATGCATTTATTTTAATGCTAGGAGCATTGTAAGAAAGGTGGATGAGCGTTCTGCATGGATTGATACCTGGAAATATGATATTGTAGCTATTACTGAAACATGGTTGCAGGAGGGGTGTGATTGGCAACTAAATATTCCTGGATTTTGTTGCTTCAGGTGTGATAGAAATAGAGGAGCAAGAGGGGGAAGTGTTACATTGCTTGTCAGAAAATATTACAGTGGTGCTCTGGCAGGATAGATTGGAGGGTGGAATTGAGGAATGGGAAAGGTGTAGTAACAATAATAGGGGTGTATTATAGACCACCTAATGAGGACCGAGAATTAGAGGAGCAAATTTGTAAGGAGATAGCAGATCTTTGTAGTAAGCACAAGGTTGTGATTGTGGGAGATCTTAATTTTCCACACATAGACTGCGAAACCCATTCTGTAAAAGGTCTAGATCGGGGGTCGGCAACCTGCGGCTCCCGAGCCATTTGTGGCTCTTTCACCTCTGTGCTGCGGCTCCCTGTGGCTTTGGGAAATAATTGGTCAGTATTTAATTAAAATGTATTTTATGTTAGTTTGTTAGCTTTTGAAATGTAATTCTAAATTTGAAGATTATGGTGATCTTGTACAATCTAAGTGTGGCGACACATTTCCTCACAATTAGCCAGCATTCCGGCTAAGGGAGATAGCCTACGGGGGTTTGTGAGTACGCGTCTTTTGCAGCATCTGCGTCCATGGGGGCTGGGTTGAGGGAGGCTTAAAAGCAAGGCTGTTTAGTTCGAATAAAGTTATTCAACTGCAGTTTACTGACTGCGTGAGCACACTGCTACAACGTGTTTTTATCGCTATTAATATACGTCACCACTGCCAATACCTGACACCCGCCAGTGCGCGATTTCTTTAATTTTTCGATCCAAGGTAAGCCAACTATGGAGAATTCTAAAAAAAGAAAAGTGACTGAAGAAAACAGAACGTTTAATGATACGTGGACAGATTCATTTGCTTTCACTGTTGACGAGACTGGTTTACCGGTATGCTTAATATGCAATGAGAAACTAGCAAACAACAAAAAGTCAAATGTCGCAAGGCATTTCCAGAATAAACACGCAGCCTTTGCTCAAAAATATCCGGATGGAGATGAGAGAAAAAAAGCCGTTTCGGAACTGATGCGGAAGGTTGATCTGAGCAAAAATCATTTCCAGAAATGGATGAAGTCTAGAAAATCAACGACATACGCCAGTTATATTGCCGCTCAGGAAATAGTCAGGCACGGGAAGCAGTTTACAGATGGTGAATATATAAAAGAATCTTTCATTAAGATTTCAGAACATCTATTCACGGACTTTAAAAACAAGAGTGAAATTGTGCAGAAAATCAGGGATATGCCCCTCTCTGCAAAGACTGTCAAAGACAGAACCATAAAAATGGCAGAAGACATCACAAGACAGCAAATTAAAGACATCAATTCAGCTGTGGCCTACTCGATTGCCTGTGACGAGTCTAAAGACAAAGGTGATATTGAACAAATAGCATTGTTCTGCCGGTATGTAAACTCTGCCGGGCCACAGGAAGAACTGATTGAGTTGATACCTCTAAAAGACCAAACACGGGGGGAGGACATCTGTGAGGCTGTCTTGAATTGTTTAAGAGCCAAAGGAATAAAGACCACCCATCTGGTGTCAGTAGCTACTGATGGGGGCACCGAATATGACGGGAACGCACAAGGGAATTGTGGCTTTACTGCAGAAGTCGCTGGACAGAAAGCTGCTGACTTTTCACTGCATCTTGCACCAAGAGGCACTGTGCGCTCAAACATTTCCTCCGGAATGCACAGAAGTAATGGATGTTGTCATTCAGATTGTCAATAAAATAATGGCAAAAAGTTTAAATCACCGTCAATTCCGTTTGTTACTGGACGAGCTGGAAATTGCATATTCTGATCTCCTGCTGCACAACAAAGTCCGGTGGCTGTCCAGACGGAAGGTGCTGAAACGCTTTGTCGCGTGTCTGGAAGAAGTGAAAACTTTCCTGGGCAGCAAAGGGCTCAACTTTCCTGAGCTGGAACAGCCAGAGTGGCTGGAAAAGCTACACTTCATGGTAGACATGACAGCGCACCTGAACACGCTGAACACAGCTCTTCAACGGGGTAAGGACGTACAGCCCTGCACATGTTGGAGGATGTTTTGGCATTCGAGCGCAAGTTGACGTTGCTTGCCAGAGATTTACAGAAAGGCACATTGTCTCACTTCCCCAATTTGAGAGAGTTCAAACAAGGTCACGACATGATAAATTCGGAGTATTTACATTCTGCAATCATCGCAATGCAAACATCGTTTGGGAAACGCTTCTGTGAGTTCAGAGAGGAAAAAAACACATTATCCTTCCCGGTCACTCCCCTAAGCATCGATCCATCCCTACTAAATACGACTGCATTGTCAGGTGTGAGTCAACCTGAACAAGTATGATAAATATTTTAATTGCCTATTTTACATATATTCATATGTTTTCATTGTTCAGTGAAATAGTCCTTTTATTTTTCAGGTTGACAGCTGGCTGACGTTATTTTTGGTTTGCTGCTGGCGGCAAATTTAAGTTTGGCGTTTTTCATAAATACAAGAAGGACTCAAATAGACGTTGAGTATTTTACTTAAAAGTAACCTTCAACCCAACGTCTTTTTTTCGGAGTTCAAAATGTTTTTGTTGCATGCAGAAATGTAATTTCATTTTCTCTGCAGGAGTTCATCAATTTCATAAATGCAACACATTATAGTTTGTTTATACATAGCATAAAGGCAAAACAAAACGTTGTATGCAGTGTTATTTCATTTTAAATGTCAAGCGGGTTTTGCGGCTCCCAGTGTTTTCTTTTCTGTGGGAAACGGGTCCAAGTGGCTCTTTCAGTGGTAAAGGTTGCTGACCCCTGGTCTAGATGGTTTGGAGTTTGTAAAATGTGTGCAGGATAGTTTTTTTGCAGCAATACATAGAGGTACCAACTAGAGAAGGGGCAGTGTTGGATCTCCTGTTGGGAAATGAGATAGGTCAGCTGACGGAGGTATGTGTTGGGGAGCACTTTGGGTCCAGTGATCACAATGCCATTAGTTTCAATATAATTATGGAGAAGGATAAGTCTGGACCCAGCGTTGAGATTTTTGATTGGAAAAAGGTTAACTTTGAGGAGATGCGAAAGGATTTTGAAGGAGTGGATTGGGACAATTTGTTTTATGGGAAGGATGTAATAGAGAAGTGGTGGTCATTTAAAAGGTGAAATTTTGAGGGTACAGAATCTTTATGTTCCTGTTAGGTTGAAAGGAAAGGATAAAAGTTTGGGAGAGCCATGGTTTTCAAGGGATATTGGAAACGTGGTTCAGAAAAAGAGAGAGATCTACAATATAGGCAGCATGGAGTAAATGAGATGCTCGAGGAATATAAAGAATGTAAAAAGAATCTTAAGAAAGATATTAGTAAAGGAAGATATGAGGTTGCTTTGGCAAGTAAGGTGAAAATAAATCCAAAGGGTTTCTACAGTTATATTAATAGCAAAGGGATAGTGAGGGATAAAATTAGAGAATCAGAGTGGACAGCTATGTATGGAGCCAAAAGAGATGGGGGAGATTTTGAACAATTTCTTTTCTTTGTTATTCACTAAGGAGAAGGATATTGAATTGTGTAAGGTAAGGGAAACAAGTCAGGTAGTTATGGAAACCATGATGATTAAAGAGGAGGAAGTACTGGCGCTTTCAAAGAATATAAAAGTGGATAAATCTCTGGGTCCTGACAGGATATTCCCTAGGACCTTGAGGGAAGTTAGTGTAGAAATAGCAGGGGCTCTGACAGAAATATTTCATTAGAAAGGGGATTGTGCCAGAGGATTGGTGTATTGCTCATGTGGTTCCATTGTTTAAAAAGGGTTCTAAGATTAAACCTAGCAATTAGTAAGTTTGACGTCAGTGGTGGGTAAATTAATGGAAAGTATTCTTAGATGGTATATATAATTTTATGGATAGACAGGGTCTGATTGGGAACAGTCAACATGGATTAGTGCGTGGAAGGTCATGTTTGACAAATCTTACTGAATTTTTTGAAGAGGTTACTAGGAAAGTTGATGAGAGTAAAGCAGTGGATGTTGTCTATATGGACTTCAGTAAGGTCTTTGATAAGGTTCCGCACAGAAGGTTAGTTAGGAAGGTTCAATCGTTAGGTATTAATATTGAAGTAGTAAAATGGATTCAACAGTGGCTGGATGGAAGATGCCAGAGAGTAGTGGTGGATAACTGTTTGTCAGGTTGGAAGCCGGTGACTAGTGGTGTGCCTCAGGGATTTGTACTGGGTCCAATGTTTGTCATATACATTAATAATCTGGATGATGGGGTGGTAAATCAGCTTACTAAAGTATGCAGATGATATTAAGATAGGTGGCATTGTGGATAATGAAGTGGGTTTTCAAAGCTTGCAGAGAGATTTAGGCCAGTTGGAAGAGTGGGCTGAAAGATGGCAGATGGAGCTTAATGCTATAAGTGTGAGGTGCCATTTTGGTAGGAATAATCAAAATAGGACATGCATGGTAAATGGTAGGGCATTGAGGAATGCAGTAGAACAGAGTGATCTAGGAATAATGGTGCATAGCTCCCTGAAGGTGGAATCTCATGTGGATAGGGTGGTGAAGAAAGCTTTTGGTATGCTGGCCTTTATAAATCAGAGCATTGAGTATAGGAGTTGGGATGTAATGTTAAAATTGTACAAGGCATTGGTGAGGCCAAATTTGGAGTATTGTGTATGGTTCTGGTCACCAAATTATAGGAAAGATGTCAACAAATTAGAGAGAGTACAGAGGAGATTTATTAGAATGTTACCTGGGTTTCAGCACCTAAGTTACAGAGAAAGGTTGAACAAGTTAGGTCTTTATTCTTTGGAGCATAGAAGGTTGAGGGGGGTCTTGATAGAGGTATTTAAAAATTATGAGGGGGATAGATCGAGTTGATGCTTTTTCCATTGAGAGTAGGGGAAATTCAAACAAGCGGACATGAGTTGAGAGTTAGGGGGCAAAAATTTAGGGGTAACATGAGGGGGAACTTCTTTACTCAGAGTGGTAGCTGTGTGGAACGAGCTTCCAGTAGAAGTGGCAGAGGCAGGTTCGATATTGTCATTTAATTAAAAAAAAAAATATTGGATAGGTGTATGGACAGGAAAGGAATGGAGGGTTATGGGCTGAGTGCAGGTCGGTGGGACTAATTGAGAGTAAGCAATCAGCACGGACTAGAAGGGCTGAGATGGCCTGTTTCTGTGCTGTAATTATTTTATGGTTATGGTTATCACCTCTGTGCCTGCTTCCAAGCACGTTAGAACTGTGCCCTCTCATGTTAGCCATTTCAGCTCTGGGAAAAAGCCTCTGACTATCCACATGATCAATACCTCTCATCTTCTTGTACACCTATATCAGGTCACCTCTCATCCTCTGTTGCAAGGAGAAAAGGCCAAGTTCACTCAACCTATTCTCATAAGGCATACTCCCCAAACCAGGCAACATCCTTGTAAATCTCCTCTGCACCTTTTCTATGGCTTCCACATCCTTCCTGTAGTGAGGTGACCAGACCTGAGCACAGTACTCCAATTGGATCTGACCAGAGTCCTCTACAACTGTAACATTACCTACAAGCTCTTGAACTCAAGATTCAAGGCTTGTGACTTGGAAATTTTCTTGTATCCATCTCCTGACTTGTGCTTTTCAATAACCTTTTCATGGAGTTGCTTGGAGTGTTCTTTTGTCGTCATGGTGTAGTTTTTGCCAGGATACTGACTGACCTGCAGTTGGACCTCCCAGGTGCAGATGTATTTTTACTACAATCAATTGAAACACCTTGACTGTACATAGTGATTTCCATTCAACTAATTATGTAACTTTTAAAACCATTTGGGTGTACCAGTGATGATTTGGTGTGTCATATTAAAAGGGGATGAATACTTATGCAATCAATAATTTTATGTTTTATATCTGTAATTAATTAATAGATCACTTTTTAGAGATCTGTTTTCACTTGGACAAGATCTGTTGATCAGTGTCAAAAAAGACAAATCCACTGGTTCAATATTGTAAAACAATAAAACATAAAAGCTTTCAAGGGTGGGGGGGTGCTGAATACTTTTTTGTAGGCACTCTATGTTAATAGTAATCCAATCCCGACCAGTGCCTGATTCCTGCTCATGATTCTTAATCTTACTGGATGTAACTATATTCTTTAGTATTGATTAGCCTGCAGCTGTATTCCATGGCCGCTGGCATTTAAGGACAGGTCGATGGAGTTGGCGGATGGTTTAGGTGACGATGGCCCCAGTGGTAGCCAGCTGGCATGATTGTACTGATAACATGATCTCTCACTCACTGTCGAAGACAATCAATCAGGAGTTGATGCCTGGACTGGAGATGTTGCCTGGAAATTTAGAAATTTACTCTTTGACTAAAAGCAGGGTTGTGACCAGGCCACTTTTTGAGCATTTCAGCAGGGAATTAGCTTTCATTCCATCTCCTGCCAAACATCAATTTTCCTCAAATACAGATCCTTTCCACCTCTGGCATTGAAAAGTTGCTGAGGCGAATCAGCTTCTCTTTGATTGGAACTCGAGTCAGTGGTTCACCAGACCCAAAGCGCTGTTCCAGCAATACAGAAACCAAATTCGTATCCCATCTCAAACTTCATTAAAAACAGCCTTTAGTTTCAGTAATGATGGCTGTGAAATAGTGAAATTGTCTTCAAAAACTCACATGATTAATTATGTCCTTTAGGGAGGAGATCAGAGGTCCTGACCCCATCTAGCCTATATGCAAGTCCAGAAGGCAACGTGTTTGACTTGTAAATGGCCTCTGAAATGACTTGGCAAACCACTACTATGTTGGGGGATGAATGCTTACCATATAAATCCTGCAAAAATTCACCCTCCTGCCCCACAAAAAGTGAAACAGCAAGGATCATCTCACCATTACAAGGAGAATGATAGTGTCAATTGGAAAAATAACTGCTACAAGACACTGCAAATAAATATTGCAGCTTCAGCAATTGGGACTCAATTCCCACCACTGTCTGTTAGGAGTTCGTACATTCTCTCTGTAACTGCATCAGTTTCCTCTGGGTGCTTCAGTTAGTTTTCTCCCTCATTCTAAAGACATACAGGTTAGGGCTAGTATGTTTTGGGTATGATATTTTGGCACCGGATGTTAGTAGCTAGTGGTATTCTGCAGAGGTCAGTGTTGGGACTGCTTCTTTTCACGTTATAAGTCAGTGATCTGGATGACAGAATTGATGGCTTTGTGGCCAAGTTTGTGGATGATACAAAAATTGGGCCCTTATCTAAGAAAGCACATACTGACATTGGAAGGGGTCCAGAGGAGATTCACATGCAAACATTCCCTGTATTTTTTAAATTTTTTTTTACAGCTGTGCAGACCAACCATTGTACTGAACTGGAATTTTTTTACACATCCTGAAAACTGGGCAGCAATTTAAATTAACATTACATAGAAGGAAATTCCAGCTGTGCGAAGACTATCTGACAGGAGCATTTCAATTACTATGTGGCCATGCACCCACACAGTTTAATGTTCACAAGAATGATCTCAGGAATGAAAGGGTTAACATATGAGGAGTGTTTGATTGGCTCTGGGCCTGTACTCATGGGAGTTCAGAAGAATGAGGGGGGAATCTCATTGAAATCTTTTGAATATTAAAATACATAAATGGAGTGGATGTGGAGAGGATGTTTCTAATAATAGGAGGGTCTAGGACCAGAGAACACAGCCTCAGAATGGAAGGACCTCCCTTTAGTACAGAGATGAAGGGGAGTTTCTTTAGCCAGAGGGCAGTGAATCTGTAGAATTCATTGCCATAGATGGCTGTGGAAGTCATGTCATTGAGTATACTTAAAGTGAAAGTTGATTAGTTCTTGGTTAGTAAGGGCATCAAAGATTATGGGGTCA
This sequence comes from Hypanus sabinus, assembly GCF_030144855.1. NCBI lineage: Eukaryota > Metazoa > Chordata > Chondrichthyes > Myliobatiformes > Dasyatidae > Hypanus > Hypanus sabinus. The sequence goes on along the minus strand of NC_082722.1, from coordinate 11,522,149 downwards.
AGGCAGGACAATGCGGTTTGGAGGGATAATAAATCAGCTATGATGATGGAAGGGTGGAGCTGACCTGATGGACCAAATGGCCTAATTATGGTCCTTTGTCTTTCCATGTTATAACACAATATTCTTAACACTATTACAAATCAATTGAAATATTCGCAGGTCCTCAACTTTGATATTATTTGCTTTTTATGAATGTTCCTCAGTTATAAATTTGATTTACCAGCTAAATCCTCCTTTGACTGCATTTCCAAGGTTCACACCTCCAGCTCTGCATTTTTTCACAGCTAATGGTGGATATCAGTGGCTTGACCAGTTTGCTATCTTGGCAGCTGTGTACTTACTGTCTGGCCATCTCTGCCATCTTTCTACATAGTTACAGCATTGGTCTTGGCTGCTGCATTCTAGTATGAGCAGTATTTGATTGGGGTGTAGAACTTTATTTTTCTTGTAGTTTAATTTCCCTATGCCAGTGTGCATGTTTATATCATCACCGATTGTTCACCCTTTCAATTGCTTTGTTTTTACTATGTGTACATTCAGCTTTTATTTTGAAATGAGCAGTTTCATATCTGTATTGGATCACCTCCTGCACAATCAGGATGTACTAAATAGGAAAACACATTGCGACAGGGATCAGTGCTGGGTCCATTGTTATTTGTCATCTGTATCAATGATCTGGATGATAATGTGGTAAATTGGATCAGCAAATTTGCTGATGATACAAAGATTGGAGGTGTAGTGGACAGTGAGGAAGGTTTTCAAAGCTTGCAGAGGGATTTGAACCAGCTGGAAAAATGGGCTGAAAAAAGGCAGATGGAGTTTAATACAAACAAGTATGAGGTATTGCACTTTGGAAGGACAAACCAAGGTAGAACATGCAAGGTAAATGGTAGGGCACTGAGGAGTGCAGTAGAACAAAGGGATCTGGGAATACAAATACAAAATTCCCTAAAAGTGGCGTCACAGTTAGATAGGGTCATAAAGAGAGCTTATGGCCTTTATAAATCAAAGTATTGAGTACCAGAGTTGGAATGTTATGGTGAGGCTGTATAAGGCATTGGGAGGCCGAATTTGGAGTATTGTGTGCAGTTTTGGTCACTGAATTACAGGAAGGATATTAATAAGGTTGAAAGAGTGCAGAGAAGTTTTACAAGGATGTTGCTGGGACTTGAGAAACCGAGTTAGAGAAAGGTTGAATAGGTTGGGACTTTATTCCCTAGACCATAGAAGAATGAGGGAAGACTTGATAGAGGTATATAAAATTATGATGGGTATAGATAGAGTGAATGCAAGCAGGCTTTTTCCACTGAGGCTAGGGGAGAAAAAATACCAGAGGACATGGGTTAAGGGTGAAGGGGGAAAAGTTTAAAGGGAACATTAGAGGGGACTTCTTCGCACAGAGCGGTGGGAGTGTGGAATGAGGTGCCAGATGAAGTGGTAAATGCAGGCTTACTTTTAACATTTAAGAAAAACTTGGACAGGTACATGGATGAGAGGTGTATGGAGGGATATGGTCCAGGTGCAGGTCAGTGGGACTAGGCAGAAAAATGGTTCAGCACAGCCAAGAAGGGCCAAAAGGCCTGTTTCTGTGCTGTAATGTTCTGTGGTTCTACGGTTCTACTGGCTGGCAGAAGCCAGAAGCCAGAAGCCAGAGGTTTATGGTAGAAGTGAAAGAAATTTCTATCTAAAGTGATCCTATTGTTTCTTCAGCAGAAGCATTGCTTGTAAATTGATGTTTTATTGTTTGGAAGTTAATCTAAAGGTATCAGTAAGATTTGCTGAAATAGAATGGGTTTTTTTTTGAGTTCATCTAATTGTTTATCAGTGGTATTTATCTGTAGTGTTCACTTGTCAGAATCTTTTTAATATTTACCTGCAGAAAACTTGACTAATGTTTTACTTATCTGTGTATATTTACTAGTGTGAACAGGATAGTGCAATGATTTTTCAGTTTTACTCTGTCATGCCATTGATTCTGCAATAAAACCAAGGAGCCAGGATGCTACACCCTGACTCTCATGTCATTTCTGAATGGAGTCTGGCTGACTGTCCAGTTAATGTTACAACATTCAAGCAAGGGCAATTCACCTACATGTATATATGTAATTGTTCAGTGAATTTTCCAGTATCTATGGTACAGTTGCTTCTGTATTTTTCTGTGAACTTAGGTTTCAGTAGCAGGTGTCATGCCACTATTTTATAGGTTAATTATCATCACTAAAATACATATTATCTCTAGTCTAAGAATGAGATTACTATAACCACTTTTTTCCTTTGCCTCTTTGTTCTCTCAGCTCTCGTTTGTTTTTTGTGGCTGTAATGCTTAATAAAAATGATTGTAAAGAACAAGTTTTATGCCTCATCCTTGACTTCCAAAGAGCCTTTAAAATGCATAAGCATCATGATCCAATAACAATTTACCCTGGTGCTGTTGAGTGATCAGTCTCAATTATTGTTCAAATGTCCACAGTCTCAACACTACATCAGCTAGTAAAGAGGTTAAAAAGACCTTCTGTTCTGCAGAGGAACAAGAACTCTGGGGCAGTTAAGATCCCAGTGAACCATTAAAATGTAGAGAAGAAGCATGGATGCAATTTCATGGCTTCTTCTCCCTCATCAGGGTTCTCCAATCCCTTATTCTTGATCATCTTTAAGGAAGATTATTATGGGGGAATCTCCTCTATGTCACAGGGAAAGTAATTGTGAATTCTTCTCGGCTATCATCTCAGTGGTTGTAAAGCTGTCTCTGAAGTCACAGTGCATTCATCAAGATGCATAATTAACATGATGCTCACTGCAAAACAACTGCAAGAAAGATGCAGGAACTGTAGCATCAAAGCCCATGAGTGGCCATTTTGTTCCTCACAAATTCCTTCAACTCCAGCGACAGATTCAGAATCAGCTTTGGTATAACTGACATATGTGGTGGAATTAGTTGTTTTGAGGCAGCAATACAGTGGAATAAAATAAACTATAAATTATAATAAGAAATATTTAGAATTAGAATCAGGTTTACTATCACCAGCATATGTCATGAAATTTGGTATCTTTGTGGCAGCAGTATATATAATACATAATAATAAAAAAAAAGTTACAGTAAGTCTATATATATTAAATAGTTGAATTAAATAAGTCATATAAAAAAGTTGAGGTAATGTTCGTGGGTTTGATGTCAATTCAGATGCCAGAGGGGAAGATGCACTTCCAAAATCATTGAGTGTGCGTCTTCAGGCTTCTGTATCTCCTTCATCATAGTAGCAAGGCGTGACCTGGGTGACGAGAGTTCTTAATGATGGATGTTGCTAATTTGAGGTATTGCTCCTTGAAGATGTCCTGGATACTACTAAATATGTAATGCAAAAAGAGAGCATAAGTAGTGAGGTAGTGTTCATGGGTTTATGGACCATTCTGAAATTGAATGGCAGAAGGGAAGAAGCTGTTCCTAAAATGTAGAGCTTAGGCTTTCAGGCTCCTGTACCCCCTCTCTAACAAAAAAGGTATAGTGAAGATCATTTTTAAATCTGGCTGTCTCAAAAATCCATCTCATCTACTGCTGATGAGGTGAGGCCTCAGATCAACCTCAGACCCAATTCTAGTGCAATCTGGAATCAACCAAGAGAGTGTTGATGTTCTAGTTCTCTTCCTTGCTGCAACACTGCATCTTAATTTCCTGTTCAACCAACAGATCAATTTCCAACTTTTACCATCTTTTAGCCAAGATATTCTAACTTCAGTCATTATTTTGCTGTGGGCTTGCACACCCAGGCCAAAATCCCTGCTGTGACACCCTGCACTCAAATGGTTCAGATGGGCACTTGCACATGCATGGAAACCAAACCACAGTCATGGATTTCTTCACCAATGTGTTGCAGAGAACAGACTTAACACTAAGTATCTGGAAGACCAAAGACCTTCACCAAGCAATCCCCTGGCCCTGATAGTAAAGGTCTATGGTTAGATTCTGAATTGAATGGACCACTCCCCAAGTCAATGTTTCAAGCCAAGACCTTTTATGATGGCCTAAAGCTAGTGCTCTACTGGAGGATAGAAAATAGCTTCAAGGATGCTCTCCTTATCTGCTAGCAAGAAGAAAAGAAGACCATTGTGCAGAAAAAGTAAAGAGGAAATGACTTCAATGCAAAAACATGGAATTTGCATCATGCCATTAATATGGTGAATGATTGTGAGGTATTTTGGAGAATCACCAAGCCAAATCTAAAGAAGATATGGTGGTAATGGCAGATACATTAGAGACATCTAAAAAATTCTTAGATAAGCACATGGATGAAAGAAAAATAGTGGACTACACGGGAGGGAAGGGTTAGATTGATCTTGGAGAAATTTAAAGGATTGGCACAAAATTGTAGGCTGAAGAACCTGTACTGTGCTGTATTGTTCTATGTTCTAAATAGCTTCTGGCTTGATTGCAGAGGCAACTTATTGAGAATACCTTAAGGAAGAAGAGGGGTAGGAAAATGGGAAGCTTAAAGAGGGAATTCCAGAACCTGGGGCCTGTTAGCTGAAGATATAACTTCCAATGGTTGTACAGTTTTGTTTGCATATACAGTGGATTCCAGTTAATAGGGCTCTCGATTAATCAGGGAAGCCACTTATTTAGGACAACACTTAAAAACAAAACCTAATCAAGAAAATAGCTGGGATTCCCTTTGTTTGGGACCTTATGTCACTGAATTGGAACAGGAGATTGTTGCCAACCAGTTTCTAAAACAGCATCAGTCGTGTGTTACGTACCCCGTAACTGGGTGTCTAACCAGCAGAGAGAAAAGAACTCATCGGAGTCTGGTGGTACTATACTAAAGGTGTTGATTAATAAAAATAAGCAAAACCATATCAATAATGCAAATATACATATAAAACAAGTTAGCAGTAATAAACCTAAAAGTGTAGGAATAATAATAATAATAATAATAATAATAATAAACAAGCTCTATCGATGTCTAGGGGTAAATAAATTGTCATAGAAAAGTATAAAGTTCAGTTCAGTTCATGAGTGCTGATGTAGTTATAGTTGTTGTATTGTAATCGTTGGAGAGAGAGAGAGAGCAAGCGAGATGTAACAGCTACAGTCAGGCTTCCTTTGCTTTCTTAATCCATCGTATCAGTGTGGTCATTCAGTTATAACATTTCTGTCCTTCTGCTAGACCGTCCTTCTGTGGTGGACTCGTCACTCTGGCATGAGTGGACACACACATAAATCTCCGCCGGCCCTGCTTTAACACTGATAGCCTTAATGACCGACCTCCTGGTTAGGTGTTTGAAGCCCCCACCTTTCTTGTGGGTTCCAACACTCAATCAGTGTCCACTGGAGTGTCTGGAGGGTGTCTCTCCAGACCTGTCTTTTATCCCTACTCACGGGGACTCGGCTATCCATCACTCCTGAATGACTGTGTCCATCAAATAAGGCCACTCCTTTAGTCCACTGAGGAATGTTTATGAGCAAACTATTGTCCTTGCAGCGAAACAGTAAATAATTCAAAAAGGAGTCATAATATGGTTAATCAGCAATTTCCCCCTCTCTCTTATCTGTCGCCAATGTTCTTGATTGTTTTTCCGTCTTTCTTTCTCATGGTCAGCATAGCAACAGTTCGTGTTTCTTAGGAGGGGAATGGTTAACTATGTACCCCATTATCCATCAGGTCTATTCATCACTCGTAACACGTGTGCTTGTGTGGCTGTCAGACATAACACTGTGCTCCGAACAAAAAGTTTTCAAATAGCGTCAATTGTAAGTGTTTGTGCTCAAAAAACAGTGCTTTTTGTCACTGATCACTGGCAAGAAATAAGCAGTAAGACAATTCATAACTGTTGTACTCACTATGGTTTCAAGCATTCAGGCTTGGAAATGCCAGAATTGTCCAGGAGTGAAAATGAAACCATTTCAGTACTTCTACAAGTTAGAAACTATGACAAATTTGAGGTATCGACAATCATCTTGAATGGTACAATGAAAATGAAGATTTGGAGGATGCAATTGCCAACAGCATTGTATAAAGGCAGCCCATTATCTGTACTGATTTTGTTCATTTCCCTTCAAAAGAACGTGGCACAGATGAATTCCTTCATCAAAAAGAATTAGGAAATAATACAGTTTTAAAGTATTTACGGTGTTCTAACTTGTTCTGTTTTTCATTTAAATGCATAATATGTTACTCAATTTGTCTTTTTATACCTTCTTAACTACGTATTTCCATGAAACTTTGGCTAATTGTGGCAGCCACTTAACTGAGCCAAAATGAACTGGACCCAATGTAATTAGAAAGCCAGATTTGGAGAAATCATTTACCTCTGAGGTTTGAAAGGCTGGAAAGGACAGCACAGGTGGGCAGAGAGAGATAAGACCAGAGAAGAACTTGAAGACAATGAATAGAATTTTAAAATTAAGGCATTGTTTATAAGGTGAATTCTATGGCGAAGGGTGAGTAGGAATTAGAGCAGGATGCAAGGATCAGAGATGATATCCAGTTTAATGAACAGAGGAGGATAACTAGTAGTTCTTTGGGACAATGATGGTTTTAATTAATGAGGATGCAAGTAAGGGTTCAGGTTGTGGCTAAGACAAGGGCGGAGTTGGACAATGCTTGCAGCAGTGTATCGGGGTTTTCAAAAACATGAAGTTCCATTTGGTTCAAGTGCAGGGATTTGCCACTGAGTGGATGTGGAGAGATCAAAAGAGATGGTAATGAGGTAGAATTGACTGTCATCAGCATACAATGGAAATTAACTATAGTGTTCAGGTGATGTCATCCAGTAGCCACACATAATGAATGTGAGAATGCCAAAGATAAATTGTTGAAGAACACCAGGCGCGAGCTTTAGAAAAATGAGCAAAAAAGTCCTCCTGCAATCAATCACCAAAAGAGCTGAATGAAGAAAATATATTTTTCAAAGCTTGGTGAATGTAGTGTGACCGCTTACCACAGAAACTTTAACTGAGCTTTTCAGACATTATTTGCCACATGAGCTGAAGTTTCATGATCTGTCAGTTTGACTGAGTAATCAGTATGCAGAGCCTGCAGTGTTTGGGGAAGAATTCAGAATCTTGAGTGGAGCATATGTAGCTTCAATGCAGATTCCAGAAGAAAGGTCCAGGCTGTCCTCTGTACACACATGCATATTTGTTATCGATTTTTGGAGGGTTGTGCAGGAATGCTATGGAGTTTCTTGTAATACCTAGCCAATGTGAGTTAACATGTTTTATTTGCCATCTTGCCCGTGATGGTTTGAAATCAATGAAAATGAAATATCATTTCTGTCAGTTTCTTTTTGTGTATTAATTGGTTATGATTTCCTGTTTATACATGCATAATGACAATGATATTGGGCAACATCCCTGGTGTTCACATGTAAATTCAAATCATTGTTGAAAAAAACTCTTCTCAGGCTTCCAGCCAGGTAGAGGTATTGATTACAACAGATGACAAACTCTTCCATCTTCATCAGGGATGATGCAGAGTTTGTCATCAAAACATCGGTTATAATCGATGCCTGTACCCAGCTTGAAACCTGAGGATAGCTTATTCTCCATATATGCCAGGAAATCACTAGATCCTTTTACAAATCATTGTTTACATCTCTGGAAGAGAAAGAATGTAGCTTGTTACGAGTGGAGAGAAAAATCAAGGGAGGGAGAAAACAGTGTAGTCAAGTAAATAAGGTGCAAGATCTTAAGAAGGTAGAATGTGAGGTAGAACATTCTGTCTGATACACGAGGCAGCGAGGTACAGAGTCCGTGGACAGGAGCTAGTTTCTATGATGTGCTGAGTTGTGTCCACAATTCTCCACCCCATGGCAGATGGCAGACCCATCCCACCAGACTCCCTACCATTTGTGCAGTATGTATGGCTGTACATAATTGGGTGTTTGTACTCTGGGGTAGATCTGTATATGTGTGAGGTGATTATTTACACTATCTCTGTGTAAACTGATGGTAACGCATAAAAGTTCCCACACAATGTAGAGCCTAACCTCCCAAAAATATTGCTACATATGGCATGGTTTGGAAGTGTAGAAAGAGGGTAATTACATATTGAGAGAATTTCAGCCTCCCATGACCTTGGCCCAGCAGTTATGTGTTGGGATTGGATAGTAAATGAAATCATGTAACCACATTCAATCTTGCTGAAGCTTTGAGTATTTCAACATGATGTTCATTTATAGAGTCATGGTACTGAATGTTTCTCCTTGCATCTAATACACACCAGGGCACCTGGCTTGTGGGCCAGCACAAGTCATTTTACAAAGTGGCTGTTTATATAGCATAGCAAAATTGATCAGTTTTATTTGGGTTTTAACATGACATCAAAAAGGTGGCATCAATCATTAAGGACCCTCAACACCCAAAACATGCCCTCTTCTCATTAGTATTATCAGGGCACACCATCAGTTAATAAACCCATAAATGCTATCTCACTATTTTTACTCTCTTTTTACATTATTTATTTAATTAAAATATACATCTTATTGTAATTTATATACATTTTATGTACTACCACAAAATCACAAATTTCATTTTATTTGTCAGTGATAATAAAGCTGATACTGATTCTGATATTGAAGTTTAAAATGTTTTTGAAACAAACATTAGCCTTTTTAAAATTCATGATAGTTTTACCTGTGTATTATGTTTTTCTCTAACTATAAACGGCACTCCCTCTTTCCCTCTCGTTTTACATGGAAAACTATGTAACAGTACTGGTTTCTGAACATTGTTGTTGGTCACACACCTGCAAATACTGTTTTAGCATCAGGTTGCAGATCAGATGAGATTCAAAGTACAAAGTAATTTTATTATCGAAGTGTATATATGTCACCATATACAGACTTGAGATTTGTTTTCTTGCAGGCATTTACAGGAGAGTTTTTGAGTACAATAGAATTCATGAAAAGCTACAAATAACGAAGACTGACAAATAATGTATAAAATCAATAATAGAAACATAGGAAACCTACAGCACAATAGAAACATAGAGGCCCTTAGGCCCCAAAGCTGTGCCAAACATGTCCTTACCTTAGAAATCACCTAAGGTTACCCATAACCCTCTTGAAAGACCTTATCATATCCACCTCCACCACCGTTGCTGGCAGCCCATTCCATGCACTCACCGCAGTCTGTGAGGGGAAAAAAACTTGACCCCTGACCTTTCCTCTGTACCTACTTCCAAGCACCTTAAAACTGTGCCTTCTCGTGCTAGCCATTTCAGCCCTGGGAAAAAGCCTCTGATTATCCAAAGAACAATACAGCACAGTACAGGCCATTCAGCCCACAATGTTGTGCTGACCCTTAACCCCTGCCTCACATGTAACCCTCCACCTTAAATTCCTCCATATACCTGTCTAGCAGTCTCTTAAATTTCACGAGTGTATTTGTCTCCACCACTGACTCAGTGGTGACTCACTCTCTGAGTAAAAACCCTTCCTCTAATATCCCCCTTGAATTTTCCTCCCCTTACCTTAAAGCCATGTCCTCTCATATTGAGCAGTGGTACCCTGGGGAAGAGGCACTGGCTGTTCACTCTATATATTCCTCTTAATATCTTGTATACCTCTATCATGTCTCCTCTCATCCTCTTTCTCTCCAGAGAGTAAAGCCCTAGCTCCCTTTGATGATCAACATGATCCACATGATCAATGCCTCTCATCGTCTTATACACCTCTATTAGGTCACCTCTTATCCTCCGTCGCTCCAAGGAAAAACGACTGGGTTCACTCAACCTATTGTGTACAGTTTTGGTCACCGAATTACAGGAAAGATATTAATAAGGTTGAAGGAGTGCAGAGAAGGTTTACAAGGATGTTGCTGGGACAAAGGATGTTACAGAAAAAGGTTGAATAAGTGAGGACTTTTTTCCTTGGAGCATAGAAAAATGAGGGGAGACTTGATAAAGGTATATAAAATTATGATGGGTATAGATAGAGTGAATGCAAGCAGGCTTTTTCCACTGAGGCTAGGGGAGAAAAAAACCAGAGGACATGGGTTAAAGGTGAAGGGGGAAAAGTTTAAAGGGAACATTGGGGGGGGGGGACTTCTTCACACAGAGAGTGGTGGAAGTGTGGAGTGAGCTGCCAGATGAAGTTGTAAGTGTGTGCTCACTTTTAACATTTAAGAAAAACTTGGGCAGGCATATGGATGAGAGATGTATGGAGGGATATGGTCCAGGCGCAGATCAGTGGGACTAAGCAGAAAAATGGTTCGGCACAGCCAAGAAGGGCCAAAAGGCCTGTTTCTGTGCTGTAATGTTCTATGGTTCTATTCTCATAAGGCATGCTCCCCAATCCAGGCAACATCCTTGTAAGTCTCCTCTGCACCCTTTCTATGGCTTCTGTATCCTTCCTGTAGTGAGGCAACCAGAACTGAGCACAGTACTCCAAGTGAGGTCTGGTCAGGGTCCTAAATAGCTGCAACATTGCCTCTCAGCTCCTAAACTCAATCCTAAGATTGATGAAGGCCAATGCATCGTATGCTTTCTTAACCACCGAGTCAACCTGTGCAGCAGCTTTGAGTGACCTATGGACTCGGATGCCAAGATGCCTCTGATCCTACACACTGCCAGGAGTCTTAACATTAATACTATATTCTGCCATCATATTTGACCTACCAAAATGAATCACCTCACATTTATCTGGGCTGAACTCCATCTGCCACTTCTCAGCCCAGTTTTGCATCCTATCAGTGTCCCGCTGTAACCTGATATCTTTCCATACTATCCACAACACCTCCAACCCTGGTTTAATCTGCAAAATTACTAACCCATCCCTCCACTTCCTCATCCAGGTCATTTATAAAAATCACAAAGCGTAGGAGTCTCAGAACAGGTCCCTGAGGCACAACACTGGTGACCGACCTCCATGCAGAATATGACCCATCTACAACCACTCTTTGCCTTCTGTGGGCAAGCCAGTTCTGGATTCACAAAGCAATGTCCCCTTGGATCCCATGCCTCCTTACTTTCTCAAAAAGCCTTGCATGGAGTACTTTGTCAAATGCCTTGCAGAAATCCATACACACTACATTTACTGCTGTACCTTCATCAATGTGTTAGTCACATCCTCAAATAATTCAATCAGGCTTGTAAGGCATGACCTGCCTTTGAGAAAGTCATGCTGACTATTCCTAATCATATTATGCCTCTCTAAATGTTCATAAATCCTGCCTGTCAGGATCTTGTCCATCAACTTACAAACCACTAAAGTTGTAATACTGAGTTGTAGAGTGCTTGCAATTGAGTCTGTACATGATGGAGTCAATTGATCATTGAGCTCCTGTACCTCCTGTGAGAAGAGAGCATATCCAGGATGATGTGGAAACTTGATGATGGATGCTGATTTCTTGTTGCAATGCTCCTTGTGAATGTTAATGATAGGGAAGGGTTTTCCTGTGATAAACTGGGCTAAATCCACCACATTTTATAAACTTTTCTATTTCTAGGCTTTGGTGTTTCCATACCAGGCTATGATGCAACCAGTCAGGATACTCTCCAATGTGCATCCATAGAAGTTTGTCAAAGTTTTAGATGATGTGCTGAATCTGTGCAAACTTATTAGAAATTAGAGGTGTTGTCTGCTTCCTTTGAGATGGCATTTATGTGCTGGTTCCAGCACAGATCTTCTAATATTTTAATACCAAGGAATTCAGAGTTTCTGACCCAATCCATCTCCAATCAATCCCCTAATAAACACTGGCTTAATGACCTCTAGCTTTTTCCTCCTGTAGTCGATAATCAGCTCAGTGATTTTACTGATGATGAGTGAGATGTTGTTATGGCACCATTCTACCAGATTTTCAATCTTCCTGTATGCTAATTTGTCACCAACTTTGATTTGGCCAACAACAGTGGTGTCATCAGCAGACTAAAATAATGTACTTAGTCACCAAATCACAAGTATAAAGCAAGTAGAACAGGGGGTTAAGCATGCTGCCTTGTGGTGCACCTATGCTGACTGTGGAGGAAGTGTTGTTGCTAATTCATTCTGAACTGTGGTCTGCAAGCTAGGAAATCAAGGACCCAGATGCACCAAGAGACATAGAGGCCTAGATCTAGGAGCACAGTGATTAGTTTCAAGGGGATGATAGTGATGGATGTCAAGCTACAGTCAATGAAGAGCATCCTGATGTATGTACCTTTACTTTCCATAAGTTCCAGACCTGAGTGTAGAGAAAGCAAAATGGCATTTGCTGTGGATCTGTTGTGATGGTAGGCAAATTGGAATGGATCCAAGTCACTCCTCAACCAGGAGTTGTTATGTTTCATGACCAACCTCTCAAAGCTCTTCTTCACAGTGGATGTAAGGGCTACTGGGCAATAGTCATGAATAAACAGAAAAGTCTTTACTGTTATAGAATATTCAGTAATTTCCCTGGTTCCTCAGTAGACAAATGCAGTGTCTATGCTAGCTACAAGTTCAAACACAACGTCTGAGCCAGCTATGATCTGATGGCAGAGAGCAATTGCCATATTAGATTCATGGGACTCCCTCAAAGGAAGGATACTGGCATTCTCCCCTCTGCACTCTCAGTACTGATGCGGTGACTTGACCCAAAATATTAGTGATCCCTTTGCCTCCGCAGATGCTGTACGATAGGTTGACTTCCTCTAGCAGTGTATTTTCTACTCCATGTTATTATATCTTCAACACAAGAGATTCTACAGATACTGAAAACCCGGAGCAACACACAGAAAATCTTGGAGGAACTCAGTATGTCAGGCAGCATCAATGGAGAGGAATAAGTAGTCGACATGTTGACTGAGACCCTTCATCAGGACTGGAAAGGAAGAGGAAAGGACCCAGAATGAAAAGATGGGGGGGGTGAGGGGAAGGAGTACAAGCCAACAAGTGATAGGTAGAAGACAGGAGAGGGGGAAGACAGGTAGGAAGGAAAGGAGATACAGGAGCCAGAGGCACACGCTCAACATTTCTGGAATAGCTTATCCACTATCAGATTTCTGAATTTGGCAATGAACCCATGAACACCACCTCACTATTATACTCTTCATTCAATACATACTGAAACTTTTATATTGTAATTTACAGTTTATTTTATGCATTTATTGGGATACTGCCACAAAACAACAAATTTCATGACAGTGATAATAAACCTAATTCTGTTCTGAATCTGATACTGATTCTGAGGGAGATGAAATGAGAAGCTGGAGGTGTAAGTGAAAGAGGTAAAGGCTGATGAAGGAGAGGAGATTTGGACCATGGTATGTGCAGTCTCTTGTATCTCTTATTGTCATTAGCTCAGGATGTTAAAAAAAATCAATGCAAATGAAGTATATTTAAAGTGTAGTTGCTGTTGTTATTGGATGTACAGCAACAAATTACCAGCAGCAACAATCTAAGAAGAGCAAAGAGCAGATGACTAGATGTCTGATTCTTGTGCTGTTAGGAGTGTGTTGAGTGGAACATTAGTGAGCTCTAACCCATTCTTCAACATGTCAAGACATTCAGGTAGAGGATAGAAATGTCCTTGTTTTATCGTCTCATTGACAGTGCAGCACTTCTTCAGTACTGCAGGAGAAAAGGGGATGTGCTTAGGCCTCTGGACTGGGCCTTGAGTTCATAATCTTTGGTGAGGATCTAGCCAAACAAGAGAGAAGAAAATAGGACAGGATTCTTGTTATTCAGGAAACTCAAATAGAAAGTTTTCTGGAATGGTTGTCGGGCGTGGGTTCTCCAATTCTGAACTAAATCATTTAGCTTGTGCATCCACTTTCCAGATGCTTTCTGAGATTGTTAGACTGGAGACCTGGATTATGTGATTTTATACACCATGAGTCTACAAACACCAGATGTCACTAGATCCTGAAGCTTTCCAGAGGATGGGTCTGGCAATTTTGCCATGGAAAATTCTTTTTAAGAGATGTACTCTCTCTACCCTTTTAAATAACTCAATTGGATCCTCTTGCAAACTCCAGATTCTCCAGTTCCTCTACATAAATTAAAGTCCCTGAAATCATTTTGGTAAAACTTTTTTGCATCATCTCTGAAGTCATTATAGCCCACAGTGGATACACAAATGTCCAAATCAGTGTATTATAAATATTCATCAAGACTTCCTTGCTTTTCTATTTTATAAATAAAATCTAGGATCCTGTGCATATTTTGAACCACTCTCAGTGAATGTTGGACGCTTCCCCCAGATTTGTCTGTTCTTGTACTTATTTTAGAATCTTGTGTCACCTCTACTCATTCCTTACACCACAATATAACATTTCACATGTCTCAGCATTAAATCTCATTTGCCTCCTATTCTACTAGTCTGACTCCCTGAAGCTTGTTACTAGCATTTCATTATATTAAAAAAATGCACTAGTCCTAATGGTGCACCCTAGGGAAATACAATATGTATTTTCAAAGCTTGCCAATTATGGCCAAAAGTGCACTAGTTTCAAAAAGTTAATTTTTTTTATTTCAAATAATACTTTATTTATCAAAAACACATACAGAGAATACAATTAATAAGACTTCATTCTTAACACTCATTGTGCCATCAGTTGGACTCCTGTTATCTTTGAAAATTTCCCCATGAAGTCTTTGAAAGACTGTTACACAGTACCCAGTCCCTCAGGACTTCAGACCCTAGAGCATCTCAGTGGTTCCACCAACTTTTAATGCATCCCTCTGTATGTACTCGTGCACCTTAGAATGAATTTTAATTGTTGTCTCTTTGTTCGATTTTTGTAGTTGCACTTCAGAGTCAGATCATCAGCAGTGCCGAGAATCAGTCTCTACCACTGCTAAATCACCACAGGTTCCAACCTGTGGTATCCCAGAGGGAGCCTTCATGCTACAGGTATGTACAACGCTTGAGTGCAATTGGGCTCAAACAGTTTTGAATTTACTGTATTGTAGCTCTTTGCTGACAATAATTCACTCATTTCGTTAGATGTTCTCATGCACCTGTCTCCCCAAGGCAATGACCCTTTTGAAGAGGTAGCTTCATACAAAACGTTTTCACCTTCAATTCATCTGTTTGACTTTGTACAAGCTCAGAATTGGGCTTTTCAAACTTGAGGGCCTGAACCCATCTAATCCTCACCCATCCGTTACAGCTTTGGTTTGAAACCAACTTGAATCTAGCCAAGTTTTAACTCCTTATACATATAGTGTAATTGATTTACTTGTTAATTTATTATTATGATGTTATTTTGATTTTTTTTCTTCTATATTATGTATTTCATTGAACTGCTGCTGCTAAGTTAGAACCATAGAACACCACAGCACAGTACAGGCCCTTCAGCCCTCCTTAACAAATTTCACGACACATGCCGGTGATAATAAATCCAACAGGTTTCCGGACAGGTTCTTCCATCAGGCCATCAGACTGATGAATTCATGCTGATAAAATTATATTTCCATGCTATATTGTTATAAATACTATTTATTACAAATTACTTTAAATTGCACATACAGATAGAGATGTAGCATAAAGATTTTTACTCCTCATGTATGTGAAGAATATAAAAAATAAAGTTAATTCAATTGAATCTCTGCCTACTGAAGGTCACTGCTGCCAGATTGACTAAAATGCACCTCTGATAAGAATATTGAAACTGGAAGCCTTTCAAATCAAGTCAAAGTAGATTTATTGTCAAAGAATGTATATGTTATCTACTTTGAGGTTCATTTTCTTGCAGAGAAATAAATAAGTTTGATCGAATTTATGAAGAACTACATAAACAAAGACTAACAAGCAACCAATATGCAAAAGCAGACAAATTGTGCAAATAAAAAATAAATAATACTGAGAACATGAGCTGTAGAATCTTTGAAAGTGAGTGTGTAGGTTGTGGAATCAGTTCAGAGTTGGGCTGAGTGAAGTTATCCTCAGTGGTTCAGGAGCCTGATCATTGGAGGATAGTAACTTTTACTGAGCCTGGTAGTGTGGGATCTAATTCTCCTGTATCTCCTGCCTGACGGTAGAAGATGGCTTTGTTTGTAGGGATCCTTAATGATGGATACTGCTTTCTTGTGGCAGCTTTTCCTGTGATGGACTGAGCTGTACCCACCACTTTCTGTGGACTTTTCCATTGCTGGGAATTAGTGTTTCCATACCAGGCCATGATACAGCCAGATAGGATGCACTCCACTGTGCACCTGTAGAAGTTTATCAAAGTTTTAGGTACATGCAGAATCTGCATAAACTTCAAAATTGAGGTGCTGTCTTTGTAATGTCACTTCTTTGTGAGCTCCTAGGACAGATCCTCTGATCTGATAACACCAAGGTATTTAAAGTTACTGACTCCCTCCATCTCTGATCCCTTAATGAAGACTGGATAGTAGACCTTTGGTTTCTTCCTTTTCTAGCCAATAATCAGTTTTGCTGACATTGAATAGAGGTTGTGACTTCATTCATCAGAATTTCAATTCCCCTACAGATAGACAAATAGATACTTCATTGATCCCAAAGGAAATTACAGTGTCACAGTGTCAAGTGTATAGATATACAAATAAACAAGTATTAGAAGGGGTAAGAAAGAATAAAAAAATAAATTACCTCAGTCTAACAGGAGGGGTTCATCCCTTCCCCGGCTATAGGTTGACTAATTATAGAGCCTAATGGCCAAGGGTAAGAATGACCTCATATAGTGCTCTTTGGAGCAGCGCAGTTGTCCTACTCTATTATGAAAAGTGCTCCTCTGTTCAGCCAAGGTGGCACACAGAGGGTGAGAAACATTGTCCAGGATTGCCAGGATTTTCCATAAGGTCCTTTGTTCTACCACAGCCTCTAGTGTGCCTAGTTTGACTCTCACAACAGAGCCAACCTTTCTAATCAGTTTATTGGGCCTGTTGGCATCACCGGTGTTGATGACATTGCCCCAGCACATCACCACATAGAAGTTTGTACTGGTGACTGGTAGAAGATGTGAAGCAGAGGGCTTCATGTTCCAAAGGACCTCAGACTCCTCAGGAATTAGAGGTGATTCTGACCCTTCTTGTACACAGACTCAAGTCTGTCATCCAGGTGCACACTCAGGCACTTGTAGCTCCTCACCATATCCATGTTCTCAATATCAATAGTAATAGGAAGCAATGCAGGCTTAGTCTTCCTAAAGTGCATCACCATCTTGTCATGGTCCCGGTTGGCCGTTCCCCTTGAACACTTCTTTCTCCCTGATCATGCCCCAATTTCAGTCAATTGCTGCTAGTTACCCAATAATTGTATACCTGGCTTTCATCAGAGACTGGGAAATAAATACGAGGTAGACTCTATCACAGGTTGCCAATTTGTTGGTCAATTCCCGTGTGATACTTTGTTCCCTGTTCTGATTAGAACTGTTAGTTCTAAGTTCCGCTCTAGATTCTAGAGAGTCCCTGTGAATCCCGTCTCCTTGTCAAGATCCCTCTATGTTCAGGTCTACGCCAGCCTCACCAACTGAGTCGACGTGCCAGTGTCCTGCACTTGGGTTCTCCTCTGTCACCCCCGTGTAACAGAACGAACTGGCCAGAATGAACCTAGTGGATACGGACCCGGTGCAACAGGCCCTCGTTAGCCAGGGCTCCCTACTGGGCATACATGATCAACTACTCAGAGAAGTCATGAAAGATCTTTGTGCCCTATCTGAGGATGTAAAGAAGGTCAGTGAGCAGGTTAACCGGGTATCCGCTCCCCTTACTCTGTCCCTTCCAAGAACCCAGTCTGACCAAACTGCACAGCCTGGGATGGGTATGCCCATTGGCTCGGCAACACAATCACCTCGAGAGCCTTACGTACTCGAACCAGAACCCTATGCTGGGGACCTAGGGAAGTGCTGGGCTTTCTTACTGCAGTGCTCTCTGGTTTTTGAGCAACAGCCGCGTACGTACAGCTCGGACAGATCAAAAATTGCGTACATCATGGGGCTGTTACGAGGGGATGCTTTATCATGGGCCACCGCGATCTGGGACAACTGGCCAGAGATCTGTTCCTCATTCTCCACCTTCGTCTCCGAAATGAGGAAGGTTTTTGAACAGCCCATTCACGGGAAGGACGCTGCTAGGTGCCTTCTGACTCTCTGTCAGGGCTCACAAAGCATAGCGAAATACTTAATAGAGTTCCAAACATTAGTGGCCAACTCTGGGTGGAATGACGAAGCACTACAGGAAGTGTTTCAACGGGGTCTCTCTGATAAGATAAAAGATGAATTAGTGGCCAGGGATAACATGAACAGTCTGGACTCTTTGGTCTCTCCAGCCCCCAGGGTAGATAATCGACTTCGAGAACGTCTGAGAGAAAAGACCGGTCACCATGCTCCTGGGGTCATCCTACGGCCCACCTTTCCATCTTCAGCCAGCCTCTCTTCCCCATCCACTCCTAGTGTAGCCCCCACTCCAACTGTTCTGGTGAATCAGATGACACTCCCTTCAGTTCCCCAAGCCAGGATGCAGATCCAAGCTACTGTAACCTACAACTAACAGTCCCTGTCCTTGTTTACCTTGATAGACTCCAGTGCTGAGAGGAGTCTGTTGGATGAAGACATAGCTGCCCAGGCCGGAAATCCTTGGGAGCTGTTGTCTACCCCTCTGGAAGCCCGGGCACTGGACGGAAGACTTCTGGCTCAAGTCATTCACTGTACTCCACCACTGTCTTTGATCCTCTCTGGGAATCCTCTCTGGTGTGGCTTTCCGCCAAGTTAAATGCGAACCTAGGAAACTCACCCTCCACCCCCCCCCCCCCACACTGCTTCCTTGGACCACTCAACGTTGAAAGGATTATCAACCCCACAGCGGTTCCCCTCGCTGCTTAAGTCCATGCATATTCACCCAACCTTTCATGTGTCCCAGATAAAACCAGTCTCCGTCAGCCCTTTGTCCCTCACTGAGACTCCTCCCTCTGCCCAGCTCATCGACAACCACTGTCCGATGACTGCTAGATGTGTGCCGTCGGGGCAGGAGCCTCCAATACCTGGTGGACTGGCAGGGGTACAGTACTGAAGAACGTTCTAGGGTCCCCCACTCCTTTATCCTAGACCCTTCCCTCATCCAGGACTTCCATCGGGACCATCCAGACAGGCCTGGAGGAATGCCGGGAGGTTCCCATTGTGGGGGAAGTTACTGTCATGGTTCTGGTTGGCCATTCCCCTTTGACACTTCTTTCTCCCTGATCATGCCCCAATTTCAGTCTATTGCTGCTAGTTACCCAATAATCATACACCGGCTTTCATCAGAGATTGGGAAATAAATCCGAGGACGACTCTATCACAGGTTGCCAGTTTGTTAGTCAATTCTCATGTGAATCTTTGTTCCCTGTTCCAATTAGAACCATTAGTTCTAAGTTCCACTCTAGTTTCTAGCAAGTCCCTGTGAATCCCGTCTTCTCGTCAAGATCCTTCTGGTTTCCTGTTCTACGTTCAGGTCCATGCCAGCCTCCCCAATTGAGTTGATGTGCTAGTGTCCTGCCTTGGGTTCTCCTCCATCAGCCCCGTGTAACACATCTCCTTTGTCTTACTGATGTTGAGCTGCAGATGATTCAGCTTTCACCATTCAACAGTCCTCCACCAGTATTCATCCTCCCATCCTCCCTTTATACACCCAACTATTGCTGAGTCATCAGAGTATTTCTGCAGATGACGTGACACAGTGATGTATCTAAAGTCTGAGGTATACAGGCTAAACAGGAAGGGAGCCAATACAGTCACCTGTATGCTGATTGGTCACCATCTTTGATTCAGCCAACAACAGTGGTGTCGTCACCCCTTTCTATAACTTGTGCTCTCAATTTGCTAGAGTCTTTGGTAAAACACCTCAAAAAATGCACCGTCCATCATTAAGGACCCCCATCACCCAAGACATGCCCTTTCATTACTCCTGTCAGCAAGGAGGTACAGGAGCTTGAAAATACACAACGTTTTCAGAACAGCTTCTGTTCAAAACAAGGATGAAGCCTACTGCAGCCATTTATACATCTGCCTTTCGAGAACATGGGTCCAGTATCAGCAAGCACAGGTCTGTCATTCTATAATATTAATTAAAACTTGTCTGTATCCTTATAACGCAGATATGTACTGTTGGACACAGGTCTGCTACAGTATAACAATGAGCTAACAATGCTGGTGAGCAGAAATCTATCGTTGTATAACACTGGGGTAGCATGCTGTTGGAGGCAAGTTTCTCATTGCATAACACTGGAATACTGTACTGGTGGGAACAGGCCTATCATTGTATAACACTGGATAACTGTACTGGTGGGGACAAGCCTATCATTGCAAAACACTGGACAGCTGTTCTGGTGGGAGCAGGTCTATTGTTGTATAACACTGGACAACTGTTCTAGTGGGGACAGGTCTATGGTTGTATAACACTGGATAACTGTTCTGGCGGGGACCAGTCAATTGTGTAACACTGGATAAATGCTCTGGTGGGGACAGATCTATCATGTAACACTGGATAACTGTACTGGTGGGGACAGGCCTATCTCGTAACGAGGGGACGGGTTGGTCCTGAAATGGAGAGGGACTAATATCCTTGCGGGAAGGTTGGCTAGTGCTGTTCCGGGGGTTTACACTAGATTTGCAAGAGGAGGGGAACCAGGGTGTTAGAGCAGATAGTGAGGTGGAGGAGGATAAAGGTCATGCGAGAACTACAAATATAGTGCATGGAGTAAAGCCAAATCTAACATATAGAGAGGCTTTGAGGAAAGAGAAGCAGAATAAAGGGTGTAAAGGTAGAAGGGCTAAAGTGTGTGTACTTCAATAAAGCATCAGGAACAAAAGTGATGAACTGAGAGCTTGGATACGTACATGGAATTATGATGTAGTGGCCATTACAGAGACTTGTCTGCCAGCAGGGCAGGAATGGACTATCAATATTCCTGGATTTCTGTCACAGTATGTTGCCAGTCCGACTAGGGGGGAATGCCATACTAGATCTAGTATTGGGTAACAAACCGGGTCAGCTCACAGATCTATCAGTGGGTGAGCATCTGGGGGACAGTGATCACCACTCCCTGGCCTTTAACATTATCATGGAAAAGGATAGAATCAGAGAGGACAGCAATATTTTTAATTGACCAAGGTCAATTGATCAGATGATGCAAACAACAGACGATTTTGAAAATCCCGGGAGTTTACCAATAGTGAGAATGGTGGAAGTTGGAACACTTGGCGCAAATGGCGATGGACATGGACCCAAGTTTAGAACGAATTCAGCATTTCAGTCATTCCCTGCAGTCAACCCTTCTTCCCTACAAGCAAATTTATGCTGGAAAAACAAAATGCTACCAAGCAAACAACCCTCACCACTTTCATCAAACCGATGTCATCTCCTGCTGCTGGCAGTGCTGAGAGTTCTGTGAGTCTTCCTTCACCTCTTGCTGTGCTTGATATGATCCTGACGACCCACAACCATCTACCTCATCTATGTAAAGCTGCCCGACACCACAATAACCACTCATCTCCCGGAGCGAACACACCTGCCACTGTTGGTGAGTACTGTACACCCTAGTATGTTAACTTTCTATGATTTATTACTTTGAATATTACCTTAAATTGATGAAATATAATACAAATGTTGCATTGTGGTACTGCTTTTGTGTTATATTGGTATGAAAATGAATAAATTACAGATAAAGCATATTTAGGAAGCCCTCAGGAACGTATCCCTATTTTTTCTATTTAAATAATTATTCACATTGTGCATTTTCATACTATGCGTCGACTGCGAGGAACGTATCCCCTGCATATAACGAGGATAGGGTGTACAGAGGTTTTCACTAATGCGCACCAGGCAGCAAAGACAGGAAGGAAAACCCCGCAACCCCGGAAACAAGCTCTCTTTATAAACCGTTTTCTGTAGTGGGAGTATTGCTATATTATCATGATTCTAATTGGTATTAACTTATCTTTATAATGCTTACATTACAACACTTCTCCCCCTTAAATTCCAACATTCCCTTAATGTACAAGAAATGGGAAACAAAAACAGTGGTGTCAGCTTGTATACCCCTGAAACTTATACTAGTGTCTAGTATAACACTAGACTAGTACTAATAGTATTATACTAGTGTCTAGTACACTATACTAGTTTATGGAGGAAAGTTGAGGGGCTGAAATCGAGGTTGAAAACCCAGCAAACATGCTGCTCAGAGGACGTGGATCGACAATGTTAAAGGACTTGTCACTCTGTGAATATTTTTTCACGACAGTTTGAATCCCTGGATGTAATGCAAACAGATCAGCATTTTGTATTTGTCAGAAAGGCTTTCCAGGATTTTACAACAAAGGAGGACTTGCTCACTCTTTTCCACTTAAAGGAAAGAGCAAGAGGTGAGGATATTGACAATGAGTTTTTTTTAAACTTTTTTTATTGCATTTTTAAGTAGTTACAAAGTAAAGTATGAAAAAACAATGTATATAACCCTTACCCCCTCCCCTTAACCCCTCCCCCCTAACTGCCCTATAGAAAAAAAAGAGAAAGAAAGAAAAAAAAAGAAAGAAAGAAAGAATGCCTGGTTGTTGGAAGATCTCCACATGCTCCATGTAATTCGTAATAACTTTAATATGTATATTTATTTCTTTCCCCTAATAACCAATTGTTTCATCTTCAGAGCATCTATATATTTAATCCTGTCTTTTGTAAATAAGGGCTCCAAATTTTCAGAAATGTTTCATATTTATCTCTTAAATTATAAGTAATTTTTTCTAATGGAATACAGCCATAGATTTCTTTCTTCCAAGAGTCTATACTTTAAATGTGTATCTGATTTCCAAGTAACTGCAATAGCTTTTTTGGCTACTGCCAGTGCAATTTTTATAAATTCTTTCTGATACTTATTTAGTTTGAGTTTTGGTTTTATCCCTTCAATATCACCTAGTAAAAGTAATATTGGATTATGAGGAAATTGTGTTCCTGTAATTTGTTCCAGTAAAAGTCTTAAATTTGTCCAAAAAGGTTGAATTTTAGAGCAAGACCATGTCGAATGTAAAAAAAGTACCAGTTTCCTGGTTACATCGGAAACACTGATCCGATAAATTTGGATTTAATTTTTTTATTTTTTGTGCTGTAATATATAATTGATGTAGAAAATTATACTGCACTAATCTTAACCGAACATTTATTGTATTTGTCATACTATCAAGACATAGTCTTGACCAATTTGTTTCTTCAATTTTAATATTCAAATCACTTTTCCATTTTTGTCTTGACTTATGGACTCCTTGTTTAATTGCCTGTCTTTGAATCAAATTATACATAAAAGATATAAATTTTTTAATATTTCCTTTTTGAATTAAAATTTCTATTTCATTAGATTTCGGCAATAACATTGTTTGACCTAATTTTTCTCTTAAATAAGCCCTTAATTGAAAGTAACAAAATAAAGTGTTATTTGATATTTTATATTTATTCTTTAATTGATCAAATGACATTAATATACCTCCTTCAAAACAATTCCCTATATATCTAATCCCATTTTGAATCCAATTATATAAAAGTTGATTGTCCATTGTGAAAGGAATAAGTCTATTTTGAATTAAAGATCACTTTGCTAATAAAGATTTTTTTGTCTCATCATCAACATTTATCTTATTCCATAAATCAATCAAATGTTTTAATATAGGAGATTCTTTCTTTTCCCGTATCCATTTAGATTTCCATTTGTATATAAAATCTTCTGGTACGTTTTCTCCTATTTTATCTAATTCTATTCTAATCCATGCCTGTTTATCTTTCTTGAAAAAAGATGCAATAAATCTAAGTTGATTTGCTTTATAATAATTCTTAAAATTTGGAAGTTGTAATCCTCCTAGATCAAATTTCCATGTCAATTTTTCCAATGATATTCTTGACATCTTACCTTTCCAGAGGAATTTCCTCACATATTTGTTTAACTCTTGAAAAAACTTCTGGGGTAATTGTATTGGTAATGATTGAAATAAATATTGTAATCTAGGGAATATATTCATTTTTATAGTATTTACTCTACCTACTAATGTTATTGGTAATGCCATCCATTTTTCAAGATCTTCCTGAATTTTTTTCAAAAGTGGTAAATAATTTGTATAAGTTTTTTATATCATTATCAACTCTTATACCTAATTATTTTATACCATTTGCTGGCCATCTAAATTGAGTTATTAATCGACATTGATTATAATCTCCTTTAGTAAGAAGTAAAGTTTCACTTTTATCCCAATTTATTTTATAACCCGATATTTTCCCATATTCTTCTAGTCTATAAGATAATTTGCGTAGTGAATGTAATGGATCTGTTAAATAAAGTAGAACATCATCAGCAAATAAGTTAATCTTGTATTCTTCCTGATTAACTCTGAAACCCTTAATATCTGGGTCCATTCTAATTAATTCAGCTAGTGGTTCTATTGCCAACACAAATAAAGCAGGTGATAGTGGGCAACCTTGCCTCGTTGATCTTGTTAACTGAAATGATGTTGAAATTTGACCATTTGTCACTACTTTAGCTTTGGGATTAGTATTTAAGGTTTTAATCCATTTTATAAATGATGTTCCTAATCCATATTTTTCCAGTACCTCAAATAAAAAATCCCATTCCAATCTTTTTCTGCATCTAAAGCAACTGCCACACTCATTTCCTCCATCTTTTGTGCTAAATGGATTATACTAATGTAACTCCCTGGGTCGCCTCAGGCTCGCTCAGCTTGTTCTTGTCTAGGGGGAGCAGCCTTCGGCCCCGCCAAACTGGGTAATCAGCTGGTGTGGATGCTGTGTGATGTCCCCGCCTCGCCCAAAACCAGACAGTACACCATATGCGATTAAATGAGTACAATTTATAAAGGTTACTATAACTAAGTGATTAATAACGATACAGTATATATGAAGAGAAAATTAAAGAAAAGGCGCCAAACTTATCAAAGTCCAAACCACTTCGTGCACAACCGTTGGAGCTCAATTTCTGAAGTCTTCTGGCCACCATTCGATCCCCTCCGAACTCCTCGACTCGCAGCTCAGGACCCTCCGAACTCCTGGACTCTCCAAAAAGCTCAGGACCCTCCGAGTGGTCAACCAAGCACATCTAGCTTCATCCCCCCCCCCCCCCTCCTCGGAGGATCTCCCGGCCTCGGACCACCCTTTGGGGTCCGATCCTCGCCCAGCTTAGAGCATTGCGTCCTCTCTCTCGACCCCCTCGCGCCGATCTGCCCAAAAGCCTGTCAACAAAAGCTTACAGACTCAGAAGAAAGAACATTAATCCCCATTTGGTTTACAAAGGAATACCATTCTCGTTATCAGTAAATTAGCATTCCTGCTAGTTAACAAAAGGAAACCCTTTCCCAACAGTAACAAAGGAAAAAAAAGAAACCCCCTTTACACACTTCCTCCACCAAATAAAAGTCATGTCCTCATGTCTACTAAATAACTCGCCACCTTTCCTGCCAACACACCGTAACCCAAGCACAAACAGTGACATCTCCTCCCCACACAGTAACCCTCACGCCCTGTTCCTCAGGCGCTACTTAGGCCAACTATCTGGGAGTTCCCTAACCCTTCTGAGGCCTCCGTACCCCCTCACCTAAACCCTTCAGGCTCGGACACAACTGGGGATACCTTGGGCCCACTACCAACTCCTCTCTCAACCTCTCACTCATGCCCCACACTGCACACAGCTAACCCTCCCCACTACACCTGACTCAATGGGAGAAGGACCAAAGGTCTCTTCCTCAATCGAGGGAAAGTCAGCAAAAGGCAGCATGTACCACACATCCAGCACATCATCCATCGAATCTGTATTCTTCCTCATTCCTGTGATCGGTAGCTGCTGTTTGATCTTCTCCAAACGGAAACACGTGGCCTGCAATGCTCCCGCAGTCTCTTCAGCCTCCTGTTCAGTATTCACTGCACTTCTCTCCAGCTTTTTCTTCCTCATGACTTCTTCCAGATCAACTTTCAGGTTTTGCACTTCATTTGAACTGTCGATGGTCATCTTCAGGTTCCCTTCAAGCTTCCGCTTCTCTCTTCTGAGATTCGTCTGTAATTTCTTCACCTCTGCAAACTCCCCTCTTCGGGTTCTCAGTTTGCTATTACCCTCAGTCAGACAACTTTCTTCATTCTCTCCAACTTGTAAGTCTTCCGAATGGTTCCAGATCACTTTCTCCAGTCTCTCCGTCTTCATTTCAAACTTGATTCCGTAGAGACAGTCACTCACGAGCTGCGACCTTCGCCAGCCCTGGCACGTGTCCCGAAAACACTTTAACTCGGTAGTTCTCAGCTGCTCCTGCAACGACCTCATTACATATTCTCCTGAGGCAAATCCAAATACCAAGAGATCATCCACATACACCAAAACTCCAAACGCCTCCACATCCCCTATGGTCTTCCACCTGCTCCGCAGGAAGGTTGCAAGGGCTCCAGATATGCCCTTTTCGGCATCTTTTCGGACCCAAAGACTCCTAGGGAATTTATAACGGCCGTCTTCTCCTTGTTGGCCCCACTCATCGGGATCTGGCAACATCCACTCCTCAGATCCAGCACCTTAAACCACTTCACACCACTCAGACAGGCCATCGCCTCTCTAGCCCTCAGGGCCATATTCTGGTCACTGACAGTGCGCCTCTTCAATGCAATATAATCCATACACACGCTGCCTACATCTTCCACGGCTGTAGGGGCCAGTCGCCGCAACCTCTCTCTCTCCGAGGTGTCTTCAGCAGTCAACTCCCCTCCCTTGTGGTATTTCGCAGCGTCCACGAAGAGGGTCTCACCCTCAGATACTTCCCCCAGGCCGTACCACCACTGGCTCTTGTTTGAATTCGGTATCAGCCCAATGCTGCTACACACGTCCGCACAAGCAGCTCGAAACCCTGGGTGCATCGACAATGCCTCCAAACAGCGCTCACCCGCCTCCTCCGGGCAGGCTCCCAAGCGCACCAGCAGGGTATTGGTTCTCTCTAGAACAGAAACGCTGCCCGTCTCAACAGGGTCCGGACACATCAACATCAACGATTCATGAACCTCAGTCTCCTCCACATTTGCCTCTAAGAACTCCATTTTCACTGACCAACAACCGTTGTCTGGATAATCACCAGCACTGGTACCCCAAATCTCCAGTGTCCTCAATGTTGTCAAGGGTAAATGCTTCCAATAACGGTTTTGAAACAAACTGTACAGCAACTTCACCGGCGCCCCGGTGCCGAGGATGGCTTTAACTTGACTTCCATCCATCCGTAACAACACCTGTGCGCATGGCCCCTCTAAGCCTTCAGGAATAGGGTCTGTTCCTTTTGGGAGTTCCTTGGTACATTGCTGGGAACGTGCTTCCCCAGAGACCCCAAGCCGTTCCCCCACTGGGCCTCCTCTAAGTTTCCCGACACCTCTCGAATCAACGGAACAACTGATCCCCTTGACAGATCCCCTTGGCACCACAAGCAATTTATCTGCCCCCCATAGGCAAAAAGGGATACCCTAAAAACTTCCCACCAATCTCCTGCCACAGATATAATAAGCCCCCCAGCTGCGGCATTTGACTTCCAGTCGAACCACACGCATTTTCCCACACTTTCCCAGAACTGGCAGCGGTCACTTCGAGGTAATTGCGCCTGACAGTTCTAACAAAGTCACCAGCCGGCCTACTCAAACTTTCAACCCGTCCCTGTCGCTTTTCCTCAGCCAAGCACTGCCACTCACCCAACAACTGAGGGGTCCGCTCCGCCCACGCCTCCGCCCCTTTAGGGCTGGACATTATTCCAATAACCGGGCGGAGCTCACCACTGCTGAAACATCCCAACCTGTCACTCCTCAATCTCCAAACAGTACGGACAACCCATGGTCCCACCACCATTTCGTCAGCTAACAGCAACCACCCCACCCAACACACACACAGCGATAACCAGCAATCGCACACCCACAAAGGCACACCAGCTCTTCGCCGCAGACACAATTTAAAGAGGGTGATCACACAGCTTCCACAGAAATCAATCCCGGACAAGCACCCCACAATGCAACTCCCTGGGTCGCCTCAGGCTCGCTCAGCTCGTTCTTGTCTAGGGGGAGCAGCCTTCGGCCCCGCCAAACTGGGTAATCAGCTGGTGTGGACGCTGTGTGATATCTCCGCCTCGCCCAAAACCAGACAGTACACCATATGCGATTAAATGAGTACAATTTATAAAGGTTACTATAACTAAGTGATTAATAACGATACAGTATATATGAAGAGAAAATTAAAGAAAAGGCGCCAAACTTATCAAAGTCCAAACCACTTCGTGCACAACCGTTGGAGCTCAATTTCTGAAGTCTTCTGGCCACCATTCGATCCCCTCCGAACTCCTCGACTCGCAGCTCAGGACCCTCTGAACTCCTGGACTCTCCAAAAAGCTCAGGACCCTCCGAGTGGTCAACCAAGCACATCTAGCTTCATCCCCCCCCCTCCTCGGAGAATCTCCCGGCCTCGGACCCCCCTTTGGGGTCCGATCCTCACCCAGCTTAGAGCATTGCGTCCTCTCTCTCGACCCCCTCGCGCCGATCTGCCCAAAAGCCTGTCAACAAAAGCTTACAGACTCAGAAGAAAGAACATTAATCCCCATTTGGTTTACAAAGGAATACCATTCTCGTTATCAGTAAATTAGCATTCCTGCTAGTTAACAAAAGGAAACCCTTTCCCAACAGTAACAAAGAAAAAAAAAAGAAACCCCCTTTACACTAAATAACCGAGTTACATTATCTGCCAATTGTCTATTTTTGATAAATCCTGTTTGATCCATATGCACTAATTTTGGTAAGCATTTAGATAATCTATTAGATAAGATTTTTGCTATTATTTTATAATCGGTGTTTAATAAAGAAATAGGTCTATATGATGTTGGTTTTAAAAGGTCTCTATCTTTTTTTGGCAATACTATTAAAATAGCTGTTGAAAAAGATTCTGGAAGTTTATGCGTTCTTTCCGCTTGATATATTAATTCCATAAAAGGAGGAATTAATAAATCTTTAAACTTTTTATAAAATTCAGGTGGAAAACCATCTTCTCCTGGAGATTTATTACTTTGAAGTGATTCCAAAGCTTCTTCAACTTCCTTCAATGTAAAAGACATACCTAATCCCTTCTGTTCTTCTGTATTTAATTTTGGAAGAGTTATTTGTGATAAAAATTCTTCTATCTTAACATCATCATTCTTTGATTCTGATTTATACAACTCAGAATAAAAATTCTTAAAAGCCTCATTAATTTCTAGAGGTTTATAAGTAATTTCATTCACTTTTGTTCGAATTGCATTTATTGTTTTAGAAATCTGATCTGTTTTTAACTGCCATGCAAGAACTTTATGTGATCTTTCACCTAGTTCATAATATCTCTGTTTAGTTCTCATAATTGCTTTTTCTGTTCGATATGTCTGGAGTGTATTATATTTTAACTTATTAATAAGTTGTCTTCGTTTTTCTTCTGTCATATTTCTTTAAGATTCTTTTTCTAATTTTATTATCTCTTTTTCCAATTGATCTATTTCTATCATATATTCCTTCTTAATTTTAGAAGTATAACTTATTATCTGGCCTCTCAAATATGCTTTCATTGCTTCCCACAATATAAATTTATCATCAATTGAATGTAAATTTGTATCTAAAAAGAACTGAATCTGCTTTTTCATAAAATCACAAAAACCTTGACGTTTTAGTAGAATTGAATTAAATCTCCATCTATAAATTGATTCCTCTTTATCTATCATTATCATTGTCATTATTAAAGGAGAGTGATCAGACAATATTCTTGCTTTATATTCCACATTTTTCACTCTATCTTGAGTATTTGTTGATAATAGGAAAAAATCTATCCTTGAGTATGTTTTATGTCTATTTGAATAAAATGAATAATCCCTTTCTTTTGGATTGATTCTTCTCCATATATCAATCAAATTTAAATCTTTCATCAATGATAGAGTTAATTTTGCTGCTTTTGATTTTGTAATTGCCTTTGTTGATCTATCTAAAACTGGATCTAAACAAAAATTAAAATCTCCACCTATTAATATTTTATCATGTGCATTCGCCAAATTCAAAAAGACCTCCTGTATAAATTTTACATCATTTTCATTTGGTGCATAAATATTCATAAGAGTCCATAGTTCTGAAAAAATTTGACAATGTATAATTAAATATCTTCCTGCCGAATCAATTAATACATTTTGTATTTTAATTGGTAAATTTTTATTAACCAAAATTGCAACTCCTCTTGCCTTTGAGTTAAATGAAGCTGCAATAACATTTCCAACCCAGTCTCTTTTTAATTTCTGATGTTCTATATCCGTTAAATGAGTTTCTTGTAAGAAAGCTATATCTATTTTCATTTTTTTAATATATGTTAAAATTCTTTTTCTTTTTATTGGTCCATTAAGCCCATTAACATTAAAACTTAAAAAATTCAATAAATTAGTCATTATTTTTATTTATGTTACTCCAATCTATAATAATACCTAATCTTTCAACTTTCATTGTATCCTGGGAAATCTTTTTAGAAGTCTCCATGTTGCTATGTGTGTCCCCACCAATCATCCAGGCAAAAGAATAGAAGAAAAATAGAAAATAAAGGAAAAAAACAAAATACCCCCCTACTAATGTTGTGAAAGGAAAAAAAACACATTACCCCCCTCTATTGTACGGGTCATGGCAATCGCCATGATTACACACATGAATCCCGTAGTAACCGATTCAAAGCTCCCCAGCCCCCCCCGCAACATAAAAAGTATATATATATTAAAAAACATACTATTCTCAATTAATATTTCTAAAATTTTACTTTTCTCCCTTATATCATCCTTAAATGTCCATCAGTTCCATTTGCTTTCTCTGTCTTCGTCTTTAACCATTACATTTAGAAGTCTCTACGTTTAATTAACGAAGAGATGGAAGTTTTTGTGCGAACACCTCCGCATTTTGATAATCAGAAAAAAATCTTTTTCCTTCCTCCAAAAAAATTATCAGTGTTGCTGGGTGACGCATTTAAAAACTTATAACCTTTTTCCCCACAAAACATTTTTAGCTGGATTAAATTCTTTCTTTCTCTTCAAAAGGTTATAACTTATATCAGGATAAAAAAGAACTGGTTTCTCTGCTATCATCAACAGACCTTTTCTTCTTTTAGCACCCTGGGCAGCCGCCCTCAAAATCTTTTCTTTATCCTGGTATCTTAAACATCTTATCAAAATTGATCGTGGATTTTGATCATCTTGAGATCTTGGTCTTAAGGCTCTGTGCACTCTTTCAATCTCAATTAAAGTTTCTTCTCCCATTTCCAATTTTTCAGGAATCCATTTTTGAAAAAAATTTATTGGGTCTTCTCCTTCGGTCTTTAAGTCCAACAATTTTAATATTGTTGCGTCTACTAAAATTTTCAAGCTTATCAATTTTTCCCACGAGTTGTTTTCTTTCTGATGTCCAGGCATCATTATCATCTTCCATCTTCTTCATTCTTCCATCCATTTCTTCCATTTTGACGTCCAAATCTGTAATTTTCTTTTCCATTTTTTCCTGTTTCTTTGTCATTTTATCAAACATAGCCTCCATATTTGTTATTTTTTCTTTAATTACTTTTTGGTTACTTTTAATTACTTTTAATGCATTTAATTTTTCTAATTTATGCATTATTTGCCTCAAAGTCTTTTTTGTATTTTCAGAGGAACTTTCAGCTTCTTCTTCTCCATCTTTGTCTGATTTTTCCAGAGAGTCCGGCTCTCTCTCAGACTCACTTTCACTGTCGGTTTCAGTTGTTGCTGGGTTTTGTAGTTCTGGTTGCTCTCTTTTGCGCATGCTCGTTCCTTTACGCTTGCGCAGTTCTCGTTGATCTTTTCCTTTAGAAATGGCCGATGCTGCCACGGTCTCCTTTTCTGTTTCACCGGTGGTGTGTTGTACCTGAGTCCGCGGTTCTTCAGTAGAAGTAGGCCTTGATTCTGTTCCAACTTGAGCGGTCTTCGTGGTAGCGGTTTTCTTCGTCCTCTGTTTATGAGGCATAGCTTAAAACAATCCAAAGTAATTTATAAGTAACCTTAAAGTATTAATAAACTTTTCTTCACTTAAACATTAATTTATTAACTTTTTTACGGGAGGGCTGGGTTCCAGCGTCTCGATCCTACGTCATCACGTGACGTCCCCGACAATGAGTTTTTTAAAAATATGTCAGTGAAAATGACATACCCATTCATAAACTGGTGGCAATTACTATTAATGGGGCCCCAGCAATGCACGATGTATGTGTTGGTTTTATAGCGCTGTGCCATAATGACCCTGATTTTCCTGATTTCCTGGATTCATCAGCAGCCCTTGGCTGGGAAGGTCATGGACTTTTCTCATGTAATGACACTGGAGGTCAAACTGATAAACTTGATTTGAGCAAAAGCGCTTCAACACCACCTATTCAAGGCGTTATTGGATGAGCTCGATGCCACTATGGCTTGTTTGATATGCTAGTTAGTGTTTTCTTGGTTAAATTTGTTTGAAAGTTTGACAAAAGCATTTTATGTAATTAAAATACAATTAGCCCAAATAAGGGGCCTCAAGTTGGTAGTACAATCTGAGCTGTTTTTTCTCTAAACGATTTAGTAGGTCAATCTTGCCTTTCACTAAGACGGAGGTAGGGGACCGGTTTCCAGTGACATCATCGTCAAGAATCGAAGCTTAAGCCACTAGCTCCTCCGGAAAAACGCATACTAAGACCTGTTAACCCATCAAATATAGTAATTTTTGAAAATATTTGAACTGATAAGAGGGGCAAGAATGGGGTAAAAGAATGGAAATTTTAAAAAAAACGACACTGCAGAGCCTGTGGCCAAGAGGAGTGCAGCGAGCAGCTCTCCTACCCGACCGCGTGCTAGCAAGGCAGACGCTGAGCCTTGTTCAGGCGAAGCAGTGAATATGATCGAAATTCTGAAAGAGATGAGGGAGTTCCAGAAAGATATAAAGCAGCAGCTATATGACATTAAGTCAGAGCTCGCCAATGTCAATCAAAAAATAGCAGTGGCAGAGACTCAAATTGAGAAGGTGGAAGATCACATTCAAAATATGGAACAGATACTGAGTAAGAGGATAAAAATATTAAATCACCAAGAAGGTAAACTGCTTGACCTGGAGGGAAGATCGCGGTGGAAAAATATCAGAATCTACAATGTTCCTGAAGGAGCAGAGGGCTTGTCTATGATGGAGTTTGTCAGAAAGTTGCTGCAGGATGTGCTGGAGCTTCCCTCGACTATGGAGCTGGAAATTGAGAGAGCACATCATGCGCTCGTCCTGAAGCCTACCCGAGATAGAGCAGATAAGCCACGCTCAATAATAATTAAATTCCTTCGGTACAGTACCAAGGCAGAGATTCTACAAAGGGCCTGAGGTAAGAGGGTGTTCTTAGATGATAGATTAATATATTTCAACTAAGATTACTCCCCCCCCCCCCGCGGTCTTGCAGAAACGTAAAGAATGCTCTGAAGTAAAGCGAATACTAAAGCAAGAAAGGATTAGATTTCAAACTCTGCACCCTGCTAAACTTCAAG
Organism: Hypanus sabinus; assembly: GCF_030144855.1. NCBI lineage: Eukaryota > Metazoa > Chordata > Chondrichthyes > Myliobatiformes > Dasyatidae > Hypanus > Hypanus sabinus. The sequence continues at coordinate 11,488,709 of NC_082722.1, read as the reverse complement.
TGTTTCATCAAGATGGGATCCAAGTGGATCACAGTGGAAGAGGCAACTAGAAACATGAAGGCCAGAGGGTTGCCCGTCAGTGTGATCAAACCTAGGGAAAGCCTGGCAGAGGAATTATCCTGCTCTGCTTGGGAAATAGTGCAAGAATCGAGAAGGCAGGAGATGGGAGGACGCCGAGGGAAGTATATCAGGAAGAGACTGGGAGTTTTCCAAAGACAGCCCTCACCCCCTCCAGAAGAGCCATAAGGTTTGGCTAACTTTAAAAACGTTGAGAAGCTAAACGGAAGCAAAAGTAGATGGTGACATACCTATCTTGAGAAATACTTATTATAATGTGGATTTAATATTACTTAGTTGTTGTTCTTTATTCGCTCACTTACTCCTTTTTCCCCACCAAAATGAGAATATATAAATGCGTGCATATACGTGTATGTATATAATATATATAACCATATAACAATTACAGCACGGAAACAGGCCATCTCGGCCCTTCTAGTCCGTGCCGAACGCTTGCCCTCACCTAGTCCCACTGACCTGCACTCAACTCATAACCCTCCATTCCTTTCCTGTCCATATACCAATCCAATTTTACTTTAAATGACAATACCGAACCTGCTTCTACCACTTCTACTGGAAGCTTGTTCCACACAGCTACCACTCTCTGAGTAAAGAAATTCCGCCTCGTGTTACCCTTAAACTTTTGACCCCTAACTCTCAACTCATGTCCTCTTGTTTGAATCTCCCTTACTCTCAATGGAAAAAGCCTATCCATGTCAACTCTATCTATCCCCCTCATAATTTTAAATACCTCTATCAAGTCTCCCCTCAACCTTCTACACTCCAAAGAATAAAGACTTAACTTGTTAAACCTTTCTCTGTAGCTTAGGTGCTGAAACCAAAGTATCATTCTAGTAAATCTTCTCTGTACCCTCTTTTTTTGTTGACATCTATCCTATAATTCAGTGACCAGAACTGTACACAGTACTCCAAATTCGGCCTTACCAATGCCTTGTACAATTTCAACATTACATCCCAACTCCCATACTCAATGCTCTGATTTATAAAGGCCAGCATACCAAAAGCTTTCTTCACCACCTTGTTATATGGTCTTGTTATATTCTTGTTATATGGTCATTTAACATCTGCCGGACAATGCTGAGGATGTTCTATGAGTCTGTGGTGGCCAGAGCTATCATGTTTGTTGTTGTGTGCTGGGGCAGCAGGCTGAGGGTAGCAGACACCAACAGAATCAACAAACTCATTCGTAACGCCAGTGATGTTGTGGGGGTGGAACTGGACTCTCTGACAGTGGTGTCTGAAAAGAGGATGCTGTCCAAGTTGCATGCCATCTTGGACAATGTCTCCCATTCACTACCATACCATAATGTACAGTTAGGCATAGGAAGTCATTCCTGCCTGTGGCCATCAAACTTTACAACTCCTCCCTCGGAGTGTCAGACACCATGAGCCAACAGGCTGGTCCTGGACTTATTTCCACTTGGAATAATTTATTTATTATTTTTTAATTATTTATGGTTTATTTTGCTATATTTCTACACTATTCTTGGCTGGTGCGACTGTAAATTAAATCTGATTTCCCTCAGGATCAATAAAGTATATCTGTCTGTCTATCCACATGAGATTCCACCTTCAGGGAACTATGCACCATTATTCCTAGATCACTCTGTTCTATTGCATTCTTCAATGCCCCACCATTTACCATGTATGTTCTATTTTGATTATTCCTACCAAAAAAGCACCTCACATTTATCAGCATTAAACTCCATCTGCCATCATTCAGCCCACTCTTCTAACTGGCCTAAGTCTCTCTGCAAGCTTCGAAAACCTACTTCATTATCCAGAATGCCACCTACCTTAGTATCATCTGCATACTTACCAATCCAATTTACCACTCCATCATCCAGATCATTAATGTATATGACAAACAACATTGGACCCAGTACAGATCCCTGAGGCACACCACTAGCCACCAGTCTCCAAACTGACAAACAGTTATCCACCACTACTCTCTGGCATCTCCCATCCAGCCACTGTTGAATCCATTTTACTACTTCAATATTAAAACCTAACGATTGAACCTTCCTAACTAACCTTCTGTGCAGAACCTTGTCAAAGGCCTTACTGAAGTCCATTTAGACAACATCCATTGCTTTACCCTCATCAACTTTCCTTGTAACCTCTTCAAAAAAATTCAATAAGATTTGTCAAACATGACCTTCCTCACACAAATCCATGTTGAGTGTTCCTAATCAGACCCTGTCTATCCAGATAATTATATATACCATCTCTATATGTGTGTGTGTGTCCTCATCCTCTAGCTCAATGCAGGGTCATCTACTAGAGACCTCAGCCTTGGAATCACACATTCGTTGCCATTTTTGTTATTATTTGCATTTCTTGGTTCTTATTTGTTCAGGGAGTAGATTGATTAAGTTTTATTCTGCTAATTTCAATGATACATTGACAGATAAATATAGATGGCTAAGGACAAAGTAAAATTCATTTCTTTTAATGTTAATGGGCTGTTAAATCCAATCAAATATAATAGAATTTTATCCAAAATGAAAAAAGAACAAGCCAATGTATATTTACAGGGAACTCATTTAAGTGATAATGAGCATAGAAAACTAAAGAGAATGGGCTTCATTAATCTGTTTTTCTCCTCATATAAATCAGGACATAGGAGAGGAGTTGCTATTCATATCTCAAGTAAGCTAAATTTTGAAAAGGTATTCAAGATGGGAGATAAAAAGGGCAGATATATTCTGGTAAGGGGGAATATAGATGGCAATTCAGTTACTCTATTGAATACACACCCCCGGGAAGTGATATTGATTTCTTTCAGAAAATTACTGATATTATGGTAGCGGAAACAGAAGGTCTCCTGATATGGGGGGAGACAACCAAATTTAGACTCCTCCAATAGAAAAACCTATGAAACAAAATCTTTACATAAGAAAGTTAATACACTTTTTGAGGATGTTGGTTTAATTAATATAAGAAGGGTCCTTTTCCCTGACAGAAGGGATTACATTCATTATTCTGCTCCCCATTCTGTTATACAAGAATAGACTATTTCATAACATTTGGAAAAGACAGAAAAAATAAACACCTGCGGAATTGGGACAATAGATGTAAATGACCATGCTCCTATATATTTATCTGTTGATTTTGACCTACAACTAAAAAATACTATTTGGAAACTAAATTCAAGTCTACTCAATGATCCGTACTTTATGGAACAAATTAAAAAAGAAATTGGTCTCTATACAACAATGCCAAACACGACAATATGCGAAGGACACTTCACATTATGGATCATATACAAAAATATAAAATCGAAGCAATAGTGATAAGTGTGGATGCTGAAAAGACATTTGATTCAGTTAATTGGAATTTTCTTTAGAGTTTTACATAGATTTGACACAATTATTAAAACTATACAGACACTATATGACAACCCTACTGCTAGGATTAAAATCAATGGATATTTATCAAATAGCCTTACCCTAGAAAGGGGCATGAGAGGGTTGTGCATGGTCACTGCTACTCTTTGTACTATATATGGAACCATTAGCTCAATACATCAGACAAAATGAAGATATCAGGGGAATTACTATAAAAGGGACACAGCGTAAATTGGCTTGTTATGCGGATGACATTTTGATCGATCTAGAGCAACCAACATACTCTTTACCTAAATTGATGCAATCCTTTGAACAATATGGTCAATTATCAGGATACAAGATCAACATGGATAAGACCCAATTATTTTCATATTACTATAGCCCACCAAGAGAAATTGAAAGTTGATGCCCCTGGGCATGGCACACAGAGTCTTTCAAATATTTGGGCATCATTATGTCAAAAGATTTGGAAAAGTTATCAGAATGTAATTATCAGCCTTTATATAAAAAAATTAAGGAAGATATGGCAAGATGGAACCTGATTCCTACAGCCCAGACTGTTATATCTCTTTTAGACCCTACCAATAGAGATTAATCAAAATCAATTCAATGAATGGAACAAGATGCTATCAAGGTATATTTGGCAGGGTAAAAGGCCTAGAGTTCATCTCAAAACTTTGCAATTAGCAAAGGAAAAGGGGGGATGGGGCCTACCTTCCCTTAGAGATTATTATTTTGCAGCACGGTTGAGAGCTGTGATATGTTGGTGCAACCCATCATATGACACTCAATGGAAAAGCATTGAGGAGCGGGTACTTCCCATCCCCATACAAGCAATTTTGGCTGATAACAACCTGCAATGGTACATAAATACTATTGATAACCCATGGGTGAAATTGACTCTTAAAGTATGGAAAACTACTATAAAAGAATATAATCTAGAGGGAGGTATTGCAATTTGTAAATGGTGTGCGTATGACTTGGATCTTACATTAAATAAATTGGATGCTAGATTTAAGCTGGACAGCTAAAGAAATAACAGTTCTTTGCAACATAATGAAAGAAGGAACACTGTTCAGTTTTGAAATGCTTAAAGAGAAACACATTAGAAAATCAAGATTTTTATCTGTATTTACTGATGTGACAATATGTTAATAAGATGCTTAAAAATGTAACCAAAGCAAGTACGTGCTTGATAGAGCTATTTAGAAAAGCATATAATTCAGATAACGGTAGTGGAATCTTTTCAAGCATGTATAAAGGGTTGTCAAATCTTAAAACACATTCGACTTCATACATTAAAACAAAATGGGAGAAGGAAGCAGGGATAATTATATCTGAGGAAGAATGGACAATAATATGGAGGTGTCAATGGAAGTGTACCAGTTCACAGAAATGGAGGGAGTTTGGATGGAAAAACTTGATATTTTATTACACCCTTTCAGAAATCCCATTATGATGGTAACCTCCCTGTTTGCTGGAGAAATTGTGGAAATCAAAATGCAAATCATTATCATATGTTTTGGGACTGCCCTGTTATCAAACACTATTGGAGGGGGATACACAATGCCCCACAAGACATCTTTAAATGAGAAATACCCTTAGAGAGTAAGGCCCATAAACCTCAAGAATGGTTGAAAAGAGATAAATATTTAATATACTGTTGGTGGCTGGTTTAAAAAAAACTCTTACTAGGAAATGGTTATCACAGGAGAGTTCAACTTTAAATCCATGGATGGAAATTACAATGGACGTTTACAAAATGGAGAAGATAACAGCATCTGTTAATCATAAGCTGGAACAATTTGATTCATACTGGGAAAAATGGTTTAACTACATAATGCCTCATCGGCCTGATTTTATTCTCACAAATCAATGAATATGTTGTAAAAAAAAAGATCACTCCCTACTTGTACATAGTTTTTTCCTTTTGCTGGTTTTTTCTTTCTACTCTTTTCTATGAGAATATACCTCAGATAAATACTTTGTGGAGATTTGTGACATATATGATTGTATGATATACATGTACAATGTCTGAAATACATCTTATGGAAATGTTTGTTTGATGATGAACTTCAATAAAAAAAATAAATTACAATTTTTTTTTTTTTGGAAAAAAAAAATTGGTGACTGACCTCTAATCTACAGGAAGAAGCACTGTTGACGTTTTGAGCCAAAACTCTTTGTCAGGACTAACTGAAAGAAAAGATAGTAAGAGATTTGAAAGTAGGAGGGGGAGAGGGGAAATCCAAAATGATAGGAGAGGACAGGAGGGGGTGGGGTGAAGCTAAGAGCTGGAAAGGTGATTGGCAAAAGAGATATAGAGCTGGAGAAGGGAAAAGATCATGGATGGGGGGCCTAGGGAAAAAGAAAGGGGGAGGGGAGCATCAGAGGGAGATGGAGAACAGGCAAAGAATGATGGGCAGAGAGAGAAAAAATAAGAGGAGGGGGAAATAAATAAATCAGGAATGGGATAAGAAGGGGAGGAGGGGCATTAATGGAAATTAGAGAAATCAATGTTCATGACATCAGGTCGGAGGCTACCCAGACGGAATATAAGTGTTGTTCCTCCAGTCTGAGTGTGGCTTTATCTTGACAGTGGAGGAGGCCATGGATTGATCCCCCCCCCTCTTTTTTTCCTCTCTCTTTGCCCATCACTCTGTTTGTTCTCCATCTCATTTGATCCTTTCCCTTCTCCAGCTCTGTATCCCCTTTGCCAATCACCTTTCCAGCTCTTAGCTTCACCCCACCCTCTCCTGTCCTCTCCTATCATTTTGGATTTCCCCTCTCCCCCTCCTACTTTCAAATCTCTTACTATCTTTTCTTTCAGTTAGTCCTGACAAAGGCTCTTGGCCCGAAACGTCAGCAGTGCTTCTTCCCATAGATGCTGCCTGGGCTGCTGCATTCCACCAATATTTTGTGTGTGTTGCTTGGCTAAGGACTGGTTGGACAACAAATATTTGCTCATAGAGTCACCATCCCAGAAGACTTTTCCTTTTCCAGTTTGAAGTTCCCAACCTTGACAACCTTGTTCTCAGGGTAAGGCAAGCATGTTGCCTTCCCTTCTGAAATACGTATTCTTTTATCTTATGGGTAATGTGCTTCTGTGATTAAATTTGCAGTCTGATGTCATCAATCAGAGTGTCTTTAAGCTGATCCACACAGAAGACAGTGAAAAGTTCTGACTTCAGCTTCACCGGAGTTGTAGGTCATCCTCATCTACAACAGAAGGAGAAAAGGCAAAAGGTGGGTTGCACCTCACCAAATTATTAGTTACAGTGTTGAGCAAAACCCCTTTGTATGTACAACCATGGGAGAGGATTCAGCCTCTGTGCTAGACATAGAAAAATCATATGCACATTTATTATGTCTGTTTGTTGTGTGCAACACACAAGGTGCCTTCCAGATGCTCACTGAGTAGTGAATAACAACTTACCACTGATTTATTAACTAACATTTGAAAGGCATTTGGATAAGTACATGGACAAGTTTCAGAATCAGAATGGCAATCAGTTTAATATCACATAGGTCATGAAATTTGTTGTTTTACTGCAGCTGTACAGTACAATACACCAAAAATACCATAAATTACAATAAGAAATATAGATTTAAAAGTTAAATTAAATAAGTAGAGCAAAAAGGAGGAAAAATAGTGATGTGGTGTTCATGGGTTGGTTCATTGTCAGTTCAAATATCTGATGGTGGAGAGGAAGAACTGCTCCTGAAACATTGAATGTGTGGCTTCAGGGCTAAATATTCTCCTTAGTTACTTTCACTGAGTAGTCTGCTCCTCTCCTCAAGGACGGCATCGAAGCCTTACTCTCTGTGCTGCCCATGAGCCTCATTCTATCTTACATGGCCACACGGTACCCTCAGCCATTACCTTTATTTAGGAGCGACCAGGTGGTGCATGTGTCCTTCTTGCAATCACATCAAATAAATGGGGGGGGCGTAGTGTTGGAATTTTGAAAATACTGCTCCTTTAATACAGAGCCATAAGCTGCTTCCTGTCTTTTATTACAAACAAAAATTCTATTCTAATCTTGCTGTCCATTATTGCCCATTCCTAGTTGCCAGCAAGAAGGTGCTTGTGATTCAAGCCCTTGAACTATGAAAGTGCTTATGAGATGCTGCCACTGTGCTCAGAGCATCCACTGCTGTCGGGTCTGAGAGTTTAAACCAAATCCATCTTGGGCTAGGTTGCTGAAGTGAGCTTTGAATCAGAATCAGGTTTACTATCACTGACAGATATTGTATTGTGGCAGCAGTACAGTGCAAGACATAAAAATGAATAAAAGTTACAATAAATGAATACTGCAGAGGGGGATAGTCAGATCATGTTCATGAGTTCACAGACAGTTCAAGAAATTTAATGGCAGAAGGGGAAAAGCCGTTCTTGAAACATTTGGTGTAAGTCTTCAGGCACCTGTACCTTCTCTCTGATGGCTGTAATGAGAAGAGGATATGTCCCAGATGGTGAGGGTCCCCTCCTTCTCTCTGCCACTTTTGAGTCTCCGTTGTCAAAGCAGCTTATTCTGCTGGTGATTCTGATGGTCTTCACCTACCATTAAGGCTCCAAACTTCTGTTACACAATCATAAAAGGGAATATATGAAATAGATTTTCATATATATGGGGAATCTAAAGATTGGAGTTAAATACAAGAAAGTACAACCTGCTTAATCCTGCTTCTGTTCTTTTGTGTTCTGCCAGAAGATGGAGCTTTCAGTAGGTTTGCTATCATTCAAAGCATTGCTGTGTTTAAGCTGAAGAATAGTTTGTTTTCCTGGTCACTGCACAATTGATCTTTAAACCAGATCAGAACTGTTGTCTCTCTGTTTGGTTTACTGGCCCAGACTTGGCAGACAGGGTGAAGACAGTGTGCCCGAGCAGTCAGCTACCACCAGAGAACTTGGATGTAGTGGACTGCAGCTTTGAGTGTCGCTTCTGATGCCTGCTGGACAATGTATCAGGATTCCTGGTACAGTTGTGCTGACAGATACGTATAAAGATAATCCATGATCAATCTAATGCTTCCCTCCTATGTGCATTTTTATATATCAGAGTGCCTATCCAAGAGTTCTTAAGTATCCCTATTGTTAATAACTCTACCCCTATCCCTGGCAGTGTTTTCCAGGCAACTACCACTTTCTGTGTATATAAAAAAAATCTTCCTCTGACATCTCCCCTAAACTTTCCTTCACTCATACGTGTCCTCTGTTATTGGCATTGCCGCTTTGGAAAAAAGCTGTTGGCTGCCCACTCTATCTATGCCTCTCAATATCTTTCACACTCTTCCTATAATGAGGCCACCCAAACTGATCACAGTATTCCAAGTGTGGTCTAACCAAGGTTTTATAGAGCTGCAACATTCCCTCATGGTTCTTGAACTCAATCCCCCTGACTAATGCAGGCCAGCACACCATACACCTTCTTAACAACCCTATCAATTTGCGCAGCAATTTTGAAGCATCTGTGAACTTGGATCACAAGCTTGATACTGCTAAGAATCTTGCTTTTGATCTTGTACTCCACCTTCAAGTTTGATCTTCCAATGTGTATTACTTAACACTTTTATGGATTAAACTAAATCTACCACTTCTCCGCCCAACTCTGCATCCTATCCCTGTTGTGATCTTTGACAACCTTCTACACTATCCACAATACTTCCAAGCTTTGTGTCATCTGCAAGCATACTAACCCACCTATCTACTTGCTATCCCAGTCATTTATAAAAATCATAAAGAGCAGGAGTCCCAGAGCAGATTCTATGGAACACAACTTGTAGTCTAGAAACATAGTAAACCTACAACAGGCCTTTTGACGACAATGCTGTGCCAAACATATACTTATTTTAGAGATTACCTAGGGTTACACATAGCCCTCTATTTTTCTGAACTCCATGTACCTATCCAGGAGACTCTTAAAAGACCCTATTGTATCTGCCTCCACTACCATCGCCAGCAGCCCATTCCATGCACTCACCACTCTGCGTTTTAAAAAAAAAAGCTTACCCCTAACATCTCCTCTGTACCTACTTTCAAGTACCTTAAAACTGTGCCTTCTCATGTTAGCCACTTCAGCCCTGGGCAAAAGCCTCTGACTATATACACGATCAATGTCTCTCATTATCTTATACACCTCTATCAGATCACCTCTCATCCTCCGTCACTCCAAGGAGAAAAGGCCAAGTTCATTCAACCTATTCTCATAAGGCATGCTTCCCAATCAGGTAACATCCTTGTAAATCTCCTCTGCACCCTTTCTATGGCTTCCACATCCTTCCTGTAGTGAGGCGACCAAAACTGAGCACAGTACTCCAAGTGGGGTCTGACCAGGGTCCTATATAGCTGCAACATTACCTCTTAGCTCCTAAATTCAATTCCATGATTGATGAAGGGCAATACACCGTATGCCTTCTTAACCACACAGTCAACCTGCGCAGCAGCTTTGAGTGTCCTATGGACTCGGACCCCAAGACCCCTTTGATCCTCCACACTGCTGAGTCTTACCATAAATACTATATTCTGCCATCATATTTGACCTACCAAAATGAACCACTTCACACTTAACTGGGTTGAACTCCATCTGCCACTTCTCAGCCCAGTTTTGCATCTTGTCAAAGTCCTGCTGTAACCCCTGACCACCCTCTACACTATCCACAACACCCCCAACCTTGTGTCATCAGCAAATTTACTAACCCATCTGCCCACTTCCTCATCTGGGTAATTTATAAAAATCGCGAAGAGATGGGGTCCCAGAACAGATCCCTGAGGCACATCACTGGTCACTGACCACCATGCGCAATATGACCTGACTACAACCACTCTTTGCCTTCTGTGAGCAAGCCAGTTCTGAATCCACAAAGCAATGTCTCCCTGGATCCCATGCCTTCTTACTTTCTCAATAAGCCTTGCATGGGGTACCTTATCAAATGACTTACTGAAATTCATATACACTACTTCTACTGCTCTACTTCATCAAAGTGTTTAGTCACATCCTCAAAAAATTCAATCAGGCTTGTAAGGCACAAGGTGCCTTTGACAAAGCCATGCTGACTATTCCTACTATGATACCTCTCCAAATGTTCATAAATCCTGCCTTTCAGGATCGTTTCCATCAACTTACCAACCAGTGAAGTAAGACTCACTGGTCTATAATTTTCTGAGTTGTCTCTACTCCTTTGAATAAGTGAACAACATCCTCAACCCTCCAATCCTCTGGAACCTCTCCCATCCCCATTGATGATGCAAAGATCTTTGCCAGAGGCTCAGCAATCTCCTCCCTCGCCTCCCACAGTATCTTGGGGTACATCTCGTTCAGTCCCGGTGACTTATTCAACTTGATGCTTTCCAAAAGCTCCAGTGCATCCTCTTTCTTAATATCTATATGTTCAAGCTATTCAGTCCACTGTAAATCATCCCGACAACTGCCAAGATCCTTTTTCATAGTAAGTACTGAAGCAAAGTATTCGTGAAGTACCTCTGCTATTTCCTTCGGTTCCATACACACTTTCCCACTGTCACACTTGCTTGGTCCTATTCTCTGATGTCTTATCCTCTTGCTCTTCACATACTTGTAGAATACCTAGGGGGTTTCCTGCCTTCTGATTGAGCCGACCATGGGATTCCTTGTCAAACCATTTACAAAAATCTATATGCACCACATTCACCACTCCATGTTCACCATTTCGTTTTGTGGCCTCCTTCAAAAATCTCAATTAGGCTTGTGAGGCACTTGGTTTTACAAAACCATGTTGACCATTCATAATTAGACTATGGTTCTTCCTATGCTTATAAATCCTGTCCAATAGTTTTCCCATGGAGTTTGAGAAAAGCTTTCTAAACCAAAAATACAACCTGGAAGTTATACCTAGCATAACTTTGCTTTTTTTAAATTTACATTGGCATGTAAAAGTTTGGGCACACCTGGTCAAAATTTCTGTTACTGTGAATAGCTAAGTGAGTAGAAGATAAAGGCATAAAGTTAAAGATGAAACATTCTTTTCAACATTTTAAGCAAGATTAGTATATTATTTTTGTTTTGTACAATTTTAGAGTTAAAAAAGGAAAGGAGCACCATGCAAAAGTTTGGGCACCGCAAGAGATTTGAGCTTTCAGATAACTTTTACCAAGATCAGTGGATGCATTAGTGATAATTTTTCAAAACTCTTTAGATTCTGGATTAGTTCCTGAGGATTGGACAGTGGCTAATGTAACTCCACTTTTTAAAAAAAGGAGGGATAGAGAAACCGGGAGGGAGGGAGATAGATCGGTTAGCCTGACGTTGGTGGTGGGGAAAATGCTAGAGTCAGTTATCAAAGATGTGATAACAGCACATTTGGAAAGCGGTGAAATCATCAGACAAAGTCAGCATGGATTTGTGAAAGGAAAATCATGTCTGACGAACCTTATAGAATTTTTTGAGGATGTATCTAGTAGAGTGGATCGGGGAGAACCAGTGGATGTAGTATACTTGGATTTTCAAAAGGCTTTTGACAAGGTCCCACACAGGAGATTAGTGTGCAAACTTAAAGCACATGGTATTGGGGGTATGGTATTGATGTGGATAGAGAATTGGTTGGCAGACAGGAAGCAAAGAGTGGGAATAAACGGAACCTTTTCAGAATGGCAGGCAGTGACTAGTGGGGTACTGCAAGGCTCAGTGCTGGGACCCCAGTTGTTTACAATATATATTAATGATTTAGATGAGGGAATTAAATGCAGCATCTCCAAGTTTGCGGATGACACGAAGCAGGGCGGCAGTGTTAGCTATGAGGAGGATGCTAAGAGAATGCAGGGTGACTTGGATAGGTTAGGTGAGTGGGCAAATTCATGGCAGATGCAATTTAATGTGGATAAATGTGAGGTTATCCACTTTGGTGGCAAGACCAGGAAAACAGATTATTATCTGAACAGTGGCCGATTAGGAAAAGGGGAGATGCAACCAGTACACCAATCATTGAAAGTGGGCATGCAGGTATAACAGGCGGTGAAAACGGCGAATGGTATGTTGGTATTCATAGCAAGAGGATTCGAGTACAGGAGCGGGGAGGTTCTATTGCAGTTGTACAAGGCCTTGGTGAGACCGCACCTGGAGTATTCACCTGGAGTATTGTGTGCAGTTTTGGTCCCCTAATCTGAGGAGAGACATTCTTGCCATAGAGGGAGTACAAAGAAGGTTCACCAGATTGATTCCTGGGATGGCAGGGTTTTCATATGAAGAAAGACTGGATCGACTGGGCTTCTACTCGCTTAATTTAGACGATTGAGGGGGGATCTTATCGAAACGTATAAAATTCTAAAGGGATTGGACAGGTTAGATGCAGGAAGATTGTTCCCAATGTTGGGGAAGTCCAGAATGAGGGGTCACAGTTTAAGGATAAAGGGGAAGCCTTTTAGGACCGAGATGAGGAGAAACTTCTTCACACAGAGTGGTGAATCTGTGGAATTCTCTGCCACAGGAAGCAGTTGAGGCCAGTTCATTGGCTATATTTAAGAGGGAGTTAAATATGGCCCTTGTGGCTAAAGGGATCGCGGGGTATGGAGAGAAAGCAGGTACAGGGTTCTGAGTTGGATGATCAGCCATGATCATACTGAATGGTTGTGCAGGCTCGAAGGGCCGAATGGCCTACTCCTGCACCTATTTTCTATGTTTCTGTGTCTCAGACCTTAATTAGCTTGTTAGGGCTATTTCTTGTTCACAGTCATCATTAGGAAAGGCCAGGTGATGCAAATTTCAAAGCTTTATAAATACCCTGACTTCTCAAACCTTGTCCCAACAATTAACAGCCATGGGCTCCTCTAAGCAGCTACCTAGCAGTCTGAAAATTAAAATAAATGATGCCCACAAAGCAGGAGAAGGCTATAAGAAGATAGCAAAGCGTTTTCGAGTAGTTGTTTCCTCAGTTCATGATGTAATTAAGAAAGGGCAATTAACAAAAATGGTGGATGTCAAATTGAGGTCTGGAAGACCAAGAAAACTTTCTGAGAGAACTGCCCGTAGGATTGCTAGAAAGGCAAATCAAAATGCCCGTTTGACTGCAAAAGACCTTCAGGAGGATTTAACAGACTCTGGAGTGGTGGTGCACTGTTCTACTGTGCAGCGACACCTGCACGAATATGACCTTCATGGGAGAGTCATCAGAAGAAAACTTTTCGTGCATCCTCACCACAAAATTCAGTGTCACAAGTTTGCAAAGGAACAGCTAAACAGCCTGATGCATTTTGGAATCAAGTCCGGTGGACTGATGAAGTTAAAATAGAACTTTTGGCCACAATGAGCAAAGGTATGTTTGGAGAAAAAAAGGGTGCAGAATTTCATGAAAAGAACTCCTCTCCAACTGTTAAGCACGGGGATGGATCAATCAGGCTTTGGGCTTGTGTCACAGCCAGTGGCATGGGCAACATTTCACTAGTAGAGGGAAGAATGAATTCAATTAAATAACAGCAAATTCTGGAAGCAAACATTGCACAGTCTGTAAAAAAAAAAAAAAAAAAAAAAAAAAAAAAAAGCTGAAGCGGAAAAGAGGATGGCTTCTACAACGGGATAATGACCCTAAGCACACCTCAAAATCCAAAATGGACTACCTCAAGAGGTGCAAGCTGAAGGTTTTGCCATGGCCCTCAAAGTCCCCCGACCTAAACATCATCGAAAATCTGTGGATAGACCTCAAAAGAGCAGTCCATTCAAGATGGCCCAAGAAACTCACAGAACTAGAAGCCTTTTGCAAGGAAGAATGGGTGAAAATCCCCCAAACAAGAATTGAAAGACTCTTAGCTGGCTGCAGAAAACATTTACAAGCTGTGATACTTGCCAAAGGGGGTGATACTGAGTACTGACCATGCAGGGTGCCCAAAATTTTGCTTCAGCCCTTTTCCTTTTTTGTTATTTTGGAACCATAAAAGATGGAAATAAAAATAGTAATATTGCTTAAAATATTAAGGAAATGTGTTATCTTTAACTTTATGCCTTTTGGAAATCAGGTCATCTTTTACTCACTTAGCTTTTCACAGTAACAGAAATTTTGACCGGGGTACCGAAACTTTTGCATTTCATTTAAAAGTAATGGGTGGATTAAAGAGAATCAGATTGACCAATATACTTCTAGGCTTTAGAAAGTATTGGCCCAGAGTACTAAATCGATTCAAATTAAATTTATTATCAAAGTATGTATATGTCATCATATACCACACTGATTAATTTTATTGCGAGTGTTTACAGGAAAATAAAAATACAGTAGAATTTGTGAGAAAATATACATAAATAAAGACCGACAGACAACCATTGAGTGGAGAAGAAACTTTCAGTTGTAGGGTGCTGGGTTTGGAATTGTCTAGTTTGGTTTTGTCTGGCTTTGGAATTCAAATGCCCAGGAATGCAAAAATCTATAGAAAGTGGTTGATACAGCTTAGACCATCTCAAGAAAAGCCATCCCCACCATCATCATCATCATTATGTGCCATGTTGTATGACTTGGGTGATCATGGCCCATGACTATGGTTGTTCTTGGCAAATTTTTCTATGTAAGTGGTTTGCCATTGCCACCTTCTGGGCAGTGTCTTCACAAAACTGGTACCCCAGCCATTATCAATATTCTTCAGAGATTGTCTGCTTGGCAGCAGTGGTCACATAACCAGGACTTGTGATGTGCATCATACGACCATTTACCGCCTGTTACCTTATCTTCATGGGAGACCCTGATTGGAAGAGGGGCAGACACCAAACACCTTGCCTAAGTCTGGCCTGCAGGCTAGCAGAGGGAAGGTAGAGACATGTAATGCCCTGGTTGAGATCTCTATTCCTATGCAGAGAGGTATTTTTATTTAGCAGTTTTCTGAGAAAGCGGTGTGTCTTGCTAGTAAGAGTGTTTTGGCTTCGGCTAAAGATAGGAGCCATGTTGTTCAACTTAGGAATGTTGTGTCAGCCACTCAGGGTTGTCTTGGTATGTGTCGTAACTTTGCCCTGTGGACCGCCATGGAGCATTTGAGAGAACTGATTGGATGAGACTTCTGAAGGACAGTAGTCTGGTTTGGAGTCTTTTGGCAGGAACTGCAAAGCAAGGGAAGATGCTCGCAGAATGCTGTTCAAAGGAGAGACCCCGTTGTAAGCTTTATGCAGATGAATGGCTCCAAGAAGGAAGATATAGGGCTAGGGAAGGAGGAATCTGATAGGAGAGGACAGAAGGAGAAAAGGAGAAGGAGCACCAGAGGGAGGTGATGGCCAGGTAAGGAGATAAGAGGGGAAATGGTGAGGGGGGGGGGGGGGGGAGTCAATACTGGAAGTTTGAGACATTGATCTTCATGCCATCAGGTTAGAGACTACCCAGGAGGAATATAAGGTGTTGCTACTCCAACCTGAATGTGGCCTCATTGTGCAATGGATTGATATGTTGTAATGGGAATGGGAAGTGTAATTAAAATGGAATTAAAATCTCTGCCCTCTTGGTTGCTCACATGTGGAGAGGGTATGTATGTAGACATACAAGGACAGCACAAGTTCTACAACTGCCACTGAGGTTTGAAAATGCTTTTCACTTGTTCTCTTATTTATCCCAGTCTTTGGTTCCAAACAACCACTGCTGCCAAAGCTGCAGGTGATACCACCCTCTGCTGGCCAAGGCTGGAAGTTCCAGGGCCATGTATGACGGAGTTCACTCCTACAACAGGAGCTTTCAGTAGCTTAGTGTAATTTCTCTAACATGTTTTTATTATGCTATCCTGCCAGTTCTAATGTGTTAATGTGTGAGTTTTTGAAATTATTTCCTTTTTTAGTTAGTTTCTGCAAGAGGTTTCTGTCATTCAAAAGTAATTCTACATGGATAGTAATTGTTGGCTGATTCTGCGGGCTGTTGGGGGGAAGCGAAGTCTGTGTCTGATATGGACCACATCTGGTGTTGCCTCTCTTCTTGCTGACCAGTAGGCTCTCAGCATAGAGATGGTGAGGAAGATATCTGATGAGTTTTCTCTCTCCCTTAATAATACCACAGTGGGTTAGGGTTTGGCACCAGCTGTAAAACTGGGGCTCGATTTCCACTACTGTCTGTAAGGAGTTTATACATTCTCCATCTGATCCTGTGGGTTTACTCTAGTTTCCTCCCACATTCCAAAGATGTATGGATTAAGGGTTTGTGAGTTGTGGGCACGCTATGTTGGCACCAGAAGCATGGTGACATTTGCAGGCTGTTCTCAGCACCATCCTAGTTGATGCATTTCACAGTTTCTTTTGATGTACATGTGATAAGTAAAGCTATCTTTAACTTTATCCTTGCCAAGGAGAATTAAAACACCTTACATGTAGCTTAACAAAGTGGAGACTGATTCTCAAGACTTCCTGGACAATTGGACCACTGTAGAATACCTACAACAGATTACCAGCAAGGGATTTGCAGGCCTTAATCTGCATTTTAATGTAAAGAAGCTAAGACAGGATTCCAATGCATGGTTTCAAAGTGAGAGATTGCCAATTCCTTTCCCACCACAGATGCTGCCACTGACCCACCACTGAGTCCTTTGAGCAGTTTGATAATGTTCCAGATTCCAACACCTGCAGTCTCTGGTCTGAGTTACATTAGACATGGGCAATGTCTTAATCCACAAAATCATAGGAAGGCATGTGCTAGAGTCTACTAAACAGACTTGCTCCTTGCAAGATTTAAAACAAGTAATTTAAAAAGTGGGAGGCCTTCAAAGGAGAAATTTTGAGAGTGCAGAGTTTGTGTGTTCCTGTCAGGGTTAAAGGCAAAGTGAATAAGGATAAGGAACCTTGGTTCTCTAGGAATATTGGAACTCTGATAAAAAAAAAGAAGAGAGAGATGTATGACATGTATAGGAAGCAGGGAGCAAATAAGGTACTTGAGGAGTATAAAAAGTGCAAAAAAAAACCTAAGAAAGAAATCAGGAGGGCTAAAAGAAGACATGAGGTAGCTTTGGCAGTCAAGGTGAAGGATAATCCAAAGAGCTTCTACAGATATATTAAGAGCAAAAGGTTAGTAAGGGATAAAGTTGGTCCTGTTGAAGATCAGAGTGGTCGGCTATGTGTGGAACCAAAAGAAATGGGGGAGATCTTAAATGGGTTTTTTTGAATCTGTATTTACTAAGGAAACTGGCATGGAGTCAATGGAAATAAGGCAAACAGGTTGTGAGGCCATGGAATCTATACAGATTGAAGAGGAAGAGGAGCTTGCTATCTTGAGGCAAATCAGAGTAGATAAATCCCCAGGACCTGACAAGGTATTCCCTCAGACCTTGAAGGAGACTAGTGTTGAAATTGCAGGGGCCCTGGCAGATATATTTAAAATGTTGTTATCTATGGGTGAGATGCCGGAGGATTGGAGGATAGCTCATGTTGTTCCGTTGTTTTAAAAAGGCTCTAAAAGTAATCTGGGAAATTATAGGCCTGTAAATTTGACATCAGTAGTAGATAAATTATTGGAAGGAGTACTAAGAGATAGGATCTACAAATATTTAGATAGACAGGGACTTGTTAGGGAGAGTCAACATGGCTTTATGCGAGGTAGGTTATGTTTAACAAATCTATTAGAGTTTTTCAAGGAGATTACAAGGAAAGTGGATGAACGGAAGGCATGTTATCTACATGGACTTCAGTAAGGCCTTTGACAGGGTCCCGCATGGAAGGTTGGTTAGGAAGATTCAGTTGCCAGGTATACATAGTGAAGTAGTAAATTGGATTAGACATTGGCTCAGTGGGAGAAGTCAGAGAGTGGTAGTGGAGGATTGTGTCTTTGAGTGGAGGCCTGTGACTAGTGGTGTGCCACAGGGATCAGTGCTGGGTCCATTGTTATTTGTCATCTATGTCAATGATCTGGATGATAATGTGGTAAATTGGATCAGTAGATTTGCTGATGATACAAAGATTGGAGGAAGGTTTTCAAAGCTTGCAGAGGGATCTGGACCAGCTGGAAAAAATGGGCTGAAAAATGGCAGATGGAGTTTAATATAGATAAGTGTGAGGTATTGCACTTTGGAAGGACAAATCAAGGTAGAATATACAAGGTAAATGGTAGGGCACTGAGGAGTGCAGTAGGACAGAGGGATCTAGGAATCCAAAATTCCCTAAAAGTGGTGTCAGAGGTAGTAGATAGGGTAGTAAAGAGAGCTTTTGGTACATAGGCCTTTATAAATCAAAGTAATGAGTATAAGAGTTGGAATGTAATGGTGGGGTTGTATAAGACACTGGTGAGACTGAATTTGGAGTATTGTGTGCAGTTTTGGTCACCAAATTACAGGAAGGATATTAATAAGGTTGAAAGAGTGCAGAAAAGTTTTACAAGGATGTTGCTGCGACTTAGGAAACAGAGTTATAGAGAAAGGTTGAATAGGTGAGGACTTTATTCCCTGGAGCATAGAGGAATGAGGGGATACTTGTTAGAGGTATATAAAATTATTATGGGTATAGATAGAGTGAATGCAAGCAGGCTTTTTCCACTGAGGCTAGGGGAGAAAAAAAACAGAGGACATGGGTTAAGGGTGAAGGGGGAGAAGTTTAAAGGGATCATTAGGGGTGGGGCTTCTTCACACAGAGAGTGGTAGGAGTATGGAATAAGCTGCCAGATGAAGTGGTAAATGCGGGGTCATTTTTAACACTTAAGAAAAACTTGGACAGGTACATGGATGAGAGGTGTATGGTGGAATATGGACTGGGTGCAGGTCAGTGGGACTAGGCAGAAAAATGGTTCGGCACAGCCAAGAAGGGCCAAAAGGCCTGTTTCTGTGCTGTAATGTTCTATGATTCTATGTAAGAGAGCCAAAGCAGTAAGGTAGTGTTCATGGGTTAATTGATATTTGATGGCGGAGCGGAAGATGCTGTTCCTAATATGAAAGGTGATTGATAGGTTTGTGGCCTAAGGTGGAAGGAGAGGAGTTGTACAGCTCTTGTTACATGCACATGCAGGTCATCTCTTTGAGTGATTATGCAGGAAGTTTGAAGTTAATAATTCATCTCCTACTTTAGGCCACAAACTATAACAGGATCTACCAGAGTGCAGAAGACAACAAAGTGTTCAAATGCGAATATAAATAAATAGTAATAAATAACAAGAACATGAAATAACAAGATAAAAAGCCTTTAAATTGAGGTCATAGGTTGTGGGAACATTTCAATGATGGGGCAACTGAAGTTGAATGAAGATATTCTCATTTGTTCAAGAGCCTGATGGTTATGGCTGACTGTTCCTGAGCCTGGTGGTGTGAGTCCTGAGATTCTAGTGTATTCTACCTGAGATTCTTGTATATTCTACCTGAGAGCATGGCCTGGGTGGTGTGGGTCTCTGATGATGGATGCTGCTTTCCTTTGACAGTGTTTCATCTAGATATGCAGGAGAATGGGGATGAGGGGTATCGTAAATCAGCCATGATGGAACGGCAAAGCAGACTCTATGGGCCAAATGGACTAATTCTGCTCTTATTCTTATGGTCTTTTGTCTTAAGAGTCTGCAGCCAGAACTAAAGGTCTGGCCTGCTTGTTCTAGCTGCTCTCCTTGGGTTCACTGGAAAATTGATTGCACTCCTGTGCAACACATTTAAAAACAGAGAAATGTAAGTGAGTTTAAGCATTACCAGGAATGTCATCCGATAGGGGCAGAATGGTAGTTGAGTGTTTTTTTTTTGTTCCTTTCCATGCCTTGTGGCACAATGGGCGACAACTTTGCTGTTTCTTTCGCATTTTTGTCTGTTTTTATGAATTGGAATTGCTAGTTCGATGCTCAATCCAGGACCATTCGCCTTGAAATCCGGTACAAATGGCACTACAGCACCGGCTGGTTAGCATAACACTATTACGCACCATCTAACTGGGTTCAATTGTCACTAAGGAGCTTGTATGTTCTCCCCGTGCCCTTGTGGGTTTCCTCTGGGTGCTCTGGTTTCCTCCCACAGATGTACAGATTAGGGTCAGTAAATTATATTTGTGCTAGAACCTGTGGGCTGTTCCCAGCACATTGTTGGACTGTGTTGGTCATTGATGCTACAGACTCATTTCACCTTATGATTTGATGTTTCAATGTACATGTGACAAATAAAGCTAATCTTTCTTTAGTCTAGATAATCTGCCAATCTGGCATTGACAGTCCTGAGAGTGTAGGATGATTAGAGTTTTACTAATGGGCTTGCTCTCATTGAAGTCAGTATAGACTCAACGAGTCCATTGGCTGACTGCTCTGTTATTATAATCATTCTTAAGGCTTAAATCAACAATAAGTTGAATATTAGAAAGTATTGCAACCGTTCTGTTTATAATTTTAAACTATGAGATTTTCATAAGAAAAACAATTATTGTTGTGAATGTTTTGAAACAGCATCTAGAACAGAGAGAAAATATGACTCGAGTTGCAAGAACCTAATTTGGAACTGCTAAGTAAGTCTTTGATTAGGCAATTTGGAGGACCTTGAAGGCAGGTGGAGCTTAGAGGGGTTTATGGAGAGGAATTCAGGGTTGAAGCCTCTACTACTGGCTCTGTTGCATTTGCTTGATGGTTAGAGGGTTAAAGATGAATCAAAGGGAAAAATAGAAATGATTCATCCAACATGATACAAACTATAATCAATTTACCTGTGGGCTGTCCCAGTACATCCTTGGGTGTGTTGGTTGTTAATGCAAATGAGGCATTACACTGTATATTTTGATGTACATGTGATAAATAAATCTGAATCTAGTACATTTATAAACTTCGCACTTTTTAAAAATTGATAGTTTCTGGAACCTGCCTAACATATTAGTGTAACAATGGCAATGCAGCAAGGCATGTTGGTGCTCACATAAATGTAAAATGATACAGTATGGAAACAAGCCATTCAGCCTTACTCATCCATGTTGACCAATGGGGATCCTTCCATATTAACCCTATTTCCCAGTATTTGGCCCATTGCCTTCCATGTCTAAATGATTCAGTTCAAATCTAAATGCTGTCTGTGACCCAACTTCCACCATTCTCACCAATTTCTGAGACCCTCTCAGATCCCTTCTTAATCTTTTCCCCCTTACCCTATGCCCTCTCACTTTGTCTAGACCACAAGACTTTAACACATAGGAGCAGAATTTAGGTCATGTAGCCCATCATGGCTGATTTATTTTCCCTCTCAGCCTCATTCTCCTTTGATACCCTGACTAATCAAGAAATTGTCAACTTCCATTTTAAATATACCCAATGACATGATGGCTGTCATCTGTGGCAATGAATTCCAAAGATTCACCACCCTCTGGCTGAAGAAATTCCTTTTCATCTTTGTTCTAAAGGGATATCCTTCTATTCTGAGGTTGTGGCCTCTGGTCCTAGTTTCACCTACTATAGGAAACTTCCTCTCCATGCCCAGTCTTTTGAGACCTTTCAATATTCAATGGATTTCAATGACATCCCCCACCCCCCACCCACCGCTCCAACAACTTTCAAAACTCCAGTGAGTATAGGCCCAGAGCCATCAAATGTTAGACATTCTCAGATTTTAACCCTTTTTTCCCACAGAATCATTCTTGTTATCCACCTCCAGACCCTCTCCAATGCCAACACATCCTTCCTTAGATATTGGGACCAAAACTGCTCACAGTACTCCAAGTGCTGTGTGATCAATGCCTGAAAAAACCTTAGCAATACATCCTTGTTCTTATATTTTAGTCCTGAACTGAATGCTAACGTTGATTACCACCAACTCAACCTGTGTGTTAACTTATAGGAAATCTTGCATCTGCCCCTCCTAATTTTATACTGTACTTCAATCATGCCTTTTCTTAACCTCCTCCACTCCAGTGAGAGTAACATCTCTGGTCTCTCCTAAGTAAACTGTCACATCCCTCATAATGTCCTGGTGAATCTCCTTTGTACTCTCTCCAATGCTAAGAGTCAAGTCAAGGAGATTTTATTGTCATGTGCACAACTAGAAACTGTGGAAAGTTTCACAACCATTTAAATTATAATTTTAAAATTACTCAAAAAATTTTCATCAAATGTATTTTTTTTTTGTTCTGCTTTTTTTTCCATTCACTTATTCAGATGATTCAGGTTAGCATGGTAGTGTAGTGGTTAGCATAATGCAACTACAGTACCAGTGACCCGAATTTAGTTGCTGCCGCTGTACATTCTCTCTGTGACCGTGTGGGTTTTCTGTACATTCCAAAGGGTTGGTCACATAGGTGTAATTGGGCAGGGCATGGTCATTGGCTAGAAGGGCCTGTTACCATGTTGTGTCTCTAAATAAATCAAAATAAATTCCAATCAATTGTGCTTTCTTAGTCGCACCACCTCCCAGCCCAATATTCAATGTTCCTAACGACTTACTGCCTTCTGGTATCCCTTGCATACTGCTGTTGGACTGTAGACATTCCCAGCAGTTCTGCGTGTCTGTTGTAGCTGAAATGATGCAGAGAGTGAGGTCATTGCTTGTCTTTGCTGCCGCAGTGCTGGTATTATTGATTGTATTCCCATCTGGCTGCTTCAGTTTCATTTCTGGACAGTTACCCACCTCCTTTGGAGGTTTATATTAATGTTTCCCAACTAGGTGAAGTTCTGTACTACTCTGCAAAGCTGGAGAGGTAAGGGCACTTCCTCAACTTTCATAGAGGTTCATTTTGGTGCTCTTTCATTAAATACGCATTGTTTATTTACCATCAAAACTCAAGTGAAATGTGTTTTACTTAGCTCAATGCAGACCTGGTGTACTTGCTGCTCATAACAAGATTCACAGTTAGAACCAAGGGGAAAGGTTGACTCAAGTTCTTATGTTTGAAGGTGGGCTAATAGCTGAGGTAATCTAACAGATTGTATAACATCCCAGCATAGATCTAGAAGATGAAAGAAGAAGGGAATGACTTGTATTTACAGAGTGTCTGTATTTACACAATGTTCTAAAGCGCATCACACACACTGAAGGACTGGGGTTAAATTTCCTTCCTGAAAAGGCATTATTGAACTAGAAGAACTTTTATTACAATCCATAGATTCATGGTGACAATTACTAATGTTATATTTCTATTTCACATACTACATACACTGGAGGGTGCTGCTCTCTGGTGTTCGCTCCCAGGAAGACAAGTGAGATGGCATTCATCTGCAGCTACAGTTGTGCGAAATGAGGAACTGCTGTAGCTTGTTCTTGCAGAAGCATGGTACCGGGGCAACATTCATGTTCCTTTAATCTATAGGCAATGATTTGGGGACTTGGGCTATGTTATTATTTTATATATATATAGTAACTATATATATTTGTCTCATCATAATTATATGTGCTCTGTGAAACACTGTTTTGCTTTTCCTGTGAGTGGTTGAGTGACAATTAGTTTTGACCTTGAACTTGTTCAGTGAACATCCCTCAGGATCATAACACCTGGTGTTACAGTCACTTCTGGAATGTCATCACTGTATCATCAAATACCATATTCCACTGTGATGTCAATATGAAGGAAGGGTCAGGCCATATGAAGTTAGTATTAAGGGAAGCATCATTGATGCGCTGTTAGAAATAAGCCAAAAGCTAAGCATCCTGGGAGCTCTCACCAGACCAACGTTGAATAATGACCACTTGGGGATGTTACTGCCAGGTTTTTTTTGGTGGGGGAGCTTGGAATTGGTAGTACAGTGAAGAAGTGTATGAATATGTCATAGGAAGTGGGGTTATTTTGTAATCCAATGAACATTTGGTTTAAATGTGATAAAGGCTAATAGATGCTAAGAGGTATAGTTTGAGTGGATAGCCAGAAACTTTTTTTTTCCCCAGAGTGGAAATAGCTAAAATAGCTAAAATGCAGGGCTATAATTTTAAGCCGATTGGAGGAAAGAGAAGGGGGATGTCAGATATATTTCTTTTTTACACAGAGTGGTGGGCACATGAAATATTCTGCCAGAGATGGTGGCAGAGACAAATACATTAGATATGTTTATGAAACTCTTAGAAAGGCACCTGGGTGATAGAAAAATGAAGGGCTATGTACAAGGAAAGGGTTAGATTGATCTTAGAATAGGTTAAAAGGTCAGCATAATATAATGGACTGAAGGGCCTGTACTGTGCTGTGATGTTCTGTGTTCTAAACCATTTAATTTTGTGCCATCCCACTCCCCCAGCCCACTGCAAGTTTTGCTTCCTAGTTTTGGATTTGGGCAGGTTTTATTGCTCACTGCTAATTCTCTAAGAATTACATCTGGCAATGGTGCCCTCAACCAGCTGGTGGGTTGGGCATTCCATGGTTTGGACCCAGCAATGATAAAAGAATTGTGATATATCCCCAACTCAGGATGGTGTCTGACATGGAAGGCAAACTGCAAGTGCTGAGGTGCCTATAAGCTGGGCTGTGAAGATATCAATCAAGATGTAAGGCAGATCCACTGCATGGATGCCTAGCTCTGAATTTGTATTTTTTTATGGCTTTGGTTTATTATTGTCTCATGTACCAAGATACAGTGTGAAAGTCCAGCATGCTACCATTGTACCACAGAAGACTGCAAACCGAGCCAATTGCAGAAACCATGATGCAGACAGGGGTTGATGTGCAGATTCTAAAGCAAATTTTACTTTCTTTAAGCCAAAGTAAGCAAGAAACAGGCCTAGGCAAAAAGAGGCAACTGGTCTAACTGAAAGCTACAGTCATCCAAACACCAATATCTTGATGCACAAATAAGATCCAGAAACAGCAGGCGTAAGCAGACTTCCCAAAAAACACAGCTTACCCAAAGACTGAGCAAAATAAGGTACAGGAAGCAGGGTTTAAATACACAAATGTTAATCAAGAACACATGCAGATAATGATCAATAATAGTTTGGAAAAAAAACCCTGGGGAACTATGTCCCTACTGGCCAACCCCAGAATAGACCGGAGTTCCAACACTGTAACTTCTGCACGAAGAGGGGGAAGAAGAGAAAATGTCTGTGGTGGGTGGGGTCTTTGATTATGTCGATACAGCAAGAAGTATAGATTGAGTCCATAGAGGGAAGACATGTTTCTGTGAATGTGCTGTGCTTTGTCCACAACTTTCTGGATTTTCTTGCAGTCACATGCAGAGCAGTTGCCATACCAGGCCTTTTGCATCCAGATGAAATGTTTGTTATAATGCATCGATAAAAATTGGTAAGAGTTGTTGAGACATGCTGAATTTCTTCAGCCTCCAGAGGAAGTAGAATTGCCAGATCTATTCTGAGTCTGTATTCTTTAGCACAACAGGATGGAGGAGGGGTCTTTGCATCCTCATGATCCGTGCGACAGTCAGCTCTAACCATACTGTTAGCACCCAAGGTAGAAAGGTTGGTGAGGCTAAGGTCAAGAAGACTTTTCCATCCTCTTGGTCAGGTTTGGCAGTTGGCTCTTTCTGACCCGGGCTAACATCAGCACTGCTGTGACTTTATCTGATGAACTCTGAGATCACACATGTTATGATCTTGCACTTAGATTAATTCTGAGTTGTTCAGCAATGAGAGGGAAGGGGGAGCTACTAATCAGGAGCAGTTGGCTCTTTGATTCTTTACAGTCAATGCTGAGGCTGAAGTCGAACTCAAGACAGAAAATGTTTGACACTTTCAGCTGGTAAGGCAGCACTAGTGGAGTGAGAAACAGAGAAAATTTCAGGGATATTTCCCTTTAACAGAGGATACTTGACCCAAAATGTTAATTGTTTCTCTTTCTTATTCCCTTCCTCTGCTGTCATGACCTGCCCACTTCTCTTGGTTCCTTCCCTTTATTGCACTGTCCTCTCCTGTTGGATTCTTTCTTCAACCATTTACCTCTCAGCTTCTCACATCATCCCTCCTTCCCTACCCACCTACCTTCCCTCTTACCAATAACTTGCGGACTTGTACAGCTCCCCTTCCCCCACCTCTGTTGCTGACTACTACCTCATTCCTTTCCAGCCCTGATGAAGGGTCTTGGCCCAAAACGCTGTTTGGTCATTTCCCTCCATAGATGCTGCCTGACCTGTTGAGTTCAAAGTCAAAGTAAGTTCATTCATTTGACATTGAATGAACTTCAATGACACTATCCTGGCATTCATTTTCTTGCAGAACTTTACATTACAAGAAAATAAATAAATACAAATAGAATTTATGAAAAACTATACATAAGCAAAGACTGACGAGGGAAAGGTATGTGGAAAGGAAGACACATTCTGCAAATAAAATAAATATGCACACAAATCAGTAAATAATACCAAGAATATGAGTTTGAGTCCTTACAAGTGAGGCTGTAGATTGTGCTGCTCTCCTGCATTTGTGGGTGTTAATTAAGATTTCCAGAATCTCCTTGGGTCAAATGTCTAACAAGAGCAGATTTTTATATTTTCTCAAGTTGGTAGCTGGGGGCAATCCCACCATTTCTTCTGTGTGGACCACCATATCATACAGTCATAGAGTAAGGCAGTGCAGACACAAGCCCTTTGGCCCAACTAGTCTATGCCAACCACAGTGCCCACTCACAACATGATCAGGAATTCAAAGGGAAAACTGTTAATTGTGGCTCATCTGTGAAGGATGGTTTCTACTGTTACACAAGTGAGAAACATTTCTCTTGTTGCTTTTCTGCTTTCTCAAAGCACCCCATTATTCTGTGATGCAGAGAGAAAGATGCAAGAGCCTATGTCACGGTTTATCTCTGATCTTTGGGCTGTTCCCAGGGACATGCATGGAGATGGACATCGAGTGCTGCTGGCAGATCTTCATCTTGGTGATTGATACCCTTTGGTCTGCCTGAAGCTTGTTCTTCTAGTAGAGTGCTGAGATGTCTGAAGAGGAACCTTATACTGTTTTACATAAACATGTAACTCGTACTTTGTATCAGCCTTTGGCCAAGCCACTCAGGGACTTGTGCTAATATTGTTTTGTGACTGCATGTGCTGGATTGTCACTAAGAGTGCTACAT
Source organism: Hypanus sabinus (assembly GCF_030144855.1). Taxonomy (NCBI): domain Eukaryota; kingdom Metazoa; phylum Chordata; class Chondrichthyes; order Myliobatiformes; family Dasyatidae; genus Hypanus; species Hypanus sabinus. The sequence continues at coordinate 11,461,435 of NC_082722.1, read as the reverse complement.
TTGATTGTATGTACTGTGTTCCTGCACCTTGGCCCTGAAGAAATGATGTTTCATTATGCTGTATACGTGTGTGTGGTTGAATGACAGTAAGTTTGAACCTGAATGCTACTGAACTGACAAGTTCCAGGCTGCAGGGCTACGTGCTTTGGGGCATATGAGGCTTGGTGCAGCCATCACATGGGCTTAGTGGGAAGGGACCACATAACGGGTTCTTCTGCTACTGGACAAGGAGGGGCCGAGATGGGTGAGGAAGCCCCTCAATTATTATAGTCATGTACTTTATGAGAGAGCCACATGAGTGGCAACAGTTCTCTTTGTTTTAAGGAATGTAATCAAACATTGCTTAAAGCATTGTCTATGAATGTAGGAATGAAAAGGCATTGCATGGTTTATTCTTATAAATAATTTCTTATTATGAGTAAAGTTTATTCTGATATATAAAAAAAATTAACCCTGTTGAAATGGTTACCTGCCATTGTAGCCAATGGTACAATGATTACCTGCCATTGATGATCGGGACACTTCAGTAGCAATAGCACTGAGAATTTGTAGAAATGCACTAATTTATTGGAAGTTTTTGTTCCTGTTGTAGAACGAGTCTGGTCCTGGGCTGGCCAGAGTCAGAGCTACAGATGCACACAGGTTACCAGTTCATTCATTACCAAGATTTGCTTTACTGTGCTGAGAACCACCTGAAAAGTAAGTTTAACCTGTTCTCTTTCTCCTGTGATGGTTTTCACCCCCAACCTCAACCTTACATTTCTCCTCTCACACCTTCACCTCTACAATTTTTTTCTACAAGTGACCCCTTTCAAGTATCTACTCACCTTGTTGTGTGGACTTGAAAGGTTGGTTTCCCATTCATTAACCAAGTGGGTGAGTGCCAAGTCATCTTCTCTCCAATGTTCAGTATATACTAAGGAAAAGAATATGAAGGACTAAGAGATCAGTACTGAGTGTATGATTACATGAGGGCATTTAGAGGGCAAGGAGGAGCTCAAGTGTTGGGACTCCTAATGAGTATTAAGGTGAATGGCCCCAGGGCCTAATGGGATTTATACCAAGTTATTGAAGAAGGCAAGAGATGAGATTGCTGGGGCCTTGACCAGTATCGCTGTATCATCTCTAGACTCAACTGAGGTCCCTGAGGACTGGCAAGTCGCTAATTTTGTACCTCTATTTCAGAAGGGAACAAGGAAAATCCTGGGAACTATAGACTGGCGAGTCTCACATCAGTAGGGAAATTGCTGGAGGAAATCCTTGGGGTTAGGATATATAACCATATAACAATCACAGCACGGAAACAGGCCATCTCGGCACTCCTTGTCCATGCCGAACACTTAATCTCACCTAGTCCCACCTACCCGCACTCAGCCTATAACCCTCCACTCCTTTCCTGTCCATATACCTATCCAATTTTACCTTAAATGAAACAACTGAACTGGCCTCTACTACTTCTACAGGAAGCTCATTCCACACAGCTATCACTCTCTGAGTAAAGAAGTACCCCCTCGTGTTTCCCTTAAACTTTTGCCCCCTAACTCTCAAATCATGTCCTCTCATTTGAATCTCCCCTACTCTCAATGGAAACAGCCTATTCACGTCAACTCTATCTATCCCCTTCATAATTTTAAATACCTCGATCAAATCCCCCCTCAACCTTCTACGCTCCAATGAATAGAGACCTAACTTGTTCAACCTTTCTCTGTAACTTAAGTGCTGAAACCCAGGTAACATCCTAGTAAATCGTCTCTGCACTCTCTCTAATTTATTGATATCTTTCTTATAATTCGGTGACCAGAACTGTACACAATATTCCAAATTTGGCCTTACCAATGCCTTGTACAATTTTAACATTACATCCCAACTTCTGTACTCAATGCTCTGATGTATAAAGGCCAGCGTTCCAAAAGCCTTCTTCACCACCCTATCTACATGAGACTCCACCTTCAGGGAACTATGCACTGTTATTCCTAGATCTCTCTGTTCCACTGCGTTCCTCAGTGCCCTACCATTTACCCTGTATGTTCTATTTGGATTATTCTTGCCAAAATGTAGAACCTCACACTTCTCAGCCTTAAACTCCATCTGCCAATGTTCAGCCCATTCTTCTAACCGGCATAAATCTCCCTGCAAGCTTTGAAAACCCACCTTATTATCCACAACACCTCCTACTTTAGTATCATCGGCATACTTACTAATCCAATTTACCACCCCATCATCCAGATCATTCAGAAAACTATGGCCTAATAGGGAGAGACAGCATGGCTTTGTGCATGGCAGGCCGTGCCTTACCATCTTGATTGAGTTTTTGACAAGGTGACGAGAGAGATTGATGAGGGTAGGGCAGTGGATGTTGTCTACATGGATTTTAGTAAGGCATTTGACAAAGTCCCTCGTGGAGGGTAATCCAAAAGATTAAGATGCATGGGGTCCGTGGCAAATTGGCTGTTTGGATTCAGAACTGGCTGACACATAGAAGACAGGATAGTGATTGAAGGGACTTGTTCAAGCTGGAGGTCAGTAATTCGAGGTGTTCTGCAGGGATCTGTGCCGGGAACTCTGCTGTTTGTTATGTATATAAATGACCTGGATGAAAATGTAGATCAGTGGGTTAGTAAATTTGTGGATTATACCAAGATCATTAGAGTTGTGGATAGAGTAGAAGATTGGTTAAGAATATAGCACAATATAGATCATAAAACCATAGAAAAATAGAAAACCTACAGGCTCTTCAGCCCACAATGCTGTGTTGAACTTGTACTTACCTTAGAAATTACCTAGAGATACCGATAACCCTCTATTTTTTTAAACTCCATGTACCTATTCAGGGGTCTCCTAAAGGATCCTATTGTATCCATCTGCAAATATGGGCAGAGAAATGGCATGTGGAGTTTAACCAGGTGTTGCACATCGGTAGGGTAAATGCAAGGAGACAGTACACTAGTGAGGGCAAGATCCTTAATGGTGTTGCTGAGCAGAGAAATATTAGGATGCACGCCAATAGCTCCTTGAAAGTGGCTACACAGATTAATAAGGTACTTAAGAAGACTTTTGGGTGCATGCTTTTATTAGTCGGGCATTGAGGTCAGAAGTCAAGAGGTTATGCTGCAACTTTATAAAACTTTGGTCTGTCCACATCTGGTGTATTGCATGCAGTTCTGGTCACCCCACTATAAGATGGATGTTGAGGCTTTGGAGAGAGAGATCTGATAGAGGCTTACAAGGTTATGAGAGGCATAGATAAAGTGGACGAAGAGCATCTGTTTCCCAGGGTTAAAATGTCTAATACAGAGGGCATGAATTGAAGACAAGAGGGAGTAGATGTGAGGGGGAGTTTTTTTACGCAGATAGGAAGTAGGAATTTTATCAATGAAACCATTTTCACAAAGAAATAATGGAAGGCATATAATAAACAAGGGGTTGATTCAAAATATACAGGTTCTTTCCTGCTTGGTTACACATAGCCTTTATTTTTCTGTAAGGTGGAGGAACTGTGTTCTTGTCCAGTCAGATAACAAATAAAGCTGCTCCACAGTGCTTTGTAGCACTGACCCATGGTCTTGTATACTTGGGACGAAAGGAGGCATTTCTTTGATAAAACAAACAATCTACTTGAAGAACTCAGCAGACCAAACAGCATCTGTGGGAGGGAAGGATATGGCAATGTTGTACATATGCTCCTTAGAGACATACCTTTAAGATAAAGTGATATAGTAGAGTCATAGAGAGAGACGCAGCATGGAAACACCCAGCCCATCCATTAACCACCCATTTTCATGAAATTTTACATTAATCCATTTCATTATTATTCTCTCATCAACTCCCTCCAGGATCTACCACTTACCCTCACACCAGGAACAGCTTACTCCACCAATTAACTTGCCAGCACACATGTCTTTGGAATAAGGGAGTAAACTGGAGCACTTGGAAGAAACCAAGGAAGAACAGTCACATAGAGAATAACTGAGGTTATTATCTATGCCACCCAGTATTGGTTTTGGCAACTAAACTTGTTGACTGCATGAGTTTACAGAGGTTGCTTTCCTGATTGCACATTGAACTTTGCAACCAATCACATGGGAGAGTTACACATAACCTTTGTGTGATTTGAAGAAGCTGTCTCTTCTGATGAAGGCTCCATTACACTTAGCAAGGCAAATGTGTAAACTGCAGCTTGTAACCATTACTTAGTCTGTGAAACACATTAAAGTATTTTGTCCTTCGTGAATTCGTGCAGATAACATCAAAACAAGTCACTCAAAATCCAATAACACATCTTAAGTGAAGGCTGGATTCTGTTGAAAATTTGGTACTAGAATTTCCAACATCTAGAACATTCAGGTTCAGAGAAACTTTCCATTGTCTTAGAAAGGTATACTTTGGCTGCCTTAGCCTAGTTTCCAAATAACCTGACAATATTGGCACTTTCATTTGGAGAGCTCAGAGAATGTTTGGATTGTTGATGCTTAGGCATATTGTTCAGATGGACGAGAAGGAATTGGCAGTGCATCAGCTATGCCTAAATTTTAATATCTGAACTTGGAAATGTGTTCCCCGATATTAATCTCTTGATGAAAATCTCTCAATAGCATGCTCATGAAATCAGAAGTAAAATTCATTCTTTGCTGCTAATTCCATCCCTGTGGTTTCAGTGATGATAACAGGATCCAGTGGAGTAACCATTTGTCGAATTCTCTGTAAAGATAATCGCTGGCGGTGAATACAAGCCAGCGCATGCCTTGTGCACAAGGATGGACAACCAGATTACATTGTGTCCAATCAGCACACTTTATCGTAAGCATCACAGGCTCCCAGGGAGAGGGGAAATTCTTGCCTGTAAGAAATGAGCATGGGATTTTTGCCAATTTCAGATCATCTCTGAGTAACCCTTTAATGTCATTGGCAAACTTTTAGTAGCACCACTTTCTAATGCAGCATATACATTTCCTTTCACTTGAACTTGCTACAAAGGGATGTGCAAGAGCAATATTTGGTAGGGAGGGACATATTATAATTGCTTCTTCCTCCTATGTGTGCTGAAGGGGGTCTTTTTTTCTGCAGCATTTTCTGGATGTAATTTATGGAGGAGGTGGCCGGACAAATTACCAATAAGGGTCTGCATTAAAGGTTAGGAAAACCTAGCAATCATGGTCTCTGAACTACTGTTATTAAAGGGTACTGTGACTTTATTGTTTAAGCCACCTCAAAGCTGAAACTGAAAGTGAGATCAATGCACTGCTTTGAAATCCCTGATCCAGGGAAACAAAACTGTTTGCAGGGCATTTCTCAAAATGGGTGTAAGTATTTAGGTAACATTAATAACTCAGCTTGAGTAGCTTGGTTCAATGTGTTTTCTGTGATACATGGTTGGTATCACTGTGGCCTGTTGACTTTATCTTTGGTCTCTGGTGCAGGGATGCAGAGGGTGAAGAGCATCTTCAGAAACGCATAGGTCAAGCCTCCAGCTTCACACAGTCAGAATACGCTTCACTCTGTGAATGCTCCAGTGGCAATCTTCCTCGACCCCAGCAGTATACTCAGCTTCAAGTGGTCAAAATGGATCGCAGAAAAATTGAAAAGCAATTTTCCTTGAAGGCAGAGAAAGATCTTGGTGGAACTAAAACTGTCCACTTGACTATGGTCACCCTTCTACCTGTTGAGGACACCATGGAGAGAAACAGCAAACTTCCAACTCTGCTATGTGATGAGTTGTTATCTGACAGTGACAATGAAGGAGCTGTTGAGTTGGTTGACTTTCAAAGGAATGAAAACTCTCCAGTCAACAGTTCCTCCAACATTTCCCCGGAGGGCTTGGAACAGATGTTGCAATATTATGGTTTGATGCCAGAAGATTTGGAGCTAATTCACCAAGATGAATTGATAAAACATATTGACTCTGAGAACAGGAAGAGTGAGCTCACTTCCAGTTCTGTTCCCAATAAATCTTTTACTAAAACTTCTAACTCGTGTATTGGGCCCAGCTTGTCACTGGTGAGAGAGGACAGAGGCTGTGATCAGTCATGCTCACTTTATTCCTCAGACCTCGGCTCCAGCTGGATAGCAACAGGTGAGGTGTCCACAAGCAGTCAGTTGCTCTCACCACAATACCCTCAAGGGATTCACGATCACTTCCAGTCATCTCCAGGCCCTGAAGTTCCCAGTCTACAAATTCCCTCCATGGATTACATTCCCAACATAACTTTTTCTGTGTCACAACCAGTTTTGCAGTTTAGCAAACCAGGGAAGAAGCAAAGTGAGAACTTTCCTTTTAACAGAGTGGACTCCACTACATTCTCTCAACTGAATATTTGTGACAGTCTATCTAACTGGATGAATGATTCAACCCAATAAAGCTGATTCAGCTTTTATTATAGTGAAGATGCATCAAAGTTGGATGGGCGTCAGCCCTAAACAACTCCAACCCAAAAAGGTAATAGGTTTCATCACTAGTGTTGGTGATCAGCGTGTTTGAGATAAGGATTGGTCTAATGGAGACATGTACTTAAATTGTAGCATCCAGATGCAATTTCCAGTTTCTCCATTATCATCCTTGGAATTGGAGTTCTATGTCTTTAAAACTTTGCTAATCTGGCATAGGGACAGTGATCATATTTGTTTCAAATACATAGCACAATGAAGGGAAATCTCCAATAATAACTTTTTTTACAAATGTCCAAACCCTAATTTGAGTGAAGAAGGCATCTCAATGAATCTGGCTTGCAAAAGAAGAATATGAACATGGGACAAGGAGAAGAACATACAACCCATCAGATTTGGATCTTTAATCCTTCAGCCACTCCATTTCAGAACTACAAAATGGATTTTGTTAAGATGATGTGATGCAAAGCTTTTAAAGTGCCTTTTTGGAGTTATGTAAGGAAGGAATTCTCCTTCTCTCTTCACTTTGGAGAATCAATATTCTGCATTTGTGCAAATGATATTGGATCGCTTTCCAGTCCTCTGGCCTTAAAGTTTTATGTGTTTGTCTGTAGTTTTTGAGTGTTAGCACTTGGATTTTTCACTTCTGCTTGTAGGATAATCTTGCGCCTGTTTGGCTCTTTATTTATCTCAGCACCAGGAAAGTATTGAATGAGTGAGGTCTTTGAGCATTGACCCCTGATTTATTCTTGTACTATAGAAACTGCCTTTTAGACACATTGAATCTCCTGTAGGAAGTTGGTTTAACCCCTTGCAACTTTCACCCGTTAGTGAATAGATACTTCTCTGATGAAGGAAGAGTGTTGGCATCTGATTTCATATCTTGTGTCACTATAGGCTTAATATCTATAACTACTGATATTAAGAGAGAAGGTGCAAGGGTGAGCAAAACCAAAAATTCATCATAGGAGATCTGGTTAAGTGAAAATGCTGGAGAAATTTAAGCTCTTCGGTCTGGATAGGAGAGACTCTCTAAAGTGCAATATTGCTTTTAAGTATGACTGTATTGTAAGAAGAGAATAATGAGATGGCTGTTCAAACTAATCAAAAACAAATGTTATACCTAACTTCATGTTCATCAAATTTCAAAGCTCAAAGTACACTTATTATCAAAGTATGTATACATTAAACAACTTTGAGATTCATCTCCTAACAGGCAGCCACAAGACAAAAAGCACAAAGAACCTATTAAGAAGGACTGTGTTATCATAGAAACATAGAAAACCTACAGCACAATACAGGCCCTTTGGCCCACAATACTGTGCTGGACATGTACTTTATCAGCGCATGACTACAAAGTAGAACAGAGGAGATTAAAATTTATGATAGTTTATGACTCAGAGAATTATAATGACAAAGTACTGGCTCTCTTTCAAAAGGATGTCTCAATTGATCTTCTTGAAATTTATAATGTACACAGTTACATGCTCAATGTAGGACAAATGTCAGAAGAAAGGTCCAATATACATTGCTGTTTCTGGCTGATTAAGAGTGTTGTCTAGTGTTTCATTAAGCTAAAGAGCCTAGGGATACCTGGTTAGTTTGATCTGTCTGATGCTTCATTGGTTTTGGCCAAGCAATACATTTGTTGATTGACAGAGAGGCTAACCTGTGATCTCATCCCGCAAGAAGTTTAAAAAGAATATTTGCCCAAATGTTGCTGTAAAATGTCCTCATCAACTGCAGAATTTCTAGGAGCAGGAAAACACAAACCTTTACCGTTCAGTGAATGTGACTGCTCTGGGAATGAATTTCATATGTATGCAGATTTGTCCCCTGTCCCTCAAACCTTTGCTGAACTAAATCCTGACTGTCTCAGATTTATAATTAAGAATTAATCTAGAAATAACTAACTTAAAAACTTCGAGTGATTTGAGAAACAAGGATTTGGAAAATATGGTACCTGTTTGCATTACATGAAAACTTTACAACAATGTTTCTTTTCATTTATATGCAATCAGGTTCTGTTATATTTCATTCTAGTATCTTTTTCTCTGTGGAATAACTGTACTCTGTAGAAACTAGTGATTCATGTGTGAATACATAAATTTCTCTGATATTAATTCCAGAATCACATCTTTCCCTCGCTTTCCAAGTTTGAAACATAAGCTCCACCCTTCATCAACCTCAGAACTTCACAATCACCTTCAACACCCCTTTCCGTCCCACATTGGTTGGCATGAATAGTAGTGTAGTGATTAGCACAACACTTTACTGTACCAGGGACCCAGGTTCAATTCCCGCTGCTGCCTGTAGGGAGTTTGTACATTCTTGCCTTTAACACATGAGTCTTCTCCAGGTGCTCCAGTTTCCTCCCACAGTCTGAAACCTATCATTGGTAGGTTAATTGGTTATTGTAAATTGTCCCTTGATTAGGTTGGGGTTAAATCAGGGGATTGCCTGGCAGTGCAGCTTGAAGGGTTGGAACAGCAGCCTTTCCTGCGCTATAGCTCAGTAAATAAATAAACAAACAAATAAATGAACCTACTCTAAGCCGTCTGCACTGTCAGGATGATGCCCAACATAAACTGGAGGAACACCTTATAAGACCATAAGACTATGGAGCAGAATTAGGCCATTCAGCCCACAGAGTGTGCAGCACCATTCAATTGTGCCTGATTTATTCCCAATTTATTATCCTTCTCAACTCCATTCTCCTGCCTTTTCCCCATAACTAATCATCCCCTGCTTTAAATGTAAAGTCAAAGTACAAAGTACGTTTATTATCAAACTATGTATACTATATACTGTACAACTTTGAGATTCGTCACAGGCAGCCACAAAACAAAGAAACCCAATAGAACTCATTAAAATAGACCATCAAACAGCCAAAATGCAGAATATGTTCACAAAAGTGAGAGCTTAGCTACAAAGCCAGTTGTCACTGCAGCCAATTCACGAGCCTATTAGTTGAAGGTCACATCCTCAGTTCACCGCAGAGATGAGTAACCCTCATAGTGAAGCAAGCTGACTTGACACATTCCTCTTCTCCAGTCCTGATACCTTGAACTTTTCAATCTGACAAGGCACTTAAATTGTCCAAACCTCAGGTTCTTCCTGACTTTTGGACTCCGCTGCCACTTTGATATGCTCTTGGGTCTGGGCCCCTTTGCCTTGATACAATGACTTGGCCTCTATAGTCTCCTGTGGCAATGAATTCTACAGATTAACTACTAAAGTAATTCCTTCTCATCTCTGTTCTAAAGAGACATCCTTGCATTATGAGGCTGTGCTCTCTGGTCCTAGACTCCTCCACTATTGGAAATATCCTTTCCATCTCCACTCTAGCCCTTTATGCATTTGATAAGTTTCAGTAAGATTACCCCCTCATTCTTCTAAACTCCAGTGAGTACAGGCTGCAGAATCAAACTCTGCTCATATATTAACCCTTTCCTGTCTGGACAGACTACAGCCTAACGGCATGAATCTTGGGTTTTCCAATTTTAGGTATACCCTCTTTATTTTTTCCTTCTCTTCCCCTCTGTCTCCTCCTCCCCCACCCCCACTCCAGTGTTTTGTCCATTTATCCTCACTACCCCCAGACTCTTTCACCCCTTCCCCCCCCTCCTGGTTCCATCCACCTACTTCACACACAACTTCCCTACCCCTCACTATCTGGTTCCAGCTGTCCCCTAATAATTCCTATTTTCATCTTGTTTACTTATCAGTGTCCCACTCTAGTAGCCCTTTGTGTTTCCTGCTTACAACACCGATATCCTGACTCAATCTCCACACTCCCCTTACACACTCCCACTTGCTCCATCAGTTTTTTCTCCCATTTCTCCTTTTCTTCATCTTCCTCCGTCTATCATTCACCTGCCCCAGTCTTTCATCTTCACCAAGCCCACCTCCCCTACTTTGTACATCTTACCCATCTCGTCAGTCCACTGAACATCTCGGACTCCTGCTTTCTTCTTATTGTGATTTATTCTTTATTTATTTATTTAATTATTTATTATTGATGATACATTCTTCTCCATATTTGCCATCTCGCTGATGCAGGGTCTTGGCCTGAAACTTTGACAATCCCTTTCCTCCCTCAGAGGCTGCTCAACTGGCTGAATTCCTCCAGCAGACTAGTTCTTGCACCAAATCTTGATGTATAGCATTTTTATATATCAAAACTTAATTCAAAATAAAAAATAGTTACATCCTTACATTCATAGTCAATCTATTAAGTGATGTTTTATTAGATTCTGTACTGGGTTCAACTCAGCCCTGTAAATAACAGACAAAAATGCTAAAGAAACAACAGGGTTGCCACCCAATGCGCCACAAGGCGAGGAAAGAAACAACACATTTAAACCCAAAGGGCTGCTGTCGCTCATGTGGCCCTCTGGGGTGATTCAATACTACAATAATTGTGGGGCATCTTCACTCAACTGGGCCCGATCCTGTCCAGTAGGGAAAGAACCCAATACTGTAGTCCTTACCCACTCAGCCAGTCTCAATGTGGTGGCATTTGATCTCTATACGAAGCCACTAATTAAAGCAAGAGTTACATCTATATCCATGTGACCAGAGATCAGGCCGTGAATCAAGGAATCTTGTTACACAGCTTCTCTGGATGAACCGTGACACAGGCCCTTCATCTTTCTCTACAGCCTCTTTGTGTGTACACCAGATAACTAGAAGCCTTTTCTTAGGAGCTCAATCCCAACCTTCAAGCCATTCTCACATATGGGACCGTGAATTGTCGTCTCCTTGTTGAAACTGAAAAGAGATGATTTTCACTGAGACACTGGAAGTAGTGGCCTTGTGGAAGTAAGGGATTTCCAAGATGGCGGCGCGACGCAGCTTGCAGCAGCCACTCCAGAGCTGATTATCTGTTATTTGTGAAGTGGGGTGCCATGCGCAATCATAATCGATTGAAAATGGATGTGGCAGCACGGAGGAACATTGGGAAATCTCCAGGAAGCTCTTCTTCGTTGCTGCAGCTGTAAGGTCGTGGACTCTGCTGGGAAGAACAGGCCTCCAGTCCTTGGGGTCACGTTGCTAATGGCCGTTTGCAGGGCTGTCTTAACACGCTTGGCAGAGGATGGTGCTCAGAGAAGCTGTGCCGGAGGGCATGGTCGTCGGCTTGGAGGTTCGACGGACTCGGAGTCCGCTGCAGTCAGGTCGCTTTCGGTGTGTGCTGCGTCTGCGAGGCTGGTTTTGATGGAGCTTTCATTGTGTGCTGCGTCTGTGAGGCTGAGTCGGGCGGCGCCGTGGAAGTCCATAGCGGGGGTATTCTCTTCTGCTGCCAGCATGGGATGGCGAGTCTGTCGGGACTTGTGGAAACTGTGTGGTTTTTTAACTTATAGTTTTTTTTTAACTTGTAGTCCTTTAACATCTTTGGACTATTTTTACTGTGCCCATGGTCTGTTTTTTTTTATCATTTATGCTATTGTTTGCACTGTTGTAACTATATGCTGTAACTATGTGGTTTTGGGCAGATTTTGTAGCTTTAGTTTTTGGTCTTGTTTTGTCTGGTGGATTTGGAGCTCCTTTCCAGGGAACGCGCTAAGACAGTAGCGCGATATTAATACGCAGCAGCCACTCCAGACTCTGGATTGGGGATCGCCAAACGTTATGTGGATTTTCTGGTGTAGTCTGTTTTGTCATATGCTTTTGTGATATCATTCTGGAGGAACGTTGTCTCATTTTTGTGGTTTCTAAATGACAATAAACTAAATCTGAATATGATGTGGAAATCATATAAGTTCTGTGTCTGTATTGTTAATTTAAATAAAGCTTTTCACTTTGTTACAAAATATCCACCTAATAGAATCCCCTCTCTTTTCACTGGAAAATGGGAGCAACACTGAAGCCAAATTGATTGATGTGGAATTATGACATCATAGCCATTACTGAAACTTGGCTACAGGAAGGTCAGGACAGGCAGCTCAGTGTTCCAGGGTTTTGATGTTTCAGACGTGATAGAGGCAGAGGGATGAAGGTTGGGGGGGTGGCTTTGCTAGTCAGGGAAAATATTACAGCAGTGCTTCGGCAGGACAGATTAGAGGGCTTGTCTACTGAGGTCATATGGGTGGAACCAAGAAACAGAAAAGGTATGAGCACATTAATAGGGTTGTATTATATTCCACCCAATAGTCAGCGAGAATTGGAGGAACAAATCTTCAGAGAGATAACAGACATCTACAGGATACAGAACATTGTGATTGAAGGGAATTTTAATTTTCCACACATTGATTGAGACTCCCATACTGTTAAAGGTCTAGATGGGTTAGAGTTTGTGAACTGTGTTCAAGAAAGTTTTCTAAATCAATATATAGAGGTACCAACTAGGGAGGAGCAATATTAGATCTCCTATTAGGAAATGAGTTAGGGCAGGTGACGGAAGTGTGTGTAGGGGAACACTTTGGTTCTAGTGATCATAACGTCATTAGTTTCAACTTGATCATGGATAAAGATAGATCTGGTCCTCCGGTTGAAGTTCCAAACTGGAAGAAGGCTGAATTTGAAAAAATGAGAAAGGATCTAAAAAGCGTAGATTGGGACAGGTTGTTCTCTGGCAAGGATGTGATTGGTAAGTGGGAGGCCTTCAAAGGAGAAATTTTGGGAGTGCAGAGTCTGTATGTTCCTGTCAGGGTTAAAGGCTAAATGAATAAGAGTAAGGAACCTTGGTTCTCGAGGGTTATTGGAACTCTGATAAAGAAGAAGAGAGAGATGTATAACATGTATAGGCAACAGGGAGGAAATAAGATGCTTGAGTATAAAAAGAGTAAGAAAATACTTAAAGAAATCAGAAGGGCTAAAAGAAGACATGAGGTTGCTTTGGCAGTCAGGGTGAAGGATAATCCTAAGAGCTTCTACAGGTATGTTAAGAGCAAAAGGATAGTAAGGGATAAAATTGGTCCTTTTGAAGATCAGAGTGGTTGGCTATGTATGGAACCAAAAGAAATGGGGGAGATATTAAATGGGTTTTTTGCATCTGTATTTACTAACAAAACTGGAATGGAGTCTATGGAAACAAGGCAAACAAGTAGGGAGGTCATGGAACTTATACAGATTGAAGAGGAGGAGGTGCTAGCTGTCTTGAGGCAAATCAGAGTAGATAAATCCCCAGGACCTGACAGGGTATTCCCTTGGATCTTGAAGGAGACTATTGTTGAAATTGCAGAGGCCCTGGCAGAAATATTTAAAATGTTGATATGCATGGGTCAGGTGCCGGAGGATTGGAGCATAGCTCATGTAGTTCCATTGTTTAAAAAAGGCTCAAAAAGTAAGCCGGGAAATTATAGGCCGGTAAGTTTGACATTGGTAATAGGTAAATTATTGGAAGGAATACTAAAAGATAGGATCTACAAGTATTTGGATAGACAGGGACTTACTAGAAATTTCTAAGTCAGCATGGCTTTGTACATGGTAGGTCATGTTTAACCAATCTATTAGAGATTTTCGAGGAAGTTACCAGGAAAGTGGATGAAGGGAAGGCAGTGGATATAGTATATATGGACTTCAGTAAGGCCTTTGTCAAGGTCCCGCATGAGAGGTTAGTTATGAAGATTCAGACGCTAGGTATACATGGAGAGGTAGTAAATTGGATTAGACATTGGCTCAATGGAAGAAGCCAGAGAGCGGTAGTGGAGGATTGCTACTCTGAGTGGAAACCTGTGCCACAGGGATCAGTGCTGGGTCCATTGTTATTTGTCATCTATATCAATGATCTGGATGATAATGTGGCAAATTGAACTAGCAAATTTGCTGATGATACAAAGATTGGAGGTGTAGTGGACAGTGAGGAAGGTTTTCAAAACTTGCAGAGGGATTTGGTCCAGTTGGAGGAATGGGCTGAAAAATGGCAGATGGAGTTTAATGCGGACAAGTGTGAGGTATTGCACTTCGGAATGTCAAACCAAGGTAGAACATACAAGGTAAATGGTAGAACACTGAGGAGTGCAGTAGGACAGAGGGATCTGGGAGTACAGATACATAATTGGCGTCGCAAGTAGATAAGGGTGTGAAGAGAGCTTTTGGTACATTGGCCTTTTATACTCAATACTTTTGATTTATAAAGTTGGAATGTAATGATGAGGTTGTATAAGACATTGGTGAGACCAAATTTGGAGTGTTGTGTGCAGTTTTGTCACCTAATTACAGGAAGGATATTAATAAGGTTTTAAGACTGCAGAGAAGGTTTACAACGATGTTGCCACAACTTGAGAAATTGAGTTACAGAGAAAGGTTGAATAGGTTAGAATTTTATTCCCTGACGTGTAGAAGAATGAGGGGTGATTTGATAGAGTTGTATAAAATTATGATGGGTATAGATAGAGTGAATGCAAGCAGGCTTTTTCCACTGAGACCAGGGAAGAAAAAAAACAGAGGTCATGGGTTAAGGGTGAAGGGGAAAAGTTTAAAGGGAATATTAGAGGGGCTACTTCACGCAGAGAGTGGTGGGAGTGTGGAATGAGCTGCCAGATGAAGTGGTGAATGCGGGCTCACTTTTGACATTTAAGAAAAACTTTGACAGGTCTATGGATGAGAGCGATTTGGAGAGATATGGCCCAGGTGCAGGTCAGTGGGACTAGGCAGAAAAACGGTTCAGCACAGTCAAGAAGGGCCAAAAGGCCTGTTTCTGTGCTGTAATGTTCTGCAGTTCTATAGTTCTAAATTCACTCAACTTCAGTATTCCTGACACCACATTTGAATGCTAGAACCACACAGTTCCACATCCAGGAGGCCATTATTTTTGTCTGTCTTTTAACTTGGAAGTACTCTTTATTTGGTATTGGTATTGTATTATTATTTTGATGTCTACTGAGATATCATGAAAATCTTGCCTTGCATACTGTTTATACAGATCAGAGTGGCAAGATAGCATAGCGGTTAGTGTAACACTATTACAGCACCACTGATGTGGGCTCAATTCTGCTGCCCTCTATAAGGAGTTTGTACAGTCTCCACATGACGGTGTGGGTTTACTCTGGTTACTCCAATTTTCTCCCAAATCCCAAAGACATGCAGGTTGATAGATTAATTAGTCATATGGCTGCTTTTGGACAACATGAGTTTGATGGCCCAGTAGGCAAAAGGTCAAATCGTTACACAGTGCTTAAGGTAGAATAAGGTAAAACAGTAATAATTAAGAATAAATTGTAAATGCTACAGAAAAATTACAGTGTAGGTAAACAAAGTGCAAGATCATAACAAGGTAGATTGTGAGGTCCATCTTGTTGTCCAAGAAGTCCATTCATAAGTCTGATAACAATGGGATGGAAGCTGTCCTTGAGCCAGTTGGTATGTGCTATCAGGCTTTTGTTATCTTTTGTCTGATACGAGAGTGGAGAGAATGCCGGGGTGGGTGGGATTGTGCTGGCTGCTTTACTGAGGCCGCAAACAGACTCCATAGAGTGGACAAACTCGAGGAAATCTGTAGATGCTGGAAATTCAAACAACAACACACACAAAATGCTGGTGGAACACAGCAGACCAGGCAGAATCTATAGGGAGAATCTGTCAAAGTTTCAGGCCGAGACCCTTCATCAGGACTACCTGAAAGGAAAGGTAGTAAGAGATTTGAAAGTAGGAGGGGGAGGGGAAAATGTGAAATGATAGGAGAAGACCGGAGGGGTTGGGATGAAACTGAGAGCTGGAAAGATGATATCATCCCACCCCCTCTAAGCATTTACATGAATATCCTGCAGTGTGCTGTTCCTTTCTGAGCCTTTGCTATCTCAATGCTCAACCCAGCATGCATGGAAAGCGTGCAAGGAGTTGGCCAGATTCAAAGCCAAAACCACCCTCCTCAAATATCAGATGCTACTACACCTCTGGCCTGCATATACTTTAGCTGATTATACAAAAATATAAGCAAGTATAAGGAAGTTATATTACCCAAAAAATAACAATTCTACACCCCAATCCACTATGGCCTCTGACTGTTCAAGAAAGCACCTCAGTGTGACAATCCTATCTTTTGAGATTCCTCTCTGGGCATTTTGTCTTCACAATATCTCTTACTTTGATCTATCTCCTCCTGAATAACGAGAACATCAGAATTGGAACTTCACAGCAAGGTCAGTTTCATGCCGTTAGTCTTTCTTCAGAACATGGGAAAGTTAGAGAACTCAAGTTCTAAGATGCAGAGAAAGGTGGCAAAGAGGACAAAGTGAAAGGGAAAGACAGAAAAGACATAAGATTGACTGAGATGTTAGATGGACGAAACTACATTACTGTATAAGGGAGCAAATGTTCGGTCTGATGGAAATGCCATTGAGTGAAACATTTTTTATCTGAAATTATCAGAGGAAGGTTAGCTGAAATCAATATGTTGGAAACAGTGATGAAATTGAGCTCAGATTGCATTTGGAGGCTATGGTGTACCTAGTCAGAAGGTTAGGTGCTACTCCTCAGTTTATGCTGAGTTTGATTGCAACTGAGTTCAGACTGGGAGTGGGATGAGGGATTAAAGACACAGCTGATTGGAAGCTCAGGTTCTCCTTTGCAGAGGGCTCTAAACCCAATCTGCTCACTCAGCCATCTCAGGTACAGGAGCCTGAAGAGACACATTCAACACTTTAGGAACAGCTTCTTCCCTTCCACCATTTCTGAATGGAGTGTGAACCCCTGAATGCTACCTCACTTTTTGCTCTACTTTTGCACTACTTGCTTCTTTATATATTTCTTATGGTAGCCTATAGCAATTTTTGTATGTATTAATCTATACTGCTACAGCAAATCAACGAATTTCACAACAGGTCAGGTCAGTGATAGTAAACGATTTTGATTCTGAAAAAAAGACTGGGCAGAGGTGCTCTGCAAAGATCTCGCTCAGAAAATTTAGTTTTATATGCATACACAGACAGTATTTCCTCTTATACCATATTGTCTTCTTTGCCACCTTTCTCTGTGTCTCATATAAAAGACAGCTGATGAACTGCACTCATGAAGCCAGGACAATGGGTGTGGCATCTTGCGAGGTTCTTTGGGGCACTGTAAGTGAAGGGGAAAGGAATATGCATTTGTCAGGGATGCTGGAAATGACAAAGGATTATCTACTAAAGGTTCAGGCCAGTAGGCTGGATCATGAAGAAACAGGGAAGTGTTTCCCGGTTCTTGGAGGGGGGAAGAGGTGGAAATAATCATGTGGAGAAGGTCCTGAAGAATTACATCCAAAGCCACTGTTCCCTTTTTTTTATATACAACCCTTCCAGTTTTTGCTTCGATGGTGCTGTATGTTATCGCTTGCCTAGTAATTTCTTTTTGTGAATGAAACTTTATTTGCATCGTATACATTGCATCAAAATGATCAGCAGCATTGCATGTAAGCTGATGCTTCATGCGTCATATGAGTGTTGTGAAATTCAGTGCACCATTCAAGCTAATATTTGTTCTCATCTTCACGCTTTTGAGGAGAAATTACTTTAGTCAGAGGGTGGCAAATCTGTGGAATTTGTTGCCATGAACGGCTGTGGAGGCCAAGTCATTGGGTGCATTTAAGGCAGAGATAGATAGGCTCTAGATTAGCCAGGGCATCAAAGGGTATGGGGAGAAGGGACGGAGCTGGGATTCTCCGTGCGAAAAGTATAGTTCGACTGGGAATCGCAGCGACACGACGTGAAGGAGAATTTAAATCATCTTTAAAAGTTCTCTCCCTTAAATGGACTGTAAGCATTTTGAACTTTTGCAATACTACTTTGAAGAACTGTTTTTGCGACATCGCTTTAAGAACTGTTTAAGCTTCATTGCTTTAAGAACTATTTAAGCTGCCGCACAGCAGCTTATTTCCGGTTATGTTAGTGATTTGTTTACTTTTGGCGGTTTGTTTTTCAGTGTTTAATAAATGTTTTATTTGTTATAAAAAACCCTGCCTCATTCATATATTTATTGTTGCTGAATCCGTAACATAAATATGGGGGCTCGTCTGGGATGAATCATTTGAGTTTAAATGCTTGTTAAATTTTGAATTGATGTTTTGGAAAAGGGGAATACTTGATTCTTTTGTTTGATTGGCTTGTGAGTGGTATTTGGCAACAATGAATATTGATGAGTTTCTGGCTTCGCCAGACGCGGAGTTGTTAGCGAAGGCGAAAAAAACGGAGGTGTCTGAGATAACTATCAGTAGATTGCAACTTAAAGGTATTTTGAAGTCTACATCAAAGGCTCTAATACAGAGAAAAATTGCATCACACTATGTGGATTCAGGTGATTTTGATGAATCAATTTTAGAGTCGTTTCCAATAAGTAATCTGGAGATGCAGTTGCAAATCGAACAAATGAAGTTGAGGCGTTTAGGGTTGGAAGCTGAAAGTAAACAGAGGGGATTTGAATATGCAACGGTGGAATTAAGGTCTGGGAATCAGTCTTCTGGTTCTAGAAAACCGTTTGTTGCTAGTCAAGAAATTAAATTGGTCCCTCCATTTAGTGAAACAGAAGTGGAAAGATATTTCCAACATTTTGAAATGATTGCTCAGATTTCAGAGTGGCCGAAAGATAGATGGTCAGTGTTGTTACAGAGTGTAATTAAAGGTAAAGCACAACAAGTTTATACAGCTTTAACTGCTGCGCAAGCACTTGATTATGATATTGTGAAGATGCATATTTTGAAAGCATACGAATTGGTCCCAGAAGCATATAGAGAAAGATTCAGAAGTTTGAAGAAGTCTGTGGAAAAAACTTATGTGGAATTTGCCTATGATAAAGCTGTGTGTTTTCAGAGATGGGTTTCTTCTAAAAATGTAAATGGGGACTATGATACATTGAAAGAGCTGATTTTAATGGAGAAATTTAAAAGAAGCATCCCTGTTGGACCTACTTAAATGAGAGGGATACAGATACGTTGCAGGACTCTGCTAGATTAGCTGATGAGTATGTTTTAATCCGTAAGAATAAATTTCATCAGGGCAGAATTTTTAAGAGGGAAAATAACACAGAGACTCAAGGTAAATCAGAAATTAAATCAGAAGTTAATGAGAAATGTAAGGAGGAAGGAAACCCTGTGAAGGAAAGACAGTTTGGTCTTATTTGTAACTATTGTAAGAAACCTGGCCATGTAATAGCTAACTGTTTCAGATTGAAAAATAAAGAGAAGGAAGCAGTTCCAGATGCTTGTGTGCGACATACTGAAGCACCTGTAAAATTACAAGGTCTGATAAACACAAATGAGGTTTTGTTAGAGTCTGACCAAGTTAAAAAGGGATATGATTATTTTATAACTGAAGGGTTTGTATCCTTGAAAGAAGGATCTACCCTGGTGCCAATAAAAATCCTTAGGGATGCTGGAGCTTCTCAATCACTGATGTTAGACAGTGTATTGAAGTTTAATGAAGAGTCTGATTCTGGTGAGGTAAATTATATAAGAGGTGTTGGGAGTGATTTTATGCCTGTACATTTGCATAAAGTAAATTTAAAGTCAGGGTTAGTTACAGGATTTGTTAAAGTAGGATTATAGCATAGCTTACCTGTGAAGGATATTTCTTTATTGTTAGGTAATGACTTGGCAGGTGGACAAGTTTTTCCTGAAGTACATTTGACAATAGAGTCAGAGGAACCAGAGATGAATTCTAACACAGATTCTTCCTGTGATGTGACTAGAGCTATGGCTAAAAAGATTGATGCGCAGAATAAGGTTGTTACTCATGACTGCTCAACTCAGGATTCCAGTTTTGAGGATGTGTCAGAGACTTTCTTACCTTCGTTGTTTGAACAAGATTCTTGGAGTAAGTCTGATTATGAAGATTTATCTCTGTCTCAGAAGGAGATGATAGCAGAGCAGAATAGAAACCCTTAAATTATAAAGTTAAGAGAACAAGCTCTACTAGATAGTGAAATTGAGAAGGTGCCAGTAGGATATTACTTGGAAAAAGGAGTGTTGATGAGGAAGTGGAGATCACCTGTGATTCCTGCAAGTGAGGAATGGAATATTGTTTACCAGGTAGTTGTCCCTAAAGTTTATCAAAATGAGATTTTGACTTTAGCTCATAGTGTGCCTTTAGGTGGACATCAAAGGGTAAGGAAAACTGTGGATAAGATTTTAAAACATTTTTACTGGCCTGGTCTAAGAAAAGATGTGGTGATGTTTTGTAAAACGTGCCATACTTGTCAAATTGTGGGTAAACCAAATCAAGTTACACCAGTGGCTCCATTACAACCTATTCCAGCATTTGGTGAACCATTTTCTAAAGTTATTGTAGATTGTGTCGGTCCATTACCAAGGACAAAAACTGGTTATCAGTACTTGTTGACTATTATGTGTCACGTATTCAGGCAACAATAAATATATGGGTTCGGCAAGGGTTTCTTATAACAAACAACACGTTTATTAAACACAGAAAACAAACCCCCCAAAAGTAAACAAACACTAACGTAACCAGAAACAGCTATGGTGCGGCAGCCCAAACAGTTCTTTAAAAAGCGATATTGCAAAAACAGTTCTTAAAGTGATATTGCCAAAAGTTCGATATGCTCACAGTCCATTTAGAAAAGGAGAGACTTTATAAGACGATTCAAATTCTATTTCACGTCGCTTGCTTCGATCCCCGATGTCGAACTTCCCACGAAGAATTCACGAAACAGAATGGCTTAAAGGCACTGACCTTTCCTTCTTCACTACCTTCAATCCTTTCTGGTTAAACCCAGGGATTAACACGAAGATAGTCAATGAAATCCTTCCGAATAAGGATCAAACAAAGGTTGAAACCCGTTTCACCATAGAAAGCGATTCTCCTCAATCTTTAACTTCCGAACTTTGATCTTCACTCTCCACTGTCTCGAACTAGCAGAATTGTAAAAAACCTGCTGGCAATGACCTTTTAAACTTTAGGCATTAAATAAAACTTCATCTTTAAACTAAACTGCGTCATCACTTAAAACACGCAGTGGCATGAAGTCAACCTGGCAAATCCAGCCATGAACTGCCCCTCCTCGCAGGGTGGGGTCTACCTTTTATAACCTGTAAAAAAAAACCTGTCACATGATCTCTACTGGCGGGAAAATGACGTCATTCCACCATCACAAGACCATCACCTCAAGTCCAGTATAGCTTCAACCCCAGTCACGTGACAAGGGCACCACTGTCATGTGTCACGAGTACGTAACATATGTGTACTTTGTCTAGGTTTCCAGAGGCAGTACCACTTAGGAATATAACAGCTAAAACTGTGACAAAGGCCCTTATAAAGTTCTTTACTTATTTTGGATTACCTAAGGAAATACAAACTGATCAAGGCAGTAATTTTATGTCTGGATTGTTTCAACAGATTGTTTATAAATTGGGAGCTAAGCAAATCACTTTGTCTGCATACCATCCAGAATTGCAAGGTGCCTGGGAGAGGTTTCATTCTACCCTCAAGAATATGATTAGGACATATTGTGTGGAAAATGAAAGTGATTGGGATGAGGGTATAAACTTACTTTTATTTGCAGTAAGGGAATCGGTACAAGAATGTTTAGGTTTCAGTCCATTTGAACTTGTATTTGGGCATAGAGTTAGAGGACCTTTAGCTTTATTAAAAGAACAGTGGATTAGTAAGGAAATACACACTACTTTGTTGGACTATGTTTTGAAATTTAAGGACAGGTTACATAAAGCTTGTAGCTTAGCCAAGGAAAATTTTAAATTGGCTCAGGAGAAAATGAAAATTTGGTATGATAAAGGAACTAGGATGAGGATGTTTAAGCCTGGAGATGAGGTGTTGGTTCTTTTCCCAGTGCAAATGAATCCTTTACAAGCTAGATTTCATGGACCTTATGAAATTGTGTCTAAAATCAATGCTGTGGATTACATGATAAAAACTCCAGATCGTAGAAGGCCAATACAACATTGCCATATAAATATGATAAAACCATATTATGAGAAACAATCTGATACTGTGACTGTTGTGGTTAGTGAGAATTAGTTTGATTTAACTAGGAACATGATAGATGATTCATCTGAATTTCATTTTAAATCCAACATTGTTTCTGTCAGGTTACCAAATTCAACCATTCTGGAAAATATTGATGAGAAATTAGCACATTTACAGCTAGAGCAGAAACAGCAGATGAAGGAATTAATTTTTAAATATAAAGATTTGTTTACAGATGTTCCGAGAAGGGCTATTATAGCTTCACATGATGTAGATGTTGGAGATGCCAGACCTATTAAACAACACCCATATAGGATGAACATAGAAAAATATGAACTTGCTGAGAAAGAAATTAAATATATGTTAGAGAATAATATCATTAGACCTTCTAACTCGAATTGGAGTTCACCCTGTGTTATGGTGCCAAAACCAGATGGTAGTATTAGGTTTTGTACGGACTATAGGAAGGTGAATGCTGTAACGAAAACAGATGCCTATCCAATTCCTAAAGTAAATGATTGTGTAGATAAAGTTGGAAAAGCAAAGTTCCTTACAAAGATTGATTTATTGAAAGGGTATTGGTGTGTTCCATTAATGGACAGAGGTAGAGAGATTTCTGCATTTGTAACTCCATCTGGGCTATATGAATATAACGTTCTTCCATTTGGGATGAAGAATGCCCCAGGTACTTTCCAAAGGATGATTAACTCTGTGATTCAGGGATTGAAAGATACTGATGCTTATATTGATGATTTAGTGACAGGAAATGATACTTGGGAAGCACACATTATTGCGGTGGAGAAATTGTTTGAAAGGCTTTCAAAAGCTAACTTAACTATTAATTTAGCTAAGAATGAATTTGGACATGCCACTGTGACTTACCTTGGTTATGTTGTGGGTCAAGGTTAGGTAGCTCCTGTTCAGGCAAAAGTTCGGGCAATTTTAGAGATTCCCACTCCAACGGGGTAAAAAACTCTCAGAAGATTCTTGGGAATGGTAGGATATTATTGAAAATTTTGTAAGAATTTTGCTAATGTTGCCCTTCCATTAACTAACCTTTTGCAGAAGAATGTGAAGTTTGTGTAGACAGTGCCTTGTCAAGAAGCAGTTGAAAAACTGAAAACAATGATATGTCAACAACCTGTGCTCAAGGCACCTGACTTTGAAAAACCTTTTTCATTAGCTGTAGATGTTAGTGATGAGGCTGCAGGAGCAGTATTAATGCAAAGGGATAAGGGTGATGAAGTTGATCATCCAGTAGCTTACTTTTCTAAGAAATTTCATAAGCATCAAAGAAACTATTTGACAATAGAGAAAGAATTGTTATCTCTTGTTTTAGCTTTAGAATATTTTGAGGTATATGTTGGTACAACTCAAAAACCACTTATTGTTTACACTGATCATAATCTGTTAGTTTTTCTAAGATGAAAAACAAAAACAGAAGATTAATAAATTGGAGTTTGATGTTACAAGAGCACAATATTGTGATAACTCATATTAAAGGTAAAGATAATGTGGTTGCTGATTGTCTATCTCGATGTTGAATGTACAATGTAATTTTTTTACAGAATGGTTTTTTTTACAATTGTAACACTCCTACTGTGTTGTAAGATGTTATATGATGATACTATGTATATTGTGTATGTTATAAAATTTATACATTTGTTTTTTTTTCCTTGTAAATAATTGTTAAATTTTTGTTCTTGACAGACCAAAATTTTTTTTTGGAGGGAGGTGTTACGTACCCGTGACACGTGACAGTGGTGTACTTGTCACGTGACAGGTGTTGAAGCTATACTGGACTTGAGGTAATGGTCTTGTGATGGTGGAGTGATGTCATTTTCCTGCCAGTAGAGGTCATGTGACAGGTTTTTTTTTACAGGGTATAAAAGGAGGACCCCTCCCTGTGAGGAGGGGCAGTTCGTGGCTGGATTTGCCATGTTGACTTCATGCCACTGCGTGATTTAATGTGATGACGCAGTTTAGTTGAATGATGGAGTTTTGTTTAATGCCTAAAGTTTAAAAGGTCATTGCCAGCAGTTTCTTTATAATACTGCTAGTTGAGAATCAGTGGAGAGTGAAGATCAGAGCTCAGGAGTTAAAAGATCGAGGAAAGTCGATTTCAACGGTGAAACAGGTTCGACCTTGTTTGATCCTCATTCGGAAGGAATTCGTTGACTGTGCTCGTGTTAATCCCTGTGAAATAGCAGAAAGGATTGAGTACAGTTTTGTAAAGGAAAGGTCAGTGCCTTTAAGTCTTCGTAAATTCTCCATGGGAAAAGTATAGTTCGACTGGGAATTGCAGCGACACGAAGTGAAGGAGAATATAAATTGTCTTTAAAAAGTCTCTCCCTTAAATGGACTGTAAGCATTTTGAACTTTTGCAATACTACTTTGAAGAACTGTTTTTGCGACATCGCTTTAAAACTGTTTAAGCTTCATTGCTTTAAGAACTATTTAAGCTGCCGCACAGCAGCTGATTTCCGGTTACATTAGTGATTTGATTTCTTTTGGTGGTTTGTTGTTCAGTGTTTAATAAATGTTTTATTTGTTATAAAAACCCCTGCCTCACTCATATATTTATTGTTGCTGAATCCGTAACACTTGTTTGAGACAGAAATCCACACTTAGACACAATATTTCAGGGAACCATTCAGGATGTCATCCAGAGACAACCTTCATATAGAACACATTTGAAATCCAGAACTCTCAAAAGGCAATGGTTTTAATAGAGTCAGAGCTGAGGTGGATTTTCATTAGGTTAAGTGTTGTTGGGGAAAGAACAGTGAGATTAAATAGGGTTGTGGATTGTGCTAATCTGGTGACAGGCAACCACAGAGAAAGCCCAGAAGTAGAGACATGGAATGCAGAGACAATACCCAAGTTTCAGGAACCTCATTATTGTGTTATAGTGTGCACCAATTGATGTAATGGATAATTGGATTTGCTGTTAGACCTTTAGATAATCATATTATTCTGTAATCAGGACCTAGTCTGTTACTTAACTAAGTCTTTCTATAGCCACCATTCTGTTATCAAAATATAATTTCACTGGTAATCTCATCAACTGAGAATGTAAAAGCTATGCCAAACTCATGCTCACATAGATCAGGTTGGACTGGTCTCCTGGTTTTAGTAAATCACCTGTTATTTTGAACATTAACTCCCTGTGGCCTTTCAATTTGCTCCTACAATAAGGTATGGAGGGATGTAATGTAAAGGGAGATGCCCAGAGAAAGGACTAGGCTTGAATGAAAGGGATGGCAAAGCAGGATCAAGGATGTGAGTGTTCCTCTGTTCCTTTGCAGCTGAAATCCAAAATATTGTCAAATTCTGTTAATCCAGACTGTGGTGATGCCAGATTAAGAGATTTTCCAGATATGTTTTCCTCTGAACCTTAAAGGAAGTGCAGGAAGGAGTTTAGACTAATATGAGGGGTATCTTATTGAAACTTATCAAATATTGAAAGACCAAGATAGAGTGGACATTGAGAGGAGGCTTCCATTTGTGGGGGGAATCCAGGACCAGAGGGCACAGACTCATAATGTAAGGATATCCCCTTAGAAGAGAGATAAGGAGGCATTTCTTTAGCCAGAGGGTGGTGAATCTGTGGAATTCATTGCCACAGATCCTGTGGAGGACAAGTCATTGAGTATATTTAAAGCAGAAGATGGTAAGTTCTTGATTAGTAAGGACGTCAAATGTTACGGAAAGAAGGTTGTTAAAAGGATTTGAAAAGGATGATAAACCAGCCATGATGGAACAGATTTGATAGGCTGAATGGCCTAATTATGTTCCTATGTCTTGCAGTCTTATAGAACCAGGACCTTGATGAGTGAAAGGAAGTCTGGAACCAACGCCTCAGTCTGTAACAGGGAGAATGGGTGCATCCGAATTGTCAGATGGTGGATTATTGAAGTTCTCCTGCATATCCTGAAAGGAAATGGGAAAAGAAGGGAAAGCGAAACACTTAGATATATAGAACAGGTGTCTCCTTCCATTGTGACAGAACAGTATTGTTGGAAGATCATCAAACTGAAGCCTTAGCTCTGCCTGAGCTAGCTTGTTCCCATTTTTATTTCAGCTTTTTGGCATCTGCAGCCTTTAATTCGTATGCCTTTTAGAGACTTTGATGATCTGAACTAAGACAACAGATTGTCAGTCACATTAACAAGTCAATTTTGACTCAGTAATGAAAGGCATGGAAATTCACTATTCTCAGGAGGAAGATGTTATTTCATTTTGACACTTGACATTTGTGACTATATTCTAAAAAAAAGTCCTGAAGAGATGAGGCTTCAGGCATACTCTCTTACCCAGCTGCCATCAGGTTATATCCTTCACGAAGTGATGAACCTACTATGTAGATTGTATTGGTGATTACTCCAATAGCTGTCAGATCATTTAGTAGATCAGATAAAACAGCCCATGTAGAAAGTAGTGGTCACAGCCCAGTCTATCACAGACACATACCTCCCCACCTTTGCAAGCATCAATGTGGGAGGAGATCTGATAGAGGTATACAAAATTATGAGGGGTATAGACTGGGTAAATGCAAGCGTTTCCCACTGAGAATCTGCAAGACTAGAACTAGAGGTCATAGTTTAAGGGTGAAAGATGAAATAGTTAAGGGGAACCTGAGAGGGAACTTCTTCACTCAGATAATGGAATGAATTACCAGCAGAAATTATGGATGCAGGTTTGATTCCAACATTTGTGTTAGAGAAATTTGGATAGGTACATGCATAGGAAGGGTATGGAGGGCTAAGTTATGGGTGCAGGTCGATGGGATGAGGCAAGGTAACAGTTCAGTTCAGTCTGTTTGGGCTGAGGGACCTATTTCAGTGCTGCAGTGCGCTAAGGCTCTGTGACACTATAATGAAGTGCTTCTTCAAGAATCTGTTATCTATCCTCAAAGATCCCCACCATCTCAGTCATGTCCTCTTCTTACTCACTTCTAAATGGTAAAAGCTACAAAATCCTGAAGCCCCACATCACCAGGCTCAGGAACAGATTTCCTATGTTAGAAAATCTCCTGATGAAGGGTTTCGGCCCAAAACGTCGTCACTACTTCCTCCCATAGATGCTGTCTGGCCTACTGAGTTCTGCCAGCATTTTGTGTTTTTTATTTTTTTCCTATAGTAGATTAGCTTTATCTGTCACCTGCATTGAAACATTAAAGCATACAGTACAGTGAAACACTTTGTAGTGTCAATGACCAACATAGACTAAGGAATGTGTTGCAGCAACCAGCACAACCCTAATCCTATCTCAGCAACAGAACTGTGGGCTTGTATTTTTTCCTTACACTAATATCTTGTTTTGCACAGTCTTGTATAGCATTGGTATAATTTATGTTCTGTGTGACGCTGCTGCAATCAGGAGTTTCATTGTTACCATACCTGAGCCAACTTGAGCCCATGACAATACACTCAAAATGACTTCACTTGACATAATTCTAGGATACTTGGTTGGTTTTGACTCATGCTTGATTGAGCCTCCCTCGAAGTTCAAAGCACGTCAAAGTTCAAAGTAACTGTATTATCAAATTTCAGTGGCATATGCCACCTTGAGATTCAATACAGTAGAATCAATGAAAAAGTATACATAAACAAAGATTGACAAACAACCAATGTGCAAAAGAAGACAAACTGCAAATAAATAGATACAGTACACAGGTAGATAGATAGATAGATAGACAGACAGACAGACAGACAGATAAATAGGCAGATAAAGCTGAGAACATGATTTGTAGAGTCCTTGAAACTGAGACCATAGTTTATGGAATCAATTCAGAGTTGTGAGTGAAGTTATCCACACCAGTTCAGGAGCTCGATGTTTAAAGGATAATGACTGTCCCTGAACCTGGTAGTGTGGTCCCTAGGTCTCCTGTACCTCATTTGGTTTTCCACTCACAACTGTCCAAAATTCTAATAACCCTGGCACGCTTAGATGATTGGTGATGCCAGGCTGATAGGTTTTCTAGAAAATTGAAAGTTATTTCTATTAACACTTCATCATTCTTAATTCTTTGCTTTGATAGTATGATAATCAAATTTTCCAGAGAAAAGATAAGTTGATTGGAACCCGACCCTGGTGTCACTCACTAAAGCTCATGCGGCAAGCATCATCTTATGTGCAAGAGGTCAAACAAGTTGGAATCCGAGTCAGAGTCTTACCGTTGTCTGTGTTTTACTAATGCAAGTAGAGGAACATACTGTTCCCCATTAATGAGGAATTTGGCAGAGATATGGGAGCTTTGCTGCGCAATGTCATGTTACATCTGAAAAAACTTATCAAATTGTTAATCAGGACACAGCTCCCAGGATATAAATGGCTCTCTTCCTGGAGCATCCCTGCTTCAAGTAAAAAGCCCTTGTAGTGGCGAAGCCAAACTACGTCTGATACTTGAAGTTCTATACTGCCAGACATTCATTCTTGAACAGGATACATGGAATAGGTTGACTCCTCTCCAACACATACAAAGCAAAAAATGTTTTGACAATTTGGATTGACTGACATAATGCACATTGGATGCACAGTGGAGAGTAGCCTAACTGGTTGCATCATGGAAAGACCAATGCCAGGAATGAAAAGTCAACAGCCCAGTTTATCACAGGCAAAGCCCTCACCACCATAATGCGCTGTCATTATGACATATGACATAAAGCACTGTCATAAAAAGCACTATCCATTATCAAGGACCCCACCATCCAAGTTAGGAAAGCATTTAATTGGAGTAAGGGGATATATAAAACTATCAGACAGGAACTTGGAAGCATAAATTGGGAAGAAATGTTCTCAGGGAAATATATGGCAGAAATGTGGCAAATGTTCTAGGGATATTTGCATGGCGTTCTGCATAGGTATGTTCCAATGAGACAGGGAAAGGATGGTAAGGTACGGGAACCATAGTGTATAAAGGCTGTTGTAAATCTAGTCCAGTAGAAAAGAAGAGCTTAAGAAAGGTTCAAAAAACTGGGTAATAATACAGATCTAGATTATAAGGCTAGCAGGAAGGAGCTTAAGAATGAGATTAGAAGAACCAGAAGGGGCCATGAGAAAGCCTTGGTGAGCAGGATTAAGGAAAACCCCAAGGCATTCTACAAGTATGTGAAGGGCAAGAGGATAAGACGTGAGAGAACAGGGCCAATCAAGTGTGTCAATGGAAAAGTGTGTATGGAACCAGAGGAGATAGCAGAGATACTTAATGAATACCTTGCTTCAGAATTCACTATGGAAAAGGATCTTGGTGGTCTTACAGATGACTTAAGCAGATTGAAATGCTTGAACATATAGACATTAAGAAAGAGGATGTGCTGGAACTTTTGGAAAGCATCAAGTTGGATAAGTCTTCAGGAGTGGATGAGATGTACCCCAGGCTACTGTGGGAGACGGAGGAGGAGATTACTGACCTTCTGGTGATGATCTTTGCATCATCAATGGGGGTGAGAGAGGTTCCGGAGGATTGGAAAGTTACAGATGTTGTTCCCTTATTCAAGAAGGGGAATAGAGATAGCCCAGGAAATTATAGACCAGTAAGTCTTACTGCAGTGGTTGGTAAGTTGATGGAAAAATTACTGAAAGGCAGGATTTATGAACATTTGGAGAGGTATAATATGATTAGGAATAGTCAGCATGGCTTTGTCAAAAGCAGGTCGTTTCTTACAAGCCTGACTGAATTTTTTGAGGATGTGACTAAACACATTGATGAAGGAAGAGCAGTAGATGTAGTGTATATGGATTTCAGCAAGGCATTTGATAAGGTACCCCATGCAAGGCTTTTTGAGAAAGTAAGGAGGCATGGGATACAAGGGGACATTGATTTGTGGATCCAGAATTGGCTTGCCCACAGAAGGCATAGAGTGGTCATAGTTGGGTCATCTTCTGCATAGAGGTCAGTGACCAATGGAGTTCCTCAGGGATCTGTACTGGGATCCCTTCATGGTTTTTATAAATGACCTGGATGAGAAAGTGGAGGGATGGGTTAGTAAATTTGCTGACGATACAAAGGTTGAGGTGTTGCGGTTAGTAAGGAGGGCTGCCAGAGGTTACAGCAGGACAATAATAGGATGCAAAACTTGGCCTAAGAAATAGCAGATGGAGTTCAACCCAGATAGGTGTGAGGTGGTTCATTTTGGTAGGTCAAATATGATGGCAGAATATAGTATTAATGCTCTTGACGGTGTGGAGGATCAGAGGGATCTTGGGGTCCGAGTCCATAGGACACTTAAAGCTGCTGTACAGATTGACTCTATGGTTAAGAAGGTGTATGCTGTATTGGACTTCATCAATCGTGGGATTGAATTTAGGAGCCGAGAGGTAATGCTGCAGCTATATAATATGCTGGTCAGGCTGCACTTGAAGTACTGTGTTCACTTCAGGAACAATGTCGAACCATAAAAGGGGTGCAGAGGAGATTTACAAGGATGTTGCCCAGATTGGAGAGCATGCCTTATGAGAATAGGTTTAACTGGGGTTGGTTCTATCTGCATTATGAACCAGGAATGGTTCTTTCCCCATCATGAACCAGGGTTGGTTTTATGCCCATCATGCACTAGGGTTGGTTCTGTCCCCAACATTAACCAGGGTTGGTTCTTTCTCCATCATGAACCAGGGTTGGCTTTATCCTCATCATGAACCATAGTTGGTTTTATCCCCATCATGAACCAGGGTTGGTTCTTTCCCCATCATGAACCAGGGTTGTGTTTATCCTCATCATGAACCAGGATTAGTTTTATCCCCATCATGAACCAGGTTTGGTTCTTCCACATCATGAACCAGTGTTGGTTTTTCCCCATCATGAACCAGTGTTGGTTTTTCCCCATCATGAACCAGGGTGGTTTTCATCCCCATCATGAACCAGTGTTGGTTTTTCCCCATCATGAACCAGGGTTGTTTTCATCCCCATCATCAACCAGGATTGGTTCTTTCCCCATCATGAACCAGGGTTGGTTTAATGCCAATCATGAACCAGGTTGGTTCCATCCCCATCATGAACCAGGATTGGTTCCTTCCCCATCATGTGCCAGGGTTGGTTTTATACCCATCATGAACCAGGGTTGGTTCTGTCCCGATCATGAACAGGGGGTGTTTCTGTCCCCATCATGAACAGGGGTTGGTTTTGTCCCCATCATGAACAGTGGTTGGTTCTTCCCCATCATAAACTAGGATTGGTTCTTTCCCACTTATGAACCAGGGTTGGTTCTGTCGCCATCGTGAACCTTGGTTGGTTTTATCTCCGTCATGAACCTGTTTTAGTTCTTTCCGCATTATGAACCAGGGTTAGTTGTATCCCCATCATGAACCAGGATTGTTTCTTTCCCAATCATGTAACAGGGTTGGTTTAATGCCAATCATGAACCAGGGTTGTTTCCGTCCCCATCATGAACCACAATCGGTTCTTTCCCCATCATGAACCAGGGTTGGTTTTGTCACCATCATGAACCAGGGTTGGTTTGTTCCGCATCATGAACCAGGGTTGGTTTTAAACCCATCATGAACCATGGTTGGTTCTTTCCCCATCATGAACCAGGCTTGGTTTTATGCCCATAATGAACCAGTGTTGGTTTTTCCCCAGCATGAACCAGTGTTGGTTCATTCCCCATCATGAACCAGATTTGATTGATTCCCCATCATCAACCAGGATTGGTTCTTTCCCATCATTATCCAGGGTTGGTTTTGTCCCCATCATGAACCAAGGTTGGTTCCTTCCCCATCATGAACCAGGGTTGGTTCTTTCCCCATCATGAAGCAGGTTTGGTTCTTTCCCCATCATGAACCAGGGTTGATTCTTTCCCCATCATGAAGCAGGATTGGTACTTCCCCATCATAAACCTGGGTTGGTTCTTTCCCCATCATGAACCAGGGTTGGTTCTTCCCCATCATGAAGCAGGATTGGTTCTTTCCCCATCATGAACCAGGGTTGGTTCTTCCCCATCATGAAGCAGGATTGGTACTTCCCCATCATAAACCTGGGTTGGTTCTTTCCCCATCATGAACCAGGGTTGTGTTTATCCTCATCATGAACCAGGATTGGTTTTATCCCCATCATGAACCAGGGTTGCTTTTATGCCTATCATGAACCAGTGTTGGTTTTTCCCCATCATGAACCAGGGTTGTTTTCATCCCCATCATCAACCAGGATTGGTTTTTCCCCATCATGAACCAGGGTTGGCTTTATCACCATCAAGAACCGGGGTTGGTTCTTCCCCATCATAAACCAGGATTAGTTCTTTCCCCATCATGAACCAGGATTGGTTCTGTCCCCATCATGAACCAGGGTTGCTTTTATGCCTATCATGAACCAGTGTTGGTTTTTCCCCATCATGAACCAGGGTTGGTTCATACCCCATCATGAACCAGGGTTGTTTTCATCCCCATCATCAACCAGGATTGGTTTTTCCCCATCATGAACCAGGGTTGGCTTTGTCACCATCAAGAACCGGGGTTGGTTCTTCCCCATCATAAACCAGGATTAGTTCTTTCCCCATCATGAACCAGGATTGGTTCTGTCCCCATCATGAACCAGGGTTGGTTCCGTCCCCATCATGAACCACGATCGGTTCTGTCCCCATCATGAACCACGATCGGTTCTTTCCCCATCATGAACCAGAGTTGGTTCTGTCCCCATCATGAACCAGGGTTGGTTCCGTCCCCATCATGAACCACGATCGGTTCTGTCCCCATCATGAACCACGATCGGTTCTTTCCCCATCATGAACCAGAGTTGGTTCTGTCCCCATCATGAACCAGGGTTGGTTCCGTCCCCATCATGAACCACGATCGGTTCTTTCCCCATCATGAACCAGGGTTGGTTTTGTCCCCTTCATGAAGCAGGGTTGGTTCATTTCCCATCATGAACCAGGGTTGTTTTCATCCTCATCATCAACCAGGATTGGTTCCTTCCCAACCATGAACCGGGGTTGGTTCTTCCCCATCATAAACCAGGATTAGTTCTTTCCCCATCATGAACCAGTATTGGTTCTGTCCCCATCATGAACCAGGGTTGGTTCCGTCCCCATCATGAACCACGATTGGTTCTTTCCCCATCATGAACCAGGGTTGGTTTTGTCCCCTTCATGAACCGGGGTTGGTTCTTCCCCATCATAAACCAGGATTGGTTTGTTCGGCATCATGAACCAGGGTTGATTTTAAACCCATCATGAACCATGGTTGGTTCTTTCCCCATCATGAACCAGGATTGGTTCTTCCCCATCATGAACCAGGCTTGGTTTTATGCCAATTATGAAACAGTGTTGGTTTTTCCCCATCATGAACCAGGGTTGGTTCTTTCCCCATCATGAACCAGGGTTGATTCTTTCCCCATGATGAAGCAGGTTTGGTTCTTTCCCCATCATGAACCAGGGTTGGTTCTTTCCCCATCATGAACCAGGATTGGTTCTTTCCCCATCATGAACCAGGGTTGGTTCTTTCCCCATCATGAACCAGGATTGGTTCTTTCTCCATCATGAACGGGGTTGGTTCTTTCGCCATCATGAACCAGGGTTGGTTCTTCCCCAACATGAAGCAGGATTGGTACTTCCCCATCATAAACCTGGGTTGGTTCTTTCCCCATTATGAACCAGGGTTGTGTTTATCCTCATATTGAACCAGGATTGGTTTTATCTCCATCATGAACCAGGTTTGGTTCTTACACATCATGAACCTGGGTTGGTTCTGTCCCGATCATGAACAGTGGTTGGTTCTTCCCCATCATAAACCAGGATTGGTTCTTTCCCCATCATGAACCTTGGTTGGTTTTATCTCCATCATGAACCTGTTTTAGTTCTCTCCGCATTATGAACCAGGGTTAGTTGTATCCCCATCATGAACCAGGATTGTTTCTTTCTATATCATGATCCAGTGTTGGCTTTATCCCCATCATGAACCAGGATTGTTTTATCCCCGTCATGAACCAGAGTTGGTTTTATCCCCATCATTAACCAGGATTGGTCCTTACCCCATCATGAACCAGGGTTGGTTCCTTCCCCATCATAAACCCGGATTGCTTCTTTCCCTAACATGATCCAGGGTTAGTTGTATCCCTATGATGAAACAGGGTTGCCTCATTCCCCTTCATGAACTGGTTTTGCTTCTCTCCAAATCATAAATCATAAATTATAAATCTTTTCCCATCATTAACCAGGGTTGGGTTTACCCCAATCATGAACCATGGTTGGTTTTATTCCTATCATGAACCATGGTTGGTTCTTTCACTATCATGAATCAAGTTTGGTTCTTACCCCATCAAGAACCAGGGTTGATTCTTTCCCCATGATGAAGCAGGGTTGGTTCCTTCCCCATCATGAACCAGGGTTGGTTCTTTCCCATCATGAACCAGGATTGTTTCTTTCTATATCATTATCCAGTGTTGGCTTTAGCCCCATCATGAACTAGGGTTGGTTCTGTCCCCATCATGAACCAGGGTTGGTTTTATCCCCATCATGAACCAGGGTTTGTTGTATCCCCATCATGAACAAGTGTTGGTTCCTTCCTCATCACGAATCCGGGTTGGTTCTTTCCCCATCATGAACCAGGGTTGGTTTTATCCCCATCATGAACCAGGGTTTGTTGTATCCCCATCATGCACAAGTGTTGGTTCCTTCCTCATCACGAATCAGGGTTGGTTCTTTCCCCATCATGAACCAGGGTTGGTTCTTCCCCGTCATGAAGCAGGATTTGTACTTGCCCATCATAAACATGGGTTGGTTTAATTCCAATCATGAACCAGGGTTGATTCTTTCCCCATGACGAAGCAGGGTTGGTTCTTTCCCCAAAATGAGCAGGGTTGGTTTTATCCCCATTGTGAACCAGGCTTTGTTCTTCCAATATCATGAATCAGGGTTGGTTCTATCCCCATCGTGAACCAGGCTTTGTTCTTCCAATATCGTGAATCAGGGTTGGTTTTTACCCGATATGAACCAGGGCTGGTTGTATTCCCATCCTGAACCAGGTTTGTTTCTCTCTCCATCATGAACCAGGACTGTTTCCTTCCTCATCAAGAACCAGGGTTGTTTCTTTCCCCATCATGAACCAGGATTTCTTTTATCCCTGTCATGAACCAGGGTTGGTTCCTTCCCCATCATGAACCAGGGTTGGTTCTTTTCCATCTTGAGCCAGGGTTGATTCTTTCCCCATGATGAAGCAGGCTTTGTTCTTTCCCCATCATGAACCAGGGTTGGTTTAATTCCAATCATCAACCAGGATTGGTTCTTTCCCCATCATGAACCAGGGTTTCTTTTATCCCTATCAAGAACCAGTGTTGGTTTTTCCCCATCATGAACCAGGATTGGTTCTTTCTTTCTTTTTCAATCTTTTTATTATCATTAATGATATGAACAAAATACAATTGATATATTAATAAAGGGATTACAAACATACAAATTACCATTGCACATGAAAGAATACATAAGCAATGATTACAATATAAATGAGTTTTCCCAAAACATGAACCATACAGTATATGTATGAACAAGGTAAATCTAGGTATTTCATAATATATAATATAAAAAAACACAGAAAAAAGAAAAAAGAAATATTATGCAAAAATAACTAAACTACTAATCTAATCGCTAATAAAGAAGAAAAAAAAGAAAAAAGAAAGAAAGAAAAACTAGAAAAGGAAAAAAAAGGGCTGTCTATAAGGGCTGTATCTCACAAGAATACATAATCATCAGTGTCATCAACTCTGATCCTCTCAACATAAATAAGATTAAAGCTGGAAAATCAAATAAGCCTGGAACAGGGTCATATTACATCATATGAAAATATTGAATAAATGGTTTCCATATCTTTTCAAATTTAATAGAAGTATCAAATACACCATTTATAATTTTTTCTAAATTTAAACATAACATAGTTTGAGAAAACCAATGAAATACAGTGGGAGGATTAATTTCCTTCCAATTCAGCAAAATAGATCTTCTAGCCATCAGAGTGAGAAATGCAATCATTCGACAGGCGGAAGAAGATAAATGCAGTAAGTCCATCATTGGTAAACCAAAAATTGCGGTAATAGGATGGGTTGTAAATCTATGTTCAATACCACAGAGATAATATCAAAAATATCCTTCCAATATTTTTTTCAAAAGCGGACATGACCAAAACATATGAGTTAAAGACGCAGTTTCAAATTGACATCTATTACAAATAGGATTTATATAAGAATAAAAATGAGCTAATTTATCCTTGGACATTTATCCTATGTACAACCTTAAATTGTATTAATGAATGTTTGGCACATATAGAAGATGTATTAATTAATTGAAGAATTCTATCGCAATTCTCAATAGGAATAATAAGATTAAGCTCTCTTTCCCAATCATTTTTTGTCTTATAAAGGGGCTCTGAACGTATATTCATAATTATATTATAAAGTTTTGATATAAGCCCTTTTTGAAAAGGGTTTAATTCAAACAAACTCTCCAAAATATCTGAAGACACAAAATTTGGAAACGTAGGAAGTACAGTACTTAAAAAATGCCTAATCTGTAAATATCTAAAAAAATGAAATCTAGGCAAATTATATTTATTAGATAATTGCTCAAAAGACATAAAACAATTGTCCAAAAATAAATCAGAAAATCTTAGTAATCCCTTAGTTTTCCAAGCTGAATAAGCTTAATCTATAATTGAAGGGTGGAAAAAGCAATTAGACACAATAGGAATATTTAAAACGAATTGAGTCAACCCAAAAAATTTCCGAAATTGAAACCATATACGTAAAGTATGTTTAACTATCGAGTTGGCAATTAGTTTCAGCAACTTAGAAAGAGCAAAAGGGAGAGAAGTCCCTAAAATAGAACCCAGAGCATAACCTGGTACCGATTTAATTTCCAAACGCACCCAATGAGGGCCAGAAGATCCATCCCAATCTTTCAACCAACATAACAAATATCTAATATTAACTGCCCAATAATAAAATCTGAAATTAGGTAATGCTAACCCACCTTCCTTCTTTGTCTTCTGTAAATATACTTTACCTAACCTGGGATTTTTATTCTGCCATATATATGAGGAAATTTTTGAATCAACATTAGTAAAAAAAAGAATTCGGAATAAAAATTGGTACCGCTTGAAAAAATATAAAAACTTAGGTAAAATAACCATCTGAATAGCATTAATCCTACCTATCAGAGATAAAGATAATGGTGACCACTGTAAACAAACCTTTAATCTGATCAATTAAGGGTAAAAAAATTAAACCAAAATAATTCTTTATGATTTTTTGTGATTTTAATCCCTAAGTAAATAAAAGAGTCATTAACTAATTTAAAAGGGAAATTTCCATAAATTGGGACCTGTCTATTCAAAGGAAACAATTCACTCTTATTAAGATTTAACTTATACCCAGAAAACTCACTAAATTGAGCCAACAATGATAGAACTGCTGGAATAGATTTCTCAGGGTTAGAAATGTATAATTATAAATCATCTGCATACAAAGATAACTTATGAATATCTGTCCCACGATTAATACCCGAAATATCTTGTGATTCTCTGATGGCAATTGCCAAGGGTTCTAAAGCAATGTTAAATAGTAATGGGCTAAGAGGACAGCCTTGTCTAGTGCCCCGAAATAAACGAAAAAAGGGAGATCTTTGATTATTAGTAAACACTGAGGCTGCTGGAGTGTGATAAATCAGTTTAATCCAGGAAATGAATGTCGGACTAAAATTAAACTTCTCCAACACATTAAATAAGTAAGGCCATTCTACTCTATCAAATGCTTTCCCTGCATCTAATGAAATAACACATTCTGAAGCGCTATGTGAAGGAGTGTAAACAATATTCAGTAATCTCGTAACATTGAAAAAAGAATAGCGATTTTTAATAAAACCGGTTTGATCTTCTGAAATAACTTGGGGTAAAACCTTCTCCAACCTGGATGCCAGTAACTTGGAAAAGATCTTGGAGTCTACATTCAATAAAGATATTGGTCTATAGGATGCACAGTCAGTAGGGTCTTTATCTTTCTTCAGTATTAAAGAAATAGAAGCTCTATAAAAAGATTGTGGCAAATTCCCCAATCTAATCGCTTCTTCAAAAACCCTGCATAACCAAGGAGAAAGAATAGTGGAAAAACATTTAAAAAATTCTACTGTATACCCATCTGGACCTGGTGCTTTCCCAGAATTCATTGAGGAAATAACCCCTTTGATTTCTGCGTCTGTAATAGGAGTATCTAATATTGAAAGATCATCGGATGATAATTTTGGAAAATTCAATTTCCCAAGAAAATCACACATGGTATTACGATCCTGAGGGAATTCAGATCAATACAGGAAACCAGGATTGGTTCTTTCCCCATCAAGAACCAGGTTTGGTTTTTCCCCATCATGAACCAGGGTTTCTTTTATCCCCGTCATGAACCAGGGTTGGTTTTATCCCCGTCATGAACCAGGGTTGGTTTTATCCCCATCATGAACCAGGATTGGTTGTATCCCCATCATGAACCAGGACTGTTTCTTTCTGCATCATGAACCAGGGTTGGTTCTTTCCACATCATAAACCAGGGTTGGTTTAATGCCAATCATGAACCAGGATTGGTTCCATCCCCATCATGAACCAGGATTGGTTCTTTCCCCATCATGAACCAGGGTTTGTTTTATCCCCACCACGAACCAGGGTTGATTGTATCCCCATCACGAACCAGGGTTGATTGTATCCCCATCATGAACCAGGGTTGGTTCTTTCCCCATCATGAAACAGGGTTGTTTCTTTCCCCATCACGAACCAGGGTTGGTTGTACCCTTATCATGAACTGGGGTTGGTTCTTTCCCCATCGTAAGCCAGGATTGGTTCTTTCCCCATTATGGACCCGTATTGGTTCTTTCCCCATAATGAACCAGGGTTGTTTCTCTCTCCATCATGAACCAGGACTGTTTCTTTCTGCATCATGAACCAGGGTTGGTTCTTTCCCCATCACGAACCAGGGTTGGTTCTTTCCCCATTATGAACCCGTATTGGTTCTTTCCCCATCATGAACCAGGGTTGGTTTTTTCCCCATCATAAACCAGAGTTGGTTCTTTCCCCATCATGAAGCAGGCTTGGTTCCTTCCACATCATAAACCAGAGTTGGTGCTTCCCCTTCATCAACCAGGATTGGTTCTTTCCCCATCATGAACTAGGATTGGTTCTTTCCACATCATGAACCTGGGTTGGTTCTATCCCCATCATGAACTAGGATTGGTTCTTTCCCCATCATGAACCAGGATTGGTTTTATACCCATCATGAACCAGTTTGGTTGAGTCAGGGCACAACTGTCTTTAGCATCCCAACTCTTTACCTCTGCCCTGCAATCTCATTTACATTGTAAGCGTATACTTGTGAACTCATGTTACATTGTATATATGTGGAGTCATAGAATACTACAGCACAGAAGTAGGCCTTCCAGCCCTTCTAGTCTGTACTGAATTGTTACTCTAATAGTTCCATCGACCCACACCTGGACCATAGCCTTTATACCCCTCCTGTCTGTGTACTTATCCAAACTTCTCTTAATTGTTGAAATCAAACCCACATCCACCACTTCTGCTGACAACTCATTCCACACTTTCACATCTCTCTGAGTAAAGAAGTTCCCCTTTAGGTTCCCTTTAGATACTTAATCTTTCACTTTTAGACTTTGACCTCTAGTCTACATCCTCTAGTTGTAGTCTCATCCAACCTCAGTGGAACAAGCCTGCTTGCATTTACCCTGTCCATACCCCTCATCATTTTTTATACCAATCTGCCCTCATTTGTCTATGCTCCAGAGAGTAAATTCCTGACCTATTCAACCTTTCCCTAGGACTCAGGTCTTCAAGGTCCAGCAACATCCTTGTAAATTTTTTCTGTTTCCTTTCAGACTTGTTGATATAGGTAGGTGTCCAGAACTGCTTGTAGTATGCCACATAAGTATTGGCCATTGAGATACAATAAGTATTGAGCTCTGCCCTTCCAAGTCGTTTTCTTCTTAAAGCTGTCTCTTAAAGGCTCCTTTTTACCATCTTTCCAACTACCTCCATATTTAGCTCAGAATTAAGTTTTGGCTGGTGATGGATCTTTGGACACTTTGATATGGTGAAGGCTCCACACAATGCAAGCTATCATAACATCCAACATCATCACTTGTTTCAAACGCCAGCTTGGAAGGACTGATCACTGGGCTAAGTTTCCAGGGAACTGCAACTAAATTTGAATTTAGAGAGGAAGGAACCTGGAAAACATTTAATGCATTTAATAACATTTAATACAGGGTGAAAAATATCATTTCTGTCCATGACATTGCAGAATTCAGAAACGTCATGCTTTATTACTAACATATCCTGTGGAATTTGTTATTTTGCAGTACAGTATAAGACATAAAATATACTATAAATTACAATAAAAATATTTATACACTATAATATTTAAAAAATCATAATTAGTACAAAACTAGTGAGGTAGTGTTCATGGACTGTTCAGAAAACGGATTGCTTCTGTACTTCCACCCTGATGTTAGTAATGAGAAGAGGGTATGTCCTGATTGGTGAGCATCCTTAATGATGAATGCCATCTTTATGAGTCATCTTCTTTTGAAGATGTCCTTGATAGTGGGGAGGCTTGTACCCGTGATGGAGCTGGCTGAGTTTATAACCCTATGCATCTTTTTTTCCATTCCTGTGCAGTAGCCTCTCCATATGAGATGGAGATGTAACTAGTTAGAATGATCTGTAGACATTTGCTGGAGCCTTTGTCGGCATACCAAATCTCATCAAACTCAATGAATTAGATGTTTGTCATATTAATAATACACAAAAACTAGACAAGGAAAAATTAAAACAAAAATAGAGGTGTATAAGATGATGAGAGGCATTGATTGTGTGGATAGTCAGAGGCTTTTTCCCAGGGCTGAAATGGCTAGCATGAGAGGGCACAGTTTTAAGGTAGGTACAGAGGAAATGTCAGGGTAAGTTTTTTACGCACAGAGTGGTGAACATGTGGAATGAGCTGTTGGCGATGGTGGTGGAGGCGGATACAATAGAGTATTTTAAGAGACTCCTGGATAGGTATATGGAACTTAGAAAAATAGAGGGCTATGGGTAACCCTAGGTAATTTCTAAGGTAAGGACATGCTCGGCACAGCATTGTGGCCAAAGTGCTTTTATTGTGCTGTAGGTTTTCTATGTTTCTATGTTTCCAAAAATAGAGAAAGCAGGAAATACTCAGTGGGGCAGGTATATTGTTAATATGTGAAAGGAAAGTGGAGTAAAGTTTCAAAGTACATTTATTATCGAAGTATGTATATGGTATAGAACTCTGAGATTTGTCTTCCCACAGAAAGCCTGTTCAAAGGAAAACATCAAAACCCAAATGCACAAAAAAAATCGCACTAACAGCAAAAAACAAGTGAAAAATACAGAATATAAAGCATCAAACCACAAAATAATTGAAAAAGTCCAGGAATGTTCAGTTCCGCTTGGTTCAGTTCAAACTAATGCTTTGTTGCTCACTAACTGCCAGTCTGCCCTCATCAAAACTGTGCAAAGTAACAACAAAAAAGGAGTGATCAGAAACACATCATAACGTGAGGTAGAGTAGAAATCCACCTGATCACGGGGGAGGAAATGCAAATACCACACAGACACTAACAGAAGACAGGATTGAACCTGGGGGCAATGACTCCACTAACTGCATCACTGTGCAATTATATATATAATTTCATCTCAACTCAGAACTAACTTCTAATCTCCGTGCTTCCAGTTGTCAATCATCTCCTCAAGTACGTTCCTCCACCGTAACCACCGGTCCAATAGAAGCAGTCTTGGTCTTTCAGACTGTAATTATGACAAGTAAATATTGCTGAAGAACTTGAGTCGATAATGCAGATCAGGTTTATCATCTATGGAAAAACTGCCATATTTTCAATATGTATATATTGGTGTTTGAAGTGGTTTAACATGGAATATAAAACATTACAGCACAGTAGAGACCCTTTTAACCTACTCTGAGATCATTCTAATCTTTCCCTTTTATCTAGTCCCTATTTTTATTTCATCCACATGCCTATCTAAGAATTTCTTAAATGCCCCTAATGTATCTGCCTCTGCCAACTTCCTGCTGACGCTTTTATTATTTTTCAGAATCTGGTCTTTACTGGCAAGCTCACCATTTCTCGTCTATTTCAAGTTGCCCTTGAGAGGTTAGTGAGCTGTCTCCTGGAACCACTGTATTCCTTCCGGTGAAAGTGCTCCCACCCTGCTGATGAGGAGGCAATTCCAGGATGTAGACCTGAATGATGAAAGAGCAGGCAACTTATTAACCCACAATAGATGCCCCACAACTTGGAGGGATCCAAAAAGGTGGTAGTGTTCTGAGGTACCTACTGCCACTGTCCTTCTTAGTGGTAAAGAACAGGGTTAGAGAAATGGATAAACAGGTAACAAGTAGATGGTGCACACTGCAGCCATCAAGCACCAGCAGAGGAAGGAATAAAGTTTGGGGTATAGTGCCAATCAAGAAGGTAGCTTTGACCTGTAGGTTTTAAGCTCTTGAAATTTTCTGGACATGCACTCATTCAGGCAAGTGGAGGCTATGCCATGGCAGTCCAGATGGTCACAGCCATGATTTTTAATGTCAGTTTACAATGTGGAGAGTTTTTCAATGCAAATGCAGCTCTCTGCACAAGAACTGGCGGACAGACACACCTACCAAAGCTGTCAAGGACACAGAGAATGCTACAGGGCAAGGTTAAGCAGGTTTATCTCGCTGTCTGCAGGTTTGACCTGGAGAGCTCAGTCAGATCTGTGACATACCAAGCTATCCATGGTTATGGGCACTGGAGATACAAGAGTGCATTCTATGCCTTGGCACTGTCAGTACAAACAGATTAAAGATTAGTTTTTTTTCTCACATGTACAATGAAACATAGAAGAAATACATCATTTGCATCAATGGCCAACACAGTCCAAGGGGGCAGCCTGCAAGTGCTGCCGCAGTTCTTGCACCAACATAGCATGCTCACAGCTTACTAACCCATCCATCTTTGGAACATGGGAGCAAACCAGAGCACCCAAAAGCCATAACACTTGAAGATATCAGAGCAGAATTAGTTCATTGGGACCACACTGAGCCTGCTTCACCTTGGCTGATTTATTGTCCCTCTCAACCCCAAGAACCTATCAACCTCTGACTTAAATATATCCAATGACTAGGCCTCCACATAAATTTCACAATGCCAGTGGAGGTAACACATGTGGTCACAGGGTGAATGTACAAACTCTGTACAGAGAGTGGCAGGAACTTAGCTCCAGTTATTGGCTTTGTAAAGTGCTATACCGGTCGTTATTCCTCTGTGCCATCCAGGGAAAGAGCAGTGAAACTAGTTAAAGTAAGTGGGGGGAGGAACAAGGCATAGTGATCAGGTGGTTTCCTTGTCCGCATTTGACCATGAATGTTCAGAGGGGGTGAAGTCAGTGCTGAGGAATCCAAAGGCTGCATCCACCTTTGCAGTGAGAGTAGGAGGAGTGTCAGAGGAAGACAGCTGAGTGGGCCTTGTGGGGTGAGGGGGGCTAGATAGTGTGGGGGTAGGATTCTGAACAGTTGGGCTGACGGTGGTAATGTGGGGGGGGGGGGAGGTGAGGGAGTGGAACGCTGCGGGAGGGCTGTATAATGTTGGGGAGGATCTACACAGGGGTCCCGGGTTCTGTATCCTGCCCTGCTTCTCCGGACGTTACCAGTCTGTCTAGAGAGCGTTGTTCCAGTTTACTGGTTTGTCCCAAGCCGATCACCCTCCGCCCCTCTTTCCTCCTCTTGCTGCCGGACTCTCCCTCCCCGCCGCTGCGGAGGAAACTGACTCAGCGCTCTGTGTCCTGTTTCTTCTCTCCTCCCACTCTCCTCCCCCTCCCTGCTCTCCGCCTCTTATGTGACCACTTACTGCCATCCACAGCCCGTCGGAGACCGCACAGGGGATGTCTACGGAGGCTGGGAACCATCACAAACAAGGTAAGGGAGCCGGCTGCCACAACACTGGCGCTGCCCCACGGTAACACCCGTCCCGGGAAGCTCCGTCCCATGAGCCAGTTGGCCCGTCCTGCCCTGAGGACAGTCCATCAATCGCTCCGAACTTGGGAGTAGGTCTCCTCCCATACACCAGACTGCGGCTGTTCATCACACTGTTCTAGGGAGGGTGAGTAGGGAACAGCCACACTTGAGATTATTATAGACAACAGGTTAAAAAATATTAGGTCTGTCTCTCTAACAGGGCTATAGGAGCATAAGCGAAAGGATAAATATCTATGTTTTAAACGCCAGCTATCTTGATCTCTCTGCGGCGTTTGAATTGGACATTTCTGGAATTTCAATTTCACTTCTGTCAAATTCCGCCGGTTAAAAAAAACTTTAATGAATCCCTTATCGCAGTCAGATCTCTCTCCCCCTTCTCGCTGACCCACCCACAATCTCCAGAGACCCGACTCGCTTAATAATCCTACCCTTGCCTTTGGGAAGATTGTTCTGGGAGGACGTCTGGATGGCAACTTGCAATGACTTAGTGAAGGAACGAGATGGGGTTGGTACGGATATTTGGGCTTCTCTTTCCCCCTTTCACTAGTCCGCGGAGGACAGGTTTTGGTCTCGCCTCGAAATGCCGACAGTCCATATTTTTCAAAGGATGCGGTCTGACTCGCCGTCTTCCCCCAGCATCTTTTTCATGTGTCTGCC
Source organism: Hypanus sabinus (assembly GCF_030144855.1). Classification (NCBI taxonomy): domain Eukaryota; kingdom Metazoa; phylum Chordata; class Chondrichthyes; order Myliobatiformes; family Dasyatidae; genus Hypanus; species Hypanus sabinus. Next base: position 11,416,516 of record NC_082722.1, on the reverse strand, counting down.
AAACCACACCGTAGAAGTGCGCAGGAAGTTTGGTTTTGAGGGGGCGTCCCCCACGCACCAAGGTCCCACAAAAGTCAGTGGGTTCATGGCGAGATTATTTTAGAAGATTAGCTTGATGGAATGTTGATTTGAACTTTAAGTTGTTTTGTAGTATCACCTCTTTAACCAAATCTTCCTTCCCCATACGAAAAAGCTACATCGTCCACTGAATCTGTCCAATTAGATGCTCGGGTGCTGCAGAGGAATTTGGAATATACTGGGTCGGTGCCAGACGCGACCAGTGACTCTGACACACAGACAATATATTTACTATTTTAAAAAATACAGACAGGAACCTGGGCGGAAATGAATATGCATTGTGCAGTCCGAAAATGTCGGAGCACTTCTCTTAGGGATGTAATGGCCAGGATTAGATGCCATGCCTTCATGCAGATTATTATTAACCACATGTAAACACTAGTCTCCAAACTGTCCAAGATGCAGTTCATGAAACGTTAACACGGGAACCGGTATAGAACTGCAAAGAATAACAGGTCAGAAACATAGAAACATAGAAAATAGGAGCAGAAGTAGGCCATTCGGCCCTTCGAGCCTGCACCGCCATTCAGTATGATCATGGCTGATCATCCAACTCAGAACCCTGTACCTGCTTTCTCTCCATACCCCTGATCCCTTTAGCCACAAGGGCCATATCTAACTTCCTCTTAAATATAGCCAATGAACCGGCCTCAACTGTTTCCTGTGGCAGAAAATTCCACAGATTCACCACTCTCTGGGTGAAGAAGTTTTTCCTCATCTCAGTCCTAAAAGGCTTCCTCTTTATCCTTAAACAGTGACCCCTCGTTCTGGACTTCCCCAACATCGGAAACAATCTTCTTGCATTTAGCCTGTCCAATCCTTTTAGTTTCAATATACGTTTCAATAAGATCCCCCCTCAATCTTCTAAATTCCAGGAAGTATAAGCCTGGTCGATCCAGTCATTCTTCATGTGAAAGTCCCAGGAATCAATCTGGTGAACCTTCTCTGTACTCCCTCTATGGCAAGAATGTCTTTCCTCAGATTAGGGGACCAAAACTACACACAATATTCTAGGTGCGGTCTCACCAAGGCCTTGTACAACTGCAGTAGAACCTCCCTGCTCCTGTACTCAAATCCTTTTGCTATGAATGCCAACATACCATTTGCCTTTTTCACCCCCTGCTATACCTGCATGCCCACCTTCAATGACTGGTGTACAATGACACCCAGGTCTCATGCATCTCCCCTTTACCTAATCGTCCACCGTTCAGATAATAATCTGTTTTCCTGTTCTTGCGAACAAAGTGGATAACCTCACATTTATCCACATTAAATTGCAACTGCCATGACTTTGCCCACTCACCTAACCTATCCATGTCACCCTGCATTCTCTTAGCATCCTCCTCACAGCTAACACAACCGCCCAGCTTTCTGTCGTCCGCAAACTTGGAGATGCTGCATTTAATTCCCTCATCTAAATCATTAATATATATTGTAAACAACTGGGGTCCCAGCACTGAGCCTTGCGGTACCCCACTAGTCACTACCTGCCATTCTGAAAAGGTCCCGTTTATTCCCACTCTTTGCTTCCTGTCTGCCAACCAATTCTCTATCCACATCAATACCATACCCCCAATACCGTGTGCTTTAAGTTTGCATACTAATCTCCTGTATGGGACCTTTGTCAAAAGCCTTTTGAAAATCTAAATATACCACATCCACTGGCTCTCCCCTATCCACTCTACTAGTTACATCTTCAAAAAATTCTATAAGATTCGTCAGACATGATTTTCCTTTCACAAATCCATGCTGACTTTGTCCGATGATTTCACCTCTTTCCAAATGTGCTGTTATCACATCTTTGATAAACAACTCTAGCATTTTCACCACCATCGATGTCAGTCTATAATTCCCCGGTTTCTCTCTCCGTCCTTTTTTAAAAAGTGGGGTTACATTAGCCACCCTCCAATCCTCAGGAACTAATCCAGAATCTAAGGAGTTTTGAAAAATTATCACTAATGCATCCACTATTTCTTGGGCTACTTCCTTGCAGACCATCTGGCCCTGGGGATTTATCTGCCTTTAATCCCTTCACCATTTCCCTACTAACATGTATTTCCCTCAGTTCCTCCATCTCACTAGACCCTTGATCCCTTACTATTTCCGGAAGATTATTTATGTCCTCCTTAGTGAAGACAGAACCAAAGTAGTTATTCAGTTGGTCTGCCATGTCTTTGTCCCCTATAATCAATTCACCTGTTTCTGACTGTAAAGGACCTACATTTGTCTTGACCAATCTTTTACTTTTCACGTATCTATAAAAGCTTTTACAGTCAGTTTTTATGTTTCCTGACAGCTTTCTCTCATAATCTTTTTTCCCTTTCCTAATTAAGCCCTTTGTCCTCCTCTGCTGGTCTCTGAATTTCTCCCAGTCCTCAGGTGTGCCGCTGTTTTTTGCTAATTTATATGTTTCTTCTTTGGACTTGATACTATCCCTAATTTCTCAGTCCTCAGGTGTGCCACTGTTTTTTGCTAATTTATATGTTTCTTCTTTGGACTTGATACTATCCCTAATTTCCCTTGTCAGCCACAGGTGTACTACCTTCCCTGGTTTATTCTTTTGCCAAACTGGGATGAACAATTGTAGTTCATCCATGCGACCTTTAAATGCTTGCCATTGCATATCCACTGTCAACCCTTTAAGTATCATTTGCCAGTCTATCTTAGCTAATTCACGTCTCATACCTTCAAAGTTACCATTTTTTAAGTTTAGAACCTTTGTTTCTGAATTAACTGTCACTCTCCATCTTAATGAAGAATTCCACCATATTATAGTCACTCTTACCCAAGGGGCCTCGCATGACAAGATTGCTAACTAACCCTTCCTCATTGCTCAATACCCAATCTAGAATGGCCTGCTCTCTAGTTGGTTCCTCAACATGTTGGTTCAGAAAACCATCCTGCATACATTCCAAGAAATCCTCTTCCTCAGCACCCTTACCAATTTGGTTCAATCAATCTATACGTAGATCGAAGTCACCCATTATAACTACTGTTCCTTTATTGCACGCATTTCTAATTTCCTGTTTAATGCCATTCCCAACCTCACTACTACTGTTAGGTGACCTGTACACAACTCCCACCAGCGTTTTCTGCCCCGTAGTGTTTTGCAGCTCTACCCATATCGATTCCACATCCTCCAGGCTAATGTCCTTCCTTTCTATTGCATTAATCTCCTCTCTAACCAGCAATGCTACCCCACCTCCTTTTCTTTCCTGTCTATCCCTCCTGAATATTGAATATCCCTGGATGTTGAGCTCCCATCCTTGGTCACCCTGGAGCCATGTCTCTGTGATCCCAACTATATCATATTCATTAATAACTATCTGCACATTCAGTTCATCCACCTTGATACGAATGCTCCTTGCATTGACACATAAAGCCTTCAGGCTTGTTTTTACAACACTCTTAGCCCTTATACAATTATGTTGAAAAGTGGCTCTTTTTGCTTTTTGCCCTGGATTTGCCTGCCTGCCACTTTTACCTTTCACCTTACTACTTTTTGCTTCTACACTCATTTTACACCCCTCTGTCTCTCTGCACTTGTTCCCATCCCCCTGCCACATTAGTTTAAAGCCTCCTGAACAGCAGCAGCAAACGCCCCCCCTAGGACATTGGTTCCAGTCCAGCCCAGGTGCAGACTGTCCTGTTTATACTGGTCCCACCTCCCCCAGAACTGGTTCCAATGCCCCAGAAATTTGAATCCCTCCCCCTTGCACCATTTTTCAAGCCACGTATTCAACTGAAATATCTTCCTATTTCTACTCTGACTAATTTCTACTCAGAAGCCCGGACTAATTATTTGTACGTATTCAAGAAAAAGTTTGCATTGTGTGCCCAGCACACACTTATGTTGTGGTGAGAAAACCCCGGTTGAGCACACCAATTCATGGTGTGCCTTGATTCACCTTATTTTGAAACTGATGGCTGTCTTAATCACTTCATTGAACAAGACTTGCTTAATAAAGCAGCTTTTTGAACTTGTGGAATGACTAATTACTTGGGAACAGGATTTTTTGTTGGGGGACCCAGCTGACAGTAACTATAAGTTATTTATCTCTATGCAAAATAGTTATTGACTTGGAGCAGCAGCAGTAATATGATCAATCTAGTCGAGTATGATATTCTCCAAAGGGTTTGTCTGTTGGTGGGTCCTCAGGTGGCTGGTGAGGCCGATTTAGGATCCACACAACAGGGACCTTATGGTGATTATCTTAATGGAGAATGCCTGGGTGTGACTTGTTTAACGTGGAGAGTCTGATGCACAGGCAGCCACCACACGATCCATGACAGTTCGGGGTCAGGATCCAGTCGCATGGAGTGCAGGATGATTGAGGACCATTCACTGCTGCAGCTTTCCTTTGCCTTCACTGCCATTGAGATGTGTCATCATCTCCTGCCAACTCCCCCACTGAGGTCTCGATTAGATTGTTCTTTGTCTGGAAACTTACCCTTGACCTTAACACCATAGGTGACCCTACCAGTAGCTAATCACTAGATGTCTAAACTCCATATCTTAGGAAGACACAAGTCTCTCCACAATGACAAGGTGATTATCCCTGGAGAAGTGGCTTGGAGTACTAATAGTTGGGATACCATAGATGAAAATTAAGTACATAATACTTCCTAATAGAGAAGCTGAGCAAATAGTATTTGTCAATGAAGAAACTGAACTAATTGCTTTCAGGAGGAGAATCTTATGGCTTGAGGATGCGAACCCACAGATGCTGTGAGTTGACTACCTGAACACGTGCCCTCGCTGACACAGTATCTGAAGCAGTTGTTCTCAGCTGCGAGGGATGTGAACCTGCATTGTATCTGATTTAAAGTGTGGCTGGTGGTGTATTTGAAACTGTAGTATTTGCTGAAGTGTTCTCAAAACCAAGACTGCTAACTAATGGGTTACTATTTGATGATGGAGTGTCTGTAGCAACAGTACACGAAGATGGAGCTTGGGGTCAATAACAGTTCTTGCTGATAACTTGTCAAGGATCATTGTTACTTGTTGAGGGATAACTGAATGTTCAATGGATCCTGCTTGTTCCTTTTTTGATTTATTTGCAGTCTTCTTGGATCTTTTGTACGTAGAACATAAAACAGGACAGCACTGGGCAGGCCATTTGGCCCACAATGTTGTGCCAATCTTAACACCAAGTTATATTAAGAGTCCTCATGCTATGTACCATCTATATCCTTCCATTCACCTGTGTCTATCTAAAAGCCTCTTAAACTTCACCAAACTGGCTGCTTCCACTATCAACACTGGGAACACATTCAAGCCACCTCTCTGCATTACAAAAATATCTAGTACTCATGTTTTGTTTAAATGTCCCAAACTTAACCTTAAAGCATGTCCTCTGGTGTTGGACATTTATTTTACCCTGGGAACAAGTTTCTGACTCTCTACTGTATCTATGCCTCTCATAATTTTAAAAATCTCTATCAGGTCTGCCTTCAGCCTCCAGCACTCTAGAGAGAACAACTCAAGTCCGTCCAACCCTTCCTTATAATTCATGCTCTCTAATCCAGGCAACATCCTAGTAAACATATTCTGTTTCCTCTCTACATCCTTCCTGCCATGGGGTGACCAGAAATCCACACAATACTCCAAGTGTAATTCGACTGATGTTTTGCATAGCTGCGGCTTGACTTCCTTACTCTTACACTCAATACCCCTACCAATGAAGGCCACCTTATCCATTAGAGAAACCACTGTCAGTGAGTTATGGATCTCTTTGTACCTCAATGTCACTAAGGGTCCACCAGTAGTGAGAGTATGTTATGCTCATTCTCTTTTGTGGAGTTTGATCCAATGTAACTGATCAACAAGTCTCCCACTTTCTAGCTTCTAATGACAGTTTCACCTCTATCTACCTATACGTACTTCCAATAAAAGGGCTCACACTGAATGCCACCCTACCTTCTTCTCACAATAAATTTGAAAAGATACTTTGGTTTGATTTACTTCCTTAAAAGAGTTTTATTTGTTATTGTTTTCCATACTTGCCTTGGAAACCACTGTCTCCCACTTCATAGCTTCCCCCTTCCCCTGGTTTTATTGATCTAGGCTCACTAGCTCTTTTTTTCAGCAGAGATCAGCCATGATGGAACGGTGAAGCAAACTCAATGTGCTGAATGCCTGAATTCTGCTCCTATGTCTTATGGTCTTAATCTACTGGAGGAACTCAATTCCTTTCTCCCCACAAATGCTGCTCCACTGCTGAGATCCTCCAGGAAATTATTTGTTGTCCCAGACTCTTGGATGTCTCCTTTGTTCTCTAAGGGTTTATCAAGAATATTTTTCATCAAACTTTTTTCCCCACTCCTGAACTGCAGCTTTATCCATTTCCAGTCTTGTATGCACCCCCTGCCTTGCCCTCCCAATGCCATCTTCAGATAAAATTACCTTGTGGTTTCTTAAAATGTTTGGCTCCTAAATTTGTTGAATGTGTATTCACTGTTTTATACGTTGCTACAGATACAGGTACAGTGTGTATATTCAGTGGCCACTTTATTAGGTACTTCTGGTACCTCAGTGTGGCCTTCTCTTGCTATAGTGCATCTACTTCAAGATTCAATGTGCATTCAAAGAATCTCTCCTGAAAGCCTCTGTTGTAACATGAGGTTATTAGAGTTGCAGTCACCTTCCTGTCAGCTTGAACCAGTCTGGCCATTCTCCTCTGACTTATCTGTGTCTGCAAGGCTGGTTTCGACAGAGCTTTCATAGTGTGTTGCGTCTGCGAGGCTGTGTCGCTATGGAAGTCCATAGTGGGGGTATTCTCTTCTGCTGCTGGCCTGGGATGGTGAGTCTGTCGGGACCCTAGGGACTTGTGGAAACTGTGTGGTGATTTCTTTTGAACTTATAGTCCTTTAACATCTTTAGACTATTTTTACTGTGCCCATGGTCTGTTTTTTTTTTATCAATTATGCTATTGTTTGCACTGTTGTAACTATATGCTTTAACTATGTGGTTTTGTGCAGGTCTTGTAACTTTAGTCTTTGGTCTTGTTTGTCTGGTGGATTTGGAGCTCATTTCCGGGGAGTGCGCTAAGACGGTAGCGCAATATTAATACACAGCAGCCTCTCCGGACTCTGGATTGGGGATTGCCGAATGTTATGTGGATTTTCTAGTGTAGTCTGTTTTGTCATATGCTTTTATGATATTCTGGAGGAATGTTGTCTCACTTTTTAACTGCATTGCATTTGTGGTTTCTAAATCACAATAAACTGAATCTGAATCTGAATTAACAAAACATTTTCATCCACAGAACTAACACTCACTGTATTTTTTTTTGTTTTGTTGCACCACTCCCTGTAAATTCTAGAGACAGTGTGCATGGAAATCTCAGGAGATCAGCAGGAGTATTTTGAGATACTCAAAGCACCCCATTTGGAACCAACAATCATTCTATTGTCAAAGTCACTTAGGTCACATTTCTTCCCCATTCTGATGTTTGGTCTGAACTATAGCTGAATCTCTTGATCATATCTGCATGCTTTTATGCATAGAGTTGCTGCCACATGATTGCTGATTGCACTAACGAGCAGGTGCGCAGGTGTACCTAATAAAGTGGCCACTGTCTGTACTGTATATCTGGCTTGGGTGAAAAATCATCTGATTTTAATATTGAGGAAAAACTACCATCTGCACAGAGTTAGCTGCTTTTGGTATGGGTGATTAATGAGGGTTTCTGATGCCTAAAATTAGAAATATTTCTATACAACAACCTAGCAAACATTCCACCTTTCTCTGTGAGGTTTCTCTGTGACAGCTTGATTATGACTCCCCACACAACACAATTTCCTCCTGGCGACCCTAATCTCAGATAAATAATGGTCACTTGACTAAGATGCTGCCAGGTGTGAGACTGACACCTATTAAGAGTCAAGGGAGGAGAGTCTGCAGTATTTGAGGAGGGGCGAGTAATTAGTGATCTTGCCACATACCACATTGCTAGACTGTACAGTCAAGCAGCAGGACATTTCAAATGCCTGCTGACATAAGAATATTGGATGACTTTGCCAAGGGCTGGTGCCATCTGTATCTGTTGTAGTCCAATCTGCCGCTGTCTTTTTGTCTTCCTTTTTCATTTTCTCACTCCATCTCTTTCATCTTTCTTCAAGTTCTCGCTCCCTCTTTTACTTCCCTCTCCCTCCTTCCTTTTACAAGCTGCACCAACTTTTTCCCTTTGATTATTCACATTTATTTTTCTCTTCCTCTCCCCTTCCAGTCTTTTTCATGTCCTTTAACCTGTTCTCTTCCTTCCTCTCTCTCTCTCTGTTTTCCTTTTGCCTCAGTCCCATCCCTGATCTGTCTCTTGGGCTGGATGTTGCATTCAGTGAACCTGCTTCAGTCTTTCAAGAGCTGGTCAAAGTCAAGGCACTATCAGTAATTCAAAAAATTTGGCAAGGGGTTTCTAGGCAATTTTTAAATAGACAACAAGCTGTCAGAGGACAACATGTGAAAGGGCCATTAATTAAAAATACATCTTGAACCCAGACTACTACACTGCTAGTCATAAGCAGCACATGTTATAAAAGCAATAGCTAAATTTTACTCGCAAAAATGATCAAATGATCTGTCCTCTAGGAGCGCTGCCACAAAAAAGCAACATTCATCATCATGAACCCCCACTATCGAGGCCATACACTTTTCTCACGGCTGCCATTGGGATGACCGTACAGGAGCCACCAGGTTCAGAAACAGTTAATGCCCTTCAGCTATCAGCCTCCAGAATCAGAATGGATAACTTCACTCACCTCAACACTGAACTAGTTCCACAACCTACAGACTCACTTTCAAGTACTCTACACTCATGTTCTCAGTATTCCTCATTTCTTTGTGTAACTTGTCTTCTTTTACATATTGGTTGTTTGTCATACTTTGCTATGAATAGATTTTTTCATAAATTCTATTTTTTAAATATCCTGTAAATGACTGCAAGAAAATGAATCTCAAGGTTATCTCAAGGAATCTCCTTTGGGCATTGAAGAATGCAGTAGAACAGAGTGATCTAGGAATAACGGTGCATAGTTCCCTGAAGGTGGAATCTCATGTGGATAGGATGGTGAAGAAATCTTTTGGTATGTTGGCCTTTATAAATCAGAGCACTGAGTATAGGAGTTGGGATGTAATGTTAAAATTGTACAAGGCATTGGTAAGGCCAAATTTGGAATATTGTGTACAATTTGGGTCACCAAATTATAGGAAAGATGTCAACAAATTAGAGAGAGTACAGAGGAGATTTACTAGAACATTACCCAGGTTTCAGCACCTAAGTTACAGAGAAAGGTTGAACAAGTTAGGTCTTTATACTTTGGAGTGTAGAAGGTTGAGGGGAGACTTGATAGAGGTATTTAAAATTATGAGGGGGATAGATAGAGTTGACGTTAATAAGTTTTTTCCATTGAGAGTAGGGGAGATTCAAACAAGAGGACATGAGTTGAGAGTTAGGGGGCAAAAGTTTAGGGGTAACACAAGGGGGAATTTCTTAACTCAGAGGGTGGTAGCTGTGTGGAATGAGCTTCCAGTAGAAGTGGTAGAGGCAGGTTTGGTATTGTCATTTAAAGTAAAATTGGATTGGTGTATGGACAGGAAAGGAATGGAGGGTTATGGGCTGAGTGCAAGTCGGTGGGACTAGGTGAGAGTAAACGTTCAGCACGGACTAGAAGGGCCGAGATGGCCTGCTTCCGTGCTGTAATTGTTATATGGTTATATGGTTAAGGTTGTGTAGGCTGACATATACATACTTTGATAATAAATTTACTTTGACCTTTTGATCTTTGATTTTTGCTTTCAGTTCTGCTGATTGAAGGGTAACAATTGGCCAGGATGCTGGAAATGTTTTCAGACAGCATGTGAAGCCTTGCCTTGAAGTCAGTTCAGAATGCCCTGTCTGACAAAGCACCACTCACCTGGTCCCTCACTGGAGTGTTGTTGCTTGGGTCTCTGGAGTGGAGGTGAAGTGTTCCCAGCGTAGAGTGACGTACATAGCAACAAATCAGACCGGCTGTAGCTTTCCATCCAGTAGGACTGATGTGGGCACTCAAGCAGGGAAAAGCAGGACTAGTGAATGCAGCCACATCGGAAAATCATGGAGTCTTACAGCATGGAAAAAAACCATTTGGCCGAACTCATCCATGCCAAACATATTCCTCAGAGAGCTTGTCCCACCTGCCTGCATTTGGCCTGTGGCCCTGCAAGCTTCTCCTACCCATGTCCTTCCTTAGGTGCCTTCTTAATGGTCCTAATGTGCCTACTCAACCACTATTTCTGACAGCTCATCCCAAATACGCACCACCCTTTGCATGAAGAAGCGGATTCTGTTGTCCCTTTTAAATCTCTTGAACCTCTCATCTTAAAACTATGCCTTTTAGTTTGATCACCCCCTCTCTGGGGAAAAAGACTAAGTGCTTTCATGCTGTTTACACACCTCTCTCAGGTTACCCTTCAATCTCCTATGGTCTGTTGTCCACATGCCTCTGTCAGGTCAGTCTTCAATCTCCTATGGTCTGTTGTCCACATGCTTCTGTCAGGTCACCTTTCAATCTCCTATGGTCTGTTGTCCACATGCCTCTGTCAGGTCAGTCTTCAATCTCCTATGGTCTGTTGTCCACATGCTTCTGTCAGGTCACCCTTCAATCTCCTATGGTCTGTTGTCCACATGCCTCTGTCAGGTCAGTCTTCAATCTCCTATGGTCTGTTGTCCACATGCTTCTGTCAGGTCACCCTTCAATCTCCTATGGTCTGTTGTCCACATGCCTCTGTCAGGTCAGTCTTCAATCTCCTATGGTCTGTTGTCCACATGCTTCTGTCAGGTCACCCTTCAATCTCCTATGGTCTGTTGTCCACATGCCTCTGTCAGGTCAGTCTTCAATCTCCTATGGTCTGTTGTCCACATGACTCTGTCAGGTCAGTCTTCAGTCTCCTATGGTCTGTTGTCCACATGACTCTGTCAGGTCAGTCTTCAGTCTCCTATGGTCTGTTGTCCACATGTCTCTATCAGGTCAGTCTTCAGTCTCCTATGGTCTGTTGTCCACATGCCTCTATCAGGTCAGTCTTCAGTCTCCTATGGTCTGTTGTCCACATGCCTCTATCAGGTCAGTCTTCAGTCTCCTATGGTCTGTTGTCCACATGCTTCTGTCAGGTCACCCTTCAATCTCCTATGGTCTGTTGTCCACATGCCTCTGTCAGGTCAGTCTTCAATCTCCTACGGTCTGTTGTCCACATGCCTCTGTCAGGTCACCCTTCAGTCTCCTATGGTCTGTTGTCCACATGCCTCTATCAGGTCAGTCTTCAATCTCCTACGGTCTGTTGTCCACATGCCTCTGTCAGGTCACCCTTCAATCTCCTATGTTCCAAGGAATAAAGTCTTAGTTATACAACGTCTCCTTGTAACTCAGCTTTCAAGTCCAGGCAATGTCGTGGAAAATCTATTCTGTATTCTTTCTAGTTTACTAACACCTTTTTATAACAGAGTGAACAAAACAGTACAGAATGCTCCAAGTGTGACATTTACCAGCATCTTACACAATTATAACCATATAACAATTACAGCACGGAAACAGGCCATCTCGGCCCTTCTAGTCCGTGCCAAACGCTTACTCTAACCTAGTCCCACCGACCTGCGCTCAGCCCATAACCCTCTATTCCTTTCCTGTCCATATACCTATGTAATACATTTTGGAGAGAAGTATAGGGGAAAGTCAGAGGTAGGTTTCAATACATGGTGCTGGGTGCATGGAATGCAATGTCAAGGATGGTGGTGGAGGCAGGTAAATTAGGGAGATTGATGAGACTCGTAGATAGGCACTTGGATGAAAGAAAAATAGAGGACTATGTGGGAAGGAAGGTTTAGAACATTGGAACAGGTTAAAAAGGGGGCACAAAATTGTGGGCCAAAAGGCCTGTAATGTGCTATATTATTCTATGTTCTGTGTACTTGCAGAACAAATTCTAAGCACTTCCTTACTGGTACAGTAACACAAAGAGATTCTGTAAATGCAAGAAATCCAGATTAATAAATACAAAATACTGGAGGAACTCAGCAGATCTGGCAGCATCTCTTGAAAAGAATAAACTGTTTTGGGCCAAGACCTTTTAACACTGATGCACCATCAATAACTCACACTGAGACGTAAGGCGAGATATCGGCTTTTATTGATTGGAAGAAGGAACCAGGAGTGAGTGTCCATCATACTATGTCCTGGAGACTGAGGCCGAGCGTCAGGCCTCAGATCGCCTTTATACAGGGGCCTGTGGGAGGAGCCACAGGAGCAGTCAGCAGGGGGCGTGTCCAGACAGGCACATAGTTCACCACATTCACCCCCCCCCCCCCCCTTTGTTTGAAAGAGTCCCATGTGGTGAAGTTTCTTACAAGTCAAGTCTATCAGGTGGTCGAATCTGTCGCTGCGATCTACGTAGCACCGGCTGTGACCGCATGGATGCCGGCGACATTGGTGATTGCACAGGGGACGGAGGTTGCGCTTGTTCCTGCCCACTAGGCGCCGGTGATCCCTCACGCATGTGCGAGGCGCCTGGTATAAATGCGTACGAAACGCCCAGTATACAAGTGTCGTGAGGAGTCTGTGTAGGGCCTGGTGAGTACGGTGTCACCTCTGGTGCAAGGTTCATAGTTACCGGAGAGCCTTCAGGGTAGTGGTCTGCTGCACCTGCGGGTGCCAGGTCGCGGACGGAGACCGTGTCCTCCCGCCCATCAGGTAAGACGACGTAAGCATACCGGGGGTTCACATGTAGAAGGTGAACCCTCTCTACCAGCGGGGAGTATTTATTGCTCCTCACATGTTTCCGGAGCAGCACTGGCCCCAGGGACGTCAGCCAAACTGGTAGGGTGGTCCCAGTGACAGACTTCCTGGGAAAAGAGAATAGGTGTTCGTGAGGGGTGGCATTGGTGGACGTACATAACAGAGAGCGGATAGAGTGCAGTGCCTCAGGGAGGACCTCCTGCCATCGAGAGACCGGCAACCCTTTTGACTTAAGGGCTAAAAGTGTGGCCTTCCACACTGTGGCATTCTCCCGCTCCACCTGGCCATTACCCCGGGGATTATAACTCGTGGTCTGACTGGTAGCAATGCCCCTAGCTAGCAAGTACTGGCGCAGCTCCTCACTCATAAAGGAGGACCCTCTATCGCTGTGGATATAGCAGGGATACCCGAACAGAGTGAAGAGCTGGCGCAGGGCTTTTATGACGGACGTGGCAGTGGTGTCAGGGCAGGGGATGGCAAAGGGGAACCGTGAGTACTCGTCGATAACACTGAGAAAATAGACATTGCGGTCAGTGGAGGGAAGGGGGCCCTTAAAGTCAACACTCAGTCGTTCAAAAGGGCGGGTGGCCTTGACAAGTTGTGCCGTGTCAGGATATCATAGGTGTAGGTGGAGAGTTCTATTCTCCACCGCAAAATCTTATCATTTTTGATTTTGCCCCGCTGTTGGTTGCTGAACAGGAACGCAACCGAGCGCTGGTCGGTCAGCAAGGTGAACCTTTTGCCAGCAAGATAGTGCCTCCAGTGCCTAACAGCCTCCACTATGGCCTGGGCTTCTTTCTCCACCGCGGAGTGCCGAATTTCGGAGCCTTGGAGGGTGCGACGAAAGAATGCTACTGGTCTGCCTTCCTGATTGAGGGTAGCAGCCAGAGCAAAATCGGAGGCATCACATTCCACTTGGAAGGGAGTGGTCTCGTCCACGGCATGCATCGTAGCTTTGGCAATGTCCTCTTTAATGCAGCTGAAGGCCGCGCGGGCCTCAGCAGAGAGGGGAAACGAGGTAGACTTGACCAGGGGGCGTGCGCTATCCGCTCTCTGTTATGTACGTCCACTAATGCCACCCCTCACGAACGCCTATTCTCTTTTCCCAGGAAGTCTGTCACTGGGACCACCCTACCAGTTTGGCTGACGTCCCTGGGGCCAGTGCTGCTCCGGAAACATGTGAGGAGCAATAAATACTCCCCGCTGGTCGAGAGGGTTCACCTTCTACATGCGAACCCCCAGTATGCTTACGTGGTCTTACCTGATGGGCGGGAGGACACGGTCTCCATCCGCGACGTGGCACCCGCAGGTGCAGCAGACCACCACCCAGAAGGCTCTCCGGTAACTATGAACCCTGCATCAGAGGTGACACCGTACTCACCAGGCCCTACACAGACTCCTCACGACACTTGTATACCGGGCGTTTCATACGCATTTATACCAGGCGCCTCGCACATGCGTGAGGGATCACCGGCGCCTAGTGGGCAGGAACAAGCGCAACCTCCGTCCCCTGTGCAATCACCAATGTCGCCGGCATCCATGCGATCACAGCCGGTGCTACGTAGATTGCAGCGACAGATTCGACCACCTGATAGACTTGACTTGTAAGAAACTTCGCCACATGGGGACTCTTTCAAACAAAGGGGGGGTGAATGTGGTGAATTATGTGCCTGTCTGGACACGCCCCCTGCTGACTGCTCCTGTGGCTCCTCCTACAGGCCCCTGTATAAAGGCGATCTGAGGCCTGACGCTCGGCCTCAGTCTCCAGGACATAGTATGATGGACACTCACTCCTGGTTCCTTCTTCCAGTCAATAAAAGCCGATATCTCGCCTTACGTCTCAGTGTGAGTGAGGGCGTCCAGTGCCCCATCGTAGGTCGGCAGGTCCCGGATAATGGAGTAAACTTTGGGGGTGACCCTCGAGAGTAGGATTCTGTGCATAATGGCGGGTTCAGTTGCATGAACCTCCTCCAAGTACGATTGGAAGCAGGCAAGCCAGTGTTCAAAAGCGAGAGCTGCGTCAGGGTCTTGAGGGTCCAAATCCAACCTTTCCGGACGCAAAACGGTTTCCATGTTTTAAAACTTCCAGTCAATAAAATTGATGCACCATCAATAACTCACACTGAGACGTAAGGCGAGATATCGGCTTTTATTGACTGGAAGAAGGAACCAGGAGTGAGTGTCCATCATACTATGTCCTGGAGACTGAGGCCGAGCGTCAGGCCTCAGATCGCCTTTATACAGAGGCCTGTGGGATGAGCCACAGGAGCAGTCAGCAGGGGTTGTGTCCAGACAGGCAAATAGTTCACCACAAACACCTTGGCCCAAAATGTCAACTGTTTATTCATTTCCAACAATGCTGCCCAATCTGCTCAGTTCCTCCAGCATTTTATCTGTCTCACAGTTACAGTGTCACTTTAAGCAGCCTGTAAAGGAAGGGTTTCCAACCTGGGCTCCATGGACCCCTCAGTTAATGGTGGGGTCCATGCAACAAAAAAGATTAGGAGAGCCTGCAGTAAAGGGAAACGTTTAATTTTCCAAGGCATAAGATGTATTGAGTGATTGTAAGTAATCCAGTTCCTGTCACTAGTGACCTTTGCTCAATATTGATCTTGGCTGTAAAGTGATTTCAGCACAGAATGATTTCATGATTCACTACTTCCACAGCACACTGTACTGATATGATCAGGCAACACCTACGGAGGGGAATAAAGAGCTGACGTTTTGGGCCGAGATGCTTCATCAGTACTATTAAACAATCAACGTTTTGGGTCAAGACCCTCATCGGGACTTCTGTACTCAATGCAGTGACCAAAGAAGGCCAAGATGCCAAAATCCTTCTTCACCACCCTGTGAGGCCACTTTCAGGCCCTCTATTTTATAATATATTTTTATAATCCTCTGGAGATGAGAAGGTGCCAACAGTAACTGCTGAAGGGTCTCAACCTGAAACGTTGACTGTACTTTTTCCCGTAGATACTGTCTGACCTGCTGAGTTCCTCCAACACTTTGTCGGTGTTGCTTGGATCTCCAGCATCTGCAGATTTTCTCTTGTTTGTGACATTATCCATTTGAGACCCATTTTGAAAATTGCCTAAAATAATAGGTTGGGTTTCTAGCACTGATTTAGGATTTGAGCTTTGCCTTCACTGGAGTTTTCTCTGTTCTCTGCATGGATCCTATCTGATGAAGAAGCTGATTTACTTGCTGTTGAGTTCGGACAACCAGTAGTAAAAAGCTTTGAATTAGTCAAAGTTGATAAGGACCAATGCCTCAAGTCTTCAGCAACCTAACTCCAATCCTGATCTCAGATGTTACCTGCGTATTGTTGGCACCATCTCATCTTCAGAGTATTATAAAATAGAGGGCCTGAAAGTAGCCTCACAGGTGAACAGGGTACCATAGAGCCACAGAACACCACAGCACAGTACAGGCCCTTCAGCCCACCACATTGTGCCGACCCATATAATCCTTAAAAAAAAAGTACTAAACCCACACTACCCCATAACCCTCCATTTTTCTTCCATCCATGTGCCTGTCCAAGAGGCTCTTAAATACCCATAATGTTTTAGCCTCCACCACCATCCCTGGCAAGTCAATCCAGGCACTCACAACCCTCTGTGTAAAAAACTTACCCCTGATGTCTCCCCTAAACTTCCCTCCCTTAATTTTGTACATATGCCCTCTGGTGTTTGCTATTGGTGCCCTGGGAAACAGGTACTGACTATCCACCCTATCTATGCCTCTCATAATCTTGTAGACTTCTATCAAGTCCCCTCTCATTCTTCTACACTCCAAAGAGAAAAGTCCCAGCTCTGCTAACCTTGCTTCATATGACTTGTTCTCCAAACCAGGCAACATCCTGGTAAATCTCCTCTGCACCCTCTCCATAGCTTCCACATCCTTCCTATAATGAGGTGAACAGAATTGAACACAATACTCTAAGTGCGGTCTCACCAGAGATTTGTAGAGTTGCAACATGACCTCTCTACTCTTGAACTCAGTCCCCCTGTTAATGAAACCTAGCATCCCATAGGCCTTCTTAACTACCCTATCAACCTGTGCAGCGACCTTGAGGGATGTATGGATTTGAACCCCAAGGTTCCTTTGTTCATCCACACTCTTAAGTAACTGACCATTAATCCTGTACTCAGTCTTCTGGTTTGTCCTTCCAAAATGCATCACCTCACACTTGTCCGGATTGAACTCCATCTTCCATTTTTCTGCCCAACTCTGCAGCCTGTCTATATCCTCTTGTAACCTTCAACAACCTGCAGCTCCATCCAGAACTCCTCCAATCTTCGTATCATCTGCAAACTTACTCACCCATCCTTCCGCCTCTACATCCAGGTCAATTATAAAAATCACAAATAGCAGGGGTCCCAGGACAGATCCCTGCGGCATTCCACTAGTCACCGACCTCCAGGCAGAATACTTTCCTTCCACAACTACCCTCTGCTTTCTTCCTTTAAGCCAATTTTTTATCCAAACAGTCAAGGTTCCACTTATCACTATGTTCTATAGATTCAGGAACAGTTCCTGCTGATTGGAGAGTGGCTAATGTTGTCCCACTTTTCAAGAAAGGAGGGAGAGAGAAAACAGGGAATTATAGACCGGTTAGCCTGACTTCAGTGGTGGGAAAGATGCTGGAGTCAATTATAAAAGAGGAAATTACGACACATTTGGATAGCAGTAGAAGGATCAGTCCGAGTCAGCATGGACTTACGAAGGGAAAATCATGGTTGACTAATCTTCTGGAGTTTTTTGAGGATGTAACTATGAAAATGGACAAGGGAGAGCCAGTGAATGTAGTGTACCTGGACTTCCAGAAAGCTTTTGATAAAGTCCCACATAGGAGATTAGTGGGCAAAATTAGGGCACATGGTATTGGGGGCAGAGTACTGACATGGATTGAAAATTGGCTGGCTGACAGGAAACAAAAAGTAGCGATTAACGGGTCCCTTTCAGAATGGCGGGCTGTGACCAGTGGGGTACCGCGAGGTTCGCTGCTGGGACCGCAGCTGTTTACAATATACATTAATGATTTAGATGAAGGGATTAAAAGTAACATTAGCAAATTTGCTGATGACACAAAAGCTGGGTGGCAGTGTGAAATGTCAGGAGGATGTTATGAGAATGCAGGGTGACTTGGACAGGTTGGGTGAGTGGGCAAATGTATGGCAGATGTAGTTTAATGTGGATAAATGCGAGGTTATCCACTTTGGTGGCAAGAACAGGAAGGCAGATTACTATCTAAATGGAGTCAAGTTAGGAAAAGGAGAAGTACAAAGAGATCTAGGTGTTCTTGTACATCAGTCAATGAAAGCAAGCATGCAGGTACAGCAGGCAGTGAAGAAAGCTAATGGCATGTTGGCCTTCATAACAAGAGGAATTGAGTATAGGTCCTTCTGCAGCTGTACAGGGCCCTGGTGAGACCCCACCTGGAGCATTGTGTGCAGTTTTGGTCTCCAAATTTGAGGAAGGACATTCTTGCTATTGAGGAAGTACAGCATAGGTTCACAAGGTTAATTCCCGGAATGGCAGGACTGTCATATGTTAAAAGATTGGAGCGACTGGGCTTGTATACACTGGAATTTAGAAGGATGAGAGGGGATCTGATTGAAACATATAAGATTATTAAGGGATTGGACACGCTGGTGGCAGGAAGCATGTTCCCACTGATGGGTGGGTCCAGAACTAGAGGCCACAGTTGAAGAATAAGGGGTAGGCCATTTAGAACAGAGATGCAGAAAAACTTTTTCACTCAGAGAGTGGTGGATATGTGGAATGCTCTACCCCAGAAGGCAGTGGAGGCCGTCTGTGGATGCATTCAAGAGAGAGTTAGATAGAGCTCTTATAGATAGCGGGGTCAAAGGATATGGGGAGAGGGCAGGAACGGGGTACTGATTGTGTATGATCAGCCATGATCACAGTGAATGTCAGTGCTGGCTAGAAGGGCCAAATGGCCTACTCCTGCACCTACTGTCTATTGTCTATTGTCTATCCCATGCCTCATGACTTTCTGAATGAGTCTCTCATGAGGGACCTTGTCAAATGCCTTGCTAAGGTCCATGTAGACCACATCCACTGCCCTACCCTCATCAATTTCTTTTGTTACCTCTTCAAAAAACTCAATCAGGCTCGTGAGGCACGATCTTCCCTTCACAAAGCCATGTTGACTATCCATGAGGGTAGTGAAGAAGGATTTTGGCATGTTAGCCTTCGGTCACTGAATTGAGTACAGAAGTCCTGATGAGGGTCTTGACCCAAAACGTCAATTGTTTATTAGTACTGATGAAGCATCTCCACCCAAAACATCAACTCTTTATTCCCCTCCGTAGATGTTGCCTTTTCAGATGAGTTCTTCCAGCATTTTGTGTATTGCTCTGGATTTCTAGCATCTGCAGAATCTCTTGTGTTATTGAGTATGGAAGATGGGATGTTATTTTGCAGTTGTACAGGTGTTGGTGAGGCCACATTTGGAATATTGTGTAGAGTTTCTGTCACTCTGCTATAGGAAAGATGCCATTGAGTTGGAAAGAGTGCAGAGGTTTACAAGGATACTGTTGGGACTTAAGGGACTGAGTTATGCAGAGAGGTTGAGCAGGTAGTGACTGTTTTCATCGGAGTGAGGGCAAATGAGGGGTGATCTTATGGAGGAGCATAAAATTATGGTGGGCAGTGAAAGTGTGAATGTGGAAATTTTTCTGCCAGGGAAGAGAGGGCACAGGTTTAAGGTGAAAAGGGAGAGAATTAATAGGAACCTGAGGGGAAACTTTTTCAACCAGACAATGGTCATCACATGGAATGAGCTACTAGAGGAAGTGGATGAGGAAAATGCATTAACAACATTTAAAAGGTACCTTTAAGGTCAGGTAGATGAACAGGAAAGGCTTAAGAGGGATACATGTCGAATGCATACAACTAGAACTCACTTAGCTGGGAATTTTGGTCAGCATGGACCAGATGGGCTGAATGGCCTGTTTCCAAGCTGTGTGTCTCCATAACTTCATGGGTTTTTGCCTGGTGTTATGGTTTCCTTCCACATCCCAAACTCAAGTTATTCTGCAGCCGCTCTATATTGCCTCTGCTGTAGAACATGGGGAGAATTAAGTGACAGGTGGGCAGAACAAAGTGGGGCAGGTGTAAATGAACGCTTGTAGATGGGTCAGAGGACCTGATCTGTGTTGTATGACTCCATGATGCAAGATTTGGGGAACGTGTCTCAGGGAGTGAAGGTGCTATTCAGGTGGTTGAATAAAGGCATAGTAAAGGCATTTTATTTCAAAAATACAATCTATGCATGAAAATATACAAGAAATTCAATATGGTACATAACTGCCTTTGCATTGACAGTGTTGTCAAATCTATACAGCTGTGCCCTCAGCGGTTAGTACATTCTATGTGCAAAGCACTATTTCACTTGTGATAACAGTATTATTAAGCAATATCAAAATAAACTATATTTATAAGAATAAACAATTCAATACCTTTTTATACATTCACAGTCAATGTGTTAAGTAAGGTTCTATTATGTTCCTTAATACCAATAGTACTTTTACCACTTATGTTGCCCCTTGGGTGTTACAATAATTGAGGGTCTCCCTCACCCAACCTGGCCCCTCCCTGGTCAGTAGCAGAACTCCAGTGCTGAGGTCCTTCCTCACTGAGACTTTGCAATGGCTGCTCCAAGCTTCAGCACATCCCTCCACAGCTTGGAGTGTGCCAGTCGGCAACATTCCTCTATGGTAAAGGTTCCCAATCTTTTTATGCCATGACCCTCATCATTAACTGTGGACCTCAGTTGGGAATCCCTGCTCTACGGACATCTCAATGTGCTCTTTAAGGGATGTAATTAGTTCCATGCCTGACTACAACCTGTTAAATGTAGTTAGCCAGGTGGTGAAATGAGTGGTGCAGATTTTACATGAGACTGGTTGGGTGAAGGCAGATACCAGAATAGCCTTGAATGCAAATGTTTCTCCTCCATTTGTTCCTAGTGGTTGTGCTTGAACTGCTAAGTAATGACTTTGGAATCGTGCACCTCAAGACTGAATATGTTCTGTTTTAATCATGTGACATTTGAATAATGGAGCTAATGGCAGCACTGAGAGCTCAGAAGATTGATGAGGTGCCTCTGTATGGGAACATGAGCATGTTTATTCCAGAGCCCGCTCTTCCTATAAACACTGTCATGGATCGGGCTGAAAACTTTCTGATTCGCTGTAAACTAGCAGTGTCCTTTAGTGCATGATTCAGTACTTAATACTGACCACGTTAAATTACCAGTCAAATGCTTCTAGCATAATGAAATCTCAGCTGCACACACACCAGTTTGAAATGGATCAGCTACAACAAAACCGACTGCTAGGATTAAGGAGGAAACAAGGTAAATATTTGCACTAAATTTTAGATGGAGGCTACCTGTACGACTTAATTGTACATGACTTTTGAGAAGCTGTCCTGTGGTCTTGGCCTAGTTTGTGTCTGACTGGTTTGTGTATTGACACTGAGTAGGCATTTCCTAGAGATTTCCTCAGACTGCCATCCCAGACTCCAAACTGCCAAGTCCTTTTAAATGACTTTTCACCCAGAGAGACACAAGATGATGCAGGTGCTGGAATCTGAAGCAACCAACAAAGAGATTGTTGGGCAAGTGATGCACCATCAATAACTCTCAGAGACGTGAGTCAAGGTAGGCTTTTATTGGCTGGAAGAAAGCACCGTCAGCAGCGTCAGCAGCAAGCAACCACCACACAACATGCTGGAGACTGAGGGAGGAGCAGTGCCTCCAATTGCCCTGATACAGGGGTCTGTGGGAAGAGCCACGCTCTATGGGAGGAGCCACAGGAGCAGTCAAGGGGGGGGGGCATGTCCAGACAGGTATATGTAGTTCACCACTTTCACCCCCCCCCCCTTTGTTTTAAAAGAGAGTCCCCATGGGGCGAAGTTTCTTAAAAGTATATTTGCAGGTAGGTCTATCAGGTGGTCGAATCTGTTGCTGCGATCTACGTAGCACCGGCAGTGATTCCACCGGTGCCGGTGGTGATTGCACCAGAGACGGTGGTTGTGCTGGCTCCGGCCTGACTTAAGGTGTCAGCCCATTAGGCGTCAGTGATCCCTCATGTGTTTGCGAGGCGCCCGGTCTGGGAGTGTCGTGAGGAGTCTGTGTAGGGCTTGGTGTGTGCGGTGTCAGGTGGGTATACATCTCGGTGGGTACAGGGTTCATAGTTACCTTGGAGTGTTCAGGGTAGTGGTCTGCTGCTCCTGCAGGCGCCAGGTCATGGACTGAGACCGTGTCCTCCCGCCCATCAGGTAAGACCACGTAGGCATACTGGGGGTTCGTATGTAGTAGGTGAACCCTCTCGACCAGCGGAGAGTATTTATTGCTCCTCGCATGTTTCCGGAGCAGCACTGGCCCTGGGGATGTCAGCCAAGCCGGTAGGGTGGTCCCAGTGGCACACTTCCTAGAAAAAGAAAAGAGGCACTCATGAGGGGTGGCATTGGTGGACGTACATAACAGAGAGCGGATGGAGTGGAGTGCCTCGGGGAGGACCTCCTGCCATCGAGAGACCAGCAACCCCTTTGACTTAAGGGCTAAAAGTGTGGCCTTCCACACTGTGGCATTCTCCCTCTCCACCTGTCCATTTCCCCGGGGATTATAGCTCGTGGTCCTACTAGTAGCAATGCCCCTAGCCAGCAGGTACTGGCGCAGCTCGTCACTCATAAAGGAGGACCCTCTATCACTGTGGATATAGCAGGGATATCCAAACAGAGTGAAGAGCTGGAGCAGGGCTTTTATGATGGACGTGGCAGTGGTATCGGGGCAGGGGATGGCAAAGGGGAACCACGAGTACTCGTCAATAATGTTGAGAGAGTAGACATTGTGGTTGGTGGAGGGAAGGGGGCCCTTAAAGTCAACACTCAGTCGCTCAAAGGGGCAGGTGGCCTTGATAAGTTGCATCTTTTCAGGACGGTAGAAGTGCAGTTTGCACTCAGCACAGACTTGGCAGTCACTGGTCCTCACTGATTTCCTCGAGGGAGTAAGGCAGGTTCCGGGCTTTCAGGAAATAGTAAAATCGGGTGACCCCCGGGTGGCAAAGATCTGCATGGAGGGCATATAGCTGGTCGAGCTGCGCGCTGGCACACGCTCCCCAGGATAGGGCATCAGGGGGCTCTTTGAGCCTTTCAGGCCGGTACAGGATATCATAGTTGTAGGTGGAGAGTTCTATTCTCCACTGCAAAATTTTATCATTTTTGATTTTGCCCTGCTGTTGGTTGCTGAACGTGAATGCAACCGAGCGCTGGTCGGTCAGCAAGGTGAACCTTTTGCCGGTGAGATAGTGCCTCCAGTGCCTAATAGCTTCCACTATTGCCTGGGCTTCTTTCTCCACCGCGGAGTGCTGAATTTCAGGGCCTTGAAGGGTACGAGAAAAGAATGCTACTGGCCTGCCCGCCTGATTGAGGGTAACAGCCAGCGTGAAATCGGAGGCGTCACTCACTACTTGGAAGGGAATGGTCTCGTCCACCGCATGCATCGTTGCTTTGACAATGTCCCCTTTAATGCAGCTGAAGGCCGCGTGGGCCTCGGCAGAGAGGGGAAATGTGGTAGACTTGACCAGGGGGCGGGCCTTGTCTGCGTAATGGGGAACCCATTGGGCGTAATAGGAAAAGAAGCCCAGGCACCATTTGAGGGCTTTGAGGGTGGTGGGAAGAGGGAGTTCCAACAGGGGGCGCATACGGTCGGGATCAGGGCCAATGACCCTGTTCTCCACGACGTACCCAAACATAGCGAGTCGGGCGGTTCCGAACACACACTTGTCCCTATTACAAGTAAGGTTCAGGGCTTTGGCCACTTGGAAAAATCATTGGAGGTTGGTGTTGTGATCCGGCCAGTTGTGACCGCAGATGGTGATGTTATCCAGATAAGGGAACATGGCCTTCAGTTGGCACTGGTCCACCATCCGGTCCATTTCCTCTGGAAGACAGAGACTCCATTCGTGACACCGAAGGGGACGCACAGGAAGTGATAGAGCCTGCCGCCCGCCTCGAAGGCACTGTAGGGGCAGTCCTCCGGGCGGATGGGGAGCTGGTGGTAAGCAGATTTCAGATCTATGGTTGAGTACAGCTTGTACTGAGCTATCTGGTTGACCATATCCGCGATGCGGGGTAGGGGGTACATGTCAAGCTGCGTGAACCTATTGATGGTCTGGTTATAGTCCATGACCATCCTATTTTTCTGCCCGGTCCAAACAACAACCACCTGGGCCCTCCAAGGACTTGTGCTTGGTTCAATGATCCCCTCCCTGAGCAGCCGCTGCACCTCCAACTGAATGAAGGCCCTGTCCACCGCGCTGTATCTCCTGCTTTTAGTTGCCTCAGGTTTACAGTCGGGGGTCAGGTTGGCGAACAGCAGTGGGGGAGGGATCTTGAGGGCGGAGGGGCTGCAAGTGGTGTCAGTAGCACGGCTGTTGGCATGGTGCTGGGTGGGATGTGCGGGTCGGTGTGTGTGTGTGTGTGTGTGTGTGTGTGTGTGTGTGTGTGTGTGTGTGTGTGTGTGTGTGTGTGTGTGTGTGTGTGTGTGTGTGTGTGTGTGTGTGTGTGCGGTCAGTAGCGGGGTATATGACGAAGTCTCACAAAACTGAGGATTCCTGACAGTGAGTGGTGGGAGGGGCCCGTCATATGCCATTGTCACACTTTCGAGGTGGCTCTGGAAGTCTAGCCCCAATAGCACAGGCGCACACAGTTGAGGCATGACCAGTAGCGCAAAGTCCCAATATTCTGTGCCCTGCACCACCAATGTCACTACACAACCCACAATCCACAACCCCCCCCCCCGGATCTCTGTGGAATGCGACCCAGAAGCCATGGTGACCCTCTGGCTTACCGGCTGTGTCACGAGTCCAGCGTTGCACCATGTCCAGGTGAATAAAACTCTCAGTGCTGCCCGTGACAAACAGGCAGCTAGTCCAGTGCCCCTCCACCAGGATGTCCATCATTGACCTTGCAAGCTGGTGTGGGGCGCTTTGGTCGAGGGTTACGGAGGCCAGAGTTGAATCACCGTCTTGGTGCCCGGTAAGCACCCATGGGTTGGAGGCAGGGCGAGGTGGCGCCGACAAAGATGGCTGCTCCATGCCTCGCACGAGGCGGGCAGGCAAAATGGCGGCGACCAAGATGGCCACCCCCACGCCTCGCACGAGGCGGGCAGGCAAGATGGTGGCGACCAAGATGGCAACCCCCATGCCCCACACGCAGCGCTGCCTGACCCCGCTCATAGTTTAGACTTACAGACCTTGGTGAAATGGCCCTTCTTTCCGCAGCTGGAGCAGGTAGCTTCTTGGGCCGGGCAGCGTTTTCAGGGGTGCTTTTCAGGTCCGCAGAAGTAACACTGCATGGACTTGCGACTGGCAGCAGCTGTGGTCACTTCGCCGGAGGGTTTTGGGGAGTTTGTGAACTCGTGAGTGGCAGCAGCTGTGGTTGATTCGCTGGCAGGTGGCGGGGTCTGCGGCGTCCACGGGGCTGGCATGAGATTGCGCGGCTGGACAGTGTCAGCGTTGTGCAGAGCAGCCTCCAGTGTGTCGGCCAGCTCAATCGCCAAGCTTAAGGTAAGATCGGCGTTTTCCAGCAGCCACTGGCGCACATCCACTGACCTGATCCCCATAACGAAGGTGTCTCGTACCAGGAGCTCTGCATGCTGTTCCCCTGCAGTCAGTCCCCTGCAGTTGCAGGCCAGCACGAGTGTCTGTAGGGCCCGGACAAACTCAGCGCTCGACTCTCCAGCCCGCTGCCGCTGTGTCGCTAAGCGATGTCTTGCGTAGACGGTGATCACCGGCCGCAGGTACTGTCCTTTGAGGGCGTCCAGTGCCCCTTGGTAGGTCGGCAGGTCCCTGATAAGGGAGTATGCTTTCGGACTGACTCTGGAAAGGAGGATTTTGTGCATGATAGCAGGCTCAGTTATTGGAATCTCTTCCAAGTATGATTGGAAGCATGCAAGCCAGAGTTCAAAGGCAATAGCTGCTTCTGGGGCTTGAGGATCAATGTCCAATTTTTCCGGACATAAAATACTTTCCATGTTTTAAAACTTCCAGCCAATAGAATTGATGCCCCATCAATAACTCTCGGAGACGTGAGTCAAGGTAAACTTTTATTGGCTGGAAGAAAGCACCGTCAGCAGTAAGCGACCACCACACAACGTCCTGGAGACTGAGGGAGGAGCAGTGCCTCCAATCGCCTTTATACAGGGGTCTGTGGGAGGAGCCACGGTCTGTGGGAGGAGCAACAGGAGTAGTCAAAGGGGAGGCGTGTCCAGACAGGTATATGTAGTTCACCACAGCGAGGCAAAGAGATGGCTGATTGTTTTTGATCAAGAACCTGATTCAAGGTCTCACCCTGAAACACACTAGCCCTTTACTTTCTCAGATGCTGCCTGACCTGCTAAGTTCCTCTAACTGTTAGAAGAACAGGAGTTCTTAACCTTGGGGATCTGTGCATAGATTTTAGTGGGTCTGGGAAAAATTTTACATCTTTACTACCACTAACCTCTAACTGAAGTTTAGCATTTCCTTCAATAATGAATGTAGGTAATAAATCACAGTAATATTAGTAGTACCTGTGACTTTGTCACCAATAGAAATCATAGAGATTTTCAAGTCACAATACAGTTGTAACAAGTATCTCAAAACATCGTTTATTGCACAGTCATCACTACTTTGAAATTACGGTAGGCATTAGATCTGCTGCTAGATCAAACATGATTGCAGTCTTCCTGTTTGCAGATGCTCATGCAATGTAGCTGGCTAACTATCGGACAGCCCTGTAATTGGATCTCCAACATGATATGTACAGTATGTTTCTTTCTCCAAGACCACCTCATAGTTTAATGTTCGCATTCAAACTAAGCAACAGCCTTCACACGGATATGTCTTTAAAAAGTAAAACATAATTTTAATTTTCCTATATTTTAAATGTATGGTCTTGTTATTTATTGTGCTCATAAAGCACATATATTACTATACCACAAATTTGTTTCTAATATTTCTAATATTTTTATAACTGTATTTCAATATAATTGCTTTCTTTTGTAATCCTGTGAATTCTATTAAGTACATTATTTTGAGAAGGGGTCTGTAAGCTTCACCAGACTGACAAAGGGGTCCATAGGCTTCAACAGACTGACAAATGGATCAATAGAATAAAAAAATTTTAAGAGTTCAAAAAACACACACAAAGTGCTGGTGGAACACAGCAGGCCAGGCAGCATCTATAAGGAGAAGCACTGTCGACGTTTCGGGCCGAGACCCTTCATCAGGACTCAAAATATACTTTGTAGTTTTTTGACCTGGCATTACACTGACCCAGAAGATAATCTTTAATTCAGGGAGACTACATTCATTAAAGGAGGGTCAGCAAGATGGCAGTAGGTTGAAACCAGATACCTTGCATGACCAGAAGGGTAGAATCTCATCCTCTAGCCCCTCAGTTAGTTTATTGTCTTCACCTGACTTGACACCCTGCTAAATGTAGGTCAACCATTATTTTTGCTTAATGCTTATTTCATCACCAAAGGATCATAAGACTATAAGATATAAACCCTGGAATACTCACACCATGAGTTCAGAGGGAGTACCTTCACCACAATCACTGAAATGGTTTACAAGAGCATCTCACCATCATTTCGTGGTGCATGGCCAAGCTATCTGAAGGTTGTGAGTTTGAGCTCCAGCCAAGGCGGTGTGTTGTGTACTTGAGCAAGGCACTTAACCACATGTTGCTCCAGTCCACCCAGCTGAAAATGGGTACCGGCAAAATGCTGGGGGTTAACCTCGCGATAGACTGGTGTCCTATCTGGGGGGGAGTTTCATACTGTCAGTCGCTTCACACCATGGAAACTGGCATAAGCACTGGCCTGATGAGCCTATAAGGCTCGGGATAGACTTTAACTTAACTTAGCTCACTGTCACTTCAGAAAGGCACAGGTTATATGCCTAGTTACCTAGGATTCCATGAGTGTCATAGAGTAAAACAGCACAGAAAAAGACATTTTGGGCTAATTCATCAATGCCAAGCATGGTCCCACCAAGATAATCCCATTTATCCATAACCCTCTAAACCTCTCCGTTTCATGTACTTATTAAAATGTCTCTTAAATGTTACTTTACCTGCCTCAGCCATTTCATTCCATATACACAAAGAAGTTACCCACAGATTCCTATTAAATCTCACCCCTCTCACCTTAAACCTATGGTTTTCATTTTTACCCAGGGAAGGAGACTAAAAGGTATTCATCCTGCCTATGCCCCTCTTGATTCTGTAAGATCATCATAAAATCTTGTACACTCCAAGGACTAGGCCTAGCCTGCCCAACATTTCCCTATAACTCAGTTTCTTGAGTCCTGTAGGTAACCTCGTAAACCTTCTCTGCGCTCTCTTCTAGTTTAAATACTGTATATCTTTCTTGTAACAAGGGAACTAATTCTGTACACAATCCCCTCAGTGTGTTGTCATCGTCTTGTACCACTGCAACATAGAAGTATGAGCAAATAAAAAGAGGAATTTTGTAGTCTCCTGACTTATCAGAATATGGGAAGAAGACTCAACCTTTTTTCATCTTTGACTCCATACTTCTGGTCGAACATAACAATGTTTCCCGGTGCCTCTCGCTACCAGCCTGTCCCATGACTGTCTGACAAAGGCTCGATCACTCTATGCTTCCCTTCAGGTTCCCCCACACATCACATGGCTTTTATTGTTTTAATTTCAGATGGATTACTGGGCAGGAAACAAAAATTGGACCATTCAGCTCGTGTCCCTGTGGCCACGTGTTTGCTGCAGGAAGTTACCTATGAGAATCAGAAATGGATATTTTCAGTCTATAATCTCTGTGGTCTATGAGTCTGAAAGTTGGGTATCCTTCCATAAATCTATATCTATAAATCTCGGGTTGGATTCACATGGTCTGAGTTCATGAGGTGAGAGGTGATAACTGTCCCGGGTTTATGTATTGGCAATGCAATGTTGCTTCCATTTCTAATATAAGGCTTTGCTTTTAAGCCCTCCTCAGCTAATGAGATCCTAATAATGTTTGGGTTTAATGCTTACTGTGAATGCTTTTCATTTAATGCTTTAATGAAGTCAGTTATTGACTTCCCCACAATTCACCTTCCAAACTGGCGTCTCACCTCCACTTCTCATGGGACCAATTTGATGAGCAACTTTGTTCCTTCCACCGCAACAGCTGGGTTTTTCCTGTGGCCACCCAGTTTAATTCTATTTCCCATTCCCATTTTGACATGTCAGTCAATAGACTCTTCTATTGTAACAATGATGACACTCTCAGTTTGGAGGAATAACATCTCATTTTCTGGCTGGGTAGATGCAAACCTGTTGGAACTTCTGGTAATCTCTCTCCCTCCCCCTTCTCTCTTTTTCCATTCCCCATTCTGTCACTCTTACTCCTTCTCTTCTCCTCACCTGCCCTTCATTTCCTTCTGGTGCCCCACTTCCTCCCTTTTCACCATGGTCGACTCACCTCTCATATCAGATTTCTACTTTTTCAGCCCATTACCTTTTCCATCTATCACCTCCCAACTTCTTACTTCATTCCTTCCGCCCACCTTCCCCGTCACTTGGCTTCACCCGTCACCTGACAGCTTGTACTCCTTCCCCTCCCCCATCTTCTTATTCTGGCTTCTTCCCCCTTCCCTTCCACTCTTGATGAAGAGTCTTGACCTGAAACGTTGATGGCTTATTCCTCTCCATAGATGCTGCATGACCTGGTGAGTTCCTCTGGCACTTAGTGTGTCTACTTTCATTAAACCTGTCAACACCCTGATCCAGGGTCTCAGCCTTTCCGCACGGATTTCAAAGCAGGAAGTCAAATGAGTCATCAATGTCAGAAAAGGAGAGGCAGAAACTAACAGAATGTAATAGGAGCCTGTCAGGTGGTACACACACAAAAAGGAGGAAGAAAAGAAAGAACATCAAAGTTAGACAGAGTTATTTTTGAACTAGTTTTGTAAGGGCAGGTGCAAATGTTTCCTCTCCAATGCAGTAGCTGTGGCTTCTTGTGTATTGTTCCAGTGCATAAAATGTGTTGCTTGCTACCCAAATTAAGCCTTCCAAATTTGCTACCCAAATTTATTATGATTCAGCATCTTAGTCCTAACAAATTCATTAAAATTTTTGCATTACTCTCATTTTAATGCTGTCAATAGATCAAGTACAGTTCACTCATTCCATCTTTGTGAGCTAGCTGGTCCTGACTAGAACTACAATAACACATAGGAGGAAAATAAAGTCATTTCACCCTTCAAGTCTGTTCCACTACTTCACTATAGCTGATTTATTTTCCCATTCTTCTGCCTTCCCCCATAGCCTTTGATGCCCTTACTAATCCAGAACCTATCAACCTCCACTTTAAATATACCCAGTGACTTGACCTGCACAGCTGTCTGTTGCAACAAATTCACAGATTCACCACCCTCTGGGTAAAGAAATCTATCATTTCAGTTCTAAAGGGACATCTTTGTATTCTGAGACTGAGTACCTCTGGTCTTAGGCTCCCCCACTATAGGAAACATCCTCTCTATGTATACACTTTCTAGGCCTTTCAATATTCAATAGGTTTCAATGAGATCCCTCCTCATTCTTCTAAACTTCAGTGAGTATATACCCAGAACTATCAAGCGTTCCTCATTTGCTAACACTTTCATTTCCAGGATAATTCCCATGAACCTCTTCAGGACCCTCTCCAAAGCCAGCACGTCCTTCCTTAGATTCTTACATTCTCCTCATACATTTTTTTTTTGCATTTACCTCTGGATACGAGACAATTACTGTAAGTCTTAAACACCAACTCTAGACTGCACCTGAGCTGGATTGTTGCAAATATCTCAAACACGAGGAAATCTGCAGATGCTGGAAATCAAAAGCAATACACACAAGTTGATATTTTGGGCTGAAACCCTTCATCAGGACTGGAAAGAAAGATGAGAAGCCAGAGTAAGAAGGTGGGGGGAGGGGAGGAAGAAGTATGAGGTGGCAGGTGATCAGTGAAACCAGGTAACCTCCATTCTGATGGCATGACCATCAATTTCTCAAACTTCAAGTAATTGCCCTCTCTTCTTCACCACCCTTTCTTCAACCCTGTCCTATCAGATTCCCTTTTCTCCAGCCCTTTATCTCTTTCACCAATCAACTTCCGAGCTCTTTACTTCACCCCTCCCCCTCTCCCAGTTTCGCCTATCACCTGACTTCCCATTTTTTTTCCGGTCCTGATGAAGGAAACATTGACTGTTTACTCTTTCCCATAGACGCTGCCTGACCTGCTGAGTTCCTCCAGCACTTTGTGTGTATTGGTACTATCTAGCATTCAGACAGACACTGAAACATCCATCTGTAGAAGAGCAATATACAAGGTATGAAAGGTATGCCCATGGGTAGAATAGCCTGGTGGTAATGGTGCCTGACTTACAAGCTGGAGGTTATGAGCTGCAATCGCACTCCAGCGACTTCTGAAATTGAACAGATAAATCTGGGAAGTTGTGGGCTGATACCAAAGAAGACAAGCCCAGGAAAGCTGCTGTGCTGTTGCAAAAACATGATTACGTTGGTGATGTCCCTCATTTATCTTTCTGAAGGGATGTTAAACCAAGGCCAGGTGTGTAAGGGAAGATCCCAGAAGATAAAGAATTAGGGCATGTATCCAATCAAATTATATATCGCAGACACCATTATAAAGCAAATTACTTTGTGCTATCTCTTTGTTGTTTGCGGCATGAAAATTTATAACAACAGAAAATGTGACAACACTAGAAAGATGGCTGTAATAATGAGGGGTGTGTTGAAGTTAGGGAAGGATCAACAGTAATCCCGATCTATCTATCTGTCTATCCTCCTCCCTCAATCTTTTTCTCTCCCTGGGGTGACACAATAGTGTAGCAGTTAGGCTAACACTATTACAGTATTCAATTCCATCTCTGCTGGGAGTTCATACATTTTCCAAGTGACCACATGGGTTTTTTCCGGGTTCTCTGATTTCCTCACACACTCCAAAGCTGTATAGATTACTATGTTAATTGGGTAGCATGGTCTCTCTCCCTCTAGTCCTTTCTTTTTTCTTCCCTCTCTCTCTCTTTTCCCCTTTCTTTCCCCCCTTCCCCCACCTCTCTCTCCTCCTCTCTCTTTTCCCTCTCTTCTTTTTCTGTCTCCTCACCCTCTTTCCCTTTCTTCCACTCTTTATTCTTCTCCTCTTTCACTCCAGAACCCCCCACAACACTTTCTCTCTTTTACATCCACCCAGCCACACACAGTCTGCAAATGTGTCACTGTGAGACACAAGGGTATATCTATTCTGGCGATAGTGCAGATGAGATTCACTAGGATTATGCTGGAATGGAGGATAGGCTGGGTACATTTTCCCTGGAGTGAAGGAGACTGAGGGATGAGCTGACAAAGTATATAAGATTATGAGAGGCATTCATAGGATAAGTATGGTAGGGGTGTCAAAATCAAGAGGTTTAAGGACTTAGGGTGAGAGGTATAAGTTTTAAAGGGATATTGGGGATTTTTTTTAGTACAGAGAGCTGTTGATATCTGAAAGACAATGCCAGAGAAGGTGATGCAGTCAGATGCACTTACTACATTTAGGAAGCATTCAGACAGGCATTTACCCCTGCAAGCAGGACAGGTGCTAACCCTGCTTCTACACTTCCTCCCTCATCACCGTTCAGAGTCCCAAACACTCCCACCAGATAAGGCGACATTTCAATTGTAAATCTATCAGGGTTATCCACTGTATCCAGTGCTCCTAGAGCAGTCTCCTCCGCATCGGAGAGACCTGACATAGATTGTGGCTTTACTTCATCTAGTACCTTCTCTCCATCCGCCAATGAAAGGGTGACATTTTCCAGCGGCCATCCATTTTAATTCTGCTTCCCATTCCCATTCTGCCATGTCATTCTGTGGCCTCCTCTAATGTCACAATGAGGCCACTCTCAGATTGGAGGAGCAACAATTCATATCCTTTCTGGTTAGCATTCAACCTGAGAGTCCAGAGGATGACAAGAATAATTTTGGAAATGAAAGGATTAACATACGTGGAGCATTTTGTGGCTCTGGGATGGTACTCACTGGAGTTTGGAAGAATGAGGGGGATCTCATTCAAACCCAATGAATATTGAAAGGCCTAGATAGAGTGGACGTGGAAACAGTTTTCCTATAGTGGATTAGTCTAGGATGAGAGTGTTCAGCCTCAGAATACAAGGATGTCCCTTAGGAACAGATATGAAGAAGAATTTCTTTAGCCAGAGGGAGGTGAATTGGTGGAATTCATTGCCATAGATGGCTTTGGAGGACAAGTCTTTGGGTATACTTAAAGTGAAAGTTGCTAGGTTCTTGATTAATAAGGGAGACAAAGGTTGCAAAGAATGGGGTTGAAGGGAAAATAAATCAGCCATGACAGATTGGCAAAACAAAGTTGATGGGCCAAATGGCCTAAATCCGCTCCTATACCCTATGATTTTATGGCACATACATAAATTTCACTTACCTGTTCATTTCTTCCCTCCCCTTTCTCTTCTTTCATTACCCGTTCTAGATTCCTCTGAGCCCTTCTCTTATTCTCACCAGCCTCTCATGCCCTTCTTCCTTCCCTTTCTCCCCGGTCCACTCTGCTCCCCTATCAGGTTCATTCAGCCCTTTACCTCTTTCATCTATCGCCTCCCAGATTCTCACTTCATCTCCCTGCCCAACCCACTTATTTCCCCCCTTACCTGGTTTCACTGTCACCTTGCCAGTCTGTATTCATTCCCCTCCCTCATCTTCTTATTCAGGCTTCTTCTCCCTTTCTTTCTAGTCATGATGTCAGTTTATTCCTCTCCATACATGCTGATCTTCTCCAACATTTTGTTTTTGTTGCTAAGGCATAGAAGGATACAGATCTAATGTGAGCAAATAGGATCAGCAAATACAGGCAGAAAGGTTGGCACCTGTGCAGTACGCCGATGGGCTCATTTCAAATCCTTGCCTCTGATGCAAATAGTGGGACTACCTCCTGACACCCTCAAGTCCATTTCAAATAGGCAACAATAAGCTAATGTTGCAGCTATATAGGACCCTGGTCAGACCCCACTTGGAGTACTGTGCTCAGTTCTGGTTGCCTCACTACAGGAAGAATGTGGAAGCCATAGAAAGGGTGCAGAGAAGATTTACAAGGATGTTGCCTAGATTGGGAAACATGCCTTATGGAAACAGGTTGAGTGAACTCAGCCTTTTCTCCTTGGAGTGAAGGAGGATGAGAGGTGACCTGATAGAGGTGTACAAGATGATGACAGGCATTGATCATGTGGATGGTCAGAGGCTTTTTCCCAGGGCTGAAATAGTTGCCACAAGAAGACACAGGTTTAAGGTGCTGGGGAGTAGGTACAGAGCAGATGTCAGGGATAAGATTTTTACTCAGAGAGTGGTGAGTGCATGGAATGGGCTGCCGCAACGGTGATGGAGGTGGATATGATAGGGTCTTTTAAGAGACTTTTGGATAGGCACATGGAGTTTAGAAAAATAGAGGGCTATGGGGAAGTATAGTAATTTCTAAGGTAGGGACATCTTGGGCACAACTTTGTGGGCAACAAAGTATTACAAAGTAATACAACAGTATTGTGCTGTAGGTTTTCTATATTTCTATGTTCCTAACAAATCTGGCTGTTAATCTAATGTCGACATTACATTCCACTATGGTTGGTTCCAGTTGTAACTCATAACCACAGGCTTACAAATCCGGTTTGAAATCTTTCAGATTGTAGGATTCCTGTTATTCAAGATAACATTGCATCCGATCAAATATTGAAAGACTGAGATAATGTGGACATGAAGAGGAAGTTTCTTACAGTGGGAGAGCCTAGGACCAGAGGACAAATACAAGGATTGAGGACATCCCTTTAGGACAGAGATGAGGAGGATTTTTTTTATCCAGCGAGTAGGGAATCTGTGGAATTTTTTGCCATATCAGCTGTGGAAGATGAGTCACAGGGTACATTTAAAGTGTAGGTTGATAAATTCTTGACAAGAAAGGGTATCAAAGGTTATGGGGTTCAGAGGGATGATAAAGCAGCCATGATGGAATAGTGCAGCAGACTCAATGGATTGAATGACCTTATTCTGCTCTGATGTCTTATGGATTGTTGAAAATTCAGAGGCAAGAAATCAGACACAATTTCTGGGCAGTAAGTACTTTGGTATTGTTTCCCATGTTCCCAGAACAAAAAAATAAATTTAAAGTACACCTTTTTATTGACATCATGTGTCTCCAGAGGAGAAAGTATACGCATGTCTACTGCAGGTTGAACAATGCCTGTTCATTGAATCTCTGCAAGTCCACTAGGGGAGTCAAAAGTCCAATGTCTCCAGATTCATGGGTCTGCCGGAGGCTGGAGATCTGTTCTGGGGTTAGAGGACTGCGTATGTGTGCGTGCCGGTGTGTTGGAGGGAGGCGTGGGGCTTGTTTTGCTGTTGTTTTGTTGCTTTGTATGTTCTATTTTCTTGTGTTTGTGTTGTTCTGTGGAACATGGTATGTATGCTATACGTGGGTGTGTGTGGCGACACTTGAGGGCTTCCCCCAGCACACCCTTGGCTGTGTTGGTTGTTCACAGAAATCACTGTATGTTTTAATGTACTTTGGATAAATAAATCTGAATCAGTTACATTGTGGTAAACAAGATAGGAAGGAGGTTGAAATTCATTTTCTGTAGAATGATGAATTGCTGCTTCTGTAACTCATTCCTGACTCCCTGTTGCACAGGCCCTCTCAGTGACATTATCAGTCAGGTGCACCTTCAAAGTCGAGGGTGGCCATTCTTATCTCATCTATAGAAATCCTCCCTTGTATACGTAGTTATTTCTAAGTCAACACAATATCTAAAGCTAATTGGAGCCTGATAGGAATCTGGCTGAACATCAGTGACCTGATTATTGACCAGTCAGTGTTGGTCAGCTGTTCCTCCATCTTCATTGTGTCCAACTGCAGCTTTCTCTACCTCAACAGCACAGTCAGAGTCCTGATGTCAATAGGTAGCAGCTTACCACCAGCTTCCCAAAGGCATTCAGGATGAGCGAAAATGCAGATGCCCTCGTCATATAAACTAACAAAATAGTTGTTACAATCTTACACTCTTGATTTTGTTGGAAATATCTAGAAAAGAGAAAATATCAAAATAGAAAACAGAACAATGGAATTTGAATTATTCCATTTATAAGAAGAGTTATGCAATTGTTCCGTGGTAAGTTTACATTGTTACATTTTTACCCTGCAGTACGCAGAGTTCTTTGTATAATGTGATACTGGGTGAGCTTAGCTTGGCTCCTGGTGACCTTGGGCACGAACATTGTATTTGATGTGTTAGAGAAGGAAATAAGGTTTGCTTTGCCTTTGTGTAACTTCCTGCTGCTCAGGATAGTTTTCATCTTTGTGAGTCTGTCCATCAAAGTCATGAGCAATGTCAGAGCTCACCTGAGCTGCCCAATAGGTCACAGGTCTGAGGCGGCATAGTACGTTGAAAGACTGAAAGAATACAGGGATATTGCTGGCACTAGAGACCCACATTATAGGGGAAGGTTGAATAGATTAGGACTTTATTCACTGGGGCACAGGAGAATGAGGAGAGATTTGACAGAGATATATAAAATTATGAGGGGTATACAGTAGATAGGATAAATGCAAGCAGGCTTTTTCTTCTGAGGTTGGATAAGACTGGAACTAGAGGCCATAGGTTAAGGGTGATAGGTGACATATTTAAGGGAAATCAGAAGGGGATCTTCTTCACTCAGAAGGTAGTGAGTGTGTGGAATAAGCTACCATTGAAAGTGGTGGATGTGGGTTCAATTTCAATATTTAAGAGAAATTTGGATAAGCACATAATGGGGGGGAGTATGGGGTGGGGGGGGGCTATGGTCCAGATGGGACCAGGCAGAGTAATGTTTCATCAGGATTAGATGGGCTGAGGGGCCTGTTTCTGTGCTGTAGTGCTCAATGACTCTATGACCACTGGTCATATCAATGTACAAAAATACCGAAGATCACACAGGAATTTTCTCCCAAAGCAAAGACTGTTTGCTAAGATTACATACAATGGGATCTTAATTGGGCTGAGGAGTGGCAGGTAGAGTTTTAGTTCTGATAATTGCAAGGTGTTGCATTTTAGTAAGGCCTACAAAGAGAGATTGTTTTCCTTGGAAGTGGCAACACCGGTAGACAGGAAGGCAAAGAAGGCATTTGACATGTTTGATTTCATTGGTCAGGAGCTGGGGTGTACAAGACTGCATACAGTTCTATTTGCCCAGCTATAGGAATAGTATCATTAAACTGGAGAGGATATAGATATATTTATGAGGTTGTTTCTGGGACTGAAGGATTTAAGTTATGAAGAAAGCGTGGATAACCTGGGACTTTATTCCCTGAAGCATAGGAGGCTGAGGGGGTGACCTAAAAGCAAGGGTTCCCAACCTTTCTTACGCCTTGGACCAATATCATTAATCAAGGAGTCCATGGACTCCAGGTTGGGAACCCCTAATCTAAAAAGTTTTATAACATTGTATTGGGCACAGATGAGGTGAACAACCACAATCTTTAAGGGAGTCCAAAACCAAAGAACAGAGGTTGAAAGCAATAGGGAATAAGTTTAAATGAGACCTGAGGGGTAAGTGTTTCACACAGACGGTGGTGACTATGTGGAATGAGTTGCCAGAGGAGATGGTAGAGGTGGATAGAGATATGACATTTAAAAGACATGGAAAAAGGTACATGAATAGGAAAAGTTTCAAAATTCAAAGT
The DNA here is from genome assembly GCF_030144855.1 of Hypanus sabinus. Lineage (NCBI taxonomy): Eukaryota > Metazoa > Chordata > Chondrichthyes > Myliobatiformes > Dasyatidae > Hypanus > Hypanus sabinus. The sequence continues at coordinate 11,378,850 of NC_082722.1, read as the reverse complement.
TAATTTATTGTCAAAATAGATAGAGGTATGTGTTATCATATCCTACCTTGAGATTTCTTTTCTTGCAGGCATTTACAAGAAAAATAAAGAAATAAAATATTATTTACATGGAACATAGTAATCTACAGCACATTACTGGCCCTTTGGCCCACAATATTGTGCCAACCACGTAATCTATTCTAGAAACTGTCCAGAATTACCCATAGCCCTCTATTTTCCTAAGCTCCATGTACCTATCTAAGAGTCCCTTAAAAGTCCCCATTGTATCTGCTTCCACCACTGCCGGCAGTGCATTCCATGCACCCACCACTCTCTGTGTGAAAAACTTACCTCTGACATCCCCTTGGTACCTATTTCCAAGCACCCTAAAACTGTGCCCCCTGACGTTAGCCATTTCAGCCCTGGGAAACAGCCTCTGGCTATCCCATAATCAATGCCTCTCATCATCTTATACACCTCTCACCCTCTGTTGCTCCAAGGAGAAAAGACCAAGTTCACTCAACCTATTCTCATAAGGCACACTCTCTAATCCAGGCAACTTCCTTGTAAATTTCCTCTGCAGTCTTTCTATAGTATCCACATCCTTCCTGTAGTGAGATGACCAGAAATGAACATTGTACTCCATGGGATCTAACTAAGGTCTTATATACTGTAACATTACCTCACGGCCCTTGAACTCAATCCCAATGATGATGAATGCAACACACCATACGCCTTCTTAACAACACTGTCAACCCGCACAGCAGCTTTGAGTGTCCTATGGGCATGGACCCCAAGATATCTCTGGTCCTTCACAATGCCATGCGTCTTACCATTAATACTATAACCTGTCTTCAAATTTGACCTACCAAATTGAACCACTTCATACTTATCTGGGTTAAATTCCATCTGCCACTTCTCAGCTCAGTTCTGCATCCTATCAATGTCCCGCTGTAACCTCTGACAGCCCTCCACACCATCCACAACACCTCCAACCTTTGTGTCATCAGCAAACTTACTAACCCACACTTCTACTTCTTCAACCAGATCATTTTTAAAAATCACAAAGAAGAGGGGTCCCAGAACAGATCCCTGAGGCACACCACTGGTCACCAACCTCCATGTGGAACACGAACCATCTACAACCACCCTTTGCCTTCTATGGACAAGTTAATTCTGGATCCACAAAGCGAGGTCTCCTTGGATCCTCTGCCTCCTTACTTTCTAAATGAGCCTTGCATGGGGAATCTTATCAGATGTGTTACTGAAATCCATATACACAACATCCACTGCTCTACCTTCATCAATGTGTTTTGTTATTTATTAATTTATTTAGAGATCCAACACGGTTACAGGCCCTTCTAGCCCAACCACCCCACGCTTCATAATTACTCCCATGTGACCAATTAACTTGCTAATTCATACATCCATGAACTGTTTGTTCTTCTGCCATCAGATAAACGTTACAGGAGCATCAAAACTAAAACCACAAGGCTACTAAACAGCTTCCTCCCACAGGCAGTCAGACTGCTAAATAGCTGCTCTACCTGACTCTGCTTTGGACACTTTTAACTTGCACTGGACACTTATAACTTGCTTTTAACTGACATGTGGCTGTTATGTTTTACTATTTATTGTTATGTTTATTATTTAGTGTTGCATTTGTTATGTTATGATTGCACTGCTCCTGGGAAATGCTGTCTCATTCTGCCCTGCAGAGCTGATGTACGGTTAGAATGACAATAAAGTTTTTGAATCTTTTTTGAATCTTGAATTTTTGGAATGTGGGAGGAAACCAGAGCACCAGGAGGAAACCCACATGGTCATGGGGAAAATATACAAACTCCTTATAGACTGCAGCAGGATTGAACCCAGGTTGCTGGCACTGTAGTGGTGTTATGCTACTTTGCCATCCTGTGTCTATGAAATAGAAACTACAAAAAAAATAAGCAAAGACTGACAAATGTGCAGAACAAAAATACTGAGTACATGTTTTGTCAAAGAGGTTTAGAGGATATGCGGTAAACTCCAATTGTAACTCATCACCTCAGGTTTACCTCATCACCTCAAATCTGGCTTCAAATCATTCAGATTTCAGGATTCCTGTTATTCAAGATAAGATTACAACCTATTGAATATTATAAGGTCTATACAGAGTTCAATGCAGGAAAATGGGACTAGCTTATATAAAACAACTTAGGTGGCATGGTCAGGTTGAGCTGAGGGTCCAGCTTCCTTGCTATATAACCCAATGACTCTATAACAATCATTGCTAATGTTTCTATGAACTACAGTATGTATATAGATAAAGCTGTGACAAGCATACTTTCTGGCCCTTGAATAAGAGTAAAAGGGAAGCAATCAGCTTCAAGTAGGAGAGGACTACCACTTGGAAGGCCCCAACAGGATTCATACCAACTATTCAGAAACCAACATGGTGAAATAGACCAAAATGATATAGTCTTTTTGGTATTTCAAAGATAAAAATAAACTTTCTATATATAGAAGGGAAGGGATTTTTTTTAACAATCCCATCCCTCTGTTAAGAAGGCAAGACAGTGACTATACTTCATTGGGAGTTTGAAGAGATTTGGCATGTCAACAAATACATTCAAAAACTTTTATAGTTGTTCAGTGGAGAGCATTCTGAGAGGATGCATCACTGCCTGGTATGCGGTGTGGGGGAGGGGCTACTTCACCGGACCGAAAGAAGCTGCAGAGGTTTGTAAATCTCATTAGCCCCATCTTGGGTACTAGCCTACAAAGTACCCAGGATGTCATCAGGGAACGGTGTTTCAGAAAGGCAGCATCCATTATTAAGGTCCTCCAACACCCAGGGCATGCACTTTTCTCACTGTTACCATCAGGTAGGAGGTACAGAAGCCTGAAGACACACACTCAGTGATTCAGGAACAGCTTCTTCCCCGCTGCCATCTGATTCCTAAAAGAATGTTGAATCTTTGGACACTACCTCACTTATTTTTAATATACAGTATTTCTGTTTCTGCATGTTTTTAATCTTTTCAATATACATATACTGTAATTGATTTACTTGTTTATTTATTATTTTTCTCTCTCTGCTAGATTCTGTATTGCATTGAACTGCTGCTACTAAGTTAACAAATTTTACTCCACATACCAGTGATAATAAACCTGATTCTGATTCTGCTAGACAGTGCATGGCCTGAGCTGGAGAAAGCTGAGAAGCTGGCCCGTGGAGCTGCATTAAAATGGGCCTCAGGGATCTTCTACCGTCCAGACCAATTAGAGAGATTGGGCCAGTACCGCAAGAGGGAAACCCAAAGAACGTCCTCTGTTCAGTCCAGGCTGAAGGTAAGTGTGAATGGGATCATGTGTGAAAGTGAGGCTGCAACATGTTAATGCACTGCCAAAGGTGTCACTAGGGTGTGAAAGCGGTCCATCCATCAGCTAAAAGAGAAGCTGAGGGTAGTGTCAGATCAAAGGAAAAGTTGAAGGACAGAAAGCCAAAGCCTTGAGAATATTTCAGTAAATGAAAACCAAAAAAAATGCTGCAGAAGGTGAAGGTTGACTGTGAGAGAAATTCAGCAAGGAATACAGAAACAAAATTTCTGTGTTACAGCCATAGGTAAAAGTGAAATGATTGACAGTAGTTCATGTGGATCCTTGCCAGCCAGAGACAGGAGGTACAGGGGAAGAACAAAAATGGCAGAGAAATTAAACAACAGACACAAAATGCTGGAGGAACTCGGCAGGCCAGGCAGCATCTCTGGAAAAGAGTACAATCCACATTTTGGGTCTAGAAGCCAGGACTATGTGTGTCTTGGATTTCTAGCCTCTGCAGATTTTCTCTTGTTTGTGAGAGGAATTAAACAAATATTTTGTGTGTAGCTTCACATTAGCAGATGTGAAAATCTGTAAGGATTTAGTATTAATGAACGGTACTGGAATTATTAATTACATAAGAAGCCAATAGTTCTGCAGGAACTGATTGTAACACCTGAGTAGTACCAGTCTTACCGTGTGTGAGTCGTCATCCACTCTTTAGAGAAAATCAAATTACACTAGGTGCTAGTAGGCCATCAGTAAGGAGAAGGAGACAATGAACAGAAACCACACACTTCTGGAAATAAGGTTTTGCATATAAGAAAAAAATATGTACAAAATATTTACATGAGCAAGAACAATTCAAAATTCAACATTCTGTTTAGGTTCCAAATCTCAGATATCAACAAAAGCCAAATTACTGTTTAGTTAGAATCAGTGATCTTCATTAGAATAACCTTTGTTACTCCAATTTCTCTAACTAATTATATCCAGTGTTATTTCCTATTTAAAAGTTTACAGACTAATCTCTCCTTCTTACTTATTCCTAGTTAGTTCAAAACCAAATATAATTCCTATTCTCAAGTATTATAGTTAACTTCAGTTTCAGTTTCAGGCAGCACATCTACAAGTGCAAATACAGTACTTTTTAGTACTTAGTACTAAATTTAGTACTTAGGGATACTAAGAGATAGGATCTACAAGTAATTGGATAGACAGGGACTTATTAGGGTGAGTCAACACGGCTTTGTGCATGGTAGGTCATGTTTAACAAATCTATTAGAGTTTTTTGAGGAAGTTACAAGGAAAGTGGATGAAGGGAAGGCAGTGGATGTTGTCTACGTGGACTTCAGTAAAACCTTTGACAAAGTCCCGCATGGGAGGATAGTTAGGAAGATTCAGTTGCTAGGTATACATGGTGATGTGGTAAATTGGATTAGACATTGGTTCAATTGGAGAAGTCAGAGAGTGGTAGTGGAGGATTGCTTCTCTGAGTGGAGGCCTGTGACTAATGGTGTGCCACAGGGGTCAGTGCTGGGTCCATTGTTATTTGTCATCTATATCAATGATCTGGATGATAATGTGGTACATTGGATCAGCAAATTTGCTGATGATACAAAGATTGGAGGTGTAGTGGACAGTGAGGAAGGTTTTCAAACTTGCAGAGGGATTTGGACCAGCTGGAAAAATGGGCTGAAAAATGGCAGATAGCAGCTGAATACAGAGAAGTATGAGGTATTGCACTTTAGAAGGACAAACCAAGCTCGAGCATACAAGGTAAATGGTAAGGCACTGAGGAGTGCAGCAGAACAGAGGGATCTGGGAATACAGATACATAATTCCCTAAAAGTGGTGTCACAGGTAGATAGGGTAGTAAAGAGAGCTATTGATAAATCAAATAAACCTTTATAAATCACAGTATTGAGTATAAGAGTTGGAATGTTATAGTGAGGTTGTATAATGTATTGGTGAGGCCAAATTTGGAGTATTGTATACAGTTTTGGTCACTGAATTACAGGAAGGATGTTAATAAGGTTGAAAGAGTGCAGAGAAGGTTTACAAGGATGTTGCTGGGACTTGAGAAACTGAGTTACAGAGAAAGGTTGAATAGGTTAGGACTTTATTTTCTGGAGCACAGAAGAATTAATAGAGGTGTATAAAATTATGATGGGTATAGATAGAGTGAACACAAGCAGGCATTTACCACTGAGTATAGGGGAGAAAAAAACCAGAGGACATGAGTTAAGGGTGAAGGGGCAAAAGTTTAAAGGGAGCATTATGGAGGGCTTCTTCACACAGAGAGTGGTGGGCATGTGGAATGAGCTGCCAGATGAAGTGGTAAATGTGGGGTCACTTTTAACATTTAAGAAAAACTTGGACAGGTACGTGGATGAGAGGTGTATGGAGGGATATGGGCCAGGTGCAGGTCAGTGGGACTAGGCAGAAAAATGGTTCGGCACAGCCAAGAAGGGCCAAAAGGGCTGTTTCTGTGCTGTAATGTTCAATGGTTCTTCACAGTTTGTGTCTTCAGCTTCTAATCGATGCTGCGTTTCTCTCCTTGTCTGTCCTGTGTCCAGCCCGCCCCTTCCTTGCATAGTGTTTGTTTTCAAATTTTCTTTTTTAAAATCATTTCCATTCCTCTGCAGGTAAAACTTTCTAACGTTATAATTTTGGGTTTAATTAACCATGATGATCTGCATGTTATGGAGAAAACCGATGGACTGATTTTCACTTTGCAAAGTTCCACTGATTTAGAGATAAGAATAGCTTTACTTCAACCCAGTTAAATGTGAAATGGTTCATTTTGGTAGGTCAAATATGATGGCAGAATATAGTATTAATGGTAAGGCTCTTGGCAGTGTGGAGCATCAGAGGGATCTTGGGGTCCAAGTCCATAGGACGCTCAAAGCAGCTGTGCATGTTGACTCTGTGGTTAAGAAGGCATATGGTGTATTGGCCTTCATCAATCATGGAGTTGAATTTAGGAGCTAAGAGGTAATGTTGCAGCTATATAGGACCCTGGTCAGAACCCACTTGGAGAACTGTGCTCAATTCTGGTTGTCTCACTACAGGAAGGATGTAGAAGCCATAGACAGGGTGCAGAGGAGACTTACATGGATGTTGCTTGGATTTGGGAGCATGCCTTATGAGAATAGGTTGAGTGAACTGAGTCTTTTTTCCTTGGAGCAACGGAGGATGAGAGGTGACCTGATAGAGGTGTATAAGATAAGAGGCATTGATTGTGTGGATAGTCAGAGGCTTTTTCCCAGGGCTGAAATGGTTGCCACAAGAGGACACAGGTTTAAGGTGCTGGGGAGAAGGTACAGAGGAGATGTCAGGGGTAAGTTTTTTACTCAGAGAGTGGTGAGTGTGTGGAATGGGCTGCCGGCAACGGTGGTGGAAGCTGATATGATAGGATCTTTTAAGAGATTTTTAGATAGATACATGGAGCTTAGTAAAATAGAGGGTTATAGGTAAGCCTAGTAATTTCTGAGGTAGGGACATGTTCTTTGTGGGCTGAAGGGCCTGTATTGTGCTGTAGGCTTTCTATGTTTCCATTAGTTGTCACATGTATCTCAAAACATACAGTACAGCGAAATAGGGTGATTGCGTGAAATCAAATCAATGAAGATTGTGCTCAGTATCGCCATATCTCCAGCACTCTAAAAGCGTGCCCACAGCTCACTAACCCTAATGTGTATGTCTTTGCAATATGGGAGGAAACTGGCGTGGTCATGCAGAGAATGTACAAACTCCTTTCAGACAGTAGCAGGAATCGAACATCGATCTTACAGCTGGTACCGTAAGAGTGTCACGCTTTTCAGAAGCTGAAAGCACTAAGTGTAACTGCACTGCTTAAAAATGAAGGTTGAGAGAGAACTGATGGCCAATTAGCCTGCGATATGTTGATTGAAATTCTACATTTCCTTAAGACATAGAAGGAACATATTAAGCCCATAGAGTCCTGCTGACTCTCAGTGCCATTCCATTCCCCCCACCCCACTAACTTACCCTGTCACCTATTCTTCACACAGTCCCATCAAAGCGCAACACCTCACCCCCAGATTCTACCTCTTACCTACACAGGAAGAACAATGTACAGCAGCCAATCGGCCTATCAAACCACATGTCCTTAGGATGTAGAAAGAAACTGGAGCACCCAGGGAAACCCATATAGACACAGGGAGAATGTGCAAATTCCACAAAAACAGTAGCTGGGATTAATGTTGAGCATGGGTTACTGCAGATGTGACGTATTAGCCACTGGGCCGACCACGCTAGAATCTACAATGAAGAATGCGGTAGTGGTCTTAAGATATCTTGCACAAGCTTTAGTCAATGCCCCACCTACTCATAAACCTTTGTCTTCTCTCTCTGTGACCATCTTATGATTCCTCCCGAAGCTGAACCAGAACCAGGCTTTCCACAAGGACTTAACCTTTCCCATTGTCTGGGCTGCAGTTGTATTGTCCCTGGGTACCCTCCTGCTGCTGCCCCTACCTCCAGACCAGGAACTGATTGCTGATTGCTGGCATCCCACCTAGAGAACTGCCCTCTTCTGCTGCCAAAATGGGATGGTGTCCATTAATCAAGTCAAGTCAACTTTTATTGTCATTTCAACCATAACTGCTGGTATAGTGCATAGTAAAAATGAGACAACGTTTTTCAGGACCATGGTTTACATGACACAGTACAAAAAACTAGACTGAACTACGTAATTAAAAAAAACACAGAGAAAGCTATACTAGACTACAGACCTACACTGGACTGCATAAAGTGCACAAAAACAGTGCAGGCATTACAATAAGTAATAAACAAGACAGTAGGGCAAGGTATCAGTCCAGGCTTCGGTGACCCATAAAAACAGGGAAGTCGCTGCACTGTGGGGAAGAGTAGCAATTGGTAATTGGCAATTGGCAATTGGTAGATTATTGTCACATATACTGAGATACAGTGAAAAGCGTGTCTTGCATTATTGTTCAAACAGATCAGATCATTATACAATGCAATGAGGTAGAACAAGGTAAAGCAATAACAGAATGTAGAATAAAGTGTAACAGCTACAGAGAAAGTGCAATGCAGGTAAACAGTAAGGTGCAACGTTTCAACAGGTCATCAACAAGATACTCAGTTATGCTGAAAAGTGGCCAATGATGTTCAATGCAAAAAAAAATGTGAAGTGTTGCACATTGGAAGGCTGAACAAGGTAAATGGCAAAATTCTTGGCAGTATGGAGGAACAAAGGATCTTGGGGTTCACATCCATCCAAATCAGAAGCAGGTTTATTATCACTAGCATGTGTTGCGAAATTTGTTAACTTAGTAGCAGCATTTCAAAACAATACATAATATAGAAGAAAATTAATAATAAGTAAATAAGTCAATTACAGTACACGTATATTAAATAGATCAATCGTGCCAAAAGCAAATAATATATGTTTAAAAAGTGAGTTAGTGTTCAGGGGTTCAATGTCCATTTAGGATTCGGATGGCAGAGGGGAAGAAGCTGTTTCTGAATCGCTGAGTGTGTGTCTTCAGGCTTCTGTACCTCCTACCTGATGGTAACGGTGAGAAAAGGGCATGCCCTGGGTGTTGGAGGTCCTTAATAATGGATGCTGCCTTTCTGAGACACTGTTCCTGAAGATGTCCTGGGTAATTTGTAGCCTCGTACCCAAGATGGGGCTAATGAGATTTACAAATTTCTGCAGCTTCTTTCGGTTCTGTGCAGTAGCACTCCCATACCAGACAGAATGCTCTCCATGGTGCATCTATAGAAGTTTTTGACTGTATTTGTTGACATACCAAATCCCTTCAAACTCCTAATGAAGTATAGTCACTGTCTTGCCTTCTTTATAATTGCATCAATATATTGGGACCAGGTTAGATCCTCAGAGATCTTGACACCCAGGAACTTGAAACTACTCACTCTCACCATTTCTGATCTCTATGAGGATTAGTATGTGTTCCTTCATCTTACCCTTCCTGAAGTCCACAATCAGCTCTTTCATCTTGCTGAAGTTGAATGCAAGGTTGTTGCTGCAACTCTACTCCATTTGTTATCTCCATCTGAGATTCTACCAACAATGGCTGTATCATTAGCAAATCTATAGATGGTATTTGAGCTATGCCTAGCCACGCAGTCATGGGTATAGAGAGAATAGAGCAGTGGGCTAAGCACACACCCCTGAGGTGCAGCAGCGTTGATCGTCAGCGAGGAGGATATGTTATCACCAATCCACACAGATTGTGGGCTTTCAGTTAGGAAGTTAAGGATCCAATTGCAGAGGGAGGTACAGAGGCCCATGTTTTGTAACTTCTCAATCAGGATTGTGGGAATGATGGAATTTAAATGCTGAGCTCTAGTCGATTTACAGACCTTCGTTGCCAGACTTCAGCAGATGATTTACCTCCTGGTTCATCCACAGTTTTGATTTGGGAATGTACAATAAGTCACATACTCATCCACACTGATTTTAATGAAGTCAATAGCAACTGCAGCAGACTCATTCAGATTTGAAGACAAATCCCTGAATACAGTCCAGTCCACCGATTCAAAGCAGTCCTATAGGCTCTCTTGTGCTTCCCTTGTCCATACCTTCTCAGTCCTCACTGGTGGTGCTGCAGTCTTCAGTCTCTGCCTGTACTCAGGGAGTGGAAGTACAGCCAGGTGATCAAACTTCCCGAAGTGAGGGCATGAAATAGAACAGTAGGCATTCTTGATGCTGGTGTAGAAATGGTGCAGTGAGTTGTTTCCTCTGGTATTTCAAGTGGTCTATTGAAGGTAATTGCTTAGTAATTTTTTCAGACTGACCTAGTTAAAATCTCTCAAAATGATGGTGAAAGCATTAGGATGCGCTATTTCATTCATTTCGCTCAGATCATCTAAAGCCTGATTGATATTGGCCTGAGGTGGAATGTATACCACTACCAAAACGATCACAGAAATCTACCGCAATAGGTAAAAAGGATGGTACTTAACCCTTCCCTCAATTCCTCAAAGTTGCCTTGCAAGTTGATAGTGGTGAAGGATGTGTTAAAAGTGTTGGCCTTCATTAGCAGGGAGATTAAGTTCAAGTACAGTGAGATTATATTTCCGCTTTATAAAACTCAGGTCTGCCTGGTTTACCACCAATCATGCAGCTAGACTTCTGAGGGGACAGGAATATGCACGACCAAGTCTCATCCAGTGAAAACCATTGCAAAGATTCAGTAATGCCATACTTAGACTTTGGGAAACACAAGTGCTTAGTTTCACTTTTTTAGCTATGATTCTAAAACAGATACTCACTCAACAAACAAGAGGATATCTACAGATGCTGGAAATCCGAATAACACACACAAAATGCTGGAGGAACTCAGTAGGTCAGGCAGCATCTATGGAAAAAAGTACAGTTGACATTTCGGGCCGAAACCCTTCAGCAGGACTGGAGAAAAAAGCCGAAGGGTTTCAGCCCAAAATGTCAACTGTACTTTTTTGCATAGATGCTGCCTGGCCTGCTGAGTTCCTCCACCATTTTGTGTGTGTTACTAACATATTCACTCTGCCTTGCAGCATTGAAATATTTCCATTGTGGCTACTCACTCTTCCATAAACAGAACTCACAGGACCCCTTATCTTTCGGAAATGCTCAGGAGAATGCAAGGGAAGTTCAACAGAAATGTAGCAGAGCTGAGGTGACAGGGGATGATATGTAGAGAGGGCAGAAAAACCAAAGTTATACATAGAGTAAAGAGGATTAAAGGAATATGTAGTAAAGTCAAGTTGACTTTCGTTATCATTCGCACGCAAGTTATAGGTACAATAAAAAAATTGCTAGCAGCAGTATCACAGGCACATAAAGTTTAGATCAAACACCGAATAATGATTATACATGAATTACACAAACTGAAAATAGACTGTGCAATTAAGACATTGGTGCAAAAGAAAACACAATGAGAGAAGTCTATGGTAGTGCAAGAGGTACCCCATAGTGTTCAGTTGCTGAAGTAGGGATAAAGTTTTACAGGTTGGTTCAAAAATCTTATGGTTGTGAGCAAAGTAGCTGTTTCTGAATGCGGAGGATTTTGACGAAAGCAGTGGGAAGAGAGCATGACCTGGAGTGTGAGGATCTTTGATGACCCAGCACCTCATTGATGGGAATTGCTGTGTGTGTAATGGACCGGTCTGTGTCCTCCACTCCCTGCACCTTGTTGCATTCCTGTGTGTTGGAATTGCTGTACCAGACCATACATGATGCAACCAGCCAGGATATTTTCAGTATTACTTTGATTTAAGTTTTTTTAAGAGTATGTGATGACATGGCAAATCTCCTTAAACTTCTAAGCAATATTCCAAATTTCAGAATCAGGTTTATTATCACTGAAAGATAGAAACACAGAAAACCTACAGCACAATACAGGCCCATCGGCCCACAAAGCTGTACCGAACATGTCCTTAGAAATTACCTAAGGTTACCCATAGCCCTCTATTGTTCTAAGTTCCATGTACCTATCCAGGAGTCTCTTAATAGATCCTATCGTATCCGCCTCCACCACCATCACTGGCAGCCCATTCCACGCACTCAACACTCTCTGTGTAAAAAATTTACCCCTGACATCTCCTTTGTACCTACTTCCAAGCACCTTAAAACTGTGAGCTCTCATGTTAGCCATTTCAGCCCTGGAAAAAAAGCCTCTGACCATCCACACGATAAATTGCCTCTCATCAGTTTATACATCTCTATCAGATGTTGTGAAATTTGTTGTTTTGTGTCAGCACCACTGTGTGATAAATAAAATACACTACAAATTTAAAAAAATAAATAAGTAGTGCAAAAATAGTGAAATAGTGTTCATGTGTTCATTGTCTGTTCAAACATCTGCTGGCAGTGGGGAAGAAGCTATTCTTAAAATGCTGAGTATGTGTTTTCAAGCTCCTTTACCTCCTCCCCAATGGTAGTAATGAGATGAGGCAGTGGGAGGCCTTAACCTTGGATGTTGCATTTTCAAGGCATCACGTTTTGACTATGTCCTCAATAGTGAGAAGATTTGTGACTTTGATGAAGCTGTTTATAATATTACAATTAAGATGAATTCTGCTAAGAGAGAAAGGGAGGAACTGTTTCCACTAGCAGGAAGGTTAGTGCTTAGAGGTCATAGACAAGACGATTGGAAACTAATCCAAGGTAAGTGAGGAGCAAGATAATTTTTTCCTGTGTAACAAGGGTTCATATACAAACTTGGCTCGTTAACTAACTCTGCTAACAGCCACAGACTCAGTGATGAGAAGGACGCCTTTCATAAACAATATACATCTAGGGCTGGTGTGATTTGGGTTTCAACCAAATAGGAATGTCATGATGTTCCGTTTAAGGAAACCTCGATTTGAGTGAATACTGTGTAAGAACTGCCCATACACAGTTATTGGTAGCCCAGACATGACAGATCATACACCAGAATAAAATTATAAAGGAAGTATATTTACCAAGTTCATCTTTATCAAACAGTTAATAGAAAAAGAAAAGAAAAGGGCCCAATGTGCACATAGTCGTTGGAGATTATATTGGAGTTTTCGGGTGTGTATCTTTTATTCAGGTGCTAGACAGCACCGTCCACATTCTAAACTTCACTTGGAATCCATCTCAAATAGACAGACTCTCTCAGGAGTATTGGCTCTTCCTCCTTGTGGCCATTCATCTGCACAAAGCACTTCTTGTAAAGGGATCTCTCTTTCCAACAGCATTCTGTGGCATCATTTGGGGGTTATATGGGAGGCAGGGTTTGAGGGTCGGCACAACATCATGGGCCGAAGGGCCTGTAATGTGCTGTACTATTCTATGTTTTATGTTCTATGGTCTATCCCTTGTGCCCCGTTCCAAAGCTTCCAGCAAAAAGACCCCAAACCAGACTACTGTCCTTCAGAAACTCTTCCCCACAGCTCTCTGGAACCTTCTCTCACATCCACAAACCTGATTGGCTGACTCACATTCCAAAGTTGGACAACATGTGTTTAAGATAAAGACAAAATGTCTTTATCTTTAAAGACAACATGTCTTTATCTTTAAAGACAAAACACAATTTCCAGCATGGCACATCGCCTTTAGCAGAAAGCTGCTAATATAAACTACCTCACAGCATAGTATTAGGAATCTTAACCAAGGAATTTTACCTGTTACTCAGCATACAGTGTATTACAAAAGGCTGGATAACATACATGAAGAAGTAAGTTAGAATAATGCTTGCAAGCATAAAAACTACAAGGTTATGAGGAAAGAAAGGGACTTCCTTTATTTCAGAATGGAAACCTTTTGTACGATGCTGTCTCTGTCACTCCAGAGAAAGCGGGATAACAGCAGAGAAGGTGCAGAGGGTCTTTGGTGCAGCGGGTTCATGCTGACCATCCAGCATCCACTTACACCACGGGTTCTTAACCTGTGGTCCATTGGCCCCTCGGGGGTCTGTAGATAGATTCCGGGGACCCTGTAAACTTGGATGGGAAAAAAATTTACGCCTTTATTTTAATAAATCTCCAAATGAAATTTAGCATTTTACATATATTACTATATCACAAATTTATTTTTTCATATTTTGATAACTGGATCTGAATATAATTGGTTTCTATTGTAATTCAGTTTCACCAGTTTGCCAAAGGGATCTATGACATTAAAAACGTTAAGAACCCCTGATTTACATTAATCCTCTGCTAATCCCATTTCACTCCCCCCATGTTCCTATCAACTGCTCACACACAGATTTTCCCACTCACCTACACACCAGAGGCAATTTACAGCAACCAACCTGCATACCTTTGGGGTGTAGGAGTGAAGCAGAACACCCAGGGGAAGCCACACAGTCTCAGGGAACATGCAATCATGTCTCTGATCTTGTTAGCAGGATTGGAGGGTGTAGTCATTACACAAGGCTGTCTCAGCAAGTCCTTTTCTGTTTGGAACACAAAGATTTGGTTTGGATACCTAAAATTCTGAGGCACTTATATGGGCCAACAGGAAGAACTGAAAGAGCAACATCTAAAGGATACAGACTTAACTTAGTTGGGATTAGATCAGACTTGAGCAATTTTGTTTACCCTGTCAGTAGTTGGTATACCTAACTCTTACAGGGGTTGGTGGAGGCAGAAAGCTTCCCTGTACTTGGACGTGGAATTCATCTGACTTTTTGCCCAATATGCACACAGCATGTTGAATGACCTTCTAGTGTAAATTTCTATGATACTTTTCACAGAAAGGCTCCTTCAAAGATTTAGCATTGTGTAACATAAAATATTTTTGGAATTTGTTCTTTCCTGATTCAGCAGCAAGAGGTATCCAAAAACAAAGGAAGCACAGTACGTGCATTAAGGATTATGCAATTAATTTATTACAGTAAAGAGTGAAATACAAAAAGGATGGAAAATGCTTAATAGAGATAGAGAAGCAAACAAAATAAAACTCATAACCAATCACTGAACCAATCTATTCAGAGGAATCACAAGTGACAAACAGCCTTTTCTAGTCTCACTTTCTATGCTGTTCTCTCTTCCTCTCTATTTTTCTACATAGACGTAGAACAGTACGGCACAGTACAGGCCCTTCGCCCACAATGCTATGCCAAACATGTACTCACTTTAGAAATTATCTAGGGTTCCCCATTGCCCTCTATTTTTCTAAGCTCCATGTACCTATCCAGGAACCTCTTAAAAGACCCTATTGTATCTGCCTCCACCACCGTCACTGGCAGACAATTCGATGCACTCACCCTGACATCCCCCCCGTACATACTTCCAAGCACCTTAAAACTGTACCCTCTTGTGTTAGCCATTTCAGCCCTGGGAAAAAGCCTCTGACTATCTACAAGATCAATGCCAGCTTATCATCTCATCATCATTATTTTGCATATTTTTACACGTACCAAGGACAAATCAAGTTGACGTCTTTCCTTACACATAGGCATGACTGGCTGAAGAGTAAGTGTATGGTTCCGATGGAGGGGTGGGAGGTGAGGTGAAGCTGAAGCTGCATTTTTCTTTTCTTTTCCGATACTGAGTATATTGACAGATGGGGAGGAATTGTGAGCCCCTGCTGGGAATGGTGAGAGGGGTACTCCAAAGCTGCACTTTGGCTGCTCTTTTGTTTCACAGTCTGCTGTTCAGTCCTACCTGGAAGGGGTAGGAACAGGCCTCGGGCAGCTGAGAACCTCACTGGACGATGTCCGAGCTGTGTGCCGCACGATGGTGGAGGTGCAAGAGGAGTGCCAGAACAAGGTGAACGGTTTCGAGAGCCTCAGCCAGCTGAGTGGGCTGGTTTCTGACCATGTCCAGTTGGCCACTGCAGTGCACAATCTGCATCAAGTCTTCTCAGGTAAGGAGCCTGGTGAATATTTCACTTGCCTACTTCCCGTTTCCCACCTATTTAAGGATTTTGATGTGATCAGCTTTCTAACAAGTCCTGTTTTCCAAGAGGCTGGCTGGGCCATAATTACTGACCCAGTACACCGAATGGCCTCACCACCCCAGTTCACGTGGATTGGAGGAAGCTTAAAGTCAAAATCTAGGTCAAGTTCCTGGTCAGAGGAGCAATGGAAAACTGAGTTTCAGCAGCATCTCAGCCACATAGCATCAGATACACAATGTTCACATAAACTAACTGTAAATTATACAGCAGCACAATTTGAACTTCCATCTTGGGCAGACACTGGGTAGGTTGGTCTTGTTTTCCTGGAGTGAAGGGGACTAAGACAGGATAGGTGGATGTAGATTATGAGAGGTACAGATAGGGTAGGTGGTCAAAATCCTGATGCCTCATTGGGGTTTCAAATACATCATAGCTTCAGGGTGAGAGGAAGAAGTTTTAAAGGAATTTGACAAGGGAGACTCATGAGAGACTCATCCAGAAAGTCATGAGGCATGGGATAAGTGGAACCTTGGCTGTTTGGATAAAAAAAATTGGCTTAAAGGAAGAAAGCAGAGGGTAGTTGTAGAAGGAAGGTATTCTGCCTGGAGGTCGGTGACTAGTGGAGTGCCGCAGGGATCTGTCCTGGGACCCCTGCTATTTGTGATTTTTATAAATGACCTGGATGTAGAGGCAGAAGGATGGGTGAGTAAGTTTGCAGATGACACGAAGATTAGAGGAGTTGTGGATGGAGCTGCAGGTTGTTGAAGGTTACAAGAGGATATAGACAGGCTGCAGAGTTGGGCAGAAAAATGGCAGATGGAGTTCAATCCGGACAAGTGTGAGGTGATGCATTTTGAAAGGACAAACCAGAAGACTTGAGTACAGGATTAATGGTCAGTTACTTAAGAGTGCGGATGAACAAAGGGACCTTGGGGTTCAAATCCATACATCCCTCAAGGTCGCTGCACAGGTTGATAGGGTAGTTAAGAAGGCCTATGGGATGCTAGGCTTCATTAACGGGGGATTGAGTTCAAGAGTAGAGAGGTCATGTTGCAACTCTACAAATCTCTGGTGAGACCGCACTTAGAGTATTTTGTTCAATTCTGGTCACCTCATTACAGGAAGAATGTGGATGCTATGGAGAGGGTGCAGAGGATATTTACGAGGATGTTGCCTGGTTTGGAGAACAAGTTATATGAAGCAAGGTTAGCAGAGCTGAGACTTTTCTCTTTGGAGAGTAGAAGCGTGAAAGGGGACTTGATAGAGGTCTAGAAGATTGTGAGAGGCATGGATAGGGTGGATAGTCAGTACCTGTTTCCCAGGGCACCAATAGCAAACACCAGAGGGCATATGTACAAAATTAAGGGAGGGAAGTTTAGGGGAGACATCAGGGGTAAGTTTTTTACACAGAGGGTTGTGAGTGCCTGGAATGACTTGCCAGGGATGGTGGTGGAGGCTAAAACTTTAGGGGTATTTAAGAGCCTCTTGTAGAGGCACATGGATGAAAGAAAAATGGAGGGTTATGGGGTAGTGTGGGTTTAGTATTTTTTTAGAGGTTATATGGGTCAGCACAATATGGAGGGCTGAAGGGCCTATACTGTGCTGTAATGTTCTATGGTTCAATGGGATTTGAGGAGAGAGCTTTTATAACACAAAGAGTAGATGCTACCTGAAACATGCTGGAATCAAAGACAATCACTATGTTTAAGTGGCATTTAGAGAGACACTTAAATAAACAAAGCATTGAAAGATCCTAACTTGCACATTGGATGAATGCCGGTTGGCTAAAAGGTCAGCATGTAGCAGATCAAAGAAACTGTTTTTGTGCTGGTGGAATCTATGTTGACCAGCACTAGGGCAGCACTGACTCATTGCAACAAGTCTGATGCCTCATCCAGCGACTGGGCAAACACTGACGGGCTCCCTCTGTATACAGGGGATCACTGAGCAGAATTGCTGCCATAAATCTCTGCCATAGCACTTTTGCCTGAAAGCATTCTGTCTGAGACTGAACCGCAGGAAAAGTTCACAGATCAGAAATTAGTACCTCTTCTTGGACAGACAGCACTTTTACCCACTGAAGTTTGAATGAATTATTAATGAGCAAACCTGTAGTGTCCTGTCCCTTTGTATAATCAGAATCAGGTTTAATATCACTGACGTGTGTTGTGAAATTTGATGTTTTGCAGCAGTAGTACAGTTTAATACATAAAAAGACTATAAATTACAATAAGAAATAAATATTAAATTAAATAAGCAGTGCAAAAGAGAGCAAAAATACTGAGGTAATGTTCATAAATCATTATTGGTTCATTGTCTATTCAGAAATTTGATGGTAGTTTCAGTGAAGGGTCAGAAAATTGCTC
This sequence comes from Hypanus sabinus, assembly GCF_030144855.1. NCBI lineage: Eukaryota > Metazoa > Chordata > Chondrichthyes > Myliobatiformes > Dasyatidae > Hypanus > Hypanus sabinus. The sequence continues at coordinate 11,360,832 of NC_082722.1, read as the reverse complement.
ACTCACAACCAGTGACCAGACCAACACTACCCTTCCAAACACCCCAGTACAATGATCAATGTTCTAGCCATATTGATGTAGAAGGGCAGATAGCGTAAGGTGGATGTAAGGAACAGGAACAGGTTGGGGAGGGAGAATAAATTGAATAATAAATATGTTTAAATACTTAAGCTGAGGTTGGGTGAGACAAGAACCAGAGGTCATAGGTTAAGGATGAAAGGGGAAATATTTCAGATGAACTTCACTCAGAGGGTGGTTCAAGTGTGGAACAAGCTGCCAGCAGAAGTGTTGAATGCAGGTTTGATTTCAACATTTAAGAGAAGTTTGGAGAGAATCATAGACAGGAGAGGTATAGAGGTCTACAGTCCAGGTACAGGTTGATAGGACAAGAGACAAAGAAGAATAACAGTTCAGCATGGACTAAATGGGACAAAGGGTGTGTTTCTGCATGGCAGAGCTCTATGACTCTAGAATTCCCAAGCTGTTGAAGGAAGATAATAAACAAGAGATTCTGCAGATGCTGGAAATCCAGAGCAACACACATAAAATGCCAAGCAGCATCTATGGGCTGAGACTTTTCATCAAGAATGGAAAGGAAGAAGGAAGATGTCAGAATAAGAAGGTCAGAGAGTTGAAGGAGGACAAACCAGGTGGGTGAGGTAGGGAAGGATGAAGAGATGAGAGGTCAGAGTGGAGAAATAGAACAAGAAGAAAGGGAGGGGGAAAAAATTACCAGGAGGAAAAATTAACATTCATGCTATCAGGTTCGAGGCTACCTTGACGGAATATAAAGCGTTGCTCCTCCACCATGAGACTGGTCTCACCATGGCAGCAGAGGAGGCCGTGGATCAACATGTCAGAACAGGAATGGGGATAGGAATTAAAATGGTTGGCCACAGGGAAATTCCCTTTTTGTGGATGGAGTGGAGGTGCTCAGCAAACATGTCGCATCTCACCAACACAGAGGAGGCTGTATCAGGATTAATGGAATGATAGCTGCAGACAGTGGAGAGTGGAGGGGGAGGTAAGGGGTGGTAGGGTCCCATTGAAGATGGCGGAAGTTACAGGGAAGCAACATATCTTGTTATTGACAGCCCTCAATGGCTGTTATTCTTGGAAGGATTGTTGCAGATGATGGGAAGATTTTCTTGCTGCAGCTATGAAGTGGAACGCTACCAAAGTTGGTCACATTCCAATGGTAAATTGATATATTCTTCATTCACAAAGCTATTCACTGGATATGATTGCAATCAAGATTGAAACCAATCAAAAATTAATTTGTTGGTGGCATGGTGATGTTTGGCTGAGGCTGATGTTAAATAAGTTCACAGTGAGAAAACAGACATCATTGATTCTCTCTTCAGAACTAGATCTATGCACTAGAATGGAGCAGTCATCCCAGCTATAGTTACCTCCACCTCTTTCCTGCCTGGTTTTTGGCCTAAAGATTCCCTGTTGCTATGTGGACAGTGCTTTCTTTGTTCTTCCTATTTAAAACAGGAAACAAATATTTTCCTGGAATTTCTTATCTTGGGTACAGAGAGATTGTTGGGAGGGAGCAGCCAGATGACTGACTAAGCAGGAGGAATTGTTTTTGTCCTTTGGTAGAGATGTCAGTAATTACAGTATTAGGGCACCGAGGGCATCTTCAAAAGGTGATGCCTCAAAAAGGCAGCATCCATCATTACCCTCTTCTCACTGCTACCATCAAGAAGGAATGTGTGCCTGAAGACACACATTCAATGCTTTAAAACAGCGTTTTCCCCTCCCCATCAGATTTCTGAATGGACAATGAACCCACGCACACAAACTCACTTACGTTTTCTTTTTTGCTCTCGTTTTGCACTACTTCTTCAATTTATTTTTCATATATTTTTCATATTTATTTTTCATGTATATTTCTGATTGTAATTTATATTTTTTATTATTATTATATATTGCGTTGTATTGCTGCTGCAAAACAATGAATTTCACGACCTATGCCAGTGATATTAAACCTGATTCTGATTCTGACTAAAAAAGGCAGCTGGATGGAAATAGAAAGCTATGGTCTGAATGCAGACAACTGGATTAGCATAGATGAGCTGAAAACTCAGCACAGAAATGATGGGCGAAGGCAGTGTCCCTCTGCTGCATGATCCTCTGACTCTTATCTTCATTAACCATAGAGTACATTCAGGTTACTTTCATCTTACTGACAATTTATATTGTCCTCTGACTGCATGGGCTTTCTTCTTTCATTAACCATGGAGTACATTCATCCTGCTGACAATTTATGTTGTCCTCTGACTGCATGGGCTTCCTCCAGGTGCCCCGGTTTCCTTACACACCCCAAAGGCCTACTGGTTGGGAGTGTTAATTTGTCATGGTAAATTATCCCTAGTATAGTGGAAGAATCAGGGTGGAGTTAATGGGAGTGTGAGAGGGTTATTGGGGTATAGCAGTGATAGGATTGCTCTAAGAGAGTTGGTGTCTTCTTCGATGGGCAGGATGGCCTTCCTCTATGTTGCAAGGAAATATTTGACAATCATTCTAGTTGGTCCAAGGTGCAATGTTTCCACATCCAGTATATCCTTTCTTAAGAACTGATATAATCCGATCAAGACTTCCTTACATTTAAATTTTATGTTTCATGCAGTAAAATCCATAGCTCATTTGCCTTCCTGCTTTCTGAGACCATTTGTTAGCTTTCTGCTCTTCTCAAAATAATTCCCTATATTCACTCTCCACTTCAACATCTAATTCCATCTCCCAATTCTAATTTTCTCTTATCCCCACTCTCGTTATCTCTTCTGCTACCCTCTTGGTCATTTATTCACTCTGACTACATCTCTGTCTGGGCTTTTTGTGCCCCACATACAAGATTCAAGTTTATTTATCACCTGTACATTGAAACATACAGCGGTATTTGATATTTGAGTTAACAACCAACACACCCAAGGATGTGCTCAGGACAGCCCACGTGTTGTCACACAACCCAGACCAACCTATCATACTGACATGCTTGGCAAACAACACAGAACACAAGAAACAACAAAAGTGAAACAAGCCCCATCCCTCCCTGTCTCCCACGGTCATACTCCATTGTCACCTCCTATTTCTTTTACCCCTTTTCAGTTACATGGTCCTCTTTTTCAAGCTGAAACATAAAATATCTTAACTGGCATACTTTCAAAAAACCTACTTATCTTGACGACTTAAAAAGTTTCACCTGGCTATCCAAATTAAACCAGAGCTGGAGACAAATTGAAAGTGGGAAATCATTCATGCACTTTCCAAAACCCAAATACATCACCAGCAATCTGGATACATGAAATAGCATCTTTCCATCTAACAATATTTTACTCAGACAATATCCACTGGAAATTTTATGTAACGAACTTTTAAATGTCCCATTGCCAAGTGTCTTTTGAAAACCCAGATATAGCACTGGGCGCCACAATAAGGTAGCAGTTAGTGCGACATTAATACAGCTCGAGGTTTCGGAGTTCAGAGTTCAGTTCTGTCATCTGTAAGGTGTCTGTATGTCCTTCCTGTGGAATGTGTGGGTTTTCTCCGGGTGCTCCGGTTTCCTCCCACAATCCAAAGACCTACCAGTTGGTAGGTTAATTGATTATTGTAAATTGTCCTGTGATTAGGCTGGTGTTAAATTAGTGTTTGCTAGGCTGTGCAGATTGAAGGGGCAGAAGAGCCTATTCTGTGCTGTATCACAATAAATTTTTAAAAATCCCTGATTCCCCCTTACTTAAACTGTTTGTTACTGTCCTGAAACAATAAATCCCATGAGATTTCTTAAAAAAAGGATTTGTTTTCAAGCTGACTCTGTCTTATCATTTATTAAACTCCGTAACAATGGAATTTAACATTTTCCTACCATATGATCTCACGCTAACTTTTCTTCCTTCTCTAGTGGCATTGAAGTGATTTCCACCATAATGCACTGGCACTGTCCCAGAATCTGGGGAAGTTTAGAAAATAATCATTGATGCATTCAACACCTCTAATGGTACTGCCTTTAGTGACCACAGTGATATCAAATGGATCAGTGATGATCTCCCGAAGTATCACTGGGTTATAGTGAATGACTTCTATGTTCTATTTGAATGGATAATTGGAGACATTTTGTTTAGAGGGATATGGATCAAACACGAGTAAATGGAACAAGGAACGTAGACGGAGGGGAAATCTGATAGAGGTATACACAATTATGAGGGATATAGATAGGTTAAATGCAAGCAGGCTTTTTCCAGTAAGGATTGGGTGAGGCTAGAACTAGAGGTCCTGGGTTAAGGATGAAAGGTAAGATGTTTGAGGGCAATATGAGGGGGAACTTCTTCACTCAGAGGATGATGAGAGTGTGGAAGGAGCTGCCAGTGGAAGTGGTGGATGTGGGCTAAGTATCTTAGAAGCCCCTAATGTATCTAACTCTACCACCACCTGAAGATGGGCTGAAGGGCCTGTTTCTGAACTATGGCTCCATGATTCTATCCCCCAACAATACAAAAAGCCTGCACACCACAACTTCACAAAAATCACACACAATTTATTCTTACAGTAGCTTCCCTTTAATTGTTGTTCAGTTGTTGTCGAATCCAACTCTATGTGACCTCATGGACCATATACTCCATAGGTACAGAAGCAGATTGCCAGGCCTTTCTTCTGTACAGATACTGCTGCTGCCCAGGTTGGGACCTGGCTGGGTTTGAACACAGGACCATCTGCCTTGAAGTCCAGTGTTGATGCCATTTCAGCAACAGCAGGCCCAAACTCTACTTAATATCTGAGCTGTGTTGCTCTATGACTCTCATGCTCAGTTAAGATGGTTGGCATGAAGGAGTTGGGCTGTTGGACTTCTTGCTGTGTTATATAACCATGTGGCTCTAAGGAGGAAGTCTACAACAAGGGATGGGGGGATGAGTAAATAAAGGTTTGCTGTGAGTACATAATTTGGATTAAATATGAAGTGACTTGTCAGTCTGAAATGTTAAGTGCTATCAATCTGTGTGAGCTGTTTGTTGCAGTCCCCGAAGTTGTGGCTGAGACACAGCAGCTGATTGAGGAGAGGAGGCTGCTGGAGGCACACACCAAGCTGATGGAGATGGAGTGCTGGCGTGACGACATCCTTTACCAGCTGCACCGAGCTGGCAAGCAGAAGACGGAAGGCGAGCAAGTCGTCCTGTCATACTTCAGTGGTGTCGGCCAGCTCAATGAGGACCTTGCTAAGGAACTGTGGGATGTTGTGAGCTGCGGCCTGACCTTGGTCAAGCAGGACCCTGCCCTCTTTGTCTCGGCTATTCGCGTGATTGAGCGGGAGGAGAAGATCGACCAGGTGACCATGGATAGTCAAAGCCAACACAAATTTCTCCCGCCCGGACGGCCCAAGAACCTGAGACAGATGTTTTTTAAGGTTATTGAGCAATCAACTGCAGCGCAGTTCAGAGCAAGGCACACAGACACGAAGGGGCCAGGCCTGGCAAATCATTTATCAGCCTTACAGAACAATGTCCTCAATGATTTGAAAGTAGTAAAACACTTGATGGTTCAATGTTGTCCTCCGCACTATAACATCCTTCAGACCTACGCCGTGCTCCACCACACTTGCCTCTCAGGACATCTGCAGGATATAATATCCTGGGACCTGGAGAAGGGTGAAATCTACACTGTGCTGCACTGGATCCGACATGTCTACCACAGGTATGTGGCAGGGCAAGTGATCACCTTTAGACATGCAGTACTTTGAGAAATGATCCAAATGGTAAATGGTGTTGCTTGTAATCTCAACAAGCAGAGAGGAACCAAAAGAAATGGGAGATATTAAATGGGTTTTTTGCATCTATATTTACTAAGGAAACTGGAATGGAGGCTAAAGAAAAAAGGCAAACAAGTAGGGAGGTCATGGAACTTATACAGATTAAAGAGGAGGAGGTGCTTGCTGTCTTGAGGCAAATCAGAGTAGATAAATCCCCAGGACCTGACAGGGTATTCCCTCGGACGTTGAAGGAGACTAGTGTTGAAATTGCAGGGGCCCTGGCAGATATATTTAAAATGTCGATATCCACAGGTCAGGTGCCGGAGGATTGGAGGATAGCTCATGTAGTTCCATTGTTTAAAAAAGGCTCAAAAAGTACGCTGGGAAATTAGGCCGGTAAGTTTGACATCGGTAGTAGGTAAGTTATTGGAAGGAATACTAAGAGATAGGATCTACAAGTATTTAGATAGACAGGGACTTATTAGAAAAAGTCAGCATGGCTTTGTGTGTGGTAGGTCATGTTTAACCAATCTATTAGAGCTTTTCGAGGAAGTTAGCAGGAAAATGGATCAAGGGAAGGCAGTGGATGTTGTATACATGGACGTCAGTAAGGCCTTTGACAAGGTCCCGCATGGGAGGTTAGTTAGGAAGATTCACTCACTATGTATACATGGAGAGGTAGTAAATTGGATTAGACATTGGCTCAATGGAAGAAGCCAGAGAGTGGTAGTGGAGGATTGCTACTCCGAGTGGAGGCCTGTGACTAGTGGTGTGCCACAGGGATCAGTGCTGGGTCCAATGTTATTTGTCATCTATATCAATGATTTGGATGATAATGTAGCAAATTGGATCAGCAAATTTGCAGATGATACAAAGATTGGAGGTGTAGTGGACAGTGAGAAAGGTTTTCAAAGCTTGCAGAGGGATTTGGACCAGTTGGAGGAATAGGATGAAAAATAGCAGATGGAGTTTAATGCGGACAAGTGTGAGGTATTGCACTTTAGAAGGTCAAACCAAGGTAGAACATACAATGTAAATGGTAGGACACTGAGGAGTGTAGTAAAACAGAGGGATCTGGGAATACAGATACATAATTCCCTAAAAGTGGTGTCACAAGTAGACAGGGTTGTAAAGAGAGCTTTTGGTACATTGGCCTTTATAAATCAAAGTATTGAGATTAAGAGTTGGAATGTAATGGTAAGGTTGTATAAGACATTGGTGAGACCAAATTTGGAGTATTGTGTGCAGTTTTGGTCACCTAATTACAGGAAGGATATTAATAAGGTTGAATGAGTGCAGAGAAGGTTTACAAGGATGTTGCCGGGACTTAAGAATCTGAGTTACAGAGGAAGGTTGAATAGGTTAGGACTTTATTCCCTGGAGCGTAGGAGAATGAGGGGTGATTTGATAGAGGTGTATAAAACTATGACTGGTATAGATAGAGTGAATGCAAGCAGGCTTTTTCCACTGAGGCTAGGGGAGAAAAAAAACAGAGAACATGGGTTAAGGATGAAGGGGGAAAAGTTTAAAGGGAACATTGTGAGGGCTTCTTCACATAGAGAGTGGTGGGAGTGTGGAATGCGCTGCCAGATGAAATGGTGAATGCAGGCTTACTTTTGACATTTAAGATAAACTTGGACAGGTATATGGATGAGAGGGGTTTGGAGAGATATGGCCCAGGTGCAGGTCAGTGGGACTGTGTAGAAAAATAGTTCAGCACAGCCAAGAAGGGCCAAAAGGCCTTTTTCTGTGCTGTAATGTTCTATGGTTCTAAGTAATAGAGAGAGATCCAAGTAACAGAGTAATAGAGATCCATTTAATAGATTGTAAGAGATCCAAGTAATCAACCATCAACGATGACCTCACCTGCATTTCTTCCATTTCACGCACATCTGCTGTTACCCCATTCTCCTGCCACTCTATCAGGGTTCCTCTTGTCCTCAGCCCTGCATCCAGCAAGTAATTCTCTGAAATTTCCACCACTTCCAATGGGAACCCACCACCGAGCACAGCTTTCCTCACCCTCCCTCCACTTTCTGCTTTCCGCAGGGATTGATCCTGATGCATTCCCTTGTCCGTTCATCCCTCCCTACTAATCTCTCTCCTGGCACTTATCCTTGCAAGTGGAACAAGTGCTACACCTCCTCCCTCACTACCATTCAGGGTGCTAAACAGTCCTTCCAGGTGAGGCAATACTTCACCTGTGAGTCTGTTGGGGTTACTTACTGTGTCCGGTACTCCCAGTGCGGCCACCGGTATATCAGTGAGACCCAATATAGGTTGGGAGACCACTTCGCCAAGCACCTATGCTTCATCCGCCAGAAAATGTGGGATCTCTCAGTGGCCACCCATTTTAATTCCATTTCCCATTCCCATTCCAATGTGTCCATCCTCCACTGTCATGATGAGGGCACACTTAGGTTGGAGAAACAACACCTTCTATTCCGTTGAGTAGCCTCCAACCTGATGGCATGAACAATGTTTTCTCAAACTGCCTCCACCCCTCCTCCTTCACCATTCCCCATCCCCATTTCCCTCTCTCTCCTTACCTCCTTGTCCTCCCTCTGCTGCTGCTCCTCCCTTTTCTTTCTTCCATGGCCTTTTGTCTTTTTCACCCAATCAACTTCCCAGCTCTTTACTTCATCCCTCCCCCTCCAGGTTTCACCTGTCACCTGTGTTTCTCTCTTCCTCCCACCACCTCAGCTTTTTTGTTTCAGCCTAAAACATTGACTGTACTCTTTTCCTAGATACTGCCTGGCCTGCTGAGTTCATCCAGCATTCTGTGTGTGTTGCTCAGATTTCCAGCATCTGCAGCAAGGAAATAGACTCTTCAACCCATCGATTCCATGCTGGTCAGCAACTATGCATTTTATAGGAACTAGTAGATCCATCCATCTTTGTTTCCCTCTTGCATTCCCTTTAACTTTCCCTAGATTCTTTGAAGGAATTATAGATTTCTATTCCCAGCACCCTTTGTTCTTTGACACACTTCATTTACTTTGTAAGTCCTACTCTGGTTTGTTCTCCCAAAATTGCAAAACCTCAGACTAGTTGGCATTAAATTCCATTTGCTATTTTTCAATCTATTTTCCCACCTGGACCAGATCATGCTGCAAACTTTGATAGCCTTCCTCACTGTCCATCACAGCACTCAATCTTGGTGTCATTCACAAATTAGTTGATCCAATTTACCACATTACCGTCTAACCCAGCACCGATCCCTGCAGCACACCACTTTTCAGTCTAGCAACCAGTCTTCTCCCATCATGCCAATGCTGAAACCAATTTACTAGACATGAATGCCAAGCAACTGAATCTTCTGGACCAGCCTTCTATGCGGGATTTTATTGCGAAAGTCCATGAAGACAATGCCCTCTGCCTTTCCTTCATCAAATTTCCTTGTTACCTTGTCTAACTAATCTTATTGAGTTTTTGATCCACCATGCACAAAGCCATATTTATACATCATGTCCCTTAGAATATCTTCCAATAATTTACCCACAACCGATGCCTGGTTCACTAGCCTACTGTTTCCTGGCTTATTCTTGCAGCCATTCTTCAACAATGGAACATTTATTATCATCCTGTCCAAACTGAGCACGTGGATAAGGACAGTTCAGATGCAATGAAATATGGAAAAATATGGAAATATGGAAAAATCCTTTTGACAGAAAAGTGTGTGAGAGATTGATGTTGAGGTGAATGAAGAGTGCTTGTATACAAGCCCACTGAAAGCCAATGTGCAGTTGCAACAATTGATTAGGAAGGTGAATGCTGTGATAGTTTTTATTCCAAGACAGCTTGCATACAGGAGTAGAAATGTCTTACTGCAGTTATGGAGGGCCTTGCTAAGATAGACCTTAGACCTCACCTGGAGTGCAGTATACCTTTCTTGACTCCTTCACCTAAAAAAGGGCATACTGGCCATAGTGGGAATGCAGCATAGATATGTTTAACTATTTCCAATGTGCATAGGTTGCCAGATGAGGAAAGATTGAAAATGTGCACTTGCAAAAATTCGACTGAATCAAAGGAGATATCACTGGGAATGACAAAATTGCTACACAGTTTGATAAGGTGGTTGGTTACACCGCGGTTATCTCCCCTGGCTAAGGGGTCTCAAACCAAAGCATCAAAGTATTCGAATAAAGGAAGGAGATGTTTTATATAGAGTCATAGAACACCACAACACAGAAACAGACCCTTCAGCCCATCCAATCTGTGTCAAAACATTATTCTGCCTAGTCAGCTGAATATGGACTACAGTCCTATGTTCCCTTCCCATCCAGATTTCTCAAATGATGAAATCAAACCCACATGCACCACGTCCACTAGCAGATTCTCACCATCCAGAGTGAAGATGTTCCTTCTCAGCTTCGCCTTAATATTTCACCTTTCACCCTTAATCTATGACCTCTAGTCCTAGTCTAATATTCCAATCAGCAGTCTATAGTCAAGGCTAGATATATTTACAAAAGTCTGAGTTGTCGACTGGTTATCTGACAATGCGACCTCAGAATGGTTTTGTGAATGGGATTTACCTGTGCAAAGATTGCATATGTTTGATTTGTATTGAAATGCTGGCCAGAGGCACAGCTAAGTGCAGATCACAAACCTTCAGTATTTTAGCCAGAATGGTATAAAGAGTTAAAGTCCTTCACTGTATCAATTGTTTTCTGATACCTTGCGAAGATACCTTAGAAAGGCATATGGTGCGTTGGCCTTCATTAGTCAAGGGATTGAGTTCAAGAGCAGTGAGATGATGTTGTAGCTCTATAAAATCCTGGTTGGACCACACTTGATTTATTGTGTTTAGTTCTGGTCACTTTATTACAGGAAGGATTTGGAAGCTTTAGAGAGAGTGCAGAAGAATTCACTAGGATGCTGCTTGGGTTAGAGAGCATGTCTTATGAGGACCAGTTGAGCAAGCTAGGGCTTTTCTCTTTGGAGCAAAGGAGTATGAGGGGTGAATTGCTAGAGGTGTACAAAATGATAAGAGGCATAGATCAAGCAGATAGCCATAGAATTTTCTCCAGCCAAATTTAGCTAAAACAAGGGGGCATATTTATAAGCTGATTGGAGGAAGGTATGGAGGCAGATAGCAGAGGAGGGTTTTTACAGAGAGAGTCAAGGGTGCATGGAACACCCTGTCAGGGATCGTAATAGAGGCAGGTACAAAAGGGGATATTTAAAAAAACTTAGATAGGCACATGGATTATTAAAAAATTGAGGGCTATACAGATATATTGATAGGTTGAGCTTAGAGTAGGTTTAGTGTTCGGCACTACATTGTGGGCTGTTGTTGTGTAAATGAAACCATCAGAGAAAAGTACTGGTAAATATGAAGCAGCCCCTTTATTTGATAAAGCAAAATACAGCAAGCATCAGATGGATATTCTTTAGCTGGAAAGGTCTTCCTGTGCACAGCACTACACACATTTTATGCGCAAAAGATTAAAAAAAAATTCAGGACAATTAAAACAAATCTATAGTTCCAATCTTCCCAACATCACACTGAAACAAGCGTTACTCACTCTCACAGCCATGCAATAGAATGTTGATTGGACTCGTGCATTTGCAGACAATCAGCCAAGTGCCTGTTTCCTGGTCTGCCTGTTCGGTGAATCTATTGTTCAGAACTGCATTAAAATCAAATCCACAATCCATATTCAGATCTGAAGACTGCTGGCCCAAGTTATCTGCTAAATCCAAAAATCACTTGAACATGGGCAAAGGGCATAATCTCTGTTGTAGTGTTCTATATTCTATGAAGTTAATTGAATTCACAGAAGTCCAGAGGTGTCAGGGGCTAGATGAGCAAGACAGTCCACTTGATATTTCATGTGCCTCATCCTTGCATTTTGAATCAAAATGCAGAGTTTTGCCTTTGTTGGGAAGGTTCATGGAGCCTCCTCCTCTTATCACTGCTTAACATTAGTGTGTTGCCAAATGACAGCTTCTACCAAGGGAGTCTAGGACACCTGAGCAGCATGGTTGTGAAGGAGGAGAGCTGTGTCAGTGTTGACTAAAGTACTGGAAGTTCAAAAGGGACAACTAGCTGAGTCTGCTTTGGTTGTCATCAGTCTTGTTGGTCATTAGTAGCTTAGCAATGCAGGATGGTTAATCTATAGGAATTGAGGTGATATATGCAGCTCATCATGATTGATAATATGTTTGGAAATCAGATTTTACTTATTTAAAATAAATCAATTAAGACTGCAGATACATGAAGTTTGAACTCTGGGTACCAGAAAGGCTCACCAGGTCAAGCAACATCTGTGGAACGAGGCAGGTCCAAGTTACACACAATTCTGATTTTCATTATTTGTCCCATTGAAACATACAGTGAAGTGTGTCAGATCAAGTCAGTGATTTCCGGGGGAACCTCATTTCCAGCCCCAACATAACATGCCCACACCCCTAACCACACATCTTTGGAACATGGGAGGAAACCTACAGAATGACAGTGACAGTTACACTAATAGACTGTGTAAACTCCTTACAAACAATGGTGGAAATCAAACCACAATCTTACAGCTGTCTGCTGTAAAGTGTTGCACTAACTGTTACCCTACTGTGCTACACGTGATCTATTTAACTAAATGAACTAAATCTCTACGATGATTGGGGTCTGAACTTATCTCTGCAAATCATTAGCTCAGGGTTTTAAAGTATTTATTGAATAACCAAAGTGCTATGTATTGTGGCAACTGGTCAGTGAGGTAGCAGGGCTGGGTACAGAAGTGCAGCAGTTATACTTATTGGATACGTTATCCTGGGGAATGCGAGTTCAAATCCCACCATGGCGCTCTGAGGAAGGAGAGATTTATTTAATTGGATATTATGGAATCAGAATTCCAATGGTTGATGAGGATTGTGTGTGTTTTATTTGGACAGCTAGGTTCACTGGCAATCACCAGCAAAGGCTCTTCCAGCTGCTTAGTGCCTGGACAATAGCAATAAAATAGAACGGATTTATTTGTTAAAGCCTTTTCAGTCTCCAGGATGCCATAAGTTGTGTTATCTTTTCTCAAATATTATTCTTGCAAAGACTCCCTGCTCATGCTCAATCTTTCAGCCTGGAGGACTCTCCAAAACATTGAATTGCACTGTCTTCATGTGCGGGGAAACAAAACCAGTGTCGGCTACTCCAGAACTGTCTGTATGGGTTGGGTGTGTGTGTTTCAGCTACTTTGACAGAAAACTTGTTTTGAGTCCCTATATTGGTGTCATTGTATTTCTATTTATATATTTCCCACTTTTATGAACAGCTTTAGTAAAGCCAGTGTTTACTGCCCATTCTTAATTGTCATTGACGAAGTGGTGATGAGCTGCCTCCTTGAAGCATTGCGTGCCCGTAAGGAACAAAGAACCACAATGCAGTAGAGGAGGGAGAATCTGAATCAGTCACAAAATGTATTCATCTTGAGGGCAGGATAAATCTTCAGAGATGTTGACAGCCAGGAACTTGAAACTGCTCACCCTTCCACTACCGACATTTTGATGAGGACTGGTATGCATTTCCTTGACTTTCCTTTCCTGAAGTCCTCTATCAATTCCTTGGTCTTACTTTAGTTCAGTGCAAGGTTGTTGTGGCGACACCACTCCACCAGCCAATCTAGCTCTCTGCTGTAAACCTCCTCGTCAGCATCTGAGATTCTAACAGCAGATGTATCCTTGACGAATTTATACCGTAGGTGGAGCTTGGAGCTGTGCCAAGCCACACAGAAAGAGTTCAGAGTGAGTAGAGCAGTGGGCTAAGCACATATTCTGGAGGTGAGCCTGTGAGGATTGTGAGCAAGGAGGAGATTTTGTTTCTGATCGGCAGTGACTGTGGTCTCTGACTGAGAAATCAAGGAGGTCATTACAGAGGGAGGGAGAGAGGTCCAGATTTTGAAGCTTATTGATTAGTACTGAGGTAATGCTGCTGTTGATTGTTGAAGAGCAGCAGGAGCAGGAGTTCTCAGATTTCAAAATGGAGCTGATGAAGGAAAGGGTATGCTCTAGAAGGGTACACATTGGAACCAGTTCTGATTCAGGTTAGATTTGTTTATTGTCACATACAGCAGGTGCAATTAAACAGTACTGCAGCATAAAAGCCAGGACCAACAGGCTCCAGGACTGCTTCTTCCACCAGGCCATCAGACTGCTTAATTCATGTTAACACAACTATTTCTATGCTATATTGGCTATCCTGTTGTACATAATATTTATTATAAATTACTATAAATTGCATATTGTACATTTAGACAATGAAAAGACTTTTATTCCTCATGTATATGAAGGATAAAGTCAATTCAATACCGTGCTCCCGTGAAGCTGACAAATTGAACTATATACATGGCAGTAATAAATGCAACAATATCTGTGCACACAACAAAGTGTCAGAAAAATAGTCGTGGAATCTGAAGGGTCAATAACAGGGATGGAACAGTAGCGTGGAGTTTAGTGTAATGCTTTAAGGCACAAGGAATCACCAATCAGAGTTCAATTCCCATTGCTGCCTGTAATAAGTTGGTTCGCTCGCCTCACAACCGCGTTGGTTTCCTGTAGTTTCCTCCCACACTCTGAAGAGTTATCACAGGCTAGGTTTCTGGCCATGCGATGATGGTGTCGGAAGTATGACCACACTTACGGGCTGCCCCCAACACATCCTTAGACTGTGTTGGTCGTTGATGCAAATGACACCATTCACTGTATTGATGTATGTGTGGCAAATAAAAGCTGATCTTTATCTTTTAAACTGTTAATAATGGAGGTAAAATTAAGAGTCCAAGGACATGGCTGCACTTTGTCCAGCAGTGGAGGGAATGAGTCTTCAGGGTGGTGAATGGACCAGGCAGCTTTGCTTTGCCCTGGATGGTATTGTGCACCTTGAGAGTTTTTTTTAAAACTTTTTTTATTGAGTTTTCAAATAACTTTTGAGCTACAACCATCCAGGCATGTGCAGAGTATTCTCTCGCCATCCTTGTAGGTTTTACATTTCAATGAGGTCACTCATACAGGATATCAAGCCTCCTCACGTAGTCCTGCTATTTATTTGGTTGGTCCAGTCAAGTTCTGGGATATTGATGCTGGATCAGTCAACAATGTTAATAGCATTGAAATCTTTAAATCTTCAATAGTCAAAGCTAGAGTGTTTGACTCTCCCCAGAACTTTTGTGATGTGTATGTTACTTGCCTGTCTGAATATTACGAAAATTTTGCTGCATACAGGCACAACTGCTTCAAAGATTCAAAGTACATTTATTATCAAAGTTTGTATGCAGTACACAGGCAGCCATGAAACAAGAAAGAAAAACATCAACCCCTACACACAAAAAACAGAACAAATCACACAAACATCAAAAAATGAGTGAGAAACATAGAATGCAAAGCACCCAACCAGTCCAGCCTTATTCAGCTCAGTTCAATCCAGCTCTGTGTCACTCGTTATCTTAACCTCAGACCGCAAAGCCAGTCCACCTCAAACAAAATCGCACAAAATAGCAACAAAAAAAGGAGTAAGCAGAAATCCAAAACACATGAACTACAGTGTTCAATCCACAAACCACTGAGGAGCTGCAAATAGAACTGAACAATCAGTGAAACAGAACAGTGTAAGTAGTATCATTAATAATGAAAGCGCATTAAAGAAAGGGCAGCAAATATCACTTTGTTGTTACTCTCAGCTTAAGAAGGAAGAGTCTCCAGAGCTATGGGGAAGGGACAGAGAAGTAGGGTTAAAAGCAACCAAAAGCTGCGGGTGCTGGGGAACAGAACAAAAACAGAAAGCACGGGAAACACTCAACAGGTCAGGCAGTGTCCTTAGAGAGAGGGATAGAGTCAAACACCTTTCATTAGAACTGGAAAAGTGTTAAACTGCAGAGTGGGGTAGCGGAGGATTAATTGGACACTCTTTGCAAAGACCTGGGACAAATTTAATAAATATAGTCATAGTCATAGAGACATAGAACAGTACAGCACAGAAACAGGTTCTTTGGTCCACCTAGTTCGTGCCAAACTATTATTCTGCCTAGTACCATCAACCTACACTTAGACCATAGCCCTCCATGCCCCTCATCCATTCACTCAAACTTAGTGGAAAATGTCTGCTTGCATTTACCCCTCATAATTTTGTATACCTCGATCAAATCCTGCCTCATTCCTGAGCTCCAGGCAAATAAGACCTAACCTTTTCAACCTTTCTCTATTACTCAGGCTCTCAGGTCTCAACAACATCCTTGTAAAATTTGTCTGCTCTCCTTCACTCTTAGAGATATCTCCTGTAGATAGGTAACCAGAACTGCACACAATACTTAGACAACTTTAACATAACATCCCAACTCCTGGACTCAGTACTTGCAATAATTTGATAGCTGCGCAGGAAATTGGGAGCAGGAGTAGGCTGTGCAATAACTCAAACCTGCCACATCATTCAATATGATTTTGGCCGATCTTCCCCAGTCACCTCATCTGTGCCAATACCCCACTACTCTCAGTTTCCTGAGCTATGGATCTATTTCCTCATTAAATATCCCAAAGATCCAGCCTCCACAATTCTGCAGGGGAGGGTATTCCAGAGATTCACCATCCAGTGTCAGGAGAAGTTCCTAACTACTTTAGTTATGATTGACTACTTCCTACCCCCACCCCTCAATCATGTAGCCATTGTAATCATTGGGAAATCGAAGCATAGAAGGCATGGGCGTAAATGAAAGGGGAGATACTTAATAGGAACCTAATGGGCCACTTGCACCAAGAGGGTGGTCAGTGTATGGAACAAGCAGCCAGAAGGAAATGTATTTAGACACGTTCAGGGACAGGAAGGCATGAACAGGAAAGGTTTTGGGGGATACGGGCAGAATGGGACTTGGTTAGATGGAAATCTTGGTCGGCATGAACTGGGTGGGCAGAAGAGCCTGTTTCTGTACTGTATGACTCTCTAATCATGTCCTCATTTGAGAATCTCCTCCTAGTGGCAACATCTCAACATTTACTTTGTCATGCCTCTTAAAAAGAGATTCCTCTCAACACCATTCTCTTGCCTTTTCCCTGTGACCTTTGGCACCCTTACTCATTAAGAACCTATCAACCTTTGCTTTAAGTATACCCAATGACTTAGCCTCCACAGCCGTCCACAATAAATTCCACAGAATCGCCATCCCCTGACTAAAGAAGTAACTCCTCATCTCTGTTCTAAAGGGACATCCTTGCGCCTGTAATTCTAGATTTCCCCCACGATAGGATTCATAGAGTATTAGAGTCATAAAGGACAGGAATGGGCCCTTTGGCCCACTGTTTTCCTGTCAACACTTGCACCCTGACTGTACTAATCCCATTTATGCATATTAGATTCACGGCCTTCTTATGCTCGCAGAGCATCTGTCCTCGTTCTGCTAAACTCCAAACATTCTGTACCTGTTTGTTCTCATTACGCTCTTTAACTAAATTGGCTCCCTAATTCCTCGGCCTTGAACATTCCTGCTGACAGGAAATGTCCTCTGATGGAAGGGAAGGAGGTCTGCCTCAGAAGCAACTGCTGGTAATAATATGCTTGTAATTGCCTCTGAAGGTTAATCTTTCCTAATGGTGTTATTGCTTCCTTGTTTCCTGTTTTTCTTTTTGTTAATTTTCTTTTTCCCCAGCAGTCCTGAAATGATGGATCATCCCGATCTTTTTCCTGATGTTGATGTCGCCTCACTGGGCCCTCTGATTTCCCAGGATGCACTGGAACAGCTGCAGATTAAATATGTAAATGCTGTCCGGGTGAGTGTATGAGGTTTTAAGCTTGGGAGGGCCAGCCAGCACTCAAATTTATCAGATGACTTTTGGAAAAACCCAACTTTAAGCAGCAGCTCTGCAGATACTTGTAACGACAAATCAAAGCAGTGACTCACAGTGTTGAGGCTGGGACTTGCAACTGCAGGGTTCTGCAGATGCCAGAAATCTTGAACAATAAACACAAAGTACAGGGAGGAACTCAGCAGATTAGGCAGCATCTGTGGAAGGAAATGAACAGTCAGCATTTCGGACTGAGACCCTACATCAGGACTGGAAAGAAAGAGGGCAGAAGCCAAAATAAAAGGGGTAATGGGGAGGGCAGGAGCTTGAGCTGGTAGGTAATAGATGAACCTGGAGGAGAGAGGGTAGGTAAGTGGGTGGGGAGTGGGAATGATGTGAGAAGGTGGCAGGTGATAGAGCAGACTCAATTGCCTGAATGGCCTAATTCTATTCATATGCCTTATGGAAAGTGCTTAAGAAGATGGAATAAGACAGGAGAGGACAAGTGGACCATGGAACCAGGTATAGATGATGAGCAGGTCGTGAGGATGGGGGAGGGAAAAGAGAAGGAGGAATGAGCCTAGAGAGATAAGAGAAAGCAAAGAAGAGAACAGAAAGTTAGGGAAATCAATGTTGCTGCTAGCTGGTTGGAGACTAAAAAGACAGAATATGAGATTGTGTTCCTCTAATTTGTGTCTAGCTTCCATGTGACAGTAGAGGAGTCCATGGGCAGACTTGTTGGTGTGGGAATGGGAAGGGGAATTGAAATTGCTGGCCCAATTGAGATCTTGGCTGTTATAGCAAAAAGAACCCCTCCACCCAGCCCACCCCCCAACTTGTTTGGTGTTGAGGTAGTTGATCAGACTTGATTTTACTGGGTTGAAACTGGCTCAATGGGTTAAATTTGATTGAACAAATAATGAATAAGTAGTCACATGAGCTTTCTGGTAGTACTTATATCAATAGCATTCATGTGTATGCCCTGGGAACCATAAGATGATATTGTACAATAAAGAATTCATAGACGACTGCAGGTTTTGTTATTTCATCACTAGATCTACACGCACACAACACTGGAGGAACTCAGCAGGTCAGGGACAATCTATGGAGAGAAATAAGCAGTTGAAATTTCAGGTTGACAATCTTTGGACCACTGTCCTCTCCTATCAGATTCCTTCTTCAGCCTTTTACCTTTTCTACCTATCAACTCACAGCTTCTCACAACAATGCCCAATCCCCAGCCACCTTCTTTTTCACTCAGTCTCACCTCTCATCTGCAGCTTGTACTTCTTACCCTCCCACCCCTTTCTTATTCTGGTGTCTTGTCCCTTCCTTCCTTGTCCTGATAAAGTGTTTTGTCCAGAAATGTCAACTGTTTATTCCCCTCCAGAGATGCTGCCTGTCCTGCTGAGTACCTCCAGTATTTTGTGTGTGTTGCTCAAGGCTTCCATCATTTGCAGAATTATTTGTCGTCACTAGATCTGGCATTTTGTAATATTTATTCATTATCCAGAATGAAGCCAACACTCATTGCTGATCCTGAAAGACTCCTGAACAGCATGGCTTGTGGCCATTTCAGTTAAACACATCAATGAGTCTGGAGTCACATATAGACCGGTCTTTGTGAAATATGAATGATATTGATGGATATTCTCAACAATCAGCTGTGGTCATCAATAATGAGATAAGTTGTTTTATGCAACAGTGGGTACTGTCCCCACAGTGTGGATATACAAAGTTATGCAGTGATTTAAACACCTTCTCAAAATTCACCTGAGGTGGAAGCTTCCTTCTGCTTCAAATATATTTCAAATAGAAAATATATTGCTGCTTCAAGGGCAAATAAAGAGAGGCTGGAGACAAATGTCTTTCCACCATGTACTGCAGTTGAAATCCAATTAATCCATTCAGGAAATGATAGAAAATAAGCTTTCACACAGGAAGTGATGTTCATACAAATTGAACTACACCAGAACAATAAGAATTAAACCTGGGTCTCAGGAATGTTAGTCCCGTAGCTTAACAACTGTGCCACCACTGTACCAAGGCCCAACTCTGCCCTGTCCAAGCAGTGTCCATATCTAGCATTACCCTGATAGAGAAATGCCTGACTCCCCTCCTCCACCACCAATCATCTCCTTGAACACTTCACCACAGTTTCTTCTGGCTTTCAGTCTCAAAGGTTACAACAAACGTAATGCTTATGATCCACTGTCCAGTGACCTTTGTAACATTCCCTGCCCCACCCAAACTGGGATTCATGCAAGGGATGCCTTCCTTTGATTTTTCTCCAAACTACCCACTATCACACATGTCCCACACTCACTTTGTCAATAAGACCATAAAACTAGAAGTAATAGGAGCAGAATTAGAGCATCTTGCCCACTGAATCTGCTCCACCATTCCATCATGGCTGATTCATTATCTCTCTCAACCCCATTCTCCTGCCTTCTCCCCTTAACCTTTGATGCCCTGACTAATCAAGAACCTATCAACTTATCAACTTCCATTTTAAACATACAAAATGACTTGGCCGCCACAGCTGTCTGTGGCAATGAATTCCACAGATTCACCAACCTCTGCCTATTGCAATTCCTCTTCACCTCTGCTCTAAAGGCATGTCCTTGTATTCTGTGCTCTCTAGTCCTAAGCTCCCCCACTGTAGGAAACATTTGTTCCATCTCCATTCTATCTATGCCTTTCATTATTCAACAGGTTTCAAAGGTTCTCCTCCCCCCCCCCCCCCCCGCATTCTAAACTCCAGTGAGAACAGGCCCAGAATCATCAAACACTCCTCATATGCTAACCTTCTCATTCCCAGGATCATTCTCGTGAACCTCCTTGGGACCTACTCCACTGCTAACACTTTGTTTCTTAGGTAAAGGGCCCAAACCTGCTCACAATATTCCAAGTGTGGTCGGATCAGTTCTTAAAAAGCATCAGTATTATACCCCCCTTTAGTGCAAAAGACCACACTCTACCAAACTGTTGAGCATCATGAGATAAGGATTAGGGCTCGTATGAACGTAGTTCTTTTTTTTGCCTTGTTGAAGAATTCAGAAACAAGCCATGCATCTCCCAAGACAGTGAAGATTGGCAACCAGCATAAATGAGACAATGAATCAGATTTCAGGGAACAACCTGTTTCCCACGAAGACAACACAGCAGTAAGCTCACTGATAACAACACTCAATCTCGTCAATGGATCTTCTTGTGACTTTCAATTTCTCAAGCAATTAACTTGAAATAAAGCCATTTCAGTTCCCAGCATGTTTTCAATCAAGACACCCCTGGATGTATATGAGAAAGTTAGGTTAAGAACCAAGATGGGGGGGTTGGAACAGGAGTCCAGAACGAATCCGGAGACAATATTAGGGGGTAAACAGGACAAAGGATGGCACAGTAGAGCAGCCGTTAGCATAACACTATTACAGTGCCAGTGACCTGTGTTCAATTCCCACTGCTGCCGGGAAGGAGTTTGTACGTTCTCCCATGATCACATGGGTTTACTCATGGGTTGGTGAGTTAATTGCTCACGTAGACATGTTTGTTTGTTTGTTTGTTTGTTTATTTATTGAGATACAGCGTGGAAAAGGCTCTTCTGGTCCCTCCAGCTGCACTGCCCAGCAACTCTCAGATTCATTCCTCGCCTAATCACTGGACAATTTACAATAACCAAATTAGCCTACCGACCAATATGGCTTTGGACTGTGGATGAAAACCAAAGCACCCAGCGGAAATGCACACTGTCATGGGGAGAATGTACAAACTCCTTATAGGCAGTGGCGGGAATTGAACCCGGATCACCTATACAGTAAAGTGGTGTGCTAATCGCTGTGCTACCATGCTACCCATTTGGGTGGTGCGGGCCTGTGGGCTGGAAAGGCCTGTATCTCTAAATAAGACAGCTCTTTCAAGTTAACAAAATACTTTATTTGACCAGGAAGGAAGAGTGTAAGCAATAAAACTTTATGGTTCGTAAATTCTGTAGTGTAAACTATAAAGGGAAAAAGACACAAACAAATGTAGCACTCATGTGGCATCCTGATAGGGATCCAGTGTGAATAACTTCACTCTCCTCACTGCTGAACTGATTCCATAGCCTATTGATACAATATGAAGGACTCCACCTCATGTTCTCAGTATTATTTATTATGTTTTTAATTTATTGTTGGCACAATTTGCCGCCTTCTGCAGATTGGATCCTTGTCAATGTTGTCTATGGTTTTTCATAAGCTCTATTCTAATTTTTTTAATTTTCCTATGGATGCCTGCAAGAAAATGAATCTCAAAGTAGTATATGGTGACGTATATGTAATTAGATAATAAATTTACTTTGAACATTTAACTTTGAGACGATGCCTGTTTCATCATTCCAGGGGCTTCCCCACCTGACTTAGCCCCATCATGTACAGCAGTAAAAGCTCAGACATGGTCCTTCCCCACAGAGCCTTAGTGTTGGCTTCACTGAGTTCCAGTGCGTTCTGCTGCCAAGGAGTTTGGGTGCCCCAGCTAGAACAGGATTCTGTTGACATAATGTGATCCCACCCACCATCTCAAAATGGTATCAGATCCTCTTTAAGGAGCAACAGGCCATTTCCTTGCCCTACTGGCTTGTCATCTTTGTGTCACACATGCAAAGGAGGAGGTTGTTGTTGAGATGAAGCCCTGTCTGTCACTCAGAGTTAACAGATACCAAGTTTATACCAAATTATTCATTAATTAAGATAATAAGTGATTTGGCAACTCTCTCATATTTCTTCCATACTATCCAGGTCCACAACTCTACGCAGAAACAAAGTGACCTATTGCCATTTTCCTCCACCTCACCATGTGAAACAGCTGTCTCAGGGGTGGCCCAGCCCAGTCTCCGATCCAGTTTGAAAGGCAAGACCAGGTTAATAAACAAGCCCAGTGTCAGAACCAGACCTTTGCTCAAGGAAGCCTGGTTACCTTGGGAAAAGCACTCATGAGGTCTGATGTAACTGAATTCTGAATCCTCCATGTTTCAGGTGGCACTGTCTGACTGGATGCAGAAGGCACTGGACGCTGAGGTGAGCGACTGGCACAGTGAAGGGGGGCCAGAGTCTGACCACGAGGGCTACTATCACACCAGCCTGCCGGCCGTCGTGACTCAGGTCAGTGGAACGGCGACATCGTACCGGTGCACATGCTGTGGCGGTCCAAGGACCTTGGGCGTGTTGGACTAGGGACTAAATTATTACTGATTCTCACTTCTTTTTGTAGTTTAACTTTCTTTATGCTTGCTTATATGTTGGTATAACCACCTGTTTGTCCAAAAATATTCAGTGGATTTTCAGTCATTTGTAGTATAGCTGGTTCTGTATTTTATGTAGTTTTTTTGTCTGTAAATCAGTGTCACGCCAGCATAAATTGAATTGTCTCATAGGCTGTTCTTATATAAAAAAAATCCCCTTGTCACTCCAACTGGAACAGCTTTCAGTATAAAGAAGGATCACCAGGAAGGTTCTTTGTTAAAGTGAGTTCATTAAAGGTAAAGTTAGTTATAAACACAAGAGATTCTGCAGATACTGGAAATCCACAGTAACACACACAAAATACTGGAGGAACTCAGCAGTTCAGGCAGCATCTCCGAAGGGAATAAAGAGTCAACATTTCAGGCTGAGACCTTTCTTCAGGACTGGAAAGGAAGTGAGAAGAAGCCAGAATAAGAAGGTTGGGGGGGAACGGAAAGAGTATAAACTGGCAGGCGATAGGTGAGACCAGGTGGGGGATGGGGAGGTGGTTAAAAGCTGGGAGGGTCTTCCTCTCTTTTTACATTCCCTATTCTGGTTACCCTCTCACTCAATCTCCTCTCCTCAGCTGCCCTCATTTCTCTCTGGTGCCTCTCCTCGTACCCTTTGGTCCTTGGTCCACTTCCCTCTCATATCAAATTGTTTCTTCTTCAGCCTTTTACCTCTTTCACCTATCACCTCCCAGCTTCGTCCTTCATCCCCCTTCCCCCACTTTCTCCCTCACCTGGTTTCACCTTTCACCTGTCAACTTGTATTCCTTCCCTTACCTTACCTTCTTATTCTGGCCTCTGTCTCTTTCTTTTCCAGTCCTGATGAAGGGTTTCGTCCTAACATATCAATTGTTCATTCCCCTCCATAGGTTCTGTCTGATAGAGTTTGTTACCTGCTGCTGTTATTTGCTCGCACTGCTTTACTGTTATGAACATCTAATAACAAAATGAGCATCTCTTTCTGGGCTTGAGAAGAATCTGTTGGACAGTGTCATCTCCAGATCCAACAGCTGTCAACTGCTGCTTGCTGCACTCTCACCATCTACTAGTGTCGCAGGGCTGGAACACCTGCTTCCAGCCAGCAGTTATCAAGTGACCCTATCTTCCTCATGGGTCAACTCAACTTCCAGCTCCATGTCCATTTGTGGCACTGGAGCACCCAGAGAGACCCTCAGAACATGCAAACTTGATTGAATGCCAGAGCAGACTCAATGGGCTGAAAGGCCTAATACTGCTCCTACATCGTATGGTCTAACTCCACACTGATGGCACCCGAGATCGAACCTGCATCGCCGAAGTAGTGATTCAACTGGCTGTGCTGCTCGGCTGCTCTGTGGGTGAGCCCTGAAGTTTTGCCATCGCTCACAATCTGCTGCAGCCAACAGGCCTCGAAGCCGGTTGGTCACACAGGGATGCTGACACAGCTCATGAAGGATGTCAAATGATGTGTTGGAATGTACCCTGTGCATTCTTGCCTTGAGCATCAAACTTTTTCCTCTCCCATCCAGATGCTGGAAGAGAACGTCCAGGTGGCGATGATGATTGGTGACCACCTAAGGGACCAAATGATTGTGATGGCTTTGCAGGAGCTCGAGTCCTTCCTGTACAGGTAACTTCCATAAGGTCAATGGAGGGAGGAGTCACATGTTCTCCACTGCTGCCAACTCGCACAGTGATGAGGAAACCATGGAGTGTATTCTGTCAAGTTAAATTTACTATCAAAATATATCATGTCACCATTTAATCTCTTGTAGGCATTTACAGGAAAATAAAGAAATACAATAGAATTTATAAAAATCTGTTATTTGTTTATGTACAGATTTTTATAAATTCTGTTGTATTGTACTGACAAACAACAAAGGAAGACAAATTGGGAAAATGAAATAAATAATAATGAGAACTTTAAAGTGAATCTGTAGGTTGTGGGATCAGTTCAGAGTTGAGGTGAGTAAAGTTATCCACACCAGTTCAGGAGCTGAATGGTTGTAGGGTAATAATTGTTTCAGAACTTGGCGGTGTGGGACGTAAGGCTCCTGTACCTCCTACATAATGGTGGTAGAGAAAAGAAGGCATGACCTGGACGGTGGGTGTCCTTGATGATGGATGCTGCTTTCCTATGGCAGTGCTCTTTGCAGATACCTCCCATCCTGATCCATTGTACTTTACGGACCTGATGTATATTTTAGGTTCCGGGAGGCTGTCATCAGCTATGGGAGGGAACGGAATAAGGATACCCAGCCTAAGCATTACATGCTGAATCTCCTGGCTACCGTCAACAACTGTATCGCATTCAGGTATGAGGAGATTTCTCAGTTACTGTCTGTACATCAGATCACTGGCAGAAGGGAATGTAACAAGCATTTCTTACAACGCAGAGTGCAGGATGAATGTACAATGAAGCTGGTGTCTGGGTCCATGTTTGCATGCGTGCACTATTAGACTTCACCCTCTTCCCAGCCTTGATCCAAGAGTATCTAGCACTAAAACATAGAACACTACAGCACACTATAGGACTTTTATTCCACAATTTTGTGCCAAGTGTGGTCTAACCAGGGCTTAATAGAGCTGCAGCATTATCTCATGGCTCTTGAACTCAGTCCTCCGACTAATGAAGGACAATAGACCAGAGCTTGGGATTTGAGCTGGGGTGATATTGATCAAGGTCCATAGAAACAAGTGTCTTGGCAGAAGGGGAGGACTGAACCTGCCCTATTGGCTGGATGAACAAGAAAAGTGGTTTGGAGGAGGAGGAAACAGATTGTTTCATTTGGGCATGGGTTGAGTGACGTTGTCCCCCTTGTGTTTCAGGAAATCAGTTCAATGGCTGCAGCAGCAAAGCGACGGAGCATCCCACAATGACTGCTGCTTAAAAGCTGCTCACACCGTTGACGTGGCCGTGGATCGAGCCATGAAGAAGAGCTGCAGGCTACTGATAGATGAAATGCTCCTGGAGCTGCAGGTACTCAACTGAGCGTTGCTTACTCACTGAAGAACTGGAGTGAGCGGGAACACCAGTTTAATAAGCAGGGATTGTAAGTGCTAATACTGGATCACTTCAGGCAATCAGAACAGCAAGCTGTGGGTTCATATCCGAAACAGACAACTTAAGATTTACAATTCTGTAAAGAGTTTACAATTCTGGCATCAAAAACCTATTTACTTCAGGGAAGTAAACTTTTGATCTTCTTCAGACTGAATCACAGAGCACTACAGCACAGAAACTGGCCCTTCAGCCCATCTGGTCCATGTTGTACAATTATTATACCAAGTCTCATCAATCCACTCTTGGACCATAGCCTTCCATATCTCTCCCATCCATATACCTATCCAAATCTTAAATATTGATATCAAGCCCACATCCACGACTTCTACTGGCAGCTTATTCCACACTCACACCACCCTCTGAGTGAAGAAGTTCCCTCTCATGTTCCCATTAAATATTTCACCTTTCACCCTTAACCTATGACCTCTAGTTCTGGTCTCACACAACTACAGTGGAAAATGACTGCTTGCATTTACTGCATACCCCTCATAATTTTGAATACCTCTATCAAATCACACTTTCATTCTCCTACGCTCCAAGGAATAAAGTCCTAATCTATTCAACCTTTCCCTGTAACTCAGGTCCTCAAGTCCTGGCAACATCCTTGTAAATTTTCTCTTTCAATCTTATCAATAATTTTCCTGTAGGCAGGTGAACAGAACTCCACACAATGCTCCCAATTAGGCCTCACCAACATGAATCCTGTCCCATAGCAAGTTGGCAGACTATTGTCTCCCCTCTGAAACTGGCTGATGAAATTCAGTAACTGGTGGAGTACTGTAAAACCAACCCATGTTTTATCAGCCTTATGCAAATTTGGATAGAGACCAGGGATGGTTAAAAATAGGGGAATATCCTATTTATCTGATCAAAGGTCTTTCATGTCCATTGTGCAGTCTTGAATCTCATTATTTAAAGTGTATTTTGGCATTAGTTGTCGGGTGTTAAACTCACTGGGAACACTCTCTTTAGCCTCATTTCCTTACGTTGATGTCTGGGTCCTGGCTCTCTGGTTCCAAGTTCATTGACTCCGCCTGCAGTGTTTTGGATACATACTACAGTTATTTCATCTGCATCAGGGAGCCCATCTTCCAGGTGAGAATTGAGCTCTGTCATTTGCTCAGTGTCCGCCTTCTGCCCATTTCTAATGTGACCCAGCAAGAAGTTTAATGAGTTGTTGTAAAGGGACAGGAAGCGGGATGCTTGAGTAATCCAACTATGAACCAATAGCAACTTCCTTTGTTTATTTATTTAGAGATGCAGCATGGTAACAGGTCCTTTTGGTCCAATGAGCCCATGCTGTCCAATTACACCCATATGACCAACTAACCTACGAACCCAAAAACCTTTGGAAAGTTGGAGGAAACCAGAGCGCCCGGAGGAACCCCAGGCAGTCACGGGGAGTACATACAAGCTCCCTACAGACAGCGGTGGGAAATGAAACCGGGCTACTGGTGCTGTAATTGCGTTATGTTAACCACTCATTTTCTTTATTTTATTTTGACATGGAACATTTAACTGTTTCTCTTTCCACAGATACCCCAGTCTGCTGGTGTAGCATTTCCAGCATTTCCTATTTTTATTTCAGATTTTCTGCTGTTCTTTTGATTATTATTTTATATCCATCCCCATTTTGATTTTACTATGGATGTTAAATGGTGAAGGGGAAGCCCATGATTGTCAGTAGCCTTTGTGCATTTGAGATTGTTTAATGTCATTTCCAGTACACAAGTATAAAGGAAAACAAAATAATTATTACTCCGGATCTGATGAAGAACAAAGGAAACACAATGAG
Source organism: Hypanus sabinus (assembly GCF_030144855.1). Classification (NCBI taxonomy): domain Eukaryota; kingdom Metazoa; phylum Chordata; class Chondrichthyes; order Myliobatiformes; family Dasyatidae; genus Hypanus; species Hypanus sabinus. Next base: position 11,333,216 of record NC_082722.1, on the reverse strand, counting down.
ATAAAGAACACAATTAAAAAACACAATAAATATAAATCCATAAGATACCTTATGTACATAGATTGATTGTATATACATTTAGTGACTGTAGGTACAGGAGTTTCTGTACTTAAGGTGACTGACTGGAAATGATAAAGTAGTGGTGGAGGATGTGTTAGTGGGTGGAGCTGTTGATCAGCCTTACTGCCTGGGGAAAGTAACTGTTTTTGAGACCGATGGTCCTGGCATGGATGCTACATAGTCTCCTCCCTAATGTAAATTGGGACAAACAGTCCATGAGCAGGGTGGGTGGGCTCCATCATGATATCCTTTGTCCAGCACCTTTCTGTATATATGTCCTTGATGGTGGGTAGGCTGCTGTTGGTGATGCATTGGGCAGTTTTGACTGCTCATTGTAGAGCCTTCCTACCCATTGCCATGCAGCTTCTGTACTCTACGGTGAGGCAGCTTGTTCGGATGCTCTCTACTGAGCATCTGCAGAAGGTGATGTGCATTCTACTTTAATTTCCTTTCAATCTTTATGATTCAGTGGATTCGCAATGCAAGTGTGTGAGTATGTAAAAGGCAAGTCAGTTTATGAGGGACTCGCTGGGGCTCAGAGACGATGAGGCCATAGAGCCCAGACACTAATACCCATCATCCCCATTGTCATGCTGTTGTTACAGCCAGCTGACAACAAGCTAGGATTAAAAAATAGAAAAGTAAAGGGGATACCCACTGGTTGGGTAGAGTCTGTGGGAAGAGAAGCAGAGTTAATGTCTCAGGTCACACAGCATGAAAACTGGCTTTTCAGCTCAATTGTCCATGCCAACCAATATGTGTGTTTGAGCAGGTCCCATTTGCTGGTATTTGACCCATTTCCCTCTGCGCCATTCTTATCAGTGTGCCTGTCCAAGTGTCTTGCCACGTTTTATTGGCACCCCACCTATACCACTTCCTCCTGGTTATTTCTTCCAAACATCCAGCACACTCTGTGTGAAGAGGGTTCCCCTCAGGTCCCATTTAAAGCCTTCCTCTCCCACTTTAAACCTATGTACTCAAGGTTCTGACTCCCCTACCATGGAAAGAGGACTGTGACCACCACCTTATCTATCCTCCTCATGAGTTTGTTGATGTCTGCAAGACTGAAGAACTTTCATCAGAGCTGGGAAGGCAATAAAAGAAGCTGGGGGCTGGGGGACATCTCTGATAGGGCAACCTTAGAGATAAGCTGCAGGCAAGGTCAGTGGGTGACTGGGAGAAGTCAGAGGGTGAGAATGTAAACAAGTAATGTAGGAGCTGTGAGAAACAATGTAAGTGGACAGTGACCCCAGGGATGGTCTGCATCCTGAGCCATGTATCCACATAACGGGGTACTCTAATTCATTGGGTATTGATGATTCCCTACTGAGGGTAAGAGAGGGTGATTCACTAAGAAGCAGAGCTATAATGGAAAGGGAAAGTAGTGGCAAAGTTGCATATTCCCGGGTGTCATGATGAAGTCTCCGTGCTGTGTTGACCCCACAGTTCATGCTGGTCGAGGGCCTTCGTATGGTGGTCGTTGAATACTTACGCAGGCTAATGCTGAAGAAGATTGTCTGCAAGAACCCTGCTGAGCGGGAGAAGATGGCACACAGAATGTCACACGATGCCACACAGCTGCAAGAACTTTTCTGTAATCTGGTGAGTGACCTACAGTCATAACGTTTGTTAAATTCCAAAGCACTTACCTGTGTTGTCCTTCATTCAGCTTTTGTGCCATTTGTTGCATGTTTATGTGGGTTGGAGCATTGGTCATGTGCTTAGGGAATAACTGTTGATGCTCAGTCCCCAACCATAAGCTTGTCAGGGTAAGTGTAGATGGAAAGAATTCACATGGAATCCAGGGTTTGTGTTCATAACAGACTCTCTCATTATTACAAGCTGACGTCAATTGGGGAGTCACTCATCCAAGAAAGAATGCTCCCGGATCCAAAGTTTCTATTATTCTTATAGTATTTATCTACTTTTCTCCCACTGTCTCTACTTCACATGTGCTGTGTATACATTGAGTGAGGTAAGCCCTTCTGCAGTGTCAAGCGTTAGCACCAAATTTTGATGTGGGATATGTGCAGTTCCACTTTTACCTGATGAGTACAATGGCTGGCTTCCATCTTGGAGTTTTAAGAAGCCATTGCTAGGCTATTAACCAGCCATAAGTTTACTCTTGTGCCGTGATGAGGCCATCCCGAGGATGGAGGAGAAACACCTTGTATTTCAGCTTGGTAGCCTCCAAATTGGTGGCATGAATATCAATTTCCCCTTCTGGTAAAAAAAATTTTGATCCCCCCCCCATTCTTCTTCTATTCCCCACTCTGACATTTTACCTCTTCTCACCTGTCTATCACTTGCCCCTGGTTCCCCTCATCCTTCTCTACTCCTATGGTCCAATCTCTCCAGTGTTCCCTCTCATATGCAATGACCAGGTGCGGAAAAATCTTGTGTTCTGCAATGTTTTGCCTGGTTACAACAACTCGTGCTCACTGCATTTTATATATAGAGGTATTCATTTTGACAGCAACAAACACATCAATAAGAACTTTGATCTCCTTGGGGTTTGATCGTTTTCACTCTCATTCATCTGCACTCTCATAAAACATACATAGCAGGTCATGAAGGATTTTCTTGCAGAGCTTTTGCACACCATCCATGTGTGATTTCCTTGCTAAATGATGCTTCAAAAAGTCAAGTTTCCAAATATCACTCCACTTTGAGTGATGTTTGAGAGCACTTTGAGAGGCCCCACAATTACTAAACCATCAATTATTGTTTTAAGATCCATTCGGTTTACTGATGCCCTTCATGGGAGGAAATCTGCTCTCCCTACCTAGACTAACCAATATGAGTCAGAACTATAAATATCTATACAAATACTTGAGTCACAAAGGCAAAGAGAGCAATTGGACCTTATGCAAGTGAAGATGAATGCAGATGGCCATTGCGGGCCAAAGGACTCATTTCTGTACTCTACCAATCTATGACTCCAACTGTACCTTCCACACCTTTGACATTCTCCCCTTTCATTCAGTATGGAGACTATTCCTGTCTATGGAATCATTAAAATGTTGCCACTGCTTATTAACCAGCAACCTTTAGGGTCATTGAGTACTAAAGTTCAAGGTAGAGTAAATTCATTATCAAAGTACATACATATCATCATATACAACCCTGAGATTGATTTTCTGTGTGCATACTCTTAACTATAAAAGATCAGAGTGCAGAAGATAACAAACTGTGCAAATGTAAAATATAAATAAATAGCAATAAATAACAGGAACATGAGATAACATCATAAAGAATCCTTAAAATGAAATCATTGGTTGTGAGAACATCTCAATGGATAGGCAAGTGAGTGTAGTTATCTCCTTTTATTCAAGAGCCTAATGGTTAAGGGATAGTAACTGTTCTTGAACCTGGTGGTGTGAGTCCTGAGACTCTCATACCTTCTACCTGATAGCAGCGAGAATAAAGGATAACCTGGTTGGTGAGGATCTGATTATGGATGCTGCTTTCTTATGAGTGTTTCATGTAGATTTTCTCAATGGATTGGAGGGCTATGCACAGAAACAGGCCCTTTTGTCATAAGGAGGGCATGGAGACTGGACCCAAATGCAGGACACAGACACTGAAGTACTAAGAACAGGACTGGGCAAAGCTAGAGGACAGGACAAGTCACGGAGACCATGGCATTCGTGGAGATCTTGGAGTTCAAGGAGATCTTGGAGTCCTAGGAGACCTTGAGGTTTGGCTTGAGGCTAGCCTCCTGGATGGGCCGCGGAACTCCTGGGCAGTTCACAGAATTCCCGGACAGGACGCAGAGGCCTGGGCAGTTCGCAGAACTCCTGGGCAGGATGCGGAGCGCAACCCAACAGAGGCAAGGAACAGGAAGGGACAGAACCAACTGCAGGGCAACGGCAATCTGGCCTGGCTTACCCAACAGAGGCAAGGGACAGGAAGGGACAGAACCAACTGCAGGGCAACGGCAATCTGGCCTGGCTTACCCAACAGAGGCAAGGGACAGGAAGGGAGCTTGGTCTGGGGTGGCTCCAAGACTCAAGGCAGCAGGAAGACTTGGGCAGGCTACAGAACAGCCAAGTCCATACCTCACTCAAAGAACTCATCTTTCAACAGTGGGTACTCCCAGCAGAACAACAACCCCCAACTATGCTCAATCCCAGAGCCACTTATATTCACAGCCAACTGATGAGCTTCAGGTGCAGATGCTTGAGCCCAACTGAACCAAGATGAGCCTCAGGTGCAAGTGCCTGAGACCAAGCCGAAGCGAGGGACAGTTGGAGGACCCAGAGTCCGGAGTCTGCGGACCGGACCGTGACACCTTTAGCCTATCTAGACCATGCTGACCTGATCTTTTGCCTAGTTCCATCTGCTTGCACCTGGACCATATCCCTCTGAAACCCTCTCATCCAAACTTCTTTTAAATGTTACAATTGAACACACATCTGCTATATCCACATTCCACCACCCTCTGTGAAGACGTTTCACTTCAAATTTCACATTTCACCCTAATTATGACCACTAGTTTTAGTCTCACCCAACCTGAGAGGAATAAACCTGCATGCATCCACCACATCTGTATCCCATATAATTTTGTATACCTCTGTCAAATCTCTCCTCATTCCCCCGCACTCCAGGAAATAAAGTCAAACTTTCAACCTTTCCCTGTAATTCAGATCCTCAGCTTCCAGCAACACCCTTGTAAATTTCCCATTTTATTACATACTTGTAAATTTTCTTCAATTTTGTGTGCATTCTGTTGGGTTTGAATTTGCAGTTCCTTCCACAGAGAACATACAGGTCTGTAGGGTAATGTAATTGGGAAAAAGGTACATAATTCATAACCACTGACATTGAGTTGGGGTTTCTCTTTAATAGGCTGATCTGACGATGATTTTGTTACATATGGATTTTTTAGCACATTTTGTGTTCAGATTTAGGAGTTCAATAAAATGTGTTATGGATTTCATTGAACATAAAACACCTTACTTGGTTTTATTTCTGAAAACCTATGTTGTTGACCCCAATGCTCTGGGACAGTTATTGAACATGTTGGCCAACACAGTCACTTTGAAACTGACAGAGTTTTGAGAGCAAAATGCTGTCATTTGGCTTGTACAAGATGAGGCCAAATTCTCACTTTGAGAAATTTCCACCAACAGCACCAAATTCTATGTGGTAGCATCATTCAACAATCCCTCAGCTGCAAGTATTGTGTCTGCTAGAACACCTCCTTGAACAAGATAAACACTGATCCCTCAAAACTCACCTTTTACAGACTTTTACAGCACACCTAACAATTGCTTTTTAAAGAACTCTTCATGCAACAAATGCCTGGTCAAGTTTGCATAGCCTTCGCTAATGCTACAAGGTGCTTGTTAAGATGACTGATAGTCCACATTCAGCTAGGCTGCAGTGCATCATTCCTCCTCTTTCCTCTACCTCAATAAGCCCAGTCAGCAAGGCCCCCAACATAAGGACACCTGTGCCTGCAAAACAGATGGAAAAGAGCCAGGCCTGTGTTCTTACGTGCTTGCTTTGGTACAAACACTAGGAAGTGCTGACTGCCTTGCTGCTTCAGCACTCCCAGCGCATTGGGACATCAGAGATTTCAGCTGCCAGGGTCTTCTACTGTTGATGAGAAGGCAAAGAGTGATGAAACCTCGCAGGAGGCCAGCAATGGCAGCAAGATCCAGACTTACGGGACACAACAGGTGATGTTCTGCTTCAAAGGCAACGTTACTTATGTGACTTTGTCCTGGCTGAAGTGGCAAGACCTCTCCTCGGTGTGGATTTCCTGTTGATCTTAAGAACTGCCAGCTTGTTGATGTCAAGGACTTTGGGTTGTTATCCTGCTCTGCCAGTAAGTTTCCCACAGCAATCCTGTCAAGCACATAAAACAACACATGTGAGTTTACTCAACTGTTGGGCGAACTCCCAGACTTCACCAAGCCCATATCGTCCACTACAGTCACAAAACAACCTCTCCCTCAATGTCACAAGAATAAAGGAGTTGGTTGTGGACTACAGGAGGAATGGAGACAGACCCCTATTGACATCAATGGATCTGGTGGTTGAGACGGTGAACAGCTTTAAGTTCCTCAGCATCACCGAGGACCTCACATGGCTGTACATACCAGCTGTGTGGTGAAAATAGCACAACAGCACCTCTTTCACCTCAGATAGTTGAAGAAATTTGGCATGAGTTCCCAAATCCCAAGGACATTCTACAGGGGTGCAATTGTGAGCATCCAGATTAGCTGTATCACTGCCTGGTATGGGAACTGTACTTCCTTCAATCACAGGACTCTGCAGAGAGTGGTGTGGACAGCCCAGCACATCTGTAGATGTGAACATCCCTCTATTCAGGACGTTTACAGAGCCAGTTGTGTAAAAAGGGCCCGAAGGATCATTGGGGACCTGAGTCATCCCAACCACAAACTGTTCCAGCTGCTTCCATCTGGGAAATGGTACCAGAGCATAAAAGCCAGGACCAAAAGATCATAAGACATAGCAGCAGAATTAGGCCATCTAGCCCATCGAGTCTGCTCCGCCATTCAATCATGGCTGATCCTTTTTTCTATCTCCTCCTTAAGCCCAGTTCCTGGCCTTTTCCCCATAACCTTTGATGCCATATCCAATCAAGAACCTATCAATCTATGCCTTAAGTACACTCAACAACCTGGCCTCCATAGCTGTATGTGGCAACAAGTTCCTCAAATTCACCACCCTTTGGCTAAAGAAATGTTTTCACATCTCTGTTTTGAAAGGGTCCCCCTCTACCCTGAGGATCTGCCCTCGTGTCCTAGATTCTCCTACCATAGGAAACATCCTTTCCATATCTATTCTGTCTAGGCCATTCAACATTTGAAAGGTTTCAATGAGATCCCCTCTTGTCATTCTGAATTCCAGTGAGTACAGACCTAGAGCCTTCAAACATTCCTCGTATGATAACCTTTTCATTCCTGGAATCATCCTTGTGAACCTCCTCTGGACCTTTTCCAATGCCATCACTTTTCTAAGGTGAGAGGCCCAAAACTGTTCACAATACTCAAGGTGAGGCCTCACCAGTGCCTTATAAAGCCTCAGCATCACATCTTTGCTTTTGTATTCCAGACCTCTTGAAATGAATGCTAACATGTCATTTGCCTTCCTCACCACCGACTCAACCTGCAAATTAACCTTCAGGGTGTTCTGCATAAGGACTCCCAAGTCCCTCTGCATCTCAGATTCCTGGATTTTCTCCCCATTTAGAAAATAGTCTGCACACTTATTTCTACCACCAAAGTGCATGACCATGCTTTTCCAACATCCCACCAGGCCATCAGACTGATTAATTCATGCTGATACAATTGTATTTCTATGCTATATTGACTGCCCTGTTGTACATACTATTTATTACAAATTACAATAAATTGCACATTGCACATCAGAATCAGAATTAGGTTTATTATCACCGGCATGTGTTAACTTAATTTGCTAACTTAGCAGCAGCAGTTCAATGCAATTACATACTATAGAAGGCGGAAAATACATAAATAAATAAATTGCAGTTTCTGTATATTGAAGATTAAAAATCGTCAAAATCAGAAATAATATGTACTGAAAAAGTGAGGTAGCGTTCATGGGATTCAATGTCCATTTAGGAATCGGATGGCAGAGGGGAAGAAGCTGTACCTGAATCACTGAGTGTGTGCCTTCAGGCTTCTGTACCTCCTCCCTGATGAGAAAAGGACATGCCCTGGGTGCCAGAGGTCCTTAATAATGGACACTGCCTTTCAGAGACACCATTCCCTAAAGATGTCCTGGGTACTTTGTAGGCTAGTACCCGAGATGGAGCTGACTAATTTTACAACCCTCTGCAGCTTCTTTCAGACCTGTGCAGTAGCCCCCCACTATCTGATGCAGCCTGTCAGAATGCTCTCCACAGTACATTTATAGAAGTTTTTGAGTGTTTTTGTTTACATACCAAATCTCTTCAAACTCCTAATGAAGTATAGTGGCTGTCTTGCCTTCTTTATAGCTGCATCGATATGTTTCTTCGAATGAGGTTGGAGGCAACTGAGAAGAATGAGAACAGGATACTAAACTAGACCAATTGCAAATAAGAGAAAACCCACAGATGCTGGAAATCCAAATATCCAGTCAACTATTTTCCATAGATGTTGTCTGGTCCATTGAGTTCCTCCACCATTTTTTGTGTGTTACTAAACTAGACACTAGATGATATTCCAAGTAGAGCTGATGATTGAGGACTGAACCTCAGAGAGACAATGTTGGTAGTCAAGGGTAAGAGCTGGATCCAAGATGTCCCTTTCAGAAACCCAGCGCCTTTCCTTTGGTCCAAATCCTTTCCAGTCCATGAGGAACTGTCAAACTCCCCGAACAGTTCATGAGTCCAGAATTCTTTTTATGGTGAAGACCTGTTCCCCATTGATAAATCTGGGTGACAGTGGGATTGATTGTGGTGGGCTAAAGGACTGGTGTCCACAGGTTTTAATTTAGAAATGTGGAAAGTGGAATTGATCTTGAGGGTCTTGGGGAGCTGCAAGGTGTAAGCCACTGGGTTTGCTTTCTTGAGAACCTTGAAGGATCCAATAAACTTGGGTGCCAACTTCCTAGACTCCACCAGGAGAGGCAAATCCTGAATAGACAACCAGACCTGGTTCCCAGGCTGTAACGTTGGTCCCTGTCTTCTCCTGTGGTTAGCCTTTATTTCAGCCTTTGGGTAGAGGCCAACAAAATCTCCCTTACCCCAGTCCATTTTACTTGTAGCATCAGACAAGATCTTCAGCCGCAGGGACCCCAACCTCAGCCTGCTGCTCAGAAAAGAGAGACAGAGAATATCAAAATTGGCATTCAAACTGGTACAACCCATCTGCAGAATGCAGTAAAGTGTGAGCAACCTCTGCCCACATCAAATAGTTGCACCACTCATCTGAATTTTCTGAGGCCAGGCACCTTATGGTTCATTCCGTATCCTGGTTCACCCATTCCATCTGGCCATTGGACTGCAGGTGAAACCCAGAGGAAAGACTTGCTGTTGCCCCAATCAGTGCACAGAACACCCTCCATAAATGTGATGCAAATTGAGGACCGTGATCCAAGACAGCTTGACATGAAGTCCATCATCTAGAAGCCTCTTTTGATATCTCTGACATGAGCGACACTCTCATCCATAGGCTTCAAGAAGATTAAAATATCATCCAAGAAGACAAAGGCGTATTTATGGAAAGCATTCCAGAGCACATCTGGAAAACTGCTGGCGTGTTCACGAGGTCGAAGGACATGACCAGATACTTAGAGTGCCCTGTCAGTGTGTCTAATGTAGTTTTCCACTCATCCTGCTTATTCATAGTAATAGCAGCAAACTTGACCCCAACACAGGGACTTCTCATCAGCGGAGAGTCTTGTGCAGCCGATTTGCTTGGGCTCAACAAGACCCCGAGCAGGAGATGGACTGGACATTGTCCAGATCAGGAAGTGGAACTGTGATACATTGAGGCTGGGCTCAGGCTCGCCCCCTTCAACCTTTTAAGGTAGCCCACTTTTCCTCCACCAAGCGATTATCGAGGCCTCCCTGTTCCAGCCATTCTCTTCGGCCAAAGTCTGAAACTCAATAGCTTAGTTGGCTGCTGACCAACTGCCCTGGCACACCTTCATCAGACGGTCCGAGGTTCTGTTTGCTCCTGATAGATAATGGAACACTTTCTTCATGGTGACCATGAACTCTTCCAAACCCGAGAAAGTCTCCAGCCTCTGCTCCCAATGCCCCTTGGCCCATGCCAGTGCTCTCCTGGTCAGGAGAGAGATCATGAAGGCCACGTTTCTGCACTCTGTAAGGAGCCGGGACAGCTGGAGTTCAAACACCAGCGAACACTGAGCGAAGAAGCCGTTGCAAGAGCCCAGGTCACCACCGAATCTCTCCAGGGTTGGAAGATGGACTGACTCTGCAGAGTGACGGACAGCCTCAACCAAGTGACTTTGGTTTCCACCTTGTGATGCTTGGTGACCTGGAGGTCGTGATTCTCCCAGCTCTGTCTAGAAATTTTCTCACTGTGGCTACCCACAGCTGATGAGAAGCTCTAAAACCCCACTAGATCCATGTTAGGCTCAATCATACTGTAACGAGAGACCTAGATGAGGGTGGTTAGGACCCAAGTGCTGGAGTAGAATTGAGACACAATATGAGACTGAAATGAGAACAGAGTACTAAACTAGACACTAGACACTCAAAAATTTCTATAGTTGTACCGTGGAGAGCATTCTGTCTGACAGGCGGCTTCACTGTCTGGTATGGAGTGGCTACTGGACCAAAAGAAGCTGCAGAAGGTTGTAAATCTAGTCAGCTGCATCTTGGGTACTAGCCTACAAAGTACCCAAGGAGCAGTGTCTCAGAAAGGCAGCGTCCATTATTAAGGACCTCCAGCACCCAGGGCATGCCCATTTTTCACTATTACCATCAGGTAGGAGGTACAGCTTGAAGGCACACGCAGTGATTCAGGAACAGCTTCTTCCCCTCTGCCATCTAATTCCTAAATGGGCATTGGATCTTTGGACACTACCTCACTTTCTTTTAATATACAGTATTTCTGTTTTTGCATTTTTAAAAGCTATTCAATATGTGTATACTGTAATTGATTGACTTGTTTATTTATTGTTAATAATTTTTTTCTCTGCTAGATTATGTATTGCATTGAACTACTGCTGCTAAGTTAGCAAATTTAACGTCATATGCCAGTGATAATAAACCTGATTCTGATTCTGATAATTCAAGTAGAGCTGATGATTTAGCACTGAACCTCAGTTCAGTTGCTATTTAATTATTAAAATCCTAGTGACAGAGCATGGCTGCTAATTAGCTGGGTGGGCTTGAATCTTTCAAAGCCAGCTATCCATATTCCAGATAGTTAGAGGATCTAAACCCCGGGGGCTTGCAAGGTTGTGCTCATGTCATAACATTGATGTTGTGAAGCTGATATCACTGCACCAAGCCCAACCAACTCATTGAAAGATGAAAAAGCAATGAAGTAGTGAATAGCTGGACTACAGATGTACACTTCAAAATAGTTTTACTGTAATTAAATAAAGAAATAATATTATTTGTAGCTTTAACTAGATTTGAATGTTTTTGTAACTATTTGTCACTGCTTTGAATTTACAGTTATTTCATTCACTGTGTATTGTAAATCAAAATTCTTTCTAGTTTTTATGCAATGGCTGGAAAAGGGAGAGGACAGTGGGGATGTGTTCTGGGATCCAAGGGGTGGTAACCCAAAAAGCTTGAGAACTTCTGTGACAGATGGAAGAGGTAAAGGCTGAAGAAAAAGGAATCTGATGGATGAAATCTGATCAAGTTTATCATCATTCAACCCTACACAGTTAAACGAAACAAAAGTGGGACAAAAGTGCAAATCACAGTACATAGAATCACATACAGCATCTAGAGTTATGATACAGCAAGTACAATCACACACAGCACCTATAGTTATGGTACAGCACATACAATCACACACAGCACCTATAGTTATGATACAGCACATACAATCACACAATAATATTAGCACAATTTGATGGTGCGTGGCATGTTGTCCTGGAGCCATGTTTCTATAAGAATAAGCTCATAGCAATTCCTCATTTCACCTTGGGGCAGTTACAGACAAAGATAATCCAGTTTGTTTCCTGGGAGCAACACTAGAGAGCAGTAACAGGAGAGCCAGCCCGCTGGGGGTAGCCTATAACCTAGCACGAATTCCATCATGCCCTCTCACACCACTCCATCACTAAGTAGCTGTAACAAGTGACACCGTCATGTTATGAAGGGTACCACATACCACTTACACTCAGTGCACAGACACTCAAGGGAGAGTTTTTCTGCTTCCAAAGAAAGAAAGCCTTGCATTTATATAGGTCCTTCAAAACTGCTAGACACCCTAAAAGCACTTTATAGGCAATAAGTATTTTATTTTTGTGATGAACTCAGCAAGGAAGGAAATGGCCAGTTAGTTTCTGTAGCAGTGATAACTATTAATTGTGAGTTGGTGGTGGTGGTGAAGGATCTGGGAGAGAAGTTTGCTCCCAAACCCTTTCCTTACTGAAGTACTGCCATGTTATCACTCACATTGAGCAGCGACACCATGCCTTCATTGGACATTTGCTCCAAAGATCTCATTTCCAGTGTAAAGGAGCTGGATTACTGAACTAGATGTTAAATTTGAGGCTTACCAGGCAAAGGTTTTAAGATGGTAAGGAAAGGCAGGGATTAACAGGGTGAACTTTGCTGACATCTCCCCTTTGCTTCTGCCTACTACAGGGACTGGGAGATGCTGATCGGCTCACCAACGTGATTTCCTCCATCTCGGAACTCATCAAGCTAACAGACAGCTCCCTGCTCAGTCTGGAGGTCTCTGGCTTGGTGGTCAATTATCCCGATATCAGGTAACTCTTCCCACCAAAGCTGCACTTCCTTCACCAGTTCATATCCAACAGTGTGGCACCGAGCATCTCAGCCACACTCCAATCCTCAGCCCACCTCCCGAACTGACTGAGATCTCTTTGTGACCTGTTTCACTATCAACAACATTAGCAACCTTGCTGTTTATGCCCTGTGCACTCATATCCAAATCATTTCCATAAATAATGAATAACAGAGGTCTCAATGCTGGCCTCTGCACCCCACCCTCCCCACCCCCACCCACTAATTACAGGTCTCCAGTCGAAGAATTGAACTGAACCTTTACCTTATCACCGAGCCAAATTTGAATCAGCCTCGCTAGTTCCCCCTAAGAACATCTGAGAACATCCATATTTGTGCAATCATGATGCAACTATGTGTCCTTCCCTTGGAAGAATGAGAGAGCATAATGCTACATCTCTCCTCTCAGACTGCAGCAGTGCCCACTGGTCATGGGGAGTGGAGAGGGGTGCAATGCTCTCATCAACACTCTTAGTACTCGTGCACTCATGTTTCATGATCTGGACATCACTGGCAAGACAGCACTTATTGCCCATCCTGGAGTGGCTATCATTTATTACTCATCCCTGAGTAGCCAGCATTTATTACTCATCCCTGAGTAGCCAGCATTTATTACTCATCCCTGAGTAGCCAGCATTTATTGGCTCTCTCTGATGAACAGAGGGCTTTGTTTGGCTGTTCAGAAGGGTATTTTAATGGTATAGGTGAGCTTGGTGTCACATATAGGCCAGACTATATAAGGGCAAAGATTTCCTCTACTAGAAGACTTTTAGTGGAGGAAATACAGTAAAACCCAGTTAATCTACCACCTTGGGGACTTTGATGGTACTAAACAAGCAGATTTTCTAAACTAACGGATGTAATTCCATTAATGCTCCAACACACTTCCAAATCACTTCTTTTTGATGTTATACAGTAGATAGTACATTTTTCAATTAACCCAATAAGTTCTGGTAAGTTTAAAGAAAGCACATGAAACTAAACCTGGTGATTGTACAGGGAGATGGGAACTTGGATAGGGATGGGAGGATGGTGGCAAGGAGTGGGCTTGATAATTGAAGTGCAATCAGTGTGGCCTGCAGCAAAGGTGAACAAAACCCGATGGGGTAGAGTGCATGACCATGGATTAAAGCAGGGGAAAGCCAAAGAGAAACAAGGGGCCTGGTGTAATCAGCAGGAAGTGTGAGCAGAATTCCTGGCAATGAGGAGTAGGTGTGAGTTAAAGCCGGAGATAGCCGATCAATAGCAAATGTCAGACCATCCACCCTGAGTTTCTTGCTGGAGTTTAGAAGAATGGGGAGGCCTATTGAATTTAGGAATCATTGAAACCTACAAAATAATGAAAAGTCAAAATAGAGTGGGCATAGAGTGGATGTTTCCTATTCCTATATGTTCAGAGGGCACAGCCTAAAAATAGAAGGACTTTCCTTTAGGACAGAGATGAGGAGGGATTTCTTTAGCCAGAGGGTGTTGAATCTCAGAGTTGTATATGGTGATACATGTACTTTGATAATAAATTTACTTTGAACTGAATCTGTGGAATTCATTGCCACAGACAACTGTGAAGGCCAAGTCATTGGATATATTTTTAAAGTGGAGGTTGATAGTTTCTTGATTGGTCAGGGTGTCAAAGGTCATGGAAAAGGCAGGAGAATGAGTTTGAGAGGAACAACAAAGCAGTCATGGCAGAATGGTGGAACAGAGTCAATGTTTTGAATTGCCTATGTTTTATGGTCTTATGGTCTATATTTGCCTTGATTTAACTTTGTGGCAGCTACAATTCCGTGTTTCAGCCAGCCCTCCCACTGATTTAGGACTTTGCACTTGAGGGCATCAGGTGGACTGGATGTTCAACTATTCTGTGTTGATAGGTTGTGTATAAGTGAGGATGAATAGGCCAGGAGACATTAGCAAAGACTTGTGCAGACTTCATCTTTGTTCCTTACTAAGAGACTGTTTCCTTTCCCAGTGATGAGCATGTTTCGGTGCTGCTGGACATCAGGGGGGACGTGTCCAAGGAGGTCCGCGGCACAGTGCTGGACATGCTGGAACAGAACAGCCAGCCTCCAGAAGGCTACCAGTCCATCTTCTCCGATATCTTGGTGCCAGCTCCAATCCTTCCCTTCTGCCTCCCCACTGTCAAATGCGGTTAGATCACAGGGCATCAATTCTGTCCTCAGAAGAGGCTCCCTCAATAAGGATCAACTGATGTGGTGATTGTGGACAGCTGAGTGGCAGTGCGAGTTGGGATTTTTTTCTACCACTATGCCCAAGCCTGATAGGTACAGAAGCCCTGACAGAAAATGTGGGCTTTTTGGGCAGGTAACCTTGGGCACCAAGGGTCTCAGATCTCTGCAGCACGTATAAACCCCTCCTACTTACACAGCACGTTGCAGGTTCCTGGAATTACCTCACTTCTTGGCTCAGTCGATGAAGCCAATAGGCATGTACCCCACACAACCTGGATTTAACTCTGCCTGGCATTCCCAACGGATTATCCATTATTCCAAAAGAGCATGTACGACAACATTGAGAGCAGCATCAGACTGGCCTGGCTTTTCTAGCCTCTCCCATTTGCCTATTTCCCTCTCTCACCTGCCAAGTCCACCCACAAGGAGGATGGGATTAGAATGAGGTCTGTTAGACTCTGTGTGACAGTCAGGATTACTTTGGATGGTTATCGTGATGGCTATGGGCTGAAGGGCCTGTTTTGTGCTGCCTTGTTCCCACGTTCTATGACTACAGACACTCCCACAGACGACAGGGAAAATGTCTCCAAGGCAAGGGGTTGCCAGACATCATTCTGCCCAGGGGGTATTCCCAATGTAGCATTCCCAAGGGCCCTCAAACCTTGGAAATAAGGGCACGTTCAAAGACATTGTCCCTGGTCTGCATCAGACCATGGATTATGGCCACCATTAGTCTCTTGAGTCACAAATTTGGGGGCTGCCCTTCATCTAGGTTAGGTTGTGGTGGATTGGCAGAAGAGAGGGGAGGGGAGGGGAAATGTTGACTGTTGCTGACCTTGGTTTGCTCCACACCCCAGTTCAACCTTCCACTCCCTGAGCTGCCCTCAGTTTGGCTGGGCCTCTCCTATCCAGAGGAAGG
Organism: Hypanus sabinus; assembly: GCF_030144855.1. Taxonomy (NCBI): domain Eukaryota; kingdom Metazoa; phylum Chordata; class Chondrichthyes; order Myliobatiformes; family Dasyatidae; genus Hypanus; species Hypanus sabinus. The sequence goes on along the minus strand of NC_082722.1, from coordinate 11,317,600 downwards.
AAGCAGCTCAGAGGATAGGCTCTCCAGCTGAGGGCAGAACCAAGATGCCTTGACCCATTCCCCCAATCCATCCTTTTGCTGGTCTCACTAAGCACTGTCTTTGCTGGATTCGAGACCCTGAAGCTAGCCATGTTCCTTCTGGTGAATGAAAAACTACAGCATTGTTAATTTCCAGAGGAGCCATCAGTCAGTACAACAGCGTACTGACATGTCCCTGCAGTCTATGAGGTAGGAAGACATCAAAGCCAGATGTCACTGCAGCAAGGATATACCAACAACAAACACTTTTTTACATTGTGCCACATTTCTATGTTGGATTGGTCACAGATTAACAAGAGGAGACCAACACACGGTTTGATCTTCTGAAGACTTCCTGAAACAGATCAAGTCTGATTCTGCCTGGAAGTTAAGGAGGAGATCTGGTGGGTGAACCCACATCTGTCTAATACTGCTGGTGGTGAGCCAAGACAAGGATCCATTGTACTTGTCCAGTTCAGGTCACAGAGACCTGAGGCTTTGCACTGAAGTTCCTGGAGCCAAGCCAGGAGACACCAGGGTCAAATGCAGAGCTCACCAGGTTATCTGTGTAATGAAACTCTTCAGTCACTGTATAGCTTCCTGCCTACTTCCACCCTGCCATTTCATCGTTATTGGAGAGGCCCCAGCACACAATCCCTGAGTTAGAGTACCATCCCCTTCCCACTCACTGAAAACCACCCAAACCTAGTTCGGGGACAGTCACTGTAACTCAGCCTTACTCACTGAGAAGTCATAGACATAGATATAGAACAGTACAGCAGAGGAACAGGCTCTTCATCCCACAACGTTGTGCCAAACCAGAAACGTAAACAAAACATCCCCAAAAACTAATCTCTCCTACCTACATATTCCTCCATTTTCCTCATATTCATGTGCCAATCTTAATGTCTCTTAAAAGCCTCTAATGTATTTGCCTCTATCACCAAACCCAGCAGTACATCCCAGGCATCCACACATCTTGAAGTAGAAATCTTAAACCACACATCCACTTTCAACCTACCCCCCCCCCCCCACAACCTTCGATGCATGCCCTCTGGTATTAGACATTTCTACTCCAGGGAAAAGATACTCAATATTTACTCTATCTATGCCTCTCATAATCTTATAAACCTCCATCAAATCTCCCCTCACCCTCAGCCGCTGCAGAGAAAATAACCCAAGTTTGTCCAGCACCTTCTGATAGCACATGCCCTCTAAACCAGGCAGCGTCCTAGTAAACCTCTTTTGGACCCTCCCCAAAGCTGCAACATCCTTCTCACAGTGGGGCAACCAAAACGGTATGCAACACTCCAAATGTGACCAGAGTTCTACAAAGTTGCAACATAATCTCTTGAGTTTAGAACTCAATGCCTCAATTAATAAAAACCAGCATTCCATAAACCTTCTTAAACACCCTATTGACCTTTCTAGGAGCTATGAACTTGTCCTAACAGGGTACTGTCTCCTTACATTTCTACCAAGCTGCAACACCTCACATTTATCTGAGTTAAACTCCATGTGCCATTTCTCTGCCCATATTTGCAAGTACTCTATACCCTGCTATATTCTTAGCCAGTCTTCTACTCTATCCACAACTCTACAAATCCACAAGTTTACTAACCCACCAATCTACATTTTCATCCAGGTCATCTATGTACATTAGAAACAGCAGAGGTCCTGGAACAGATCCCTAATTATAGACCTCCAGCTCAAATAAGTTGCTCCGACTACTACTCTCTGACTTCTATGCGCAAGCCAGTTCTGAATCCAAACAGCCAATTCACTGCGGACCCCATGCACCTTGATCTTCTGGATTAGCCTCCCATGAGGAACTTTGAAAAATGCTTTTTATCTGTCTAAATATGTAGACAATATTTACTGCCCTATCCTCATCAATCTCTAAGACTCTCCCGCAAGGACCATACCTAACCTAATCTGTAGCTATTCTGAAAGTTAAGGAGTTGTGGTTACTGTTCCCTAACTGTTCCTCAATTGCCTGGCCATACTCATTATCCAACACCAAGTCCAGTACAGCTCCTCCTCTCATTGGACCATCTACATATTGATTTAAGTCTCTGGTCAAACACTTCAAATGTAGCGAATTTTGTTTTCTGTTGCATCCCCTATGTTTGCTGTATTGAGCGATGTCTCTTTCACTGCTCATTAGCTTTACATTCTGATGGGAGAAACAACCTCTTCATCCTTGTCCCAAAGGCTGACCCTTCCCAGCCATGAATCTAGAGGCAGGTATTTCCCTGCTCTGTTGGTGGAGCTGAATCCCCAGCTGTGAACCCATGCCTTGGGCAAGTCCTGACACCCTTTCCAGTTGCCCTACATGCTGCTTAGCCATGTTCAGCCAGAAGAGGAAATGATTGATCCATCACTGGTTCATCCTGAGATCCCCTCCATCACTGAACCTGACTTCTGCCAAATCAATACTCCCCGGTCTATCAAGAAATTATTACAAACCCAATACAACAAACACTGGAGGGCCCAGACTACACCTGGCTGTTATACTAAAGATCTGTGCTCCACAATTAGCCCAGCCTCTAAGCAACTCTTCCAGTACAGTTACAATATTGACATCTACCTGGCAATGTAGAAAATTGCCCAGGTAAGTCTTGTGCACCAAAAGCAGCACCAATCCAATCCAGAACAAACACAAAATGGGGAGGAACTCAGCAGGTCAGGCAGCATCTATGAAAATGAATAAACAGTTGACAGATAGATGTAGCCTGATAGGCCAAGTTCCACCAGCATTTTTTGCCTGTTGCTCTGGATTTCTAGCATCTGCAGAATCTCTTGTGTTTATGTTTTGCTATTCCAACCCAGCTGAATGCTACCTAATCTGTCTACTTACAGTCATCAGCAAAGTGACAGAAGGCGTCGTCAATCATGCTGTCAAATGCCACTTGCTCTATAGTCCCTGGTCTGGATTCTGCCAGAAATACTCTGTTCCAGACTGCTTATGGACTTGTCAAACCATTGCTCCAAATCCCATTAAGACTTCCTGTTATGTTTCGTAACTTCAAAACTTCAAAGAAAGACACATGACTTCAAAATCCAGGTCTAAATTCAAGTTTACTTTCAGTGAGCCATGCACGTATCATGTGGTACCGTGATGAGGTATGCAATTAATGTATTTTTACATATAACCCATAATTAATTATTTAAATGAACAGGAAAGCTAATCAACATATTTCTACAAGACCACTCAAATATACACAGCACTTCCCATCATCTCCAACGCACAAATCAAGAGGGTAATAGATTACCGTGCACTAGCCTGGATGGGCGCAGCCACAGTAAGTCTCACCAGCATCAACCAAGCAACCCAATTAATTGGCACCCCCTCAACTGCTCTGAACCTCCATTCTCTCCACCTGCAGCACAAGTGCTATAGTGTGTACCATCTACAACATATACAACAGTTCCTTGTCCAGACAACTCTGGTTAAAAATGTCCTAAGATTATGAAACACAGTTTATAAATGCAAGACCATACAAACAGGTATTAAGTTTCCTTATTATTGTCAAGATTGCTTATCATTAACTTTTTGCACTCAGAAATATGGAACTAAGTTAACATCAAATCATTAATTATATCCATCGAAAAAAGTTTGAATCAGAGGAACAATGACCTCCATTACCATAACACAGTACCCTAAACAATTTGTTCTGTTAACAATAGGTGCTAAAAGGCAGTGAATCTGTAAGTATTAAAACAAATGTATACAGTACTTATTCCAATAGTTGGGGGAGTCTAGGACCAGACAACAGAGCTTCAGAATGCAAAGACATCCCTTTGGAACAAAGATTAGGAGGGATTTTTTTAGTCAGAGAATGCTAAATCTCAGGGTTGTATATGGTGACATAATTGAAGTGAATTACGTAATTGTACTTTAATAATAAATTTACTTTGAACTGAATCTGTGGAACTCATTGCCACAGATGGCTGCAGAGGCCAAGTCATTGGGTATATTTAAAGCAGAAACTGATAGGTTCTTGATTAACAAGGGTGTCAAAGGTTACAGAGAGAAGGCAGGAATATGGGGTTAAGAGGGAAAATAAATCATCAGTGATCAAATAGTGAAGCAGAACCAATGAGCAAAATGGCCTAATTCTGCTCCTATATCGTATGATCTAATGAACAGCAACTCCCAAACCGGTAACCTGTATGATTTGAATGCCCAATAGTGCAGGTGCATGAAAATACTATAACCTGCAGATACCCCTCCAAGTCACACACCATCCTGACAGGCAAATATATCATCACCCTTTCATCATCGCAGGGTCCAAATCTTCCATTTTGCTCCCCAAAAGCACAATAGGAATACCTTCACCAGATGGAATTGGAGAAGGCAACTCACAACTACCTTCTCAAAGGCATTTGGGAACAGGCAATAAATGCTGGCCATCAGCAGTGCCCAGATCAGGGAAATTAAGACAAGAAAAAGCCACAGCTGAAAATCCTTCCCCCACTAACCCCTCACCTACCAACCCTTCAGGAGTCTGCTGCCCAATTCCAACACCAACCTACCTGCTGCCCAATTGCTAGACAGCAGTTTACTCCAAAACTTGGGCTTCAAATGCCTGACCACATCCTCAGGGTCCCATCCCTACAGCTGGGACTGGAACTCAGACCCCACCCTGGTACCCTTCATCTGCTCTGTCATTGCAGATTGGGAAAAAAAAGGCTTCTGAGAGCTTGTGGTCTCAGATTCAGATTTATTTAGCACCTGTATAGTGAGACGTGCAATGAAGTGTGTTGTTTGTGTTAACAACCAAAACACTGCTGGGGGCAGCCTGCAAGTTTTGCCTCACATTTCAGCGCCAACATAGCTTGTCCACCTTTCTTGGCAGAACAACACAGAATGCAGCAAAAATCTGAACATGTCAAGCAACAAATTAACAACAGTATTCCTTCCTCCCTCTCACCCTCTCATGCACACACACAATTCTGTAACCCACCACCAACCATATTCAGCCTCCAGCAGACTCGTAGATTCGCAGACATTGGGCCTTCGACTTCCCCAGCAGACTCGCAGAGAGTTGTAAACTCACAGTTGGCCATCTGTACTGCGTGAAGCTGTGTGCAGGCCCTAATGGCTTGGTAAACACTGCCACAGTCAGGCAGCCACTATTCACAGGCAAAGCTCTCTCCCTGACACCAAAGAGACTGCAGATACTGGAATCTGAGGCAACAGGCACAATCCCACAGGAGGAACTTGGTGGGCGTGGGGCATCTGTGGGAGGAAAAGAACAGTCAACATTTTGACCCAAAGCATGGACAATTCCTTCCCCCCTCCCCCCCCCCACACAGATGCTACTCAACCATCTGAGAACCTCCAATGGATTGCTGAAAGCTCTTTCTTCTAGGGCCATGCCGAGAGATGTAGATTGAAAACCCAGTCCATCCTGGTAGGTGGCTCCTAATGTTGTCTCACTCCAGGACCACTATTCGTTACCAATGTTTATAATCCTCAAGCAGAACCAGGATCTAGCTAAACCAGTCAGTCTATAATAAATGGCATACATTTATGCCACACCTTTCACAACCTCAGAACATGCCAAGAGGCTCCACAGTCAGTAGATCTATGGATATCGAAGTAAATTGGAACAGCTGAGAGATGAGATCCCACCAACACTCATGATGTAATAATGTTATGCAGATCAAAACAGGCCCTTTGGCACATTGAGTCTTCACTGACATCAACCATCTTAATCCTGTTCACTCACTCCACATTCCCTTCAACTCCCCCCAAGTTCTAATTCTCACCTACTTACAACAGCCAATTAATCCACTATCCTGCACGTTTCTAGGACGTGGGAGAAAACTGAAGCATGGGGGGAAAGGCAAGAGCTCACAGAGAAAATGTGCAAACTCCACACAGACAGTGCCTGAGGTCAGGGTTGAACATGCATCTCTAGGGCTGAAAGGCAGCAGCTCTACAGCTGTGCCACTGCACCATATGGTTCACTCACACTGATCTGATTAAGGCAGGGACATTGACTAATAACAGCCTTCTTCAGTATGCTGCAGATGAGACAATACTTATCCAAAAGGCAGCTTGGACATACCGTGTCTGATCTTTGGCTTGTGAAGCTGGCACTCCCTCATTTGCAGGGCACCAATGAACAGAATGCAGAATTACTCTGCCAGAATGCATCATAATCACCCAAGATAATCGTCATAATCACCTCATCCACCAAAGATGATCCTCTCAGATGATCTTCCCCCGAATGAGAACCATGGAATCCCAGATTTAACAAAAAAAATTGAAGATGATTCTTTGTTCTGAGACTATGCAATTTCCCCCTCTCCATTCTACCACCAAAACCTAGAGGAGCAAGGCTCCCCACAGCCACTCTGCACATTGGCTTGCTAGATTCAAGCAGACTGTGCGAGGGAGGTGGAACACTACTTGCTTGTTATTGCAATGTAAATACTAAAAGTAGCTGCAAGAAAATGCCCTAACACCAGGAGGCAGCAACACAACCCAGTAACACAGCCAATGAACTGCCCATAGTATCTGAATTTTCCATGGTTCCAGGAACATTGTGTAAACTGGGAGAGAAACCATGGATATTTTTGGTTCAAAGACACTTTTGCTTGCTTCCTAGATATATTTATTCCTGCCTAAAAATAAAAGCACAATGGACTTGGACTCTGGCTCTTTCTTTGTGAATGACAAGTTTGCAGCCATTGGTTTAATCAGGATCTGGTGTGCAATCAGCACTGGTAGGATTATCCAACACATTCCTCACAATGGGATCATCACAAACTTCCAGAGCCTGGGATTGAATTCAAGATTATTTATTGTCATTCTTCAGTACAAAAGTGTAAAGGAGAATAAAATGATTGTTACTCAAGATCCAATACAGCATAAAAAAACGCAATAAACATAAAGAACACAACAAAAAATAAATATAATTACATATTATTAGCTGGTATTAGATAGATTGATTATATATACAGAGTGACAGGACCTACGTACAGGAGTTTCTTTACATAAAGTATGGATGAAGATGGTTGTCAAACTTTTCAAATTACTCCAGAGATTTAATCAGGGTTTAATATATTTAACCTGACGTTGCTGGTCTTGCAATATGATCAGCAATAATTTTCAAAGGTTTTGAACTGTTCTCCAACATGTTGTATATGTGTGAGATGGAGTTTACAGACTGTGGTAGACATTGAGGATGAATGTGCAACACACACAAAAAATGCTGGCAGTCAGGCAACATCTGCAGAGAGGAGTAAACAATACATTTTGGGCTGAGACCCTTCATCAGGACTGGAAACAAAGGGGCAAGAGGCCAGAATAAAAAGGTAGGGGGAGGGGAAGGAGTACAAGCTGACAGGTGGTAGGCGAGACCAGGTGAGGAGGAAGATGGTTGGGTGGAGGAGGGTGATTGAAGTGAGAAGCGAGGAGGTGATAGGTATAAGATGAAAAGGGCTGAAGAAGAGTATATCTTATAGCAGGGGAGAGTGGATCATGGAAGAAACAGAAGGAGGAAGGGCACCAGAGCAAGGTGACAAGCAGGTGAGAAGAAGAGAAAAGGGAGGGGGGAAGCCAGGGTGGGGAATGGAAGAAGAGAGAAGGTGAGGGGAAAAGAATTCTGGAAGTTAGTGAAAGCGGTGTTCATGTCATTTAGTTGGAGGCTACCAGATGGAATGTGAGGTGTTTTTCCCCTGACATGAGAGTGTCCTCATTGTGGCAGTTGAGAAGGCTGTGAACTGACATTTCAGAATGGGAATGGGGATTGGAGTTACAATGGTTAATCACCAGAAAATCTTGTTTGTTGCAAATGGAATGAAGGTACTCAACAGAGCAGTCCCCCAGTCTATGCCAGATCTCACAGATGTAAAGGAGGCAACACCACAAACACCAGATGTGTAGACCCCAGCAAACTTGTAGTTGAAGACCTAAAACATAGGAGCAGAATTAGGCCATTCAGCCCATCGAGTCTGCTCTGCCATTCCATCATGACTGACCCTGCATTCCACTCAACCTCATACATCTGCCTTCTTACCATATCCTTTGATTCCCTGACCAATCAGGAAATGATCAGCTTCCACCTTAAACATACCCATGGACTTGGACCCCACCACAGTCTGTGACAGAGCATTCCACAGATTCACCACTATCTGGCTAAAAATGTTCTTCCTTAACTCTGTTCTAAAAGGTCACTCTTTTATTTTGAGTCTGTACTCTCTAGTTGTGGATACCGCCACCATAAGAAACATCCTCTTCACAGCCACCCTATCTAGTCCTTTCAACATTCGGTAGGTTTAAATTAGATACCCCTGCATTCTTCTAAATTGCAGTGAGTACAGGCCCAAAGCTGCCAAACGTTCCTCATATGTTAAACCCTTCATTCCCAAAAACACCCTTGTGAACCTCCTCAAGACTCTCTCCAATAACAACATATTCTTTCTGAGATATGGGGCTCAAAACTGTTGCCAATATTCCAAGTGCACATGACTAGTGTCTTATAAAGGCTCATCATTATTGCCTTGCTTCTATATTCTATTCCCTTTGAAATAGATGCCAACACTGTATATGCCTTCTTTAGCATAGACTCAACCTGTAAATAAACCTTCTGGGAGTCTTGCACATCTGATGTTTGAACCTTGTCTCCATTTAGATAATAGTATGTACTATTGTTCCTTTTACCAAAATGCATCATCATACATTTCACTGGAACACTGTATTCCATCTGCCACTTCTTTTGCCCATTCTTCCAATTAGTCTAAGTCTTGTTGCAATCGCATTGCTTCCTTGGCACTACTTACCCCATCCACCTATATTTGTATCATTTGCAAACTTTGCCACAAAGCCATCAGCTCCTTCATCCAAATTACTGACAAACAATGTGAAAAGTAGTGGTCCCAATACTGATCCCTGAGGAACACCACTAGTCACCGGCAGTCAACCAGAAAAGGCCCTTTTTATTTTTGCCTCACCTGGAAGAACTGTTTGGGGCCCTGAATGGCGGTGAGGGAGAAGGTGTAGCACTCCCTCCACTTGCAGGGATAAGTGACAAGAGGAGATCACATATCAAATCAACCATTACCATCTGGTTTGAAGCAGAACCATAGAACCATAGAACACTACAGTTCAGTACAGGACCTTCAGCCCTCCATATTGTGCTGACCCATATAACCTCTAAAAAAATACTAAACCCACACTACCCCATAACCCTCCATTTTTCTTTCATCCATGTGCCTCTACTAGAGGCTCTTAAATACCCCTAATGTTTTAGCCTCCACCACCATCCCTGGCAAGTCATTCCAGGCACTCACAACCCTCTGTGTAAAAAACTTACCCCTGATGTCTCCCCCAAAACTTCCCTCCCTTAATTTTGTACATATGCCCTCTGGTGTTTGCTATTGGTGCCCTGGGAAACAGGTACTGACTATCCACCCTATCTATGCCTCTCACAATCTTCTAGACCTCTATCAAGTCCCCTTTCACGCTTCTACTCTCCAAAGAGAAAAGTCCCAGCTCTGCTAACCTTGCTTCATATAACTTGTTCTCCAAACCAGGCAACATCCTGGTAAATATCCTCTGCACCCTCTCCATAGCTTCCATATTCTTCCTATAATGAGGTGACCAGAATTGAACACAATACTCTAAGTGCGGTCTCACCAGAGATTTGTAGAGTTGCAACATGACCTCTCTACTCTTGAACTCAGTCCCCCTGTTAATGAAACCTAGCATCCCATAGGCCTTCTTAACTACCCTATCAACCTGCTCAGAGACCTTGAGGGATGTATGGATTTGAACCCCAAGGTCCCTTTGTTCATCCACACTCTTAAGTAACTGACCATTAATCCTGTACTCAGTCTTCTGGTTTGTCCTTTCAAAATGCATCACCTCACACTTGTCCGGATTGAACTCCATCTGCCATTTTTCTGCCCAACTCTGCAGCCTGTCTATATCCTCTTGTAACCTTCAACAACCTTCCTTTATCTCTACTCCAATGGTCTTGAGGCCCCTGTATTTCCTTGCCAATGGTCTTGAGGCTCCTGTCTTTCTACTGTAATGGTCTTGAGGCTTGTATCTCCTCTCCAATCATATTGAGACAATTCTACCTCCTTTCTAACAGTCTTCAGGCTCCTGTATCTCTTCTGCAATGGTCTAAAGCCTACTGTATCTCCCATTTAAAAGTCTTGACACTCCTATATCTTCTCCCTAATGGTGTTGAGACTCCTAATGATATCTCCTCTCTATTAGTCAGACTACTGTATCTCCTGTCTAATAGTATTGAGACTTTTATATCTCCTCTCTAGTGGTTGATATACTCCCATAATTGCCTCTCTAATGGTCCTGTACCTCCTGCATCTCCTCTCTAATGGCCTTGAGGCTCCTCTATCTCCTCTCTAATGGTCTTCAGGCCCATGTATCTTCTCTCTAATGGGTCCTGAGGGCCTGTATCTCCTCTGTTATGGTCTTGGGATTCCTATATCTCCTAACTAATGGTCTTCAGAATCCCATATCTCCTATCTAATGGCCCTGAGACTCCTATATCTCTTCTCTAATGATCTTGAGAATCCTGTAACTCCTACTAATACTTTGAGGCTCCTGTATCTCCTGTTGAATGGTCTTGAGTCTCCTGTGTCTCCTCTCTAATGGATGTGAGACTTATTTATATCCTCTCAAATGGACTTTCAGACTCCTGTATTTCAATAGGTTTGAATAGGTACATTTAATGTCAGAGAAATGTATACAATATACATCCTGAAATTTTTTACTTTGCAAACATCCACGAAAACAGAGGAGTGCCCCAAAGAATGAATGGCAGTTAAATGTTAGAACCCCAAACCACCCCCAGCTCCCCCTCTCCCTCATAAGCAGCAGCAAAGCGATGACCACCACCTCCCCAACCAGCAAAAAAGCATCTGCATCCTCCACCAAGTACTCAAGCGTGCAGCAAAGCATCAATAAAGACACAGACTTGCAGCACCCCAAAGACTATTCTTTCACCCGGTATTCGAAAAACCACAGGCTCTCCCTCTCCCTAATAAAGAAAAAAGAGGTGTCCCTGCTTTCACAGTGAGAGGGGAGACATAACAAAACAACTCGCTGATTTACTGTGTTAAAAGTCCGTTGTGTTGCTTTTTCCGAGCTCTGTGCCCAAAAGAACTCAGATCTCTGGGCACACAGTCAGCTCGCTGCTTTTGATCTTCTGTGTACTCAGGCGGTGGCACCGACCTCAAATTTGCCTACCTCCAGAGCCATGAAAATCCGGCACCCTGAAGTGCAGTAGTCTTCCAGGCCGCGTCCTTGGCATATCAAAAAGCAGCCAGTCGTAAGGCCCTGAGAGCGGGTCCCATTTCTGCAAAGAACCTAAGTCAGTATGTAGCTCCAGGTCAGGGTCTTCAAAAGAACCCTGAAAGGGAAATAAAGAGATATTAAAGATAGAAATAGAACGGTTTCAAGTATGCAAGCAAAGGAGTTGCCATTAGGTGCCATCATCCTAAGCACTCTCCTTCCTAAGCATCTTGAGACTCCTGTATCTCCTCTCTAAAGGCCATGAGACTTCTATATCTCATCTCTAAAGGTGTTGACAGATCTGCATCTCCTCTCTAATGATCGTGAGACTCCTATATCTCCTGTCTAATGGTCTTGAGATTCCTGTATCTCCTCTTATTGTCTTGAGAGTCATGTTCCTCCTCTCTACCGATCTTGAGGCTCCTGTATTTCCTCCCTAAGGGTCTTGAGACTCCTGTATCTCCCTCTGATGGTCTCGAGATGCCAGTTTGTCCTCTCTAATCATTGTGATACTCCTGTACCTCCTCTCACATGGTCTTGAAGCTCCTGTATATCCTTTCTAATGCACTTGAGGGTTCTGTATTTCCTCTCTAATAGAATTGAGACACCAGTATATCTTCTCTAAAGGTATTGAGACTCTATAGGTCTCCACTCTATTGGACTTGAGACTCCTGTATTTCTTCTCTAATAGTCTTAAGACTCCTGTATCTCTTCTCTGATGGTGTTGAGAATCCTGTATCTCCTTACTAATAGTCTTGAGGCTCCTGCACATCCTCTCTGATGGTGTTGTGGCTCCTTTATCATCTCTGTAATAGTCTTGAGACTCATGTATTTCTACTCCAATAGCCTTGAGGCTCCTGCATCTCCACTCTAACACTCTTGAGACTCCTGTATCTCCTATAAAATGGTCTTGAAATTCCTGTATCTCCACTCTAATGGCTTTGAGACTCCTGTAACTCGTCCCTAATGGTCTTCAGACTCCTGGATCTCCTCACTAATGGTCCTGAGGCTTCTCTATTTGCTCTCTAATGGACTTGAGACACTAGTATATCTTCTCTAAAGGTATTGAGACTCCACTCTAGTAGTCTTGAGGCTACAGTATCTCCTCTCTAATGGTCTTGGGAGTACCTATCTCCTCTCTAACTATCTTAAGACTCCTATATCTCCTTACTATAGTCTTGAGGTTCCTGTACCTCCTTTTTAATGTTGTTGTGGCTCCTACATCACTAATTGCTTTGAGAGTCTTGTATCTTCTCTTTAATGGTCTTAAGACTTGAGTATCTCCACTCCAATAGTCTTGAGGCTCCCGTATCTCCTCTATAACAATCTTGAGACTCCTGTAACTCCTACTAATGACCTTGATGCCCCTGTATCTCTTCTTGAACGGTCTTGATTCTCCTGTATCTTCTCTCTAATGTTTGTGAGACTCCTTTATATCCCCTCAAATGGTCTTTCAGGCTCCTGTATCTCCTCCCTAAGAGTCTTGAGGCTCCGGTATCACCTTTCTAATGGTCCTGAGACTCTTGTACCTCCTCACTAATGGTTCTGAGACTCTTATATCTCCTCTCTGACTATTCCTAATCATATTACACCTCTCCAAATGTTCATAAATCCTGCCTCTCAGGATCTTCTCCATCAGCTTACCAACCATTGGAGTAAGACTCACCGGTCTATAATTTCCTGGGCTATCTCTACTCCCTTTCTTGAATAACATCTGCAACCCTTCAATCCTCCGCAACCTCTCCCACTTGCATCGATGATGCAAAGATCATCGCCAGAGGCTCGCCTCCCACAGTAGCCTGGGGTACATCTCATCCGGTCCCGGCAAAATCCAACTTAATGCTTTCCAAAAGCTCCAGCACATCCTCTTTCTTAATATCTACACGCTCAAGCTTTTCAGTCCGCTGCAAGTCATCACTACAATCACCAAACACAAGGAAATCTGCAGATGCTGTAAATTCAAACAACACACACAAAATGCTGGTGGAATGCAGCAGGCCAGGCAGCATCTATAGGGCGAAGCACTGTCGACGTTTCGGGCTGAGACCCTTCGTCAGGACAAACTGAAAGGAAAGATAGTAAGAGATTTGAAAGTAGGAGGGGGAGGGGAAACTGCAAAATGATAGGAGAAGCCCGAAGGGGGTAGGGTGGAGCTGAGAGCCAGAAAGATGATTGGCAAAAGGGATACAGAGCTAGAGAAGAGAAAGGATCATGGGACGGGAGGCCTAGGGAGAAAGAAAGGAAAGGGGGAGGGGAGCACCAGATGGAGATGGAGAACAGGCAAAGAGTGATGGGCAGAGAGAGAAAGAAAAAAAAAGGGAGGGGGAGAAAAACTAAATATATCAGGGATAGGGTTAGAAGGGGAGGAGGGGCATTAATGGATGTTAGAGAAGTCGATGTTCATGCCATCAGGTTGGAGGCTACCCAGCTGGTATATAAGGTGTTGTTCCACCAACCTGAGTGTGGCTTCATCTTGACAGTAGAGGAGGCCATGGAAGCCATGGATGGACATATCAGAATGGGAACGGGATGGGGAATTAAAATGTTTGGCCACTGGAAGCCCCTTTGTTTAAAAAAGGAAGACATCTCCTTCGTCCTGGAATGACGTCCTCCTCCTACTCTCAAATCTCTTACTATCTTTCCTTTCAGTCAGTCCTGATGAAGGGTCTTGGCCCAAAACATCGACAGTGCTTCTCCCTATAGATGCTTCCTGGTCTGCTGCGTTCCACCAGCATTTTGTGTGTTACTACAATCAGCAAGATCCTTTTCCATAGTGAATATGGAAGTATTCATTAAGTACCTCTTATTTTCATTTAAAATACCAAAGAAAAAAGAATCATCACAATAATAAATAAATAAACAATAATATTGAGAACATGAGATGAAGAGTCCTTGAATATGATTCTTAAATTTGTGAAAACAGTTCAGTGAAGGGGAGTGATGCTGTTTCAACTTGTTCAAAAGCCTGATGGTTGAGGAGTAAACACTGTTCTGGAACTTGGTGGGGTGGACTGAGGGTACTGTACCTTCTTCCTGATGGCAGCAGTGAGAAGCAATCATGGCCAGGGTGAAGGGAGTTCTTAATGATGGATGCTGCTTTCCTGTGACAGTGTTACTGGTAGATGTACTCAATGCTGGAGAGGGCTTTACCTATGATGGATTGGACCGTATCCATTACTTTTTATACAATTTTCCATTCAAGGGAATTGGTGTTTCCATACCATAGTGTAGATGGGCAAAAAGGTCTACATGGAAGTGGTTGGCTAAGGGATTATTTCCGTCTGGTACAACTCTTTGATTAAACTGATAGGGCATTTTGACAACACTGTACAGTTTCCGTCTCCAAATTTAAGGAAAAATGTACTTGCGTTGGGGACAGTGCAGAGAAGTTCCACCAGATTTGTTCCCAGTGTGAAGAAAGATTGTGCAGGTTGGGGCTACGCTTACCAGAACAGAGATGAAAGAATGGTGATTTTGTTGAAGCATAAGATTCTGCGGGGCATTGACAAAGATGGATAATTAGAATATGTTTCTCTTAAGAGAACAATGGGTTCCATTTCAGATTAAGATTTCAGCATTTCCAACAGACACAAGGAAGAATTTCTTCTCTGAGGGTGCTGTGACTTCTTGCAATTGCTTACCCCGCTGTCCATGGTGGCACTGTCATAGAACATAGAATGGTACAACACAAGAACTTGTCATGCCAAACAGGTGAAATTAATAATTAAATTCCCAACTAAACTAATCCCATCTGTCTACATTTCCTGCACATTCCTGTGCCTATCTTGAATACCCCTCACATATTTGCCTCCACCACCATTGGCACTGCAACCACCAACCACACTACAGTAAAAGCATGCTACACACATCCCCTTTGAACCTACTCCCTCTCATCTTAAATGCATGCCTTCTGGTATTGGACAGTTCAACCCTGGGAAAAATATACTGGCTATATACCCTGTCTGCATCTCTTATAATCTTATAAACCTCTATCAGGTCTCTCCTTTGCTGTCCCTGCTGCACAGAAAACAATCTAAGTTTGTCCAATGTCTCCATTTAATAAATGCTCTCTAATTCAGGGAGAATACAATAAGCGTCTTTTGCACTCTCTCCAAAGCCTCCACATCCATCCTGTAATGGGCAAATAGAACTGAAGGAAAGAAGTAGATTTTTTTGGAATCTATTATTGTCACATATACCACGACACAGTGAAAAACAAAGTGTAATAACTGCTGAGGAGGTGCAAGTAAGTAATCAGGATCATGACAAGGTATATTGTGTGGTCAAAATTCCATTTTATCACAGGGAACTGTGGGATAGAAGCTCTCCATCAGCCTATTGTTACATGCCTTCAGGTTTTATATCTTCTGCCTGATGAAAAAAGGGGAGAAGAGAGATTGTTTGGAGTGGGTGGAATCTAACTAGATTTCTATAAAACTGCAACTTAACTCTTGAACTCAGTCCCTTGATTAATGAAGGCAAACATTCTGTAAATCTTCCTTACCACTCTAACCACTGGAGCCTCTTTCACAGAACTATCTAATTTCTAAGGAAGCTGAGATCCTGCAATTTGTGCAGCAGGATGTTGGAGATCTTTTACCAGTCTGTTGTAGCAAGTGCACTCTTATTTGCTGCTTTTTGTTGGGGAGCTGCATTGGTGCTGGTGGTTTAAAAAGACTATACAATCTAAATAAAAAGGCTGGATTGTCCTTGGTTACAACCAGATCCTTTTGAATTACTGATGGAGAGGAGGTCACTAAACAAGCTGTTATCCATGAGGACAATCAGGCACATCCTCTCCATGACCTACTGAATAAGCAGCGGATTCTCCCCGAAATGTCGTCACTACCTCCTCCCATAGATGCTGTCTGGCCTGCTGAGTTCTGCCAGCATTTTGTGTTTTTTATTTTTTTGAATAAGCAGGGGAGCACCCTTTCAGAGTCATTCAGCTCCTGTCACAAGAATCGTTACAGAAAATTTTTCCTACCAAATGCAATAAGCATAACAACAGTTCATCTCTGTGCAACAGGAGAACACATCATAGTACAATAGTCTGTTTTATTATTTCATACATTACCATTGCACATCATTGCAAATTATTGCTCATTGGTAAATTATTATTGTGTATATTATCCGTCTGTACTTTATTATTAGTTAAGTCTGCACACTGCTAAGTGAGTTGTAAACGTTGCTGCTGTAACGAAGGAATTTGCCACTCGAGATCAACAAAGTACTATTATTAATAATAATAATTTGAACCACAAGATCCATCCGCTCATCAGCATTTTCAAGGATCTTGAAGGCAGTGATTGACACATGTTCGAACTACAAGGAGATCAACGGTAAGGGAAGTGACATGAGTGTTCCGAGGTTAAAGCTGGATCGGTCATAATCTTACTGAATAGTGAAGCAGGTTCGAAGAGCCGAATAGCCCACTAAGAATTCTTATATTATATGTCAAGGGCGGGTATGCACATGAAAGGATTTAGGTACAGGCATCATCCAGCGGAAGCTGTGGAGCAAGCCGAGCTGCTTGACCCGCAGATACTGCCAAAGAAGCAGGTGAGGAGGGCGGTCCGAAAACATGGTCGGGTCTCACCTGTCTGACATAACGCCAGAGCGCTGCCCGAACATTCGACGTCGATGCAGATGACGAAAACACTGTGCGCCGGAAATACGATGGAGCGCTGACTAGCCGTTCAACGGCCTCGGTGGGCAGTTCGGTCACCGGTATTGTGTGAGGGCCGGCAGCCATGGCGGTGAGTGCGGAGCATCGGGAGACTGGTGCCAGGGCTTGGGGCCTCCGTGAGCCAGAGTGCAGGGTGGGTTGGAGCAAGGTGCAAGAACGGATTGGGAGGGGAAAATCTATGTAGATAATCAAATTGAAGGACTTTGCCTTCGTTGATAATGTCCCATGTGTGTTTTTGGAATATCTCAGGACGGATAAAATATAACTTTATACTTTGCCTCACTGATTCTGATTAAATAATTTCTGGCTTGTGCAGCCGAAAACCGGCAAGGTTGGAACAAAAGGCAAGAAGCAGATCTTTGAAGAGAACAAGCAGACGTTGAAGTTTTACCTGAGGATTATTCTGGGAGCTAATGTAAGTTGAAGGTTTTTGGGAGGGGAAGATCTTGGGGTTTCTTTTGCATACTTCAGTTCTCGCTATATTCCAAAGACAAAGGTTGCTAGGGTAATTGGCATAGACTCGGTGGATGAAGGGCCTTTATCTATGCTGTTTTGCTCTAATCTTTATAAAACACCATTCAACTATTTTTGTTGACTTAACTAGCTCCTAACCATAACTGCTCTGTATTGAATTTTTTAGCATAACCATTTCCCTTTTCCGTTTCAAAATCAGGTTTAATATCACCAGCTCTCAATCGCAAGATAAAGTTTGTCAACCTGGTTTTCTGCATTAATTATTCAAAATGTGGTCTGATCTTCATCTCAGTCACAATAATAAACAACCACATTCTGCCTAAATTAATGACATACAAACAGTAGTACTTTGCATGTCTTTATTGAACACATTGTTTAATTATTCACAGTCCAGGTTGGAAAATGTATGTGAACCCTTGTATTTAGTACTAGTAGAATCTCCTTTAGCAGCAATGACCTCCACCAAATGTTTCCTGTAGCAGCTGATCAAACTTGCACAACAGCGAGGAGGAGTTTTAGACAATTCCTCCATACAAAACTGTTTCAGTTCATCAATATTTCTGGGATAACCTTACATGAATAGCCCTCTTCAGGTCATGCCACAGCTTTTCAATTGGATTAAGGTCTGGACTCTGACTCAGTCATTCCAAAACAGGAATTTTCTCCTTTTTAAACCATTCTGTTGTTGATTTACTCTCATGTTTCGGGTCATTGTTATGTTGCATCATACATTGGCTACCCTGACTTTCTCCTGTAAAAATGCCTTGGTACAATTTTGAATTCATGGTTCCCTCAATGCTTGCAAGCTGTCCAAGATCTGAGGCAGCAAAGCGGCCCCAAACCATGATCCTCCTTCCACCATGCTTCACAGTTGGGATGAGGTTTTTGGTGTTGGTTTCAGTGCCCTTTTGCCTTCAAGCATAACAGTGTACATTTATGCCAAAAAGCTCAAGCTTTGTCTCATTTGTCGACAGGACGTTGTGCCAGAATTATTGTAGAATATCCAGGTGGTCTTTTGCAAACATGAGACATGTTTGGAGAGCAGTGGTGTCCTTCTATGAACACCATTCTTGATCAGTGTTTTTCTTGTAGTGGGCACATGAACAGAAACTTTAGCAAGTTCCAGAGATTTCTGTAGGTCTTTTGCTGTTATCCTTGCATTCTTTTTCACTTCCTTCAACATTGCACGCTGCGCTCTTGCTGTGATCTTTGCAGGACATCTAGTCCTATGGAGGGTACCAACAGGACTGAATTTCCTCCAATTGTAGACAATTTCTCTTGGTGTGGACTGATGAACACTCATGTCTTTAGAAATGCTTTTGTAGCCTTTTCTAGCTTCATGAATCTCTACAGTTCTTATTCTAAGGTCCTCTGAAAGTTGTTTTGATCAAAGCATGGTGCACATAAGCAGATCTTTCTTAAGAAGAGCAGGCTCTGTCAGTAACCTGACTTTGTGTGTCTTTTTTTATAGGGCAGGGCAACTCTACAACACACTTCTCCAATCTCATCCCCTTGAATGGAATGCCTGACTCCAAATAGTTTTTGTAGAAGGCATTACCCCAGAGGTTCACATACTTTTTTGAACCTAGACTGATTGTAAATGGTGTTTTCGGTATTGATGAGTAGTAGTACAGTTGTTAGTTTAGGTAGATTGTGTTTGTCTATTATTGTGAATTAGATGAGATCAGACCACATTTTATGATAACACAGCCAACCAGATAATTGCAAAGGATTTACAAACATTTTCTTGCAAAGGTACAATTCGTGAAATTGGTTGTGTTATGACAGCAGTGTGTTGCAGTACATAATAAAAAGAACTATAAGTTACTATACCCCTTTGATGTGGACAATGCCCATGATGGAGTAGGCTGAGGTTACAACTTTATTGTCTGCTTTATATCCATCTTCCTCTCCAGCTTTATTTACTGCAATACTATTAATTGATTGACTGCAATACATTGTGGAATAGGTCTTCCAAGCAATCACCCAGTAATCCCTGATTTAACCCTAACTTAATCAGGGCCATTTTAAAATGACCAATTCACCTTCTAACTGGTATGCCTTTGGACTGTGGGAGGAAACCAGAGCACCCAGAGGAAAGCAATGCATTCCATGGGAAGAACGTACAGACTCTTTACAGATGATATTGTAATTGAACTCAGAACTCCATTGAGCACCGAGCATTAATAGTGTCAAGCTGCCACAGAGCCCGTTTCTCTTGCCCCTTCTGGCAAATGATGCCTGCTTTATCATCTTGGCTTAATCTCTAACTTGATCTATGTTAACCTTCGTTTCCTTGCAAGCCTGATCCTCTCAGCTTTTACTGGATATCTGACTGAATGTCTCTCTGTTCCTATTCAGCTTCATTCTTGCCTGTTAAAACATGATTTTCAATCAAGTATAAGTAATACAGTGGACTACACCAGTAAGGTGTGCTTTATCTATGAATTTATTCCAGCCCTGTGATTAACATTTTCTTCCTACTATAAGAGATATTAAGACCATTGATGTGGCGTGCAGACATAATGGTTAGCATAACACTTTACAGTACAGGTGACTTGGGTTCAATTCCCACCGCTACCTACAAGGAGCTTGTACGTTCTCCCCATGACTGTGTGGGTTTCCTCCAGGTGCCCAGGTTTCCTCCCACAATCCAAAGACCTATTAGTTGTTTGGTTAATTGGTCATTGTAAGTTGTTCTGTGATCAGGCTAGGATTAAATCGGGGGATTGCTGGGTGGCACAGCTGGAAGGGCCTCTTCTGTGCTGTATCTCAATAAATAAATTTTTAAAAAGACTTTAAGATATAGGAGCAGGTCATGTGGGCCATTGAGTGTGCTGATCCGTTTCCCTCTCGGCACCAATCTCCTGCCTTTCCCTGTATCCCTTTATGCCCTGACTAATCAAGTATCTCTCAGCCTCTGCCTGAAATGTGCCCGATGACTTGGCCTTCACGGCCACCTGTAGAAAAGAATTCCCACCTTCTGGGAATTCTAAAGAAACTCTGTTCTAAATGGATTCCCCTCTATTCTGAGATTGTGCCCTCTGGTCTTCGACTCCCCCAGCATAGGGAACATCTTCACTCACTCATCGAACAGCCACTCGATCGATGCCTTTCAACATTCAATAGGTTTCAATGAAATTCCCCCTCTTCTGAATTCCAGTGAGTAAAAGCCCAAAGCCTTAATGCTCCTCATAAGATGTTTTTCAATCCTAAAATTATTTTTGTGAACCTCCTTTGAACCCTCTTCCGTGTACCCTAGAAAAATGAACAAGGGTTTGCTGTTCTATCTGGTTTGTTGCCCTCTTCTTAACCTCCTCATTCTCTTTGCCACAGGCTATTTATGGAGCAGTGAAGCTTTTCCTTTTCTATAGCTCAGTCACATTCTGGACCTGGGTAAGTCTGTTTGGTCTTCACAGTTCCTATTATCAGTGTTGAAACTGATGGTTTTCAATTCAATTTAGTTTTCGTTTATGCAATCTGACAGAAGCCTCAAATCTTCTTGTATTTAGTGGCTTTGTAGCCAAGTGGTAGAGGGCAGTTACCTGAAGATAAATGTTTCCATGAGTATCATGTGCCTTTTGATTTTGTGTTTTTAGATTCTGTGCTTTTGCTTGATCTTTTTTGTGGGGAAGATGAATTCCAGGGTTGTAAACTGCATACATACTTTAATTAAAAAATGTACTTTGAACGTATCTCCAGCACTGAACACTTTGGTACCACAGATGGTGATTCTTTTTGTTGCCTTAACTAGGTGACTCTTGACGGTTACAAAAATAATGTTAGGCTATTTGCTTGCAAGAGCGACCATCTTGAGTTCAAGCAGGTAATGAATACTGGATAGTGAACTACACAGTGGTGCAGCAAGTAGAGTTATACCTCATAACTCCCAACAACCCAGTCTGACCTCTGCTCCAGAATCAGATTTATTATCACTGACTTATGACATAAAATTTGTTGTTTTGTGGCAACAGTACTGTGCAAAGAAATAAAATTATTCTAAATCATGAAAATAAATAGTGCAAGGAAGGGATTGAGGTAGTGTTTGTGGGTTTGTGGATTACTCACAGCTTGGCATAGTGGCTGCAATGTACAGGATTTGAAGAGGATTGTAGACTTAGTCAGTTCCATCTCGGGCACAACCCTCCCCACCATTGAGGTTGTCTTCAGGAGGCGGCAACACAAGAAGTCAGTATCCATCATTATGAACCCTAAACATCCAGGACAGGGCCTCTTCTCATTGCTACAAGCAGGGGGATGTTACAGAAACCTGAAGACCTGCACTCAATGATTTAAAAATGGCTTCTCCCCCTCCCCCATCAGATTTCACCAGCTGGTATGGAAATAACCGAGCCATGAATGCAAAAGGTGGATTTAGTCCAGTCTATCACAAGCTAAGGCTGCTCCACCATTGAGTACATTTCTCTGGAGCACTCCCACTACGAGAAAGCAGCATCCATCATAAAAGACCTTCCTCCCCTCCCCCCCCCCCCCAGCCACCAGCCAGGTTATGCTGTAGTGATGTGCTACACACAGCGCTGAAATAACGACTGTGCCCCGTCTGGGGCAAGATGCTGATCTCTGCTCCAGTGTCGACCAAGAAGCGGCGTCCCGACTGTTTGTCCCAGACGTACAAGAGGCTGTCCTGGTGGCCAGCCGCCGTAGTCATTAACAGCAGCTGGCCCTGGCCTTTGCAGGGCAGGCGACAACAGCGGGCTTTTGTGCCCCATCGCTGGTGGTAGAAACACCACTGTTCAGTGGCCTCTGTGTTGTGTGTGTCCCCCTGCCGGGCCTTGTCTGGTCTGCTTTTGGGCGCGTGGCCTGGTAATCTGACCGACGGACTTGGCTCTCCCTCTTGGCTTTCCACAGCATGTCTGCCCGGGCCGCCACCTTCCGGGAGTCGCCGAAATCTACGTCGGCCAGCAGCAGATGTATGTCCTCGGGCAGTCGCTCTAGGAACGCTTGCTTGAACATGAGGCAGGGCTTGTGTCCGTCGGCCAGGGACAGCATCTCGTTCATCAATGCTGAAGGTAGTCTGTCTCCCAAACCATCCAGGTGAAGCAGGCGGGCACCTCGCTCACAGCATGAGAGGCCAAAGATCTCAATGAGCAGCGCTTTGAATGCTTCATATTTGCCTTCTTCCGGGGGTGACTGTATGAAATCCGCAACCTGGGCGGCCGTCTCCTGGTCAAGGGCTCTCACCACGTGGTAGTAACGCGTGGAATCAGAGGATATCTGCCGAACCTGGAACTGGGCTTCTGCTTGGCTAAACCACACACGCAGTCGCAGCATCCAGAAAGTCGGCCGTTTTAGCGAAACTGCGTGAACAGATGAAGAGTCGGTCATCTTTGGTCCAAATCCTGTTTGGACCGTTGGGGTCACCAATGTAGCGATGTGCTACACACAGCGCTGAAATAACAACACGCAGTCAGTATGTCGTTTGGAGACTAGTTTATTCAAACTTCGCGGCGCTGGCATTTAATCCCTAGCGCCCGCCCTCTCCGGGCGGAAATGACGTCAGAGGTGCATTACCAAATTCACCCCCTGTGCACTGGCTGTTTGTGAGCTGGTTCGCCTGCGCAGGCCCAGCAGGGGGGTGCACACAACACTGAGGCAGGAGTGAGGAGGGCAGTGAACAGTGGTGTTTCTACCACCAGTGGTGGGGCAGAAAAGCCCACTGTTGTCGCCCACCCTTCAAGGGCCAGGGCCAGAAAGTGGGTCGCCACAATGCCCTCTTTGCTGCTACCATCAGGTAAAAGGTACAGAAGTCTTGGGACCTACATCACCATGTTCAGGTACAGTTACTACACTACAACCACCAGGTCCCTGAACCAGTGTGAATAACTTCATTCTACAGCCTAATGTCTCGCGTACAAGGACTCTCTGCAGCTTGCGTTTTCAGTGTTATTTTTGTTTGCACAGTTTATTTTGCTTATAGGTTGTTTGTGAGTCTTTGTTTATGTATAGCTTTTTGTAAAATTCAATAGTATTTTTTCTTGTAAATGGCTGCAAAAAATGAATATCAAGGTATTATGTGGTAACATATACATACTTTGATAATAAATTTACTTTCAACCTTGAACACTGTAAATCTCCTGAAAGATGATTTTGAACAGTCCAAGATGGTTGTGGTTTTCCGATTCTGGCTTGATGTTAGAGATTTGCGAGTGACCTTTGAGACTGGTCTTTTTATTTGGGATGGAAGGCTTGAACTACACAGTACCAAACTTCCAATTGAATGCCCTTTGGCCTATCTAATCTGTGATGAACTATTATTCTGCCTTATTTCAATTGACCTGCACCTGGACTATAGCCCTCCATACCCCTCTCATCCACGTACTCATCCAATTTCTCTTAAGTGTTGAAATCAAACCCACATCCATCACTTCTGCTGACAGCTTGTTACGTTCTCTCACCATCCCGAGTGAAGAAGTTTCCCCTAATGTTCCCCTTAAACAGTTGACCTTTCGGCCTTAACCTCCATTGTTCTAGTCTCATCCAACCTCAGTGGAAGGTGCCTGCTTGTATTTACCCCATTTATAGCCCTCATACTCTTGTGTACCTCTATCAAATCTCCTCTCATTCTCCTAAACTCTATAGAATAAAGTCCAAACCTATTCACCTTGCCCAATAACTCAGGTTCTCATCTCCTAGCAGCATCCTTGTAAATTTTCTCTGGAGTTTTTCAAGCTTACTGGCATCTTTCTTGTAGATTGTAAATTGTACAAATAAATAAATGTGTGGAAGGACCATGAGGACCTTGTGCCCTGTTGACATAAACTGACTGGATTGCAGACGAAAATTGACCCTTTGGATAGTTAGCATCCAAGAACAGTCATAGTACGTCACCTTGTTGGGAAGGTAGGGCTACAGTGAGAGAGAATGCCATACACGACTCGCAGCTCTCTTCAAAACCCACTCAAAATACACAATCCATGGAAGTTGCAGCACAACGATGCTCTTCGCTGTTTTATGAATATTGATTGCTGAGATTGACCTAGTCCTGAACATGTCTGCACCATCCCACCATCTAATATGGAGGGGCCAGTGCACAGCATCAGAAAATGCTACAGAGGTTTGTAAACTCAGCCAGCTCTATCATGGGTAATGGCCTCTCCATCATCGAGGACATCTTCAAAAGTTGATGCCTCAAAAAGGTGGCATCTGTCATTAAGGACCGTCACCTCCCAGGACATGCCCTCTTCTCATTGCTGCCATCAGAGGGGAGGTACAGGAGCATGAAGACATATTCAACATTTTCAAAATGGCTTCTTCCCCTCCACCAACAGATTTCTGAATGGACATTGACTCCATGAACATCTCCTCACTTGTTTGCTCTCATTTTGTACCACTTGTTTGTATTTTATATACAGTGGATTCCAATTGATTGTACAATATCAGGGCCAGTATGTTTTGGCACAGTTAAGTAGCTGCCCTAATTAGCTGGAGTTTCATGGAAATAGTTAAAACAAAGACAAACTGTCATTTAACTGATTAACAAATTATGTATTTAAATGAAATATAGAACAAATTAGAATGCTACCCATACTACTACAGTACTATAAAACTATTAGTTTCTAATAGATGTTCGCCCAGTTTAGCCTGCCGTGATCTTTTGATTGACTGTAAATGAACAAAATCAGTGCAGCCATTGAGTACAGATAATAGACTGCCTTCATTGCCTTTCTGTGTGAAGTAGTGTTGTATTCCAACAATAAATAAATAGTGTTAGGTAGATGGTTTTTAATTTGGTCCATTAGTGTCATCTTTTCCAGCTAGAATCATATCTTTTTCTGATGTATTGGCAAGTGTTTGAATCATTTTAAGTCAAAAAGAGCAAAATTATCGAAGATTGCTGCATTTTGAATCGGTGCCCGTCAACTAAAATAAGATAATATTACACAGGCACATGCAACTGATGCTAATTAGAAACTGTTCACTCTAATTCTGGTGTAGTGTCTAATGACTGCACAAGTTCACATGACTGGTAGCTAGTTAGAAACTTCGGCAGGTCTCCCATCCCAATTAACTGGCATAGAGACATTAGTTTTTCATCTCAAATAAGTGGCTGTGCTGATTGACAGATGGCCCAATTACCCAGAATCCACTGTATATATTTCTTATTACATTTTATAGCTGTAGTCTCAGGCTCGCTCAGCTCGCTTCCATCTTGAGGGAGCAGCCTTAGGCCCTGCCAAACTGGGTAATCAGCTTGTGTAGGTGCTGTGTGATGTCCCCAACACGCCAAAAAACAGACAGTACACCTTATACAATTAAATGGGTTCACTTTATAGATCTTACTGGAACAATGTACTTAATAGAGATACAATATAAAAGGAAAAGTATAAGGCGCCAAACTTATCAAAGTTCAAATCACTTTGTGCACAAATGTTGGAGCTCAATTAACGAAGTCTTCTGGCCACCATTCGATCCCCTCCGACCTCCTCGACTTGTAGCTCAGGACCACTGGAAGTGATCAACCAAGCACCCCTGGCACGTCTGTCTTCGTCTCCTCTCCTTGTGGTAAACCCTGGCCTCGGACCCCTGCTCGGGGTCCGTTCCATCGCCCAGCTTACAGCATCGCGTCCTCTCTCTCTCACCCACTCCCGCTGACTCCCCAAAAGCCCACCAACAATAGCTTACAGACCCAGAAGAGCGAATAACATCTATCCCAAATGGTTAACAAATGAATACGATTCTCGTTATCAGTAATTTTAACCCAAAGAAAGCACTCTCTCTAGTTACCATAACAAAGAAGCATTCCTACTTTTAACAAAACAAAGAAGCCATTTTGATTAAAATATCTTTATTAACATAGAAAAAAGAAACCCCTTTACACCAAGAAACCCCCTTACATAGCATATATTATGTATTGCACTTCCTGTAACTAAACAACAACAGTATGTCAGTAAATAATAAAATTGAATCTGATTCCTTCAGTAAACTGCTTTCTTTCTGCGGCAGGGATTGCTGGCCTTCGCCGTGGTTGTCTACAGCTTCAGCTACCGTTGGATGCAAGGGATGGCCCAGCCCGTGTTCTCTAGTGACAACACGCTTCTCGATGGCGGCATTGACCTGAACATGGAGCAGGGTATGGCAGAGTGAGTGTCCACAGTGCTGCTTGTTCAAGTATTTGAATGTTGTATTTTAGTCAATTAGCCAAAGGAGAAACAGTGTAATTGTTTGAAAAATAAAGAAAAACATTGGTTTTGTCACTCGAATATCTAAATATACAGTGAAATACAGCAGTTTGTCTATTCAAATCAGCAAGTATTGTGTTGAGCAGCCCACGGGTGTTTGCAGTGGCAACGTAACATGCCTAAGCTTACTGACCCTAACCATATGTCTTTTTGAATATGGAAGGAAACCCACATGGTCATGGGGAGAATGTACAAACTCCTTGTAGGAATTCAAACCTCAGTACAGGTTGAGTACCCCTTATCCAAAATTTCATAATTCATTTTTATTTATCGCTGACATGACATCAAAAATGGAAAATTCCACAAAATGCTGGAAAGCTCAGGCGACAAACAGGTCTCTGCACCACAGACAGTCTGAGAAGTAACCTCATGAATGTAATGAACAGAAACTAATGAAAAAAACAGAAAAAACACTATAAAGCAAAAAAGATTAAGATATTGATCGTGGATAGAAAGAATAGATTCGTCCATGTTGGAGCGATGAGGTTATGGAGTACTTGCTGACACAGGACAAAGTCAGCATGGTTTCCTTAAGGGGCAAATCTTGCCTGGCGAACCTGTTTGAATTATTTGAGAAAATTACAAGTAGGACAGATAAAGGGAATGCAGTGAATGTTGTATATTTGCATGTTCAGGCCTTTGACGAGGTACAACACATGAGGCTGCTTATCAAGTTAGGAGCCCAGGAAAGTTACTGGCATGGTTAGGGCATTGGCTGATTGGTAGGAGGCAGTGAGTGGGAATCAAAGGATCTTTGTCTGGTTGGCTGCCAGTGACTAGTGGGGTTCTGTAGGTGTCAGTGTTGGGTCCACTTCTTTTTACACTATATATAAATGAGGAAACAGGTAGGCTGAAGAAGGACTTGGGACAGATTAGGAGAATGGGTAAGAGAGTGGCAAATGAAATGCAATGTTGGAAAATGCATAGTCATGCACCTAGGTAGTAAAAATAAATGTGCAGACTATTTTCTAAATGGGGGAAAAGATCCAAAAATCTGAGATGCAAAGGGACTTGGGAGTCCTTGTGGACACCCTAAAGGTTAACTTGCAGGTTGAATCAATGGTGCAATGGTGAGATTGCAATGTTAGTAGTCATTTCAAGCTATCCAGAATACAAGAGCAGGGATGTGATGCTGAGGCTTTATAAGGCACTCATGAGGGTGCAATATGAGTGTTGTGAACAGTTTTGGGCTCCTCAAAAGAAGTGCTGGCATTCGAGTAGGTCCAGAGGCAGTTCACAGGATGATTCTGGGAATGAAAGGATTATCATTTGTTAGCTTTGGGTCTGTACTTGCTGAAATTTAGAAGGATGAGGGGGTTCTCATTGAATCAGGAGCAGGTTTATTATCACCGGCATGTGACATGAAATTTGTTAATTTAGCCGCAGCAGTTCAATGCAATACATAATCTAGCAGAGAGAAAAATAATAATAATGAATAAAATAAAAATAATAATAAATAAGCAAGTAAATCAAATATATTGAATAATTTTTTTAAACGTGCAAAAACAGAAATTCTGTATATTCTTAAAAAGAAAGGTGAGGTAGTGTCCAAAGATTCAATGTCCATTTAGGAATCGGATGGCAGAGAGGAAGAAACTGTTCCTGAATCACTAAGTTTATGCATTCAGGCTTTTGTACCTCCTACCTGATGGTAACAGTGAGAAAAAGACATGCCCTGGGTGCAGGAGGGCCTTAATAATGGACACTGCCTTTTTGAGACACCACTGCCTAAAGATGTCCTGGGAGGCTAGTACCCAAGATGGAGCTGACTAGTTTTACAACCTTCTGAAGCTTCTTTCGGTCCTGTGCAGTAGCCCCTTCATACCAGACAGTGATGCAGCGTGTCAGAATGCTCTCCGCAGTACAACTACAGAAGTTTTTGAGTGTGTTTGTTGACGTGCCAAATCACTTCAAACTCCGACTAAAGTATAGCAGCTGTCTTGCCTTCTTTATAACTACATCGATATGTTGGGGCCAGGTTAGATCCTCAGAGATCTTGACACCCAGGAACTTGTGGCTGCTCACTCTCTCCACTTCTGATCCCTCTATGAGGATTGGTATGTGTTCCTTCATCTTACCCTTCCTGAAGTCCACAATCAGCTCTTTCATCTTACTGACGTTGAGTGCCAGGTTGTTGCTGTGGCACCACTCCACTAGTTGGTGTATCTTACGCCTGTAAGCCCTGTCATCACCCTGAGATTCTACCAACAATGGCTGTATCATCAACAAATTTATAGATGATATATAACCACATAACCATAGCTGAGCAATGCCTAGCCACACAGCCATGTGTATATAGAGAGTAGAACAGTGGGCTAAGCACACACCCCTGAGGTGCGATAGTGTTGATCGTCAGCAAGGAGGATATATTATCACCAATCTGTACAGATTGTGGTCTTTCAGTTAGGAAGTTGAGGATCCAATTGCGGGGGGGTGGGGGGGGCGGGGTACAGAGGCCCAGGTTCCTCAACTTCTCAATCAGGATTCTCAAATCTTTTGAATGTTGAAAGGCCAAGACAGAGTAGTTGTGGAAATGGTGTTTCCCATGGTGGAGGAGTCTAAGACAAGAGGGCACAGCCTCAGGATAGAGGGGCATCCATTTAAAATATAGATGCAGAGTAATTTTGTCAGCCAGAGGGTGGTGAATTTGTTACCACAGGCCGTTGTGGAGGCCAAGTCGTTGGGTGTATTTAAGGTGCAGATTGATAGGCTCTTGATTGGATACAGCATCTAGGGTTGCAGAGACTGGTGCTGAGGAGAAAAAATGATCAACCATGATCTACTCCATGGTGGAGTAGACTAAATTTGTCAATTCTGCTAATTCTGCTTCTGTCTTATGATCTTTTGGAATATATGCCGCTTAACAGTATGCTGATCTTGAAACAAGCAAAGATCTAGCATGACAAAGTGAAAATTGAGGGTAATTGTGAATATTCATTAAGCTAATTGCAGAAATTGAAAAGGCACAGCATTAAATTTTTAGTGTCTGCAGATCACGAAGATCTAACACCAAAACAAGTCTATGATGCTGATTGTTTTTATACCTGATGTAAAATCTGAAGAAAAAGTAAAATACCAATACAGTGTACTGTAACCTTTTTAATCAAAACACAGCATCATAGGTGCAGACTAAAACCCTGCTGTTTGTTGTTCAACACCAGTTATTCTCTTGATGCTGCTGTGCTGCTTTTGTTACCCTGCACAGATTATATTCTCATTTTATTAATGTGTAATAATTTTCATTGTTAAGTACATAATGTAGGATGAACAAGTATCGGTAGCACATAAATTCAGAGTCAGAATCTCTTTCCCTTCCCCCCCATTCCTGTGACTATGTGGGTTTCACCCAACAGTCCAAAAATGTATGGTTGGTAGGTTAATTAATCATTGTAAATTGTCCCATGATTAAATCGAGGGATTGCTGATCTGTGTGGATTGAAGGGCCAGTAGGACCTGTTCTGCATTGTATCTAAATAAATGATGCAAATGACCAGGTTGAGAGAAAAACAATTTTCATTTCACACAAACACACAAGCTTTTCAAGAGTTATTGAGTGGAATCTGACTTGCTCTTTAAGAACATTAACGACCACTTTTACAGGAAGGAGCATGTAACAGAGAATTTGGTAATCTCACCCAATCTCTTACTCTAGAATTAACGATGGGCCTAACTGAATTTCATTCACATTTACACCTTTGGACCTGCCCATCTGCGCTTTAATACAGTTAGCTGATCAGCCAGTCATGTGGCAGCAACTCAGTGCATAAAAGCAAGCAGACATGGTCAAAAGGTTCAGTTGTTCACACCAAACATTTGAAAGGGAAAGAAATGTGATCTGCGTGACTTTGACTGGAATAATTGGTGCCAGACAGAGTGGTAAGAAACTGCTGATCTCGTGAGATTTTCATGCACAAAGACTCTAGAGTTTACAGAGTCTGGTGTAAAAAATGAAAAATGCATCCAGTGAGCCGCAGCTCTGTGGGCGAAAACACCTTCTTAATCAGAGAGGTCAGAGGAAAATGGCAGACTTGTTCAAGGTGAAATTAACTTAAATAACCACGTGTTACAACAGTGGTGTGTGGAAGAGCATGTCTAAATGAACCTTGAAGTGGATGGGTGACAGCAGCAGCAGGCCATGAACATAAACACACTATGGCTACTTTATTAGGTACAGGAGGTATCTAACAAAGTGACCACTGAATTTATAATGGCCCTATCTTAACTTCATTTACATCTAACATGAGTATTCTGCACACGGAAAGTGGCAAAAGCTCAGATGATGCAAAGTTGATTGTTAATTTTAAAGCTTGTTTAATAGCCAAAAAGGAATGAAGCAATGCTGCCTGTATGGTAAGAAAGCTGCAATCTCATTGGAGCAACACTGAGGGACTAAATATGTGTGTTTAAATGCTGTTTCTGTCAATGAAAATTGTTGGCAGTTCCATAAAGCTTGCCTTGATGGGTGCTAACCTGCCATTCTTTCTCTTACAGGCATTTGAAGGACATTATTTTGCTTACTGCTATTCTGCAAGTCCTCAGCTGTGTGTCTATGTATTTCTGGTACTTATGGCTCCTAGTAAGTTCAAACTAAATTCATTATCAATGTACGTATATGTCACCATATACTACCATGGTTTTTTTTTTGCAAGCATATAGGAATATAAAAAATACAATAAAATTTCTGAAAACTACACATATATAGAGAGGAAGTCTAAGACCAGAGAACACAGCCTCTGAATAGAGGGGTGTCCTTTTAAAACAGAATGAATGAACTACTTTCGCCAGAGAGTGGTGAATCTGTGCAATTCATTGCCACAGGCAGCTGTGGAGGCCAAGTCATTGGGTATATTTAAGTCAGAGGTTGATACATTCTTGATTAGTCGGGGAATGAAGGGATACAGGGAGAAGGCAGGAGATTGAAGTTGAGGGGGGAAGTGGATCAGCTGTGAAGAAAGGGGCTGAATGGCCTAATTCCGCTCCTATGTTTTATGATCTTCTAAACAAAGACTGAGACAAGCAACCAAAATGCAGATGAAGATAAAATGTGCAAATAAAAAATAAGTAAATAACTAACACTGAGAACATGAGTTGTAGTGTCCTTGGAAGTGAATCTGAAGGGCCTCAGTGCAAAACATCGGCTGTTAATCTTTTTTATAGATGCTACTTGACCTGCTGAGTTCTTCCAGCACTTTTTGTGTAGCTCTAGATTTCCAGTATCTGCTGAATCTCTAATGCTTATAGGTTGTGGAATAGTTCAGAGGTGAGGTGAGTGAAGTTATGCTTGTTCAGGAGCGTGAGGGGTAATAACTGTTTCTGAACCTGGTGATGTGAGACCAAGGTGGTACCTCCTGCCTGATGGTAGTAGCAAGAAGAGAATTTAGCCTGAATAGTTCAATAGTTCCATTTCATATCAGAAATGTATACAGTATACATTCTTGTTCTTCGTAGACGTACATGAAAACTGAAGTGCACCAAAGAATGAGTGACAGTAAAAACGTTAGAACCCCAAAAAGTCTCCCTCATTCCATCTCCCATGCAGCAGCAAAGCAACAGCCCTCCCCCCACTTACTTCAAAAATCATCAGCTCCACCCACGAAGCAAGCAATATCAAAGCCCCAAGACAGAACATATCACAAAAACTAATCGTTCACACAGCAAGAGGAGAGACATAAACAAAACAACTCGCTGATTTGGAATGATAAAGTCTGCTGCGTCACTTTTATTCCAAGTTCTCCAACTCCAGAATCAGCACCAAACTCTTCCCCCACTATCGAGAGAGAGCGCACGCAATTCAGCGTGTACAGAACACCGGACAGCTGATCCACTGTTTCTGATGTTCTATTTTCACCTGCAACATTTCAGTCGGTGAAGCCGCAGAACCCTGAAGGCATGCTAGTTTTCTAGTCAGCATCCTTGGGATATCAAAAAGTGGCTGGTCGTGAGTTCACAAGAGCAGGTCACACCATTGCAGGGAACCCAAGTCTGAGTGTAACTCTGGCTCAGGATCTCCATCCTGAAAAGGAAAGAGTGACATCAAAGGAAGAAAATAAGCATTTCTGTTTCCACCAATTAGCTCAAAGGAGTCGTTGTTAAGCGTCATCGTAGCTCTGTGGGGGTCCATGATGATGGATGCTACTTTCTTATGGCAGTGGTGTCTTGTAGATGTGCTCAATGCTGAAGATGACTTGGCTTATGATGGACTGGGCTGATTCCACCACTTTTTGCAGACTTCCATTCTCAGGGATTCTTACCATCCCAGGCTAAGATGCAATCAATTAGGATACTCTCTACTGTACAGCTATAGAAGTTTGTTGAAGATTTAAAACGAGGTCAAGATCTATTTACTGCATGCTTGTGTTTTCAACTGATTTTTTCCGAATAGTGATGGGGTGTGGTTCAAGAAGGAACCAGGGTTAAGGGCACAACATTATGTGCAGGAGATGAAGAAGGAACAAACTGCCAGTCTAGACATTTTAGTTTAATTGTACTGCCTGTGCATTATAAAGGCTGACTGCTCTTGTAGCCAAACTTGTGTTTGGTATAGGATATGCATATTGAATGATATGGCCCTGGACAATGAGATTCAGAGAGATCTTAATGTATGTCTAAGAATCCCTAATGCACAAGATGATGAGGAAGTATATAGGAAACATGCCTTCATTAGCTGGGCCATTGGATAGAAGAGCAGGAAGGTCACAGTACTATATCATAAAACATTGCTTTGGCAGGTGTTGAAATATTTTGTACATTTGCTGTTGCGGAGAGGTTTGAGGAGAGCTTTATCAGGATGCTAAGTCAGATGAAGCATTTTGGTTACATGGATAGGCTGAGTTTCTTTTCCGTGGAGCAGACAAGGAAGCTAATAAAGGTGTATACAATCACAAGGGACAAAGATGTTACAAACTTTTTCCCTGTCATGGAGATACCTGAAATGAGAGGATATGGGCTTAGAGTAAGGGGCAAACGGTTTACAAGGAATCCAGAGAAGAAGTTTTAATTAACCCTGAGGGTGATTGGAATCTGGAATACAGAATTCAGCAGTTAACATTTAATCAGTATCTACACAAGCACTTGAATTGTGAAGGCACAAAGGATATTTGATGGACAGCATATGCATGGATGGGCCATGTGGCCTGTTTCTGTGCTGTAGGACTCTAAACTCCGTCTGAGCAGTGCTCAGAACTGTAATGAGAATCCCCCACAATGAGTACAGTGTTGGATGAAGAGTCAGGTCTAGTGTTGATGCTGACTGGAAAATAAATATTACCATCTTTTGAACATGGTGGTTTTAGTTCAACATTTATCTACTTTATCTTCTCTAAATTACAGCCCTGTTGCCTTGCCCCTACTGGGCAGAGCAATAGATACTTTATCGATGCCAAAGGAAATTACAGTGTCACAGTAGCAGTCCAAGTGCATGGATATACAAATATTAGAAAAGAAGTAAGAAAGAATTTAAAAAATAACCTCAACAGTCTAACAGGAGGGGAGGGGGGTTCATCGCATCCCTGGCTATAGGTTGGCTCATTATTGAGCCAAATGGCCAAGAGTAAGAATGACCTCCTTGTAGCTCTCTTTGGAGCAGCACAGTTGTCTTAGTCTATTACTAAAAGTATTCCTCTGTACAGCCAAAGTGGCGATCAGAGGGTGGGTAACGCTATTCAGAATTGCCAGGATTTTTCATAGGGTCCTTTGTTCTACCACAGCCTCCAGTGTATCCAGTTTGACTCCTATAACAGAGCCAACCTTTCTGATCAGTTTATTGAGCCTGTTGGCATAACCTGTGTAGATGCCATTGCCTTAGCACACCACCACATAGAAGATTGTACTGGTAACAACAGACTGGTAGACATGTGAAGGAGAGGCCTGCATACTCCAAAGGATCTCAGTCTCCTCGGGAAGCAAAGGTAACTCTGGCCCTTCTTGTGATAAAGCTTCTGTGTTGGTGCTCCACTCAAGTCTGTCATACAGGCGCACCCCCAGGTACTTGTAGGTCCTCACCTTCAGCAGGGAGCAACACAGGCTTAGTCTTTCTAAAGTACACCACCATCTTACTGATGTTGAGCTACAAATTATTCAGCTTGCACCATTTGACAAAGTCCTCCATCAGAGAATTTCTGCAGATGGCATGACTTGGTGTTGTATCTGAAGTCTAAGGTATATAGGGTAAACAGAGCTGCTTAAAGCCATGAAGGTGTTATAGTTATAAAGGTGTTTGAAAGGGGCTCTTGAACCCATAATCCATCAGTTCATTCATATCAACAAGATGTATGGAATTGCAGAGTGACGGAGAGCAAAGCTGAAATTCCCAGTCTGACTCCCTTTGTTTCCCCTCTGCATAATCCCTACAAAACAGTTATAACCCTGAGGAAACTTATGCTCCCACTCATTTAAGCTTGTACTCCCAGATTGACTCTCACATTTTTTTTTAGGCACCAGCAAGAGCTCTTTACTTACTGTGGGTGAATATCCTAGGACCCTGGTTTACTGCGGAACCTCCCACAAACTCAGATGTATCCGAAAAGAAACAGAAGAGGCAAGAACGACGACAGATGAGGAAGCTGCAGTAGGGTGGCAGAGCTGTTCCCAGACCCTTGTTAATAGATGGATTGCTGGAAGCTAGTCTCACCTTCCCCTCTCCCCCACCCCGCCCCTCCTGTTGCCAAGTTCCCAGTCATCACTTTGTTGAAGCCCTGTCTGCACTGAGAGACGGTCACTGCTTCTGAACCACAGCCCCCACACTTCTATGCTGCATTTATCCCGAGCCAAAAGAGAGCATTACTCAAGCTTCGAATCCTGCCTTGTGTCACTGAACTGGTGGGTGAATCGAAGGTAAATGTGATGTGTTGACATTTGTGGATCACTACCTCATGCTGCAGTTTGTTAGTTAGCCCCTGTGATTGTTCACTGCAGTACTCCTCCCCAATGCCTTGTCTCCCCAAATTCATAACCGGGGCGTAATTCCTCAGGTGTTAGTCATTGTTTGGGACTAAGCGACTTGGACATTGCTAACGTGAAAGCCTTGGCCAAAGGAAGAACTGTGGATGAACTGAGCTCTGCTTTTGGTGTCCACATCTGCTTTGCACTGCACAGCCCGAGTGTGGAACTGTTGGCATCAACGGAGACTCATCTCTGACCCAGCTGAACATCAGTGGAAACCCATGGTCAATTATCCAACATGAAGCCTGTCACCGCTTGACCAGGACCTGAGTCTGGAGATCCTTGTGTTTGCTGTTGTCTCCAATCTTTTGCTAATAAGACCAGTCATGTGCCATTACCATGCAACTGCATGTCTTCTGAGTGCAACCCCAGCAGCCTTCATCCCCATACACAGACACACACTTTTTCAACTTTCGTACTACAAGCTAGCAAACCTGATTCTGGCAGGTCATTGCTCAGGATGTAGTCCATGGCCTCAGTTGTCTGCATGTGGAGACAAGTACAGAAATAGCAAGAGGAATCTGTCCTTCAAGCAATCAGTGACTCCATCCACCACTTTGACTCTATTTCCCATAGTTTCCTTGGCTAGAAAAATCCTACTAGTATTGTCTATTAAATTAATTGAGTTAATTCCTGCTTAGTAGAAACTTTGCTATGCAGGAACTAATTGTTTACATCTACTAATTTAGTAGAAGTTCATGAACTTCTTCCTTGTTCCTGAGTACCCTGAATTTATGACCCCTTTACCATTAGTGATTGGAAAAGTTTCCAAATAGAACTTGAAATTATTTCATAGGATCTAAAGCCTGCAGTATGATACTGCTCCAGTAAGTTCAAGTGCAGTTTGTAATACTTCCTCAAAATGTAAAACTCCTTGGAATGTTGGAAACCTTCTGCTGGCATGCTTAATCAATCCTCCCCTGCAGGACTTGTTTTCTTAGCGTTCTCTTTTTCCTACCTCAGTTTTCCACAACACCATAAGTTGAACTCTGCTACTCACTGAGTCTTTGGAAACACAAGCACAAATTCTCAACAGATACTGCTAAGCCATTCGGAGCGGGCTTATTATCTGGAGGTGGTGTGGCTCAGATGAGGGTGTATATTCATGAAAGATTCAAGACGTTGTTATAAGAGTAGGGGATTATCCTGGATGCCATGGTAAGTAATTATCTCATGATGGTATTATTGAATCAGATTTGGGTTATTACTATGTGTGGAATCTTACTGTGTGTAAACCTTTTGCCCAGATTATTACATTGAAACAATACCTTCAATGAGTACTTCATTGGCTGAGCCACCCTGAGACTATATGAATGCAAGAACACCCAAAATGGTGGAGGGACTTAGCAGGTCATGGAAAAGAATAAAGGGTCAACCTTTCAGGCTCAGACCCATCATCAAGACTGGAAAGGAAGGGGAAGGAAGCCAGAATAAGAAGGTGGAGAGGGAAGGGGGGTGTTGAAGTGAGAAGTTAAGAGGTGATAGTTGGAAAAGGTAAAGGGCTAAAGAAGGAATCCATTATGAGAGCAGAGTAAATTATGGGAGGAAGGGAAGGAGGAGGGTCTCCAGACAGGTGTTGGGCAGGTGAAGAGGAGTGAAAGGGGAGTCATAATGGAGAATTGAAAAATAAGAAGATGAAGAGAGGAGAAATATAAATGCCAAGACTACCTTCATGTGAATGAACTCCTCCTTGATTCTTAATTTCACCTTGATATAATGCTGTGCCTCTCAGTCAGACACTGAGCTGCAGACAGTCCACCAGTTCCATAAGTGCAGGCACTGGGGATTGGAAAGGGCATTGGCGGGATTGGCACAAGGACCAAGGGTTTTCACAGTAAGCCATCTGCTGTCTGAATGCATCGCTTGAAGTGGTGAATGAATGAGGAGGCAGTGGCTGCATGGGCCAACAGTCACCACCGAATGACTTCGATCTTTATTTACTGTGTTACATCAGTGACAATTAATTTAAGGTTTTATTAAAATGAAACAACCAAATTTACAGAATCAAATATTGAATAAATATTATATAATGTGCTTCATTGTGCCTTTGACTGCATCAGATTTCATATTTTGCCTGAGTGTATTGTTACTGCCTGTGTGAATTACAAGGAAAAGTCACATTTCAGTCTCCCAACTCAATCTTGAGTTGAATCAGCAATTATGTGACTTATTCATTCACAGGGTATGGTCATCCCACTGAGCTAGCAGTTTGTTGCCCATGGAAACACAGACTTCAGATTTTGAAATCTGGGGCAATGAACAAAATACTGGAGGAAATCAGCAGTTCAGCCAGCATCTATACTCACCATCTTCTTTGTATTCAATTATCCATCCCTAAGCTGCCTCATGAAGTATTGCAGTGTGGGTGTACCCTCAATGCTTTTGGGGTGAGATTTCCCAGATTTTTACCCAGCAATAGTGAAGGAATCCCTGGATGACGAAGGGGAGGGTCAGCAACAGAGGGAGATAAGATGAGAGAGGGAACTGGGATGGTGAAGAGAAGGGGGGCATTACTAGAAGTTCGAGAAATCAATGTTCATGCCATCAGATTGGCGGCTACCCAGGTGGAATGTAAGGTGTTGCCCTTCCAACTTGAGCGTTGCCTCATCACAGCAGTAGAAGAGGCCATTGACTGGCATGTTAGTATGGGAAGATGAATTAAAATGGGTGACCACTGGGAGATCCTGCTTTTTCTGGTGATTCTCGGCAAAGCTGTCTTCCAATCTGCATTGGGTCTTGTGGATGTACAGGAGGCTGCACCGAATATGGTAGATAACCCCAACAGACTCACAGGTCAAGTGTTGCCTTAACTGGGAGGAATGTTTGGAGTCCTGACTGGTAGCGAGGAAGGAGGTATAGCGTTCCACTTGCTGGAGAAGGGTTGGAGGCTGTGCCATTTACTATCAATGTTACAAGCCAGTGAGAGGACAGAATGGGTCTGATGCAATGATTGATTAACCAGCATGTAAGTTGTGAAATTGCACGTGAACATCCTTTGGTGACAAGATATAAAATAGAAGACTTGGTAGCTGTAAGATACAGAAGCAAATTGATAGGTTTGCTTCAACTCTGAAGGATTTATGTTTGGTTGTCTTCCCATGGTTCCCACCACTGGTGGTGATGCTCTAGCCACAGATCACAATAGCGTTGATAGCACTGAACATTCTGGCTTACGGTATGTCATAGGAACAGAGGTAGGCCATTGGCCCATCAGGTCTGCTTTGCCATTTAATCATGGTTGATTTATACCTCTCAACCAACTCTAATAATCAAGAACCTATCAACTTCTGGTTTAAATATACCCAATGACTTGGTCTCAGTAAATGTATTTAAGACAAGGTTGCATAGAGTTTTGCATAGTAGGAGGATTAAGGGTTGTGAGGAAAAGGCAGGTAGCTGGATATGAGTCCATGGTCAGATCAATTTGTGACGTGTGAAGTTGCATTGAGAAATTACCCTAAAGCAGTAATATGATCATGACTAGAGACAGTAAAGATCTTGAGAGAGTTTAGGGAGCTAGGTAGAAAACTAAAAAGTGCAACCTCCAAGGTAGTAATCTCTGCTGCCTGTGAGGATAAGAATAAGATAATTTGGCAGGTGAATATGTGGCTGAGGAATTGGTTCAGGGGGCAGGTATCCAGATTTTTGTATCTTTGGGATCACTTCTGGGGAAAATAGCTGTACAGTAGGGTTGGGCTACACATGAACCCAAAGGGCACCAGTATTCTTGTGGGTAAGTTTGCTAGAGCTGTTTGGGGGGGGGGGTTAAATTAATATGGCAGCGGGTGGGGTAGTAGGTTTACAAACAAAAGCAGTACTTTGTAAGGCATCTAGAAGAGACGGTCTGGTGACGACAAAATTGCAGACAACAGGATGAGCTGCATTGTAAAAGGGGGGCAAAAATTCAAAAAAGGTGATGAACACAGGACTGAAGGTGTTGTATCTGAATGCACACAGTACACAAAATAAAATAGATGAGCTTGTAGCACAGTTAGAGATTGGCATATATGATGTGGGCATTATTGAGTAATGGCTGAAAGAAGATTATAGTTGGGAGCTTAGCATCCAAGGATACAGATTGTATTGAAAGGACAGACAGGTAGGCAGAGGGAGTTGGGTGGCTCTGTTGGTAAAATGAAATCAAATCATTAAAAAGAGATGACTTAGGATTGAAAGGTGTAGAATTGTTCTGGGTAGAGCTAAGAGACTGCAAGGAGAAAAAGACCCTGATGGGAGTTATATACAGACTTCCAAACAGTAGTATAGCAAAGATATGATTTTAAAATTACAGCGAGAGATAGAAAATGAATATCAAAAAGGGAATGCTACGTTAGTCATGAGGGATTTCAATACGCAGGTGCACTGGGAAAATTAGGAGGGGAATTTGTAGAATGCCTATGAGATGGCTTTTCAGAGCAGCTAGTGGTAGAACCCACTAAGGGATCTGCTATTCTGAATTGGGTGGATTGCACATGAACCAGAATTGGTTAGAGCGCTACAGGTAAAGGAACCCTTAGCCAGTGGTCATAATATGATAGAATTCACCCTGCAATTTGAGAAGGAAAAGCTAAAGTCAGTGGTATCGGTATTGCAGTGGAGCAAAGGGAAAATCAGAGGTATGAGAGAGGAGCTGGCCAGAATTGATTGGAAGAGAACACTAGTAAGGATGTCGGCAGAGCAGCAATGACTAAAACTTAGGTCTGAAGGTAGATCAATCAACTGGACCAGATGTGTACACTCCAGGGTTCTGAAAAAGGCTGCTGAGGAAATTCTAGAGGCATTATTGAATTGAATTTATTTCTTACATCCTTCACAAACATGAGGAGTAGAAATATTTACGTTACATCTCTGTCTGAGTGTGCAATGTGCAAATTGTAATATTTAATAAATATTATGTACAGTAAGATTTACAACAGAACAGTATCGCTTAGAAATACAATTGTGTCAGTATGAATTAACCAGTCTGATGGCCGGGTGGAAGAAGCTATCCTGGCTTTAATGCCACTGTACCATTTCTCAGATAGTAGCAACTGGAACAGTTTGTGATTGGGGTAACTTGGGTCCCCAAAGATCTTTTGGATCCTTTTTACACGCCTGTCTGTAAATGTCCTGAATGTTTTTTCAGGAATCAATTGATTCTGATGTGGTTCTGGAGGACTGGAAAATTGCAATGTCACTCTACTCTTCAAGAAGGGCAGAAGAAAAGAATTACAATTCACTTAATCTGACTTCAGTGGTTGGGAAGTACTGGGATTTGATTGTTATGGATGTGGTTTCTGGGTACTTGGA
This sequence comes from Hypanus sabinus, assembly GCF_030144855.1. Classification (NCBI taxonomy): domain Eukaryota; kingdom Metazoa; phylum Chordata; class Chondrichthyes; order Myliobatiformes; family Dasyatidae; genus Hypanus; species Hypanus sabinus. The sequence continues at coordinate 11,276,709 of NC_082722.1, read as the reverse complement.
GGCATGTGATAAAATTAGACTAGTCAACATGGTTTCCTTCAGGGAAAATCTTGCCTGACAAATCTGTTAGAATTCTTTGAAGAAATAACAAGCAGGATAGACAAAGGAAAATTGATGGGTGTTGTTACTTGGATTTTCAGAAGGCCTTTGACAAGGTACGCCACATGAGGCTGCTTAACAAGTTAAGAGCCCATGGGATTACAGGAAATATACTAGCATGGATAGAGCATTCGATGATTGCAGCAGGCAAAGTATGGAAATGAAGGAAGTCTTTTCTGGTTGGCTGCTGGCAACTAGTGGTGTTCCACAGAGGTCTCTGTTGGGACTGTTTCTTTTTACATTGTATGTCAATGATTTGGATGAAGAAATAGATGGCTTTGTGGCCAAATTTACAAATGATACAAAGCTAGGTGGAGGGGCAGTTAGTGTTGAGGAAGCTGAAAGGCTACAGAAGGACAGATTAGGAGAATGGGAAAAAAGTGGCAGATGGAATACAGGAAGAGTATGGTAGAAGAAACAGAAGGGTAGACTGTTTTCTAAATGGAGAGAAAATTCAAAAGTCTGAAGTGCAAAGGGACTTAGGAGTCCTTGTGCAGGATTCCCTAAAGTTTAATTTGCAGGTTTAGTTGGTGCTGAGGAAGGAACTGCAATGTTAGCACTCATTTCAAGAGGATTCGAATATAAAAGTAAGGATGTAATGTTGAAACTTTATAAAGCAATGGTGAAGCCTCATTTAGAATACATGAGCAGCTTTGGGTCCCTTATCTAAGAAAGAATGTATCAGAGATGGTTCAAAAGAGTTCCACAAAAATGCTTCTAGGATTCTTAGGAGAAGCATTTGATGGCTCTGGAATTCAGAAAAAAGAGAGGGGATCTCATTGAAATCTATCGAATGTTGAAAGGCTTTGATAGAGTAGATTTGGAGAGGATGTTTCCTATGGTGAGGGAGACTAAGACCAGAGGACACAGCTTCAAATAGAGGAACATCCATTTCGAATTGAGATAAGGAGGGATTTCTTCAGCCAAAGAGTGGTAAATCTCTGGAATTCATTGCCACAGGCAGCTGTGGAGGCCAAGTCATTGTGTATATTTAAGGCAGAGGTTGATAGATCCTTGATTAGGGAGAAGGCAGGAGATTCGGGCTGAGAGGGAAATGGATCACCCCTGATCAAATAGCAGAGCGGACTTGATGGTCTAATTCTGCTCCTATATCTTATGGTCTTGACATGAGAGACTGATGGAACTTAGAACATTACCTTTGGCTCACAGTGCTGTGCTGATCCATTAACCTACTCTAAGATCAATCCACCCTTCCCTCCTACATAGCTCTGCATTTTGCTATCCATGTACCTATCTAAGAGTTAAATGTCCCAAATTTATCTACCTCTACTAATATATCTGGTAGGGCATTCCTACTTCTGACATTCCCCTATACTTTCCTCCAAAATCTTAAAATTATGCTTCTTTATACTATCCAAAGGGAAATGCTTTAGCTCGCTCAACCAAAGAGCTCTGCAGATATTTGTTGTCCCCACTATCACCTCCCAGACTCTGTCAATATTTCCACCCCTCCTCCTCCTACCCAATTCCATCTGTCTATCAACCTCAACTCACCTGGATCCACCAATCTGCCTTGGTAACTGGCAGAAAGGTAAGTATTGGTCACACACTGGGCACAGCTCTCCTCTTCTCCTTCATGTTGTCCCATTGGTTCCCCGCAAATCCTTCCAAGAGAACATGTACAGCATCAGTTTAATGTCTCATTTTTAAAATGACAATCCAGTTACTTCGCCCTCGCCTGGTCTTTCTTATCACCTGCTAGCTTGTGCTACTTCCCCTGCCCTCACTTTCTTATTTTGGCTTTTGCCCTCTTCCTTTCCAGTCCTATATGAAACATTTGCTATTTATTCCTGACCTGCTGACTTACTCTGGCATTTTGTGTGTGTTACTGTGGATTCCCAACATCTGCAGAAATGATCCCATTTTCTTGCTGCATGTACCGAGACACTGCGGACATTGTGCCAAAGAGAAGTGGTTTCTGGACACCCTGTTGTAGGAAGGATGTGGAAGATTTAGTCTGATTTTTAATGACCAGTGTGCACAAAAATCTTGTGCTGTGCAATTTTTTGCCCAGTGACAACATGTGCGCACTGAATTTTATATATATTTTGATCTCTGGGTTTGATCATTCGACTGCACTCTGACAAAACAGACCTAGCAGGCCTGTGGTGGGTAATAAAGGATTTTCTCACCAGAGCTTTTGCACACCATCCATATGTGATTTGCTTGCTAAATGACATTTTTTTTTAAAAAAGTCAAGTTTCCAAGTATCACTCCATTTCTTTGTACTTGCAAATAGTGAATCAATAATTTCTTCAATAAAAACTGTATAAATACGTCAGTTCTAAAATCTGCAGACAAATCATCGCAAACACCACGTTGTCAACACCATCCTCATCAGAGACTGGAAAGGGAAATGTGATTGTGTATGATCGTGAAATATACTTAACATGCCAATGAGGTAGAGGGTGACAACCATTTGTGCTCAGTTTATATAACCATATAACAATTACAGCACGGAAACAGGCCATCTTGGCACTTCTAGTCCGTGCCGAACATCTACTCTTACCTAGTCCCACCTATCTGCACTCAGCCCATAACCCTCCATTCCTTTCCTGCTCATATACCGATCCATTTTTTTTTAATAACAAAATCAAACCTGCCTCTATCACTTCTACTGGAAGATCGTTCCACACATCTACCAGTCTCTGAGTAAAGAAGCTCCCCCTCATGTTACCCCTAAACCTTTGCCCCTTAACTCTCAACTCATGTCCTTTTGTTTGAGTCTCCCCTACTCTCAATGGAAAAAGCCTATCCACGTCAACTATCTATCCCCCTCATAATTTTAAATACCTCTATCAAGTCCCCTCTCAACTTTCTATGCTCCAAAGAATAAAGACCTAACTTGTTCAACCTTTCTCTGTAACTTAGGTGCTGAAACCCAGGTAACATTCTAGTAAATCTCTGTACTCTCTCTAATATTGACATCTTTCCTATAATTTGGTGACCAGAATTATACACAATACTCCAAATTTGGCCTCACCAATGCCTTGTATAATTTTAACATTACATCCCAACTCCTATACTCAATGCTCTGATTTATAAAGGCCAGCATACCAAAAGCTTTCTTCACCACCCTATCCACATGAGATTCCACCTTCAGGGAACTATGCACCATTATTCCTAGATCACTCTGTTCTACTGCATTCCTCAAAGCCCTACCATTTACGTCCTATTTTGATCAATCCTACCAAAATGTAGCAACTCATACTTAACAGCATTAAACTCCATCTGCCATCTTTGAGCCCACTCTTCTAACTGGCCTAAATCTCTGCAAGCTTTGAAAACCTACTTCATTATCCACAACGCCACCTATCTTAGTATCATCTGCATACTTACTAATCCAATTTACCACCCCATCATTCAGATCATTAATGTATATGACAAACAACATTGGACCCAGTACAGATCCCTGAGGCACACCACTAGTCATAAGCGTCCAACCTGACAAACAGTTATCCACCACTACTCTCTGGCATCTCCCATCCAGCCACTGTTGAATCCATTTTACTACTTCAATATTAATACCTAACGATTGAACCTTCCTAACTAATCTTCCGTGTGGAACCTTGTCAAAGGCCTTACGGAACTCCACATAGACAACATCCATTGCTTTACCCTCGTCAACTGTCCTTGTAACCTCTTCAAAAAATTCAACAAGATTTGTCAAACATGACCTTCCACGCACAAATCCATGTTGACTGCTCCTAATCAGACCCTGTCTATCCAGATAATTACATATACCATCTCTAAGAATACTTTCCATTAATTTAACCACCACTGATGTCAAACTTACAGGACGATAATTGCTAAGTTTACTCTTAGAACCCTTTTTAAACAGTGGAACCACATGAGCAATACACCAATCCTCTGGCTCCAACCCCGTTTCTAATGACATTTGAAATATTTCTGTCAGAGCCCCTGCTATCCACCAGCATTTTGAGTGTGTTTGAATTTCCAGCCTGGCCTGCTGTGTTCTACCCGCATTTTGTGTGTGTTCCCTGCTATTTCTACACAGTTTATATTCCTTTGTGTGCTAGTAGCAAAGGATGTGTGCAGACACACACATCTTGGAGGAAGCATTGCTTCAGAGTGAATGCAAAAGAGTTTTACCAGGATGCTGCCTGGATTACAGAGCAGGAGCTATGAAGAGAATCAAGAAAACCTAGGGTTATTTTCTCTGGAGCTTCAGAGGTTGATGGGAGATCTGATGGAAGTCTATACAATTATGACAGCCATAGATAGACAGTTGTTATCTTTTCCTCTAAGGTCATAATGTATAATGCTAGAAGGTGTGCATTTAAGGTTTTCTACACAGGATTGTGGGTTCCTGGAATGCACAGCCAGGGGTGGTGTTCGAGGAACATGCGGTGGAGGTGTTTAAGATACGGCAGGGATGTAAATATGGAAAGCATGCAGGAAGATGGACGATATACAGGTAGAAGAGATTAGCTCAATTAAGTGGCATTACCTTAATTAGTCTGGCTGGAGGACTTGTTATGCTAGATGTTCTACGTCCTGACTTCGAAGCCAAAAAGACAGTGATGCAATAACTCAAGGAGTTAAAAAAACCAAAATTTTTAAAAATAGTCTAGCTTATCTACCAAATATGCATATAAAGTCTTGAAATGTTTTGTAATTCCACAGTCCTGTCTCACCTTCCAAATCAAGTCCAACTGGACAATTCTTTTCCCATTCATTTCCAAAATCCAAGTAATTAATAGCTGCAACCATAAACTTCCTTAATGTTTTAAAGGAGTAAATTAGGGGACCACTTTGTCGAGCATCTCTGCTCCATTCACCAATAAGCAAATTTCCCAGTGGCTAACCATTTTAGACAATAGACAATAGGTGCAGAAGTAGACCATTCGGCCCTTCGAGCCTGCACCGCCATTTTGAGATCATGGCTGATCATCTACTATCAATACCCGGTTCCTGCCTTGTCCCCATATCCCTTGATTCCCCTATCCATAAGATACCTATCTAGCTCCTTCTTGAAAGCATCCAGAGAATTGGCCTCCACTACCTTCCGAGGCAGTGCATTCCAGACCCCCACAACTCTCTGGGAGAAGAAGTTTTTCCTTAACTCTGTCCTAAATGACCTGCCCCTTATTCTCAAACCATGCCCTCTGGTACTGGACTTTCCCAGCATCTGGAACATATTTCCTGCCTCTATCTTGTCCAATCCCTTAATAATCTTATATGTTTCAATCAGATCCCCTCTCAATCTCCTTAATTCCAGCATGTACAAGCCCAGTCTTTCTAACCTCTCTGTGTAAGACAGTCCAGACATCCCAGGAATTAACCTCGTGAATCTACGCTGCACTTCCTCTATAACCAGGATGTCCTTCCTTAACCCTGGAGACCAAAACTGTACACAATACTCTAGGTGTGGTCTCACCAGGGCTCTGTACAAATGCAAGAGGATTTCCTTGCTCTTGTACTCAATTCCCTTTGTAATAAAGGCCAACATTCCATTAGCCTTCTTCACTGCCTGCTGCACTTGCTCATTCACCTTCAGTGACTGATGAACAAGGACTCCTAGATCTCTTTGTATTTCTCCCTTACCTATCCCCATTTCCACTGCAGCATGCTAATCCATAGCCTCCTCTTTCACCATGTTGAATCCACTCCCAGTGTGGAAGAGCAACATCTCATATTCCATCTAGGTAGCCTCCAACCTGGTGGCACGAACATTGAATTCTCCTTCTGGTAATTTTATTCAATTCACCACCCCATTCCCTCTACTTCTGTTCCCCTCTCTGGCCTCTTACCTCTTCTCCTCACCTGCCTATTACCTGCCCCACCTCCTTTCCTTTCTCCAATGGTCCACACTCCTATCCTATCTGATTTCTTTGTCTCCAGTCCTTAACTTTTCCCACCCACCTGTCTTCACCTATCGCCTTCCAGCTTATCCTCCTTTCCCTTCCCCTACCTTTTCATTCTGGCATCTTCCATCTTCTTTCTCTGTCCTGAGGATAGGTCTTGGCCCAAAACCTTAGGCTTTTTATTCATTTCCATAGATGCAGCCTGACCTGCTGAGTTCTTCCAGCATTTTGTGTGCATTGCTGTCTTAGAGGGTGTTTGTCAGGTATTTTAGTCCTGGAATATCCAGCAAACTGTCTGTTCCACTATCTACCCCTCCCCCCCACACACACACTCCCTGTATCCATAGCACTTAACGTTCACCCACCCCCACAAACACCCTGTACTCCCAGCACTTAAAGTTCACCTCACCACACACGCCCTGTACTCCCAGCACTTAAAGTTCACCCCCCTGCACACACACACACCACCCTGTATCCACAGCACTTAAAGTTCACCCCCCCCACATACACACACACACACACACACCACCCTGTATCCACAGCACTTAAAGTTCACCACACACACACACACACACACACACACACACACACACAGAACCCTGTATCCACAGTACTTAAAGTTTAGCTTTATTTGTCACATGTATATCGAAACATACTTTGAAAAGCATTGTTTATGTCAATGACCAAAGCAGTCCAAGGATGTGTGGGCGGATATTGCAAATGGTTCCACATTTCTTGCACCAGCATAACGTACTTACTAACATAACTTAACAACTCTAACATTCTATCATGCTTTGGAATTTGGGAGGAAACTGGAGCACCCAGAGGAAATGCATATGATCACAGGGAGAACATCCAAATCAGTGGCAGGAATTGAATCCTGATCATTGGTGCTGTAAGCACTACACCATGCCACAGATTGCTCTTGATTAAAGCTGCAGCTCCTTCTTTTGGAGTCTGAATCAGCTATTTCTCATCATCAAGAAAAACAAGTAAGGCGGTTTGTGCCCCCCCCCCCCCATATTTTTGTACTGAACTAATTCCAAGATGATTTCATCTCAGGAAATGACGGAATGATGTCCATGATAACGTGAGGGTGGAAATGATGAGGGCATTCATTGGCTGTGGTGATTTATTCTGCACAGCTGCAAAGAGTTTCTTGAAAGGTGTAAGAGTGGTCTAGTGGTCACAACAGATCCTGTCTTTAAGGATCAATCCAAATCACAGTAGCAGTGTTTCAACATGAGAGAGGAAGAGGAGAGAGGGGAGGGGAAGAGAGAGGGAGAAAAGGACAGAAGGGAGGGAGAGGCGAGTAGGAGGGAGGGAGGGACAGGGAGAGGGTGAGAAAGAGAAGGGAGAAAAAGTGAGAGAGAGAGAACCTCTTCTATATATAATGTAAACAAGTATGCCCAATTAACAAATAATCAAAATGGCAAAATTGTAGCATTTTGAAATACCAGTTTCCCAGTTTGGGTTTGGGGATGATAAGGCTGGGAGTTTGGAACTTCAGGTGTTTAAGGTAATACTTTAGCATGAACCTGATTTGTGTGTAGATGGAATGTTAAATATCCTACCTATTGTTTTAATCTGGCACCAGATTATCTGCATCTGCTCTTCGTGCCCATGCCTTTTCTGTATACTCCCGGAGTTATTCTAACAGTTTTAATCACAGGAAGATCTACTTTAAAGCCCACTTGAGGGAGGGGGTGAGAATTGGTAAATTAGTTTATTAATGTCACATGTATCAAATGCTGGAGGAACACAGCAGAGCAGGCAGTATCTATGGCATGCCACAGTACATGGAACAGAATTACGTAGTTTAGCCCATTCAAATCTGTTTTGCCAGGTTATCATGGCTGAGTTATTTTCCCTCTCAAAACCATTCTTCTGCCTTCTTCAAGGAATGATGCTTCATAAAGGCATCATTAAGGATACCACCCTCCCATCACCCAGGAGGTGCCCTCTTCTGATTGCTACCATCAGGAAGGAGTACAGAGGTCTGAAGGCACACACATTCAGGAACAGCTTCTTCCCATCCGCTATCAGATTTCTGAACAGGCATTGAACCAATGAACACTACCTCACTAGCTTTTTAAAAAAATTTTGCACTACTTATTTAATTTAACTAGTTAATATACATTTGTATATACGTACTATAATTCACAACTTTTCTTCTCTATGATTATGTATTGCATTGTACTGCTGCTCCCGGCTCCAGCTCCCGGCCTTCACATGGCGGAACTGTTCCTACCAACAGGAGAAGGGGCAAAGGCGGGTCTCTGGCACCTCAAAACCAGATGCTTCGGGCAGGTGGGGCTCGTTAGTCCTGGTCGACTGCCCACCTAGGAGAAGGAAAACACTGATTTTAAAACTTCCGCCACCTTGCGGCCACACCCAATCATGGGAAAGGCTATGGGAGTAAACCCTGAGAAGAAATCCGGAGCCGGAGTCCCGTAGGCAGTCAATAGGGAGGAATTCATCAATCTATTGTCCGGCAACTCCTGCAGCCGAAGAGGCCACTATGTGTAACGATCTTCGTGCCAGTGGGTCCTGACCTCTGAGGCCAAGAGAATGAGACTGTCTCCGTGCTAAGACTTTTTCACTATAATATCTTTCATGCACAGATCCTTGTGTGTGCATCTTCGTCTTCTATACTGCTGCTGCAAGGACAACAAATTTCACAACATTTGACAGAGATATGAGACCTGATTCTGATTCTCCCCAAAACTTTGATGCCCTGTCTAACCAAGAACCTATCAACCTCCACTTTAAACATACTCAATGACTTGGCTTCCACAGCCATCAGTGCCAATTAATTCCACAGATCCACCACCATTTGGCTAAAGAAACTCTTTCTCATCTTTGTTCTAAATGGACATTCCTCTATCTTGAGGCTGTCCCCCAGTACAGGAAACATGCACCATATCTAGGCCTTTCAATATTCAATAGGTTTCAATGAGATGCCCCTGTCATTCTTCTAAATTCCAGTGAGTATAGGTTCACAGCCGTCTATTGTTCTTCATACATTAACCCATTCATTCCCACAATCACTCTCATGAACTCCTCTGGATCCTCTCCAATGCCAGCACATCTTTTCTTAGATAAGAGGTGGACAGGTCAAAAAACCTCTCTGGGAAGAGTAAAGGAGATGATGAATGCTTCATGGTTAATAATGCTTGGTGCGACCCCTGGAATTTGCATGTCCTCAAATCCTTCTGTTCCCTGGATATGGAGTACCTTGTGTTGCTGTGTAGACCTTTCTGGCTGCCTAGGGAGTTCATGGCTGTTATTATTACAGCTGTGCATATTCTGCCACAGGCTGATACTGACCTAGATTTCAAGAAACTGTACAAGACCATCAGCACCCTGGACACTGCCTTCATCATCGCCAGAGACTTTATTAGGGAGTCATTGTCTAAAGTCTCTCTGAAGTTTTGTCAACAGATCCAGGTGAGCACATGGGGAGATAGCATTCTCAACCACTGCTACTCTCCCTTCCTTAATGCTTACAAAGCGCTCCTCCATCTGCTATTTGGGAAGTCTAACCATTCCCATCTTTCTTCTGCTGATGTATGAACAGCACTTACAACGTGACACAGAGCTTTTGCCACCAGTAACCACCAGAAGCTCAAGAAATGCAGCTACAATCTGCACAAAGTCACCAAGGCAGCATAATGACAATACAGAGACAAGATTCAGACTCAACTTTCCATCAACAACACAGGCAGCTTATGACAAGGTCTGCACAGCTTTGCAGACTTCAAAGCTAAATGCAGTAGTGCTGCCAAAGTCGCTGCCTCTCTCCCAGATGAGCTGAATCTTTTTTTACGCACAGTTCGATGTCGCCAACACTGATCCCCTGAGGAGAGCCACCTTGGTCATCTCTGAAGCTGAATTGCAGGTGTTTCCAAAGAATGGACAATTGCAAGGCTGCGGGACCAGATGGCATCCCAGGGAGGGTACTTAGAGTCTGAATGGCACAACTGGCAGGTGTGTTTACAGACAGTTTTAATCTCTCCCTCTCTCTGAGTTTTAATCTCTCCCTCTCCCAGTATAGAGTGCCCTCCTGCTTCAAAACATCTACCATTGTCCCTGTACCTAAAAACACCGAGGTAACATGTCTGAACGATTGATATCCTGTCACACTCACTTCAATAATAAGCAAAGGCTTTGAGAGGCTGGTCAAGGACTACACCTGCAGCATGCTACCACCCATACTGGACCCCCTACAATTCACCTACTGACATAACCGAATAACAGATGACACAATAGCCACACCTCTACGCACTGTCTTTACACAGCTGGAAAAGAAGGTTGCTTATGTGAGAATGCTATTCTTGGACTACAGTTCAGCAATCAACACCATAATTCCCTCCAGGCTTGACAAGAAGCTCAGAACCGTTGGCCTTCACCCTGCCTTCTTGTTGATACCTGTGTTGTTGGTGCTGCCTTGAGTAGCTGGATCCTGGACTTCCTGGTAAGAGTGGGCTCTCTCACCTCTGCCCCTCTGACCCTCAACATAGATACCCCTCAGGGCTGTGTACTGAGCCCCCTCCAGTACACTCTGTATACCCTTGATTGTGTCACCACTGCAGCTCCAATCTGCTTATCAAATTTGCTGATGATACTACACAAATGGGCCTAATCTCAAATAATAATGAGGCCGCCTACAGAGAAGAAGTCATCTCTCTTATACAGTGGTGTTAAGGAAACAACCTCTCCCTCAATGTCGCAAAAACAAAGGAGCTGGTTGTGGACTACAGGAGGAATGGAGATAGACCAAGCCCTATTGACATCAATGGATCTGGGGTGAAAGGGTGAACAGCTTTAAGTTCCTTATAGATGGGAGAGGATCCATCACCGAGGATCTCACATGGTCTGTACATAATGGCTGTGTAGTGAAAAAAGCACAACAGCACCTCTTTTACTTCAGATGGTTGAAGAATTTTGGTATGGGCCCCCAAATCCTAAGGACTTTCTACAGGGGCACAACTGAGAGCATCCCGACTGGCTGCACCACTGTCTGGTATGGGAACTGTACCTCCCTTAATCGCATGATTCTGCAGAGAGTGGTGTGGACAGGCCAGTACATCTGTGGATGTGAACTTCCCACTATTCAGGATATTTACAAAGACAGCTGTGTAAAAAGGGCCAAACAGATCATTGGGACTCAAGTCACCCCAACCATGAACTGTTCCAGCTGCTACCATCTGGAAATGGTACCACAGCATAAAAGCCAGGACCAACAGGCTCTGGGACAGCTTCTTCCACCAGGCCATCAAACTGATTAATTCACACTAATACAATTGTATTTTTGTGCTATATTGACTGTCCTGTTGTACATACTATTCATTACAAATTACTATAAATTACACATTGCTCATTTAGACGGAGATGTAATGTAAAGATTTTTACTCCTTATGTATGTGAAGGATGTAAGTAATAATAAAGCCAATTCAAAACTGCTCACAATACTCCAAGTGTAGTCTGGCCAATGCCTTATAAGGCCTCAGCATTACATCCTTTCTATTAAAAACTCATCCTCTTGAAATGAATGCTAACATTGTGTTTTCCTTCACTGATTCAACCTGCCAATTAATGTATAGGAAATCCTGCACAAGGTCTCCCAAGTCCCTTTGCACCTCTGAGTTTTAAATTTTCTCTGCACTTAGAAAATAATCCAAGACTTTATTCCTTCTACCAAAATGCATGACCATACACTTCCCTACACTATATTCCATCTGCCACTATTTTGCTCATTCTCCCAATCTGTCCACATCTTTCTGCAGACTTCCTGCTTCCTCAACATTACCTGCTGCTCCACTTATCTTTGTATCATCTGCAGCACTAAGCCATCAATCCCATCATCTAAATCGTTGACATATAATGTGTAAAGAAGCAGTCCCAATACCAACTCCTGGGAAACACTGCTAGTGACTAGTAGCCAATCAGAATAGACCCTCTTTATTCTGATGCTCTCCCTCCTGTGGGCAGCCAAAGTTCTATCCATGTTACTATTTTTCCTTCAGTGCCATGGGATCTTACCTTGTTAAGCAGCCTCATGTATGACATCTTGTCAAAGACCTTTTGCAAATCCAAGTAAACACCATCCACTGCCTCTCCTACATTTATCCTGCCTGTTATTTCCTCAAATAATTCTAATAGATTTATCAGGCATAATTTCTTGAGAAAACCATGCTGACTTTGGCCTATTATCATGCACCTCCAAGTACACCAAAACCTTACCTTTAATAATGGACTCCAATAGCTTTCCAACCACTGAAGTAGCCTAACTGGCCTATACTCTCCTTTCCTCTGCCTCCCTCCCTTCTTAAAGAGTGGAGTGACAGTTACAATCTTTCAGTCCTCACGAACCATTCCAGAGTCCAGTGATTCTTGAAAGATCATTATTTTATTAATTACTCATTAAATGGCAGATGAGTTGAACAGGTATTTTAGATCTGTCTTCACTAGGGAAGACACAGACAATCTCCCAGATGTAATAGTGGCCAGAGAACCTAGGGTAACGGAGGAACTGAAGGAAATTCACATTAGGCAGAAAATGGTGTTGAGTAGACTGATGGGACTGAAGGCTGATAAATCCCCAGGGCCTGATGGTCTGCATCCCAGGGTACTTAAGGAGGTGGCTCTAGAAATCGTGGACACATTGGTAATGATTTTCCATTGTTCTATAGATTCAGGATAATAATGTTATCCCACTTTTTAAGGAAGAAGGGAGAGAGAAAACAGGGAATTATAGACCAGTTAGCCTGGCATCAGTGGTGGGGAAGGTGCTGGAGTCAATTATAAAAGATGAAATAGCGGCACATTTGGATAGCAGTAACAGGATCGGTCCTAGTCAGCAAGGATTTATGAAGGGGAAATCATGCTTGACTAAGCTTCTGGAATTTTTTGAGGATGTAACTATGAAAATGGACAAGGGAGAGCCAGTGGATGTAGTGTACCTGGACTTTCAGAAAGCCTTTGATAAGGTCCCACATAGGAGATTAGTGGGCAAAATTAGAGTATGTGGTATTGGGGCTAGGGTACTAACATGGATAAAAAATTGGTTGGCAGACAGGAAACAAAAAGTAGGGATTAACGGGTCCTTTTCAGAATGGGAGGCTAGTGGGGTAACGCAAGGCTCGGTGCTGGGACTGCAGCTATTTACAATATACATTAATGATTTAGATGAAGGGATTAAAAGTAGCATAAGCAATTTTACAAATGACACAAAGTTGGATGGCAGTGTGAAATATGAGGAGGATGTTAGGAGAATGCAGGGTGACTTGGACAGGTTGGGTGAGTGGGCAGAATCAGTGTAATGTGGATAAATGTGAGGTTATCCACTTTGGTGGCAAGAACAGAAAGGCAAATTACTATCTGAATGGTGTCAAGTTAGGAAAAGGGGAAGTACAATGAGATCTAGGTATTCTTGTACATCAGTCACTGAAAGTAAGCATGCAGGTACAGCAGGCAGTGAAGAAAGCTAAAGGCATGTTGGCCTTCATAACAAGGGGAGTTGAGTATAGGAGCAAAGAGGTCCTTCTGCAGTTGTACAGGGCCCTGACGAGACCACACCTGGAGTATTGTGTTCAGTTTTGGTCTCCAAATTTGAGGAAGGACATTCTTGCTATTGAGGGAGTGCAGCATAGGTTCACGAGGTTAATTCCTGGGATGGCGGGACTGTCATATGCTGAAAGATTGGAGCAACTGGGTTGTATACACTGGAATTTAGAAGGATGAGAGGGGAACACATAAGATTGAAACACATAAGATTATTAAGGGATTGGACACGCTAGAGGCAGGAAACATGTTCCAGATGTTGGGGGAGTCCAGAACCAGAGGCCACAATTTAGGAATAAGGGGTAGGCCATTTAGGACGGAGTTCAGGAAAAACTTTTTCACCCAGAGAGTTATGCATCTATGGAATGCTCTGCCTAAGAAGGCAGTGGAGGCCAATTCTCTGGATGCTTTCAAGAAAGATAGAGCTCTTAAAGATAGCGGAGTCAAGGGATATGGGGAGAAGGCAGGAATGAGGTACCGATTGTGGATGATCAGCCATGATCACATTGAATGGTGGTGCTGGCTTGAAGGGCTGAGTGGCCTACTCCTCCACCTATTGTCTAATGCCTCCACAATCTCCTCAGCCACCTCTTTCAGGACCCTGGGTATCGGTTCCAGGTGACTTATCTACCTTAACACTTACAGCTCCCCAAGTACCTTCTCACTTCTGACCCCTGACACTTATACATTTCTGGCATTCTACAATCATGTTCCACAATGAAGGCTGATGCAAATTTCTTATTAAGATCCTCTGCCATTACACGCCGATGTCGGATTGGCAGAGGGAGGGATGTACAAAACAATCACAATTCCATGTGAGATTTCCCTTGGCAAATAATATGGCCGGAGTCTAACAGCAAAAAGTTCAATATCCGGGCTACAAACACGTTCCTTGATCATAATATGACCAGGATTGCATGATCTGTTGTTAACCAGAACAGCAAGCCCCCCTCCTTTACGCTTACCACTCTCAGTGCAATTCCGATCGGCCTGAACAGTCTGGAAGCCCTCTATGGAAACATTTTGATCGGGTATGTCCTTGTGCAGCCACATTTCAGTAAAACACATAACACTGCTCTCCCGAAAAGTCCTCTGACTCCTGACTAGCGCTGTCAACTCATCTATTTTATTACCCAGCGATCTCACATTGCCCATAATGAGAGAGGGGAGACACGGCTTATAACTCCTCTTCTCCATAAGTCTCTGTTGTCTCAACCCGGTCCTCCTCCCTCACCTTTTTGATCCCCTTCTGCATCCATTGCAACCCGGATATATCTGACTATTTTCTCTCTTGCAAACTCCAGAGTGAATTCTATCATATTGTGATCACTGCCTCCTAAGAGTTCCTTTAACCTTAGCTCCCTAATCAAAACTGGTTCAATACGTTACACCCAATCCAGAACTGACTTTCCCCTAATGGGCTCAACCACAAACTGCTCTGAAAAGCCATATCATGGATATTCTACAAATTCCCTCCCTTGGGATCCAGCACAAATCTAATTTTCCCAATCTACCTGCAAAATAAAATTTCCCATAATTAGTATAACATTGCCCTTATTACATACTTTTTCTTAACTCTACCCTCAAGGATTCTACATCTTCGATCCTATGTCATCTCTTTCTAAGAATTTGATTTAATTACTTAACAGAGCCACCCCGCCCCTTCTGCCTACCTGTCTGTCCTTTTGATGCAAGGTGTTGTTAAGCTCTCAACTATGATCTTCTTTCAGCCATGACCCAGTGATGCCCACAATGTCATACTTGCCAATTTCTAGCTGTGCTACAAGATCATCTACCCTATTTCGTATACTGCGTGGATTCAAATATAACACCTTCCATCCTGTATTCATTACCCTTTTTGATTAACCCCCATGTTACACTTCTCCCACTTACATAAATTTTGCCCCTTCATCTATCTTTCCTTCCTTCCTCACAGTCTCACTAACATTGACTTGGATAACCACTGCCCCATCCTTAGCCCTATTACTCCGGTTCTCCAACTTAGTTTGAAGTCTCCCAAACAGCCCTAGCAAACCTGGTTATAAGGATATTGGACCCATCAACAGGCCTGGTGAATGATCTTGGCCTAAAACATCAACTTTTTATTCACCTTCATAGATGCTGTCTGACCTGTTGAATTCCTCCAGCACTTTGTGTGTGTCGCTCTGGATTTGCAGTATCTGCAGGATCTCTTGTTTGTGACATGAAAAACCTGTCCTGCATACCGTAGATCAATTTATTGTATCAGTACTTTGAACTTGTACAAGAAGAAACAATAATAGGTTGCAGAATGAAATGATACAATTACGGAGAAAGTGCAGTGCAGGTCGACAGTAAAGTGCATTTATAATGAGGTCAAAAGTCCATTCTATTATAATCGTCGTCGTGGCTATCCCTCGAGGTCGAGAATGATGGTCTTCGTTCCATTTCCACAGAGCGAAGACACCTGTGCGTGTATTTTTAAAATGCCTACTTGATGTTGCACTCCAAGAAGCACACGATACTTCACAAATCAACCAACTGATTCCAATGGCATGGAAACCACGGCGATTGGAGCTGATGGATTTGTTGCAGCCTTCACCCGTCTTCACAGCCATTGAGTTCGAAGTAACTTCGTCCACCTGTTCCACCGTTGAGGTCTTGGTTGGATTGTTCTTTGTCAGGGACCTCATCCTCGACCTTACCGCCATGGGTGACCCTACCAGGAGCATAGCTCCAGACGGCTTTGCTTTCGGGATCTCAGGACCACACAAGCTTCTCCACCATGACAAGGTGACAATCCACAGAGAAGATTCTATTGTACTAGGGAACTGTCCTACAGTGGGATGTAGGATATCCTTGAGCCTGTTGGTATGCCCTTTCAAGTATCTTCTGCATGATGGAAGAGGGAGAAGAGAGAATGTGTGGGATGGGTGATATCTTTGATTATGGAAGCAGTGAAGAGTATGGACAGAATCCATAGGGGCAGACTGTTTTCTGTGGTGTGCTGAGCTGTGTCCACAACTGTCTTGTTTTTTTGTGGTCGGGGCAAAGCTGTGATGTATACGGATGGGATGTTGTCTATGGTGCATCGATAGAAAGTAAAGGGGATGTTTCAAATTTCTCTGCACCCTGAAGTAGAGGTGTTGGTGAGCTTTTTTGTCTGTGGAGTCTACATGGTTGGACCAGGACAGGCTATTGGTGATGTTCATTCCTAGGAATCTGAAACTTTCAATCCTCTTTGTTAGGGAATATTCTGGAGTTAGGGTATGCAGCCAATATTAATTTCTCCAGCAGCCGGTCTTCAGACCTGAATGTGGATTATAGATTGAATTTAAAATGCAGTCCTGAATAATAGTATACCTGGAGCTGCATGCTGGAGTTGATTGCAAACCAGACAATGCTGATTAACATTTATAAGGTGTTGGTGTGAAGAAGGAAGTGTTTGAAAACTATATGTAATTCAAAGGAAGCATTGTAGCTGCTTTGTATCTATAGAATTGTCCTGTTGTTATCTTTGATCTTTGGCATATAAAATATTATGTAATATGGAGTTGAACGGGCCTCTTCTTACAAGGGTGTGTCTCCTGTGATTGTGTTCATGTGACAACCTCTTGACCACAGTTGATGTAAACAGGACTAACCTCCACCTCTTTCTGAAATCACCAACTCAGTCAGTTGCCAGAGAGAATGACAACAGTATCTAGTGAATGGAATTTGTGTCAGGAACCAAAGACAATATCTGAAACATATCACAATATCATTTCAGTACTTAATTGGAGCATATTTCTCCTCCTCTGGCACTAGATGTCAGACATGCTGCATCACAGTACATACAAAATACTGGAGGAACTCAGCAGGTCAGGCAGCATCAAGGGAGGAAATAGAGGAAACAGTTGATGTTTCAGGATTTGACAGAAAGGGGAAGAAGACAGAACAAGAAGTAGGGGGGACAGGAAGGAGTATTAGCAGGCGATAGGTGAATCCAGGTGAGGAGAATGTACAATAGATGGGTGGGAAAGGGGGGAGATGAAGTGAGAAGCTGGGAGGTGATAGGTGGAAAGGGTAAAGGGCTGAAGAAGGAGGATTCTGATAGGAGAGGAGAGTGGACCATTAGAGAAAAAGAAGGAGGAGGGACATCTCCTCCAAGATGAAGGAGGAGGATGCTATACAGCAGTCTTGAAATTCTTGTTTAGTCAAGAGAGATTCAAGACCAGTCAGACTGCTCCAAGAGAGATGCAGGTCCTACACCAAGAGAACTAGGTCCTGTGCAGTGATTATAGGGAGGTAGGGAAGAGGCTGAAGAGCAGGATCTCCAAGATAGTAATCTCTGGATTACTCCCAGTGCTACATGCTAATCAAGGCAGGAACAGGATGATAGTACAATGGATGAGTGGCTGAGGAACTGGTGCAGGTGGCAGGGTTTCAAATTATTGAATCATTGTAACCTCTTCAAGAGGGACTATTTTCACCTGAACTGGAGGGGATTCAATTCCTGGCTGGGAAGTTTGCTAGAGCAGCTTGGAGAGGTTTGAGCTAATTTGGCAGAAGGATAGGAAACAGAGCACCAGGTCAGAAAGTAGAGGAATGGAGAGGAAGGTAGAAGAAGGGAGGAACAAAGTAATATACATATATGTTGGGATGTATGGTTTGAAATGTGTATATTTTAATGCTAGGGGTATTGTGGGCATAAGTGATGAAGTTAGAGAATGGATCAGTACATGGGACTATAATGTTGTGGCCATTACAGAGACTTGGCTGAAAGAGGACAGGAAATGATGTTTAATATCCCATTCTTCAATGTTTTAGAAAAGCTAGAGAGGGAGGGGAAGGCATAATGGAGAACTCATCCACTGACTATATGAGTAGGACTTAAAAATAGGAGGTGTGCAATCACACTGATGGGATTGTACTACAGAGCCCCAATGGTCACCAGGATATTAAGAAACAATAGGATTGTTTTCATAGAGGACTTCAACTTCCCTAATATAAACTAGGATCTTCTAAGTGCAAGATGTTCAGAAGGGACAGAATTTATTGGGTGCCTTCAGAAGGGTTTCTTAATTCAATATCTAGATTGTTCAACAAGAGGAAGGGCTGCAATAGAACTGGTGTTGGGTAATAAACCTGGCCCGTACAGTGGGTGAGCTGTTAGGGAATAGTAACCACAACTCCTTATGTTTTAAGATATCTATAGATAATGATAAATATGGACCTTGTGGGAGTGTATTAAATTGAAGCAGAGCAAATTATGAGAGCATTAGGCAGGAACTAGGGAGAGTTAATTAGGAACAGTTGTATTTCAGCAAGTCCACATCTGACATGTGGAGGGTGTTTAACTACCAACTTCACAGAGTACTGGACAAGTGTGTTCCAGTCAGAAGGAAGGACCAGAATGGCAAGGGAAGAGAATCTTGGATGCCAAGAAAGGTGATGAATTTAGTCAAGAACCTATAGGAAAGTATGTAAAGCTTAGGAAGCTAGAATCTTACAGAGCCCTTGAGGATTAAAATGAAGCCAGAAAAGAACTGAAGAAGGGAATTAGGAAAGCTGGCAGGGGGAGGGGGGGGTGGAAGGACATGAAAAGTCTGGGGCAAGTAGGATTAAGGAGAATCCCAAGACGTTCTATACATATAGCAAGAGTAAGAAGACAACTAGGGAGAGAGCAGGACCATTCAAGGATAAAGGGTGGGGGAGACGAACATTTGCTTGGATGCAGAGGTAGTGGGTGAAGTCCTTAGTGAGTACTTTATATCAGTATTTACCAAAGAGGAGGATGTGGAGGATAGGGAGATCGGTGTTAAGAGTATTGATATGCTAGGGCATCTTGTGGTAATGAAGGAGGTGGAGTTGTGTTACGTAAAGAGCATTAAGATGGATAAGTCCCCAGAGCCTGATGGGATGTACCCCAGATTATTGAGAGAGGCAAGAGAAGAGATTGCTGGGGCCTTGGCCAATATCTTCGAGTCCTCTCTAGCTACAGGCAAAATCCTGAAGGACTGGCAAATAACTAATATTGTTCCAGTATTCAAAGATTCAAAGTACATTTATTATCAAAGTATGTATGCAACATACAACCCTGAGATGTGTCTTCTTGCAGGCAGCCATGAAACAAAGAAACACCATGGAACCTGTTCAAAGAAAACATCAAACACTCAAGGTTCAGAAAAAAATTAACAAATCACACAAACAGCAAAAAGTCATGTCTTATTAACTTAATTGAGTTTTTTGATGAGGTGACAAGGGTGATTGATGAAGGTAGAGCTGTACATATTGTCTATATGGCTTTTAGTAAAGCTTTAAACTAGGTCCTTCATGAGAGGTTCATTCCAGAAGATTAAGATGCTTGGGATCCATGGTAACTCGGCTGTTTGGATTCAGAACTGACTTGGAGATCTGTGATTAGTGGTGTTCTGCAGGGATCTGTACTAGGACCTCTGCTGTTTGTAATGTATTTTATGACTGGAATGAAAATATAGATGGGTGGGTTAGTATGTTTGCAGGTGATACAAAGGTTGGTGGTATTGTCAATGACTGGCATTGACTGGCAAAGAATACAAAGGGAAAAGATCATTTGAAGATATGGATGGAGAAATGGCAGATGGAGTTTAGCTCAGCCAAGTGTGAAGCATTGCACCTTGATAGGTCAAATGAAAAGAGACAGTACAAGACCTGTAACAGCGGGATCTTGGGGTCCAGGTTCATGGCTCTCTGAAAGTGGTTACATAGGTTGACAGCGTGATTGAGAAAGCATATGGCATGCTTGCCTCTATTAGTTGAGGCATAGAGTTCAAAAGTCAAGAAGTTATATTTCACCATTAAAAACTCTAGTTAGGCCTCATCTTGAGAATTGCATACACTTCTTGTCACCCCATTATGGGAAGAATGTCGAAGTTTTGGAGAAGACGCAGAAGATGTTTACCAGGATACGGCTTGGATTAGACTTCATTTGCTATAACAAAAAGTTGAATAAACTTGGGTTGTTTTCTCTGGCGATCGGATAGAGGTTTATAAGATTATAAGAGGCATATATCAAGTAGACTGACAGCATCTTTTTCCCAGGGTTTAAACACCTAATACCAGTGGATGTGCATTTAAGGTGAAAGGGGGTATTTTTAAAGGTGATAAGATGGGCAAGTTCTTTTAAACAGTGAGTAGTGGGTGCCTGGAATGTGCTGCCTTGGGTAATAGATAGAGGCTGATATGTCAGAGACTTTTAAGAGACATTTAGATAGGCACATGAACGTGAAGAAAGTGGAAGGATATGGATAGTATGTTTGTAGAGGGCATTAATTTAGTTGGCTGTTTGATTACTAATTTAACCTGCTGAGTTCCTCCAGCATTTTGTGTGTGTTTCTCTGGATTTTCAGCATCAACAGAATCTTTTGTGTTTACTCCCATAGGAGTATTTTATTTGCAGTCATGTCTCTAATGTGGACCTGGAACTCGAGTAAAGAGAGAGTATTTGGACTATACCAAAACTGATGCTATTTTGATCCTGCTTGACATTTCTTTTGGATGTAGTGGAAGCTGAAAGAGCCTGTGTCCTGAGCAGGTGCATGATAGAAGACTCTCTGATCTAAGGGCTGTTCCCAGGGACACACGTAGAAATGAATATCCTGATGCTGTAAGTTTATCAAAGGCGTCCTTTGACCAGCCTGAAACTTGTTGGTCTGCCAGCACATCCAGATGTCATAGACACATGCTGCTGACTGGCACTGTTCAAGCTGGAGGAGAACGTGCTGAAGGGACACACTGAAGTTTGGAGCAGCCACAACAAGAGCTTAGCTGGGAAGGACTACTGCATAGGGTTCTTCCATGACTGAATGGGAAGTGGCTGTACTGAATGAGGAAGCCCCTCAATTATTGTAGTAGTGTACCACACCAGGGGCTACATGAGCAGCCACAGTCCTCTGGTTTTAAGAAATGATCCTCTCTGCAGTCTTCACAATCCTGGGGATTTGCTGTCAGATGCCTTGCAATTCACATACCAGATGGTGATGCAACTAGTCAGGACACACTCGATGGTGATCCTGTAAAAATTGGTTAAAATGGTGGGGATGGTGGGGGGGGGAGCCTCAATTTCCACAGGAAGTGTTGTGCTTTCTTGATTAAAGAGATGGCATTGAGGGACCATGGACCATGTGCTACTGTTATGGTCATGTGGAGGATGTCCACAAAAAGAATTGTGATAAGCTCCAGATCATTTTGGTTGTACACATTGGATCTCAGATATCATTGTTATCATTCCTACTCTTTAATACAGAAGGTATGATTATGATATTTAGAAATGTAAAATAAGCCATTTGATTGAATGTTTCAAGATCGCACTGGCAATATACGGCAACGTTTGTGCAGGCAGCTCACAAAACTACAGGATACTCTACTTGCTATTCTTCTTCTGAATTATGATCACTGCAGTCTGCATTTCCCTTTAAAAGTATATTTTTTAAACAGTCTAAACAAACTAATGACTTTACAATCTCCTGAATTAGAAGGTGAACTTGACTCTTGTGACTGCAAGTACGGCTATTGCCGGGGCAGCCATCACTGGTGGCAAATGCTGTGTTGAGGCCCATGAGCAGAAAATGAACCCATGCTCAGCTCCATTACTTCACACTGATTAAAACATCGACCCAGGTTAAAGCAGAGTGGAAAGCAAACCCTTGTCCTTCTCAATGTTAGCCAAGATCCCCCACCTGAACCCATCCCATCTGCTTGCATTTGAACCCATCTCCCTCTATTCTCGCTGCTACCATCGGGCAGGAGGTGCAGGAGTCTTGGAAAGGAAATGGGCAGAAGCTAGAACAATAAAGTAAGGGAGGGAAGGAGTACGAGCTGGAAGTGATAGCTGAAGCCAGGCGAGGGAGAAGGTAGATGGGTGGGTGAGAGAGGGAGACCTAAGACCTCAGCAGGTGAATGTGATGTGTAGCACTCACATCAACAGTGATGAAATGCTTTGAGAGGTTGCTCATGAATAGAATGAACTCCTGCCTCAGCAAGAACTGGGATCCATTGCAATATGCCTATCACCACAATAGGTCAATGGCAGACACAATCTCAGTGGCTCTCCACACGGCTTTAGACCACCTGGACAACACAAACACCTACGTCAGGATGCTGTTCATTGACTATAGCTCAGCATCTAATGCCATCATTCCCACAACCCTGATTGAGAAGTTGCAGAACCTAGTATTCTGTACCTTCCGCTGCAATTGGATCCTCGACTTCCTAACAGAAAGACCACAATCTGTGTGAATTGGTGATAACATCTCCTCCTTGCTGATGATCAACACTAGTTCACCTCCGGGGTGTGTGTTTAACCCACTCTGCTCTCTATATACATATGACTGTGTGGCTAGGCATAGCTCAAATACCATCTATAAATTTGCTGACAATACAACCATTGTTGGTAGAATCTCAGGTGTTGACAAGAGGGCGTACAGGAGTGAGATGTGCCAACAAGTGGCGTAGAATGTTGCAAGGACAGTTCCAGCCACATCATTGTAGGAAGAATATCCTACCTGCAATGATCTGTTCAGGACATTCTTAAATAAAATCTGGGAAAAGGATTCTACCCACCCCAGTCCATTGGCTGTTGCAAGTCTAAAAGTCACCACATGGGACATGAGATGAAATACTTGGGTCCTGTATCTCCTCCTTGATGGTAGCCATGAGAAGAGGTCATTTCCTGGGTGGTGTGTTGCCTTAATGAAGGATGCCACCATTTTGAGGCATCGTCTTTTGAAGGTGTCCTTGATGCTGGGAAGGCTAGTGCCCATGATGGAGCTGGCTGACTATGCAACTCACTGCAGTTTTCTTCCAATCCTATGCAGTGGCCTCTGCATATGAGACGGTGATGAAACCAGTTAGAATACTCTCCATAGTACATCAGTAGAAATTTGCTAGATAGAGTCTTTGGTTACATACTAGATCATATATGATGCCAGTTGGATGTGTTCTGTAATCTACAAATCTGAAAATTGAGTATGAGGAAATGGGACATAGTTGCTTCTATACTCAAGGTGCTGGAGTGAAGGGTAACAGAGGACAGAAAAACTCAATCCCACTTACATGGAGTGTACATGTATGTTTTCATGATTCTTGTGTGTGCTTATTGGTAAAATAGAATGAGAGAAAGCTCATGAGAGTTGAAGATGAAGATATTTGTCAAGTAAACAGGAACCCAGCAAATATAGGGTTCGTCCAATTCTCTCCAGATGCTGCCTGGCCCGCTAAGTTCCTCCAGCGCTTTGTGTGTTGCGCCAGATTTCCAACATCTGGGATATGCGATTTTTCTTTCTGAAATTGGTGTATGAGATTGAATTATTCTCTCGCCGCTGGTTTCTTGCAACAAAGAAACGAGCAGTGACACCTCCCCCCCCAACCCCCGCTCAGTTTAGCATTGCCACAGTACATGTCCAGCACAGCGAGGGCCGCTCCGAACGAAGATGCCAGTGTCCTCTCAGATAATCTCCTCTCAGATATTATGAATGGTTTATATTTTTTAAATAATGAATGGACGCTGAGACAGCAGGCCGGTTACGCTCTGTCGCTCACACCTGACGCTAAGGAGGAGTTACGTGGTGACATCAGCGACGGCGCCCCGCCCGACGTTAGAATGCAAGCCGGCTGGAAAGGGGGAAAAAAGAAGCGGGCGCGCGAGGTGGCCGGAGCTGCTGCTCGAGAGGGAAAGCGCGAGAGAATGGAGCGTGCGCCGGGGCGAGGCGGCGGCCGGGGACGACGCTGAGGGGGGGGGGAGGTGTCACCGAGGAGTGGGGGACCTAGGGGTCGATTGGAGTTTGGGGGGTGGGTGGGGTGGGAGGGGAGGGGAACCCCCACTGTCCCGGCTCGGCCTTGCCCTGCCCTCCGCGGGCCACCCCGCACACGGCGCCTCCGCGGGGGGAATATGAGCCCCCGCCGGCCCGTCAATGTGGCTATCTCGCTCGCTGCACAGAGGAGCGGTTCTCGCTGAGGAAGCGGAGCGGCTGCCCTCCCGGCCGGCCGAGCTGGCCCAGGGCCACTTCTACCCGCGCTGCTACCAGCGCTCCGAGGCCGCCATGGCCGCACCGTTCTGCGGCCAGGAGCAGCAGCAGCAGCCGCCGCCGTGCCAGGAGCAGCAGGGCCTAGGCCCAGCCCGACCCGAAGCGCCGCCGCCGCGACAGGAGTCGCTACCTCCGCCGCAGCAGCAGCAGTGCGGCCTCTGCTGCGCCCGGGGCCCCGGGTCACGCTCCCGTTCCAGCCCGGCTGACGAGCTGCGGCTACTGCCTTGTCGCCACTCCTTCTGTCAGGCCTGCCTAGAAGCTCACGGCGGCAGGCGACGGCGGCCCGGGGGCCCTAGCAGCAACAACAACGGAGGGCCAGCCCCTCACCGTGTCCGGCCCGAGGCCGAGCCCTCGCCTCCCGCCGCGTCTTCCTCCTCCTCTTCCTCCTCCTCCTCGGCCAACTCGTGCGGGCCTCCCGACCTGGCCTGCCCCATCTGCGACAGCCGCATGCCGGCCGCCGACAATGACGGGCTGCCCGCCGACCTGCTGCTGCTCAACAACCTGCTTGACGTGGTGTCGGCAGCCGAGGACGAATTGGACGGAGGCGTGCAGCGGCGGAGCCGCGCCAAGGGCTCGCAGTCGGGCTGCAGCTCCTGCGACGAAGGCGCGCCGGTGACCTCCCGCTGCATGGACTGCGCCGAATACCTGTGCGATCACTGTGTCCGGGCGCACCAGCGGGTCCGGCTCACCAAGGAGCATGTCATCCAGCGCTTCAGGCAGCACCATTACAACCAGCAGCCGTTCGCCAGCCTGCCGCTCGCACATGACCGGCTCAGCTACTGCCAGCACCACGACAACCAAGTAGGTCTGGGGTCAGCTCGGGCATTGGGGGCAAAATAGTTCTACACTTGCAAACAAAGCTAAGGTGTGCATTCTTCAAATCGGAATTTTGATAAGAATTGGTGGAATTTTAGCACTTGATTTACGAAATCGTCATTCAATCCTTCATTAATGAAGTTTTATTTGCTGTCATTTTAATTTTTCGTATTTGTATCAAGTAAACCCGTGTCATCAATAGCTATATTCGCGGTATTGTATACTTTTCATATCGGGAAGTCACAGAATGTTAAACGTTTGGGACGAGCTAAGTTTTCATTAACACACGCAAATTGCGGGAGGCACTTAGGCAGCATCTCTAGAAATATATAAACAGTCGACGTTTCGGGTCGAGACCCTTCAGGACGGCTTTAATTATACTTTCAAATAAGCAAATTTGATTTCTGTAGAAGTTTTTATTCAACGTGTTTAGTGTTCCATGCCCAGCGTTAAACAGAGTTATTCGTTTACTTTTTTCCCCCAAAAATGTTGCGATGACACTACTTTGCTTGCAGATCGATCCACGAAAGTGTTCACAAAGATAACAATGATTCATTCAATCATTGCATCCGTCGTTTGTTAGTATTTGTCTCAAAAAGTTACAAGCAAACCCAATTTGCAGGCAATGTCTTTCCGTGGGATTTGTAGTCGAATTCAAATTCTTTAGTGCGATAACGATATGTATCGCTCGATATTTTCGTTTCAACGATATTTTTTACCTTTGGTTATAAATTCCGACAATTATGATTTTTCATGTCGAAGTATGTTAAAATTCAGCAATGTAATTTAAGTTTTAACCAGAAAAAAATTGCCAACAGTGTGTTTTCACTCATAAAATGCGAACATTTTTAAGACTTTAATCCTAAAATATATTTGATTGATCTTGATTTTATTTTGGTAATTTTATTTTCCTAGCCACGATTAAAGACGCCGACCATTCTCCTTCGATGGTGTCAGTTCGTTAATGTGCCACCTTGAAACAATGTGTTTTGGAAAACGTGGTATGGGAGCAACAACAGTTTAGTGTAGCAGGCCATGTTCCTCATCACGAGCTAGTGATGCGCCGTTTCCATTCATGTCCCTGCCACAACATATCAATAGCGTATCGATTCGTCCTGGCATGTCGTCCGGTCGGAAATAATTTAATTCAGCGCCCTGGAGAATTTTTAAAAAGTCTTGATTTTTTTTTTAAGATTTGGCATGTGTGCGCGTACACGTGCCCTCCTTCCCTTCCAATCTAGGGTTGCTCGGCTTGTTTTTCGAGAAGAAAATGGTGCCTGCTGTTGGGCGGGCTGAGTCAGAGCGTGCGATAAAGCAATTAGATCCATTCATGTTTTGCATGCTGCAAGCGAAAGGGCTTTGTCCCCCTTCGCAGATCACTCTTGGAACAACCTTCACCGTTCACTGTTAACTCGCTTTAAGCGAGAGCACGATATCAATTGGCTGTTATCTAATTGTTTATAAACGAATATTTTCCAACCAAAATAGAGAAAAAGTACCCAACTATTTAGCGTACGCTACATAAATAATGGGTTTGGTTATTGGAATTAGGTAATTTTTGTAGGGAGTGCTTCAGAATCTAGATGAGAAACTACATTCGGTACATAACCCCATTTCAAGGGTGCTTTTCACTGAAATCCAAAGGGCAAATGTCCAGGGTTATTGGGAAGACTTAAAAGGCTGAAGAAAAAACTTCAAACAGCTCCCAGATTAGTTTTAGTTTAAGTTAGTATGCTACTATAAAGTCATGAACATTTCAACATGCTTCATATCGGTGGTTGTAAGAAGTACTTGAATATGTTTGGTGTTCATTTTTCTATGTTTCTGGTACTCCCATGGGTGAAACAATTGAGTTATTTTTTTCTCTCTAAGATTTAGCTACATTTTTGGGGGGTTGGATGTTGGCTTTAGTATTCTTCTTGGTAAGATTTTAGAGCAGGGCTGACCACAGTAGTGCATTTCTGACCAGTGTTGATCTTAGAACCTGAACCATGATTGATTAATTCTGTCATTATTTGAGTAGTGGCGTCCTTCAGTATTATTTGCAGATGTTATTAGGATTTGTTAATTGTTGGAGGACTGAAGGGTGTTCCACACGTGGCTAATCAAAAATGGCATCAAGTTGAAAAGGAAGTTACACAATCTTGCAGAGATTTGTGGAATTGATTTTAGAAACTAGGAAAAATTAAGTTGAAATTGAGGATGAAATTAGTTTGAGAAACTAGCAAGAAAACTAAAAATAGAATGCTACAAAGATCTGCAGAGCGGCTGAGGTAAGCATTTGTCTTTTTGTAGGACAAGAATTTATAGCAAATAGGAATTGTTAGAGATGGAACAAATATGTTTGTCTTCATAGCTGGAGATGTGTCGTTTTTTTAAAAACAGTGGTAGAAAGCCATGGGCAAGAGGGAGGGGGAGAAAATTTATTTCCCCTCACTTGATGGATGAAACCCACTGGGCATCCAGCGACATAACAGCAGACAGATTCCATGGGCTTTGTTATGGAACCTTAAAGAAGTGACTCCAGAAATATTGGATTCAGTAGGTGCAGTCTTCCAAATCTGTGGATCTTGGGAAAGTCATTTACCAAAAATTGTAAAGTGCACACTATAAGAGAAACGCTGATTGACCTGCATTTTTTGGTGGTGGGGTGGGGGGTGAATGATGAAATCCAACATTAAGAAAGCCCGAGCAGGATGTCGAGAAAATCGAATGATGAATATGGTTTTCTGAAAGGGAAATGGCTTTAGATAAGTTCATCGCAGCTCTTTTAGGGTATAACAAGCAAGAAGGATAAAGGTGGGAACCAGTAGATATCTTGTAATTGGACTTCTAAAAAGCAGTTGATAAGGTGCCATATGGTCTTCATCCAAGGTATTGACATGAATAAGATTGTTTTCTATTAATTAGTCAGCCTGGATAATTAACTTTGAAAGTTGGGAAATCATTAATTAGTACAGTCTATGGTGTAACTTGCAATCAAAGTTCATACAGAATGTATTGTCAAATTTACTGAGAAAGCAAATTATGGGATCTCATTTGCAGAAGATTACACTTACCAGATGGAAGATAATTCAGGAAATTGTGAAGCTACTCACTTAGCTTAGGAAGAATAGTAAAGCAGAATGATTAACATGAAAGACATTGGGGCATGTGTCCTTGTACATGTAACTGAGTTATGGGAAGCAAATTGGTCTTCATTGTAAAAGGGAAGGAGCAACAAACTTGTATGTCAACACTTGCACAGCACCTAGAGTACTTGGTGCATGCTACTTTTACTTAAAGGGATGAAAAGTTCATTATTTTACTTCCCTTGAAGGTGTTTAAAGAAACAGTAAGTGGATTAGGCCCCTTATCAGTTGAAGTTTTAGAAGAATAAGATGTAATTCTATTGAAATGTGAGATTTTGAAGGGTTTGAGAGGCAGTGGGTAATGCAGAACAAGGGAGAACAGTTTTAAAGAAAGCTGCTAGCTCTAAGGACTGAAACTATGCAGTTCTTTAGAAAGCAGTAGGATGCTGCATTATTAAAATCTTCATGAAGATGGAAGCAACTTTGTATATGGGAGCAGGCAGCAAACGCTCATCTATCTCCTAATTTTTTTGTGAATAAATACCTATTGCATTCACACCTTAAAATCACAGGTATGCAGACATTCTGATAAATAACATGTTAAAGTGTATTAGGTTTGTGTTGCATAGGTTTTACATAATTAATTTCTGGTCATGGTCTCATTAGCTTCAGGAGTTGCAGCACAGTTCAATGGTTGAAGTTATGATTTGTATAAATATTTGGATGGTCTAGTTTTCTGAAACAGCAGATCATGTTATAGATAGCATTTTCATTGAAATGTGGGTTTAAGTCTGCTTTAATTCCCTCAAATCATTGCATTGGTTTCTGAATAATCTGCCCATGTTTTTGTGCATAGATTATTCATTTACCATCTAAAAGCTACTATTAAATGTTCTACTATTATAAATATCCTTTATGTAACTTAAAATTTTAACATGGGTTCTCTTTAGTGATTATACTCCTGGGTTAGAAACTAGTATTCACTTGGGCTTTTGATTACAAGCAAGCCACACAGGCTGTGCTGGTGATGCATTAAGTTATCTCCACACACTGCAACCAAAAACCCTGTGCCACTTCCAAGAGCGGAAGAGCTTTGGCTAATGATTCTCACTTGTTATCATTAAAATAGCTTATGTGGTGGCTTTTTTGTGATATTATTCAATTGTCCCACACATTTTTCTATATTACAACAGTAACTAAAATTTAGGTGATACTTTATTTTACAGAAGTCTTGCAGATATAAATGCCAAATTATAAGTACAATAAATAGAAGTCAATTTCACTTTACATAGAGAATCTAAGAACTGGATTATAATAACTGATATCAATTGAATTAATTTATGGATTTACTCTAATGAAAGATGGCCTATGATTATTGGAATTATTGAATTTGCTTTGGATCCTCAATTTAATGCTAGAATAATTTCTGCACAATTTTTATTAGAATATTTATATATTCAGCTCTCAATACAAATAACTGGTTTTGAATGTAATTCTGATGTTCACCTAAATCATTTTCAGTTCACCAAATCTCCCTTTTTTTGTGGTACCTTTTGAAAGGTGCTAGTGGAAAAAAATTATTCTGTTCTTATCAAGCTTCCATCACTTTGTTCTGGTTTAATGTTTGTGATGAACCAAGATTCAGAGTGTAAGTTGGCACTTGTTTGAAGATTCGGTGCAGGACGGTGGTAGGGGAGAGAGAGAGCAATTAGTGTGTTCTTTTCTTCAAATTTCTTTTCAAAGGATTTATTCCATCTTTCTATTATGTCTCATAGATCCAACATCTCTCAGCAGGCCTCCTTCATGGAAAATCATGGCGACAGTAAAAGTTGTGTGGGAGGGTAGCTGGCATTTGAACCTTATGGTCAAAATGGAGCTAAAGTTGCAGGATGTTGGCATGGCTGGTTCAGTGGGAACAAGTTGCTAATCAGGAAGATTAAGTTTGAAAAATGTTAAAGAATTTGAATGCCAAGATGATGCCTTTGCACGAATTGCATTTTTTTTGTGTATCGGTTCACAGCTTGGAGTTGGTCATGGGAGATGCTTGGTGAATATAGTTATAGTTAATTTTTGTACGGGAGCTATCGATTTTCTGGCTTTTTAACAATATCACAATGAGTTACTGAATTTGTGATCTAAATGGTCAAGACTTCATTAGTGAATAAACAGAGCAATCCCAGTACAAATTTACAACATTGTTCTCGACTTCATGAATTTGAGTACAATGGAAGTATTTAAGGCAGTAAGAAACTTCTACAGATTGTTGGCCAGCTCAAAAATGTCCCTGCCCAAAGGCTTCATTTGGCCATTTAGATACATGAGGGTGGGTGGGGTGGGGGGGGGGGGGGGACAGATGCTTGAAGAAAATACTGCTTTCTAGTGGCAACAATTGGCCCTTAAATCAGTAAAAGTTGTTACATTTTGGTTGGCAAGTGAGTTCAATGAAAACATGAAACACATACTAGAGTGACTGACTAGAGTGATACAGTGTAGCTGTGTATGCTGTTTGGCTAGGGGGTGCCATGTTTACCTGCATATGGTGTTACTCTTGCTAAACCAATTCTACCCGGCTGATTCTGCTCACTTTTGCTGACTGGAGAGCTCAATTTGTATAATTGGGAAGTCATTGGGCATTAACCTATATCCTGATGCTAGGAGCTTTTGAGTGAATTAATAAATACAACTGAATATGCTGCTAATTTTGATAGTTTTGGCTAGTTAAGTATTTTAAACTGTGATTTCCTTGCTGCATTTGCTCCATGTGACCTTTTTCCACTGCATGCTGCACAGCTGTGTAGTTTTATTGATTGTGCAGAGTGGGGACCCCATGGTGGTGAACTAAATTTAATGTTGTGCTTCAGGCATTTTCTTCAAATCTATATATAGGTTTACTTCTTTTGAATTTGTTAAGGATGTCTTCAGCTTCATCATTTTTCTGGGCGTAACCAGGAGACACTTGCTATGCTCAACTGTTTTAATGATGAACGGCACAACAGTTGGGCCTATTCCATTTCCTACTCACAGCTGCTTTCCATGTGTGCAAGCCAATTGCTAACTGGTAATAACTTGAAGTAAATGTGTATGTTAATTGTTAAGCATATAGTTGGTCTAAGTTTAAACAAGTTATTTGCTAGATGTGTATATGAAATATTTTGATTTATCCAATTTCTGTCTTGCCCTACTGCACAGTTTTCATTGAACTCCTTGGTATCATGTTCAAACTGATCTTCAAAAATGTTTCTCAGTGGATAAGTACAGTGACACTGAAGCTTATGGAGTACTCATTTGTCCGTTTAAAAGTTACTTAGAATAGATTTGGATCGACTTTTGGAATTGACCAAACCTTTTTGGTTAAGTAACACACACAAAATGCTGGTGGAATGCAGCAGGCCAGGCAACATCAATAGGAAGAAGTCCAGTTGACGTTTTGGGCCAAGACCCTTCATCAGGACTAACTGAGAGAAAAGATGGTATGAAATTTGAAAGGGGGAGGGGGAAATCCTAAATGATAGGAGAAGATGGGGGGGGGGGGGAATGAAGTTAAGAGCTGGAAAGTTGATTGGCAGAAGGGATACAGAGCTGGAGAAGGGAAAGGATCATGGGACGGGAGGCTTAGGGAGAAAGAAAGGGGAGGGGAGCACCAGAGAGAGATGAAGAATAGGCAAGGAATGATTGTGAGAGGAGCAGAGAGGAAATGGGGGGGGGAATAATAAAGGATGGGGTAAGAAGGGGAGGAGGGACATTAATGGAAGTTAGAAAAATCAATGTTCATGCCATCAGGTTGGAGGCTACCCAGATGGAATATCAGGTGTTGTTTCTCCAACCTGAGTGTGGCTTCTTCTTGACAGTAGAGGAGGCCATGGATGGACATCAGAATGGGATGTGGAATTAAAATGTGTGGCCACTGGGAGTTCCTGTCTTTGGTGGACAGAGATGATATCCATGGCCATTCTGATATGTCTATCCGTGGCCGCCTCTACTGTCAAGATGAAGCCCCACTCAGGTTGGAGGAACAACACCCGATATTCCAACAACCCGATGGCATGAACATTGGTTTCTCTAACTTCCATTAATGCCCCTTTTCTCCTCCTTACCCCATCCCTGATTTATTTTCCCCCCTTCTCTTTTTTTTCTCTCTCTGCCCATCACTCTTTGTCTGCTCTCCATCTCTCTCTGGTGCTCACCTCCCCCTTTCTTTCTCCCTAGGCTTCCCGTCCCATGATCCTTTCCAGCTCTTAGCTTCACCCCACCCCTCCTGTCTTCTCCTATCATTTCGGATTTCCCCTCCCCCTCCTACTTTCAAATCTCTTACTATCCTTCAGTTGGTCCTGACAAAGGGTCTTGGCCCGAAACTTCAGCAGTGCTTCTTCCTATAGATGCTGCGTTCCACCATCATTTTGTGTGTGTTGCTTGAATTTCCAGCATCTGCAGATTTCCTCGTGTTTGTGTTTTTAATCCTTTTTGGTTGTTTGGCGTTTTTTTTTAGCTCAAGTACTTAGTTCCACTTGTGAAGGAATGTCTCTTGTTATACATCATCCCAATTGGGAAGTTTATTGCATTTCCTTTGGTGGTTTAAGATTTTGGAATTCTCCAATTGTCATTACTTGCTTGCAGATGGATTTCACTTGTACAGGAAGGCTGAAAACAACCATCTCCTATTGTTGATAGGCCACATTAAAATGTCTGACTTAACAACATTTCCAACAATGAACACCTTTACTATCTTTGTCCCCACCCTCTTAAGAAATTTTAATTTCTGAAATGCTTTTGCATTAAGGGTGAGAAGAAATTAGTTTGGATAGTTAAGTTTCATGGGCCTCTAAAATGAATCCACCAGATGCCATCAGGCAGCATTTGTTCAGGAAGAACTGTCCTTTAATGCTGGTAACCTTTTGTCAGACAATATTGTGGGAAAACTGATACAATTAAAAATCATCTGGTTTTCAAATGCTGCATAAAGGCATGTGTGTGGACAGCTCCTGGCTGATTTGTCATCCTAATCTCTAGGGGGTGGGAAAAGTGGATGCTTGCTTGTAATGAGGTCCTGGTTGATTTATGGCAGGTGGTATAACTGGTGTAGTGTAACTGCTAGGCACTTTCTAGCTGAGTTGCCAATGAATTTTCTTGTAGTGACAACATAGAAGTTGTAATTTAATGAGGTTTAGTGACTAGATTTATACAAGTAGTTACTTATTTTTCTACTGGTTACTATTTCTCCCCTTCCTCAATTCTCAAGAAAGTGAATTTAAAAAATCAGTTCAGGCAACATTTATGAAGCAGAAAACAGTTAATGTTTTGGGTCAATGATACTCATCTGTGCTGTCCCCCCCCCCCCCCCCCCCAAATAATTTGTCCTCACAAATTAGTAATTTCTCAATTATAACTGGTTAGCAAATCCTAACTGTTAACAGAATGAATTGTGGGTTATTTAGGGGTTTTGTTGCACATTTATGGATTTAAGTTGACTGCATTGTCATATTATCTGCATTAAGTTGTTTGGTGTTGTCTGACAGGTTTATCACATTTCAGTTAATATGAAGCACAGCACATGCTCAGTGAATTACTTCCCACTTGCCTCTGTGGTAGCACGTCCAGTATTGATTCATTAATAATTAGTGATAAGAAATGACATGTTAACCTAAAGTTTGCTTTGCTTTAAAGATACTGGCCTGTTTCCAGCATTCTACAGTTGGAGTGCTGTAGTTATAACTTGAAGATTTAGATTTCAAAATTTAAAAATCCAGGTCTAGTGCCCTCGATTTCTGTGATATGAGATATCTGCAGCAGGCACTTCAAAACACTGGAGAGATATTGTGAGCACTGTCTATACAAAATTCCTGAATCTGTTGGCAGTTGGTGTGTGTGTCAGCCTGATCTCCCAAATCTTCTATAGCAATTGTTCTGATTCCACTGAGTGGGTTCTGGTCTTGTCACATTTGCACACTTCAACAGTATGCTTTAGAAATGGATGCACTATCCTTGTGGCATGAAATGACCAGATGGGCAGAGAAAATATTGAGGCATTCTGAAAATCTCTTGCAACAACTGCACTTTCTAAAGGGAATCTCTGCCCTGTGACCACAAAATGAACATTTGAAATTGCATTAAGCTCTTAAAGCTATTTCAGGAACAGCTATAATTCCGATGGAAAGGATGGCAGGGTTAAGGTTCTCTCCCAAACTAGTCACCTGCCTTCCTATTACGTACCTTCTGCTCATGTGGTAGAAAATGCTGTGTCCACAATGGTCTCATCAGTTACAGAACTGGGTCTGAAAGAATCTCGACTTAAAGGATCCCCTGA
Organism: Hypanus sabinus; assembly: GCF_030144855.1. Lineage (NCBI taxonomy): Eukaryota > Metazoa > Chordata > Chondrichthyes > Myliobatiformes > Dasyatidae > Hypanus > Hypanus sabinus. The sequence goes on along the minus strand of NC_082722.1, from coordinate 11,241,983 downwards.
GAAGAGCATGGCAAATTTGGTTCGCCTCTGATCTGAGATCCCAAAACAGGAGAGCTAAAGAATGGGTAGTTTGGGAGTATGGGAATTCTAATGTGACAAAGGAAATGCATTTTGAAATTGGGAGTGGTTCAGCTGAACACTTGAACTCAGCAAAAGCAATTTTATTTTCTGTTCTTGATCTTTGGGTGATGTTGACATGAGGTGGCCACAATGGGGAGTATCTTGTTCCTTGTGTGATCATCCTTTACACTGAGCACAAACTGGACATCATTTGAAAATTCAGAAATCATTTACATATAGCTTTTGATTCCATGATAACTGTCCACCAGCTTGGAGGTTAATAATGGTCTTTATTTCACTCTGGAATTGGACTGTTATCAGTTTGGCTGTATTTTAAAAATGTGTGTGATCTGAGAGTAAACTGTACTCTACAATTTAATAAACCTTAAATTTTGAGGAGAAATTGTTTCTGTATGGGTCACTTAAAAAGAGACTGGCTAATGTTTTTGGCTCTGGATTGTTTTTCATGTAGGTTGGAATTGGGTCTGCTGGGAAAGATTTTCTGTGCAAGTAGTTGAGGGGAAAGTTAATTTGATTCTGCTTCTAGTCACTTTTGAGTAAATTTGTGTGTATATTCATACTTGACCAAATCTCTGGTTTTAAGAATATACAGTAAAACGGGTTCCCAAACTGGGGTCTATGAACCTTTGCTTAATGGTATTATTCATTGCATTAAAAAAAGGTTGGGAATCCCTGCACTAAAGGAAGAAAGCATTGAGTTGGTTGTTACTTTTAAAGGAATTTGATATTAGAACTGGATAGGAAAAAAATACTTATACACAATAGTGTAGCAATTAGAGCACCAGCGATCACTGATCAGTGTTTGATTCCCACCACTATCTGTAAGGAATTTCTGTGTTATCCCTGGACTGTGTAGGTTTCATTCAAGTGCTCCAGTTTCCTCCTACATTGCAAAGACATACGGCTGGGGTGAACATCCAAGTATTTGTACTCCTCCACTGCAACCTCTTCTTCCAGAATGTATGCAGGTCTCGTAACAATCTTTTTCATCCTAAAATTAATCTTCCTCGTTTAGACCACATTCAGGAGCAGGTGATTCCTCGCATACCACTTGTCCATCAGTCCCCTATACTCTGACTGCTGCCCATCTCTGATATGTCTAACCACTGCAGAGTCATCAGAGAATTTCTGCATGTGGCAAGACTCAGTTGTACTGAAAGTCAGAGGTGTTCAGTATGAACACAGACTGTACAGTCAGTCCCTTCTGGTGCTTCAGTGCCAGTCACCACCACCTCAAGACAGAAAACTACCCAGCCCTACAAAGTCTGTCTGCCAGGTAATCAGTAATCCAGGGGATAGCGTATTTGTCTATGCCCATCCATTGCAGCTTCTCACTCAGAAAAAGTGATTTGGATTGTATTGAAGGCACTAGGGAAATAAAAAAAATGTGATTCTCACAATGTCACCAGTGTCATCCAGGTGCGACTGAGCTCACTGTAACAGATGATAGCATCATTCAGTCCCACATGAGGTTGGTGGGCAAACTGTTAGCTTAAACAATTTAAGAGGCTAAATGACAATTAACTGGTATGATTCCTGATATCTTCACTACTGATTCAATACATATGAATTGTTATTTGAGGACGTAATGATCTGGTTTTACTATTTTGGAGCAACTGATACCAAATTATTGTAAATGTGCTGCTACAATGTATTAAGGAAGCAGCATCTATTCTGATGCCTGCATTTATCTTCTAAGATATGCTTTGTTCTAACCCTTCACTCCTTAAATGTCTTCATTCTCAGGGAGGGGGCAATAAATGCAAGAAGGGGTGGCACGGTAGCATAGTGGTTAGTACAGTGCTATGTGTTACCAATGACCTGGGTTCAATTCCCACCGCTGTCAGTAAGGAGTTTGCACGTTCTCCCTGTGACCATGTGGCTTTCCTCCCACAGTCCAGAGACATACAGAGAAGGGCCTTTTTTGCGCTGTATTTCAATAAATATAATTACATTCATGTATATGTATATTTTCTTGCACGTTATTACTTCAATTCTAGGCTATTATATATTTTAATAGTAACATAGATTATAGTAGTTGTGTATGTTTGTTCAAAGAGTAGTGATTTTTGTTGCTGATGGTGATAAATAAACAGGAAGACTATTTTCAGCTGTTTTGGGGCCTCAAGCTTTTCAGGCTTGGAGATGCTGGAAATGACGACGAGTAAAAATGAAATTATTTTTGCTACTTCAGGTTGGGGACTATGGAGAAGCTGAAGAAATCACTTTGAATGTTACAATGAAAATGAAGATTTCGAGGATGCAATTGTCAAAACATTTTTTGAGGGCAGTCCATTGTCTGCACTAATGATTGTATTGTGGCGGCTCATTTCCTAGCGTATGCGAACCGACTCACAATTAGATAGCCTACGGGGGTTTGCGAGCACAGAGCTTTGGAGCCTCTTCAACCGGGGGGCCGGTTGACAGAGGCTTAAAAGTGAGGCTGAAGTTTTCGAATAAAGTTTTTCCTTCGACTGCAGTTACCGACTCCGTGTCGTAATTTTAGCGCTGCTTGTAGCACACCGCTACAATTGGTGACCCCGACGGTCCAAACGATTTTTGGACCAGAAATGACCGACGCCGCCTCTGTTCATGCGGTTTCGTTGAAACTGCCGGGTTTCTGGACACAGAGCCCGGACCTATGGTTCCAGCAAGCCGAAGCCCAATTCCACGTTCGCCGGATCACCCCAGAATGGACACCCCTACCGCCCTCACAGTGGACGCATCAAACACGGCAGTCGGTGGGGTGCTGGAGCAGCTCATCGCAGGTCGCTGGCAACCCCTGGCGTTTTTCAGCAAACACCTGCGGCCACCCGAGCTCAAGTACAGTGCTTTTGACCAGGAACTGTTGGCGCTCTACCTGGCAATCCGGCATTTCAGGTACTTCCTAGAAGGCCGGCCCTTCACCGCGTTCACGGACCACAAACCGCTTACCTTTGCGTTTACGAAAGCATCCGACCCCTGGTCATCCTGCCAGCAACGCCACCTGTCCTACATCTCTGAATACACAACGGATGTCCGGCACGTCTCGGGTAAGGACAATGTCGTGGCGGATGCGCTCTCTCGCCCTACCGTTCATGCCCTTTCCCAAGGGGTAGACTTTGAGGCACTGGCAGAGGCACAGCAGGTAGATGAGGAGATTCCGAGTTACAGGACTGCAGTCTCTGGTTTGCAGCTCCAGGACTTCACCGTGGGCCCAGGTGAGAGGACCCTACTCTGTGACGTCGCCACTGGCCGGCCCCGTCCGGTCATCCCCGCAGCCTGGCGGCGACGTGTTTTCGACTCCATTCATAACTTGGCGCATCCCTCCATCCGGACAACTGTCCGGATGGTTTCCAGCAGGTTCGTTTGGCACGGACTCCGCAAACAGGTCAGTGAATGGGCCAGAACGTGCATGCACTGCCAGACGGCCAAGGTGCAGCGGCACACCAAAGCCCCACCGCAGCAGTTCCATCCCGCCCACCGGCGTTTCGACCACATTCATGTGGATATCGTGGGCCCCCTGCCAGTGTCGCGCGGAGCGCGTTACCTCCTGACTATCGTGGACCGGTTCACAAGATGGCCAGAGGCGGTCCCGCTCACCGACACCACCTCCGAATCTTGCGCCCGAGCCCTGCTCGCCACCTGGATATCCCGCTTTGGTGTACCAGCCCACATTACCTCCGACAGAGGCGCCCAGTTCACCTCCAGCCTGTGGTCAGCTATGGCCAGCCTTTTGGGGACTCAGCTGCACCACACCACTGCCTACCACCCACAGTCGAACGGGCTAGTGGAGCGTTTCCACCGTCACCTGAAGTCGGCCCTCATGGCCCGCCTGCGAGGAGCCAACTGGGTGGACGAGCTTCCCTGGGTCCTACTCGGCATTCGCACAGTGCCCAAGGACGACCTGCACGCCTCGTCGGCCGAGTTGGTATACGGCGCGCCCCTGGCCGTCCCCGGGGAGTTCCTACCAGCCCCAAGGGGGCAAGAGGAAGCTCCCGCAGCAGTCCTGGGCAGACTTCGCGAGAAGCTCGGTAACCTGGCCCCCATACCCACTTCACAGCATGGGCGGCACCCGACCTGCGTACCCAAAGACCTACGGAACTGTAAGTTTGTGTTTGTACGAAGGGGCGGGCATCGGCCGCCGCTGCAGCGGCCATACGAGGGGCCGTTTACGGTGCTCCGGAACAACGGGTCCACGTTCGTGCTGGACGTTGGGGGGAAGGAGGAGGTTTTCACGGTGGACCGCCTCAAGCCGGCCCATGTGGACCTGGCGCAACCGGCCGAGTTTCCGGCGCCTCGGCGCAGAGGCCGACCTCCCAAGCAGGTTCTGGCCCAGGCTGTGGACATTGGGGGGTGTATCGCCAGTTCTGGGGGGGGGGTTATGTGGCGGCTCATTTCCTAGCGTATGCGAACCGACTCACAATTAGATAGCCTACGGGGGTTTGCGAGCACAGAGCTTTGGAGCCTCTTCGCCATGGGGGGCCGGTTGACAGAGGCTTAAAAGTGAGGCTGAAGTTTTCGAATAAAGTTTTTCCTTCGACTGCAGTTACCGACTCCGTGTCGTAATTTTAGCGCTGCTTGTAGCACACCGCTACAGTATGGGTTTTGTTCATTCAATCAAAAGTGTACTTCAGATGAATTCCTTTAACTATTAGGAACTAATAGTTCCTGAGAAGTGGCAGATGGAGTTCAACCCAGATAAGTGTGAAGTGGTTCATCTTGGTCAAATATGATGGCAGAATATAGTATTAATTGTAAGACTCCTGGCAGTGTGGAGGATCAGAGGGATCTTGGGGTCCGAGTCCATAGGACACTCAAAGCAGCTGCACAGGTTGACTCTGTGGTTAAGAAGGCGTATGGTGTATTGGCCTTCTTCAATAGTGGAATTGAATTTAGGAGCCCTGAGGTAATGTTGCAGCTACAATCGGCCCTCCTTATCCATGGGATCGGTTCCGGGGCCTTCTGCGGATACCAAAAACTGCGGATGCTCAAGTCGGTAGACCTTAGGACCCGGCAGAGCACTGGAGCTTATAGTATTTAACCTGTCTCAGTGCGGTGGACTTTAGGACCTGGCGGAGCTTGGGACCTGCTGCCCGCAGTGTTTCTGTTCCGGAAAGTGATCACGATTGAAAGTAAAATGGAAATATAAAGAGATCGGAACAATTTTAAAGGGAGAATAATGGATCATGTGAATGCCCTGCCCTGATGAAAGCTACAATTATTACTAAGCAATGCAATGGTTTAATTATTGAAATACATGTATTTTAAGTGTTTTATATGCATAGAAAGGTAAAATATACAGTATACTAAGACAAACGTTTGACTAACTGACACTAAATAATACTGGATGTACCTGTTCAGGAACTTTTTTTTTATTCTTGATCCGCAGTAACCTCTGTACATCCTCCCATATACTTTAAATCATCTCGAGATTACTTATAGTATCTAATACAATGTAAATGCTATGTAAATAGTTGTTGTACTGTATTGTTTAGGGAAAATGACAAGAAAAAAAGTCTGTACATGCTCAAACAACAAGTGCTGGAGAGAGAATTTACGGGTTTTCCCAATCCGTGGTTGGTTGAATCCGTGCATGCGGAACCCGCGGGTAAAGAGGGCTGACCTCCTGTTCAGACCCCACTTGGAGTACTGTGCTCAGTTCTGGTCGCCTCACTACAGGAAGGATGTGGAAGCCATAGAAAGAGTGCAGGGATGTGCAGAGATTTACAAAGATGTTGCCTGTATTGGGGAGCATGCCTTATGAGAATAGGTTGAGTGAACTTGGCCTTTTCTCCTTGGAGTGATGGAGGATAAGAGGTGACCTGATAGAGGTATATAAGATGATGAGAGGCATTGATTATGTGGATAGTCAGAGGCTTTTCCCCAGGGCTAAAATGGTTGCCACAAGAGGTTTAAGGTGCTGGGGAGTAGGTACAGAGGAGAAGTCAGCGGTAAGTTTTTTTACTCAGTGGTGAGTGTTTGGAACGGTCTGCCAGCAATGGTGGTGGAGGGGGATACGATAGGGTCTTTTAAGAGACTTTTAGATAGGTACATGGAGCTTAGTAAAATAGAGGGCTATTGGTAAGCCTTGTAGTTTCTGAGGTAGGGAAATGTTCAGCACAATTTTGTGGGCCGAGGGCCCTGTATTGTGCTGTAGCTTTTCTGTTTTTATGTAAGTGAATGGAGTGGTACACATGAAGGTAGAAGCAGAAGATCAAAGTTTTAGGTTGAGAAGTGATGAGGCTGACTGCTTTCAAATCTTTGGAGGCCTGTTATGAAAATATTTTGAAACCAAGTATGGGAGATTGAAGTACAACAGGGAAATGTAGGTCATTGAAACTGGTACAAAACAATGAAGAACTTGGTGGAATTTTACTAAGAATAGAAAATTGGTGACCATAGAAATAGTGGAACTATTGAGTTTATAAATAACAAAAGCAAGGTTAACATTTTCCTCAGGTTGGACTGGGGAAATGTGCCTCTAGATAATAGATGCCTTTAGTGTCTTCAGCTGCATTGACAATTCACTGTTATGCAGTAGCTATATAGCAGTATGTCAGTGAAGTTGTAGTTGATAAGAGTGAAATATTTGATTTTGAAATTTCGTAATTTGTTCTTGTGCTCCAGTTAAGTTGGGCAATGTTTAACATTTTGATCTGTTCCAGTTACCACAATAATACTAGTTTAGGCATTTCAAAAATGGTTTGGTTTTAGAGCATGGTAACTTTGTGGTATTTGATTATTTGCGCTGTTCATGTTAAAGTAGCAGAAAGGGTACTAGTGTAATTATGGCAAAAGCTCATTTTTGTTTTGATCAAGTAAAATGCCAGTATGGTTTCCATTGCCAGTTATTGGAATAGTTTTCTGCTTGTTCTTCTAACCAGCGCCTCTTGTTTATTGAAAGGAGATAATTTAACAAAGTAATCAAACAAATTTTAGAAGAGATACTTAATGACATCTTGCCATGTGTGCTGTTTTAGGAAGAATTTTAGATCTTTTGCAAAGTCTGTTTGTACACAGTTGCACAAGCTTTAAAGAAGTAATTGGTTGACACAAGGTGAAGTTTAAGTGAATTACTAGCACTTAATACTGTTTTGGCATGTTGGTAGAACAGTTGAACCTGGCTTGTATCCAAACATTGACATGTCAACAATTGAGAGTAATGATTATACATTTTGTACCACCCTGTAGGCAAAGCTGAGGAAGGTTACATAGAAGAGCACAATCTGGATGTTAGTTTTCTTTGTTTTTTTCCCCCCCAAGTTTTTGTCCATGAACGAAGATCTTATCTTATTTAGTATTTTCCCCCATTTGTGACCACCCATTCACATTTTATGCTTTTGAACAGTTGAGATTATGGATTTAAAATGCTAGTGTACTCTTTTACTTTTCATGCTACTGGAATTACTAATGGAGTCAGGCAGTGTAGATTATGATCTTCTATCCTGGATTTCAAAGTTCAAAGTAAAATTTATTATCAGAGTACATACATGTCACCACATACTACCCTGAGATTCTTTTTCTGTGGGCAGTTTGATTTAGCTGTTGGAATGTCTTCAGTAGAATGAGTGAAGCTCAGAAGTGCTGAACTTCAACAGTTGAGTTCTTGCAATATTTGGTACTTATGCTTTTCCTACACTTTTATATTTGTTGAGCTTTAAAATATGGGATTGCTTGAACTGGATCAGAACTCGTGCTGAAAAAGTTCAATGATTGCCAGCATTTTGGTACGAATAGTGGTGATACCAGAAAGCTAGTCAAGGGGTGTATTTCTTAGAATTACGTACATTAATTTTTCAGGGAACCTGAATTAAGGTTTGTGGATGGTACTCTTGCATTTTATTTTTTATCATCTTTCTTTATGGAAATGTTTTACTTGTGAATTAGTACCTGAAGAATTTGAGTAATTAAATTTCTTGGAAAGCACCTATTTGCGGTTACAGAAATAACCACAACTAATTTGTCATGAAACCAAATCGGTAAAGTGTGCTCCTTGTGTCTTTGGGAATTGGCTTGTGTATTAGTCCTTATTGACAGTGGTGTTGTGGTTTAAAAAGGTTTAATACAGTAACATTTCACATCTGGGATGTTGCCAGCAGCAGCATAGCCTGGCAGACATCCAAATGACTCATTGTGTACTGTGGTTAGTGTTATGAAAGCCAGAGTTTTAAATTCTAATAAACATGTTGTTCACTCCTGGATTTTTAAATACTTTGTCTTTATAAAATGTAAATGCCTGCCCAGCCTGTTATATGGACCAATTGCATAGGTTCAGTATATACATTTTTCCACTAGCTATGGAATTGTACAAGATGATAAGTAAAGCACTAACTGGATGTTGAAGTTTAACCTTTTTATGTTAGAGTTTATCAGAAATTGGCATTTTCCCTTGTGCTTCCTTATCCACTTAACTAGTTTTGCCTCCTGCTATGGAGGTATTGCATTTAATCTTTCATAGCTGTGGGAAGTTTCTAAGTACATCAATATCAAAACATGAACAAGATTCCACAAAAGGTGTAATAATCTGTTTCAATAATATCAATGTAACGATAAATAATGCTGACATATGGAGATGAACTCTTTTCTCTTCAAAAGTGGTTCTCCAGGATTTCTAGCATCCATTGGAGAACTTGGATGGGGGGCTTCTGTTTAATATCACAAGGATTAAACGTTTTCAGTTTAAACTCAGAATAGGAATCGGGTTTATTTTCATGGTCTTATGGCAATGAATTTGCTTTGCAGCAGTGGTACACAACAGAGGCATAAACTTACTACGTGTTTATTCATGAGTCATAGAGAAATCTGGCAGAGGGGAAGAAACTGTTTCTGAATCACTGAATGTAAGTTTTCAAGCTCCTGCACCACCTCCCTGTTGGTCATGAGAAGATGACATGTCCTGGAAGGGGAAGATGCTTAATGATGGATGTTACCACCATTTTTCCCAATAATCTTTTTTGTATGTCCTTACTACATTCATTTTTTTTAACCATCGCACATTCGTAATGCCTGACTTGCTGATTTTCCCCTCTTTTGCTGTTGCATGAAATAGAGCCCTATAAGCTAATGCCATGCAAAATGAGACTTTGTTCACCCTGGTTAATTGGCAGCTGTGCTCTGTGTCTTTATTGAGTACTTAAAGTGAGATGGTTTTGGCCTTTGATTAAATAGCCAAAATGCCACTAAAGGGGATTTTTTTTTCAGTGTTTTAATGTTGATATCTTAAGTCAATATGTCATTTTGTGAGTCAGTCAACAATGACTCACAACTGACTTTACACCTAGGGCATAGATAATTGAGAACTTTGAAATTCTCTGGTGGAAAGCATTTTAGACAAAATTTAAACTATTTTATGTTATGGACTTGGAAATTGGGCACAGGCTATGAGATGTCTATGGTCACAAATCTGATGGCAGCCTTTTTTCATGAAAAATTATTTGTGGTAAAATAAAGTGATGGATTAGTCTTTCATCATTGAGAAGGGAAGGGCTTTTTTTCTATCTATACAAGTTCCACCGAACCAAGTTGGATTGATACTTTTTCTAAGTTATGAACTTTGTATGAAAAATAACACCAAAGGAGTTTATTGTCAAACAGACAAAAAATTGTATGTAGACTTAAATTGAAGTTGTCTTGTGCTTCCTAATTCAAACATTGAGTTACTGTAATGTAGGTGTGAACAGTTTAACTACTAACAGACATGTTGGTCCAGGATTGCTGTACCTTGACAGTCATCTTATGCAGAAAGTTGTCTTTATCTTAAGAGCTGTTAATTCAAAGTCTTTGTCTGCTCTGCTTAACAAAGTTGCGACTGAAATCTTAAAAATAACTACATTTTATAGATATGGGATTATTATTGAAAGTTGTAAACCTAAAGGTCATACCCAAGGAAATGCATATTTGTATTTTCCAATAACTAATGCATTTCTCCTCTATATTTTACAATTTGCAAAGGAATATCGGTTTCGTTTGAACACCATGGCTTAGTAATGGGTTATCTGTTATGTTTTGCGTAGACAAAAACTTCAGTCACATCTTGTGCACATTGGAGTCCAGTATAACAAAAGTTCACCTAGATTGAATTCTGGAATAAGATGGGTTTTGCTATGAGGAGGTAATTAAGCATCCTTGGGGATCCAATACTCTGGGTTTATAAACAGAATTTCTTGCAGGTCTTGATGGTCGTTGCAAAAAATATTCCGTGTGGTATGTTTGTAACCAGGATTGTGGTCTCTAAGCAAGGGCCACTGGGGTAGTGCACCTTTTGGAACTCTAGTATTTGAAACTAAGATTGATAAATCTTCAGATATTAAGGAAATCAGGTGATGTGGAATCAATGCAAGTTCAAGGGGACAAGTGTGTACATCTGATATTTCTGTTGTTAAAATGGTTTATAGGAACAAGAAGTCCAATTGGATTTGAGTGAACTCCATCTAAATTATTTGAGGTTCCTTAATTTCACAAGATGAAAGCAATCATATTCTGATTGAGTGACTTACATGAAGTTGCTTTTAAATTGGTTTTTGCCCAAATGGACGTCCAGACTGTGGATTTCCAGAATTAGTCATGTTTCATAATCAACCTTTGTTACCAGGTAGATCTGGCATATGGCAATTGTTCAATGGCATTAATTGCAATTTCTATGTTTTACTTCATTTGCAGTTCATTTATCATTTAAATGGTTTTTGTGGAACTTATGTGTACAATCTGGTTGATCCTGCTTGATGATCATTGTGACCTTCTCAAAACAATTTAATTGAATAGAGGTACTTTTTTCTTGAGACTAGATATTTAACAGAGTATTAAGACTTCATTCTGGTCTGCAACCTGAGGATAGGGATGTAGTTTGATTTTCCCCATATGCTGTCCAGAAACCTTGGAAGATGCTAAGGGAAGATCGTGCCCTTTCTCTCCATGCTGTCACTGAGGTACAAGGGTATTTTCATTGGGCAGTTGTATTACCAGCACCAGGTTTGGAGAAATTATGATGGAATCCTAGAAATCTGAAATAAAATGTTAGGAAATGCCCAGCAGCTGAAGCAGAATGTGTGGGAAGAGAAAGAGTTTTAAGTTAAAAGCTCATTGTTTTACTAATCTACCGCAAATGATCATGTGTTAGCCTCAGTACCTTGATCTCATCTGTTTTTAATTTCAAAGTAGATAGTTGTGGTTTGGAAGCTGAAAATGGGGGAAATTACAAATGCAGTATAGGGAAATGGCAGAAATATTAAAGAATGAAAATCATAAGAAATTGGAAATCCAAATGTAGTATTACTGATTTTTTTTAAAAGGGAAACGTAACGGAGTTCAGACTATATAACAATATTTGTGTAATGAGAGGGGTAACAATTAGTGCCAATGTGGTTCTGTGGAAGGGAAATTCTTTTCAACTTTTTTTTAAAATTGACCTGCTAGGGTAGTTAAAAGGTATTTACCAAAAGGCATTTGATAACAGGCTGTTTCATGCTGTATGATTCTAAAATGCCACAAGGTGTTGCCTTGTCATACTGAGGATCATGTGTTATTTTGTGTAAAAGAATTAACATAAGATGGGAATTCATGGATTTATGGTTAGCAAGCTGTAAGGAATAGCACATTGTGGACTCCAGCTATTTGCAGTGTGTATTGATAAATGAAAAAATGAAAACTGTTCATTGATTATTTATGTTAGGAAGAATATTATTTGAACCATGTCACTAATGAATACTGGTAAATTGAGAAATTAATGTACCTTGTGAAAGAAAGGAATTATAATGGTTTTCTTTTTGTAGGAATGGTGAAGTAGAAAAGTGGGTTTTGCTGTGACAATGTAGTTTCCTTTCCACAGGAAAAGTGCAGTACACCCTACCCTCGTTATATGCGGGGGATACTTTCCTCACAGTTGATGCATAATGTGAATAATTATTTAAATGGAGAAAATAGGGATGCGTTCCAGAGGGCTTCCTAAATGTTTTATCTGTAATTTATTCACATTTTTATACCAATATGACACAAAAGCAGTACCACAATGCAACATTTGTATTTCATCAATTTAAGGTAATATTCAATGTAATAAATCATAGAAAGTTAACATACTAGGGTGTACAGTACTCGCCAACAGTGCTGTGGGAGATGAGTGGTTGTTGTGGTGTCGGGCAGCTTTACATGGATAAGGTGGATGGTTGTGGGTCGTCAGGATTATATCAAGCACAGCAAGAGGCGAAGGAAGACACAGAACTCTGAACTGCGGGCAGCAGAAGATGACACTGGTTTGAAGAAAGTGGTGAGGTTTGTTTGCTTGGCAGCATTTTGTTTTTCAGCATAAATTTGCTTGTAGGGAAGAAGTTTTGATGCAGGGAATGACTGAAATGCTGACTCCATTCAAAACTTGGGTCCATGTCCATCGCCATTTGTGCCAATTGTTCTGACTTCTACCATTCTCTCACCATCAGTAAACTTCTGGGATTTTCAAAATCGTCTGTTGCTTGCAGCATCTGAGAGAGTTCGCCGTAAAAAAATGTGGTTCACACCTTGGTCGAGTGGTTGAATCAGCGATGTTGTGTTAGGTGGCAGGAAATGCACTGTTATATTATGATGAATGCTGTCCAAATGTTTAGGATGGACTGGCATATGGTCAAGCAACAAAAGAACTTTAAAGGCAAGATTCTATTCCCAGCAGTAGCGTCCCAGAGCTGTGTTACCTTTACCAGATGCTGAGCTGTTTATAATTTCCAACTTTTTTTCAAGTGTTAAAGCAGTTCTCTGCCACTCGGCTGATGGCCCAGGACGTGACATTGGACACTTAGGAGGCATAGTTAAACATTTCAAGCACAAAATTACTGCACCATAGGTAAAACCAACAAAAGTTTAAGAGCGCAAGATAGCACATCCACACCTTGCCAAAACCAATGCGAGACTGGTGGGAGTGAGATTGTGAGGCGCGCACACCTAACGTATTGGCAGGAAAGCAGTGCTCCTCGCATAACTGAGTTTTGGACACATATAAGGAGACATTGGTAGAAATAGGTTCCTTGCATAACTGTGAATCTGCATAGTCTGAAGATGCATATAACGAGGATAGGGTGCAGTTGATTTCTCAGATGGAATCCAGTTCCATCCAGTTATCCAGTGAAGAAAGATCAAGTAAAGTGAGCCTAAATCTTTAAAGTTTAAAAGAATCCAAGTGATTGAACACAGCATCTTGGACCTGCATCGTTTTTCTCATCTGTCAGAACTGCATTATCTATTTTTTTTTAAATTAGGGAAATTTGACAAGCTCAGTGCTGCGAGGGACCTAGATAATCAGTATTCAAGGCTGAGACATTTCTTCTGTTGAATGTTGTGAATCCTTGGAATTCTTTTCTCAAAGCTTTGGGTGCTAGGTTACTGAGTATATTAAAGGCTGAGGTGGTTTCTTTTAATTTGAGGCAATCAAAGATTGTAGGGATCAGAAAGGAATGTGGAGTTAAAGCCAGTGGTGAGATCAGCCATTGAATACTGGAGTGATCTTGTGGGGAATAAATTACCTGCTACTTCAGCGTTTTGAAATAACTTATGAATATTTAAAATTGCTGTGATTATTAGGAAGTGGAGCCATGGTTACCATTTGAAACTTATAATATTTTGCCAAAAAATAATTATAACACGAACTGAAGTTCCTTTTACAGAGCAATTTTGCAAAATTATTCGTTAAGGCATCATTTCATTCGTGCTTTCGTGAACAAATTGAAGATTTTCTCTATTAAATGAATGTCTTAATTTGAAATTTATCAATGCTGATAGGTTTCTTCTGTTTCAGGTGATGCGTCTGTACTGTGATACCTGCGCTGTGCCGATTTGTCGAGAATGCACAATGAGCCGTCATGTAGGTCACAGCTTTGTCTACCTCCAGGATGCCGTACAGGACTCCAAAGAAATAACCTTACAGTTATTAGCAGATGCACAGCAAGGCCGGCAGGCCATTCAGGTTTGCAAATGTGTTGTTGTAACTTTCCTGAGTTTAATTTGCTCTAATCTTTTCTAATCACTTCTACTCTTATTCCTTTCTGATTTCCACCCTCCCTGCCCACCTCTCCCTGAACTTGTATGCCTTAGCAGTAGTAGAGACGTGGCCATTCAGAAACCAGCCATTCTGAATGCGATTAGCATTTAGAAATAGAGCTCGGTAAGTTTCAGGTCATAAGTAGCTACATTTGTGCAAATGTGCTAAACATCCAGCAACATTTACAACTTTGGAAATAGTAGATTAAAAAGCAAATAACCACTCCACCATTTGCTTTCCTACCCACAACCATAAATTTGCCATTTGAACTTGTGGAATCTCATGTCCTCTATCAGTACTGAGTGATTGAATCCTAGAACTTGTATGTTGAAACATTCAGTACACAATTCTGTATAAGGCTGCTGAGTCATAATGGGACCTTTAACACTAGAACCACCGTAATGGCTTCCTTTTAGATTTTGGCATTTTCCATATAAATGTTTTATCAAGGATTCTTTCTGTAAATCTATTAAGGAGATACTTCAGGTAAGAGTACTTAAAATAAATTGTACATCTTTCTCATTTTCCTGTCAATTGTGGTTTGGAAAGTGATGGTGAGGCCTGTGTCGGTCAGGGTGGACCATGGATGTTGCGTCCTAGCCACCTTAGCTACACAAGCCAGGGCAGTATGATTTGGAGAGCAAGCTGTTGCCTGTGTAGCGAACTTCCCCTCTCTAAGCATCATTTGAACCCAAATGAAGGGCAGAGACCAGCAGTGTCGCAGGAGTTGCCAGTCAGCTTTGAACTCAATGTAGGACTTTTGAGAGTTCAGCTCTGACTTTTCCCTCTGGGTTTACTCCTAAAGCCTTCACTATGAGAGGATATAGTCACAAGGCAGCAGAGGCTTAAGATCAAAGTTTTCCTTTTCATAGATGAGCTGCCAACCATGGCTGACGAGCCCCATCTGTCCAAAGTGATTGGTTTTAAGACTCCAGAAACCAGTCATGTAAAAACAAATCTAGAAAAGTTTTTATTCCCTTAATTTTGCATGTTAGAAAAGCCTTATCCAAAGTTGATGGTTTAAAAAGAAATTAGAATAAATATTACTAGAAAGTAAAAAAATCATTTAATTTAAAAAAAATCTACGAAATTGAAACCAAATTTTTTAAGTATGTTTAACAATAGGGTTAAGAGCTTGTCTACCTATTCTGGAGAGCAAAAAGGGAAGAGGAGCTCCTAATAAAGAAGCTAACAAAAACCTCACTACCGAATTTTCCTCCAGTTGGAGCCATGAAGGGCGATCTTGGTCATCTATATCATAAATCCAAAAAGTAATATAGCGAATATTCTATGCCGTGCATAGAAGCTGAGCCACATATGAAGGCCAGGAGCTGACTTGGTCATCAGAGGCTATTTGAGTTGTATAGCATCTAATAGGTAGTGGGAGCTTGTTGCCAGTACCACTCCTGGCTGCAACAACCTTAAGGAGCCACAGGAAAGTGAATGCTGCTGTGAACCATGTTTACTTAGCACTGCTATTTAAACATTGCTTGCACCACAGCAGTGTTCGGAAAATAATTTGAGCACAAAATCACTACCTATTTTAAGGGAAGACAGCAATGCATTCAGTTGTGAGATTTATGGGGTCTTTTATGGTTTTTATCAAACATAGGCTTAGCGTTCTTCTAATACTTCCCTCCCTGAAAATAACTGCCAAGGCTAGTACCTTGTTTGAGTGTTATTAAACTCTTTGATACTTAGGATAGAAGATTCTGTGCTAAACTAGCTTTTAAAAAAAATAATAATAATAATTCCCCAGAACCATCAGTATTAGTGTCTTCTGTGTTTGGGAATATAATTAGTTTATTATGGGAAATTTGAGGGTGAGTATAAATCATCAGCTTCTATTTGTTTGATTCTGCATGGCTGTTGAGTATACCTGTTGCAAACTCCTGACTTAACTGTTAGATTGTTTACTGGTCTTTGGGATGTTTCAACTTGAGTTTTATTTTGTCCTCTTACAAAGACAAATTTTGCAGGACCTTAAGATTGCCTTGATTTAGCATTCAAGTCCACAGAGCACTTAGCAGTTGGCTGCCATTGACATAATCTGTAGAACCACCTTCAGTTTTGGTTATACATTCTTTATTCCTGATTAAGTTCCCACTGTGCCTGTATTTATCAGAATGGCAAAACGCCTTCTAAAGTTGCAGAAGGTTCTAGAAAGCCACGCTGCACTATGAGCAATCTCCAGTTGCCATTCTACCAAATTGTTTGGATTTTTTTGTAATGTTATACCTCTGCTTTTCTTGCATTTCTTTAATTCTCTCTTTTGGTGTTTAGTTTGTCTCATAACTGGTCATTTGTGGGTGTGGTGCTGAAGGAGACCTGTCGTCGGATTAAAATCAATATTGTTGGATAGAAAGGCAGGACAGAGATGGATATTCCCAAGGTTTATCAAGATGAATGCAGTTCCAGTAGCACGTGTTCTTGGTACCACCTAGGATGAAACAGCTTGGTTTTATTCACACCAATTGTCATGTCTCTATCTTGGTTGCAATGTACAATCCAAAATGTGTACTGGTGTCTTTGCTAGTATGTTCCAAAGCCTTAGCCTCTTTCACTTGGGCAGGCTAGGGCAAATAGACACATGCCAAACTGGCTGCCTTATTGTGATAGGACATTCAGCCCATTAATCCAACCAGCTTCCAGCAGAGCAATCCCATCAGTCCTACTCTTGATTATGCTGTACCCCTGAAACGTTTTCCCTTCCATAGCCATCAATTTCCCCTTTACTTATTTTGCCACTTCAAACAAAAGTTCACTGTAGTCAATTAAACTACTGTCTCCTATACCATCACCAACCTTATCAGCTCTGGGGATCTCCCATCCACTGCCACCAACCTCATAGTTCCCACACACACTTCCTGTTTCTACCTCCTACCCAAGATCCACAAACCTGCCTGTCCAGGTAGACCTATTGTCTCAGCTTGCTCCTGCCCCACCAAACTCATTTCTGCATACCTGGACACTGTTTTATCCCCCGTTGTACAATCTCTTCCCACCTATGTTTGTGACACTTCTCACGCTTTGAATTTTTTCAGTGATTTTAAGTTCCCTGGCCCCCACTGCCTTATTTTCACCATGAACGTCTAGTCCCTATATACCTCCACCCCCCACCAGGACGGTCTCAAAGCTCTTCGCTTCTTTTTGGATTCCAGACTAACCAATTCCCCTCTACCACCACTCTCCTCTGTCTAGCGGAATTAGTTCTTACTCTCAATAATTTCTCCTTTGGCTCCTCCCACTTCCTCCAAACCAAGACTGTAGCCATAGGCACCCGCATGGATCCCAGTTATGCCTGCCTTTTTGTTGGCTTTTTGGAACAGTTCATGTTCCAAGTCTATATGGGTATCCGTCACCCTCTTTTCCTTAGCTACATCAACGACTGCATTGGTGCTGCCTCCTGCACGCATGCTGAGCTCGTTGACTTCATTAACTTCACCTCCAACTTTCACCCTGCCCTCAAATTTACCTGGTCCATTTCTGACACCTCCCTCCCCTTTCTTGATCTTTCTGTCTCCATCTCTGGAGATGGCTTATCTGCTGATATCTACAATAAGTCTACAGACTCCCACAGCTACCTGGTCTATTCTTCTTTCCACCCTGTCTCTTGCAAAAATGCTATCCCCTTCTCACAATTCCTCCATCTCTGCTGCATCTGCTCTTAGGATGAGGCTTTTCATTCCAGGATGAAGGAGATGTCTTCCTTTTTTAAACAAAGGGGCTTCCCTTCGTCCACCATCAACTCTGCTCTCAAACACATCTCTCCCATTTCCCACACATCTGCCCGCCACCCCACTCAGGATAGGGTTCCCCTTGTCCTCACCTACCACCCCACCAGCCTCCAGATCCAACGAATAATTCTCTGTAACTTCCGCCACCTCCAGCGGGATCCCAGTACCAAGCACATCTTTTCCTTCCCACCAATCTCCCTCCTGGCACTTACCCTTATAAACAGAACAAGTGCTACACCTGCCCTTATACTTCCTCCCTCACCACCATTCAGGGCACCAGACAGCCCTTCCAGGTGAGGTGACGTTTCACCTGTGAGTTGGCTGGTGTGGTATACTGCATCCGGAGCTGGCATTTTATATATTGGTGAGACCGGACGCAGACTGGGAGACTGTTTCGTTGAACATCTATGCTCGGTCCTCCAGAGAAAGCAGGATCTCACATTTTAATTCTACATCCCATTCCCATTCTGATATGTCTATCCATGGCCTCCTCTACTGTCAAAATGAATCCAAACTCAGGTTGGAGGAACAACACCTTGTATACTGGCTGGGTAGCCTCCAACCTGATGGCATGAACATTGACTTCTCTAACTTCTGTTAATGTCCCTCTCCTTCTTACCCCATTCTTGACATATTTAGTTTTTTTCTCTTTCTGCCCATCACTCTGCCTGTTCTCCATCTCCCTCTGGTGCTCCCCCCTCCCCCTTTCTTTCTCCCAAGGCCTCCTGTCCCATGATCTTTTCCCTTCACCAGCTCTGTATCACTTTCGCCAATCACCTTTCCAGCTTTTAGCTTCATCCCACCCCCTCCGGTTTTCTCCCATCATTTCACATTTCCCCCTCCTGCTTTCAAATCTCTTACTATCTTTTCTTTCAGTTAGTCCTGACGAAGGGTCTTGGCCTGAAACGTCGACAGTGCTTCTCCCTATAGTTGCTGCCTGGCCTGTTGTGTTCCACCAGCATTTTGTGTGTGTTGTTTTAACCTATGAAGATATCTTTGGGATGCAAATGTACACTCTGTACAGACTGCATCCGCTTCCCTGGCATGACAAAGCATTGAAATGAAGGTGCAAAAGAGGTTTTTTTTGTGTCTGTGACCGTACAAGTCATAGGAGTAGAATTAGGCCATTCAACTCATCAAGTCTGCTCCACTATTCAGTCATAGCTGATTCATTATCCCTCGGAACCACATTGTCCTACCTTCTCCCCATAACCTTTGAAGTCCTTACTAATCAAGAACCAATCAACCTTCACTTTAAATATACCACTGACTTGGTATGTCAAGTATATGTCAGCTTCTTTTAGAATAATACTGCCAGACCTCCATTAATACTGCTTGATCCTCCAGACTGCAAATTATTTTCTCAGGCAACACGAGTGAATCTGCAGATGCTGGAAATAAATAAAAACACAAAATGCTGGCAGAACTCAGCAGGCCAGACAGCATCTATGGGTGGAGGTAGTGATGACGTTTCGGGCAGAAACCCTTCATCAGGAGTGAAGCACCATCCCATGTTACTTCACTTAAGTGGCTTTCAGGAATCTGTGATGTGTTCCTTTTTCTTTGACGCATGATAGTGCTTCCAGTCCAAAAATGTAACGTATTTGCTGTTAGTTCACAGATCTACTGTTAATTCTTGTCATGCTGATGTTTGGTGGAGAAACCAGGACACCTCACAGATGCTAATTATGGTGAACTTCAGTGCTCTGAATACTTCATGACTTCTTTTGGGTCAGAGTTAGGTTGTCTGTTAAAATAGAACAGCTCTGTTTTTAGATTGAGCAAACAGGTTAATTTGTAAGCATTCAGTGGCTCTTGCATAATCTAGCTCCTGCCATTTGTCAGGTATTTTAACAATTAAGTCCTGCTTTTTAAAAAAAGCATTGAATATTTCCAATTTTCAAGGCTAGTTGATTATTTTGAATTTAAAAACTTGTCTTTTAAAGACTAACTAGTGCGTTAAACTTTGTTATTTGTGAAGGGAAATTGACTTCCTTTCGCCGCAGTGTTACATTTACATACATAGAAGTCCCTTTTTTAAATTTGCGTTTGATTAAATGAAATATGTGGAATGTGTAATAGATGGGCTTCCCAGACTTGAAACGTTACCATGTTTTTCCATGGGGGTAAACTGCCAAGTAAAATAAATGAATTTATTTACTTGGGGGTGTTGCTGTCTAGCTGTTAAAATGGAAGCAGAGTTAACTGTAGAGAGAAATGTAAAAGTATGAAGCTTGCCAGATTATTACATCTCAAAAGTCTCCCAATGAAATGTAAACATTGTAACTCGGCTGTTATGAATCTGCTTAGATAATCAAAACTCTTTAACATTAGTGAACCGCAACTTAATGCCAGTAATGTTTCTCTTCAATTCAGCTGTTTAATTTTGTACCCTGAAACTGTTAAAGTAAAATTGAGAATTTCATCATACTCAGAATGTGCTGAATGACTATTCCAGCATTTATTGCCCATTCCTTAATGTCCTGGAGGTGGTGATTACCATTGGCAGTGGCCATTACTGCTATGTTGAATAGGAAGTCTGAGGCTTCAATCTGTCAGTGGAATGACAATGTTTCCAGGTCATGGTATTGCCTCACTTGAAAGGGTACCAGCATATATTAAGCTGCTTACAAGCTTCAGCACAATATATTCAGTTTAGTTTGATTTCAGTTTTCTCTTTACTGCTATAGTTCAGCTCCTTGAATAGGTTTCCTTTCAGCATAGTTTGTCATTTTCCTTTGTGAATAACTGCACGTTTATCAAGGCTGCTGCTGCAAAAAATGGAGGTCATGTTTTTGATACTTGTACTGGACATTTAATTCAGTATTGTAAAAGGCAAACCTTTAAAAATTGAGCTCCAGCAGCTGCTGTCTCGGTAGGTATGGCAAGACCTAGTGATCATAGCTTTTTACTTCGGCTGCTGGAATGAATTTCTGGTTCACCTGGATAATGGAGCAATGATGGTTTTATTTATGCAAGTGCCTTGGATTCCATTTAATTGGACCATCAGTTATTTCAGGGCAGCCACTTATTTGAGGAAACTTAAAGAAGGTTGAAAGTAGCCAAGATTATTTCCATTATTTGGGACATTATGCCACTTAATTGGGACTGCAGGACAGTTTCTAACTTGCATCAGAGGCGTACACTTGCATGGCTGTTAGATACTACATCGCTGTTAGACACTACATTGTGCTTAGAACGAACAATTTTTAAATAGCGTCAGCTGTGTGTGCGTGTTCAAACAGCAGTGATTTTTGTCACTGATAGTTGGTGAGAGCTAAGCAGTAAGACAACTCTGAAATGTTGCTTACTGAGAATTCAGGCTGGGTGTGAAAATGAAACAATTTCACTACAAATTAAGAACTATGAAAATTTGAAGTTATTGGAAATCATCTTTAATGTTACATTGAAAATGAAGATTTGGAGGATGCAGTTGTCAAAGACATCCTATGAAGGCAGTCGCTAGATTTCTGTGCTGATTTTATGCTGAGTATTAATAGAACATGACAGTGTACACTGGGTAAATTCCTCTGTAAATAAATAGTAGGAGCTAGTAGTTACATAGTACTGTATTAGTATTCTAATTTGTTCTGTATTTCATTTAAATACTTAATTTGTTATTCAGTTAGTCATAGGATATGACAGCACAGAAACAGGTCCTTCACCTCATTTAGTCCATACCCCGAACATTAATCTGCCTAGTCCCATTAACCTGCACCTGGATCATAGCTCTCCATGCCCTTCTCATCCACAAACCTATCCAAAATTCTCGTAAGCGTTGAGATCAAATCTGCATCCACCACATGCACTGGCAGCTCCTTCCTACTCTCGCCATCCTCTGAGTGAAGTTCCTCTTAAGCATTTCAGCTTTCACCCATAACCTATGATCTCTAGTTGTAGCCTCAATAGATCTGGGTTTGAGAGGGTAAACAGCTTTGTTCCTTGGCATTCCCATCACCAAGGACCATAGTGGTCTGTACACACCAGCTATTTTATTTCTATCTTTCCTGCAGGTAGGTGACCAAAATGTTTCAAATTGGGCCTCACCAAGGTGTTAGACAATTTCAACATAGCATCCCAGCTCTTGTACTCATTAATTGATTTATGAAGGTCAATGTGCCAGAAGATTTCTTTATGACCTTATCTACCTGTGACTTGTTATCCTTTTGCTACATGAAATATCTCTCAAAGATTCCCTAAACCCGTTATACTTGCCTTTTATCTGACAGGAACATACAAACATGGTACTCTCAAAATTTCACTTTTGAAGATCTTTCCGTTACCAAGTACACTTTTGTCAGAAAACAAACTATTGCAATCCCTGTACACCCATGACTGTCGCCACCCACTAATCTACTAATTAAATTTGCCGATGACATTACATTGATTAGCCTAATCTCAAACAATAATGGCAGATGGAGTTCAACCTGGAAAAGTGTGAGGTGGTACACTTTGAAAGGACAAACTCCAAGGCAGAGTACAAAGTAAATGGCAGGATACTTGGTAGTGTGGAGGAGCAGTGAGATCTGGGGGGTACATGTCCACAGGTCCCTGAAAGTTGCCTCACAGGTAGATAGGGTAATTAAGAAAGCTTATGGGGTGTTAGCTTTTATAAGTCGAGGGATAGAGTTTAAGAGACACGATGTAATGATGCAGCTCTATAAAACTCTAGTTAGGCCACACTTGGAGTAGACAGAGTGGACAGCCAGCACCTCTTCCCCAGGGCACCACTGCTCAGTACAAGAGGACATGGCTTTAAGGTAAGGGGAGGGAAGTTCAAGGGAGATATTAGGGAAAGGTTTTTCACTCAGAGTGGTTGGTGTGTGGAATGCACTGCCTGAGTCTGTGGTGGAGGCAGATACACTAGTGAAATTTAAGAGACTGCTAGACAGGTATATGGAGGAATTTAAGGTGGAGGGTTATATGGGAGGCAGGGTTTGAGGGTTGGCACAACATTGTGGGCCGAAGGGCCTGTAATGTGCTGTACTATTCTATGTTCTGTGCTCTATAATGAGGTGGCCTACAGGAAAGAAGTCATCTCTGACACAGTGGTGTCAAGAAAACAACTTGTCCCTCAATGTTTCAAAAACAAAGGAGCTGGTTGTGGATTACAGGAGGAATGGAGATGGGCTAACCCCTATTGACATCAATGCATTTGGGGTTGAGAGGGTAAACAGCTTTGTTCCTTGGCACTCGTATCACTGAGAACCTCACATGGTCTGTACACACCAGCTATGTGGTGGAAAAGGCACAACAGCACCATTTTCGCCTCAGACGATTGAGGAAGTTTGGTATGGGCCCCCAAATCCTCAGAATTTTCTGCAGGGGCACAATTGAGAGCATCCTGACTGGCTGTATCACTGCCTGATATGGGAACTGTACCTCCCTTAATCACTGAATTCTGCAGAGAGTTGTGCAGGCAGCCCAGTGCATCTGGAGTTATAAACTTCCTAAGATTCAGGACATTTACAAAGACAGGTGTGTAAAAAGGGCTCGTAGGATCATTGGGGACCCAAGTCACCCGAACCACTATCTATTTTAGTTGCTACCATCGAGGAAACAGTACCACAACATAAATGCCAGGACCAACTGGCTCTGGGACAGCTTGTTCCATCAGGCCGTCAGACTGATTAACTCACACTGATTTGAGTGTATTTCTATGTTGCATTGACTGTACTATTTGTTATAAATTACTACGATTGCACATTTAGAGGGAGATGTAACATAAAGATTTTTACTCATGTCTGTGATGGATGTAAGAAGTGGTCAGTTCAATTCAATTCAATCCACACTTGCAAGAAGCTTTTTGATAGGATCTAAATAGGTCTTTCTCAAATTTATGTCTGTCTGTGGACTAGACCTATGGTCTAAGCACACATCCCTGAGGTTCATGAGTTTTGATTTTCAGCAAGTGGAGGTGTTATTTCCAATCTGCACTGATTGTGATCTCCTGGTTAGGAAGTCAAGTGGCAGAGGGAAGTATAGAGACCCAGGTTCTGGAACTTTTCAATCAGAACTATAGGATATCTTTTTATCTATTTCTATGAATTGGGGCAGGCACTTAATTGGGTCAAAATGTACTGGTCCTGATGCGTCCAATTAACAAGAGTCCACTGTAAATAATAAGTGAATCATGCTTTTCTCTGCTTTTGTGCATACAATAGAATGCCACACAGTTTTTGTCTTCCCCTATCTAGACAAAGACATTGAATCAGTAACTTGCTAGATGCGATGTGTAACTTGCCAGACTCAGAACTGACCAAGCTCCTCCAGACAAACATTCTGAATATTGGTCTCAAAGCTGTAGCACTTGGTGTAGAATAAACTTGATGCAAATTTTCTATGTCTTTATGCCCTAGTCTGTTGCTGCTGCCATATTAGAAATCAGTGGTTGTGCATAATAGTCCATTTACAACTGAATTGGTGTCAATAACTTTTTTCTAAACTTATTATCATGACAGGTAGAAAGAGCGGTTGAGCACAGTCTGAATTGAATTGACTTTTTTTTACATCCTTCACGCATATGAGTAAAATCTGTTACGTTTCCATTTGAATGTGCAATGTGTGATTTATAGTAACTTGTGATGAATAGTACATACAGTAATATAGAATAAAAATACAATTGTATCAGCGTGATCAGTCTGGTGGAAGAAGCTTTCCGGATGATAGCAGCTACAACAGTTTGTGGTTTGGGTGACTCAGGTCCCCAATGATCTTTTTTATACACTTATCACTGTAAATGTCCTGAATAGTGGGAAGTTCATATCTACAGATGTGCTGACCTGTCTGCACCTCTCTCTGCAGAGTCTTGTGTCTGATGAAAGTGCAGTTCCCATACCAGGCAGTAATGCAGACAGTCAGGATGCTCTCAGTTGTGCCCCTGTAGGAAGTCCTTAAGATTTGGGGATTCATGCCAATCTTCAACCATCTGAAGTGCTTTTGTACTTTTTTCATCACATGGCTGGTATGTACAGAACACACAAGATCCTTGGTGATGTGTATGCCGAGGAACTTAAAGCTGTTCACCCTCTCAACCACACATACATTGATGTCAATTGGGGTTAGCCTATTTCTATTCCTCCCTGTAGTCCACAACCAGCTCCTTTGTTCTTGCAGTATTGTTTTCTTGATACCACTGTCAGGGTGATGACTACTAATCTGTAGACTGCTTCATTATTATTGAGACAATCATGTAGTATCGTAAGCAGATTTAATTAGCATATTGGAGCTGTGGATGACAGCACTGTCTTGGGTAAAGGATCAATGTAAAGGAGAAGGCTTAGGACACAACCCTGAAGGGCTCCTGTGTTGAGGGACAGGTGAGGGAGCCCACTCTTACCACCCGCAGGTGATTTGAGTCTGCCAGTGTCTTGTTTGAATTTTAATAATTTGATTGAATTAATGTTCCGTTTCATGAGACCACATTTGATCAACATACCATAAGTGTTTCAAATTCAAGGCAAATAATTAACTTTATTGCTGCTAAAGAATGACAGTTGATCTTTTTATTCCCACAGGCAGTAAGAGGAAAAATATTCTAGCAGCAGTATTTTCTGCAGATAGCATAGGTTAGAGTTGTATAGAATTTTTACAGTGAGCTCTTTCTTGCACCATGAAAGGCTGCATTCATTCACAGGATGTGGATATTACTGCAAAAGCCAGCATTTCTTGTCTCTTGGACTGAGTCATTTACTAGGGTCTTTCAGAGGACAATTGAGTCAACCATCCTGATGAGTTTAATGTTTGATATGGACCATGCTGGGTAAGGATATCAGATTTCCTTCTCTGAAAATTGTTTGGTATCAGATTCTTTTGACTATGTGGTAGCTTCTTTCACAATGATAGATTTTATTAATATAACTAAAGATTTATTTAAATAGTTTTAAGTAGGGAATGGGGCATGAAGAATGGTAATCCAGCTGAAAAATGGGAAGATGATTTTTCTTAGTGGGTTCTAAGTCATTTAGAGAATGTCCTACTTTGCATTGAGTTGACCTTTCAGCAGCACCATATTGCCTTTTTTATATATTGGAACTGATTAAATGGATTTCTAGACCAAGATGGTAATGCATTTCATCCTTTTGCTCAAGTATCTGCAAAATGGATTCTAAAGGGAGGACATGTTTGACTTCTTTAAGGATTTCAGAAGCTTGGTGGATGAATGAGAACTATTGTATACCTACCCTGTGTTCATTTGCAAAAGATGCTTGATAAAGTGCTTTGAAAGGTTACTGCAACAAATTAAAAATTCATGGAATAGATAGAGGATTAGCTAATTCGAAGAAAATAGATTTGGGCCAAATAAAATGGGCCATTTTAGACCATAAGACATAGCAGAATTAGGCATTTGGCCCATTGAGTTTCTCCCCCTCCTCAGCCATGCTCCCCAGCCTTCTTCCTGTAACCTTTGATGCCATGTCCAACATGTCCAATCAGGAACCTATCAATCTCTGCCTTAAATGCACCCAATGACCTGGCCTCCACAGCTGCCTGTGGTAACAAATTCCACAAACTCCCTCTGGCTACAGCAATTTCTCTGCATCTGTTTTAAATGGACACAGCTCTATCCAGAGGCTATCTTAGATACTCTCTCTCTCCCCCCCCACCACCACCACCATGGAAAACATCCTTTCCACATCTGTGTCTAGGCCTTTCAACATTTGAAAGGTTTCAATGAGGTTCTCTTCTCTTCCCCCCCCCCCCCACCCCCCCCCCCCCCGATCCTACTGAATTCCAGCAAGTACGTCTCAGAGCCTTCAAATGTTCCTCGTGATAACTCTTTCATTTCCGCAATCATCCTTGCAAACCTCTGGACCCTCTCCAATGCCAGCACATCTCTTCTAAGTTGAGGAGCCCAAAACTACAATACTCAAGGTGAGGCCTCACCAGTGCCTTATAAAGCTGCAACATCACATCCCTGCTCCTGTATTATTGACAACTTGAAATGCTAATATTTTATTTACCTTCCTCACCGCTGACTCAATCTGCAAGTCAACTTGTAGGCTCCCAGTCTCTTTGCATGTCAGACTTTTGAATTTTCTCCCCATTTAGAAAATATTCCAAATTTATTTCTACTACCAAAGTGCATGACCATGCATTTCCATCATTGTAATTCATTTGCCACTTTCTTGCCCATTCTCCTTAGGTCCTGAAATCTTAAGTCCTTCTACATTCTGCTTGTTTCCTCAACACTACCTACCCCTTACCAATCTTCCTTATCATCTGCAAACTTGACAACAAAGCCATCTTTTCCATCATCTAAATCATATATATACAGCATAAAGAGAAGTCACAACACTGACCCCTGTGGAACGCCGTTAGTCACTGGCAGCCAACCAGATAAAGGATTCTTTTATTCCCACTCAGCCAATGTTCTAACCATCTAAGTAACTTTCCTGTAATACCATGGGCTGTTAACTTGGTAAGCAGTCTCATGTGTGGCACTTTATAATGTTCTATGAAACAATATGTTCATGGCATTTCCAAAAATTGCTCACTGAAAATGTGATTTCAGTGTAAAAAGCTAGTTAATCCCTTGTTTGGGAAATCCCCTTCCTGAATGAAATTAACATGTGAATAAATATTTAAGTTAGTGTTAGGAAATTTATGGCAAGGCAGATCTGTTTTTGAGCAATTTGATATTTTTGACCAAACTGGTCATTGCATTATTTGCTACAGTAAACTTGAACTGCGCTTCAGATGTTGTCCTTGGAAACAGTTGATGAAAGGGAGGCTTTTGGAAGAAAATTTTAAAGCAAGTAACATTGTGAATAGACGTGAACCTGTAGAATGAGAGGGCTTGTGTTTTGTAGCAACTTCTATTAGATAAATTGAGCAAATTCAAGGTTACATTAAAAGAATAACAGCTCACTGTTGCATAAAGGCCTAGAGCTTTTGAAATTCATGTTGGGAGCTCAGCATGGTTGATAAGAGTTGAGATGTACAGTTGGGCAATGTTATTAAAACCCCTTTTGGAAGCATTTCAGTAGCATAGTGAATGTCTAGTGAAAGTCTATAGAATGGGAGTACTCCAAATCTGCACCTATTGACGTCATAAAGCAAACTAACAAAGCATTGATACCCCATCTGTTTATCAGTTTCAACATTACAATTACCTTGAGCAGATTTTAAGTTTACTTCGCAGCTTGTAACTTGTCTATTCAGAAAATGTTTAATTTTAGAATTTGATTTCACAAAGGAATAGACAGGATTGAATTATCCAGTTATCCAATGATCAGATTTACTGCTGTTAGAAAAATAAATGATATCAAGAGTGCTGGAGGCAGTTGAGTCTTTTATATGACAAGCAGCTGTCTCAGGTTACGATCTCAGAAGTTATGATGCATTGGCACAGCCTGGCACTGAAAAGAAAATGTTTATAACCCACGAAATAGTATTGCTATTAAGGGTGCTACACATTTTTAAAATACTGTAGAATAAGTTGATCTGATAGACTTCGATAAAAGTACTGTGTTTTGTTTGTGCAATTGGAACTGTATGTAGATCAGATTGAATGATCCAGCCTCAAGATATGCATCATATTTTGGCCTATGATAATTCATTGTTGTAATCTGAATTAGAAAGAAATGATGGATTTCAACAGGTTCTTAACCTGTAGTTAACTATCATCCTTGGAGATTATTTCTGAAGTGTGATCGCTGCATTTACAATTCCCGTTTGTACTGCTACAATTTGCTTTTGTCTTGTTTTTTTTTGGAACTGGAGCATTGGTAGTAAAAGCTGAAATTTTTGGCACCTGTTTACCCTTAATGTCTTTTGATTTTAGTTTTAATTAGCACCCTTGAAACCATGCAGTTAAATAGTGCTTAGCAGCATTGACACTAAAGATCCAAATACTACTTTTATTAATCCAGGATGTTTTGGGGGTTAATCCTGAGGAAAAATTCCTTCTCAAAAATTTATTGCAGCCTTGATCAAAATTTTGGTTGGCTGTCAAGGAGTTTGGGGTGGATAAGTTAAACTAGTCATACGTTGAATAAAAGTAGTTCTGCACCGAAGGTTATGGTAGTAACTGTATTGACAGTAAATTTTTTGTTCAATGCTGGAAAACTGGCTCAATGATAAACTTTGAATCCTCCTCTACTGCAGTAAAATGTTCAGAAATTGTATCCCAGGTTGCAGATGGCAAAATTTATTTTGATTTTGTCATTGTTAGTATGAAATGTATCCTTGGAAAATGAGGTTTTTAATTACAGATTTGAGTGAAGTGTAGTTTTGTATAAATTAAATAGCTAGTAGACCCGCAGTGATGAGGAATCTCCATACATAGGTGTATACCTTAGCAAAATGCTAGAAGAAATCAGCAGACTCAGCAGCATCTATGGAAACAAGTAAACAGTCAATGTTTTGGGTTGAGACCCTTCTTCAGTCCCTTATCTGTGTTTGAGCCTGAAGTAGTGTGACTGCTGGCAATTTTACTCTTCATTTGAGACATTATACAAATTAGTCTAATCCTGTCAGGTTCTTGCAAGAAAAGGAAGTTCAAAGTAAATATATGTCACCATATGTGACCATGAGATTCACTTTCTTATGGCATACTCAATAAATCTGTAATACAGTCAATGAAAGGCCACATTTGATGTTCAACCAGAATGCAAAAAGTGACGATGTGCAAATACAAAAATAAATAATAAACAAGTTAATGAGATGAAGTCTTTTGAAAGTGAGTCAATGGGTTGTTGGAACATTTCAGGGATGGAACTAACAGTTCAGTGAGTGGTTTGGGCTCCTTTTAATTTCCTTACATTTGAAATTTAATTTATCATCTGTCCTAAAATTAAGTAGAATTACACCTTGAAGCTTTGGGCACTGGGGGCAATTTTAAAATATAAAAATGAGAGGAGTTTTGGATAAGAGTCTTATATAACTGGCCCTCTGAACATGTAGTTCAAATATTCTAGAGCATTCTTGTGACGCCACTGCTTTTTGTTCAGTGGTCATATTAGTGTAAATAATGTTATTTGTGACATTAATTATACTTGCACCTCTTCCCTATTATTACCATTGCCCTGTACTTCCTCTCCATCTTGCAGCTCAGTATAGAGAAGGTTCGAGCTATGGTGGAACAAGTAGAGATGAAAGCTCAAGTTATTCGATCAGAAGTCAAAGCGGTAACTTCACGGCACAAGAAGGCTTTAGAGGAACGTGAATGTGAGCTATTACGAAAAGTGAGTTGGAGTTTGCTCTATTTCTTTTTCTCTGAACATGCTTTCCAGTCTATCAGTTTGATTCTATTTCAAATCATTGTATTAATTTGGATTAAGTTCATACTCTGATAGTTTGAACTGCAGCATATAGTTTGACTGATGCAACTCAATATTTAATGTCATGTGGAATATTGCCACTTGCCCTACTACAAAATTTCTTTGTGTCTCAAATATTGTATTTGGACTTGTATATGGATTTAGTGATGTTACTCATGGTGATGGATGCAGTGTGGATTCAGCCCACTGAGTCCACATTGACCATCATCCACCCAATTACAGTAACACAAGATTAATCCCATTTATGTTTTATTTAGAGATACAGTAACATGGGATAACCCACATTATCCAATTGTACCCATGTGACCAATTAACCCACTAACCTCTATGTTTTTGGAATGCGGAGGGAAACTGGAGCACCCAGAAGAAACACACCATCAAGGGGAGAACATACAAACTCCGCACAGGCAGCGGTGGGAATTGAACCCTGGTCACTGGCACTGTAATAGCTTTGCTATCCTACATTCTCATTAACTTCCATCATAATCTACCAATCACTTGTGCAACAGGGGCAATTTACAGTGGCCAGTTAAACTCCCAACCCACACTTTGTAGTAGGAACAGAGGGCATCCAGAAGAAACAGCATCGGAGACCAGGATTACTTCCTAGATCTCTGGTGTTGAGATCTCTAGTTCTTCTAATGTGCCACTGTCCTGCTGTGGTAATGATGGACACAAAGGTGGTGGTTGCAGGTCAGGAGGTCTCATCCATTGATAGTGATGGTTCTCATCTTTCTGTCTTTAAAAAAAAGTGCAATCTGTTTGAGTGAAATGTCAGAGGCCAATTGATAGATGTATTTCAGCAGAGAAGAAAATTATTAAATTAAATATTCATAGAAGTAATTTTTGGAATAATGTTCAATATTAATTAAAATCTTCATATGAATAGGTGGAAAAGATCCGGCAAATGAAGGCCAAGACTCTACACCTCCAAGTAGAAGCACTGCGTGAGAATTTATCCAGGCTGGAGAGCACAATAGACTGTGTGCAGAAGGCCCTATTAGATGGGCGAGATGTGGATGTACTCTTGGCAAAAGAGCAAATGTTTGTCCAAATCCAAGATCTGAAGAAACTTAGGAATCTCCTTCAACCTCAGGACGACGACACCCTTTCGTTCATTCCGCCTGATGGTGTATTATACAAGGCCATCAAGTCGTTAGGCATAATCAGTAGCAGTGCATATGCCCCACTATCTACAGCTGCTGGTGAGGGACTGAAACGAGCACTGCGTGGGAAAATGAGCAGCTTCACCGTGATCACCAAGGATCACACTGGCGAAGGGAGATCATCTGGTGGTGATTTGGTAGTAGTTGTTATAATGGGACCTGATGGGTGTCTCTTTCGAGCAGATGTTCTTGACCATCATGATGGCACCTATACAGTTAATTACTCCCCACATCTGGAAGGAGAGCATGTAGTTTCAGTTACAATTCGTGGGCAGCATATTGAGAATAGCCCCTTCCGTGTAATTGTCAAAGCAGGTCGTAACTACACTGGGATTGGGCTTCCAATTTGCTCTTTTGGTGGAGAAGGGGATGAGGATGGGCAGCTCTGTCGGCCATGGGGTGTGTGTGTCAACAAAGAAGGTTATATCATTATTGCTGATCGTAGCAATAACCGTGTCCAGGTGTTCACACCAAGTGGGACATATCACCACAAGTTTGGCACAGCAGGTTCCAGACCTGGACAGTTTGATCGTCCGGCTGGTGTTGCATGTGATCAGAATTGTCGGATCATAGTGGCCGATAAGGACAACCACCGTATTCAGGTTTTCACTTTTGAGGGGCAGTTCATCCTTAAATTTGGGGAGAAAGGAAGCAAAAATGGCCAATTCAACTACCCTTGGGATGTTGCCGTCAATACTGATGGGAAGATCCTGGTGTCAGACACCCGCAATCATAGAGTTCAGCTTTTTGGGCCAGATGGAAACTTTGTCAGTAAATATGGCTTTGAGGGGGCTTTGTGGAAGCACTTTGATTCTCCTCGTGGAGTGGCCTTTAACCATGAAGGACACCTAGTGGTAACAGATTTCAACAATCACCGGCTGCTGGTAATCCACCCTGACTTCCAGTCAGCACGCTTCCTTGGTTCCGAAGGCACAAGCAACGGGCAGTTCCTCCGACCTCAGGGTGTAGCGATTGACCAAGAAGGCCGCATCATTGTAGCCGACTCCAGGAATCATCGTATTCAGATCTTTGAACCAAATGGCAACTTCCTGTGCAAGTTTGGGACGCAAGGCAGTGGCTTTGGGCAGATGGACCGTCCATCTGGAATAGCCCTAATGCCAGATGGACTGATAGTAGTAGTCGACTTTGGCAACAATCGTATCCTCTTGTTTTAATGCTGTGTTCTTGTTTTTCTATATTGTGGATTTGTTGCTCAGGGACAATATCTTAATTGTTTTCCCTATAGAAGACAGGTATTTTTTTCTGTCATCTACCTCATGTTGGTATAGTGTGAGCTTGAGCTGTGAGACTACTTCAAAACTACATAAATTTATAGCAGACCTACCTCACTGCCTGCAGATGTTGGGCTGACTAATGTTTGAATATTTCCATGGAACTGTGCAAGTGTGTCCAGGCAATTGGTGCCTTTATGATCTGAATCCAAAGACTTGTATCTTAGTATTAAAAGTTGTCTTGTAGCTTTATTTAATGCAAATCTCTCAGGTAGGAAGACTATTGGCCACTTGTATAAGCCTAAAAATAGCCAATTGTGGGTGACTGATAAAGGCTTTGGCTGCCTACCTGCATACATGTTGTTTTCAGGGATTATTTGATATTGAACATCTTGTATGTTTAGCCCTATGCTTTCTGAATGTAACCCTACACTCCACCTGAATGTAAACTAAATACCTCTTTTGTTTTGTTTTAGGGTGTAATGTTCTTTGGCCTGATGCACATAGAAGCTCTTGAGGGGTTCTTCTGAGTGTTAATTTTGGGGTGTTTCATAAAACAAAAATATTGAGTTATCATGTGATACCCTGAAGCTCAATCTATATTTATGGCACCTGGAATAACAAAAATATATTTACCTCTACTGCAATCTCAGGTACCTGTATGAAATCTATTTCCTACTCAATTAGTAGGCTGTATTTGGTCTTGGAGGCAGTATTACTTAGTATTGGAAGAAAATTGGCTGTTTTTTTTAAAAAGCTGTTTTTGGCTCTTGTATAGTCCTATTTGGGATCCACAGAAAAATGGTGTAAATCTGCATGGCCTTTTATCATGTGCTGTGACCAATACCATAGACAGAAATTAGGTATGGGCCTAATTTGAATATCCAGTCTGTTCTCAATGCCAGCCTTTCTCAATGGGAAAATATTCAATCATCTAAGTAATTGTACTTGGATATAATAGTGCTTTATGCATTATTTCTATTGCATTTTGAGAAGACCTGATCAGTTCTTTATTGCTGGGATTAAGAGAATGTGGTTGTATTCTGTCCTTTGGTAGAAATTAGGTCAGTTCTTTTCAGCTTGAATATAATAGTTTTGTTTGCCATGTGCTGAAGCAATGACAGTGCTGTACGTGAATACTCTGATAGAACTTTGGTTTAGTAATGGACCAAGGGTAGACTCCATAGGTGTAATTCCTTCTCTCAATCACCTATTTCCTTGTAGCCCAAAGCAGCCAGTTTATTTAGAAATGAGACAATGTCTCTTTAAAACTACTCTACAATGTTTATGCAAATTTCCATCACAGCCTTGAATTGAGATTTGAGCTTTAAAGAATCAGTATTTATAGTCTAGGAGCTGCAGCATATAAACATGACACTTGCTTAAAAATTGTTAACAACCAAAGTAGTATAATTTTAACACAGCCAGTTTCAGTTGACATTCTCGGATGCTCCACTATTTCTGCTGCCTTACTAGTCTGGTAATCAACGTTACAGGCACAATTTATTTCATGTTTAAAGCCATCTTCCTGCTGTTGTAGACAGCAGCAAAGCTACAAAGAATATATGTACCATCCTGCCAATCGTAAGATAAGGGTCCAGTAGTTCTTAAAAAAAACAGTGAACACTATGGATTTCCAAACGTCTCCCTGTTTTAAGATAACTGCTTTTGTCTCAAAATTTAGAATTTGATTTTTGAACTTCACTGAAGTTCAGCTACTTATCAAAACATGGTGTTGCCCCAGAAAGGATTCGCTTTGAGCTTCAACAACAATGAATGCTTTGGCCAACCTCTGGATGCAGTCTTTCTGAATTCTAACGCACAAGTTCTGAAATGCAGAGTAATTTTAACCCTACTCCAAGCTGGCTTAGCTGTTTAGTAGGAATTGTTTAGAATGGAGGTGGGTGGAAATGTTGGTCAGCAAACTATTGGGAGATCTATTATGACAGGGTAATATTGATAAAAATCGATTTCTATAGGTTCCAACCAATTATGCAGAAAGGTGATGATTTCTAGCTGGTCTTCAGTAGAATTGGAAATTACCTTAGAATGTACATGATCCAGAGACAATTTAAAGTGTGTGTACTGCATAATTGTGAAGTTCCTAATGGAGTGGTTTAGCTTTCAAGATGAAACTGGCTAATGTGCTGCTTCAGGTGGACTGTAACAGTTGATTTGATAAGTTGTGGTTAGCTGTTGTAGTGTAGAATGGCTTTTATTTTACACAATAGGAAATTGCTTGAGCATTGGTTAATAATTCACACTAAACTGTTGTGGAACCAGTCAGTCTGAAATCTACTTTAAAGCTGTCCAATGTTTTGAAATTTGAAATAAGCTTTGTCTTTAGAATTAAAGCTCTACTGAGTCTAGTTCCTGTACTTTGAATGCTGTGCTCTTAGCTTTGAGTTTTTTTACAGTTGCAACATTATGTGGGCTGCTTTAGATCTCGTGGGCATTTTTTTCCCTTCAGCACAAATTTAGAGATGCAAGCACACACCTGGCATCCCTACTTGGGGTGTTATCAAAGGTAATTCCACTGCCTTTAAAAAAAACAAAATAAATAACTTGTATAAACCAAGTCAGTCTGTTAATGTACCATATTATTGAGTTCCTCTGGGATAGCAGTGATCCACATTTTTCAAAGCGAAGTATCTTCTGAAAGTAAAATAGGATGACCCCATTCCTAGTGTTCAAATCATTTCTGTTGATACTGTGAGTTATTTGATGTGAAGTAGGACTCAGTGATTTCTGGAGTAATGGAGTTTTGACTTCTGACCATTACTGTGCTTTGCTGTGGCTCCTGGGGACTTCACTAGTACAAAGTATGATGACCTGTCTGATTATGTTGCTTCCCAATGAGATCATCAGAAAGGATTTGGTGGAATGGCTGTTCAAAGCTAATTTGTTCGTGAATTTGTCTCTTGAACATTGTTTTGATGGGACCATATATAATGAAAGACTGGGGGACCTTTTCCAGATGTAAACTGCATGTTAAAGATTGGATTCAGGGGTGATGAAGTTAGTTTTTTTTTCATAAGATTTATTCCTTATTCTTTCCTGCCTATTTGGCTTAGATGTCTGCTATCCAACTGGTAACTTAATATGTTCTTGATTCAAATGTGTGTAATGTTGAATTGTGTGATTTAAGACTCGGGAGTATTCAAAACACGTCACTTTCCAATTTTGTACAAATCTCCATAGTCTATTTTAGCTTGAATTCAGAAAAAAAAATTCACACAGCCTTACAAAACAAATGTGTAGAAAATTCACTAAAAGTGCTTAATGGATTTATGTTCACAATTCTTAAACTCAATCAGGCACAGTATCTTACCTCAACAAAAAGATCAACTTGCAGAACCCTAAGTAGCCAATAATTTAGAGACTAGGGTCTTAATGATACATAATTCTCAGGGAAGTGATCCTACTCTCTGAAGGTTTTAGGGTTGCAAGATATGGTTCTCGTGCCTTGTCAGGTAATGGCTTTTGTCTACCTCGGTGCTTCTTTCTGCAGCAGCTTCAAACTACCTCAAGTTTAATCCCAGTTGGCTCACATGTCACTGGGCAAACGGCTTGCACCGGGGGCTAATGTGCATTGTTTTGATACTGGGATTTTAATGGAACCCATGAATCAGCTGCTGAAAAAGTGTAGAACAAAGTAGTAATTGCATACTGGTTGGTGTAAAACCTTACTAGTAGATCTAGGTTTATCTCCTTTGGCCACAGAAAATCCCATTCTGCCTGCAGTGACTTCATTAACAGTATTTGAAGTTCCGTTAAAATGTTTTACAGGAAAGAAAGGGCTTTTACAATTGCAACATTCCTCTTTATTTGTAGCAAAATGTTACTAAAGTAAGTCATCTATTATATGAAGGACCTTTCTTCCTTTCAACTCAATGGCATCAAAAAGAAGATCCTGGGAAAATTTGAATTTTCTATCTAGTCCTGCTGAATGTTGCCAATTTATTAATATGATAAGCACACCACTTTTGAACTTTCAGTGCATCAATATAATTTCATCAAATTGTGGTGTTTCACATCTGATGTTATTGAGTTGATAAAATGGTAGCCACCAGTTTTCCTTTCTCTACACGTTGAATGTGTATACTTAAAAGTGTAGAAATAGTTGGAGACAGATCTTCGGAATTATTGCTGGTGAGAGGTGGCAGGGCCATGTTTGGCAGAGAGAGGTCTCGGATAAGGTAGATTTGGGAACCAGTTGGACTACTGGCCAAAGAGGTGGTTCATAATCCACTGGTGTGCCTGCACAAATGGAACTTGGTGATTCGGGCACTTAGAATTGGTGAGTTTTCTAAGCTTGCCAGTAGGTCCAATTTAGTCTTGCAGGATTTGGCCTTTTGTTACTAGCCAGTGCAGTTGTCTCAAACCTGACTTGAAATACAGTAATCCATTTCACATACCTAAATAGTTTGATGTTAAAATGTAGACAAGAGTTGTTGACTATTCATTGACAAGATGTGACCCCAGTTGTTAATGGGAGCACCTGATGTGCTGTTTGTTTAAAACAGATTTTGTTTTTGTGGACTGATTTTATGAAGTGCTTAAGTTTTTTTTTATATTCTGAAACTGGGTTTCAAACCACTAGTTAAGCAGACTTTATTCAAAATTTATTCTTGAGAATTTAAGTGTCTGGTCCAAGATCCAGAAATCCTGGTTGAGAAGACGTAATATATAGCTTAAAAGAAGTTTTCGCTGTTTTCTAAAAGCAGGGAAATTAAGTTCTGGGCTCATTATTTTAGAGGCAGAGCTGCAGTAAAATCAGAAGTTCTATTGATTTGTGTAAGAAGTGATTTTGCTTATTGCCTCTGTTCTAATTTTAACTGTAGTCTGTGTTCTAGATTAAGGGGATAGCATTAAAATGTCTGGTGCAAGTGGTCAAAGGCCCTTTTCTCAAACTTAGACAAGTGCCTCAAAATAACAGAGCCTGTATCTGTATTTAAAGATGTCCAAGCAGTATTTAAGTTACTGTTGTGCAACAACCCAGCATTTAATGTTCATTGGTGGTTACCACTACTTAAAGGAGAGGGGAAAATGGGGTCCTAGACTACCAAAAAGTTCATTTTAATAGAATATTCCTCTTGGGTTTGTCTTTACAGTAAGGTGACGGGTATTTTTTTCCTCAGTTATATAATTTACCTCTGAATCATAAGACCCAGCCTCTGCACCAAAGAA
Organism: Hypanus sabinus; assembly: GCF_030144855.1. Classification (NCBI taxonomy): domain Eukaryota; kingdom Metazoa; phylum Chordata; class Chondrichthyes; order Myliobatiformes; family Dasyatidae; genus Hypanus; species Hypanus sabinus. The sequence goes on along the minus strand of NC_082722.1, from coordinate 11,204,294 downwards.
TGAGGTTTACTGACCTGGAACACTTCTTATTCCTGTGTGTTTGAAAGCCTAAATTGATGTTTGTGCAATTTTATCTGGATGAAAGTTCAATAAAATTTGTTTACAAGTTAATACATTGTTGTATCATTTCTTTCAGAAACATTAAATTAATGTAATGTGACCTTCAGGATTTTGTGGGGATTTTTCACAATGGACTGCAACCCAATTTTCTATTGATTATAAACAAAGCATGTTTAATTTGAAGGGTGTTAAAAGTGGGAGGATCCGAAGTTCCATAATTTATTATGGGGCTAAGTTAAAAACCCCTGTTTTAAGTTTATTAACCCCTGGGGTACAAAATTACCTATGCAATTGGCTACACTGAAATGAATTCATTTTAAACATGAGATTCTCCTGATGCTGGAAATTCAGAGCAATACACCAAAAGCTTGAGGAATTCAGGTCAGGCAACATTATTGATGGGAATGAACAGTCAACATTTTGAGACAAGACCCTTTATTTGATGGATCCTTGCAAATTGTTGTAATTTATTGACAGTACAGTGCTCTTAAAATCCCATCTTCATCTTCACTTGCATCCATCATCTGCAACTACCCCCTTAGAAACAGAGGAACATCATTTCCTGTAAATTTTCCAACTTTTTTTAGATACTAGCTGTACTCTATGTACAAGAAATTGAGTTCCTTGCACTGCTTTGGCTCTTTGTTAGAGATCAAAGATGGTCTGGGTGACTAATATATTCTCCCAAGCATACGATTGAAGTTAGTGAACTTATTCTCTGGACCACATTCTTAGTCAAGTACTCAATCTATATGAAACCTATATATAGTCTGATGAATGTACTGTCTTTACATAGATTAGATCTTTTTGTCTCCATTAGCTGCAATTAGAAGATCTGTGAAATACCATAATTGGTTTTTTACTTGTTAACTTATTTTCATCCTTATTGATTTTTTTTTAATGTGATCTTTCATTACTTAATCTCCATTTGTGCCACTAAGTTCATCTGGTTACAAATGTTTTGTATGCTCAGCCACTTCAATTTGGTCATTGATTTTAACATTTTCCAATGTTAAATGTGCTTTAAATGGGGCTGTAAATCTGAAACATAAAAGCCACATCTTTTGGGAACAAATATCACATGTAAGTTTTTCCAGAATTGATAAAGATTAAACTATTTGGTAGTTCAAGACTAATGATTGAGTAAAGTGCGCAATTTCAGAATGATTCTTAATGTAGATTAGAAGCAGATGCTGAGAAGACAATGTCTTGATGGGTTATAAAATTCAGGCAGTTGCCAAGATGTATAATGCTCAAATTTTTTTTGGGAACTTCCTAGACCTTTTAATTGTGCCCCAAAATTAGATAATGTATTTTCATTATTAAAGTGCTATCCAGCAGAAAATGATTTTACCTGGAATAAAGTGCAATTTTAGCTATGATTTCACCACCCTTGAAATTTGATTGGCCACTTTCATATCCTAAGTAAATCTTACCATGCATACTTGTACAACCGCAGTATAATCTGGAGCTAAATCCAGCCAATGTTCACAAAATGCTGGAAAAAATCATTCTTCCCAATGATGTATAAAATATTTATTTATAATTTATCATTTTATGTATTGCATTGTACTGCTGCAAAGCAACCACATGCCAGTGGTATTGAACCTTATTCTGACTTCTCAGCTTTATGCATATCATTAACTAATCTAACTGATCCATCCTGGTAGTCAAAGCTGGCTGCACACGGAGGGATGGCAGCCAGGGTAGGAAACCCACTCTAAGAGAAGCAGGACGAAACTGACAGAAAAGGAACAATATGAGATTATGCTGTATCTATAAGGCCAGAGGATTAACCTGATTTTATCAAATTTTAAAACAAGATCATTTGATCAAGGGTCAAAGGGCCCATTCTATGCTATACTGTTCTTATTTCTATCACAAACATATGGCCTTACTACTTGTTCCATTTTCAATAATCGCATCTCTATATGAAAGGCAATAATAAAATAGGGTCTAACCTGTCACTGTAAACCTGTTGGAATGGTGAAATCAGGTGCATGTGAATGCCTGTTATACTGAGTCACACACATTGCTGCCTCCCGAAACACTTGTGAACTACTAATGCATAGCCTTTGAACAGCTATTGAAGTTCAGTGCTTTCTAATGTTCAGTTGTACTGGGGTACATTATAACATTTGGAAAGCTTGTTTCTTGCTACTGCCTTCATTCAAAAGCAAGACAATGCATGTGGTAAGGAAAATGTCATGTGACTTGTGAATCCAATAATGTATCCTATTTGGCCTTTTCAATAAAGCTATATTAATAATAGAGGTGAAAGTAATGTCATTCTAGTTTGCTGATTGCGAGGAGGGCAGCAAAATAAAACACAGCAGATTTATGAAATAATACATGGTCAAGCCTTACAATGACACCATGGTGGCCATAGTGGGATAACAGTGTAATAACTTGTTCATTTTTCTTTCGATGTGTGGGACATGGAAGCATGTTGCAGCAGCATAACTACCCCTTATGACAGATCTGGAAGTGGAACTTAATTCTAAGCCATGAAACTTGTCAGCAATTCATTTGGCTCTCTATTCTATCTGTGCTGAAGGGTGTAAACATTGTCCTGTTGACAATGGCCTGCAAGTGAATAGCCGCTATAAAGTAATGCAAAATCCAAGGTACGACAAATCCCATTATTGAAAACAATCACATCAAACAAAGAAACTAGGAAACCAGAATTGGTTTTAGAAAGCTGTTAAATTGGGAGACAGTATCAGATAAGATAAAAACCAAATGAGACATTGAGTTTGAGGTTTGCAAGAGCACAAATTTGAGAAGTTATTATGTAGGGAAGTATCAAAATAGTCAAAAGTTCCAACAAAGGGTTGCAGAAACATTTATTTTTAGAACCATAGATGAGCGGAATGGGCCTAGAGTGAAAGTAGGGGTAATTGGCAATGGAAGCAATATGTAGCGGAAACCGTGGTTCTGTGTCAACTATAGCTAGACTGCAAAGCTTCTGGCTGTACTTTGGACAACTTCCTGGTGACCCAGCAGCTGATTTACTTGTCCAAGGACCAAGAACAGTGGCTTCAGACTGTTAAGAGTATATAGCAAATGTTAATTTCAACAGCCACCTGTCTTCAGATCTAAATATGGATTATAGATTGAATTTAAAATGCAGCTCACAACAATGGCCTTCCTGGAGGTGTATCTCAGAATAAATTGCAAATCCTGACATGCCCAAGTGACCAACGATGTCTGCATATGCGTGAATGCAGCTCACATCAACACCGACTGTTGGTGTGAAGACCTCAATGTTTGAAACTATGCAACTCAAGAAGCACTATGAATACATTGTAGCTATAGAAATAGTGATGTGATATTGAGATAAAGGAGGCCTCTTCTTCCTAGAGTGTCCAAAGTATGATGGCTGCTTGTGTGCTGAATAAAGACTTTCATATTCCCAGCTTCAGTGTCTCTCCATTCGCGATCACAACATTTGGGGGCTTGTCAGGGATATGTTTGTGTTATGTTGTGTGGGCAGTGAATGAGTATTTTTAAAGATTGGCACTCATGCTTGGATCTGTTTGGGTTGCTGACCACAGCATCATGAACACGGCGGAGAGCTGAATGAGTAGATACAAAAGTAGTGTGTTGTGCATATGTGTAAGAGGCTAGATGTTTTTGTGTAATTTTGTGAGATAGTCCCACCAGTTGTGAAAGTTTGTTACAGTTTGGGGTGGGGGGGGGGAGGAGGTTACATTTATACTCATTCAGGGAACTGTATGGTAGCAGACAATCATAACACAGTCCTTACCACAAATGGTTTCTATTTGGGAAATGGTGTGCTGAAGCGGTCTGCAGGTGTCACCATGCATACTGTTGCCAATAAAACATGCCCAAAATGCATGACAGAACACAACAAGTAACAGCAAAACCAAGCCCCTTTCCTCCCATTCACATAAACAGTCCTTTAACCTCAAGACTGGCCTTCAGCCTTCCCAGTGGATTTGCAGACTTGGAAATCAACTCCCAGCCATCTGATTTGACACTTGACCCGTGGTTCCAGTCAATTTAATTTCCCAATTCTGGCCAGAACAGGATGCCACCTCTGTTTCCAAGGTTTTCTTCAAAATGCCCTCTGTTTAGGGAAGCAAATACTGGGAACCACTGGATCTGGTACACTGACTGCCAGGTCATAAGGACCAGGGTTACCAGGCCATTGGCACTCTCTCTATAGTATCCACATCCTTCCTAGTGAGGTGACCAGAGCTAAACACAATACTCCAAGTGGGGTCTAACTAAAGTCTTATATAGCTGTAACATTACCTCTCGGCTCTTGAACTCAATCCTATGGTTGGTGAAGGCCAACACATCATGTGGCTTCTTAACAACACTGTCATCATGAGTATCAGCTTTGAGTGTTACAGAGTCCAAGATCCTCCACACTGCTCAGAGTCTTACCATTAATATCAATGTGTGTGATGTGCTGGAGGAACTCAGCATTTGGGCAGCATCCATGGAAATGAGCAATCAATGTTTTGGGCAGAGACCCTTTGTCAGGACTGAAGGAGGGGGCAGGGGCCCTACAAAGAGGGTGGGAAGGAGAAGGTTGGTAGGTGCCAGGTGAAAAGCCAATCAGCAGAATGATCAAGTGGTGGGGGAAGGGATAGGCAGGAAATGTGAAGAAGGAATGTAAGGTTTGTAGTAGAAAAATCATGAGAGAGGTGATAGGCAACGGAAGAGGAGGCAGAGTGAAACTGGGATTGGGGAAGGGAGAGGGAGGGAATTACTGGAAGTTGCAGAATTTGATGTTCATGCCAAGGGGCTGGAGACTACCCAGACAGTATATGAGGTAAACACAAGGAAATCTGCAGATGCTGGAAATTCAACACAGACAAAATGCTGGTGGAACACAGCAGACCAGGCAGCATCTATAGGGAGAAGTTCTGTCGACGTTTTGGGCCAAGACCTTTTGTCAGGACTAACTAAAAGGAAAGATAGTAAGAGATTTGGAAGTAGGAGGGGGAGGGGAAAATGTGAAATGATTGGAGAGATCCGGAGGGGGTGGGGTGAAGCTGAGAGCCCGACAGGTGATTGGCAAAAGGGATACAGAGCTGGAGAAGGGAAAGGATCATGGGACGGGAGGCCTAGGGAGAAAGAAAGGAGGAGGGGAGCGCCAGAGAGAGATGGAGAACAGGCAGAGAGAGAGAAAAAAACTAAATATGTCAGGGATGGGGTAAGAAGGGGAGGGGCATTAACAGAAGTTAGAGAAATCAATGTTCATGCCATCAGGTTGGAGGCTACCCAGCCAGTATATATAAGGTGTTGTTCCTCCAACCTGAGTGTGGCTTCATCTTGACAGTAGAGGAGGCCATGGATAGACATATCAGAATGGAAATGGGACGTGGAATTAAAATGTGCGGCCACTGGAAGATCCTGCTTTCTCTGGCGGACAGATCATAGCTGTTCAGCAAAACGGTCTCCCAGTCTGCATCGTATCTCACTAATATATAAAAGGCCACACCGAGAGCACTGGACGCAATATACCACACCAGCTGACTCACAGGTGAAGTGTAGCCTCACCTGGAAGAACTGTCTGGGGCCCTGAATGATGGTGAGGGAGGAAGTGTAACGGCAGGTGTCTGGCTCTCAGCTTCAACCCACCCCCTCCAGTCTTCTCCTATCATTTTGCATTTTCCCCTCCCTCTCCTACTTTCAAATCTCTTAGTATCTTTCCTTTCAGTTAGTCCTGACGAGGGGTCTTGGCCCGAAACGTCGTCAGCGCTTCTCCCTATAGATGCTGCCTGGCCTGCTGCATCCCAACAGCATTTTGTTTGGGTATATGAGGTTTTGCTCCTCCAGCCTGAGTTTGGCCTCATATGGCAGTAAAGGAGGCCGTGTATGGACATATCCGAATAGGAATGTGAAGCAGAGTTGAAGTGGGTGGCAACCAGGAGACCCTGTCTGTTGTGGAGTTCGAGCAGAGGTGCTCGAAGAAGTGGTCCCCCAATCTGCGTCAGGTCTCGCTGATGTAGAGGAGGCTGCACCAGATGCAATACATTACCCCAACAGACTCACAAGCGGAAGTGTTGCCTCACCTGGAAGGACTGTTTGGGGCCCCGGATGGTGGTAAAAGAGGAGGTGTAGCACTTACACTTGCAGGGATAAGTAGCAGGTGGGAGATCTGTGGGAAGGGACGTGTGGACCAGGCAGTCGCAGAGGGAACAATCCCTGTGCAAAGTGGAGAGGGATAGAGAGTGAAAGATGTGCTTAGTGGTGGGGTCCTGTTGAAGGTGGCGGAAGTTGCGGAGGATAATATGTTGGATCCGGTGGTAGGTGAGGACAAAGGGAACATGGTCCCTTTTCAGGTGATGGGAGGATGGGGTGAGGGCTAAAGTGCAGGAAATGGAGGAGATGCAGGTGAGGGCATCATTGATGACGGCAGAAGGGAAAACACAATTCTTAAAGAAAGAGGACATTTGAGATGTCCTGGCATGGTAAGCCTCATCCTTGGAGCAAATGCAGCGGAGACGGAGGAACTGGGAATAGGAAATAGCATTTTTACATTTGGTAGGGTGGGAAGAGGTATAGTCGAGGTAGTTATGAGAGTCAGTGGGTTTATAGAAGATGTCAGTGTCTGTCTCCAGAGATGGAGACCAAGTGAATTTGAGGGCTGGGTGAAAGTTAGAGGCAAATTCACAAGACAGAGCAACAATCTCTGATTGGCTAATAAATAAAAGACCCTTTTTTTTTGGCTAGTGGGACAACTATTTTTGCCCATGGGCTCCACTCAACCCTGGAAAGAATTCCTTCAGTCTTCGTGCAATCGTGCTCACATTGCCACTTTATCACAATGGCATAAGTAACCAGATGGGCTTTGCAAAACTTGGGTCTGACATTTTCACTTAACACTATTTTACTCTTGATGTCTTTTGAGTTTTATAATGCCATCCTTCAACACTGCAGTGTCATCACCCAGTGCCTTTCCTAATTTGCTTTCAGTTGTCTCTGTTGTAGGTAGATGTAGCGTGCAAATGATGGATGGATCTTAATCAAGTTGTAGTTGTCTCAGCCAATCACAGTTCCACATTGCTGGCCCTGCTGGTTTTTCCACATAAAAGCCCAACGTGGCTTGTTGGTTGTTGTATTTCACTGCTACAAATCAGTATCTATCAAGTGTAATTCTAACTCATTTTGTGTAATTAATGAAACAGCTGAACCAGTGCCCAATTTCCGTTTTAATTAATTTGCCATTCACTTCTGGTATAAGATATATTGCTTCCTTCCTGTTAGTTTTCACATGATAAATCTCAACTCCAATCTGTGTAAATCTCATCATTATCAGAATTTTCATAAACAACATGCATATTAGCACTCCTTATGAAACTGCAGCTTGACTTTTTATGTTTGCTCTCTTCCCTGTGCAGTCCGTTTATTTTTATCTGCTTGTGTTTACACTGCCAGTGTTTAGATTGGCTTTGGCTTATCAGGCTTGGTTTGGAAGAGGTACATAGGGGGATCAGAAGTGGAGCGAGTGAGCAGCTTCAAGTTCTTGGGTGTCAAGATCTCTGAGAATCTAACCTGGTTCCAACATATTGATGTAGTTATAAAGAAGGCAAGACAGCGGCTATACTTTATTAGGTGTTTGACTCGATTTGGCATGTCAACAAATACACTCAAAAACTTCTATAGTTATACCATGGAGAGCATTCTGATAGGCTGCATCACTGTCTAGTATGGAGGGGCTACTGCACAGGAATGAAAGAAGCTGCAGAAGGTTGTAAATCTAGTCAGCTCCATCTTGGGCATTAGCCTACAAAGTACCCAGGACATCTTTAGGGAGCAATGTCTTAGAAAGGCAGCGTCCATTATTAAGGACCTCCAGCATCCAGGGCATGTCCTTTTCACACTGTTACCATCAGGTAGGAGGTGCAGAAGCCTGAAGGCACACACAACGATTCAGGAACAGCTTCTTCCCCTCTGCCATCTAATTCCTAAATGGACTTTGAAGCTTTGGACTCATGTGGAGAGAGTTGGTAGACCACCGGACAGAGAGGACTAGGATCTGAGGGTCCGAAGACTGGTGACGCTGGGAGGAGATTGATGGTGGAAGAATGGCGACTGACGTGCACTTTTGACTTTTACATGAATTGGACCCTGCATTGTGGGTTTGTAACTCTTCCTAGATGAAAACGAGCTGGCTGAGCCTGAGGGATACACTTGTTTATTTATTATTATGTTTTATTTTATTTATTATTATAATTTTTTCTCTCTCTCTGCTAGATTATGTATTGCATTGAACTGCTGCTGCTAAGTTAACAAATTTCACATCAGATGCCCGTGATAATAAACCTGATTCTGATTCTGATTCTTGAAAGTTTCTCTCTGTCTGTCCTTATTTGTTCTTTCCTCATCTGTTAGGGCATAGTAGATTAGTGAGAATGGTGCCAGGGGCAGTGTTTTATACCCTATGTGGGACGTGGGAAGTCTGGGAGACTGGAGGTCTCCCAGATAAACACATTTGCACCAGTTGCACCGAGCTGCAGCTCCTGAGAGAAGGTATTAAGGAACTAGACCTTCAGCTTCATGACCTTCGATGTATATGGGAGAATGGGGAGATAATAGACAGGAGCTACAGGGAGGTAGACACCCCTAGGTAGTAGGAGACAAATAAATGGCTGACTGACAGGAGAAGGAGGGGAAAAGCACCTGTGACCATTCCTCTTGATAATAAGTATATAACTATAGATACTATTGAGGAGGTTGACCTACTGGGGGAGCCACAGTGACCGGGTATCTGGCACTGAGTCTGGTGCTGTGGATAAGAACAGAGAGGTGAAGAGAACTGCAGTGTTGATAAGAAATTCCTTAGTCAGAGGAACAGAGAACAGGTTCTGTGGGCTTGATAAAGACATCTGGATGGTACATAGGCAGCAGGCGCCAGGATCAGGTATGTTTCGGATTGGGTCCAAGGCATTCTCAAGGGTGAGGGTGAGCAGCCAGAAATCTTGGTGCACCTTGTCACCAAGATAAACAAGGTGAAGAGGTTCTGAAGAGAGATTTTAGGGAGCAAGCTGAAAAACAGAGTCTCCAGGATAGTAATCTATGGGTTGCTACCTGTGCCACGTGCCAGTGAAGGTAAGAGTAGAATGATTTGGCAGGTGAATGTTTGGCTGAGGACCTGGTGACGGGGACAGGAGTTAGGATTTATGAATAATTGGGATCTCTTCTGTGAAAGGTATGACCTGTACAAAAGGGATGGGTTACGCCTGAACCTGAGGGGGTTTAATATCCTTGTGGGCAGTTTGGCTGGAGTTGTTCAGATGGGTTTAAACTAATTTGGCAGGGGGATGGGAACCAGAGAGATAGTGCTGAAGGTGAGGTAGTTGGTTTACAAACAGAGGCAATGTGTGGTGAAACTCTTAGCAAGGAGAAGCTGCTGATCAAGCAACATTGTAGTCAACAGGATGAGTTGCAATGTAAAAGGGGGACAAAATCGAGAAGAGTGAATACAGGTCTGAAGATGTTATATTTGAATGCATGCAGTATATAGAATAAGGCAGGTAAACCTGTAGCACAGTTACAGACTATGATGTTGTAGGCATTACTGAATCATGGTTGAAAGAAGATTATAGTTTAATGTTCAAGCATACACTTTATGTTGAAAGGACAGGCAGAAAGGTAGAGAGGGTGGTGTTGCTCTGTTGGTAACAAATAAAATTAAATCATTAGAAAGAGGTTACATAAGGTTGAATCATTGTAAATAGAGCTAAGGACCTGCAACAGTGAAAAGACCCTGATGAGAGTTATGTACAGAATACAGTAAAATAATGATGACATCTAAAAGTTACAACTGGAAATGTCAATAAGGCAATGGTATAATAGTTATGGGGAATTTTAATATGCAAATAGTTTTGGAAAATCAGGTTTGTGCTGTATTCCAAGAGGAGGAATTTCTACAATCTATGAGATGACTTTTTTGAGCAGTTCATGGTTGAGTCCACTAGTTATTCTGGATTGGCTGTTGTGCAATGAACCAGAATCGATTAGAGAGCTTAAGGTAAAAGAACCCTAAAGGAAAGTGATCATAATATGATCGAATTCACCCTGAATTTCGAGAAGGAGAGGCCAAAGTCAGATGTATCAATATTACATAGAACATAGAACACAGAACATAGAAATATACAGCACATTACAGGCCCTTCGGCCCACAATGTTGTGCCAACCATGTAACCTACTCTAGAGACTTCCTGAAATTTCCCTCGCACATAGCCCTCTATTTTTCTAAGCTCCATGTACCTATCTAAGAGGCTCTTAAAAAACCCTATTGTTCCTGCTTCCACTACCACTGCTGGTAGTGCATTCCATGCATCCACCGCTCTCTGTGTGCAAAACTTACCCCTGACATCTTCTCAGTACTTATTTCCCCCACGTGTTAGCCATTTCAGCCCTGGGAAAAAGCCTCTGACTATCCAAACAATCTCCTCTGCACTCTCTCTATACTATCCACATGTAACACTTGAATAGCGACAGTCTTATGGTGTGTGACTCGTCAACCACTCTTTAGAGAAAATCAAATTACACAAGGTGCTAATAGGCCATCAGGAGAATCCAGGTATGGGAAGGAGGCAGTGAATAGAAACCTCACAATTCTCGAAATCAGGTTTTGTTTATAAGAAAAACAATATGTACAAAATATTTATTTGAGCAAGAACATTTCAAAATTCAACATTCTGCTTAGGTTCCAAATCTTAGATATCAAAAAAAGCCAAATTCTTGTTTAGTTAGAATCAGTGACATTTATTAGAATAACCTTTTTTACTCCAATTTCTCTAACTAATTATATCTAGCGTTATTCCCTATTTAAAAATTTACAGACTAAACTTCCCTTTTTACTTATCCCTAGTTCGTTAGAAAACCAAATATAATTCCAATTCTCAAGTATTATGGTTAACTTCAGTTCCAGTTCCAGGCAGTATATCTACAAGTTTAAATTCAAAAATTATATATACACAGTTTAACTCCTTTCATGACAATTCTCCAACATCACAACTCTTAAAGTAAATCTCATTAGTAATTTATCAGTCTTTGAAAAAATAATCAGTTCTCACAGAAAATCAAATTTGGATTCTTCAAGTGAAAATAAACTTATACATCCAACCATATTAAATTCTCTGCGTCATTACACGTTTCATTCCCGCGCTGGTTCTTCATCTGGGTGGCTCGCCATCTTGGTTCGTTGGATGAAATAGTTGATCATCCACAATAAGTCAATTCTCAAACTGGTACAAAGCCTTGGCATGATTTTGCAGAACTAACTCCCAACTACACGGTAGGGATTTTGGACACGGGTCTCTGTCGATACTGTCTCGTTATAGCTGCTGCGTGTTATAGCTGCAGCTTCAATAAATCTTTTATTGCTGTTGTTTCACCCTGGGGTTTTCAAATTAGTAGGATAAAGATGGTCACTACTAATTCCACTCTTAACAGTTCATGCCTTCAGCTTCTAATTCTTGCTGCGTTCTTCTCCTCGTCTGTCCTGTGTCCACTCCGCCCCTCCCTCACATAGCATTTTTTTTCAAATTCTTTTTCTTTAAGTTGGTAAATCGTTTTCATCCATCCACATCCATCCAACATTACAATTGTGGGTTTAATTAACCTGGGTTACATACATCCTTCCTGTAGTGAGGTGACCAGAACTGAACACTCTACTCCAAGTGGGGTCTTATATAGCTGTACCATTACCTCACAGCACTTGAACTCAAGCCCACAGTTGATGAATGCCAACACAACATATGCTTTCTTAACAACACTGTCAATCTGTACAGCAGCTTGGAGTGTCCTATCAACATGGACCCGAAGATCTCTCAGATCATCCACACTGCCAATAGTCTCACCATTTATACAATATTCTGTCTTCAGATTCGACCTACCAAAATTAACCACTTCACACTTATCTGGGTTGAAGTCCATCTGCCACTTCTGAGCCCAGTTCCACATCCTATCGAATTCCCACAGTAGCCTCTGACAACCCTACAGGCTATCCATAACACCCCCTGACCTTTGTATCATCAGCAAACTTACTAACCCACCCTTCTATTTCTTCATCCAGCACATTTATAAAAATCACAAAGAAGAGGGATCCCAGAGCAGATTCCTGCAGAACAACACCAACCTCCATGCAGAATACAAACTATCTACAACCACCATTTACCTTCTGTAGGCAAGCCAATTCTGGATCCACAAAGCAAGGTCTCCTTAGACCGCATGCCTCCTTACTTTCTGCAGGACCCAGTAATGCATGGGGAACCTTATCAAATGCCTTACTAAGATCTATATACAATACATCCACTGCTCTACATTCATCAATGTGTCTTGTTACATCGCTACAGTGTAGTAAAGGGAATTACAGAGGCATGAGAAAGGAGTTGGCCAAAATTGATTGGAAAAGAACACTGGCTGGGATGACGGCAGAGCAGCAATGGCTGGAATTTTGGTAAGCAATTTGGAAGGCACAGGATATATACATCCCAAACAGAAAGAAATATTCTAAAGACAAGATGACACAACTGTGGTTAACAAGTTAAGTTAAAACCAAAATAAAAAACAAAGAGAGGGCATATAATAGAGAAAAAATTAGTGGGAAGTTAAAGGATTTGGGAAGCTTCTAAATACCAACAGAAGGCAACTAATAAGTCATTAAGAAAGTGAAGTAAATTAAGTAAATTAAAGAGAATACCAAAATATGTTTGATACATAATGTGTAAAAGAGAAGCAAGAGTGGATATCAGACCACTGGAAAACTGGAGTGGTAGTAACTAACAGGGGGCAAAGAAATGGCAGACAAACTGAATAAGTATTTTGCATCACCCTTCACTTTGGAAAACACTAGCAGTGTAGTGGAAGTTCCAGGTGTGAAGTGAGTGAAGATACCTTTAATAGGGAGAAGGTTCTTGGGAAACTGAAAAATCTGAAGGTAGTAAAGTCAACTGGACACACCAGAGTTCTGAAAGTGGTGGCTGAAGAGATTGTGGAGGCATTTGTAATGAACCTTCAAGAATCACTAGATTCTTGAATGGTTCTGGAGGACTGGAAAATTGCAAAATTGCACTCTTCAAGAAGGGAGAGAGGCAGAAGAAAGGAAATTATAGGCCAGTGGTGGGAAGGTGTTGGAGTTGTTTGTTAAGAATGTGGTTTCAGGATATTCGGAGGCACGCGATAAAACAGGCCATAGTCAGTATGGTTTCCTCAAGGAAAAATCTTGCTTGAAAAATCTGTTGGAATTCTATGAAGAAATACCAAGCAGGATAGACTAAGGAGAATCAGTTGATGTTGTGTATTTGGATTTTCTAAGGCCTTTGACAAGTTGCCACACATGAAGCTGCTTAATAAGCTACAAGCCCCTGGTATTACAGGGAAGATTCTAGTATGGATAAACAGTGGGTGATTTGCAGAAGGCAAAACATGGGAATAACTGGAGCCTTGTTTGGTTGGCTGTCAGTGACTAGTGGTGTTCAACAGCGGGTCTATGTTGGGACCAGTTCTTTTTACGTTATATGTTAATGATTTGGATGATGGAATTGAGAGCTTTGCTTCAAAGTTTGCAGATGATATGAAGATAGGTAGAGGGGCAGGTAGTTTTGAGGAAGTAGAGCAGCTACAAAAGGACATAGATAGATTAGGAAAATGGGCAAGGAAGTGGCCGATGGAATACAATATCGGGAAGTGTGTGGTCATGCACTTCGGTCAAAGAAATGAAAGAGTTGACTGTTCTTTAAATGGACAGAAAATACAAAGAAAAACAGGTGAAAAGGGACTTGGGAGTACTTGTGCAGGATGCCCTAAAGGTTAATTTGAAGATTGATTCTATGGTGAGTAAGGCAAATGCAACATTAGCATTCATTTCAAAAAGGACTAGAATATAAAAGCAAGAATGTAGTGTTGAGACTTTATAAAACAGCAGTGAGGCTTCACTTGGAGTATTTGGAGCAAGTTTGGGCCCCTTAGAAAGAACATACTAAAACTGGAGAGGGTTCAAAGGAGATTCACAAAAATGATTCCAGGATTGAATGCCTTGTCATATGAAATGATTGATGGCTCTGGGCCTGAATTCACTGGAATTCATAAGAATGAGGACGACCTAATTGAAACCTTTTAAATGGTGAAAAACCTTGATAGATTGGATGTGAAGAGTATGTTTTCTATGGTGAAGGATCTAAGACCAGAGGGCACAGCCTCAGAATAGAGGGGCGTCCTTTTAGAACACAGATGAGGATAAATTTCTTTAGCCAGAGATTGGTGAATCTGTGGAATTCATTGCCACAGGCAGCTGTGGAGGCCAAGTCTTTACATATTCTAAGACAGAGGTTGATAGATTCTTGATTGGTCAGGGCATGAAGGGGTACAGGGAGAAGGCAAGAGATAGGGGCTGAGGGAAAAATTGGATCAGCCATTGATGAAATGGTGGATCAGATTTGATGGGCCAAATGGCCTAATTCTACTCCTCTGTCTTATGATCTTATGCTCAGTATATGTCCTACTTTGTTGCATTTTCTGCAAATTTTGCCTTTAAACGCCAAGGTCTGGTGTATGTGAGCCCCTGCCATAATGGTAACACAATTTGTTTGGTCAGACAGGTTTCTGCTTGGATGTTCTAATTTTGTTCACGCTCACTTTCATTCCTGACTGTAAGTTAATTGCATCTCTGCCTGCTGTTTCCATTGTTATGGCGATTTCAACAGCTCTTTTAAGCATGAGTTGTGCTTCGGTTAGAATTTATTTCTGTAAGCTTTCTTGTACTATTCCACAAACTGAGCAGTCTCTTAGTGCATCACTAAGCCCGTCATTGAACTGACAATGCTCAGACAATTTCTTCAGTTCAGCCACATATGCTGAAATGGAATCCCCTTCCCTTTGGTTCTGTTTATGAAACCTAGTGTTCTGCAATTAGCAAGGGCTTTAATTTTAAATCTTGCTGCATTACATTCACAATATCAGCAAAGTTTATTTTGGCTGTTTTGGTCGGAGCAGCTAAACTTCTAAGCAAATTGTATGCTTTTCCACCTATTGCCACTTGCAGAAGTTCCCTGATAACTCTGCAGTGCTTGGGTGTATCAGAGATGGGCAGGAGTCAGAGTAAAGGGTGACAGGTGGACAAGTGGTGCACGAGGTATCACCTGCTCCTGAATGTGGTCTAAACCAGGAAGATGGTAATTGATTTTAGGACCTGTGTACATTCAGGAAGAAGAAGTTGTGGTGGTACTTGGGTGTTCTCCAACAGACTTGACTGGAAAAGCAATACCAAGGGTGCATACAAGAAAGGGGCAAACAGCCTCTATTTTCTAAGGAAGCTGAGATTCTTCAATACGTGCAGCAGGATGCTGGAGATCTTTTACCAGTCTGTTGGAGCAGTCTTCTTTGCAGCTTTATGTTGGGGGGAGCAGTATCAGAGCTGGTGGTGCTAAAAGACGAAATAAACTCAGAAAGGCTATATCCTCTTTGGCTCCAATTTGGACTCTTCGGAGTTAGTGGTGGAGAGAAGGCCTCTAAACAAACTTATCAATTACGACAATCTGTTACATCCTCAGTGGAGCACCTTTTCAAACAGACTCATTCACTGTCACAGGGATCATTACAGAAAATCTTTCCTACCAAATGCAATAAGCTTATACAACAGTTCATCTCTGTGTGAGAGGTGAACAAACATCATAGTACAATAGACTTGCTTTATTGTTTTGTATATTATTGCAGATTGGTACATTGTTGTGTATATTATTATTCTGTATGTTACTATTAGTTAAGTAAGCACACTGCTAACTGTGTTTGTAAATGTCGTTGCTGTAATGAAAGTATTTCCCATTAGGGATCAATAAAGTACTTGTTATTATTATTGCTATTATTACACTCAATGAAACTGGCACATTTCTTATTAGATATTCTATTTGCTTTAAAATACTACTCAATTCATTCAGTAGCTATCCCTGCTGTTTTTAAATTTAATATTACCATCACCCAGTTTATGAAACCATGAATTTCGACTATTCTTTTTTTTAATGACTGTCTTTCTCTCCCCCTCCTGAAGGAAAAGTGTGCTGCACTTTTTTCAAAACTTGAACAGCTCACTGCACTTCAACCAGTGAGTAGTTGTCTTAGGTTTTTTTTAAAACTTGCTCATCACCAATGTCATGGAAAGTGTGTATGCTTAGTTTTTACTTTAGTGAGGTGTTCACATATGATGTGATGGCATACTGACATGTGCCATTCACATACTTTTACATATGCCCCATAATGAATTATGTAAACAAAAATGAATGCTTAATCAAACAATATATTGAACAATGTAACTGAAATACTAAATACACAAGAACAAGCAACAAAAACAACAAGCAAAACAAGCCCCTTCCTCCCTCCCACCGACACACATGCGCAGTCCTCTAACCCCAAGACTGACTGACTTCTTCAGCCTCCAGCCTATAGTGGACTCGGATTTGGAATCAGAAATGTAGACTTTGGACCTTTAACTATGCCAGAGTCAGCTCCGGCCAATGGGCCTTGCCCTCCTGACTTCTGGCTCGTCTCTTGGGCCTCGTAGAGCTGAGTTTTTCAGTCCTCCCAGCAAACAAAGGGTTCATGGTCCAAACTCTTGCCTTTAACTGAAGTCCAATACAACTGGAATCTTCTGCTCTTTATCTTTGTTTGCTGCTCTTGATAAACTCACACACAAACTTAGCCAAAAAGTGCCTGGTTCAGCTTTCACCCTTTGATCGCTGACTGTGGCTTTTAACTCCATTTCTCTCCCAACCCCCGCCCCAGAAGGATCTCTTTGTTCTCTGTTGAATGGGCATTCCTGCCATTGCTGTCTGTGCAGTGGATTTCATGGTGCCCTTTGACAAAGAGCAGACCCTGGTCTTTATCCCTGTGAGGCTGTACAGTAACAGGGAGTTTGACATCAAGGGTGAAAAAAATGCGCAGACCCTCAATTGTCCCGACTATTAAAGGACCATTGAAGGAGGCTATACCAGTCCTCACATTCCTGGTTACAATGCCCCTTTAATAGAAAGGATGACAGGATGAGCAGTGAACTGGTGGCAAAAAGAAAAACCTCTTTGGTGGATAAATCACACATCAGCCAGAAAACATGGATACCCACACACCCCCTCCCCCCACTCAAATTGTTCTTGTAAATCAAAGAGACTGCTTCAAAGACCCAGGGAGGTCCTTGCTGAGTGACACATGTCATTTAGCTGTGCTTGGATTTACCTTGTCTGAGGATGCAGCTTGCTGGGTGAACCAGCGAAGGAGGCCTGTTCTTTGCTGGTTCCGCAATATTATTAAAGCCTTGCTCTGTGGGAGAGTGACTACCTGTGGCTCATAAAACCCAATTGTCCCGCCACCATTTGGTGTGTTAATGACCTGGAAATGGCAACACTTGTGTGTGTGTGTCACCTTGGTCATTATCTGCACTCTTGGTTCCAGCCTCCTTTGATTCAGAATCAGAATCAGGTTTATTATCACTGACAGCTGTCATGAAATGTGTTCTTTTGCTGCAACAGCACTGTGGTTCATTGTCCGTTCAAAAATTTGATGGCAGAAAAGAAGAAGCTGTTCCTAAGAGGTTTAGTCGGGATCTGTACCTTCTCCCTGATGGTAGTAATGAGATGAGGGCATGTCCTGGGTGGTGGGGGTTCTTAATGATCGATGCTACCTTTTTGAGGCATTGTCTTTTGAAGATGTCCTTTTATGGGAGTCACGTGATGCAATGACAGAGACGGCTGCATAGAACAGTGCTCCGCGCCAGTGGTATATAATTATCCTTTAAAAATTTGCTTTCACAGTCTATTTTATCACAGTTGCAGCTCTAAAGTGTTACTGTCTGTGTAAGATGTCAAAACAACTTAAAACAAAGGCTTCTGGAGATATTAAGAGGCATTTGAGCTCATAGTGCTCCGGGCAGGCGGCCGCTGATCAAAATGGTGGACGACCATCATCTGAGGGAAACCAACAAGAGGCAAGTCATGACTTTGCTGACATATATGTGGCTTTGAAAAAAATCTCAGACAACCAGGTAGGCCTTGAAGATGTACGCCGATCTATATCGTTAGTGGAGTCAAAGCTGTCATTGCTGATAACTAGGCTTGCAGATGTCGAGAAGCAGGTTGACTATCTAGATGTGGGGGATAGGGAACAAGAAGTCAACCCATTGGCTACCAAAGCGGATATTGACCAGCTAACAGATAAACTGGAAGACAAGGAGAACCGTAATCGACACAACAATCTCTGATTCATCGGCATTCCAGAGGAAAAAGAGGGGCAGGATATCGTTGCGTTCATGGATAAACTAGTCTCAGAGCTTGTCGGCGATCAAGAGGAAAAGCTTGAAATAGAATGTGCACCCAGAGCACTGGGCCCTAGACCCAGTACTAGAGATAGGCTTTGGCCTATCTTCGCAAGATTCCTCAGGTCAAAGGATCGAGATTTTGTGCTGCGAGTGACGAGGGTCAAGGGCAAGTTTTCCTGGGACAACAATTATGTTACAATCTTCCCGGACTTCTCCAGGCCCACACAAGTAAAACGAGGAAACTTTAAAGAATGTAAGAAGGTGCTTTGGGGGCGGAATGTGAGCTTTGCACCGCTTTACCCAGCCAAGCTAAGAACAGAGACTAAGGACGGTTTCAAGTTTTTTGAGTGCCCACGTAAAGCAAGAAAATTTATTGAGGAGATGGGGTAGTTTAACTATGCTAAATTGAGCAAGATGTGAGTCGGGTTGTGTTTGTTATTTTTTTAAATCTTGCCGGATTGTATTGTATTGTATTGGACAGGGAATCAAGGGATATGGGGACAAGGCAGGGACTGGGTATTGATAGTGAATGATCAGCCATGATCTCAGAATGGCGGTGCAGACTCAAGGGGCCGAATGGTCTACTTCTGCACCTATTGTCTATTGTCTATTGTACTGTAGCTAACTTATTCTCACATGCTGTTAAGTGTGCTATGTTGACTGTGAAACTGCACCAGCGTTTTTCCTGAGCAATTAAAACTAGTCTGGGCGTTTCATGGATCCTTTATGGAAGGGCCGTTTGGCCGTGTTCTGTGGCCACTGTTGCGCGTAGTAGAGTTTTATACGCCATTTTGTTACTTTTCATTTTAAACGGGTGTTTACGAGTCAGTGTCAATTTGTTTGTTTGTCCTAACTATGACTTCTCTTAATTCAGATAAAATATGTTTCACCACATGAAATGTTACCAGACTGGGGAATCCTATAAAAAGGAGAAAAGTAATGAATAAGCTTAAGAGACAAAAATGGGATGTGGTATTTCTACAGGAAACACATTTATCAGCAGAGGAATCAGTAAAGCTACTGGGGGGTTTTACAGATTTTTTTTACAGTGCAGAGCAGGGGCGTTGTAACACTTATCAATAGGCGGCTGCAGTTTAGATGTGAGAAACAGATCAAAGATGAAGCAGGGAGAATTCTTATTATTTTGGCAGAAGTACAGAAGCAACGTCTCATTTTAGCAATCATATATGCACCTAATATAGAAGATGCAGGATTTTTTGTTGATCTTGAAAGGAAGTTACATTCTATTGGAGCTTATGATATCATATTTGGGGGAGATTTTAATTTGGTAATGGATCCAATCATCGACAGTATGTTGTCATATAGAACCTCAGAACTCACTGTGATGGTGCAAAAAATGTGTAAAGCCCTCGGGTTTGTGGATGTTTGGCACTTTTTGAATCCCAATGGGAGGGATTACACATTTTTTTCTGCAGTTCATAAAACATACACATGGATTGATTTCTTTCTTATATCCAAGTCACTTAATCACTCTGTGTCTCAATGTGTAATTGGTAATATTATAATATCAGATCATGCTTGTGTTTGTTTAGAGACAATTCCTCAGTATAACAGAATGAAGTCACATAGATGGAGATTAAGGAGTATTTAGATATACGGCCTCCTCGGCAGGGACTAACTGGGAAGCCCCGAAGGCAGTTTCGAGGGGATATACTATTCAACATACTTCTTATGTAAAAAAAGCAGAATAATCAGAAAATTACAAACTTAGACAATAAAATCAAAGAGATTGAGACAAAATTGAAGCAGCGGATGTCGTTGAAAGATTTGAGAGAACTAACAATGCTGAAATTTCAATACAATCTAATATTATCCCAGAAAGTAGAATTTTGGCTTTTCAGGGCAAGACAAAGGCAATTTGAATCAGGGGAGAAAGCTGGCAAGCTTCTGACAAGATGTATAAAACAGAGAGAATCAATATCTATCATCCCAGCTATTAGATCAGCAACAGGTGATACTATGATGACACCTAAAGATACAAATGGTGCATTCCAAAAGTTTTATAAGGACTTATATACATCACCCTCCAACTCTAGTGAGGAAGAAATTGATAGCTTTCTGAGGCCATTAGGGTTTCCTAAGTTGACGAAAGAACAACAATACCTTGACTCTGTTATAACATTGGAAGAAATTGTATCAGTGATTGAGACCTTACGTACTGGGAAAGCTCCTGACCCAGATGGATTTACAGTGGAATTTTTAAAATGCTATGTGGAGGAGCTAGCTCCTCAACTGCTGACTATGTACAATGTGTCTATAGGGCAGGGTAATTTACTCCCTACTTTATGTCAAGCGCTAATTACATTGATTCTGACAGAGAGTTAAGACCCGTGTGAATGTAAGAAATATAGACCAATTTCTCTAATCCCAATAGATGTGAAAATTTTATCAAAGATCCTTGCAAGCCATTTAGATACAGTAATAACAAAGTTGATACATAGTGATCAGGTGGGATTTATCAGGGGCCGCAGCTTATCTGATAACATAAGGCGTCTTTTGAATATTATGTGGTCGGTGGCTGATAATCATTCACCTATAGCAGCTATCTGACTCGATGCTGAAAAAGTGTTTGATCGGGTGGAATGGGGCTACCTGTTTAAGATTCTTCAATATTTTGGATTTGGACCCGCCTTTTTAAAATGGATTAGACTGTTATATCATAACCCTGAAGCAGCGGTTCAAACTAGTGGTTACATTTCACTTACTTCTCTCTCAGAAGGGGTACCCGACAGGGTTCCCACTTTCCCCAATGTTGTTCTGTTTAGCTTTGGAGCCCCTGGCAGCAGCTATCAGAGAGAATGAGAACATTATGGGGATATCTGTGGGAGGACAGGTTCATAAACCGATGCTTTATGCGGATTATATTTTATTATTTGTGTCGGACCCTAGTCGGTGGGTGCCATGTCTTTTTAACATTATAAGCTCTTACTCTACATTCTCAAGTTATGTTAATTGATCAATATCAGAAGTACTACCGTCGACTGCATATTGCCCTGCATCTGCTTTTCACCCAGGCCAATTTCACTGGCCAAAGAAGGGCATTTAGGTATTAATTTTTAGGTATTAATTTTCCCCCTCAACTGAAGGATTTAGTAAAGGTAAATTTTGATCCGTTATTGCAGAGAATTTCATGCGATGTACACAGATGGTCATCATTGTATTTGTCAATGTCGGGAAAAGTAAATGCCTTGAAGATGAATAGCATTCCAGAAGTTAATTATCTGTTCCAATCGTTACCAGTTCAAATCTCATTAACATATTTTAAACAATTTGATAAAATAATTAAGGCTTTTATTTGGAATGGTAAACGCCCATGTTTAAACTTCAACAAATTACAATTGCCAGTTGAAAGGGTGGGGGGGGGGGGTGCTTAGGTTTGCTAATATACTATTACAATGCCTTTACTCTTAAGCATTTAGCACACTGGTCTCTCCCTCCGGAGAGAGCGCCTCCTTGGTATCGTATTGAGTGCTCTGCTCTTCCTCTCATCCCTCCGTTACAATGTTTGTCTATCAAGTTACCTCCTGAGGCAAGGTCTCACCCAATTATATTGCATATGCATTTGTTCTGGACTAAACTAGCCAGACTATTTAAATTTAATCCATATTTGAATGAAGCCTGGGGATATCTTCAACTGTGTCGTTTGCTACATACAACTTTTGGTTCTACTTAGCAACTCCCACAAGTTACTACGATACTGTCTACTGTACTGGCTGCATATGGTAAAGGTCACGAAGCCTCAACTTATTATTCAGCTTTCTAACACAAATCTCCGGGGACAAATTTCTATTGGGTCTTAAAAGAGCATGGGAAAAAGACCTGGGTGTGACTTCTGAGACAAAGGGGTGGGACAAAATTTGCAAAAATGTCAAAACAATGTCAAGAGATCTGAGTTAAGAGCTTTATTCAGTTTAAGATCCTACACCGTTTCTATTGGACTCCAGCAAGGTTACATAGATTAGGGTTGAAAAATACCCCTGAAAGCTGGTGCTGTGATGTGGATAAAGGGGACTTAGTACATGCGCTCTGGTCCTGTCCCAGAATTCAAGAATTTTGGATTATGATACACAAGTATATTGGTAAAGTTTTGGGTATTCAACTCCCTTTCTGCCCAGACTTCTTGTCTTGGGAGACACACTTGGGTTACTTGGGGATAAACACTCTCAAAATTGGATCCAGACAAGTAGACAAATTATACATAGAGGTTGGAGGAACTTGGGGGGAACCATCATAGCCAACGCCTGTTTTACAAACACTTTGATAGACTGGGCATCTATACATAAAAATGGGGTAAATATTTAGCTTTCCTGGGGGGGAAATAGTGGTGAAACATATTGCTGAATGACAGTCTTTTCCGTTATTAGACGTCTAAATAGACACACATGGTTATTATATTGATATTTATTTCTGCCATGTTTTTATTTTATGGATAATTTTATGCTTTGTAAGCTATGATTTACATAATTTCAACACTGATTCAAGGGCACTGGGAAAATTTGTAAAAGAATTCAATAAAATTTAATGGGGGGGGGGGCTAGTGCCTACGATGGAATTGGCTGAGTTTACAACCCTCTGCACCTTCATCTGTCCCTGTGCAGTAGCCGCTGGTGTGGAAAATTCACTCCTCAGTGTGAACTATCTCAAGGCTTTTTTGTTTTAAAACAGAAAGCTCTCCCAGTTTCCCCCATCTTTCCTCAGCCAGAAAGGGTAGTTGGTGTCAGAAATGCACTGCCTGAGGTGGGGCGGGTGGGTGGGGGATGCAGAAACTCCCCCAGTATTTAAGAAGTACTTAGTTGAGCACTTGAATTCACAAGGTTTAGAAGGTGATGGGGAAGATCAGAATGATGGCGCACTGTTGGTTGAGTCAAAGGTTAAGGGTGTAAGGTGAAAAATATATGGAACATCTGAGGGTAAACTACTTCACTCAGAAGGTGGTGAGAGTGTGGTGGTGAGAGCTGCCAGTGGGAGTGGTGGATCCAAGATTCAAGATTGAAGATAGTTAATTGTCATTCTTCAGCACAAGAGTGAAAAGAGAACAAAACAATTGTTACTCCGGATTGGATGCAGCATAAAGACACAATAAACATAAAGAACATAATAAAAATTACAATAAATATAAGCATAAAAACAGCTCTATAAGATACAATGTTTGTACACAACTGTTTGTACACAAGATTAGTTTATATACATAGATTGATTGTATGTGCATAAAGTGACAGTAGTGCAGGAGTATCTAGCAGGTATGATCTCAACGTTTAAGAGAAATTTGGATAAGGACATGGATGGGAGGGGTATGGAGGGCTATGGTCTAGGTGGGCAAATGGGACTTGGCAGAATAATAGTTTGGCACAGAGCAGAAGGGCCAAAGGGCCTGTTTCTGTGCTATAGTGTTCTATGACCATAAATGCAGGTAAGTGAGATAATTGCAAAGGCCCATATGGAGCTGGTGGCCTGAAGGGCCTGTTCTTATAAGTGAACAGCTCCAACAACTTGTCCTGGTTCAATTATATAGAAACCATGGATATAAAAGGTTTCCAGCTCCTCAACTTCCTCAAAGAGGCTAGAGAAGAGGAGGCCAAATGAAATGAGTTAGTATACAGTTAGTAGTAGGCCCTTCAGTAGCATTGAGATACAGAGGGATCTTGGAATCCAGGTCCGTAGCTCACTGAAAGTGACACTATAAGTTTCTTATAGAGAGTGAGGTAAATAGTGAGTGGAATGCGTTTACCAGGGGTAACTGTGGAATCAGGTTGGGTTTAAGAGACTTTTAAATAGACACATGAAGATGAAGGCAATGGACAATACATAGGAGGAGAACATTTAATATAACTTGGCATCAAGTTTGGCACAAAATCATGAGCCAAATGGGCTGTCCAGTGCTGTACTGTTCTATATTCTTGGTGACCCTGGGCAGTTCTTATTGATGCATTGCGGGAAGCCTGATCGACTCGGATCCTCACTGTTTGGAGAGGCAATTGCTCTGCCTGAGACTGAAAGAAATTGTGAGGGATGTGGGCACAGCTCAGTACATCATGGATTCTGATTACATTTTTTCTGCCTCAGTAAAGCAATTGACATAATCAAAGATGCCACACAATGCTGACATTCCCTTTTCTCCCCTCTCATATCAGGCAGAAGATACTAAAACTTGAAAGTATGTATCACCAGGCTCAAGGACAGCTTCTATCCCGCTGTTATGAGACTATTGAATGGTTTTCTAGTACAATAAGATCAAAGTTCAACGTAGATTTATTATCAAAGTACATATATGTCACCTACTGTATACTACTCTGAGATTAATTTTTTGCAGGCATTCACAGTAAGTAAAAGGAAACAATCGAATCAATGAAAAATCACACATGTCAGAGATGGACAAACAACCAGTGTGCAAAAAGATAGCAAACTCTGCAAATTCAAAAAGGAAAATAATAATGATAATAAATAAATAAGCAAAATCTATCAGGAACACAAGTTGCAGAGTCCTTAAAAGTGGGTGCGTAGGTTGTGGAATCAGTGTAGTGTTGGGGTGAGTGAAGTTATCCTGCTGGTTCAGGAGCCTGATGGTTGAAGGGTAATAACTATTCTTGAATTTGGTGGTATGGGTCTTGAGGTTCCTGTACCTCAGAATCTATCTTCTCACAGCTTGCGCCATATTGCCTGTCTACATGGCTCTTTCTGTGAATTTAAGACTGTTCTGAGTTCCCTTGTATTAATTTCAATGTGATGAAATGATGTGTTTGGATGGAATGCAAAACAAAGCTTTTCACTGAACATTCGTAAATATGACAATAATTTACAAATTGCTGATTAATGACCATGAACTGAAGAAGGAGTATAGAGACAGATTAAGATAGATCAGCAAGAGTGCTTATTATTGGCCTACATCACCACTGAGCACACTTACTCAGAGCACTACCAAAAGAAAGCAGCGTCCATCATCAAGGACCACTTTCATCCAGGCCACGCTCTCTTCTCACTGCTACCATCAAGCAGGAGTTGCAGGCGCATTAGGACTCACAGCACCAGATTTAAGAACAATTATTTCCTGTAAATACCCACAAACATCAAGCTCCTGAACCTGTGTAAATAACTTAACTCACCTCAACACTAAACTGATTCCACAATCTATACATTTACTTTCAAGGACTCTACAACTCGTGTGCTCAGTATCATTTATTTTTTATTTCCAGAGTTTGTCTTCTTTTCCACGATGCTTGTCTGTCAGTCTTTGTCATGTATGGCTTTTCAACATTTCTTTCGTATTTTCTTATTTTCTTGTAAATGCCTACAAAATAATAAGTTTCTGTTGTAGTGTATGGTAACATATACATGCTTAGATAATAAATTTACTAAGACTTTGACCTTATAGAAATGGAGTGAGAAAGAGACATTGACATGACATGAGGAACAGTGAAACTGAAAATGAAAAATTCCAGAAGGTTGGAATTGCCTTGACAGAAGACAACATATTCTTCTTTTGTTGGGGCCTCACTGTGGCAGTGGTGAAAGCCACAGATGGACAGGTGGGAGTGGAGTAACACACACACACACACACACACACACACACACACACACACACACACACACACACACGCACGCACACACTCAACACACACTCACACACACACACAGACACACACACACACACTCAACACACACTTACTCACACACACACACACACAATGCTGGAGAAACTCAGCACATCAGGCAGCATCTATGGAGGGGAATAAACAGTCATCATTTCGGGCCAAGAGCCCTCATCAGGGGAATAGAAGTGAGATTCAGAACTATAATGGAAGCAACCGGAAGACTGGAATCACCCCTGTGGACTGAGTTCAGGTTTTCCGGAAATGATCACTTACTCTGCGAAGACAGATGCTGAAATCTGCTGCAACAGTCTGCTGGAAGAACTCACCGGGTTGAGCAGAATCTGTTGGATATAAGGTTTCCACCCGAAATGTTGACAGGAGTGGCACCGTAGCAAAACAGTTAGTGCAAAGTTAAACAGTTAGTGCGCTGACAATAACAGTTTGATTCCTGCAGCCGACTGTAAGGTGTTTGTACGTTCTCCCTGTGATGGCATGGCTTTCCTCCAGGTGCTCCAGTTTTCTCCCAATTTCCAAAGATATACAGTTAGTTTTAGTAAATTTTGGGCATACTATATTGGCACTGAAGCATGACAACACTTGAGCGTTGCCCCCAGCACATCGTCAGATTGTGTTGGCTATTGATGCAAATGATGAATTGTACAGTATGCCTTGATGTATTGTTATGGGGAAGCAGAGTGGCAGATTCTGTTAGTGGGACAGAGGACACTGATTGCCAGTAAGCATGTTAACTATTTATTTTAAAAAACAAACAATGAAACTCTCAACCAAACATCCAAGTCAAACAAGTACTTATCTTTCAGGCATCTGTTAGACTCGAGGGACCATGGATTTGCGCCTTGGAAAGTTTCCAGGGCGCAGGCCTGGGCAGGGTTGCATGGGAGAACAGCAGTTGCCCATGCTGCAAGTCTCCCCTCTCCATGCCACCGATGTTGTCCAAGGGCCGATGCAGCTTGGCACCGGTGTTGTCGCAGAGCAATGTGTAGTTAAGTGCTTTGCTCAAGGACACAACATGCTGCCTTAGTTGAGGCTCAAACTAGCGACCTTCAGATCACTAGACCAACGCCTTAACCACTTGGCCACGTGCCAACACTTAACTAAGCCCCCCCCCCCCGCCTCCAAATTACAAGGCTGTGACACAAAACATTCAAGCTAAACTCGGTTAAATACTTATCCAAAATGAGTGCCCAAACTGGCAGGACAAAACAAGACTCACAGTGCCAAGGTGTGTGCTCAGCAGTCTGAACAACAGAATACCCCCACTGGTCTACAGCAACCTGAGGCCATACACTATATTTAAACCCTACCCATGCCGTGACATCATCAGCTAAATGGAAGCTAGTGGGAGGGGCCTCAATGCTCCTTGCATGGGCTAGTCACTGCAAAGCCTCCCATGAGGGGTGTGGTTTCAATGAGCAGGTAAATCAAGGCACTTCAACATGTACATGTAACAAATAAAGCTAATCTTATCTTCGATGCTTCTCAACCTGCAGAGCTCCTTCCAGCCAATTGTTTGTTATCCCCTAATCTATGATTTTAGAGAAGGCCATATTACAAAAACCGAATAGAGTAGACTAGAGTTGCTCAGGAACAGACCCTTCAGCCCATCTAGTCCATGCTGAACTATTTATCTGGCTACTCCCATTGATCTGCAATGGGACCATAGCCTCAGTACTATCCAAACACCTCTTAAACACTGAAATCAAGCTGACATGCATCACTTGTGCTGACAGCTCATTTGACACTCTCACGATCCTCTGAGTGAACGAGTTTCCCCTCATGTTCCCCTTAAACATTTCACCTTTCGTCCATAACCCATGACCTCTGGCTGTAGTTCCACTCAACCTCAGTGGAAAAAGCCTGCTTGCATTTACGTTCTCTAAAGCCCTCATAATTTTGTATATGTCTGTGAAATCTCCTGTCAGTCTTCTACGTTCCAAGGAATAAACTCCTAACCTATTAATCTTTCCAAATAACTCAGGTCCTCCACCCTGACATCATCCTTGTAAATTTTCTCTGACTTCTATCAACCTTATTTATTTAACATTCTCCCCACATTTCCATCAACTGCCCCAGATTCGACCATTCAGCCATACAGTAGTGATCATTTATAGTGCCTAATTAACTAACTAACCCACACATTTTTGGGACGTGAGAGAAAGACAGATCACCCCAGGGAGAACATTCACAGAACGTGCAAACTCCACACAGACAGCACCAGAGGTCAGGATTTCTGGCTCTGCAAATTGATCACTGCTTTATCTATAATGATTGTTTTGGTCCCTGGTCATGTGAAGGAAACACATGATTGGACATGAACATGGGAAGGTGCTATGCAACAGGGAATGGCTGGTAGATCAGGGGATCACTAAATGCTGAGTAATGTGGCTTATCAAATTTGAAGTTCAAAGTAAATTGATTATCAAAGAAAGCATATGTCACCATTTACTAGGAATTCACAGGAAAATAAAGAAATGCAATAGAATCTATGAAAAAACTGACTGGTCATGTCATTTCTCAAATCAATAACTCAATGTTTTCTAGATCCACTGCAGTTCACCTACAGAGTCCAACAGATTAGTAAATGATACAGTCAACATCGGTCTGCATTTCATATTACAGCATTACGACTTCCCCAGTACATACTGTACATCATGATTTATTGGTTGCAGTTCAGTCTTACATGCCATTATCCCTGACTTTATACAAGAGAAATTCTCCAAAATTAATGTACCAGGTGAATCACAAACTCCCTCCTGTCAGGAAGCAGCATGTGAGGCCAGGCAAGAACATCTCCACGTCTGACTTGGGCAGCACCAGTGTGCTACTGGGGTATGTCCTCTCCACTCTCCCATTTCCTTTATACACCAATGAGAGCATCTCCAGTGATCCATCAGTTAAACTGAGAACATTTGCGGACACCGCTGTTTCTGGATTAGTCACCATTTTCGAGTACCATTAGAAGTAAACAGGATAGTGTCCCGGTGCAATCACAATAACTGTAAGGAGTTTGACTGCGCGAGTTTCCTCCAGGGCTCCTGTGTTGCCCCACATTCCATAGAGCTACTGGTTGGTCATTGTAAATCATCCTGTGATGAGCTGGGCCGTGCAGCTGGTTGGGCTGGAAGGACCCGCTCTGTGCTGTATCTCTAAATTAACAAATAAACAAATAACTTGGAGCTGAATGTCCTCAAAACTATGATGTTGAATATCGACCAAGAGAAATGTGTCTCCTCAACAAATGTAGAGTTAGCATCATTTCAACCTTCAGCTTCCTGGGCATTGTTATTTCACAGGACCTCATGTGGGAGGACCACACCTTCAACTCAAACAAAAAGGCTTCATGTGAAATTGGTAAAATTCCTCACAACCTAATGGTGCAGTTCCACACTTGCTATCATCTTGCTATCATCAAGAGCAATATGACATCAGCCATTACTGTCTGGTTTGGTGCAGCGTCCTCTCACAATATATAAAAACTACAGTCAACTGTCAGGTCAGCCAGTAAGGTCATTGGCTGCAGTCTACCATCACTGCAAGACATGTACGTATCCAGGACAAAGGAAAGGGCAGAATAAATCACTGTGGACACTGTCCATCCTGAAAACTGCCTTTTCCAAAAGCTGCTGCCTGGGAAGCGCTGTAGGGCTACTTTTTCTTTTTACAAGAACTTTTTATAATGCTGTTTACATTGTAAATACATCCTGGTATTTGCTGTGACTGTGATTAAAGTCACCAGAGAGACACTGAAGCTAGTGATATTGAAGTCTTTATTCAGCACAACAAGCAGGTATCATTCTGGAGACACTCTTGGTAAAGGCTCACAAACCCAAAAGTACATCACATTTTTGTAGCCTTAAACTCAAAGGTAACAGTAGCTGATTCAAAACAATTTCAATAATTACAATGACACTGTTTATTTCAATACTTTGGGTTGAAAAATGGTTCCTTTGAGATTTAAAATGGAGGCATATTGTAATTGACAAGAAGGTCCAAATGCTTTTGGGAGAAACTAATTAACACAATATTCTAATACCTTCTGACAACACGGAGCCAGACACCCAAAATGAACGTTGTCAGGACAGCCTCTGAGTACAGTACACAAATATGGTAAGTACAGAAGAACTATTGATTGTCCATACCTGTTACCAGTTTGATATGCTAAGTGACAATGTGCAATTAACTATGTTAACACGTACAAAAGCTGGATGAGCTCAACAGGTTGGGCAGCATCCATTGAAATGAACAGTCAAATGATGCTGCCCAGCCTGCTGAGTTCATCTAGCTCTTGTACGTGTTGATTTGACCACAACATCTGCAGTTACTTTGTGTTAACTTAGCTGTGTTGTCTGGTTTGAAGTAAACTCATTGTCTTAAAGAATGGCTTTTGCACATGCAGTCTCTTGGTTTGTGGGCCAATTTAACTTCAATTTACTGCTTGCAATTTATGATAAGAACTGAAGGCTAATTGCAAACTTCCTAAACTTATTTACATTTACAATAAGACAGAAGCATGGGTTTTGTTTGAATAAACATCTGCTATATTCACATAACTTCAGCATACTCCCTAATAGTATTTATGTATTGATGTACATTTTAGAGTCATGGAAAACTACAGCACAGAAATAGGCACTTTGGCCCATCTGGTTTGTGCTGAACCATTTAAACTGTCTAGTGCCGCATCTGCACCGGACTGTTGTCGTGTGAACAAAATCACCAGAGGAAAGTAACCAGTAGATATGAAATAGTCCCTTTATTCGTCAAAATGAGTCACAGCAGGCATCGTATTGAGAGCATTTTGGTGGAAGAGGCTGCTTCACCCAATATTACATGCATTTTAGATGCTAAAGATCAAGGGACAATTCTATACTACAATGTATCTACAACACTTCCTTTTGAATTACATACAGTGCCTCTAAAAAGTATTCACCCCCCTCCCCCCCGGAAGTTTTCATGCTTTATCGTTTTACAACATCGAATCACAGTGGATTTAATTTGGCTTTTTTGACGCTGATCAATGGAAAAAGACTCTTTTGTGTGAAAGTGAAAACAAAATGCTACAAACTGTTCTAAATTTATTACAATTAGTGAACATAAAATAATTTATTGCATAATTATTCATTCCCTTCAATTCAGTATTCAGTAGATGCACCTTTGGCAGCAACTACATACAACCTTCAGGCTGTGTGGACAGGTCTCTATCAGCTTTGCACATCTGACCACTACAATTTCTCCCCAGTCTTCTTTACAAAACTGCTCAAGCTCTGTCAGGTTGCATGGAGATTGTGAGTGAGCAGTCCTTTTCAAGTCCAGACACAAATCCTCAATTGAATTGAGGTCTGGACTCTGATTTGGCCACTCCAGGACATTAACTTTGTTGCTTTTAAACCATTCCTAGGTAGCTTTGGCTTTATACTTGTCTTGCTGAAAAACAAGTCTTCCCCCAAGTCACAGTTCTCTTGCAGACTGCATCAGGTTTTCCTCCAGGATTTCTCTGTATTTTGCTACATTCATTTTACCCTCTACCTTCACAAGCCTGCCAGGGCGTACTGCAGTGAAGCATCCCCACCGCATGGTTCAGCCACCATTGTGATTCACTGTAGGGATGGTGTGTTTTTGATTATGTACAATGTTTAGTCTGATGGCCATAAAACTCAATGGCATGAACATTGAATTCTCCAACTTCCGATAATTCCTTCCCTCTCCCTTCCCCATCCCAGTTTCATTCTGCCTCCTCTTCCAGCTGCCTATCACCTATCTCATGATTCTGCCTTCTTCTACTACCCTTAGTGCTTTCCCCTTACATTCCTTCACCTCTCCTGCCTATCCCCTCCCTGCTTCCCCTCCCCCACCCCTTGAGCTTTCTTCTTATTGGTTTTTCACCTGGCACCTGCCAGCCTTCTCCTTCCCACCCTCCCCCCACCATCTTTATAGGGCCCCTGCCCCCTCCGTCTTCAGTGCTGACGAAGGTCTGGACCCGAAATGTCGACTGTTCATTTCCACGGATGTTGTCGACCTGCTGAGTTCTTCCAGCATGCTGTACGTGTTGCTTTGACCCCAGCATCTGCAGTGTACTTTGTGTTTAAGCTCAATTTTGGTTTCATCAGACCATAGAACCTACTTCCAGCTGATTTTAGTGCCTCCCACATGCCTTCTAACAAATTCTAGCCAAGATTTCATTAGGGTTTTTTTCAAACGTGTCTTTCTCTTTGCCACTCTCCCATTGTGGTAAACTATGTATACCTGTCTGGACACGTCCCTCTGCTGACTGCTCCTGTGGCTCCTCCCACAGACCCCCGTATAAAAGTGATTGAAGGTACTGCTCCCCCCTCAGTCTCCAGGATGTCGTGGTCTTGTTTGCTGCTAATAAAAGCCTATCGTTTGCCTCCCATCTCCGAGAGTTATTGATGGTGCATAAATTTTATTAGCAGCAATTTTAAAACATGGAGAGCATTTTACAACCAGACAAATTGGGTCTCGACGCACAATCCCAGGGAGCTGGCAACGCTTTCAAACTCTGGCCAGCATGCTTCGAATCGTACTTGGAGGAGATTCATGTGACCGACCCTGCCACAAAGTACAGGGTTCTCCTCTCCAGAGTCAGTGCAAGGGTCTACTCCATGATTAGAGACCAAATGGACTACTAGGGTGCGATGGATGCCCTCAAAAGACAATACCGGTGGCCGGTGAACACCATCTACGCAAGACATCACTTAGCGACACGGCGGCAGCGGGCCGGAGAGTCGAGCGCTGACTTTGTCTGGGCCCTACAGACACTTGTGCAGGCCTGGGACTGCAGGGGACTGATGACGGAGCAGCATGCAGAGCTCCTGGTACGAGACGTCTTCGTTACGGGGATCAGGCCAGTGTACGTGCGCCAATGGCTGCTGGAACACACTGATCTTACTTTACATTCGGCGATCGAGCTGGCCGACATGCTGGAGGCCACTCTGCACAACGCTGACGCTTTCCGGGCGTGCGATCTCCCGCCAGTCCCATGGACGCTGCAGACCCCGCAACTCGCCGGTGAATCGACCTTGGCTGCTGCCAGTCGCGAGTCTGCGAAGTCCCCGCAACCCACCAGCAAGTCGACCATTGCTGCTGCCAGTCGCAAGTCCGTGCAGTGTTACTTCTGCTGACTCGAAAAGCACCCCCGAAAATGCTGCCCGGCCCGAGAAACTACCTGCTCCAGCTGCAGAAAGAAGGGCCACTTGCCAAGGCCCGTAAGTCCAGACCACGAGCGGGGTCCAGCAGTGCCACGTGCGAGGCTTGGGGGTCGCCATCTAGGTCGCCGCCTTCTTGCCTGCCCGCCTCGTGCAAGGCCATCTTTGTTGGCACCAACTTGCCCCGCCTCTGACCCATGGGTGCTTACCGGGCACCAAGACAGCGCTTCAACTCTGGCCTCCGTGACCCTCAACCAAAGCGCTCCACACCAGCTCGCAAAGTCAATGATGGACATCCTGGTGGAGGGGCACAGGACTAGCTGCCTGTTTGACAAGGGCAGCTCTGAGAATTTTATTGACCCGCACACAGTGCAACGCTGCGGACTCGTGACACAGCCGGTAAGCCGGAAGGTCACCATGGCTTCTGGATCGCATTCCACAGACATTCGGAGGGGTTGTGTAGTGACATTGGTGGTGCAGGGCACAGAATATCGGGACTTTGCGTTACTGGTCATGCCTCAACTGTGTGCCCCTGTGCTATTGGGGCTCAACTTCCAGAGCCACCTGAAAAGTGTGACAATGGAGTATGACAGGCCCCTCCCACCAATCACTGTCAGCAATCCTCAGTTTTGTGGGACTTCGTCATATACCCTGCTACTGACCACACACACACACCAACCTGCGCATCCCACCCAACACCATGCCTACAACCGCGCTACAGACACCACTTGCAGCCTCTCCGCCCTCAAGATCCCTCCCTCACCGCTGTTCGCCAACCTGACCCCTGACTGTAAACCTGTGGCAACTAAAAGCAAGAGGTACAGCGCGGGGGACAGGGCCTTCATTAAGTCGGAGGTGCAGCGGCTGCTCAGGGAGGAGATCATTGAGCCAAGCACAAGTCCTTGGAGGGCCCAGGTGGTCATTGTTCGGATCGGGCAGAAAAATAGGATGGTCGTGGACTATAGCCAGACCATCAATAGGTTCACGCAGCTTGACGCGTACCCCCTACCCCGCATCGTGGATATGGTCAATCAGATAGCTCAGTACAAGGTGTACTCGACCATAGACCTGAAATCCGCTTACCATCAGCTCCCCATCCGCCCAGAGGACCGCCCCTACACCGCCTTCGAGGCAGGCGGCAGGCTCTATCACTTCCTGTGCGTCCCCTTCGGTGTCATGAATGGTGTCTCTGCCTTCCAGAAGGAAATGGACCGGATGGTTGACCAGTGCCAACTGAAGACCACATTCCCTTATCTGGATAACATCACCATTTGCAGTCACGACTGGCAGGATCACGATGCCAACCTCCAACGATTTTTCCAAGCGGCCAAAGCTCTTAACCTTACCTATAACAGGGACAAGTGTGTGTTCGGAACCACCCAACTTGCTATCCTTGGGTATGTCGTGGAGAACGGGGTCATTGGCCCTGACCCCGACCGTATGCGCCCCCTGTTGGTACTCCCTCTTCCCACCACCCTCAGAGCCCTCAAATGGTGCCTGGGCTTCTTTTCCTATTACGCCCAATGGGTCCCTCACTACGCAGACAAGGCCCGCCCCCTGGTCAAGTCCACCGCATTTCCCCTCTCAGCTGAGGCCCGCGTGGCCTTCAGCCACATTAAAGGGGACATTGCCAAAGCAACGATGCATGCGGTGGACGAGACCGTTCCCTTCCAAGTAGAGAGTGATGCCCCTGACTTCACGCTGGCTGCTACCCTCAATCAGGCAGGAAATTTGATAGCATTCTTCTCTCGTACAACTATGATATCCTGTACCGGCCTGGAAGACTCAATGAGCCCCCTGACGCCCTATCCCGGGGAGTGTGTGCCAGCGTGCAGCTCGACCGGCTATATGCCCTCCATGCAGACCTTTGCCATTTCATGAAAGCCTGAAACCTGCCTTATTCCCGTGAGGAGATCAGGACGATGACCAGGGACTGTCAAGTCTGCGCTGAGTGCAAACCGCACTTCTACCGTCCTGAAAAGGCACAACTTATCAAGGCCACCGGCCCCTTTGAGCGACTGAGTGTCGACTTTAAGGGCCCCCTTCCCTCCACCGACCGCAATGTCTACTTTCTCAACATAATCAACGAGTACTCGCGGTTCCCCTTTGCCATCCCCTGCCCCGATACCACTGCCACATCCATCATAAAAGCCCTGCGCCAGCTCTTCATTCTGTTCGGATATCCCTGCTATATCCACAGTGATAGAGGGTCCTCATTTATGAGTGACGAGCTGCGCCAGTACCTGCTGGCTAGGGGTATTGCTACTAATAGGACCACGAACTATAATTCCCGGAGGAATGGACAGGTGGAGAGGGCACTGCTCCCCCCTCAGTCTCCAGGATGTTGTGGTCTCATTTGCTGCTAATAAAAGCCTATTGTTCACCTCCAGTCTCCGAGAGTTATTGATAGTGCATCATCCATAAAACTGTAACTTGTAAAGCACCTGGGCAACAGTTGTTGTATGTGCAGTCTCTCCCACCTCAGCCACTGAATCTGGTAACTCCTCCAGAGTTGCCATAGGTCTATCAGTGGCTTCCCTTACTCGTCCCCTTCTTGCACGGTTATTCAGTTTTTGCGAATGGCCTGCTCCAGGCCAGCTGTGCCATATTCTTTCCATTTCTTGGTAATTGATTTAACTGTACTCCAAGGGATATTCAGTGACTTGGAAATTTTCTTGTATCCATCTCCTAACATTTTCGTGGAGTGGAGTGTTCTTTTGTCTTCATGGTGTAGTTTTTGCCAGGATACTGACTCACCAGCAGTTGGACCTTCCAGATACAGGTGTATTTTAACTACAATCAATTGAAACACTTTGACTGCACACAAGTCTCCAAAAACAGATCTCCATTTAATTAATTATGTGACTTCTAAAACCAATTTGCTCCACCAGTGATGATTTCGTGTGTCATATTTAAGGGGGTGCAATCAATTATTTTGTGTTTTATATTTGTAGTTAATTTAGATCACTTTGTAGAGATCTGTTTTCACTTTGACATGAAAGAATCTTTTTCGGTTGATCAGCGTCAAAGAAGCCAAATTAAATCTATTATGATTTAATGTTGTAAGCCAATAAAACATGAAAACTTCCAAGGTGGGGAGGGGTGGGTGGTGGCGGAATACTTTTTATAGGCACTGTATAATTTCACGCTTCTTTTTTCACACCCACACTACAAACACCAAATACTTTTTAGATCAGCATCATCTGATCTTCCAATTAACTATGGTGAAAGGCAGCAATGCTTCACTACCAGATGAACTGAACACCTTCTATGCCCACTTTGAAAGGGAGAACACAACTACAGCTGTGAAGATCCCTGCTGCACCTGATGACCCTGTGATCTCCGTCTCAGAGGCTGATGTTAGGCTGTCTTTAAAGAGGGTGAACCCTCACGAGGCGGCAGGGTCCCATGGAGTACCTGTTAAGGTTCTGAAAACTTGTGCCAACCAACTGGCAGGAGTATTCAAGGACATTTTCAACCTCTCACTGCTATGGGTGGAAGGTTCCACTTGCTTCAATAAGACAACAATTATACCAGTGCCTAAGAAGAATAATGTGAGCTGTCTTAATGACTATCGCCCAGTAGCGCTCACATCGACAGTGATGAAATGCTTTGAGAGGTTGGTTTTGACTAGACTGAACTCCTGCCTCAGCAAGGACCTGGACCCATTGCAATTTGCTTATCGCCATAACAGGTGAAAGGCAGAAGCAATGTCAATGGCTCTCCACACAGGTTTAGACAACTTGGACCACACAAACACTTACGTCAGGATGCTGTTCATCGGCTACAGCTCAGCATTTAACACTATCATTCCCACAATCCTGACTGAGAAGTTGCAGAACCTGGGCCTCTGTATGTTCCTATGTAATTGAATCCTTGACTTCCTAACTGGAAGACCACAATCTGTGTGGATTGGTGATAACAGGGAGTTAGGAAGGAAGATGAGAAACAGGACCGCAAAGGTAATAATCTCGGGATTACTGCCTGTGCCACGCAACAGTGAGAATAGCAGTAGGATGATGTGGAGGATAAATGCGTGGCTGAGGGATTGGAACGGGGGCAGGAATTCAGATTTCTGGATCATTGGGTCCTCTTTTGGGGCAGGTGCGACCTGTACAAAAAGGACAGTTTGCACTTGAATCCCAGGGGGACCAATATCCTGGTGGGGAGGTTTGCTAAGGTTACTGGCTAGAGTTTAAACTAGAATTGTTGGGGGGTGGAAACCGAACTGAAGAGACTGGGGAAGAGGAGGTTAGCTCACCAATAGAGAAAGCTTGTAGACAGTGCGAGAGGGAGGATAGGCAGGTGATAGAGAAGGGACGTGCTCAGAGCAAAAGATTGAGATGTGTCTATTTTAACACAAGGAGTGTTGTGAACAAAGCGGTTGAGTCCAGAGCGTGGAGCAGTACTTGCAGATATGATGTAATGGCCATTACAGAGACTTGGATGGCCCAGGAACAGGAATGGTTACTTCAAGTGCCGAGTTTTAGATGTTTCAGAAAGGACAGGGAGAGAGGCAAAGGAGGTGGAGGCGTAGCACTGTTGATCAGAGATAGTGTCATGGCTGCAAAAAAGATAGACGCCATAGAGGGATTCTCTACGGAGTCTCTGTGGGTAGAGGTTAGGAACAGGAAGGGGTCACTAACTTTACTGGGCGTTTTTTATAGGCAGTCCAATAGTAACAGGGATATCAAGGAGCAGATAGAGAAACAGATCCTGGAAAGGTGTAATAATAACAGAGTTGTCGTGATGGGAGATTTTAATTTCCCAAATATCAATTGGCATCTCCCTAGAGCAAAGGGTTTAGATGGGGTGTAGTTTTTTAGGTGTGTTCAGGAAGGTTTCTTGACACAATATGTAGATAAGCCTACAAGAGGAGAGGCGGTACTTGATTTGGTATTGGGAATTGAACCTGGTCATGTGTCAGATCTCTCAGTGGGAGAGCATTTTGGAGCTAGTGATCATAATTCTGTCTCCTTTACAATAGCATTGGAGAGAGATAGGAACAGGCAAGTTAGAAAAGCGTTTAATTGGAGTAAGGGGAATTATGAGGCTATCAGGCAGGAAATTGAAAACAGATTTTCTCAGGGAAATGTATGGAAGAAATGTGGCAAATGTTCAGGGGATATTTGCATGGAGTTCTGCATAGGTACATTCCATGAGACAGGAAAGTTATGGTAGGGTACAGGAACCGTGGTGTACAAAAGCTGTAATAAATCTAGTCAAGAAGAAAAGAAAAGCTTACAAAAAGTTCAGAGAGCTAGGTAATGTTAGAGATCTGGAAGATGATAAGGCTAATAAGAAGGAGCTGAAGAAGGAAATTAGGAGAGCCAGAAGGGGCCATGAGAACGTCTTGGCAGGCAGGATTAAGGAAACCCCCAAGGCATTCTACAAGTATGTGAAGAGCAAGAGGATAAGACACGAGAGAATAGGACCTATCAAGTGTGACAGTGGGAAAGTGTTATGAAACCAGAGGAAACAGCAGAGGTACTTAATGAATACTTTACTTCAGTATTCACTATGGAAAAGGATCTTGGTGATTGTAGAGATGACTTTCAGCAGGCTGATAAGCTTGAGCATGTAGATACTAAGAAAGAAGATGTGCTGGAGCTTTTGGAAAGCATTAAGTTGGATAAGTCATCAGAAAAAGATGAGATGTACCCCAAGCTACTGTGGGAGGTGAGTGAGGGGCTTGTTGTGCCTCTGGCAATGACCTTTGCATCATCAATGGGGATGGGAGAGGTTCCGGAGGATTGGAGAGTTGCGAATGTTCTTCCATCATTCAAGAGAGGGAGTAGAGATAGCCCAGGAATTTATAGACCAGTGAGTCTTACTTCAGTGGTTGGTAAATTGAAGATCCTGAGAGGCAGGATTTATGAACATTTGGAGAAGTATAATATGATTAGGAGTAGTCAGCATAGCTTTGTCAAGGGCAGGTTGTGCCTTACAAGCCTGATTGAATTTTTTGAGGATGTGACTAAACACATTGATGAAGGAAGAACAGTAGATGTAGTGTATGTGGATTTCAGCAAGGCATTTGATAAGGTACCCCATACAAGGCTTATTGAGAAAGTAAGGACGCATGGAATCCAAGGGGACATTGATTTGTGGATCTAGAACTGGCTTGCCCACAGAAGGCAAAGAGTGGTTGTAGACAGGTCATATTCTGCATGGAGGTCAGTCACCGGTGGGATGCCTCAGAGATCTGTTCTGGGACCCTTACTCTTCATGGTTTTTATAAATGACCTGGATGAGGAAGTGGAGGGATGGGTTAGTAAGTTTGCTGATGACACTAAGGTTGGAGGTGTTGTGAATGGTGTGGAGAGCTGTCAGAGGTTACAGTGGGACATTGATAGGATGCAAAACTGGGCTGAGAAGTGGCTGATGGAGTTCAACCCAGGTAAGTGTGAAGTGGTTCATCTTGGTAGGTCAGATATGATGGCAGAATATAGTATTAATGATAAGACTCTTGGCAGTGTGGAGGATCAGAGGGATCGTGGGGTCTGAGTCCATAGGATGCTCAAAGCAGCTGCGCAGGGTGACTCTGTGGTTAAGAAGGCATACTGTGTATTGGCCTTCATCAATTGTTGAATTGAATTTAGGAGCCGAGAGGTAATGCTGCAGCTATATAGGACCCTGGTCAGACCCCACATAGACTACTGTACTCAGTTCTAGCCTCACTACAGGAAGGATGTGGAAGCCATAGAAAGGGTGCAGAGGAGATTTACAGGAATGTTGCCTGGATTGGGGAGCATGCCTTATGAGAATAGGTTGAGTGAACTCGGCCTTTTCTCCTTGGAGCGACGGAAGATGAGAGGTGACCTGATACAGGTGTATAAGATAATGAGAGACGTTGATCATGTGGATAGTCAGAGGCTTTTTCCCAGGGCTGAAATAGTTGCCACAAGAGGACACAGGTTTAAGGTGTTGGGGAGTAGGTACAGAGGAAATGTCAAAGGTACGTTTTTTTTACAGAGAGTGGTGAATGCGTGGAATGGGCTGCTGGCAACAGTGATGGAGGTGGATATGATAGGGTCTTTTAAGAGACTTTTAGAAAGGTACATGGAGCTTAGTAAAATAGAGGGCTATAGGTAAGCCTAGTAATTTCTAAGGTATGGACATGTTTGGCACAACATTGTGGGCTGAAGGGCCTGTATTGTGCTGTAGGTTTTCTATGTTTCTATGTTTTTAACATATCCTTCTTGCTGATTATCAACACTGGTGTACCTCAGGGGTGTGTGCTTAGCCTCCTGCTTTAATCTTTCTATACCCAAGACTGTGTGGATAGGCATAGCTCAAATACCATCTATAAAT
Organism: Hypanus sabinus; assembly: GCF_030144855.1. Taxonomy (NCBI): domain Eukaryota; kingdom Metazoa; phylum Chordata; class Chondrichthyes; order Myliobatiformes; family Dasyatidae; genus Hypanus; species Hypanus sabinus. The sequence goes on along the minus strand of NC_082722.1, from coordinate 11,163,837 downwards.
TTGCTGATGATACAACCATTATTGGTAGAATCTCAGGTGGTGATGAGAGGACATACAAAAGCAAGATATGCCAACTAGTAGAGTGATGTCACAGCAACAACCTTGCACGCAACGCCAATAAGGCTGAAGAGCTGATTATAGACTTCAGGAAGGGTAAGATGAAGGAACACATACCAATTCCCATAGAGGGATCAGAGGTGAAGAGAGTGAGCACTTTCAAGTTCCTGGGTGTCAAGATCTCTTAGGATCTAACCTGGTCCCAACATATCGAAGCATCTACAAAGAAGGCAAAATAGTGTCTAAACTTCATTAGGGTTTTGAAGAGATTTGGTATGTCAACAAATACACTCAAAAACTTTGTTAGAGTACCTTGAAAAGCATTCTGACAGGCTGCATCACTGTCTGTTATAGAGGGGCTACTGCACAGAACCGAAAGAAGCTGCAGAGAGTTATAAGTTTAGTCAGCTCCATCTTGGGCATTAGCCTACAAAGTACCCAGGACATCTTCAAGGAGCGGTGTCTCAGAAAGGTAGCATCCATTATTAAGGAATCCAGCACCCAGGGCATGCCCTTTTCTCACTGTTACCATCAGGTAGGAGGTACAGAAGCCTCATTGATTCAGGAACAGCTTCTTCCCCTCTGCCATCTGATTCCTAAATGGACAATGATCCCATGAACACTACTTCACCTTTTTAATATATATTATTTCTGATTTTGCACTATTTTTAATCTATTTAATATATGTATACTGTAAGTGATTTATTTATTTATTTATTTATATTATTAATTTTCTTCTTCTATATTATGTATTGCATTGAACAGCTTCTGCTAAGTTAACAAATTTCACGACACATGCAGTGATAATAAACCTGATTCTGATCCTGGTTCTGATTCAACTGTTAGGAATCCATTGTGTAAGACCTCCCCTGATTGGTCTTCCCAAAGTGCAAAACCTCATACTTATCTGCACTAAATTTCATCTGCCATTTTTCTGCCTATTGTTCCAGCTGGTCCAGATCCCGCTGTAAGCATTGATAGTCTTCCTTAATGACTGCTACACTGCCAATCTTGGTGTCATCTACAAATTCGCTGATCAAGTTAACCACATTTTCTTCCAGGTCATTGATATAGATGGCAAACAACAATGAACCCAGCACTGATCCCTGTGGCACTCCGTAAGTCATAGACCTTTTGTTAGAGAAGCACTCTCTGGCTTTTGCAAAGCGAATGTCCAATCCAGTTTAGTACCTAACCTTGAATGCCGAGCAACTGAACTTTCTTGACCAACCTCCAATGAGGGACCTTGTCAAATGCCTTTCTGAAGTCCATTTGGACAACAAGCACTGTCTTGCCTTCATCCACATCCCTGGTAATTTCTTCGAAAATTTCTGTAAGATTGGCAGGACACGAATTGCCAAATAAAAAGCCATGCTGACTGTCCCCAGTTATTCCCTGTCTATCCAAATGCTCATATATCTGGTCCCTTAGAATACCTTTTGATAACTTTTCCACTACAGACGTCAGGCTCTCCAACCTATAATTTCCTGGTTTATTTTTAGAGCCTTTCTTAAACAGCAGAACAACATTAGCTAACCTCCAGTCCTCTGGTACCTCACCTGTCGCGAAGGATGATTGAACTATTAAAATATCTCTGCTAGGTCCCCTTGTAATTTCTACACTAGCCTTACATTGGGTCTGAGGCAATGCCTTGTTAGGCCCTGGGGATTTGCCCACTCTAATTTCTCTAAGACAGCAAACATCTCCTCCTCTGTAATCTGTACAGAGTCCATGACCTCACTGCAACTTTGCCTCATCTCCCTCATCTCTGTGTCCAACTCCCAAATAAATGCAGATACAAAAAAATCCATTTTAAGATATCCCTCATCTCTTTTGGCTCCATGCATAGATTACCACACTGATCTCCTAGAGGACCAATTTTGTCCCTTACAATCCTGTTATTTCAGTAGAATCGCTTAGGATTTTCCTTCACTTTGTCTACGAGGCAACCTCATGCCCTCCTGATTTCTTACTAAAGAGTTCTCTTGTACTTCTTATACACTTTGATAGAGTACGTATACATAGAAAGGTACAGCACAGGACAGGACAGGACATTTGGCCCTTTATGTTCTGCTGAACCAGTTAAAAACCAAATCAAAAAACCAATCACTAATCCTATACCATGTCCATATCTCTCCATCTTCCCCACATCCATGTTTCTATCTAAATGCCTGTTAAAACCCTTTAATGTATTTGCCTCCACTACCATACCAGGCAGTGCATTCCAGGCATCCACAACTGTCTAAGCAGAAAACTTGCCCCTCACATTCTCCTTGAGCCTACCCCCTCTCACCTTCAATGCCTGGCCTCTGGTATTATACATTTCAACCCTGGGGAACAGATACTCTCTGTCCACTGTATCTATGCCTCCCATAACCTTGTAAACCTCTATCACATCTCCCCTCAGTTTCTAACATCTCAGAGAAAATAATCCAAGTTTATTCAGGCTCTCGTGATAGCACATGCCCTCTAAATCATGCAGTATCCTGGTGAACCCTCTCCAAAGCCTCAGCATCCTTCCTATAGTGGGACGAACAGAACTGCATACAATATTCCAGATGTGGCCTAACCAGAGTTTATTAAGCTGCATCCTGATTATTGAATTTAATGCCTCAACTAAAAAAAGCAAGCATTGTAACCATCTTATTGAGCTGTGTGCCACTTTCAAGGGACTTACAACTTGGGTCCCAAGGTCTCTCTCTGCTCTGCAACACTGTTAAAGTATCTTGCCCATAACGATGAACTGTCCCTCCTCGCATTTGTTCTACCAGGGTGAAACACCTCACAATTATCTGGGATATGCCATTTCTCAGCCCATATCTGCAAATGATCAAGTATCTCATTTGTTCCTACCTACCTAAACCTTCAGATAGCCCCTACAAGCAACACGTGTGCTCCACCTTACACACCCAGTGGAGATCATAAGCACCATACACCACACCCCACACCCACAACACCATGTACCTTACATCTTACAGATACCCCTCACCTCATTTGCTATTACTGTTCCTTATGTAAGAACACACCCCAATCTTCACTGTTGGATCTGTGGTAGAAAGGGTGAGCAGGTTTAAGTGCCTGACTGTCAACATCTCAGAGGATCTTTTCTGGCCCAACACATGACAAAGGCACACTAGCCGATCTACTTTGTTAGGAGTTTGAGGAAGTGTGTAACCAAAGATTTGCAGATATCTATGTATTTGGTGGAGAGCATTCTGACTGGTTGCAACAGCACCTGGTATGGAAACTCCGATGCACAGGATTGAAAGGGTATTTTAGACGCAGCCAGCTCCATTATGGACACATCCTCCCCACAAACAAGGGTATCTTCAAGAGGCTCAAGAAGAAAACATCCATCACTAAGGACCCTCACCATTTGGTGCATGCCCTCGTCTCATTACACCCATCAGGAGGAGATACAAAAGCCTGAAAAGCCAAACTCAATGACTAAGAAACAGTTCCTTCCCCTCAACCATCAGATTTCCGAACAGTCCATGAACTACCTCACTATTCCTTTTTTTTCAAAATCTATTTATTTTATAACATGTAGTAATTTTGTCTTTGCACTGTACTGCTGCAGCAAAGCATCAGATTTTTCTTTTTTTTTGTAATTTATTTTTTTATTGAAGTTCATCAAATAAACATTTCCATAAGATGTGTTTCAGACATTGTACATATATATCATGTAATCATATATGTCACAAAATCTCCACAAAGTATTTAACAGGAGTATACACTTATAGAAAAGAGTAGAAAGAAAAAACAAGCAAAAGGAAAGAACTATGTACAAGTAGGGAGTGATCTTTTTTTTTACAACAGATTCATTGATTTGTGAGAATAAAATCAGGCCGATGAGGCATTATGTAGTTAAAACATTTTTCCCAGTATGAATCAAATTGTTCCAGCTTATGATTAACAGATGCTGTTATCTTCTCCATTTTGTAAATGTCCATTGTAATTTCCATCCATGTATTTAAAGTTGGGCTCTCCTGTGATAACGATTTCCTAGTAAGAGTCTTTTTACCAGCCACCAACAGTATATTCAGTAAATATTTATCTCTTTTCAACCAGTCATGAGGTACATATCCAAAATATATGGTCTTACTCTCTAAGGGTATTTCACATTTAAAGATGTCTTGTAGGACACTGTGTATCCCCCTCCAATAGTTTTTGATAACAGGGCAGTCCCAAAAAATATGATAATGATTTTCATTTTGATTTCCATAATTTCTCCAGCAAACAGGGTTACTATCATAATGGGATTTCTGAGAGGGTGTAATAAAATATCTTATAAAGTTTTTCCATCCAAACTCCCTCCATTTCTGTGAACTGGTACACTTCCATTGATATCTCCATATTGTTGTCCATTCTTACTCAGATATAATTATCCCTCCTTCCTTCTCCCATTTTGTTTTAATGTATGAAATTGAATGTGTTTTAAGATTTGACAACCCCTTATACATACTTGAAATGATTCTACTACCATTATCTGAATTATATACTTTTCTGAAGAGCTCTATCAAGCATGTATTTGCCTTGGTTACATTTTTTAAGCATCTTATTAACATATTGTCACATCTGTAAATACCAATAAAAATCTTGTTTTTCTAATAAGTGTTTCTCTTTAAGCATTTCAAAACTGAACAATGTTCCTTCTTTCGTTATGTTGCAAAGAATTGTTATTCCTTTAGCTGTCCAGTCCTTAAATCTAGCATCCAGTTTATTTGGTGTAAAATCCGAGTCGTATGCACACCATTTAAGAATTGCAATATCTCCCTCTAGATTATATTCTTTTATAGTAGTTTTCCTACTTTAAGAGTTAATTTTACCCATGGGTTATCAATAGTATTTATGTACCTTTGCAGGTTGTTATCAGCCAAAATTGCTTGTATTGGGAGGGGAATTACCCGCTCCTCAATGTTTTTCCATTGAGCGTCATATGATGGGTTGCACCAACATATCACAGCTCTCAACTGTGCTGCAAAAATAATAATCTCTAAGAGAAGGTAGGCCCCATCCCCCCTTTTCCTTTGCTAATTGCAAAGTTTTGAGATGAACTCTAGGCCTTTTACCCTGCCAAATATACATTGATAACATCTTGTTCCATTCATTGAATTGATTTTGATTAATCTCTTTTGGTAAAGTCTGAAAGAGATTTAACAGTCTGGGCTGTATATTCATTTTAATAGACTCAATCCTTGAACTGAGACTGAAAGAAGGAACCAGGTTCCATCTTGCCACATCTTCCTTAATTTTTTAGATAAAGGTTGATAATTACATTCTGATTATTTTGCCAAATCTTTTGGCATAATGATGCCCAAATATTTGAAAGACTCTGTGTGCCATGCCCAAGGGTATTGACTTTCAATTTCTCTTGGTGGGCTATAGTAATATGAAAGTAATTGAGTTTTATCTATGTTGATCTTGTATCCTGATAATTGACCATATTGTTCAAAGGATTGCATCAATTTAGGTAAAGAGTAAGTTGGTTGCCCTAGATAGATCAAAATGTCATCCGCATAACAAGCCAATTTACGCTCTGTCCCTTTAATAGTAATTCCCCTGATATCTTCATTTTGTCTGATGTATTGAGCTAATGCTTCCAGATATAATGCGAAGAGTAGTGGTGACCATGCACAACCCTGTCTTGTGCCCCTTTCTAGGGTAAGACTATTTGATAAATATCCATTGATTTTAATCCTAGCAGTAGGATTGTCATATAGTGTCTGTATAGTTTTAATAACTGTGTCTTGGAAAAGAAAATTCCAATTAACTGAATCAAATGCTTTTTCAGCGTCCACGCTTTTCACTATTGCTTCGATTTTATTTTTTTGTATATGATCCATAACGTGAAGTGTCCTTCGTATATTGTCTTGTGTCTGGCATTGTCATATAAAACCTGTCTGATCATTATGTATCAGTATGGGTAGAAACTCCTTTAATCATTTGGCCATGATGGAGGTAAATAACCTATAATCTACATTAAGAACTTACTACATTACTTCAGAGTATCCCACAAAATGGGAGGTGAAACCTCTCCAATATCATTAAATTCTAAGTAGAGACCAATTTCTTTTTTAATTTGTTCCTTAAAGTACGGATCATTGAGTAGACTTGAATTTAGTTTCCAAATAGTATTCTTTGGTTGTAGTTCAAAATCAACAGATAAATATATAGGTGCATGGTCACTTACATCTATTGTCCCAATTCCACAGGTGTTTATTTTGTCTTTGTCTTTTCCAAATGTTATGAAATAGTCTATTCTTGTATATACAGAATGGGGAGCAGAATAATGAGTGTAATCCCTTCTGTCAGGAAAAAGATCCCTCCATATATCAATTAAACCAACATCCTCAAAAAGTGTATTAACTTTCTTATGTAAAGATTTTGTTTTATAGGTTTTTCTATTGGAAGAGTCTAAGTTTGGTTGTAATTGTAAATTTAAGTCTCCCCCACATATCAGGAGACCTTCTGTTTCCGTTAGCATAATATCAGTAATTTTCTGAAAGAAATCAATATCACTTCCCGGGGGTGCATATTTATTCAATAGAGTAACTGAATTGCCATCTATATTCCCCCTTACCAGAATATATCTGCCCTCTTTATCTCCCATTTCAAATACTTTTTCAAAATTTAGCTTACTTGAGATAAGAATAGCAACTCCTCTCCTATGTCCTGATATATATGACGAGAAAAACAGATTAGTGAAGCCCAATCTCTTTAGTTTTTTATGCTCATTATCATTTAAATGAGTCTCCTGTAAATATACTACAAGGGCTTGTTCTTTTTTCATTTTGTATAAAAATCTCTTATGTTTGATTGGATTTAATAGCCCATTGACATTAAAAGAAATGAATTTTACCTTGTCCTTAGCCATCTGTATTTATCCATCAATGTATCATTGAAATTAGAATAAAACTTAATCGATCTACTCCCTGAACAAATAAGAACCAAGAAACACAAATAATAACAAAAATGGCAACAAACGTGATTCCAAGGCTGAGGTCTCTAGTAGATGACCCTGTGTTGAGCTAGAGGAAATGTCCAGCTGCGGGGGATAACCCCTCCTACTTGTGAGTTGATGGTCCCCATTGCAGTATTCATAAAAGTCAGTGAACGAATCCATTACACAGAAAAGATTTCCCTGTGTATTCCTCCTATATACACACACACACAAAAAAATATATATATATATACACATACATACACGCGCACACACACACACACACACACACACACATACATATATATACATACACACACTCATTACATACATACACATATATGCGTGTATATATTCTCATTTTGGTGGGGAAAAAGGAGTAAGTGAGCGAATAATATAATAAGTATTTCTCGAGGTAGACATATCACCATGTACTTTTGCTTCCGTTTTGCATCTCAACATTTTTAAAGTTAGCCAAACCTTATGACTCTTCTGAAGGGGGTGAGGACTGTCTTTGGGAAACTCCCGGTCTCTTCCTGATATATTTCTCTCGGCTTCTGCCTTCTCGATTCTCGCACTATTTCCGAAGCGGACCAGGATAATTCCTCAACCAGGCTTTCCTTCTTTTTGGTCATGCTGATGGGCAACCCTCTGGTCTTCATGTCTGTAGTCACCTCTTCCACTGTCTGGTACAACCGCGTCCCATTGTCATAAAACACTCGTAGTTTAGCAGGGTTTGAAATCTAATCTTATTTTGCTTTAGTACTCACTTTACTTCAGAGTATTCTTTGCGTTTCTGGAGGACTGCGGGGGGGGTAAACTTGTTCGAAATACATTAATTTATGGTCGAAAAACACTATCTTCTTACCCCAGGCCCTTCATAGAATCTCCGCCTTGGTGCTGTACCGAAGGAATTTAATTATTATTGAGCGTGGCTTTCTATCCTGGGTAGGTTTTAGGACTAACCTGCGGTGGGCTCTTTCGACTTCCAGCTCCATGGCCGGGGGAAGATCCAACACGTCCGACAAACTCCGTCATAGATGAGCCCTCCACTCCTTTGGGAACGTTGTAAATTCTGATATTTTTCCGCCGTGATCTTCCCTCCAGGTCAAGCAGTTTACCTTCTTGGTGATGTAATATTTTTATTGTCTTACTCAGTATCCATTCCACGTTTTGAACGTGATCTTCCACCTTCTCAATTCGAGTTTCTGCCACCGCTATTTTTTGATTGACGCTGGCGAGCTCTGACTTAATATCACGGAGCTGCTGCTTTATATCTTTCTGGACCTCCATTATTTCTTTCAGGATTTCGAAGATATTCGCCACTTCAGCTAAGCGAGACCCAGCGTCCGCCTCGCTAGCACGCGGTCGGGTAGGACAGCCGCTCGCTGCACTCCTCTCGGACACAGGCTCCACAGTGTCGCTTGATTTATTTCCATTCCTTTTCTCCATTCTTACCCCTCTTTTCAGTTCAAATATTTTTCAAAAAATATTATATTTGATGGGTTAACAGGGTTTAATATGCATTTTTCCGGAGGAGCTAGTGACTTAAGCTGCTATTCTCAACGATGACGTCACAGGAAAACAGCATCAGATTTTTCATGTCATGCAAGAGGTAGTAATAAACCTGGCTGTGATTCTCCCAGTGTTAGTCAGCTGAACGCTGTGACACCACTCCACTAACTGAACGCTGCGACACCACTCCATTAACTGATATGTCGCTCCTGTACGTCCTCTCACCACCATCTGAAATGGTTCCATTGTCAGCAAATATATACATGGCATTTGAGCTGTTCCTGGCCACACGGTCATGGGTATAGAGAGAGTAGAGCAGTGGGCTAAGCACACATCCTTGAGATGCATCAGTGTTGATTGTCAGCAAAGAGGAGATTTTATTACCAATCTGTACTGACTGTGGTCTTCCAGTTAGGAAGATAAGGATGCAGTAGCAGAGGGAGGTACAGAGGCCCAAGTTCTGAAGCTTTTCCATCAGAACTGTAGGATGCTGAGCTGAAATAAATAAACAGCATCCTGTCACAGGCATTAGTATTGTCCAGGTGATCCAAAGTCGTGTGAAGAGCCAATGAGATAACATCCATTGGAGATCTACTGTGGCGATAGGCAAATTGCAGTGGGTCCATGTTCTGGCTGAGACAAGAGTCAATTCTAGCCATAGCCAACCTCTCTAAGCACTTCATCATCACTGTAGATGTAAGTGCTACTGGATGATAACGATTGAGGCAGGTCACCCTGCTCTTCTTGGGCACTGGTATAATTGTTGCCCTTTTGAAGTAGGTGGGAACATCCAACTATTGAAATGAGAGATTGAAAATGTACTTGAACACCCCTGGCACAGGTTTTCAGAGCACTTCCAGCTACTCCATCAGGCTGTGGCCTTGCAAGGGTTCACACACTTGTAAGACAGCTTGAAGTCGGCCTCTGAGACAGAGGTCACAGGGTCACTGGGTGTTGCAGGGATCCACATAGCTGTAATTTTATTCTCCCTGACCATAACAACCATTTTTAAAAACTACTGCTCTACACAGCCGACATCTCTGGAGTCGTGAGGCAGTGGTTTTAGCAGTTGCGTCACTGGGTAGCAATTAGTCCTAATCAAAGGGCTCAATCGGCCATAGCGTCTGACTAGAACTTTGTGCCGATGTCTTTGAACTAACTCACAATTTTCCAGTTAACAAGCAGCATGTCAAATCTTCACGATCCTCTTTTGCCAGGGCACGTTCATCCTACTGGGATACCAAGCAGGTTGACTTTGATACCATTTCTAAATTTCATAATATACTATATTCATAATTAAAATATATACCAGAAGAAGAAACAGTACAAAGCTTTTACATTCAAGGCCAATACATTCTATGGTGTGAATGTATTAAAACATTGTTCTGTTACTCCTAAAGTGGCTCCCAGAGGTGATACACCCCTTCATTGTTTGATGGGCTTCCACCCCCAACAGTTCCTTCACTTCAACAGCTGCTGTCAGTGACTGTTTATTGCCAAATTACCCAGGCTTTCCTTGTAACTATTCAAGGGTATGGTTTATTTGTTTGTTTTCTGTCTGATGTGCTCCGTGTCTGTCTGCTTTAAATTGTGTCTCTGTCTCATATTGTTCAGTTTCTCTTCCTGTGATATCCAATTCATGCTGTACTGTTGGCGGTGCCTCTTCTATTGGGCCTCTGTTCCTTACCCTTCCTTGCAAATTTAGCTGATTAGGACTGAGTTCCTGAATGTGAACCAGTGAAGCAAAGTAGAAATAGTCCAGGGTTGACAATGCCCACACTGGCTACTTTGACTAGAGTTTATTGTACTCTTTTACAAATGTTCTCCACACTCCAGCCACCTACTTGCGCACCTTTGGGTTTAACAATAGCCTCTGAGTAAGGAAAGCAGTGAAACTGCAATAATAAAATTGCCAGACTCAGTCCAGGTCTTACAATATTATTAATGTTCTATAGATCTTTTTACCTGCTCACGCCTATATGTGAATCTGAAATGACCTAGAGAGCCACTTTGCTTTAATAACTCACTTTGTGGGGTGGCACAGTAGCTTAGTGGTTAGTGTAAACCCATTACAGCACTAGCGACCCGGTTTCATTTCTGCTGCTGCCTGTAAGGAGTTTGTGCATTCTCCCATGACCACGTGGGTTTCCTCACACTTTCCAAAGAGGTACAGGTTGTTAGGTTAGTTGGTCACATGGGTGTTGTTGAGTGGCATGGGCTCATTGGGATAGAAGGGGTGTTAGCGTGCTGTATTTCTAAATTAATAAAAATAAATTCATAGAGGCAAAAGGTAATAGAACTTGATGGATAATCTGTCACTGAAAAGGATGAGGGCAAAATCTGCCCAGTGCACCTTGTCCCTCCAAGCCACACACCATCCTGCCATGGAAATATATTGGTCTTTCTTCACTGCTGCTGGGACAAAACCTCAGGACTCCCTGCTAAGGAGCACTGTGCATGTACTTACAGCTGAAGGACTGCAGTGGTTCATGAAGACAGCTCACCAACTCGAGACAGCAATAAATGCTGGCTCAGCCTCTGAAGCCTATATCCCTTCGATGAATATCAAAGAATGCCTTTTTTTCAGATACATGTCATTAAACTAATCATTTCCCACACAACTGAATGTTAAACATCTGAAAACCTGATTTCAAACACAAGAAGGGTCTCGGCCCGAAATGTCGACAGTGCTTCTCCTATAGATGCTGCCTGGCTTGCTGTGTTCCACCAGCATTTTGTGTGTTGTTGTTTGAATTTCCAGCATCTGCAGATTTCCTCGTGTTTGCTCTTCAAACACAAGAGAGATGTCATCATGAGTAATATTTCTGGGACCAATGAAAGACAGAGTTCAGAAACAGATCCTTCAGTCCAGCGACTCAGTACTGATAATCGTCCAACTGTATTCACTCACCCCCCCTATTAATCCCATTATTTATTCCCTCCAAATACCCAAATTCAGGGCAATTAACCACGACCTGTCAATCCAGAGATAGCTGGGCAAATCAGTGGCTCTGGCAGCATCTTCAAGATTCAACATTCAAAATAGATTTACTTTCATTCTTCACAACATGAGTGTAAAGGAGAACAAAATGATTCAAGATTCAAGAGTGCTTGATGTCATTTCCAGTTCACAAGTATAAAGGAGAACAAAATAATTGTTATTCTGGATCCGATGAAGCACATAAAAAGCACAATAAGGTGAAGATCACAATAATAAAAAACAATAAATATAAATACATAGATTGATTGTTTATCCATGAAGTGACACTAGACACAGGAGTGTCTGTACATAATGTGACTGACAGAAAGTGATAAAGCAGTGGTGGTGGGGATGTGATAGGGGTGTTGATCAGCCTTATTGCTTGGGGAAAGTAACTGTTTTTGAGTCTGGTGGTCCTGGCATAGATTCCACATAGACCACCCTGATGGGAGTATGACAAGCAGTCCGTGAGCAGGATGGGGTTATTGCTGGAGTTTTTCCAGCACATTTCTGTACATATGTCCTTGATGGTGGGTAGGTTGATGCTGGGGATGCACTGGGCAGCTTCGACTACCCAATGTAGAGCCTTCCAGTCTGCCACAGAGCAATTTCTGTGCCACTCACTGATACAGGATGCTAGGGTGCTCTATATTGTACATCTGTAGGACATAAGTACAGATGTGCATAATATTGTTCCTTCTAAGGTTTGCACATGCACGCATCTTTTCCCACTAGCGCACAAAGGAATTTAAACTGCGCACAAAAAGGTTGTCACCTGCTACCTCGTTGACATGTTAAGAATATTTCATGATCATACACAATCTCATTTCCTTTTCCAGTTTCTGATGCGGACAGTGTTGACAATGTGGAGTTTGTGATGATTTGTCTGCAGATTTTAGAACTGGCTTATTTATACTGTTTTTATTGAAGAAATTATTCAGTGGATACATGTTGTTGTCACTGAGCAAAAAAATTGCACAGCACAAGATTTTTGTGCAGACTTCATTACAGATTCGAGGGAACGTTGGCGCATAGCCCAGCTCTCTTCCTTCAGCCTCCTCAGAAAGTGAAGAAGTTGGTGAGCTTTCTTGATTGTGTAGAATGTGTTCTGGGACCATGAGAGTTCTTACTCCAGATCCTATGCAGTGTTAAAAAAAACACAATATGCATACAAATCATAATTACTGTAATATAAAAGCAATCCTATAAAATACAATGTACAATTAACTATTGAGTGTTAAAAAGAAAGGTTCTACAGAAGATGCAATATCCGCCACACTGCACACATTTCTCTCTCTACTTGGACAACAAAAACACTTATGCCAGAATCCTGTACATTGATTTCAGTTCAGCGTTCAAAAGCATCATCCCGCAGAGACTAGTGGAGAAACTGTCGCTGCTTGCCCTTAACACTGCCATGTGTCACTGGATTCTGGATTTCTTGACAGAGAGACCACAGTCAGTCCGTGTTGGCAGGAACATCTCTGACTCCATCACACTGAGCACTGGATCCCCACAAGACTGTGTGCTTAGCCCATTGTTGTTTACATTGATAACACATGACTGTGCAGCCAGATTCAAGGAGAACCTGATCATTAAATTTGCTGATGATACCACAGTGGTGGGGCTCAGCAGCAAAAATGATGAAACAATGTACAGGGAGGAGGTCAAACACCTGGAGAGCTGGTGCAGTGACAACAACTTGATGCTTAATGTCACCAAAACCAAGGAGATGATCATTGATTTCAGATGGTTCTCAGCCGTCTTGGACAACAAAACCACCCCTGACCCCTCAATGAGTGTCTTCTCCTGATTTCCCTTTGTGAAACCCAACAATCAGTTCCTTATTCTTGCTGATGCTAGTGTGAGGCTGTTGTTGAGCCTCAATCTGCCGATTCATCTCGCTCCTATCAGCCTCTTCATCACTACCCATTTAGAACACAGTCCACAATGTTGTACCGACCTGTTAAGCTACTCTAAGATCAATCTTATATGCCCCAAATATATCTGCCTCTACCACCACCTGTGCCTTGGTGTTCTACACACTCACCACTCTCTGTGGGTAGAACTTACCTCTGACCTCCTCATATACTCAGTCATCAATTTTCTCTAATCAGAAACAATGCAGAGGCTGGAAATGCAAGCAACACACACAAAATGTTAGAGGAACTCAACAGGGCAGGCAGCATCTATGGAAAAAGGTACAGTTGATGTTTTGGGCTGAGAACCTTCAGCGGGACTGGAGAAGAAAAGCTGACGAGTAGATTTTAAAGATGGGGGAGGGGAGAGAGAACCACCAGGTTATAGGTGAAACCTGAAGGGAGGTGGATGAGATAAAGAGTTCGAAAGTTGATTAGTGAAAGAGATACAGGGCTGGAGAAGGGGGTGTCTGATAGGAAGAAGGACAGAAGGCCATGGAAGGAAGAAAAAGGGGTGAAGAGCACCAGATGGGTGGATGAGAAGATGAGGTGAGAGAGGGCAAAGGGGATGGAGAATGGTGAAAGAGGAGTGGAATTCAAGAAACCTATGTTCATGCCATCAGGTTGGAGGCTACCCAGAAGGAATATAAGGTGTTGTTCCTCCAACCTGAGTGTGGCTTACTTCTTCTGGTGGACGGAACATAGATGCATCCTATCAACATCCTCCAGTAGTTCATACACTGGGTCAATGTACAGGGACAATTAACCTTGGGATGTGGGAGGAAACCAGCGCACCTGTGGGAAGCCCATGTGGTCACAGGAAGAGCGTGTAAACCTAACACAGAGAGCATCGAGGTCAGGATTGAACCTGGATCTCTGGAGTGACTCTACCCACTGTGCCAACGAGTCGACTTACTAAGTTAAGTAGATAGGGAGCACAGTATGGAGGAGAGGCCAGTCTAACTTCCATTGACAAGAACATACCGATGGTTGAGAGATCGCAGCTGTTTCCGTATTGTACTATAGGGCAGCATGGTAGGATAGTGGTTAGTGCAGTGCTTTACAGCAGCCAGCTGTAAGATCAGTCTTCAATCCCCTGTCTGTGAGGAATTTGTAGTTTCACCCAGTGGGTGCTCAGTTTTCCTCCTACATTCCAAAGATACAGTATATTGTTCGGGTTAGTGAGTTGTGGGTCTGCTTTGTTGGTGCCGAGAGCATGGCGAATCTTCCAGGCTGCCCAGCACAATCTTTGATCATTTGCTTTGATGCAAAACAATGCATTTCACTGAATGTTTTGATGTACATTGACAAATAAAGCCAATCTTTAATCATCTTCTTTAATCTTCCAGTGGCTGAAAGGGATCTCTGCGCTCTGCACTCAGGAATAGGTCTGAACTATAAGCAGGCGCACTGACCACAAGCTCCTCTGTTCAAGAACTCACACAGGATCTGACTGGTTGAACCCCCACCCCTCCCTCTGGCTGAGGAAAGCACCCAGATATTCCTTTTTTAAGGAATGTTAAATAACAGACCAGATGACATTCTCAAACACAGTGATATGTTTTTATCAAAATAAACTATTCATAATAAGCAAAATGATTATCACTGTCTGGTATGGAGGGGCCGAATATAACAGGACTGAAAGAAGCTGCAGAAGGTTGTAAATCTAATCAGCTCCATCTTGGGTACTAGCCTGCAAAGTACTAGCCTCCCAGGACATCTTTAGGGAGCGGTGTCTCAGAAAGGCAGCGTCCTTTATTAAGGACCTCCAACACCCAAGGCATGCCTTTTTCTCATGGTTACCATCAGGTTGGAGGTACAGCAGCCTGAAAGCACACACTCAGCGATTCAGGAAAAGCTTCTTCCCCTCTGCCATTTTATTCCTAAATGGACATTGAAGCTTTGGACACTACCTCACTTTTTTTAATATACAGTATTTCTGTTTTTGCACATTTTAAATAATCTATTCAATATAAATAATTGATTTACTTGTTTATTTATTATTGTTTTATTTTATTATTACTTATTTCTCTGTCTGCTAGATTATGTATTGCATTGAACTGCTGCTGCTAAATTAACAAATTTCACGTCATATACCGGTGATAATAAACCTGATTCTGATTCTGATAATAAGAGCACGAAGGTAGTTTGGCAGCTACGCAGTGCTAGTACAGTTCAGAGCGTCAGAATTCAGAGTTAATTTCTGATGACGTCTGTGAGGACTTTATGTTCTGCCCGTGACTACGTGGGTTTCATCCAGGTAATCCGGTTTCCTTCCTCAGTCCATGGATATATCGGTAAGCCGGTTTATTGGTGATGGCAGATTTCCTGTGACTATACTAGGGTTCGGTCGCCGGCAGCATGGCTCAATGGCTGGAAGGGTCCGTTCTGCACTGCATCTCTAATAAATAAATAAAATAAACTATGTAACGCCTTTCATTCTTACATTTATAGTTAATGGCTTCTGTTCTATTACATTGCTTAAATCCAGTAGCACTGTTGCCCCAGGGGTGGGGGGGGGGTACACTATACAATAATTGAGGGGCTTCCCCACCAAATCCGACCACTTCCTGTGCGGTAGCTGAAGAACCCTACACTGGGGTGCTGCACCATGCTTCAGTGTGTTGCTCAGCGTGTACCCCTGCAGCCTGGAATGTGCCACTCTGCAGCATTCCTCCATGGACATTTCAAAGTGCTGACAGATCAACAGATTTCACACAGACCAAAGGGCTGGTGATCTGCCAGCAGCAATTGGTGTCTATCCTGGTTTGTGACCTCGAGAACTAATGAGTCCTCTATTGTGCAGTTGCTCAGGAGGAAACAATTCAAGGACCTTTGCATCCTTCCCTACACCCACATACACAGTTGATGCGACAGGAAATAACCCTGACAGGATTTACTGCTTTACAATGGCTCTTTAAATTGTTCTCTGGGCATAAATCTTCAGGTTCCCTCAGTCAAGGGTCTCCATTGATATCACCAGCCTCTGTCTGAAACAAAATCACAATCTACCCTCCTGGAAGGAAACTCTTCGTGAGGTGCCAGGGGATGGAGGCAGGTTATTGTCAAATCCTGGTCCCCTGCAGGCAGTGCAAATGCTCCTCTGTATTTAACACAAGAGAAGCTGGAAATCCAGAGCAACCGACAAAATGCTGGAGGAACTCAGTGGGTCAGGCAGCATCTAAGGAAGAGAAGAAACAATCTACGTTTTGGGCCAAGACTCTTCACTATGACGGAAAGGAAGGGGATGGAGGTCAGATTAAGAAGGTGGGGAAAGGGGAAAGAGTACAAGCTGGCAGATGATAGGTGAAACCAGGAAAGGGGGAGAGGTGGGTGGGTTAGGGAGGGGGGAGCTGGAGTGAAAACCATGGCAGAAAGGGAAGGGACTCTGAGGGAGGTGATGGGCAGGTGAGAAGGGGTGAGAAGGGAGCCACAATGGAGAATGGAAAAGGTGAGAAAGGGAAGGAGGAGGAATTATAGGAAGTTGGAAAAATCGATGTTCATGCTGTCCGGTTGGGGGTTACCATGATGGTATATGAGGTTTTGCTCAAGCCTGAGAGGAGACTCATCGGGGCAGGAGAGGAGGTCATGGACTGACATGTCAGAATGAGAATGGGAAGTAGAACTAAAATCAGTGGCCACTGGGAAATCATTCCACCTTTAGTGATGTGAGGAGCAAAGATGCTCAATGAAGCAGTCACCCAATCTACATTGGCCCCCACCAATACAGAGCAGGCCACACTAGGTCATTGCCCAGGCTACTCTCGGAGATGGGTGGCGAATCTGTTGAATTTGTTGCCACACACGGCTGTGGAGGCCAATCCACTGGGTATAGTTAAAGCAGAATGTGATAGGTTCTTGATTAGTAAGGGCATCAAAGGTTACAGGGAGAAGGTAGGAAAATAGGGTTGAGAGGCAAAATAAATTAGCAGACTCGATGTACATCTTGTACCTAGCAAAGGAACCACTGAGTGGGTATTCACGGTCTTCTGATTGCAGTCCATCCACTTCAAGGTTCGACGTGTTATGCATTCAGAGATGTTCCTCTTCACTCCATTGTTGTAACATGTTGTTATTTGAGTTACTGTCACCTTCCTGTCAGCTTAAACCTGTCTGGCCATTCTCCTCTGACCTCTCTTAATAAAAAAGAGTTTTTCTCACAGAACTGCTGCTCACTGGATTTCTTTTTGTTTCTCATATCATTTTCTGTAAACTCTAGAGACTGTTAAGAACATAGACAAATCCAGCTCCAAAACAACCCTTCAGCCCAAATATGTTGTGTTGAAACAATTACATTGGTAATCAAATGGCCAACTAATCCAATCCCTTCTGCCTACATAATGTCCATATCCTTCCATTCCCTCCCAATTATCTAAACATCTAAACAGCTAGAAAAGATACCACCAGAGGTTTTTGCAGACCCAGTTGACTTCTTCCAGTTTGTTGGCAAAAGAGCTTCTTCTTCTTTTCTCGTGTTTCACGTCTCTTTACTTTTCAGGGTGGCTGGGGTCGTGACAGAGTCCATGACCTACAGTTGCAGCTCAAACTACAGTTTTCCGTGGGCAGTGGGTTCTCATTCTGAGACGCCATGCAGCCTGAAGTTTCAACGTGGCCTGGAAGATGTGTGCCCTCGTGGTGTGGCCCTGTGGATGACCCAGTTCCTTGCCAATGTCACTGGTGAGAATCTGAAAGAAACACCGAGACAGCAGTCTGAGTGTATGACCACTATCAGAAGAAGGCTCCTGCACTCACGCGTTCCTCTCTCTCTCTTTAGAGGGTGAGTGAGAGCCATCTGGCCTCGAATTGGGGTCTCAGAGAAATGACTTGACAGATTGTAACATTGAAACAGTGAGCTGCTGGTCTCGCACTCTCATCTGATGCAGGAGCAATGTCTCTCTCTCTCTCTCCCTCGCCTGTCTGAGATGCCAAAGTGTTGGCATGATCAGTAGATTTTTGATGGACTAGATCATGGTCTCTCAGGGGGCTTTGTTATTGCTTGCATGGTGGGGAGAGGGGTTGGAGCTTTTGCTAGAGCAAGTGGGGGGAGGCAGAGGGGGAGGGTTGATGCTTGTTCATGGGAGGATGAGGGGGGTTTTGGGGTTCTCATGCTTCTGTCATTCACTCTTTGGGGAGATTTCAGGTTTCAGGAATGTCTCTGAAAAGTAAGAACTTCAGGTTGTAAACTGTATAGATTCTCTGATATTTAATTGAACCATTGCATCTGATTCTTCGGGCACCCAGCAATCTTTGTGTAAAAGATGCATGACATCTAAAATAATCTAAAATAAAATAATCCAGAAAATCTAAGACACAGAGTAAGTTTGTCTTTCAAAAGGACAACCATGTAATGGCTTCAAATGAAGAAAATTGATGTCCTTGAGTGGCCCGGTCTGAGTTCTGACCTTAACCCGATCGAACATATCTGGCAAGACTTCGAGATCGGTAGCCACTGCTGCTCCCCAATTAACCTGGCACTGCTTCAGCAATTTTGCAAGGCAGAATGGGTAAATCTTGCTCCATCACATTGTACGAAGCTAATGGAGACTGATCCAAAAAGACTACTGGCAGTACAAGAGGCGGTTCAACTAAGTACTGAGCAAAGGGGAATGAATACTTTTGAACTGCTGTCTTTTCAGTTTTTGTATTTGTAGTTTTTCATGCTTTTAAATTTCCATGCTTTTTTGGGCTTTACTGTGTAAAAAGGAACATAAGATTCATAAATTAAAAGTCTCAGTTAAATTGATTAAAACCTCTGCTCGCAGTACTCAGTTATGTGAACAAAGGGTTGGAGACAGAATACTTTTACAAGGCACTGTGTGTGTATGTATATATAAATAAATTGAGATCCATTCTCTATTGAGTTGGAGTTAATACTTAAGCAGGGAAGAGTGTTATGTATTTAATATTTTAGCAATATTTGAATAATATTGTAAGCACCTGTTTGAGTAAGTTATCATGGTCCGGATCGGTTCCCCTTTAAATTTAGTAGGTTGCGTTAAGATCTGGACCATTGACTCTTTGTTCCCTTCTAATTCCGTTTCACACGTCCCTTGAGCTTGGCAATTAAGGTGATCTACTCTCGACCTGAACCGGCAGCGTATAAGCCCCCGGCTTTAGCCGTTCGGGGTGAGAGTGTTAAGAAGCCTTAGCAAGTCGCCATCGCTACCACAAGCCAGAGTGACCCAGCCCGCATCGGAGTACCAGCGATTCACCTTCCGTCCCCAGAGTGACCCAGCCCGCATCGGAGTACCAGCGATTCACCTTCCGTCGCCAGAGTGACCCAGCCCGCATCGGAGTACCAGCGATTCACCTTCCGTCGCCAGAGTGACCCAGCCCGCATCGGAGTACCAGCGATTCACCTTCCGTCTCCAGAGTGACCCAGCCCGCATCGGAGTACCAGCAATTCACCTTCCGTCATCAGAGTGGGTCCGGGCAAGGTCAATCTGCCAGGGGTGAGTGGAAGGTGGAGTCCTGGCTCGATGCCCAGTGTCTGTGTCTCCCCCTCGAAGGAGAGTCCCGGCTCAGTGCCTGAGTGTAAGGCGGAGTCCTGGCTCAATGTTCATGCCCTGTGTCCGCGTCTGTCCCCTTGAAGAAGAGTCCGGGCTCGATGCCTGATCTGAAGGAGGAGTCCTGGCTCACTGTTCCTGTCCTGTGTTTTGGTGTCCACGTTTCTGGCTGTGGTGAATCAAGGTCCTAGTCTCCTAGTCCAGGGTCCGCGACGATCCAGGTTCCACGTTTCTGTCTGCGGCGATCCTTGGATCCCAGTCTCCAAGTCCAAGGGCCATGGTGGTCCCAGTCCCCAGGGTTCCAGTAATGGCCGCGGCTGTCCATGTTCCCACTGTCCAAGTCCAAGGTCCGCGGCTGTCCATGTTCCCCCTGTCCAAGTCCAAGGTCCGCGGCTGTCCATGTTCCCACTGTCCGAGTCCAAGGTCCGCGGCTGTCCATGTTCCCTCTGTCCAAGTCCAAGGGCCATGGTGGTCCCAGTCCCCAGGGTTCCAGTCATGGCGCAGCTGTTGTTATGAATCCCGTAACTGGAGAACTTATCAGCAAAGATAGAGAGGTCCGTTGGAGTCTGATGGCATTATTTTCAAACGTTTTTATTGATAAAGGGACACAAAAGTAAGGTTAATACATACATTCAGATAGTGCACGTCGTCATCACTCAATCTAAAGCGCGGGTATAGTAATACTCATCAGTAAGTGAGCTCTGCTGTTGTCTAGGGGTTAATAGATTGTCCGTTGGAAATATAAAAGTCACACAGAAAGTCTGCTGGCCTCAGCCCCTTTTAAAATCATTGGGTTTCATGTGGGGGGACCGAGAGAGAGAGATTGGGGGAGAAGAGAAAGAACTTGCCGGGTCTTTATGAAGCTTCCGTGAAATCAGGGGAGCGTTGGTTTCCTCTCCCCGATGTTAGTTAAAAGCGGTTTTCTGTGATTCCAGCCACAAATTCCAATCCCGGAATCTAACGCACGTGGCTTCCTTCAGAATGGCTTCCCGCTGCTGCGGGATCGCTCTCTCATGTCTTCTTGGTGCGTCTGAGGGGTCTGTCCCCCTGAGACTCTCCTTTATACTTCCTCACGGGGTCGCAGGTGTCAATCAGGTTGGGATGATGCAATCTCTCTCTCAAACAGCCCACCTTGCCCGAGGGCTTTTCACGTGGTCTCCATGAGACAATAGTCGCTGTCGTCTTATTCTGTATCCCGGGTGGGACGTGCAATTTGGCACGTTTCTCTCTCTCTCTCACTTCCTGGGTCTACTGACCCCCCCCCCACCTCAACGGGTGCTCTTGCGATTCTTACAAAGGAGGGGGCTGGGATCATAACACTGTCCATGTTCCCCCTGTCCAAGTCCAAGGTCCGCGGCTGTCCATGCTCCCCCTGTCCGAGTCCAAGGTCCGCGACTGTCCGTGTTCCCACTGTCCAAGTCCAAGGTCCGCGACTGTCCGTGTTCCCACTGTCCAAGTCCAAGGTCCGCGGCTGTCCATGTTCCCACTGTCCAAGTCCAAGGTCCGCGGCTGCCCATGTCCCCCCTGTCCAAGTCCAAGGTCCGCGACAATCCATGTTCCCCCTGTCCAAGTCCAAGGTCCGCGACAATCCATGTTCCCCCTGTCCAAGTCCAAGGTCCACGGCTGCCCATGTCCCCCCTGTCCAAGTCCAAGGTCCGCGACAATCCATGTTCCCCCTGTCCAAGTCCAAGGTCCGCGGCAATCCATGCTCCCCCTGTCCAAGTCCAAGGTCCGCGGCTGTCCATGTTCCCCCTGTCCAAGTCCAAGGTCCGCGGCTGTCCATGCTCCCCCTGTCCAAGTCCAAGGTCCGCGGCTGTCCATGTTCCCCCTGTCCAAGTCCAAGGTCCGCGGCTGTCCATGCTCCCCCTGTCCAAGTCCAAGGTCCGCAGCTGTCCATGTTCCCCTTGTCCAAGTCCAAGGTCCGCGGCTGTCCATGCTCCCCCTGTCCAAGTCTAAGGTCCGCAGCTGTCCATGTTCCCCCTGTCCAAGTCCAAGGTCCGCGACAATCCATGTTCCCCCTGTCCAAGTCCAAGGTCCGCGACAATCCATGTTCCCCCTGTCCAAGTCCAAGGTCCGCGACAATCCATGTTCCCCCTGTCCAAGTCCAAGGTCCGCGGCTGTCCATGCTCCCCCTGTCCAAGTCCAAGGTCCGCGACAATCCATGTTCCCCCTGTCCAAGTCCAAGGTCCGCGGCTGTCCATGCTCCCCCTGTCCAAGTCCAAGGTCCGCGACAATCCATGTTCCCCCTGTCCAAGTCCAAGGTCCGCGGCTGTCCATGTTCCCCCTGTCCAAGTCCAAGGTCCGCGGCTGTCCATGTTCCCCCTGTCCAAGTCCAAGGTCCGCGGCTGTCCATGTTCCCCCTGTCCAAGTCCAAGGTCCGCAGCTGTCCATGTTCCCCCTGTCCAAGTCCAAGGTCCGCGGCTGTCCATGCTCCCCCTGTCCAAGTCCAAGGTCCGCGACAATCCATGTTCCCCCTGTCCAAGTCCAAGGTCCGCGGCTGTCCATGTTCCCCCTGTCCAAGTCCAAGGTCCGCGACAATCCATGTTCCCACTGTCCAAGTCCAAGGTCCGCGACAATCCATGTTCCCCCTGTCCAAGTCCAAGGTCCGCGGCTGTCCATGCTCCCCCTGTCCAAGTCCAAGGTCCGCGACAATCCATGTTCCCCCTGTCCAAGTCCAAGGTCCGCGACAATCCATGTTCCCCCTGTCCAAGTCCAAGGTCCGCGACAATCCATGCTCCCCCTGTCCAAGTCCAAGGTCCGCGGCTGTCCATGTTCCCACTGTCCAAGTCCAAGGTCCGCGGCTGTCCATGCTCCCCCTGTCCAAGTCCAAGGTCCGCAGCTGTCCATGTTCCCCTTGTCCAAGTCCAAGGTCCGCGACAATCCATGTTCCCCCTGTCCAAGTCCAAGGTCCGCGACAATCCATGTTCCCCCTGTCCAAGTCCAAGGTCCGCGGCTGTCCATGTTCCCCCTGTCCAAGTCCAAGGTCCGCGGCTGTCCATGTTCCCACTGTCCAAGTCCAAGGTCCGCGGCTGTCCATGCTCCCACTGTCCAAGTCCAAGGTCCGCGACAATCCATGCTCCCCCTGTCCAAGTCCAAGGTCCGCGGCTGTCCATGTTCCCAGTGTCCAAGTCCAAGGTCCGCGACAATCCATGTTCCCCCTGTCCAAGTCCAAGGTCCGCGGCTGTCCATGTTCCCCCTGTCCAAGTCCAAGGTCCGCGACAATCCATGTTCCCCCTGTCCAAGTCCAAGGTCCGCGGCTGTCCATGTTCCCCCTGTCCAAGTCCAAGGTCCGCGACAATCCATGCTCCCCCTGTCCAAGTCCAAGGTCCGCGGCTGTCCATGCTCCCCCTGTCCAAGTCCAAGGTCCGCGGCTGTCCAAGCTCCCCCTGTCCAAGTCCAAGGTCCGCGGCTGTCCACATTCCCACTGTCCAAGTCCAAGGTCCGCGGCTGTCCATGCTCCCCCTGTCCAAGTCCAAGGTCCGCGACAATCCATGTTCCCCCTGTCCAAGTCCAAGGTCCGCGACAATCCATGTTCCCCCTGTCCAAGTCCAAGGTCCGCGACAATCCATGTTCCCCCTGTCCAAGTCCAAGGTCCGCGGCTGTCCAAGCTCCCCCTGTCCAAGTCCAAGGTCCGCGGCTGTCCAAGCTCCCCCTGTCCAAGTCCAAGGTCCGCGGCTGTCCATGTTCCCCCTGTCCAAGTCCAAGGTCCGCGGCTGTCCATGTTCCCCCTGTCCAAGTCCAAGGTCCGCGGCTGTCCATGCTCCCCCTGTCCGAGTCCAAGGTCCGCGGCTGTCCATGTTCCCTCTGTCCAAGTCCAAGGTCCGCGGCTGTCCATGTTCCCCCTGTCCAAGTCCAGGGTCCGCGACAATCCATGTTCCCTCTGTCCAAGTCCAAGGTCCGCGGCTGTCCATGCTCCCCCTGTCCGAGTCCAAGGTCCGCGGCTGTCCATGTTCCCACTGTCCAAGTCCAAGGTCCGCGGCTGTCCATGTTCCCCCTGTCCAAGTCCAGGGTCCGCGACAATCCATGTTCCCCCTGTCCAAGTCCAAGGTCCGCGACAATCCATGTTCCCCCTGTCCAAGTCCAAGGTCCGCGACAATCCATGCTCCCCCTGTCCAAGTCCAAGGTCCGCGGCTGTCCATGTTCCCACTGTCCAAGTCCAAGGTCCGCGGCTGTCCATGCTCCCCCTGTCCAAGTCCAAGGTCCGCGGCTGTCCATGTTCCCAGTGTCCAAGTCCAAGGTCCGCGACAATCCATGTTCCCCCTGTCCAAGTCCAAGGTCCGCGGCTGTCCATGTTCCCCCTGTCCAAGTCCAAGGTCCGCGACAATCCATGTTCCCCCTGTCCAAGTCCAAGGTCCGCGGCTGTCCATGTTCCCCCTGTCCAAGTCCAAGGTCCGCGACAATCCATGCTCCCCCTGTCCAAGTCCAAGGTCCGCGGCTGTCCATGCTCCCCCTGTCCAAGTCCAAGGTCCGCGGCTGTCCAAGCTCCCCCTGTCCAAGTCCAAGGTCCGCGGCTGTCCACATTCCCACTGTCCAAGTCCAAGGTCCGCGGCTGTCCATGCTCCCCCTGTCCAAGTCCAAGGTCCGCGACAATCCATGTTCCCCCTGTCCAAGTCCAAGGTCCGCGACAATCCATGTTCCCCCTGTCCAAGTCCAAGGTCCGCGACAATCCATGCTCCCCCTGTCCAAGTCCAAGGTCCGCGGCTGTCCAAGCTCCCCCTGTCCAAGTCCAAGGTCCGCGGCTGTCCAAGCTCCCCCTGTCCAAGTCCAAGGTCCGCGGCTGTCCACATTCCCACTGTCCAAGTCCAAGGTCCGCGGCTGTCCATGCTCCCCCTGTCCAAGTCCAAGGTCCGCGACAATCCATGTTCCCCCTGTCCAAGTCCAAGGTCCGCGGCTGTCCAAGCTCCCCCTGTCCAAGTCCAAGGTCCGCGGCTGTCCAAGCTCCCCCTGTCCAAGTCCAAGGTCCGCGGCTGTCCATGTTCCCCCTGTCCAAGTCCAAGGTCTGCGGCTGTCCATGTTCCCCCTGTCCAAGTCCAAGGTCCGCGGCTGTCCATGCTCCCCCTGTCCGAGTCCAAGGTCCGCGGCTGTCCATGTTCCCTCTGTCCAAGTCCAAGGTCCGCGGCTGTCCATGTTCCCCCTGTCCAAGTCCAGGGTCCGCGACAATCCATGTTCCCTCTGTCCAAGTCCAAGGTCTGCGGCTGTCCATGCTCCCCCTGTCCGAGTCCAAGGTCCGCGGCTGTCCATGTTCCCACTGTCCAAGTCCAAGGTCCGCGGCTGTCCATGTTCCCCCTGTCCAAGTCCAGGGTCCGCGACAATCCATGTTCCCACTGTCCAAGTCATGGCCGTGGTGATCCCAGTTCCCTGTTTCCAAGTCCCAAGTCCGCGGCGATCCAAGTCCCTAGACCCTAGTCCGAGGTTCGTGTTCCTCTTTGTCCTCCTTGATTTCCCGATTTTCTGTGTAGCGAGTAATAAACGCTATTTTATTGAACCTAAGAAAGACGTGTTTGTGTCCTACGTGTGGGTCCTCTCCCAGCTCCCTTGTTCCCACCTCGTGACATAAGTATCCTTTGCTCATATACATAATACACTGGGGATATATGTAAAAGTATGTAAATGGCATACATCATCACGCCATCATATCATATGTGAACTCCTCACTAAAGTAAAACTAAATGTACATGAATTATCCTATGCTCTTGTGTTTTTCTTTCAATTAATTTTATATTTTGGAGTTACAAAACATAACAGCAACAGCTATAGAGAAAGTGTACTGCAGGTAAACTATAAGGAGCAATATCATAATGATGCAGATTGTAAGGAAGTTTCAACAGAGACCATGGAGGTGAGAATGGTTTCTACAACTCCCTGTGGTTTTTTTGTGGTCATGTGCAGAATGGTTGCCAGACCAAGTCATTATGCATTTAGATAGGATGCTTCCTATGTTGCATCAACTGCACATTTTAAGCACATAACCCTTTGTGTTATAAAATTAAAGGGAATAGTCAAGATTAGGGATATTCAATATTCAAATTTATCTATCATGTGCATTTCAATACATTCAATAAAATACATCATTTGCATTAACAACCAACACACCTGAGGATGTGCTGGGGGCCTTACTTTCTGGTGTCAACATAGCATGCCCACAATATTCGGCGGAGCAACACAGAACAAACAAAGCACACCAGCAAGCACTGAAACAACAGTAAACAAGCCCTGTTTCTCTCTGTCTTCTACCCACCCACACACCTACACAGCCCTGCAACTCCAAGAGTAGACCACCTTTGGCCTCCAGTCTTCCGAGGCCTCGGAAATGAATTCGCAGATACTGGGCTTCGTTTCCCCACCAGGCTTGCAGAGATTCACAAGCTGGGAGCTTTAGTCAACAGGCCTCGACTCTTGTCCTTATTAAGGTGAGGACTGAACCCAAATCTCTTGCACTATGAAGAAAGTCACTCTATTGGTTGTGGCATTCTGCCACTCTGAAAGTGGTCTATTCAAAAGATGGGAACACTCAGTGGGAGCTTCGGTTGAAAGGAATAGGAATGCTTTAGATGACAGGCCTTTCCTGATCCATGGGCAACACTAGATGAAATGCCTTAGGGGAGTGAAGGGAGAAACAGCAAACATCAGGCAGGAGGAGGTGGAGAAGTGGAGAATGAGCTATGAACTACTCAGATGGAGAACAGGAGGTAGTTAATCAGCAGAAGTGACTTGAAAATAGGATGAAATAAATGAAGTCAGAAGAAATAAAGGGGTGCAGAGAGTGTGTGAATGGTGGTGAGAAAGGTGGGGAAATGTGGCTGTCAGTCTTGCAGGAGGAATAAGACAGGATGACTCCACATACAATAAGCAGAGTTGAGGAGTTCCAAGAGAACTTAGAGTGGATATAGGAACTCTAGTAAATGAGGCAGGAGAAATAATAATGGGGGACAAGGCGATGGCTGATAAACTATTTTGCATCAGTCTTACAAGAGAGAAGGTGATCAAAAAGCTGAAAGACCAAAAGGTACATAAATCACCCAGACCAAAGGAACTGCACCCTAGGGTTCTGAAAGAGGTAGCGTTAGCGATTGTGGGTAGCATTAAAAATGATCTTTCAAAAATTCTGCTCCTATGTCTTATGGTCTTATGGAAGATCTGATAGGAGTTTATGAGATGATGAGAGCCATGGACAGAGCAGATAGACAGTATCTTTTCCCCAGGTTTGAAATCTCTAATACCAGAGAGCATGTATTGAAGGGAGAGGTTCAAAGGGGATGTGAGGGGTAAGTTTTTCACTCAGAGAGTCATGGATGTCTGGAACGAGCCGCCTGGTTTGGTGGTAGAGGTATTGTGCGAATGAAATTGCAGGAGAAAATAACTGGTAGATACAAAGCAGCTTCTTTATTTGAAAAACAAGGTACAGCAGAAGATGCTTTTGTGAAAATGTCTGCTGGCCCAACGTGGGGCTCGATATTTTATGTGCTAAACATCAAAGGACAACTCCATATTTACAATGTATAGACTGGTAGCAGGTCTGGCACAATATTGTGGGAAGAATGGCCTCTTCCTGTGCTGTACTGCTACAGCACAATACAGGCCCTTCGGCCCACAAAACTGTGCTGAGCATGTCCTTACCTTAGAAATTACTAGGCTTACCCATAGCGTGTTATTTTTCTGAGCTCCATGTATCTGTCCAGGAGTCTCTTAAAAGACCCTATCGTATCCACCTCCACCACCGTTGCTGGCAGCCCATTCCACACACTCACCACTCTCTGCATAAAAAACTTACCCCTGATATCTCCTCTGTGCCTACTTCTAAGCACGTTAAAACTGTACTTTTTCGTGTTAGCCATTTCAGCCCTGGGAAAAAGCCTCTGACTATCCACACGATCAATGCCCCTCATCATCTTATACACCTCTATCAGGTCACCTCTCATCCTCCATCACTCCAAGGAAAAAAGGCCGAGTTCACTTAACCTATTCTTATGAGGCATGTTCCCCAATCCAGGCAACATCCTTGTAAATCTCCTCTGCACCCTCTCCATGGCTTCCACATCCTCCCCATAGTGAGACGACCACTCATCTCTGACAATTGCCATGAAATTTCCCGTTTTCGGCAGCAGGACAGAGGAAGCCATAAATCTTACTATAAGTTACAAAATAAATAGTGCAAAAGACAGAGAACGAGTTTGTGTTCTTGGGTTCATAAACTGTTCTGAGATCTGAAGGCAGAGAGGAAGGAACTGCTTCTAAAACGTTGTGTGTGGGTCTTCAGACTCCTGTACTCTTTGATGGCAGCAAGGTGCAGAGTGTGTGTTCTAGATGGTGATGGTCCACAGTGAATGGATGCCTCCTTCAGCGGAGGAGAAGTGGCTTGGGAATGTGTGGAGTACTTGCTTATGCTGGGCAGTGGAGTTTGAAGAGGGAGGGGGACATTATTTACAGCAATACACAAAGCATTGGAGGTTCTCAGCAGGTCAGGCAGCATCCATGTCAATATTTTGGTCTGATACAATTTATCAGGACACATCATTTATTCCTTGTGTGTGTGTTACTCTGGATTTCCAGCATCAGCAGAATCTTCTGTGTTAATGGGGGTAGGGGTGGGGGGTCACTATTATCTTACTGGCAAGTTGTGAGGTAGCATGTATCGCTGAACCTTTGAACATGATATGGGCAGCGGGACTGACTGAAGGTGGCATTAATCTGTTTGCAACATCGCTTCCAGAGGGTACTCTGCGTCCAGATATCCTCCCTCAGCACAGGGCATCGCAATTGTGACCAATGCCAGGGAGTGGCTCAGGAAGGTCGCTAAGGGGGAGGGGGGCAATGCTTATATTTCTGGAAGTTCCTCAAGCCTCCTGGCACAGCCGGGAAGCAGAAGGTATGGAGATGCCTCAAACTGGACCAGAGCGTTTCTGAAAGGACGCTGTGTAAATTGTAAGGTCTCCTGGGTCAGGAGTGGTTGGAATGTTTATTTTGCTGTGTGCATGGGTACGCATTCCTCCCTTGCACACAACTAACAATGACCTCAAACTCCGCACCCTCCCCCTCCCCCACACAGCCTGGCCCCTCCCCCTTCTCCTCTGAGCACAGAGGCTTGGTGTCAAAGAGGCCTTCTGACTAGGAGGCTGGTGTCCTGCTGCTCAGCTGCATGGTTGCTAGGGAAACCACAGTTAAAATGGAGCAGAATTGTGATTCGGAGTAGTTTGTGGAATGCCTTCTCTCTGCCTTTCTTCCCCTCCCCCTCCCTCACCACCTCTGGATTTGCTTGAGAAGTTATCCTGGTATCCCGAGGGGAAGCAAGCAAATGTCCATGATGAGGCCACTCCCCAGTTCCTTGTTCAGCTTCAGAATCAGGAAAGGGATAGGGGAATGGAAGACCATGAGACACCCTCACCCAATCCCATCCCAGACTTCCACGCACGTACTCACGCATGGCTACTGACTGCCTCTCCTTCAACTAGTTGTGGAATCAATCCTGCCCTAGAACACAATCTTCAGAGTAAATTAGCTTCATTTGCCACATGTACTTCCAAACATAAAGTCAAATGTATCGTCAGTGCCACATCAAATTAGTCAGGATTGTGCTGAGTAGACTGCGAGTGGCACCGCACTTTCAGTGCCGACATAGCATGCCCAGACGCACTACTAACCTAACCATATGTCTTTGAATATGGAAGGAAAGCGGAACACTCAGGGGAAACCCATGTGGTCACAGGGAGGATGTACCAACTCCTTACAGACAGCGGTGGAAATCAAATCCCAATCTTACAACTGGCGCTGTAAAAGCGTTATGCTCACCCCTACACTACTGATCTGTCCCAAGCACTACTGAAAACTGATGCACTCTAACACTGCAAAGGAGACATGGTACTGAGAACAAGAGTTGGAAGAAACCACTCAGCTCTTCAATCCTGCCATGCCAATTAATACAATCATGGTTGATCTACCTCAGGCTCATCTCTACTTCTGTTCCTGTTCCTCATCGCACTAAATCCTCAGACCAATGCATCGGTAATTGCTCATTGGTTTAGTATTGTTACACATACAGGGAAAAGCTGGTGCCTGCATAAGTCACAGAGATCTCCCATATTTAAGTACAATGTCATGCAAAAGGAAAGCACAGAATGCAGAATATAGTACTACAGTTACAGAGAGGGTGCAATGCAGCTGCAAGGTCATAATGAAGTAAATTGAAACATCAGGAGTTCACCTTTACTATATGAGGTCCATTCAAGAGACTCAAAACAGGATAAAAGCTGTTCTTGAGCCTGCTGGTACACGTTCTCAAGCTTTTCTATCTTCCGCCGCTGCTTTCCTGAGGCAGTAAGATTGCATGAAGGGTTGATAGTTTTTATAATGGGCTGAGCTGTGCTCACAGACCTCTGCAGTTTCTTGAGGTCTTGGGCAGAGCTGTTGGGATATTGAGCTGTGAAACATGAAGACAGGATCTGATATTTACCTCCACTCCAGACATTTATAATGATGCAGCCCCTACAACTGTCTGGCTGGAGAATTCCAAAGATTCATCACTACCTATAAGAAAATGTCTACACAGCTCAGTTTTAAACGACCACCTTTGCATCTTGAACTATATCCCCTCATTCAAAATCCACCCTCTTGGGGAAACACCTCATGGCGCCTTGGGATCTTGTATGATCATCCCTCATTCTTCTAAAAGCCAAGGAATACAGATTGTGATGATCTGCCAGTCCCCTCAAACTAATGGAAAAAGATCCCATAAGACCAGAAAACCTCTCCAAATTCTAGACACTAGCAATCAATTGGCCAATTACACCAAATTAAGTTATTGGGGTACCCATTTGTTACTGGCACCTTGCTGTGTTCAGATACAGGCTACGTTTCTAGGATTAGAACTAGGCCATTTGGCCCATCATATATGAACTGCTACTTGATCATGGCTGGTATATTCTCCCTCTCAACCCCATTCTGCTGCCTTCTTCCTGAAACTTCTGACAGCAGGCAGAATAATAGTTCAGTACTGACTAGACCTCTTTCTTTGCTGTAAATGTCATGACTCTAATCATCACTCTAACTGTAGCTGGTGACTTGTCCTCCACAGCTTCACCGGACTCTGGCAAAAGAAATTCTTTCTCAAGTCTGCTCTAAAGGGATGCCCTTGTATTTTGCGGCTGTGCCCTGGTCGTAGACTCCCCCACTAATGGAAACATTTTCATTAGCTGTAAAGCTGTACCAAATTTCTTGAGAGACATAAGAGACTGTGGATGGTGGAATCTTGGAATCTCAAGAAACAAGATGCTGGATGAGCTGAACAGGTCAGGCAGCATCTCTGGAGGGAAATGGATAGTCGATGTTTCGGGTAGATTGAATGAAGGGTCCATACAGAGGAAGGACCTTGACCAAAAATGTTGATTGTCCATTTCCCTCCACAGATGCTGCTTGACCCATCAAATTCCAACAGCTTTCTGGAATACAAAAGACTGCAGATGCTAGAATCTGCTGGAGGAGCTCAGCAGGTTTGGTGGTGGTGGTGGTGGGAATTGTTGATGTTTCAGTGCTGCAGGGTTTTGACATTCCAATTCTCAGCAATTCCTACCCCCACCCCCACCGATGCCACCTGACCTACTGAGTTCCTCCAGCATTGTGCTTGTTGCTTGGATTCCAGCATCTGCATCTTGTCTGTTGCTTGTGATTTCTGGAGGGTGGAATACAAACGTAAAGCTCTGTCCCTCATGGAATTGCATATTAGCATGACTCAGCAGCCTCTGGAAGTGACTGGTAATCTGATAAACAGAATGAGTGGAGAAGGTGACTCAGTCTAGGTTATGAATTATTCAGAAAGTCATGCAAAGTCCCTGTTATTTTTCCAGGGTTAGAATTCAGCTTGTGATCAGTGCAGGTGTCACTATTGCCAATTGCTGCAAAGCTCCAAGAGATGGTTCAGCCAATTGAAAATATAAGAGCTGCATAAATTTGGAGCTGTTTTCAAAGGCAAGGAGCGATGGTCTTCAACATAGAAGTACAGAAATGATGGACTCTTTGTCGGGTATCTGGGAACGACTGAATTAGCACTTGCCAACTAAATCTCCACAGGATTATTTGTATGGTAATTGATGCATGAGACTCGAAGCTGTTCCCTTGTTTACGAAGAATAGGGAGGTCGCCCTGGAGGAATTGCAAATTCCTGATTTGGGATTATAGTTCTCTCTCACTCTTGCTCTGTTTCTCTCTATGCTGTTCTTGTGAGCTGGTATCTGGTTTCAGCCTGAATTGTGGGGGCACATGTTTTTCAAAAACTATTGTCTCTAGGTCTCCCCCGGCAACATGAGAGAGGGCTTGTGGGGAGGTGTTTTTTATCCCTTTGACACCTGTGAGCTGCTGTAGCCCTGGTGGGTGGTCTCACACTATGCTTCAAGCAGTGACTGACACCCACTTTTTTATATTATGAATCAGTTTATTTTGATATATAAAAAAAGTGGGCATCACATAGCCTGCCGGAGCTGATTGCTGAGTGAAGGACCTTAGTTTTGTCAATAAAATCATAGGAAGGTCCACCATGGAAACAGCCCCTTCAGCCTGTCAAATTGGTACTGACTTGTTGTTCACTTCTATTGTTCACATGATTCATTTTGTATTTCCTTATATTTCTCTGTGGGCACTGGCAGTTGGATTTACTTAATTTTAAATTGGGCTCTTTTGGTCTTCTTGCTCTGCGACTGCCCGTAAGCAAACAAATCTCAAGGTTGTATGATTTATACATTCTTTGTTAATAAATGCACTTTAAACTTTGAACACTAATCCCTTATTATTGGAGGGTAGGTAGGAGTTTAAAATGGAAGGCTATGTAGGAGGGAAGGGTTAGATTGATTTTAGAGCAGGTTAAATGGTTAGCACAACATTGTGGGCTGAAAGGCCTGTAGTCTGCTGGACTATGTTCTATTCTCCTCAAATTCTCATCAACATCTCTCCACCACTCACCAATATACTAGGAGCAATTTCTTATAAAGAAGGTTTCCTCTTCCTTCTGGTGGGGATTCTGTGAGTCCCTGTCTCCCTGCTTTCTGATCTTTGACCTCCTTGGCCGACCTATCAAAGTTTAAAGATTGGCTTTATTTGTCACATGTACATCAAAATATGCAGTGAAATATATAATTTGCATCAAATCAACTCAGCAAGGATTGTGCTGTAAGTGTTGCTATGCTTCTGGCATCAACAAAGCATGCCCACAACTTGCTAACCCTAACCCTAACTTCTTTGGAATGTGGGAGTAAATCAGAGCACCCGGAGGAAACCCATGCAGTCAGAGGGAGAACAGACAAACTCTGTACAGACAGCGGCAGGAACTGAACCTCGATCTTACAGCTGATGCTCTACACTATTACGTAATGTGAAGCACTACACACCGTGCCAACCTCTACACCTCTTTGTATCTGGACTATCCTCCCTCACTACTTCAATCCTTATCAAAGGTCTTGAGCCAAACCATGGACTCTCCATCTCCCTTCGCAGATGCAGCCTGACACACAAAGTCCCTCCAGTTTTGTTTTCTTACTCTAATTTTCTTTTCAGTCAGTGGGCAGTTGACCTCCCAAACCACACGTCAATAGGAGGAAAGCCATGTGGTCACAGGGAGAACATACAGACTCCTCACAGACATTAGCCAAGGTTAGGATTGAACCTCCTAGCAATGCCTTTGCTTGATGAGTTAAATGTGAACTATAAGATGCTGCAGGCATTCAGCAGGTTAGGCAATGTCGCTGGGGAGAGGAGGTGGTTGTTTCAGGTCAGGATCAAAGTTTGAACTCTGAACAGTTCCTGATCTGAAACTTTACTCTGTCTTTTTCTGCCCAAGTCCAGAGCCATGGCATTATATAGGATGCAATCAGGCCCTTTAGCCCAGCTATTCCATGCTGACCAACTTATGCACCTATTCTAGTCCCATTTAGAACTGTAGAACCATAGAACATTCCAGCACAGAAACAGGCCTTTTGGCTCTTCTTGGCTGTGCTGAACCATTTTTCTGCTTAGTCCCACTGACCCGCACCTGGACCATATCCCTCCATACATCTCTCATCCATGTACCAGTCCAGGTTTTTCTTAAATGTTGAAAGTGAGGCCGCATTTACCACTTCATCTGGCAGCTCATTCCACACTCCCACCACTCTCTGTGTGAAGAAGCCCCCCCTAATGTTCCCTTTAAACTTTTCCTCCTTCACCCTTAACCCATGTCCTCTGTTTTTTTTCTCCCCTAGCCTGCTTGCATTCACTTTATCTATACCCATCATAATCTTATATACCTCTATCAAGTCTCCCCTCATTCTTCTACGCTCCAGGGAATAAAGTCCTAACCTATTCAACCTTTCTCTGTCACTCAGTTTCTCAATTCCAGGCAACATCCTTGTAAACCTTCTCTGCATTCTTTCAACCTTATTAATATCCTTCCTGTAATTCGGTGACCAAAACTGTACACAGTACTCCAAATTCGGCCTCACCAATGTCTTATACAATTATACAACCTCACCATAACATTCCAACTCTTATACTCAATACTTTGATTTATAAAGGCCAATGTACCAAAAGCTCTCTTTACTACCCTATCTACATTAGGGCCATATCCTTCTAAACATCTTCTCACTGCTCTCTTCACCCTGTTACCATCAGAAAGAAGGTACAGGAGTGTTAGGTCCCACACCACCAGGTTCAGGATCAGTTATCCTTCATCCATCAGACTCCTGAACCGGTTTGATAACTTCACTCAAGCTTGGAACAGATTCCACAATCTATGGACCAAGAACTCTACGACTCATGTTCTCAGTTTATTTTTCTTCCTATCTATCTATTTTTATTTGTATTTGCACATTGTCCTTTATTACACAATGGTTGTTAGTCAGTCTTTGTGTATAATTTTTCATTGATTCAATTGCTCTACTGTGAATGCTTGCAAAAATGAGCATATGGTGACTTTAATAATAAATTTACCATTAATGTTTGAACTTTAAAAATATTTCTTACCTAAATCTCAAAACAAACCTATCTAAACATCTTATAAAATGTCTTATAAACATTGTAATTCTAACCACATCTGGAACTCATGGTGTGTTGGTCTTCATTAGTCAGGAAAGTAAATTCAAGAGTCACGAGGTAATATTGCAGGAATCCTGTTAAGACCACACCTGGAATATTGTGTTCATTTCTGGTTGTCTCGTTATAGAAAGGATGTGTAAGCTTTAGGGAGGGTGCAGAGGAGATTTATCACGATACTGCCTGGATTGGAGAGCATGTCCAATGAGGATAGAATGAGTGAAGTAGGGCTTTTCTCTTCGGAGCGAAGGAGAATGAGAGGTGACTTGATAGAGGTGTACTAAATGATAAGAGGCATAGATCAAGTGGACAACCAGAAACATTTTCCTAGTGCGGAAGTGACTGGTATGAGGGGGCATAACTTTAAGATGATTGGAGGAAAGTATGGCAGGGATGTCAGAGGTAACCATTTTTACACAGAGAGCAGTGGATGCATGCAATGCCCTGCCACCTTTACTGATGCACCATCAATAACTCTTGGAGACGGGAGGCGAACGACAGGCTTTTATTAGCAGCAAAACGGAGCATGGCATCTCGGAGACTGGGTGGGAGCAGTGCCTCCAATCGCCTTTATACAGGGGTCTGTGGGACGAGCCACAGGAGCAGTCAATGGAGGGGCGTGTCCAGACAGGTGTACATAGTTTACCACATTCACCCCCCCTTTGTTTTAAAAGAGGGACCCCACAGGGTGAAGTTTCTTACAAGTATGTTTACAGGTTAAGTCTATCAGGCGGTCGAGTCTGTCGTTGCGATCTACGTAGTGGTGGTGATTGCACCAGT
This sequence comes from Hypanus sabinus, assembly GCF_030144855.1. NCBI lineage: Eukaryota > Metazoa > Chordata > Chondrichthyes > Myliobatiformes > Dasyatidae > Hypanus > Hypanus sabinus. The sequence goes on along the minus strand of NC_082722.1, from coordinate 11,128,089 downwards.
GACAGTGATTGTGCTGGCTCCGGCCTGACTTGAGGTGCCAGCCCATTAGGCGTCAGTAATCCCTCATGCGTGTGCATGGCGCCCGGTATGGGAGTGTTGTGAGGAGTCTGTGTAGGGCTTGGTGTGCGTGGTGTCTCGTGGGTATATACATTGGTGGGCACGGGGTTCATAGTCACCATGGAGTGTTCGGGGTAGGGGTCTGGTGCTCCTGCGGGCGCCAGGTCGTGGACGGAGACCGTGTCCTCCCGCTCATCAGGTAAGACCACGTAGGCATACTGGGGGTTCGCATAAAGTAGGTGAACCCTCTCGACCATTGGGGAGTATTTATTGCTCCTTGCATGTTTCTGGAGCAGCACTGGCCCTGGGGACATCAGCCAAGCCGGTAGGGTGGTCCCAGTTGCAGACTTCCTGGGAAAAGAAGAGTCACTCATGAGGGGTGGCATTGGTGGACGTGCATAACAGGGAGCGGATGGAGTGGAGCGCCTCGTGGAGGACCTCCTGCCAGTGAGAGAACGGCAATCCCTTTGACCTAAGGGCTAAGAGTGTGGCCTTCCACACAGTGGCATTCTCCCTCTTCACCCGTCCATTCCCCGGAGATTATAGCTCGTGGTCCTATTAGTAGCAATACCCTTAGCCAGCAGATACTGGCGCAGCTTGTCACTCATAAATGAGGACCCTCTATCACTGTGGATATAGCAGGGATATCCGAACAGAGTGAAGAGCTGGCGCAGGGCTTTTATGATGGACTTGGCAGTGGTATCGGGGCAGGGGATGGCAAAGGGGAACTGCGAGTACTCATCGATTATGTTGAGAAAGTAGACATTGCGGTCGGTGGAGGGAAGGGGGCCCTTAAAGTCGACACTCAGTCACTCAAAGGGGCCGGTGTGGTGAACTATGTGCCTGTCGGGACACGCCCCTGCTGACTGCTCCTGTGGCTCCTCCCACAGGCCCCTGTATAAAGGAGACCTGCGGCCTGAAGATCGGCCTCAGTCTCCAGGACCTTGTATGATAGACACTCACTCCTGGTTCCTTCTTCCAGTCAATAAAAGCCGATATCTCGCCTACGTCTCAGTGTGAGTTATTGATGGTGCATCAGCCGGTGGCCTTGATAAGTTGTGCCTTTTCAGGACAGTAGAAGTGCGATTTGTACTCAGCGCAGACTTGACAGTCCCTGGTCGTCGTCCTGATCTCCTCGAGGGAGTAAGGCAGGTTCCGGGCTTTCATGAAGTGGAAAAGCCGGGTGATCCCCGGGTGGCAAAGATCTGCATGGAGAGTGTATAGCTGGTCGAGCTGTGTGCTAGCACACACTCCCTGGGATAGGGCATCAGGGGGCTCATTGAGCCTTCCAGGCCGGTACAGGATATCATAGTTGTAGGTGGAGAGTTCTATTCTCCATCTCAAAATTTTATCATTTTTGATTTTGTCCCACTGTTGGTTGATAAACATGAACGCAACTGAGCGCTGGTCTGTCAGCAAGGTGAACCTTTTGCCGGCGAGATAGTGCCTCCAGTGCCTAATATGGCCTGGGCTTCTTTCTCCACCGAGGAGTGCCGAATTTCTTGGCCCTGAAGGGTACGAGAGAAGAACACTGCCGGCCTTCCTGCCTGATTGAGGGTAGCAGCCAGTCGGAGGCGTCACTCTCTACTTGGAAGGGAATGGTCTCATCCACCGCATGCATTGTTGCTTTGACAATATCCCCTTTAATGTGGCTGAAGGCTGCGTGGGCCTCGGCTGAGAGGGGAAATGCTGTGGACTTGACCCGGGACGGGCCTTGTCTGCGTAGCGAGGGACCAATTGGGCGTAATAGGAAAAGAAGCCCAGGCACCATTTGAGGGCTCTGAGGGTGGTGGGAAGAGGGAGTTCCAACAGGGGGCGCATACGGTCGGGATCAGGGCCAATGACCCCGTTCTCCACGACATACCCAAGGATAGCGAGTTGGGTGGCTCCGAACACACACTTGTCCCTGTTATAGGTAAGGTTATGAGCTTTGGCCACTTGGAAAAATCGTTGGAGGTTGGTGTCGTGATCCTGCCAGTCGTGACTGCAGATGGTGATGCTATCCAGATATGGGAACGTGGCCTTCAGTTGGCACTGGTCCACCATCCGGTCCATCTCCCTTTGGAAGTCAGAGACACCATTCGTGACACCGAAGGGGACGCGCAGGAAGTGACAGAGGGATGGGGAGCTGATGGTAAGCGGATTTCAGGTCTATGGTCGAGTACACCTTGTACTGAGCTATCTGATTGACCATATCCACGATGCGGGGTAGGGGGTACGCGTCAAGCTGCGTGAACCTATTGATGGTCTGGCTATAGTCCACGACCATCCTATTTTTCTGCCCGGTCCGAACAACGACCACCTGGGCCCTCCAAGGACTTGTGCTTGGCTCAATGATCTCCTCCCTGAGCAGCCGCTGCACCTCCGACTTAATGAAGGCCCTGTCCCCCGCGCTGTACCTCTTGCTTTTAGTTGCCACAGGTTTACAGTCAGGGGTCAGGTTGGCGAACAGCGGTGAGGGAGGGATCTTGAGGGCGGAGAGGCTGCAAGTGGTGTCTGTAGCGCGGTTGTAGGCATGGTGTTGGGTGGGATGCGCAGGTCGGTGTGTGTGTGTGGTCAGTAGCGGGGTATATGACAAAGTCCCACAAAACTGAGGATTGCTGACAGTGATTGGTGGGAGGGGTCTGTCATACTCCATTGTCACACTTTTCAGGTGGCTCTGGAAGTTGAGCCCCAATAGCACAGGGGCACACAGTTGAGGCATGACCAGTAACGCAAAGTCCCGATATTCTGTGCCCTGCACCACCAATGTCACTACACAACCCCTCCGAATGTCTGTGGAATGCGATCCAGAAGCCATGGTGACCTTCCGGCTTACTGGCTGTGTCACGAGTCCGCAGCGTTGCACTGTGTGCGGGTCAATAAAATTCTCAGAGCTGCCCTTGTCAAACAGGCAGCTAGTCCTGTGCCCCTCCACCAGGATGTCCATCATTGACTTTGCGAGCTGGTGTGGAGCGCTTTGGTTGAGGGTCACGGAGGCCAGAGTTGAAGCGCCGTCTTGGTGCCCGGTAAGCACCCATGGGTCAGAGGCGGGGCAAGTTGGTGCCAACAAAGATGGCCTTGCACGAGGCGGGCAGGCAAGAAGGTGGCGACCTAGATGGCGACCCCCAAGCCTCGCACGTGGCACTGCTGGACCCCGCTCGTGGTCTGGACTTACGGGCCTTGGCAAGTGGCCCTTTTTTCTGCAGCTGGAGCAGGTAGTTTCTCGGGCCGGGCAGCATTTTCGGGGGTGCTTTTCGAGTCAGCAGAAGTAACACTGCACGGACTTGCGACTGGCAGCAGCAATGGTCGACTTGCTGGTGGGTTGCGGGGACTTCGCAGACTCGCGACTGGCAGCAGCCGAGGTCGATTCACCGGCGAGTTGCGGGGTCTGCAGCGTCCATGGGACTGGCGGGAGATCGCACGCCCGGAAAGCGTCAGCGTTGTGCAGAGTGGCCTCCAGCGTGTCGGCTAGCTCGATCGCCGAATGTAAAGTAAGATCAGTGTGTTCCAGCAGCCATTGGCGCACGTACACTGGCCTGATCCCCGTAACGAAGACGTCTCGTACCAGGAGCTCTGCATGCTGCTCCGTCATCAGTCCCCTGCAGTCCCAGGCCTGCACAAGTGTCTGTAGGGCCCAGACAAAGTCAGCGCTCGACTCTCCGGCCCGCTGCCGCCGTGTCGCTAAGTGATGTCTTGGGTAGATGGTGTTCACCGGCCACCGGTATTGTCTTTTGAGGGCATCCATCGCACCCTAGTAGTCCATTTGGTCTCTAATCATGGAGTAGACCCTTGCACTGACTCTGGAGAGGAGAACCCTGTACTTTGTGGCAGGGTCGGTCACATGAATCTCCTCCAAGTACGATTCGAAGCATGCTGGCCAGAGTTTGAAAGCGTTGCCAGCTCCCTGGGATTGTGCGTCGAGTCCCAATTTGTCTGGTTGTAAAATGCTCTCCATGTTTTAAAATTGCTGCTAATAAAATTTATGCACCATCAATAACTCTCGGAGATGGGAGGCAAACGATAGGCTTTTATTAGCAGCAAACAAGACCACGACATCCTGGAGACTGAGGGGGGAGCAGTACCTTCAATCACCTTTATACGGGGGTCTGTGGGAGGAGCCACAGGAGCAGTCAGCAGAGGGACGTGTCCAGACAGGTATACATAGTTTACCACAATGGGAGAGTGGCAAAGAGAAAGACACGTTTGAAAAAAACCCTAATGAAATCTTGGCTAGAATTTGTTAGAAGGCATGTGGGAGGCACTAAAATCAGCTGGAAGTAGGTTCTATGGTCTGATGAAACCAAAATTGAGCTTAAACACAAAGTACACTGCAGATGCTGGGGTCAAAGCAACACGTACAGCATGCTGGAAGAACTCAGCAGGTCGACAACATCCGTGGAAATGAACAGTCGACATTTCGGGTCCAGACCCTTCGTCAGCACTGAAGACGGAGGGGGCAGGGGCCCTATAAAGATGGTGGGGGGAGGGTGGGAAGGAGAAGGCTGGCAGAGCTGCCCTTGTCAAACAGGTAGCTAGTCCTTTGCCCCTCCACCAGGATGTCCATCATTGACCTTGCGAGCTGGTGTGGAGCGCTTTGGTCGAGGGTCATGGAGGCCAGAGTTGAATCACCGTCTTGGTGCCCGGTAAGCACCCATGGGTCAGAGGCGGGGCAAGGTGGCTCCGACAAAGATGGCCACCCCCTTGCCTCGCATGAGGGGCAGGCAAGATGGTGGCGACTAAGATGGCAACCCTCATGTCTCGCACGTGGCGCTGCTCGACCCCGCTTGTGGTTTGGACTTACAGGCCTTGGCGAAGTGGCCCTTCTTTCTGCAGCTGGAGCAGGTAGTTTCTCGGGCCGGGCAGCGTTTTCAGGGGTGCTTTTCGAGTCTGTAGAACTAACACTGCATGGACTTGCGACTGGCAGCAGCAATGGTCGACTCACCGAGGGGTTGCGGGATCTGCAGCGTCCACGGGGCCAGCGGGAGATCACGCACCTGTACACCGTCAGCGTTGTGCAGAGTGGCCTCCAGCGTGTCAGCCAGCTCAATCGCCGAATGTAAGGTAAGATCGGCGTGTTCCAGCAGCCGCTGGCACACGTACACTGACCTGATCCCCGTAACGAATGCATCTCTTACTAGCAGCTCAGCATGCTGTTCCGCCGTCAGTCCCCTGCAGTCGCAGGCCCATATGAGTGTCTGTAGGGCCCGGACAAACTCAGCGCTTGACTCTCCGGCCCACTGCTGCCGTGTCGCTAAGCAATGTCTTGCATAGATAGTGTTCACTGGCCACTGGTATTGTCTTTTGAGGGCATCCATCGCACCCCGGTAGTCCGTTTGGTCTCTGATCATGGAGTAGACCCTTGCACTGACTCTGGAGAGGAGAACCCTGTGCTTTGTGGCAGGATCGGTCACATGAATCTCCTCCAGGTACAATTTGAAGCATGCTAGCCAGAGTTCAAAAGCAACGCAGACTTCCTGGGATTGTGGGTCGAGATCCAATCTGTCTGGTCATAAAATGCTCTCCATGTTTTAAAATTGTTGCTAATAAAATTGAAGCACCATCAATAACCCTCGGAGACGGGAGGCGAACGATAGGCTTTTATTAGCAGCAAAATGGAGCACAACATCTTGGAGACTGGGGGGGAGCAGTGCCTCCAATCGCCTTTATACAGGGGTCTGTGGGATGAGCCACAGGAGCAGTCAGCAGAGGGGCGTGTCCAGACTTTCCTTTCCTTTTTCTGGCTTCCCTTTTACCCATTCCCTTCTCCTCAGCTGCACATCACCAGCCATTATTGCCTCTCCACTTTCCCTTTCTCCCATCATTCTCTCTCTTCTCCTGTCAGATTCTACCTTCTTCAGCCATTTACCATTTCTACCTATTACCTCTCAGCTTATTACTTCATTCTCCCCACCACTCTCCTGTTTTCACTTATCACTTGCCACCTTGTACTCCTTCTCCTCCCCCACCTTCTTATTCTGACTTCTACCCCTTTCTTTTCTAGTCTTGATGAAGGATCTCAGCCTGAAGCATTGATGGCTTACTCCCCTCCAAAGATGCTGCCTGGTCTGCTGAGTTCCTCCAGTACTTTGTGTGTATTACTCAAGATTTCCAGTATCTACAGAATCTCTTGCCTTTTTGGCAGGCAAGCTCGCACCAGATTTCCATTGGTATGACATGGAACCACAGGGCAAAGGTAAGCAAGAATATATAAATATTTCATAAACAAGAGAAAATCTGCAGATGCTGGAAATCTAAGCAACACGCACAAAATGTTGGAGGAACTCAGCAGGCCAGGCAGCATCTATGAAAAGAGTATCAGTCTGATGAGGGGTCTTGGCCTGAAATGTCAACTATACTCTTTTCTGTAGATGCTGCCTGGCCTGCTGAGTTCCTCCAGCATTTTATGTGTATTGCATATATCAATATTTATTATCTTCTCCTGGTAAATTAATGGATTAAAGGCAAATTAGTGAGGATAATAATTAAACAGATGCCCAGTCAGCAGATGGTGGATTGGTACCAATCTGCCAGCAAAGGTGGAAGCTGTAAAGCAAGTTATCATTTTCTGGTGGTCATTTGATTTATCTAAACCAGGGGTGCATCACAGCAGAAACTGTGAGCGATTTCAAATGCCTGGGAATGCACATCATACACAACTTCTCTTGGTTTTAGAACACATCTTACACAGTCAAGAGAGTTCACCAATACCTTTACATTCTGAGGAGGCTGAGAGAGCAGGACTTTGGACACCCATACTCAAGTAATTTTACCAACGTTCAGTAGAGAGCATCCTAATATGCTGCATCACTGCATGGTACAGAAACTGCACTGCAGCGGACAGGATAGCTCTGCAACAAGTAGTCAAAACTGCCTAGCACATCACCGGCACCAGCCCACCCACCACCATCAAGGATATTGAGTGTGTGTGTGAGTGTGTGTGTGTGTGTGTGTGTGTGTGTGTGTGTGTGTGTGTGTGTGTGTGTGTGTGTGTGTGTTCTGTAAGTGAATGTTTGTGTGTGTGTGTCTGTGTATATGTGTGTCAGAGTGTGTGTGTGTGTGTGTTTCTGTAAGTGAATGTTTGTGTGTGTGTGTCTGTGTATATGTGTGTCAGAGTGTGTGTGTGCGTGCCTGCGTATCTCTGTGTGTGTCAGTGTGAGTGTATGTATGTGTGTGTCTGTGTGTCAGTGTGTGTGTGGGTATGTCTGTGTATATGTGTGTCAGTGTATGTATGTGTGTGTCTGTGTGTGTGAGTGTGTGTACGTGTGTCAGTGTGTTTGTGTGTCACTCATCTGAGTACCATGTAACCCAGTACTACCTGTCGCACAGTCGGGTGGTCAGCGACTAAACCGGCTCCAACCCCCCAGACTTGCCTGGTGAGGAGGGTGGCTAGACACCCTGCAGAATGAAAAACAAGACCTGTCAAAGGGCAGATTGACCCTCTCATAGGGTCAACGGCCTTCTAGCAAACATGTGTCGTGAAGCGGGGAAAGGGCATCCCTTGCATCGAAGCTTGGTCTGGCCATTCACTACAACAGAACTTCCCCCAGACGACTTGCACCCCACCATGCCACTGGATCCGGGAGGGGATGTCGAGAGGGTGGGTCTGGACCTGTGCAACCCCCTACTCACCTAAAATCCGTTCACTCACACGCTGTTCCTTTCTGAGGAGGGGTACTCACATATAAAACCCCACTGACTGGAAGGAACCAGCATCATCCAATGGGATGGATAGCCAGAAGAAGAAGAAGTGTGTCTGTGGGAGTGTGTGAAAATGCTGGAGGAACTCAGCAGGCCAGGGAGTATCTATGGAAAAAAATACAGTCAGTTTCAGGCCAAAACCCTTCAGCAGAACTCTCTTGTTTGTAATAAAGAAGTAATACTGGGAACATGATTTGTAGAATTCTTGAAAGTGAGTCTATAGTTTCTGGAATCAGTTCAGCATTGAGGTGAGTACGTTATTAATTACAAACAAGAGGGTTTCATTCTCTAATATTAAATGGAATCTTTTGAACCACTTGGTTATGAATTGCAATGTACTGGTGCCACAAAACAACAAATTTCATGATATATGAATTGAATTGACTTTATTTCTTACATCCTTCACATACACGAGGTGTAAAAATCTTTACATTATGTCTCCATCTAAATGTGCAATCATAGTAATTTATGATAATTTATAATAAACAGAACAGTCAATGTAATATAGAGTACACTCAAATCAGTGTGAGTTCATCAATCTGATGGCCTGGTGGAAGAAGCTGTCCCAGAGCCTGTTGGTCCTGGCTTTTATGCTGCGATACTGTTTCCAAGATGGTAGCAGCTGGAATAGATCGTGGTTGGGGTGACTCGGGTCCCCAATGATTCTTTTTACACACCTGTCCTTGTAAATGTCCTGAATCATGGGAAGTTCGCAACTACAGATGCGCTGGGCAGAGTCGTGCGATTAAAGGAGGTACAGTTCCCATACCAGGCAGTGATGCGGCTGGTCAGGATGCTCTCAATTGTGCCCCTGTGAAAAGTTCTTAGGATTTGGAGGCCCATACCAAACTTTCTCAACCTTCTGAGGTGAAAGAGGTGCTGTTGTGCCTTTTTTACCACACAGCTGGTGTGTACAGACCGCGTGAGGTCCTCAGTGATGTGGATGCTGAGGAACCTGCGACTGAGGGAAGTACAGTTCCCATACCAGGCAGTGATGCAGCTAGTCAGGATGCTCCAATTGTGCCCATGTAGAAAGTCCTTAGGATTTTGGAACTTGTGCCAAAATTCTTCAACCATTTGAGGTGAAAGAGGTGCTTTTATCACCACACAGCCAATGTTGGTGATATGTATACTGAGGAATTTAAAGCTGTTTACCCTCTCAATCCCAGATCCATTGATGTCAATAGGGGTTAACCTGTCTCCATTCCTCCTGTAATCCACAACCAGCTCCTTTGTTTTTGCAACATTGAGGGAGAGGTTGTTTTCTTGACACCAGTGTGTCAGACAGATGACTTCTTCCCTGTAGGCCACCTCATTATTATTTGAGATAAGGCCGATCAATGCAGTGTCAACAGCAAATTTAATTAGCAGATTAGAGCTGTGAGTGGGTGTACAGGGAGTAAAGGAGGGGACTCAGTACGCAGCCCTGAGGGGCTCCTGTGTTGAGGGTTGGAGTTGAGGGAGCCCGTGATGTTAAACCTGATTCTCATTCTGATTCTTATCTGGATGCTATCTGATAGGAGTGGGACAAACAGTCCATGAGCAGCATGGGTAGGATCCTTTATGATATTCTTAGCCTTTTTCTGGCATCTTCCTTGATGGTGGTAGATGAGTTGGGCAGTTTTGCCAACTCATTGTAGAGCCTTCCATTCTGCCCTAGTGCAGTTTCTGTACCATGCATGGTTAGCATGTTAGGATGCTCTCCACTGCACATCTGTGGACAGTGGTGAGCATAAACCTGCTCTCTTAGCTCCTCAGAAAATAGAGTTGTAGGTGAGCTTTTTTGATTGTGTAGGATGTGTTCTGGGATCATGAGAGGCTGTGCAAGATGTGCACTGCCAGGAGTTTGAAAGCGTTCGTAGTTTCCACTGCTGTGCCATTGGTTTAAAGAGGGGTGTGAAGGACCAGGGTAAGCATAAAATTGGGAGAGCAGGTAAAGGTGAAAAAAATAGGGGTTTTAATCACCCAAAATGTTTACAAACTCAACAGAACTGTTCTAGAATCCAAACTTGAATAAGCTAAACAAAATAGAACTTATTTACAACAACATACTAAATACTCCTCAAACCAAGAGACACTACTCATCTCCTGACTGCAGGTTTATATTCAATGCTGGCTAGTCCATAGTAAATTGCAGGGGAGAGAAAACATTCCTCTCCTTAAAAAGATATGGCATAAATGAAGCAGCTCCAGAGAACACCCCTCTGGCTGTAGCAGAATGGCACAAACCATTATCCAGCCCCATCTACTTCAGCTGGTGTAATGCAACAGCTCAGTCCTTTACCAGATTATCAGGAGGATGATTGGCTACAGGACACTTTAGTATGCCCAGTTGATGGTGCAGCTGGTAATTGCAGCTGCCACAGGGGATGTGAGTTCTGGTGGTCGCTAACCATCTCCTTTGTCTTGTTGACATTGAGAAAGAGGATACTTACCTGGCACCAGGCTTTGAGCTCTTCCATTTCCTTTCTGTAGGCATCACATTGTTGTTGGTGATGAGCCCCATCACTGGCAAATGACAATGTGATTACTAGGGTGTCTGGCTGTTCATGTGTATGAACATAGTCCTGGGTGGGGATGATGATTGCCACCATGATGATCCTCATCATGATGAGGATGATGGGGAGAACAGAGGGATTGTGTATCCTCTGTTTGGATACAGGTTTGCTGGTTAGGAAGTCCAACACACATTTACACAGTGGTGTACTTAGACTGAGGAGCAGGAGTTTGTTCACCAAGATCTGTGGAACAATAGCATTGAATGCTGGACTGAAATCCAGAAGCATCATTCTGACATAAGTGTCCCTGTTTTCTAGGTGTGTCAGGGCCAGTAGAGAGGACCAAGAAGGTATGGACAAGGGAGGTGGAAGAGCTCTTACAGGACTGCTTTGAGGTGGTGGATGGGACAGCATTCAGGGATTTTATCTTTGAGTCTGAATGAATATGCCACAATTGTCATTGACTTAAAACCTGTCATTAAAATTGTCATTAAAACCTGTATGGATGTGTGTGTGCCTACAACAATGTACCATACGTACCAGAATCAAAAGCCGTGGGTGAACCAAGAGATTCATAGTCTGCTGAGAGCTAGATCTGTGGCGTTCAAGTCTGGTGATCCAGGACTATACAACAAAAACCAGGGATGACTTATGGAGAGTTATATCAAGAGCAAAACGACTATTCCGATTGAGGTTAGAGGCGAAATTGGGTGCATGTCAACTTTGGCAGAGTTTGCAGGCCATAACTTCCTACAAAGTGAAACCAAATATCATGAATAACAGGGATGCTTCTCTTCCAGATGAATTCAATACCTTTTTGCTTGCTATGAAAAGGAAAATAAAACTACAGTTATGAAGATCCCTGCAGCATCTGGTGACCCAGTCATCTCTGTCTCTGTGGCCAATGTCAGAATCTCTTTCAAGAGGGAGAACCCTCACAAGGTGACAGCTGGTAGGTCTCTGAAAGCCTGTGCCGACCTACTGGTGGGTGACATTTCAGCTCTCATTGTTACAGTTGGAAGTTCCCAACTGCTACAAAAGGGCAACAATCATACCAGTGCCTAAGGAGGGCAGCGTCAGCTGTGTTAATGACTGTCATTCAGTAGCACTCATATCTATGGTGATGAAATGCTTTGAGAGGTTGTTTATGGCTCGAACCAACTCCTGCCTAAACAAGAACATGGACCCACTGTAATTGGTTTAGAGCAGATACCATCTCATTGGCTCTGTACAAGGCCTTGGGTAGCCTAGACAACTAGATCAAGCTGCTGTTTATTTAATACAGCTCAGCATTTAACACAATCATTCCTACAGTTCTGATCAAAATTCTCCAAAACATGGTATTTAATTGTAGGATGTTTAATTTTAAATAAACTGCAGCATTTATTTTACATTAGAAATAATCTTGACTTAATTGATAATTCCATGATGCCCAGTCCATCTCTTCTCTGTGTGTTCTTCCCAAGTGTATAAGGACAGGTAAGAATACTGGGAAAATCCTAAAAGGACAAGGGCTCTATTGGGGAAGTTCGAGAATCTGGATTAATGAAGAAAAGGAAGAATTTATTAAGTGATGAGGACTAGTAAAGACCCAACAGTCTGGAAGGCAATGGGTTACTAGTCGAGCAGTACAAATGGTTAAAAAGAAAGGAATATGAGAAAAACCTTTGAGAACAAGGACAAGAGTAAAGGTTTTTATAAAACAATTAAGGGAAAGAAGATGAAATCAGGAAAATGCCAGTTTAGTATATAGCTGCATTGTGTCAGACTTCACAGAAATGACTGAGGACAAAATACCAGAGATCCACTGAAAACTGAAAATAGATCAAGGGATAAGAACTAACCAAATTTGGTAGAATCAAAAATAATGGTAAAAATAATAAATGGCCAAACTTCCTCTCCTGATATTAAAAGCAGGGGGAGGAAATTGTTGATGGCCGATCACGATGTATGAAACTTCTCTTAACTCAATGATTGCTCCTGGATTGGAAACCTGTCAGTATGATCATTATGGAAAAGGAAGTGATAACCCTCCCACCCTCAAACAAGAGAAAATCTGCAGATGCTGGAAATCAAAGTAACACACACAAACTGCTGTAGGAACTCAGCAGGCCAGGCAGCATCTATAGAAAAGAGTATAGTCGACATTTCGGGCCAAGACCCTTCATCAGGACTGGATAAAAGAGATGAGATGTCAGAGTGAGAAGGTGGGGGAGGAAGAAGTACAAGGTGGTAGGTTGCTGTGGGGGAAATCCCTGCAATCTCCTGTTTGTATCTGAATATCAGAGAATCTGGATTAGATATACATCAGATTCATTTATTTATCACGTGTATACCATAATATAGAGTGAAATGGTTGATTTGTATTAGCAACCAACACAATCTAAGGATGTACTGGGGACATCTTGCAAGAGTTGCCAAGGCAACAGACCCACAATGCTCAGCAAAACAACACAGAGCACAACAAACAACAAGACAACAGCAGCAAAACAAGTCTCGTTCCTCCCTCCCACCCGCCCATGCACACACACAGTCCTCCAACCCCAGGATAGGCTGCCTTCACAATGTCAGATTCACAGACATTGGGCATCAACTTCCCCAGTGGGCTAATGTCAGAATGAAGGAAATAGAACATAGAACATACATAGAATCATAGAAATCTAAGCACATAACAGGCCCTTCGGCCCACAATATTATGCCAACCGTGTAGCCTACTCTAGAAACTGCCTAGAATTACCCTACTGCATTCTAAGGTCTATGTACCTATCTAAGAGGCTCTTAAAAGACCCTACTGTATCTACTTCCACCACCACCGCCGGCAGTGCATTCCACGCATTCATCACTCATTGTGTGAAAAACTTAACTCTGATATCTCTTCTGTATTTACTTCCAAGCACCTTAAAACTATGCCCCTCATGCTAGCTATTTCAGCCCTGGGAAAAAGCATCTGGCTATCCACACGATTAATGCCACTCATCATTTTATACACCTCTTTCAGGTCACCTCTCATCCTCTATCACTCCAAGGAGAAAAGGCCAAGTTCACTGAACCTATTCTCATAAGGCATGCTCCCCAATCCAGACAATATCCTTGTTAGTATCCTCTGTGCTCTCTCTATAGTATTCACATCCTTCCTGTAGTGAGGTGATCAGAATTGAACACAGTACTCCAAGGTCTTATACAGTTGTAACATTACCTGTCAGCTCTTGAACTCAGTCCTACAGTTGATGAATGCCAACACATTGTGTGCTTTCTTAACAACACTGTCAGCTTGTGCAGGGGATTTGAGTGTCCTATGGACATGGACCCCAAGATCTCTCTGATCCTCCACACTGCCAAGAGTCTTACCATTAATACTAAATTCTGTCTTCATATTAAACCTCCCAAATGAACCACTTCACACTTATTTGGGTTGAACTCCATCTGCCACTTCTCAGTCCAGTTCTACATCCTATTGATGTCCCATTCAACCTCCAAAGTCTTTCCAAAAAGAGGACTATCCCTATATTCCCCTCGGAGTCAGTAGTCAATTGATTGGTTTTGAACACACTTGAGCACCTTGCTCTTTCAGCTGCCCTCTGAGGTGGAGAACTCACTCTGCATTTGGGAGTCCGTCCTTACCTCAACTATAAGTTACTTACAAAGGTAAGGATGTGGGAGAACATTCAAATGCCACACAGAAGATTCACAAGAATGATTCCGGGAATGAGAGGGTTAACATATGAGGAACATTTGACTGCTCTTGGACTGTACTCCTCAAGGCATGGACAGAGTGGATGTGGCAAAGTTGTTTCCCATGGTGGGGCAGTCTAGTACAAGAGAATATGACTTGAGAATTGCAGGGCGCCCATTCAGAACAGGCAGTGATGGGATTTGAACCCCAGTCATACAGCTGGCACTTAAAGCATTACGCCCCAAATCTGCACAGGCAGGGGTACAGGGAGTGGGACAATGATTGTTCTACAGAGAGCTAGGATGGACTCGACTGGCCTAGTGATTGTACAATTATCTGACTTCAGCACTGGAGTGTAGAGACAAGCTTTCCAGCCCATTGAATCCATGTTGTTCCATTTAGACTATTTCTATACAAATCCCATTTTATTCCCACCGATCTTCCCCAGGCTCTCACCTATACAACAGGGGCAACCTTCCAGCCTTCACGGCCTTGAGATGTGGGAGAAAACCAGAGCACCTGGGGAGAAACCCACATTGTCACAGGGACTACATGCAAACTCCACACTGACAATGCCAGAGGTCAGGACAGAGCCTGGCTCGACCTGCTGCACCACTCTGTCACCTACAAGCCGCTTTGATGTAGTCTAAGGGGTCATCCATTTGACAGAAACTGATGTGGGTTCACAGCCCGGGCTGCAGGGCCTGAGTCCATGATGTGCAATTCCATTCTATACAACCACAAGCTTGGATTGTGACAAACTAACAGATGAGAAGAGTCAACAGACCAACACACGGACATGTTCAGCCTCCCCCACTGGGCCACAGGTAGATGACTAGCAGCTTATCTACCCGAGCTAGCTGATCCTACTGCAGCACACAGGGGAGTGGCAGAATAATAGTTTAGCATTGACTAGATGGACTGAAGGGCCTGTTCCCATGGTGTAATGCTCTATGACTATGTACCGTGTTCAGTGTGGCTGATTTTACAATCACTCAAGGGGTGTGAGCTTCAGAGGCCCATGCACCATTTAGTTGCTCGTCCGCAAATGTCCTGGAGAAGGTGGTGATGAGCTGCCTTCTTGAACCACTGCGTCCCTGAAGTGTAGGTATACACACAGTGCTGTTAGGGAGGGAATTCCATGATTTTCACCCAGTGATGGAGAAGGAATGGTGCTAAATTTCAAGGTCAGGATGGTGTGTGACTTTGAGAACAACTTCCAGTTGGTGGTGTTTCCTGTGCTTTTAATAGAGCATCGAACAATACAGCACAGTACTGGTTATTTGGCCCACAATGTTGTGCTGACCCTTAAACCATGTCTCCCATATAACCCTCCACCTTAATTTCCTCCATATACCTGTCTAGTAGACTCTTAGTCTTTTGCTCCCCTTGTCCTTCCAGCTGGTAGAGGTGGTGGGTTGGAAGGTGCTGTCTAAGGAGTCTGGGTGAGTTACCGCAGTGCATTCCATAGATGGTACAAACTGCTAGTACTGTGTGTCGGTGGTGGAGTGAATGAGTGGCCTATTAAGCAGACTGCTCTGTCCTGCATGGTCTTGAACTTCATCAAGTGTATATTGTCATAGGTATAGAACAATGTTACCTTTGTCACGTGTACAGGTATGGTGGTGTGGCGCCTGCACACGTGGGACTCGAACTGCCATCGGGAGCCGCGGGCAGACACGTGGTAGCACGTTTGGAACTACCCGCTCAGGGCGGACCTTCCGGGGACAGCCTGATGTCACATCCGCCCCGTGGATTGCAGGGACCCATGGGAGGGGAGATTTAAGCGCGCGATTTTGAATCAATAAAGGCATTCTGAGTTCAGCTCCCTCTGCCTCCATGTGTTTCTATAGTAGCGTGTTGCGCGTGACTACATTGGTGACCCTGACATTCCAGATGACATCTGGAGCTGACGACACAGTGACCAGCCATGAGTCCGAGCAACTTGCACAGCGCGGTCTCTCTGAAGCTCCAGACTTTTTGGGCCACTCGGCCCCACATTTGGTTTGAGCAGGCTGAGACCCAATTCAATATCAGAGACATTACAGCTGACGCCATGCGGTACTACTATGTGGTCAGCACGCTCGACCAGGAGACAGCAGGCCGGATCATCGACTTCCTAAGCCAGTCACCAACGGAGGACAGGTACACTTAGCTTAAGGTGTTCCTGATCCATACCTTCGGACTCTCCCGCGTATGGACACCCTGCACGACCGCACGCCATCTGAGCTCATGAGTGATATGCTGGTGCTCATGGACGGCCATAAGCTGTGCCTTTTATTTGAACAGTTGTTCCTTGAGCAAATGCCAGCGGACATTCGCCTCCTCCTCATGAGTGAGGATTTCAGCGACCCACGCAGGGTCGCGGCTAAAGCAGACATCCTTTGGCAGAGCAAGCAACGTGGAGCAGCCTCCATTGGCCTAGCCACGATCGTGTGCCCCAAAGCCCAGGCCCTGCAACCAAAGCCGTTGAGACCCATGGGGGAAAAAGACAAAAAATTCGGAACAATGGTGTTTCTATCACCAAAGATGGGGCTTAGGTGCGTGCCGCTGCTGTCCACCATGTGCTTTTCCGGGAAACGCTGGGGCCAGCCGTCGCTAATGGCTATGACAGCTGGCCACCAAGACAGCCTCCTGTACCTCTGGGACCAGCACTTCCCGGTAGACACTGGGGTCGAAGTCAGCGTATTTCTTCCCCCCCCACCCCCCCCGAACATGGACACTTAGTGTAAAGAGGGTTTCTTCTTTTTTGTTAACTAGCAGGAATACTAATTTACTGATAACGAGAATGGTATTCCTTTGTAAACCAAATGGGGATTAACGTTCTTTCTTCTGAGTCTGTAAGCTTTTGTTGACGGGCTTTTGGGCAGATCGGCGCGAGGGGGTCGAGAGAGAGGACGCAATGCTCTAAGCTGGGCGAGGATCGGACCCCAAAGGGGGGTCCAAGGCCGGGAGATTCTCCGAGGGGGGGTGGATGAAGCTAGATGTGCTTGGTTGACCACTCGGAGGGTCCTGAGCTGTTTGGAGAGTCCGAGGAGTTCGGAGGGTCCTGAGCTGCGAGTCGAGGAGTTCGGAGGGGATCGAATGGTGGCCAGAAGACTTCAGAAATTGAGCTCCAACGGCTGTGCACGAAGTGGTTTGGACTTTGATAAGTTTGCCGTCTTTTCTTTAATTTTCTCTTCATATATACTGTATCGTTATTAATTACTTAGTTATAGTAACCTTTATAAATTGTACTCATTTAATCGCATATGGTGTACTGTCTGTTTTTGGGTGAGGCGGGGACATCACACAGCATCCACACCAGCTGATTACCCAGTTTGGCGGGGCTGAAGGCTGCTCCCCCTAGACAAGAACGAGCTGAGCGAGCCTGAGGCGACCCAGGGGGTTACATTGTGGGGTGCTCGTCCGGGATTGATTTCTGTGGAAGCTGTGTGATCACCCTCTTTAAATTGTGTCTGCGGCGAAGAGCTGGTGTGCCTTTGTGGGTGTGTGATTGCTGGTTATCGCTGCGTGTGTGTTGGGTGGGGTGGCTGCTGTTGTTAGCCTCGAGGTCGTTGTTCGAGTTCCAACTAGTGCTGACGAAATGGTGGTGGGACCATGGGTTGTCCGTACTGTTTGGAGAGTGAGGAGTGACAGGTTGGGATGTTTCAGCAGTGGTGAGCTCCGCCCAGTTGTTGGAATAATGTCCAGCCCTAAAGGGGCGGAGGCGTGGGCGGAGCGGACCTCTCAGTTGTTGGGTGAGTGGCAGTGCTTGGCTGAGGGAAAGCGACAGGGACGGGTTGAAAGTTTGAGTAGACGGGCTGGTGACTTTGTTAGAACTGTCAGGCGCAATTACCTCGAAGTGACCGCTGCCAGTTCTGGGAAAGTGTGGGAAAATGCGTGTGGTTTGACTGGAAGTCAAATGCCGCAGCTGGGGGGCTTATCATATCCGTGGCAGGAGATTGGTGGGAAGTTTTTAGGGTATCCCTTTTTGCCTAGGGGGGGCAGATAAATTGCTTGTGGTGCCAAGGGGATCTGTCAAGGGGATCGGTTGTTCCGTTGATTCGAGAGGTGTCGGGAAACTTAGAGGAGGCCCAGTGGGGGAACGGCTTGGGGTCTCTGGGGGAGCACGTTCCCAGCAATGTACCAAGGAACTCCCGAAAGGAACAGACTCTATTCCTGAAGGCTTAGAGGGGCCATGCGCACAGGTGTTGTTACGGATGGATGGAAGTCAAGTTAAAGCCATCCTCGGCACCGGGGCGCCGGTTAAGTTGCTGTACAGTTTGTTTCATAACCGTTATTGGAAGCATTTTCCCTTGACGACATTGAGGACACTGGAGATTCGGGGTACCAGTGCCGGTGATTATCCAGACAACGGTTGTTGGTCAGTGAAAATGGAGTTCTTAGAGGCAAATGTGGAGGAGACTGAGGTTCATGAATCATTAATGCTGATGTGTCCGGACCCTGTTGAGACGGGCAGCGTTTCTGTTCTAGAGAGAACCAAAATCCTGCTGGTGCACTTGGGAGCCTGCCCGGAGGAGGCGGGTGAGCGCTGTTTGGAGGCATTGTCGATGCACCCAGGGTTTCGAGCTGCTTGTGCGGACGTGTGTAGCAGCATTGGGCTGATACCAAATTCAAACAAGAGCCAGTGGTGGTACGGCCTGGGGGAAGTATCTGAGGATGAGACCCTCTTCGTGGACGCTGCGAAACACCACAAGGGTGGGGAGTTGACTGCTGAAGACACCTCGGAGAGAGAGAGGTTGCGGCGACTGGCCCCTACAGCCGTGGAAGATGTAGGCAGCGTGTGTATGGATTATATTGCGTTGAAGAGGCGCACTGTCAGTGACCAGAATATGGCCCTGAGGGCCAGAGAGGCGATGGCCTGTCTGAGTGGTGTGAAGTGGTTTAAGGTGCTGGATCTGAGGAGTGGATGTTGCCAGATCCCGATGAGTGGGGCCAACAAGGAGAAGATGGCCGTTATAAATTCCCTAGGAGTCTTCGGGTCCGAAAAGATGCCACAGGGCATATCTGGAGCCCTTGCAACCTTCCTGCTGGGCAGGTGGAAGACCATAGGGGATGTGGAGGCGTTTGGAGTTTTGGTGTATGTGGATGATCTCTTGGTGTTTGGATTTGCCTCAGGAGAATATGAAGTGAGGTCGTTGCAGGAGCAGCTGAGAACTACCGAGTTAAAGTGTTTTCGGGACACGTGCCAGGGCTGGCGAAGGTCGCAGCTCGTGAGTGACTGTCTCTACGGAATCAAGTTTGAAATGAAGACGGAGAGACTGGAGAAAGCGATCTGGAACCAGTCGGAAGACTTACAAGTTGGAGAGAATGAAGAAAGTTGTCTGACTGAGGGTAATAGCAAACTGAGAACCCGGAGAGGGGAGTTTGCGGAGGTGAAGAAATTACAGACGAATCTCAGCAGAGAGAAGCGGAAGCTTGAAGGGAACCTGAAGATGACCATCGACAGTTCAAATGAAGTGCAAAACCTGAAAGTTGATCTGGAAGAAGTCATGAGGAAGAAAAAGCTGGAGAGAAGTGCAGTGAATACTGAACAGGAGGCTGAAGAGACTGCGGGAGCAGTGCAGGCCATGTGTTTCCGTTTGGAGAAGATCAAACAGCAGCTACCGATCACAGGAATGAGGAAGAATACAGATTCGAAGGATGATGTGCTGGATGTGTGGTACATGCTGCCTTTTGCTGACTTTCCCTCGATTGAGGAAGAGACCTTTGGCCCTTCTCCCATTGAGTCAGGTGTAGCGGGGAGGGTTAGCTGTGTGCAGTGTGGGGCATGAGTGAGAGGTTGAGAGAGGAGTTGGTAGTGGGCCCAAGGTATCCCTAGTTGTGTCTGAGCCTGAAGGGTTTAGGTGAGGGAGTACGGAGGCCTCAGAAGGGTTAGGGAACTCCCAGATAGTTGGCTTAAGTAGCGCCTGAGGAACAGGGCGTGAGGGTTACTGTGTGGGGAGGAGATGTCACTGTTTGTGCTTGGGTTACGGTGTGTTGGCAGGAAAGGTGGCGAGTTATTTAGTAGTCATGAGGACATGACTTTTATTTGGTGGAGGGAGAGTGTAAAGAGGGTTTCTTCTTTTTTGTTAACTAGCAGGAATGCTAATTTACTGATAACGAGAATGGTATTCCTTTGTAAACCAAATGGGAATTAATGTTCTTTCTTCTGAGTCTGTAAGCTTTTGTTGACGGGCTTTTGGGCAGATCGGCGCGAGGGGGTCGAGAGAGAGGACGCAATGCTCTAAGCTGGGCGAGGATCGGACCCCAAAGGGGGGTCCGAGGCTGGGAGATTCTCCGAGGGGGGGGGGGGATGAAGCTAGATGTGCTTGGTTGACCACTCGGAGGGTCCTGAGCTGTTTGGAGAGTCCGAGGAGTTTGGAGGGTCCTGAGCTGCAAGTCGAGGAGTTCGGAGGGGATCGAATGGTGGCCAGAAGACTTCAAAAATTGAGCTCCAACGGCTGTGCACGAAGTGGTTTGGACTTTGATAAGTTTGGCGCCTTTTCTTTAATTTTCTCTTCATATATACTGTATCGTTATTAATCACTTAGTTATAGTAACCTTTATAAATTGTACTCATTTAATCGCATATGGTGTACTGTCTGTTTTTGGGTGAGGCGGGGACATCACACAGCATCCACACCAGCTGATTACCCAGTTTGGCGGGGCTGAAGGCTGCTCCCCCTAGACAAGAACGAGCTGAGCGAGCCTGAGGCGACCCAGGGGGTTACACTTGTAATGCGGTCCCAGGCCCTGAACTCACCGCTGCAAATGGCACTAGTACTTGGGTGTACGGCCCACGAACTATCTCACTGCATTTCGGGTCCAGCCGTTTCACTTGGACTTTCACATTGGCAGCGGTTTCACAGCCAATACTAGGGGTAGATTTCCTACGAACTAACTGCCTCCTGGTCAACCTAAAAGGCTGGCGTTTGGTCCATGCCGAGATGTTCCAGACTTTCCAGCTCGGAGAAGCCAAGCTACCAGCCCTCCACCTGGATCCCGTGACCCTCTTGGGTAACAAATTCAACAGGGTGTTGGTGGAATTCCCCTCCATAGTCACCCCACAGTTCTCCACAGCCGACCCCAAGCAAGGACTGCCGCTGCACACCCGAGCTCGCAGGCTCCCACCCGACAAGCTCCACCTCGCCAATGAGGAGTTCCATAAGATGGAAGAGATGGGAATCATACACCGCTCAGACAGCCCGTGGGCATCCCCGCTGCACATAGTGCCCAAGTCCACAGGAGGATGGAGGCCCTGTGGAGACTACAGAAGGCTCAACGACGCCGCAACCGCCGACAGATACCCAGTACCCCACATCTAGGGCTTCACAGTGAACCTGCACGGAGCGACCATCTTCTCGAAAGTTGACCTGGTCAGGGGATACCAACAAATCACAGTGCACCCCGATGACATACCCAAGACAGCCCTCTTCACCCCGTTCAACTTGTTTGAATTCCTGAGGATGCCTTTCAGTCTCAAGAATGCAGCACAAACTTTCCAAAGGCCCATGGACTCAGTGGGATGCGGCCTGGATTTCATTTTCATTTACTTGGATGATATCCTGGTGGCCAGCAGTTCGCAGCAAGAGCATGTGGCACATTTGTGCCAACTCTGTCAATGTCTGAGCGACCACGGACTGGCAATCAATTTGCTGAAGTGCCAGTTCGGGCTGACAGAGATTGACTCTTGGGCCACGGAGTCAGCCAACATGGCGCATTTCCCCTACCAGACAAGGTCCAGGCCATCCGTCAGTTCTCCAAGCCCAGCACGGTCAAGGGCCTGCAGGAGTTTGTAGGGATAGTCAACTTTTATCATCGGTTCATGTAGGCGGCGGCACGCAACATGAGACCGTTGTTCAGCCTGATGGCCGGCAAGGCCAAAGAAGTAGCATGGGACGTGGAGTCCACGGAGGCGTTCGAGCAGGCTAAGGAGGCGCTGGTGAAAGCGGCCCTCCTAGTGCACCTGAGAGTTGATGTACCCACGGCACTCACAGTTGACGCTTCCGACACGGCAATTGGCGGAGTCCTGGAGCAGCTCGGTGAGGACCAGTGGCAACTAGAGGTGAAGTACAGCGCTTTCGACAGTGAGTTGCTAGCGCTCTACCTGGCTGTCCGGCATTTCCGGTACTTCCTCGAGGGAAAGGAGTTGTGTATACGAACCATAAGCTCCTCACCTTTGCATTGGTCAAGATATTGGACCCGTGGTCGGCTCGGCAGCAGAGGCACCTGTCCTTTATTTCAGAATTCACCACGGACGTTTGCCACATCGCAGGGAAGAACAACGTCGTCGCCGACACACCATCTCGCCCCTGCCTCCACCCAGTAGGCATATCGTCCTCAGGAATAGACTACGCAGCACTGGCGGAAGCACAATGGTCGGACACTGACACACCGTCTCGCCCCTGCCTCCACCCAGTAGGCATATCGTCCTCAGGAATAGACTACGCAGCACTGGCGGAAGCACAACGGTCGGACACCGAGATCCCGGCTTACCGCACCGCCGTTTCGGAGCTCTGCTTGGAGGACGTCTCCATCGGCCCGGCGCAGATCGACTCCTGTGCGACGTGTCTACCGGCAAACCCCGACCTGTGGTACCGGCAGCAGCATGGAGGCGCCGGGTGTTCGACACGCTGCACAACCTGGCCCACCCGTCCATCTGGGCGTCCATCAAACAGGTAGCGGGCAGATTCCTCTGGCACGGTTTGCGCAAACAGGTTGGACACTGGGCCAGGACCTGCGTACACTGCCAGATCGCCGAAGTCCAGCGGCATGTGAAGGCTCCCTTCCAGCAGTTCCAGCCGACGCAAAGGAGGTTCCAACACATGCACATGGACATCGTCGGCCCCCTGCCGGTCTCCCAGGGTGCCAGGTGTATCTTTACCATGGTAGACAGGTTCACCAGATGGCCAGAAGCCATATCGCTGGCAGACACGTCCACTGAGTCCTGTGCCAGGACGCTCGTTGCAAACTGGATCGCCAGGTTCGGCCTCCCAATGGATATCACCTCTGACAGAGGGGAGCAGTTCACGTCTGGTTTGTGGACAGCACTAGCGCAGCTCCTGGGCACCCAGCTGCATCACCCCACAGTGTACCATCCCCAGTCCCACAGTTTGGTAAAGAGATTCCACCGGTATCTCAAGTCAGCCCTGATGGCATGCCTCAGTGGCCCCAACTGGACAGATGAGCTTCCCTGGGTCCTACTGGGCATCCGCACAGCCCCCAAGGAGGACCTGGGCACCTCCTCGACGGAAGTGGTCTACGGCGCCCCCCTGACGGTCCCGGGCGAGTTCGAACCAGAGGCCCGAGGTTCGGAAGAAACTCCAGCAGCGGTGCTAAGGAGGCTGCTGGACAAGGTAGGGACTCTGGCACTGGTCCCGACCTCCAGGCATGGTCCCACACCATCCTTCACCGCTGAAGACCTCCGAGACTGTGAGTATGTTTTTATTCTCAGGGGCATGCACAGGTCACCTCTACAGCGGCCGTACTAGGGACCGTTCGGGGTGATCCAGCACAACAGGTCCACATGTGTTGTGGAGGTGGGTGGCCGGGGACCTGCACTGCGTCGGTAAGGCCGGCCACCCAGACCGGGGGCCCCACTCCCCCGATGAACGTTTCTGGGGGGGAGGTGGTGTGGTGGTCCGCACACATGGGGCTCGAACCGCCATCGGGAGCTGTTGGCAGACATGCGATAGCGCTTTTGGAACTACTTGCTCGGGGCAGAGCTTCGGGGACAGTCTGATGTCACGTCCGCCCCGCAGGTCGCAGGGGCCCATGGGAGGGGAGATTTAAGTGCGCGATTTTGAATCAGTAAAGGCATTCTGAGTTCAGCTCCCTCTGCCTCCATGTGTTTCTTTAGTAGCGCGTTGTGTGCGACTACAGTATGATGTTACCTTTGACATGTGCACAGGTAAGATACGATGTTACCTTTGTCACATGTAGTGTTATGGTACAATGTTACCTTTGTCACATGTACAGGTATAGTATGACATTACCTTTGTTTTGTGCACAGGTACGATAAGATGTTACCTTTGTCGTGTGCACAGGTACAAATTGATGATATCTTTGTCATGTGCACATGTACAGTACAATGTTTCCTTTGCCACGTGCACAGATATGGTACGATGTTACCTTTGTCACGTGTACAGGTACAATACAATGTTACCTTTGTCGCAAGCACAGATGTGGTATGATGTTACCTTACATAGGTACAATGAGAAACTTGCTTGCAGGAAAATCAAACATAGAACATAAAACATTATAGCACAGACAATTATTTATAAAACATAAAACATTATTTATAAAACATAAAACATTATAGCACAGACAATTATTTATGGTCCACTATTTTGTGACACCTTTTAACCTACTGTAAGATAAATCTAACCCTTTCTTCCTACATAGCCCTCCACTTTTCTACCATCCATGTGCCTATCTAAGAGTTCCTTAAATGTCCCTTTTGTTTCTGCCTTTACCATCAACCCTGCCAAGGCAATCAATGCATCCACCACTCTGCGTAAAGAATGTACTCCTGACATCCCCTCTACATTTTCCTTATAGTTTTGCTCCTTATACTGTATTCTCCATTTCTGCCTGGGAAAAAGTCTCTAGCTATCCTCTTGATGTATGCCTCTTTTCATCATGTACACTTCTGTAAAATCACCTCTCATCCTCCTTCACTCCAAGAGAAAGCCCTTAGCTCACTCAACCTATCCTCATAAGACATGTTCTCCAATCTAGCCAGAATTCTGCTCAATCTCCCCTGCACCCTCTCTAAAGCTTCTATGTCCTTCCTGTAATGAGGTGACCAGAACCGAACACAATATTCTAAATATGGTTTAATCCTGGTTTTATAGCACTGTAACATTACCTTGCAGCTCTTAATTCCCTGACTGATGAAGGCCCATACTCCATGTGCCTTCTTAGCCACTTTATCAACTTGCGTGGAAATTTTGACAAAGTCACAAAAACATAACAGACAACACAGAGAATACATAATTTATACCTAATCTTATACCATACAGTGGTAAAAAGAAGACTATGTAAGATCTTTGTGCAAAAAAAGAACTAAGCAATAATCAGGGACAAGTCCATGGTAGTGCAAGGGGCATGTACAGAGTAGCATTGCAGTCTTTACATTGCCAGCATAAAATAGGGGTTCAATTTTTGCTGCATAGAGTTTGTACGTTCTCCCTACAGCTTCTGGTTTCCTCCTGGTGCTCCAGGTTTTTTCCATGTTCCAAAGATGTACAGATTAGGCTTACTGAGTTGTGGGCATGCAAAGTTAGTGTCAGAAGTGTGGTGAAATTTGTGGGCTGCCCAGCACAATTTTCACAGATTTGATTTGCTGCAGACAATGCATTTCTCTGTATATATGTTTTGATGTAGATGTGACAAATAAATAATAGTTTGGCACAGACTAGATGGACCAAAGGGCCTGTTTCTGTTCTGTAGTGTTCTATGACTAAAAACCTGAGAGTGTTGAAGCTGAATGGAGAGTTTTCCATCACACTCCTGACTAGACCCTTGGAGAGAGTGGAGAGGATTTGGGGTGTTACTCACCAGAGAATGCCTAGCCTCTGAGCTGTTCTTGTAGCCACATTGTGGCCACGTGCCTACTCCAGTTAATGATCAATGGTAACCTCCCAGAACATTGATTCAGCTAATATAATGCTATTGAATGTCAGGGTGTGTGGAGGGAGATACAACAGCTTTCCCCTAAGGCTGTGCGGCAAAACACTTTTAAATGGTTGAGGGTCATGAACTTCAGATTGGAAGTTGTGTTGAAACTTTAGTTGTGAACCTAACCTTCAACCTCTGTTAGTTCTTCGACTGAACCAACCATCTGAGTCAGGATGGCATCAGATAAGATGCGGTCACTGTCACAGAGGGCTGTTTGCTTTGGTGGTGACCTCTGAGGCGACAGGTCAACAGCCTAATGGTGACCTCCACTGGAGTGACTAGGTCAGGTTCTGTGATATCATCCACAAGACCAATAGAAGGCAAAGGACCAGTGATACAGCAGTCTGACAAACTGATCATTTGTTTCTGAGGATAATATCTAGAGGGTTATTAAGATTTGCTTGATGAGTCCTCCAGCCAATTGGAGGCTGTGTCAAGAAGATTCTGACACAGTTTGCTTCTGAAATCCATGTCTATGCATTGTGTCCAAGCTTATGTGACCGTGTTGACATGGATACACATGTTCAGGTGGTCTGAATACTCGTACTTGCATGTATCTGCATACACTCAGTGGACACATTGCTCATTACCTCCTGCACATAACAAAGTGGCCACTGAGTGTATGTCCATGGTCTTCTGCTGCTGTAGTCCATCCACTTCAAGTTTCAAAGTGCTGTGCATTCAGAGATGCTCTTCTATACACCACTGTCGTAACATGTGTTTACTTGAGTTACTGCCCCCTTCCTGTCGGCTTGAACCAGTCTGGCCATTCTCCTTTCACCTCGCTCATGAACTGCTGCTCATTGCATGCTTTTTTTTCTCGTTTCTTACACCATTCTTTGTAAACTCTAGAGACTGTTGTACATGAGGATCCCAGGAGATCAGCAGTTTCTGAGAAATTGAAATCACCCCGTCTGGCACCAACAATCATTCCACACTCAAAGTCACTTAGATCACATTTTTTCCCCATTCTGATATTTGCTCTGAACAATGACTAAAATCTGGAATCCATACTATGCCTGCTTTTATGCATTGAATGGTGCTACATGATTGGCTGATGAGATATTCGCGTTAACAAGCAAGTGTAAAGGTGTAGCTAAAGAAGTGGCCACTGAGTGTATGTTTACTTGTTTATACAATATGTGTCAACTGATATGCAGGTATGTTCTGTTTATGTGAGATGTGTTGAGTGTGGGAATCTGCATGGGTGTATGTAGGTATAAGGTGAATCTGTGCAGGGGTTTGTGCACATGTGTGTGCAACAAGTTTCGCAATATATCAATAAGAGTGAAAGAGTACAGAGAAAATTTACAAGGATGTTGCCAGGACTTGAGTTACAGGGATAGGCTGAATAGACTTTATTCCCTCAGGTGTAGGAGAATGAGGGAAGATTTGTTAGAAATATACAAAACTATGAAGAGTATAGATAGGGTAAAGGCAAGCAGGTGTTTTGCACTGAGGTTGAGTGAGACAATACAATTCATGGGTCATGGGTTAAGGGCAAAAGGTAGAAGTTTAACAGGTACCTGAAGGTAATGTCTTTACTTAGAAATTGGTGAAAGCTTGGAACAAGCTGCCAGTAGAAGTGGTGGATGAAGGATTGACTTCAATATTTAAGAGAAATTTGGATAAGTACAAACGTTTGTATATCGTGCCTTACGAGCCTGATTGAATTTTTTGAGGATGTGACTAAACACATTGATGAAGGTAGAGCAGTGGATGTACTGTATATGGATTTCAGCAAGGCATTTGATAAGGTACCCCATGCAAGGCTTATTGAGAAAGTAACGAGGCATGGGATCCAAGGAGACGTTGCTTTGTGGATCTGGCTTGCCCACAGAAGGCAAAGAGTGGTTGTAGATGGGTAATATTCTGCATGGAGGTCGGTCACCAGTGGGGTGCCTCAGGGATCTGTTCTGGGACCACCTACTCTTGGTGATTTTCATAAATGACCTGGATGAGGCAGAGGAGGGATGTGTTAGTAAGTTTGCTGATGACACTAAGGTTGGAGGTGTTGTGGATAGTGTGGAGGGCTGTCAGAGCTTACAGTGGGACATTGATAGGATGCAAAACTGGGCTGAGAAGTGGCAGTTGGATTTCAACCCAGATAAGTGTGAAGTGGTTCATTTTGGTAGGTCAAATATGATAGCAGAATATAGTATTAATGGTGAGACTCTTGGCAGTGTGGAGGATCAGTGGGATCTTGGGGTCCGAGTCCATAGAATGCTGCGCAGGTTGACTCTGTGGTTAAGAAGGTGTATGGTGTATTGGCCTTCATCAATCATGGAGCCGTGAGGTAATGTTGCAGCTATATAGGACCCTGGTCAGACCCCACTTGGAGTATTGTGCTCAGTTCTGGTCACCTCACTACAAGAAGGATGTGGAAGCCATAGAAAGGGTGCAGAGGAAATTTACAAGGATGTTGCCTGGATTGGGGAGCATGCCTTATGAGAATAGGTTGAGTGAACTCAGCCTTTTCTCCTTGGAGCGAAGGAGGATGAGAGGTGACCTGATAGAAGTGTTCAAGAAGATGAGAGGCTTTGATTGTGTGGATCATCAGAGGCTTTTCCCAGAGCTGAAATGGTTACCACAAGAGGACACAGGTTTAAAGTGTTGGGGAGTAGGTACAGAGGAGATGCCAGGGGTAAGTTTTTTACTCAGAGAGTGGTGAGTGCGTGGAATGGGCTGCTGGTGGAGGCGGATACAATAGGGTCTTTTAAGAGGCTTTTAGATGGAGCTTAGTGAAATAGAGGGCTATAAGTAAGCCTAGTAAGTTCTAAGGTAGGGACATGTTTGACACAATTTTGTGGGCCAACTTTATTGTGCTGTAGGTTTTCTATGTTTCTATATGGATGATTATGGGGGGTGGAGGGTATGGTCCAGGTACAAGTCTATGGGACTGGGCAGAATCATCGTTTGGCATAGACTAGATGGGCCAAAGGGTCTGTTTCCGTGCTGTACTGCTCTATGACTTTATGTGTTACTTTTGAACACTGTGACTATTTTAACCCCAGCATCACCAATGCTCGCCACCTGGAAATTTGAGTTGCTGCTCACTATCCTGCTCTCCCCTGGCTTCTGATACTAAGCCAGTCTGTTGACCAGACTAATAATGTTTTCAGTACCATGTATTCCAACTTAAACCAACACTCCACCAATAATTAAACACCATTGCATTAGTCACTTCCTTTAATGTATTCATTTGAGATTGTTGGATCTGAGCTGACCTTTACAAATCCATGCCTTCACTGATTTCAATTGCTCTGTCCATAATTATAGCATCTAGTAATTTCCAAAGAATAGTTGCTAAACTAATTAAGCTACAATGTTTTGGATTCCTCGTCCACCTTTCTTAGATCGTGACATGGGAAGGTTTCTAACCCAGGAGAAATTTTCCCAAATGTAGAGACATCTGGAAGAATGGTGGTAGTGGAGGGGGTGGGGGGGGGGGGGGTTGTCATCTTCTCGGCCTCATCCCGATATCCCTGACATGGAAACAATCCGCTGTGGGATTTGCTGCCATTATTTTTTGAATTACTGTTATTTTGCTAACATTAATTTTGGGTGCACTCCTGATCCTGATGGTCTTCGGTCCCAGCTCCCAACTTTTTCCTCACATAATTGCAGCTTTTTTTCTAACTGATTTTGATCATCTTTATGAACTTTTCTCTCCCACTGTTCAGGTTGTAGGAGCAACACCTCATATTACATCTAGGTAACTTCCACCTTATGGTTTGTAAATTGATTTCTCTAACTTCTGCTCATTTCTTCCATTCCCCATTCTGTCTATTTTCATTTCCCATTGGCTGCTCTCTCACCTGTATATCACCTCCCTATTGTGCCCTCCTCCTTCCCTTAATTCCATAGTCTACTATCCTCTCCTATCTTATTACCTCTTCTGCGGCCCTTTACCTCTTCCACCTATCACTCCCCAGCTTCTTACTTCATCCCCTCCCCCACTTACACAGCTGGTTTCTCATTGTGGTTTGCCAGCTTGAACTCCTTCTGCTCCCCCCACCTTTCTTTCTCCTTCCTTTCCAGCCCTGATGAAGGGACTGTCAACTGTTTATTCCTCTCCTTAGATGCTGCTTGAAATGATGAGTTCCTCCAGCATTTTGTGTGTGTTATTCTTGTTTTTGTTCCTGGTTCTCAGAGCTGGTCGGTCTCAGTTTTTCACCTTTTGTTTATTTTCCTTTTGGACTTAACAACGATCTGTTTGGTTATCTCCTTGCCTCTTTTTTGAGTGTCCAATCACTGTGAGCAAATATGTCATGGAATGTCCCTGTTTCATTGCTCTGAATGCTGACTCACTCCTCCTTTCTGCTGGAGAGTTTCCGATCCAGAGACTGTAAGGATTAAGGATCAACTTTATTTGTCAAATGCATTTACATGTATCAAAGTTTGCTGTGGTGTGTTGGTCAGGGCACGACATGCAACAAAAGCAACAACATCCAACATGATAAGGAATAAAGAATTAAATAAAAATATAGATAGAAGTTAAAGTACAGATTTGGAATAAAATTTGCATAACTACATAAATGGTTTAAAGAGATTGCACTGCAGTACATTGAAAGGTGGGGGTAATAGGTAGAGGTGGGTGCGGGCTGAATAGAAGGGTTGATCAGATTAACTGCCTGGGGGAAGAATTCTAAAGTGGGGATATCCATAGCAGATATATTTCATTGGGAAATGTCCGTCACAGAATTCTACATTTCTCTAATGGATCTTACTCTATTTCTGGTTCACTGTGGTTTGAGCAATGTGCTCTGGTCTTAGATAGTGCACAGGGTGGGGTGGTATTTTACACTGGCATTGGTAATTGGAATATTATTTTCATGGAGATACAGTGAAAAGCTTTGTTTTGCATGCCATCCAGACAGGTCATTTTCAACAGAGCCTTCCAAACATAAGAGCAATACACAAAATACTGGAGGAACTCAACAGTTCAGGGAGGTGGCTTGTACGTAAAATTAGAGGGTAAGCATTTAAGATGAGAGGGGAAGGTTGAAAGGAGCTGAGTGTGACAGATTTTTTACACAGTGAGTGATGGGTGCCTGGAATGCCCTGACAGGAGTGGTTGTGGAGGCACATACAGTATGATAGAGGTGTTTAAATAAGCACATGAATATGACTAAATGCCTGTATCATATCTGCTTCCACAACCATTGTTGTGGAGGGAGCTGATTCATGCACAAGCAAATTAGATTAATAGGCTAATTAAGCATACCTCCCTCTGCAACTGGATTATTGACCTTCCTGGGAGACCACAGTCAGTGTATATCAGAAATACCATCTCCTCCTCACTGACAATCATTACTGGCGCACCTCACTGCTCTACTTTCCCTATGCCCGTGGCTGTGTGGCTAGGCACAGCTCAAACACCAACTACAAATTTGCCGACGACACAACTATTGTTGGCAGAATTTCAGATGGTGTCAAGGAGGGGTACAGGAGTGAGGTAGACCAGCTGGTTGAGTGGTGTCACAACAACAAACTTGGACTCAACTTCAGTAAGACCAAGGAATTGATTGTGGACTTCAAGAAGGAGAAGGCTTCCACAACACTACCTGTCCCTTCACCTATCTTTGTATCATCTGCAAACTTGACAACAAAGCCATCAATTCCATCATCCAATTCATTGACATTGACAAGAGGAGGTCCCAACACCAACTAGTCATACCGAAAATACCCCTTTATCCCCACTCTCTGCCCCCTGCCAGTCAACCAATCTTCATGTGCCTCCGTACCCCAAAACCTCATCCTTAATAATGGAGTCCATCATCTTCCCACCTATTGAAGTCAGGCTAACTGGCCTATAATTTTCTGTCTTTTCTATCCCTCCCTTCTAAGAAGTGGAGTAATATCACCTACCTCTGATGCCCCTTCTCCTTCGCTTTCTCCCATGGTCCACTCACCTCTCCTATTAGATACCTTTTTAAACATTTCCCCTCCCTGCATCACCCTCCTTCACCAGGTCTCACCTGTCAGCTTGTACTCCTTACCCCTCCCCCCCCCCCACCCCACCTTCTTATTCTGGAGTCTTTTCCCTTCCTTTCCAGTCCTGATAAAGGGTCTCAACCTGACACACTGAGGGTTTATTCATCTGTCATGGATGGACATATCAGAATGGGAATGGGAAGTGGAATTAAAATGT
Source organism: Hypanus sabinus (assembly GCF_030144855.1). Classification (NCBI taxonomy): domain Eukaryota; kingdom Metazoa; phylum Chordata; class Chondrichthyes; order Myliobatiformes; family Dasyatidae; genus Hypanus; species Hypanus sabinus. The sequence continues at coordinate 11,096,360 of NC_082722.1, read as the reverse complement.
GAGATTCCGCTTTTTCGGGCAGACAGAGCGTAGGTACTCAACAAATGAACAAGGGAGTTGAGTAGGGTGTGACCCCTGTGGAAAGCAGAAAGTGGTGGGGGGAGTGAAAGATGCCAAGTCGAGAGGCTTGAAAGCAAATCTGGAAACTGTGTAGTAAAATCTGGTGGTGAAGACAATAATTCTTCGAAACTTTTGCCATCTCCAGTGAGATCCCACCACCAAGCACATCTTTCCCTTCCTTCCCCCCCCCACCCCACTTTCTGCTTTCTGCAGTGATCCTTTCTGCAAGCGACTCCCTTGTCCATTCGTCCCTCCCCATTAATCTTCCTCCTGGCACTTATCCTTGCAAGCAGATAAGCCACACCTGCCTATACATCTTCCCTCACTACCACCCAGGACCTTCAACAGTCCTCCCAGGTGAGGTGACACTTTACCTGTGAGTCTGTTTGTTGGGGTCATATACTGTGTTTGGTGCTCCCAGAGCAGCCTCCTGTATATCGGTGAGACTGACGTAGATTAGGAGACCGGGAAGCACCTACCTTCTGTCCACCTGAAAAAGCGGGATCTCCTGGTGGCCATCCATTTTAATTCCTGATTCCCATTCCTATATGTCTATCCAGGCCTCCTCCACTGTCGTGATGAGGCCACACTCCGGCTAGAGGAACAACACTTTATTTTCTGTTTGGGTAGTCTCCAACCTGATGGCATGATCATCGGTTTCTCAAACTTCCGATAATGCCCCCCAACCCCGCTTCACCATTTCCCAGCCCCTTTTCCCTCTCTCACCTTGTCTCCTTCCCTGCCCATTGCCTCCTTTTGGTGCTCCTCTCCCCTTTTCTGTCTTCCAAGGCTTTCTGTCTCTTTCACCAATCAACTTCCCGGCTCTTTTCTTCATCCCATCCCCCTCCAGGTTTTACCTATCACCTTGTGTTTCTCTCTTAGGCTAATAAATCCCCGGGTCCAGATGGTCTGCATGAAGGCTAATAAATTCCCGGGTCCAGATGGTCTGCATCCGAGGGTTCTAAAAGAGGTGGCTCAGGAAATTGCGGATGCATTGGTAATCATTTTCCAATGTTCCTTAGATTCAGGATCAGTTCCTGAAGATTGGAGAGTGGCTAATGTTGTCCCACTTTTCAAGAAGAGAGGGAAGGAGAAAAACGGAGAACTATCGCCCTGTTAGCCTAACGTCAGTCGTGGGGAAGATGCTCCATTATTAAGGACGAAATAGTGGCACATCTAGATGGCAGAAATAGGATTAGGCTGAGCCAGCATGGATTTACCAAGGGCAAATCATGCTTGACTAATCTGTTGGAGTTTTTTGAGGGTGTAACAAGGATGTTAGACGAGGGTAAGCCAGTAGATGTTGTGTACCTAGATTTTCAGAAGGCATTCGATAAGGTGCCACATAGGAGATTGGTGAGTAAAATCAGAGCTCATGGCATTGGGGGCAGGGTTTCAACATGGATAGAAAACTGGTTGGCAGATAGAAAGCAAAGGGTAGCAGTGAATGGGTGTTTCTCGGACTGGCTGGAGGTGACTAGTGGGATACCACAGGGCTCTGTATTGGGACCACAGCTCTTTACAATTTATGTCAACGATTTAGATGAGGGCATTGAAAACTATATCAGCAAGTTTGCTGACGATACTAAACTGGGTGGCAGTGTGACATGCGAAGAGGACGTTAGGAGAATACAGGGAGACTTGGATAGGCTGAGTGAGTGGGCAGATACTTGGCAGATGTCATTCAATGTGAATAAATGTGAAGTTATCCACTTTGGAAGCTGGAATAAGAGGGCAGAGTATTGTCTGAACGGTGTCGAGTTAGGTAAGGGAGAAATGCAAAGAGACCTAGGAGTCCTAGTTCACCAGTCAATGAAGGTGAACGAGCAAGTGCAACAGGCAGTGAAGAGGGCAAATGGAATGTTGGCCATTGTTACAAGGGGAATTGAATACAAGAGCAAGGATGTTCTTTTGCATTTGTACAGGGCCCTGGTGAGACCACACCTGGAATATTGTGTACAGTTTTGGTCTCCAGGTTTAAGGAAGGACATTCTGGCAATTGAGGAAGTGCAGCGTAGATTCACTAGGTTGATTCCTGGGATGGCAGGGCTGTCTTACGCAGAGAGATTGGAGAGATTGGGCTTGTACACGCTGGAATTGAGGAGATTGAGAGGGGATCTGATTGAAACGTTTAAGATAATTAAAGGATTTGATAGGATTGAGGCAGGAAATATGTTCCAGATGTTGGGAGAGTCCAGTACCAGAGGGCATGGATTGAGAATAAGAGGTCAGTTATTTAAAACAGAGTTGAGGAAGAGCTTCTTCTCCCAGAGAGTTGTGGAGGTGTGGAATGCACTGCCTCGGAAGACGGTGGAGGCCAATTCTCTGGATGCTTTCAAGAAGGAGCTGGATAGATATCTGATGGATAGGGGAATCAAGGGATATGGGGACAAGGCAGGGACTGGGTATTGATAGTGAATGATCAGCCATGATCTCAGAATGGCGGTGCAGACTCGAGGGGCCGAATGGTCTACTTCTGCACCTATTGTCTATTGTCTTCCTTCCTCCACCTTTTAAATCTACTCTTCACCCTTGTATCTCCAGTCCTGCTGAAGGGTTTTGACCCGAAACATTGACTGTACTCTTTTCGTAGGCTGATTTCTTCTCTCTGTTCTTCCCTCTTTAAGTGTGGATTTTAAAAATGTATTTCTAGTGTCCATTCCTTCCACTGCCCATCCTGCAGTTTTGATGAAGAGATTCAGTTCTGAAACTATTAACATTAACTATTTCTCTTTCCACAGACAGTGCTGAGATTTTCTTGAATTTCTGTCTCTATTTCTGAGTTCCATCATCTGCAGTTCATTTTTCAATTTTCAAGCTGCCTTTTCCAGCTTCCCATGAAAGCAATCTCAACGATCAGAGGAAAGGCTGTGAGAGAGACCAGAGAAACCACACATTTAACTTGGGCCTGAACCAACCCAGCCTGCACTGACAGCATCGGATCACTGTTAAAGTCAACATTTCACAATGTGTAATGTGGTTGGGAGTCATTAGAAATAAATTATTCCAGACAGACAGTGAAGAGTTGTACTTGCCCAGAGTCTAGTATTCCTAATTGTGAGCTAGCAGACTGCCAGGGATCTACTTGATACCAAGAGCGTGCATACGGACTGGGCTGTGGGCTATTGACCTCATCCGAAGTATTGCAAGCAGCTGAGGTTATTTTGAAGGTAATTCACTGACATCACCGGCAACTTGTCTCACAGGGCTGATGTGCTGGTAGAATCCAGCACTAGGCAGGGATTTGGGAGCACTGGATGAACTGAGAATGAGAATTTGGCAGCCGAAAATGAAACAGCAGAGGAGGTTACCAGGACACTTTCTACTGCAATGTATTGTTCTAATTGTGTTCCTTTGTTGTGTAATTTATGCTCAATTTACTTTTTCTTGCGAATGCTGTGTTATTGATGCTATGCTCAATTATAAGTTAGAATTTAACATCTGATTGAACAAATATACAACCAAATGAAACAACATTCCTCCGAACCACAGTGCACCAACAACGCACATATCACACAGAGCACAACTAAAATATTACCATAAATAAGTTAATGTTATAATTCAAAATTCATGTGAAGTCTTCAGCACAGGTAAACTATAAACAGTAAACAGCTCACTGTCATAATGATTAGCCCTCAATGGTGGTAGGATGTTCATTAATCTCACAGAATCGGGTGTAATAGCACCAGCATATGTTGTGAAGAGTGTTAACTATGAGGCAGCAGTACAACATAATACATGATGAATGTAGAAAAAACTGAATTACAGTAAGTATATATACTGTATGTATGTTAAATAGTTATGTTAAAATAAGTAGTGCAAAAACAGAAATAAAATGAAGTATTGAGGTAGTATTCATGGGTTCAATGTTCATTGAGACATTGGATGACTAAGAGGAAGAAGCTGTTCCTGAATTGCTGAGTGTGTGCCTTCGGGCTCCTGTACCTCCTTCCTGATGGTAACAGTGAGAAAAGGGCACAAGGGAAGCCTGAGGGAAGCTGTTACCCAGTCTGACAGTCTTAATCCTGATGCTTCTATACCTCCTTCCTGACGGCAATGGGTCAAAAAGGTGACAGAAACATAGATAACCTACAGCACAATACAGGCCCTTCGGCTCACAAAACTGTGCCGAACCTGTCCTTACCTTAGAAATTACCTAGGTTACCTATAGCCCTCTATTTTTCTGAGCACCATGTACCTGTCCAGGAGTCGCTTAAAAGACCCTACCTTATCCACCTCCACCACCTTCGCCGGCAGCCCATTCCACACACTCACCACTTCCTGTGTAAAAAACTTACCCCTGACATCTCCTCTGTACCTACTCCCTGGCACCTTAAACCTGTGCCCTCTCGTGCTAGCCAATCTGATGATGCTCCGGGCTCCTGGTAAATGTCACAAATGGGGGGAGGGATTGATCATCTCAGTGGTTTTACTGTAGTGCTGCTCCAAAAACTTATGGATGTGATAAAAATTCAACTTGACTTTTGGAACCTGAGTAGGTAAATTGCTTATTATTGGCACATATACAGAGGTGCTGTGAAAAGCATTGCTTCTTTACAATGTTAGGTATGGTAATGCAAGGAAAACAATCACAGAATGGAGAATAAACTACTACAGTTACAGAGAAAGTGCAGTACTATAGTTACAGATAATAAGATGCAAGGCCTAATGAGGTACCGGTACATAGTAAGGTCAAAAGTTTATCTTATTGTATTGGGGGCTCTTCAATAGTCTTACAGCAGTAGGATAGAAGTTGTGCTTGAGTCCAGAAGAGCATGCTTTCAGTTTTTTTGTCTCTTCTGCCCATGACTGTGCTGCCTTCAGATTTCTGAATGGTCCATGAACCCATGAACACTGATACACTACATAGATTCAAAGTAAACTTGTTATCAAAGTATGTTTGCAGTGGACAACCCTGAGAATTGCAGACAGCCACGAAACAGAGAAACACCATGGAACCCATTCAAAGAAAACACCAGACACCCAATGCGTGAAAAAGAACCGTCGTGCAAACAGCAAAAAATGAGTGAATAACACAATGTGAACAGCATGAGTGAATGTTAAGCATCAAGCCATCTTGCTGGAAGACTGGAGAACATCCAAATTGTTTTTCCACTGTCTGGTATGGAAGGCCAATTGCACAGGATTGGAAAAAGCTACAGAGGGTTAAACTCAGCCAGCTCTATCATGGGCACTAGCCACTCTAGTGTCAAGGCGATGCTTCAAAAAGGCAGTATCATTAAGGACCCCCATCACCCAGGACATGGCTTTTTCTCATTGCTACCAACTTTTCACTACAGTCAGTCATGCAACTCAGGAATACTGTTACACTCAGGTGTAGAAGGATTCTTCATCGCTGTTTCTGTAATGATTTTGTTTTACCAGTCAGAGTTGTTGTTAGCCCTGAGCTGAACTCCTGAGCTTAGAGGACCACTCTTAGTCTGACCTCTACCCTTTGACCTGTTTGGCATGGGTGAGCCTAACTAGCCAAAACCTAAAGCCCTGACTCCAGCCAACATAGCTCTCTGTGTCATTGAGGCACACAAGCCTTCAAACCCAATGACAAGGTTGTGGGCCTTTTGGAGGTGTCATTAACTTTACACCAGCGTTTATGTTAATTGTCCATTTTCCTCCATTGATCCTGTTTGCTCCACCTAGTCCCTCCAGCATTTTGTGTGTAGCTCCAGACTCCATTATCTGCAGTCTCTTGTGACTCCTGTTTGCAAGACATCATGCTGCTGTTCGCAGTCTGCACTGCTTTCTGACTCTCATTAACCCTGGGATCTTCTGGTTCATGTACAATGCCTCAATGGAAGATTCTTTGGACAGGTCCCAGTCTCAGACTGTCTGGGTGTGGTTCCTGCACACTGACCTCAGATTTTCTGATTGAATTTCCTTCTTTGAAGAGTCTACACACTGACTGCAGTATGTTTATAATACAACTTCAGTATTATGTGTTCACTCCTCGAGAGACAACATGGTTTATTAAACATGTACTCTGTGGTGAGACAGAGTGGAATGCTGTGTCACAGTAAGTCTGGAGTGGAGCTGCCCACTTGTGGAGCTTGGCTGGCAACTGAAGCCAGTCTAGTGGAAGTTGAGCTCACCTCTGCTGAGTGTGGACTCAGCCAAATACATCATTGGCACATAGGGTACCTCCCTAACATCAGTAGTATCTACAGGACAAGATCCATCATCAAATTTCCCCACCATTCAGGCTATGCCACCTTTGTGCAGCCCTTCATTGAGCAAGAGAGACAGAAGCATGAAGTCCCACACCACCAGGTTCAAGTGCAGTTAATTTCCTTCAACCATTCGGTTCCTGAACCAAACTAATTACTACAGTTTAGCAATACATTTTTATCTCTTTACACTAACACGAACTTTCCTTTTTGTTCTAATTATGTTCTTTCCTGTAAATAATGTATAATTTAGGCTTTTCTTGTGAATGCCGCTTTTCCGAGTTAAAAAGTGAATGGGGCTTGTTGGGACTTTTCATCTGGCTTGAGGTAGTTCGGTTTATCATGCAGTTGTCAAGGGCCAACAAAAAGAAGTCAGTCTTGAGTGGAGTGGTCACTGTGGGAGTGGCCATAGTGTGAATGGTGATAGAGTGATTTTTAGGTTTAGCACATTTAGCAAATAACTTTAGCCACCAATCTTCAAATTGTAGATTTAATTTAAAATGCAGTTCTGAAAAATAGGTTCCTAAAAGCCTTCAATCACATACCAAACAGACCAGGAAATAGGCACATATCTGATTGACTACATATGCATGAATCCAATCAACTTCCCATTGCATGGATAGACGGTAATTAACACTTATTTTGGGTGTGATGTTGGGAAGATCAAGTTATTTTAAACTCTTACATGTGTAGTTTAGGAGGATATTATAAATATGGATTTGTTTGAACTGTCCTGAATTTTCTTTGATCTTTAGCACATAAAATGTGTATAGTGCTGTGCATAGAAATACCTTTCGTTACCTGCTATACCTTGTTCTGTTGAACAAAGAGTCTGCTTCATACATACCAGTAGTTTTCTCTGGTGCCTTGGCTCAAGAGACTTTGGTGAAAAGAGGTGGAGGCTAAGTTGAGGTCTCTGTCAGGTTTCTCTTCCTTGTCTATTAGAGTCTAGCTAGAGTAGTGAGAATGGATCCCAGATCAATGTTGATGTGCAAAATCTGGGAAAACTCCAGTATTCCTGATTGCTACATCTGTGAGAAGTGTATCTGAGTACAGCTCCAAAGAGAGCATATTTATGAACTGGAGCGGAAGCTAGAATAGCATCTGCTCAAACAGGAGGATGAAGAGGCGATAGATAAGAGCTACAGGGAGGTGGTCACCACAACAGTGCAGGATGCAGGCAGCTGGGTGACTGTCAGGAATCTGCTGTGGTTGTCTATTGTATCTGAAGCTCCTCATGCAGCCTCATCTACATTGGTGAGGCTGGGGGACCGCTTTGTTAAGGACCTCTGCTCCATCCGCCAAAAGTGGAATTTTCCAGTGGCCAAACATTTTAATTCCAATTCCCATTCCCATTCTCATTCCTCTTGTGCCAAGATGAGTCTTCTCTCAGGGTGGAGGAGCAACAACTCATATTCCGTCTAGTTAGCTCGATGATTTCTCCTTCCGGTAATATATTTTTCTTTTTTTTCTTTCTTTTCCCTTCCTTTTCCTTTCCCCACTCTGGCCTCTTCATTTTTTTTTCTCAGCTCCCTATCATTCTCCCCTGCACCCAGTGCTCCTCTTTCTTCCCTTTCTTCTATGGTCCATTCTCCTCTCCTATCAGATTCCTTCTTCTCCAAATTTACCTTTAACACTCCTAGTAACATCTTTGTAAATTTACTCTGTACTCTTGCAATTTTATTCATATCTTTCCTGTAGGTAGGTGACAGGAAACAGTTTACTCACCACATTCCTGCAAATTCAGCTTTGAATGGATTACAAACTAGTTAGGATGGTGCATCATCCCTTCGGGTAAACCAAGACACATCATTTATATATTGGTTCTTATATTAATAAGTGATTCTGGAAAAAGTAGTGAAGCAGAGTATCACTTAGAGTCATTGCTTCCCTTGGTTAGGGGCCAGCAATCAGTACAGTTCAGGTTTAGACAGCAGTTCTCAAGTGACTCATCATGACTACAATCACAGGTGGCAGCTTCCAGCAATATTCCACAATCCATTTTGCTGATGATGACTAAGGCATGAATGTTGGGGATGACTGCCTCAGACTTTGGGTGAACAGTACCATGTTCTTGTGGAAGATGCCACCTCTGGCTGTACAGAACTGCTGGCATATGGCAGTCATGCAGTAGCTGTTAACCATCCCATACCTCTCTGACCTACAGACATGAAGGTAGGAGTGGAAAGACCTCAAGTTGGAATAGGTTCATCAGGAAGTTGGTTGCAAACTGACTCCATTGTGTAAAGCTCCACATAAGGAACATTGATAAAGTCCTGATGGAGGGTGTTGGCCCAAAATGTTGACTGTTTATTCCTTCCTATGGATACTGCCTGACCTTCTGAGTTCCCGCAGCATTTTGTATGTGTTACTCAGGATTTCCTTTTCTTTTTAAATCTTTTTATTAATTTTAAGCAAACATAAATGAAACATGAATACAAAGAGTTTGAGAGTACATAGTTAATAGTTTAAGTAGACATTCAAATATATAATAATCAATATATATAACCTTCCAAACTCATAGTATTTATGAACAAAAGAAATAAAAAGAAAAAAAAACAAAAAAAAGAGAAGAAAAAAACCCACTAACCAACATGGGCCATTGCATAATGTCAGATATATACAGTAGTGCCAATAACTCCGAACCTCCATCCAAATAATTAAGGATAATAAAAGTGAGTTTAGGAAAAGACTATTTAACTCATATGAAAATGTTGAATAAATGGTCTCCAAGTTTCTTCAAATTTAACTGAAGGATCAAAAACAACACTTCTACTTTTTTCTAAGCTCAAACAAGAGATAGTTTGAGAAAACCACTGAAATATAGTTGGAGGATTAATTTCTTTCTAATTCAATAAAATAGATAAAATAGATTAATGTAACAGATGCAATCATTCGTCGAGATGAGGAGGATAAATGACTATTATCCACCATTGGTAAATCGAAAATTGCAGTAATAGGATACGGTTGGAAATTGATATTCAGAACTATTGACATAATACTGAAAATATCTTTCCAATAATTTTACAAACAAGGGCAAGACCAAAACATATGGGTCAATGAAGCAACATCAGAATGACATCTGTCACAGGTTGGATTTACATAAGAATAAAGTTGAGCAAGTTTATCCTTAGACATATGAGCTCTATGCACAACCTTAAATTGTATTAGGGCATGTTTAGCACAAATAGAAGATGAATTGACTAATAGTAAAATTTTCTCCCACTGCTCAGTGGATATAAGACAATGTTCTTTTTCCCATTCCTTCTTAATTTTTTCTGATACTTCTGGCTGTATTTTCATGATTATATTATAAATGACAGCTACTAAACCCTTTTGACAAGGATTCAGAGCTAAAATTCTTTCCCTAATGTCCAATGGACATAGTTTCGGAAAAGACTGTAACTCATTATACAAAAAATTTCTAACTTGCAAATTTCTAAAAAAATGAGTTTTAGGTAAATTATATTTATTAGATAGCTGTTCAAAGGACATAAAGCTATCATCCAAAAACAAATCACGAAAACATGTTATACTTTTTGTTTTCCATAAAAGAAAAGCTTGATCCATAAAAGAGGGCCGAAAAAAAAAGTTAGATATTATAGGGGTTGATAAAATGAACTTATTCAAACCAAAAAATTTATGAAATTGAAACCAAATTCGCAACGTATATTTGACTACAGGATTAGTTATTTGTTTATTCAATTTAGATAAAGGAAAAGGAAGTGAAAATCCTAAAATTGAAAACAATAAAAAGTCTTGTACAGATTTACATTCCAAATTTACCCATTGTGGGCAAGCAGCTATAGTTGATTCTTGTGTCCAAAATATTAAATATCGTATATTAACTGCCCAAGAGTAAAATCTCAAGTTTGGCAAAGCCAAACCGCCCTCCTTCTTAGGCTTCTGTAAATATTTTTTGCCTAGTCTAGGATTTTTATTCTGCCACAGATAAGAAGATATTTTGGAGTCAATAATATCAAAAAAAGATTTAGGAATAAAAATTGGTAAAGCTTGAAATAAATATAAGAATTTGGGTAATACCATAATCTTAATAGCATTAATTCGACCAACCAATGACAAAGATAATGGAGACCACCTGGTAGCAAGTTGCTTAATTTGGTCAATTAAAGGTAAAAAATTAACTTTAAATAAATCTTCATGTTTTTTAGTAATTTTAATACCCAAATAAGTAAAATAATCTGTAACAACTTTAAATGGTAAATATTTATAAATTGGAACTTGCATATTTAAATTAGAATTTTTAAGGAAATTGAATATTCCAAAATTAACAGTAGCGGATAGTGTATTCCTAGATACACCTATTACGGAAACTGAAATCAAAAAGGCTATTTTTTCAATGAATTCCGGTAAAGCTTCTGGTCCAGATGGTTATACTGTAGAATTTTTAAAATCCTTTTCCTCTATACTTTCTCCTTGGCTTTGTAAAATTTTAAAAGATGCGTTAATTATAGGCAAATTGCCACAATCCTTTTATGAAGCCTCTATTTCTTTAATTCTTAAAAAAGATAAAGACCCTATTGAATGTGCATCCTATCGGCTTATATCCTTGCTGAATACGGATTTTAAGATTTTTAGTAAAATTTTGGCTACTAGATTAGAAAATATATTACCTCGAATTGTTTCTGAAGATCAGACTGGATTTATTAAAAATCACTATTCATCTTTTAACATTAGAAAATTAATTAATATTATTTATACTCCTTCACCCAAAATACCAGAATGTGTCATTTCCTTAGATGCTGAAAAAGCATTTGATAGAGTTGAATGGCCTTATTTATTTAATACATTACAGCATTTTAATTTTAGTTCAAATTTTATATCATGGATTAAATTAAATTAATATACTATAAACCCCTGGCTTCGGTCTTTACCAATAACCAACGATCTCCTTTTTTTCAGTTATTCTGTGGTACAAGGCAAGGCTGTCCTTTAAGTCCTTTACTATTTGACATTGCTTTGGAACCTTTGGCTATAGCCATTCGTGAATCACCTAATATTTTGGGTATGACTCATGGGGAGGGGACGTATAAGTTATCATTATATGCTGATGATTTGTTACTATACATATCCGACCCTGAGAGATCTATTCCTGCTATTTCGTCCTTGCTTGCTCAGTTTAGTAACTTTTCTGGTTACTCAGGATTTCCAGCATCTGCAAAATCAAAAACGGAATGTTTGCAATCTTAAGGTCTAACCACCTGCTTTGAATGGATTGCAAACTAGGAAGGAAGGAAGTGGCCACACTAACCAAAAGATTTGTAGGGACTTGCGGCGCTCATGCTTTGGGAAAGACTCAGAGAGAAATTATGAAGCAAAAAGGTTCCAGGAGGACATAGAACATAGAATAGTACAGCATATTACAGGCCCCTCGGCCCACAATGTTGTGCCGACCCTCTAACCCTGCCTCCCATTTAACCCCCCACCTTAAACTTCTCCATATACCTGTCTAGTAGTCTCTTAAACTTCACTAGTGTATCTGCCTCCACCACTGACTCAGGCAGTGCATTCCATGCACTAACCACTCTCTGAGTGAAAAACCTTCCTCTAATATCCCCCTTGAACTTCCCTCCCCTTACCTTAAAGCCATGTCCTCTTGTACTGAGCAGTGGTGCCCTGGGGAAGAGGCGCTAGCTGTCCACTGTCTATTCCTCTTAATATCTTGTACACCTCTATCATGTCTGCTCTCATCCTCCTTCTCTCCAAAGAGTAAAGCCCTAGCTCCCTTAATCTCTGATCATAATCCATACTCTCTAAACCAGGCAGCATCCTGGTAAATCTCCTCTGTACCCTTTCCAATGCTTCCACATCCTTCCTATACTGAGGTGACCAGAACTGGACACAGTACTCCAAGTGTGGCCTAACTAGAGGAGAGTCCACTGCTCCAGGGTTAGACTGCACAAGTGGGGCTTGTTCTCCTTGGAGCACGCAGGGTTGAGAGGAGATTTGATAGAAGCAGGTAAAATCATGACTTTTAGTTTTTGCTGTCAGCATTGACCTGATAACCCAGACTTGCGATTCGTGGGGGACATCAGACCTCATCCCCTTGCCCATATGGAATTCCGACTCCAGAACCCAGGACAATTCATTGATCTTGGTGGGGGTTTACCAGCCCTTGTCCGGGTCCATGGATGTCTCAGGTCGTGTTGCTAGCTTTTGAACGCAGAACAGAGGCTGAGACTCCCACCTGACCTCTAATTCCCATATCCCTACCCCTAAACCCTAACCTGACCTCTAACTCCCTTCTCTGTCCTCAAACCTAAATGGAAACAACCAATAAAAACGACAAAACCTGGACGGAGTCACCAGCTTGGCACCATCCTGAAACAAACAATAAGTACAGGTGACAAGCATAATACAACAGAACATTAGCAGTGCAGTGTGAAGTATTACAAAAAGACAATAACAGAACAACAAAGAGAAGTCAAATTAAGAGTTCAGGAACGCGGCAGCACCAACAAGATGGGGTGTGAAAGAGATGACTGTTTCAGAAGCCTGACAACAGTGTTTTTCTTAAGTCTGGTTGCCCAGGCTTTCAAGCTCCTTTATCTTCTCTCTGAAGGTAGAAGAGAGAAAATGGAATGGCCAGTGTGGCAGGTGTCCTGTTATCCTCCCTGAGGGAATGGACCGTGAAGATGGATTGGTTGGAAGGATGCGCAAGCCTGTGTAACCCTCAGGTTCTGTCAGCTGCGTAAGTCTAGGGAAGATAATTTCTGGCCCCGCCAAACGTGTGACATTGAGATTTAAAACCTGTTTGTGTGGATGCAGTGTGACGTGTTCCCCTGTTACAAATCAGTACCATGAAATAACAGGTACCATATGCAATTGAATGATTTAGCTTTATAATTCTTAATTTGACTAAAGAGTTAGTAAAGTAAAACAAAAAGAAAAAGATAGAAACATAGAAAACCTGCAGCTCAATGCAGGCCCTTCGGCCCACAAAGTTGTGCTGAACATGTCCCTACCTTAGAAATTACTAGGCTTACCCATAGCCCTCTATTTTTCTAAGCTCCATGTACCTATCCAAAAGTCTTTTAAAAGACCCTATCATATTCGCCTCCACCACCGTTGCCGGCAGCCCATTCCACGCACTCACCACTCTCTGAGTAAAAAACTTACCCCTGATATCTCCTCTGTATCTACTCCCCAGAACCTTAAACCTGTGTCCTCTTGTGGCAAGCATTTCAGCCCTGGGAAAAAGCCTCTGACTATCCACATGATCAATGCCTCTCATCATCTTATACACCTCTCATCCCCTGTCACTCCAAGGAGAAAAGGTCAAGTGCAATCAAACTATTCTCATAAGGCACACCCCCGAATCCAGGCTACGTCCTTGTAAATCTCCTCTGCACCCTTTCTATGGCTTCTACATCCTTCCTGTAGTGAGGCGGCCAGAACTGAGCACAGTCCTCCAAGTGGGGTCTGACCAGGGTCCTATATAGCTGCAACATTACCTCTCAGCTCCTAAATTCAATTCCACGATTGATGAAGGCCGATACACCATACACCTTCTTAACTAAAGAGTCAACCTGCGCAGCTGCTTTGAGCGTCCTATGGACTCGGACCCCGAGATCCCTCTGATCCTCCACACTGCCAAGAGTCTTACCATTAATACTACATTCTGCCATCATATTTGACCTACCAAAATGAACCACTTCACACTTATCTGAGTTGAACTCCATCTGCCACTTCTCAGCCCAGTTTTGCATCCTATCAATGTCCCACTGTAACCTCTACAGCCCTCCACACTATCCACAACACCTCCAACCTTAGTGTCATCAGCAAACTTACTAACCCATCTCTCCACTTCCTCATCCAGGTCATTCAAAAAATCACGAAGATTAAGGGTCCCAGAACATATCTCTGAGGCACTTCACTAGTGACCAACCTCCATGCAGAATATGACCCATCTACAACCACTCTTTGCTGTCTGTGGGCAAGCCAGTTCTTGATCCACAAAGCAACGTCCCCTTGAATCCCATGCCTCCTTACTTTCTCAATAAGCCTTTCATGGGGTACCTTATCAAATGCCTTGCTGAAATCCATATACACTACATCTACTGCTCTTCCTTCATCAATGTGTTTAGTCACATCCTCAAAAAATTCAATCAGGCTCGTAAGGCACGACCTGCCCTTGACAAAGCCATGCTGCTATTCCTAATCATATTATACCTCTCCAAATGTTCATAAATCCTGTCTCTCAGGGTCTTCTCCATCAACTTACCAACCACTGAGGTAAGACTCACTGGTCTATAATTTCCTGGGCTATCTCTACTCCCTTTCTTGAATAAAGGAACAACATCCGCAATCCTCCAATTCTCCGGGACCTCTCCCATCCCCATTGATGATGCAAAGATCATCACCAGAGGCTCGGCAATCTCCTTCTTCACCTCCCACGGTAGCCTGGGGTACATCTCATCCAGTCTTGGCGACTTATCCAACTTGATGCTTTCCAAAAGCTCCAGCACATCCTCTTCCTTAATATCAACACGCTCAAGCTTTTCAGTCTGCTGCAAGTCATCACTACAATCACCAAGTTCCTTTTCCATAGTGAATACTGAAGTAAAGTATTCATTAAGTACCTCTGCTATTTCCTCCGGTTCCATACATACTTTCCCATTGTCACACTTGATAGGTCCTATTCTTTCACGTCTTAACCCCTTGCTCTTCACATGCTTGTAGAATGCCTTGGGGTTTTCCTTAATCCTGCCAGCCAAGGTATTCTCATGACCCCTTCTGGCTCTCCTAATTTCTTTCTTAAGCTCCTTCCTATTAGCCTTATAATCTTCTAGATCTCTAACATAACCTAGCTCTCTGAACTTTTTGTAAGCTTTTCTTTTCTTCTTGACTAGATTTATTACAGCCTTTGTACATCTATGCAGATCTCCACACAATTATCCCCTGAACATTTGCCACATTTCTTCCGTACTTTTCCTTGAGAACATCTGTTTCCAATTTAAGCTTCCAATTTCCTGCCTGATAGTCTCATAATTCCCTTTACTTCAATTAAACGCTTTTCTAACTTGTCTGTTCCTATCTCTCTCCAATGCTATTGTAAAGGAGATAGAATTATGATCACTATCTCCAAAAAGCTCTCCCACTGAGAGATCTGACACCTGACTAGGTTCATTTCCCAATACCAAATCAAGTACAGCCTCTCCTCTTGTAGGCTTATCTAATATTGTGCCAAGAAACCTTCCTGAACACACCTAACAAATTTTACCCCATCTAAGCCCTTTGCTCTAGGGAGATGCCAATCGATATTTGGGGAATTAAAATCTCCCATCACGACAACTCTGTTATTATTACACATTTCCAGGATCTGTTTTAAAAGGGCCCATTTTAATGAAACAGTCTAACATGCATAAGTTGGAGATCATGGTTTCTCTCCCGTTGGTCCTCCATCAATTTCCCTGGGCTTCGTCTACTCCTGGCCCCACTTAAAGTCCACTCCTTACTGGTGACTACAGTCTCTCCTTTCCGGCACCTTCTCTCTTCATCTTCTACTGAACAAAAGACCCAGATCACCTCAGTCACAGGCACACAGCAAGAAAAAACACTCCCTTCATTGGACAAAGCACATTTCAAAGCTCCTGTTATTTCTGGCCATAATCTAAACACTGCTGCTACAGAAGAACCATTACACTAACAGTGCTTCTACAGGAAAACCATTACATTAGCAGTGAAACCTTTCACGGAGTGTTACACCAGTGAGGAACCAGGCTAAAATAATTTAATTATTTTAAATTATGAACCGAGGAGCATACCTTTAAAATTGTGGGTAAAAGGTGCAATAGGGAGATGAGGAAAGTATTTTATTGGGTAGCTCAGAGTGATTTGGACATAGAACTCACAGACTGCAGGGATAGTGGATAAGAATCAATCTTGAGAAAGGTGCTGACAGAGTCATGTACAAGGCCGAGAGGAAAAAGGATAGTATTGGTCTACTAAGATCCAGCGTACACTTGCTAGATCAGATGGTCTCAGTCTGTGCCACATCCGTTCTTTAAATACAACATTCATTAAGTATCTTTGTTTCTCACAACCAACTTGTTGTCTTGAGTCACGCACCCCTCCAGTACAGGTGCTCAAGAGGATGGTCGAACTTTGCCTTCAAGGGTGCTGGAGGTCGAATTATTACATATATTTAATTAATTTATTTAGAGATCCAGTATGAGAACAGGCCCGTCTAGTCCACAAGCCCAATTACATCCATGTTACCAACTAGCTTACTAACTCCTACATCTTTGTAATGCAGGAGACACTCACCCAGTCATGGGGAGGTACAAACTCCTTACGGACAGCGGTGCAAATTTAACCCAGGTTGCTGGTGCTGTAACAGCTTTACACTAACTGCTATGCTGTCCCAAAAGGGAGCTGGAGGTAAATATTTGAGGAATGGAGGGTTATTGGGAACGGGCACAAAAGAGGAGTTGAGGCTTGCATAGACCAGTCATGATCATGTTGAATGGTAGGACAGGGTTTGATGGGGCTGAGTGGCCTCCTCCTGTAACTAGCAAACACTGCCAAGCAAGGGTTTAAAACATGCAATGACCTCAGAGTATTCACTGCTGCCCTGACCCAGTGGAGTGACTGTCCTTGGCAGTTCAATCATTAACAAATACCTCCTATCCTTCTTTCCACATCAATCAGCTATGCCGCAGGAATTCCCAACCTCTTTTATGCCACGGAACTCTTTCAGTAACCAAGAGGTCTGTGAAAACCCCTGAGCTTTGGCATCATCCACGGTATTCTTACCTCTGAATCAAAGGCTTCCAAAGCTGCCACTCCAGAACATTAAGAATGTACATTAATAACATAAAGTACAGAATTGAGATAAGCATGTGACCCCTTGTGATTATTCTACCATTCCATGCAGTCAAAGCTGATCATTTGTCTCAACACTGAACTAATTCCACAACCTGCGGTCTTACTTTCCTGGAGCCTACAACTCATGTTTTCAGTAATATTTATTTATTTGTGCCCTATAGTGGGGGAGTCTAGGACCAGAATAGAGGGGCATCCATTTCGAACAGAGACAAGAATGAATTTCTTTAATGGAGGTTGATAGGTTCTTGGTTAGTCAGGGTGCCAAAGGTTATACAGAGAAGGCAGAAGCATGGGGTTGAGAGGGATAATAAATCAGCCATGATGGACTCGCTGGGCCGAGTGGCCTGATTCTGCTTCATTGGCTTATAGCTCATGGTTCCCAGCATCTGCAGAATCTCTTTCAGTACCTAAGATAGAAGTTTATATAATTGGGAGGCATCGATAGGGTAGATTCGCAGTTTTGCTCACTGGGTAGGAATGTTAAATACTTGGGGCTTTAAGGTGAGAAGGGGCAAATTTACTTCACATTGAGAATGATAGGTGTCTTGAATACACTGTCAGGGAAGGTAGCTGAGCAGACATTATAGTAATGTTTAAGAAGCATTGAAACACAACATGAGCTTCAGGGAATGTAGCGATATGGATCATGTGCTGGCAATAGGTTTAGTTTAGGTTAGCCTCATGGTCGGCACAGACACTGTGAATCAAGAGGGTTTCTATGCTGTATTGTTCTATGTGAGGTAATTAAATGCTGAACTAAACTAATCCCATCTGCTACTCAATGTTCATATCCTTCATTTTTTGTACATAAGTGTATCTGTCTAAGCGCCTCTTAAATATCTGTATTGTATCTGCCTCCAGCACAACATTTAGCAGGGTGTTATAGGCATATACTGCTCTGTATGTAAAAAAAACTTACCTCGCACACCTCATTTGAACTTACCCCTTCTTACCTTAAATGTATGTGCTAATCAGATCTTCTGACCTTGATATACTAAAATAACTTGACCTTTCTCTTGAATAAACTCACCAGCCAAGATCCAGTGGCTGACTGGTTGAAGAAATTTCTTTTTATCTCTGTCCTGATTGGTTGGCCTCTTATTCTGAGACTCAGCTCTGCACACCTCCTCCCCTCCCCACCACCATTTGTAGATGTCCTAGGCAGAGGAGACATTAACTACCATTACATTGCATCAACTGACAAACTGCTATAGATGATCGATTGAAAGTGTCCTGGCTGGTTGCAACATGTTCTGGTACAGCATTTCGACTGTTCTGGATCATAAGGTGCCACAGAGAAGAGTGGACGTCATTGGCATGTCCCTCCCCACCACTTGTAGTATCTACAGGAGGTGCTGCCTCAAGAAGGCAACATCCATAGTCAAAGATCCCCACTATCTTGGCCATGCTATTTCTCATGGTTATAATCAGGTAGGAGGTACAGAAGCCTGAAGTCCCAGACCAGCAGGTTCAAGAATAGCTACGTCCATTCATCACTCAGTTCTTGAAACAATCAAAGATTCAAAGTACATTTATTATCAAATTATGTATGCAATACACCCTGTAAATGACCCTGAGATTTGTCTTCCCACAGAGAGCCATGAACAATGAAACACCATGGAACCCATTCAAACAAAAACTTCAAACCCCAGTGTGCTAATAGCTCGTCAAATGAGTGAAAAATACAGAATATAAAACATCAAACCACAAGTTATTGAACAGCCCAGGAATATTCAATTCAGCTCAGTTCAGTTCAGTCCAGCGCTGCATCGTTTTCGATGACCGCAAACCACAGAGCCAGTCTCACCTCAGTTCAGTTCAGTCCAGCGCTGCATCGTTTTCAATGACTACAGGCTGCAGAGCCAGTCTGTCCTGATCAAAACAGCATAAAATAGCAACAAAAAGGAGCAACCAGAAATCGGGAACGCATCAGAACGTGAACCACAGAGTCTAATCCACAAACATCCTGATGAAGGGTTTCGGCCCGAAACGTCGTCACTACCTCCTCCCATAGATGACGTCTGGCCTGCTGAGTTCTGCCAGCATTTTGTGTTTTTATTTATTTCCAGCATCTGCAGATTCACTTGTGTTGCCTCATCACACTTAGGTTGGAGGAACAACACCTTATCTTCCATCTGGGTAGGAACATCAATTTCTTGAGCTTCTGGTAATAACACCCACCCCCCCCCTTCCATTTCCCATCTCCTTTTCCCTCTCTCACCTTATCTCCTTGCCCACCATTGACCTCCCTCTGCTGCTCCTCTCCCTTTTCTTCCTTCCATGGCCTTCTGTTTCTTTCACTAATCTCAGCTCTTTACTTCATCCCTCCCCCTTAAGGTTTCACCCCCCCCACCTTTTAAATCTACTCCTCAGCTTTTATTTCCAGGCCTGCTGAAGGGTCTTGACCCAAACCGTTGACTACTCTTTTCCGTAGATGCTGCCTGGCCTGTTGAGTTTCTCCAGCATTTTGTGTGTGTTGCAAAAAAGCAGCGAGGGTTCAATGTCCATTCCGAAATTGGATAGCAGAGGGGAAGAAGCTGTTTCTGAATCATTGAGTGTGCGCCTTCAGGCTCCTGTACCTCCTTTCTGATGGTAGCAACGAAAGAAAGGCATGTCCTGGTTGATAGGGGTCCTTAATGATGAATGCCTCCTTTTATATTTGTTTTAAATGAATTAAGTTGTCTAAATAGCCAGATTTTCAATCCAAACACAGAGTTTCCACATGTAGTTGGACCTTAGCTAAAGTGGAATACATAGCCCTGGTCCTCTGTGTCACACTGTTTGGTTAATTACTTGTGAGATGCTTTGGGACATTTTACAATGCTAAAGCTGCAATATAAATAGATAAGGACAATGGTGTTTGGCTTTAATGATGGCATGGACAGACAAATAGCAGTCCTTCTGAAGTGTCTTGGCCCGAAACATTGATTGTACTCTGCCTGGCCTGCTGAATTCCTCCAGCATTTTCTATGTGTTGCATAGATTTCCAGCATCTGCAGATTTTCTCTTGTTTGTGAATAGGTTTTAAATATTTTTTCTATTTAAAAGGTAGTTTTGCATAGAAATTTAAAAAAAACACTACAGATGTTTTCTATCCTCATGAATGTTTCTAGTATTTTCTGCATGGATTGAAGATTTTTAGGGAAGTTTCACTTTAGATCAAGCCTAGTAGGCAACAGTGTCATCAACTGGCCAGGCCTGGGAATGGCAGCAAGGATGGTCAGCAATGGGTTGTTACAACTTTCAAACTGCTAGTTTCTTATTTACATACATCTCTGAATGATTGACCAGCTTTCCTCCCACTGTCAAATAACACTCGGCTTTTCTAATTGTTCTTTGAATGGCTGCAGATGCTTAATAAAGGTACACCTACCCTGCATTAACCTTTCTCAGCTCCAATTTTGTTTTAAAATTGGACCCACATGCAGAAACATAACAATTCAGTTAGCATTTTAAGAAATCAATTAGTACTGTACTTAATGCAACAACCCGTATTTTATTAATACAATAAGCGCATAAATTGTGTATTGCTTGATAGGAATGTAATGTAGGTGAATGCAAACAACTAAACTATACTGAAGCAACACAAACAAGATGCTGGAGGAACTCAGCAGATCAGGCAACATCTATGGAAGGGAATAAGTAAACCCTATGGAGAGTCTATGTTTCGGGCTGAGACCCTTCGTCATTGCTGGAAAGGAAGTGGGAAGAAGCCAGAAGAAGGGCACAGCAGCACGGTGGTTAACACAACACTTCACAGTTCCATGATCGGGGTCCAAATCCTGACGCTGCCTGTGAAGAGTTTGTAGGTTCTCCTGGAGACCACGTGGGTTTCCTCTGGGTATTCCAGTTTCCTCACACAGTCCAAAGATGTACCGGTTGGTAGGTTAATTGGTCATAAATTGTCCTGATTGGGGTTAAATTGGGGGTTGCTAGGTGGCGTGGCTCAAAGGGCATGAAGGGCCTATTCCATGCAAATGAGGTGGGGGACAGGGAAATACAAACTGTTGGGTGAGAGGTGAAACCAGGTGAGGGGGAAGGTGGGTGGGCGGGTGTTGGAGGAGGGAATGAAGTGAGAAACTGGAAGGTGATAGTTGGAAGAGATAAAGGGCTGAAGAAGAAAGAGAGGTGAGTGGACAATGGTAGAAAGGGAAGGAGAAAGCTACCAAAGGGGAGCTGATTAGCAGATGTTTATGAACTATACTGAACCAAATTTAAATCCCTGGCTGTAAGATGACACTGAAGAGTGGGTATTGGAGAAAGCCTACAATTGGTTTTAGTTTCCCGAGGGAAAAATCGACAAGCTGGTTCTGCACTGCAGAGAGAGCAGAAGATTTGTTATTCACAGAGATATCTCCATGAGAAGTCTGTTCTTTTGGATGATATATGAAGGGGCAGTGAAAACTGAATGGTAAAGTTATCAATCAGATGATATGCTCTAAATAAATCTTGAAACAATTCAGGAGGAAGCAACACCGAGGAGAGAACCACAGTATCCTTCTTGCTTGCTGCTGTGCGTCTGAGTGAGAGAGCGTGTTTTGACTATGTTCCGGTGAGTCTAAAGAGTATGCTTGTGGGAGTGTGAATGTGTATGTGTGAATTAATGTAAGTGTTGCTGTACATTTTTGTCTGAGTGTGTCAGAAAAAGTAAGTGTAGGTTTGTGAGCATGAATTTGCATGTGTGAATATGGTTGGTGTGTCTGTGATGAGTGTGTGGAAATGTTTGTATATTAGTGTAAGAGTAACACTCTACATGTCTCCCGTGTTCACTGATCTTCCTCTTGGTATTTATCCCTGCAAGCATGACAAGTGCTACTCCCTTCACCTCCTCCCTCACCACCATTCAGGATCCCAAACAGTCCTTCCAGGTGCAACAACACTTCACCTAGAAGTCTGTCAGGGTCACCTCCTCTATATTGGTGAGATGTTATGTAGATTGGGGTCTGCTTCTTAGAACATCTTTGCTTCATCTGCTACAACAGGCAGGATTTCCCAGTGGCTACCCATTTTAATTCTACTTCCCATTCCCATTCGAACATATTGGTCTATGGTCTTCTTTAATGAGGTCACTCTCAGGTTGGAGGACATTTTATATTCCATAGACCATAAGACAATAAGCGATTTTTCTGGGTAGCC
Source organism: Hypanus sabinus (assembly GCF_030144855.1). Taxonomy (NCBI): domain Eukaryota; kingdom Metazoa; phylum Chordata; class Chondrichthyes; order Myliobatiformes; family Dasyatidae; genus Hypanus; species Hypanus sabinus. Next base: position 11,074,131 of record NC_082722.1, on the reverse strand, counting down.
TACAATCTGACAGGATGAACACTGATTTCTTCAACTTCCAGTAATTTCTCTACCCACCCCTCTCTCTTTCACCATTCCTTGTTCTAGCTCCTCTCATACTCTTTCCCCTTTCTCTACCTGTCTATCACACCTCCTTGTCTTATCTTTCCCTTTCTCCTATGATCCACTCTCTTCTTCTATCAGATTCTTTCTTCAACCCTTTACCTTTTCCACATTATCGCCAGCTTTTTACTTCACCTCCCTCCCCCACTCAACCACCTTCCCCCTCACCTAGTCTCACATCACCAGCTGACTTGTACTCCTCCCCCACCAAACTTTCCAGTCCTGATGAAGGGTCTGGACCTGAAGCAATGTCGATGGTTTATTCTCCTCCATAGATGCTGCCTGACCTGTTGTGTTCCTCCAGCTTTGCATTGTTGCTCTATTGTAAGAGTGAGTTTGCCTGGTCAGCTGAGTTGCTGTGGTGTGAGAAAAAGAGTGTAAATTCATGAGTGGGTGTGAGTAAATGCATGTGCTTATGAGTACAAGGGTGAAAGTGTGAGAGCACAAATGCTACTTAGGATGAGTTCTTGTGCATGAGGGTGAGTACATGTGTCAGAGTGTATACATGAGAAAACATGTAGGGTGTGAGTTTGAGTGTGACGATAAATGTGTTGGTGTGAATCAATGTGCGAGGGTTCCCCTCTAAACATGCCCTGAAGGAAGTGAGTGGTTGCTTACCAGCACTCTCTCAGGCTGTGCTGACGAATGAAAAACTCCTTGGCCAGCTCCTAGGCTCCTGCCCTCTCACAAACCAGACTGCCTTTTCTTTACTTCTGCCTCCAGTTTCTACAGGGCAAAAGTAGGTTAGCCATGAGTTCTGGCCTTCTCTTCACTGCTCACACCCTGAGAATGGGCAAATTGTGGTTTCTTTCTGAATTAACATCTATAACATGTTCATAGTAATATTTATATTTGCACAGAGCTGTCATTTAAAACTCACTTTATCATTTAGGCACGAATGATAGGAAAATGGAGGGCTATGTGAAAGGAAAGGATTAGATTGATCTTAGAGTTAGTTAAAAGGTCAGCACAACAACATGGGCTGAAAGACCTGTACTGTGCCAGATGTTCTATGTTTTATGCTCCTGGATGGAGTGGATAGCGAGATTTATTTCACCAAGGTATAAATGGATAATACAAGGGAGCATAATTTTAAGGTGATTTGGAAAAAATACAGGGGGATATCAGAGGTAAATATGTTACACGAGAGTGGTGGGTGCATGGAACACCCTGCCGGGGTGGTGGTAGAAGCAGATCTATTAGGGATATTTAAGAAACTTCGAGTAAGTCACATAGATGATTGAAAAATATAGAGAGCTACATTGGAGGGAAGCGTTAGTTTGATAATGGTGAGTCTACTACCACTCTCTGGTTTCTCCCACAAAGCCAATGTCTAATCCAATTTACTACTTCATCTTTAATGCAGAGCAATTGAACTTTGGCTAACCTCCCATGTGAGATCTTTTCAAATGCCTTGCTAAAGTCCATCTAGACAATATCCACTGTCTTGCTTTAATCAACTTTCCTGGTAACTTCTTTGAAAAACTCTTTAAGATTGGTTAGATACGACCTTCCATGCACAAAGCCATACTGACTAACCCTGATCAGTCCATGTCTATCCGAATACTCATATATCCAGTCCCTCAGAATATCTTTTAATAATGTTCCCACTATTGATGTCAGGCTCACCGGCCTATAATTTCCTGGTTTATTTTCAGAGCCTTTCTTTAACAACATTTGCTATCCTCCAATCCTCATCTGGCACTAAGAACAATTTAAATATCTCCATTAGGGCCCCTACAAATTTTGCACTTGCCTCCTACAGGGTCCCAGAGAACATCGTGACATGCCCTGGGGATTTATCCACCCTAATTTGCCTACGGACAGCAAACACCTCCACCTCTGTAATTTGTACAGGGTCCATGAAGTTAATGCTGCTTTGCCTCACATTCATAGTCTGAGCCCTTCTCCTGAGTAAATACAGATGCAAAAAATCCATTTAAGATTTCCCCCATCTCTTTTAGCTCCATACATGGATTATCATTCCGATCTGTCAGAGGACCAGTTTTATCCCTTGCAATCCTTTTGCTCTTAACAAAAGAATCCCTTAGGATTCTCCTTCACCTTGTCTGCTAGGGCAAACTTATGCTTTCTTTTAGCCCACCTTATTTTAGTCATAAGTGTCCTCTTGTATTTCTTATACTTTATAAGTACCTCATTTGTTCTTACCTGCCTATACCTGCTATACACCACCTTCTTTTTCTTAACAAGGTCTTTACTCTCCCTTGAAAACCAAGGTTCCTTAAACCTGTTATCTTTACCTTCTATTCCGACAGGCACATAGAAGCTTTGTACTCTCAAAACTTTTGAAGGCCTCCCACTTACCAAGTACACCTTTGCCAGAAAACAGCCTGTCCCAATTCACACTTGCCTGATCTTTGCTGATCCCCTATCACCACAGCTCGCTCCTTCCCTCCCCATTCTCTTCTGGGTTAGAGTGCGAGACTCAGTGTCGGTGACCTAATTGCTGTGACTATCCTCTGCTAGGTCATCACCCACTCAAAGGTATCCAGAGTGGCATACCTGTTGTTGAGAGGGATGGCCACAGGGGTAATCTGCACTGCCTGTTTAACTCCTTTCCTCTTCCTCCCTGCCATCCAGTTCCCTGTGTCCTGCACCTTGGGTGATACTCTCTATATGTCCCCCCCCCCCCCCCCCCCCAGCCTCCTGAATGATCCGGAGTTCATCCCACTCCAGCTCCAATTCCTTAATATGGTTTGTTAGAAGCTGCAGCTGAATGCATTTCTTGCAGTTGTAGTAGTCAGGGAGACTGGTGGTCTCCCTGCCTTCCCACATTCCACAAAAGAAGCAATTCAGTGTGCTGCTTAGCATCTCTACTGTTCTAACTGAGCAAATATAAGGAAAAACATAGTTTTTTGCTTTCTCTCACTGAAGACTCTCCTTGATGAAGTGTCAAAGAGCTAAAGCCTCAAAATCCCCACTCTAACACTGTCCCCTCCAACAATGGCCGCCCCACTTGCCCCGCCTCATTTTAATTTGTTCTTGGCAATCAATCCCGATTGTTGCTCAAAACACCAAACTTCCGCAAGTTGATGCCTTATGTAGTCAATCGGCGAACCTGAGTGAACTATGGCTTCCAATCACTGCTAGGCCACTACTCAAAACACAAAAAAAAACCACCTCTCTGACTGGAGGCCTGTAACTAGTGTAGTGCCCCAATGGTGTTGGGTCCATTGTTGTTTGCCATCTATATCAATGATCTGGATGGTAATGTGGTTAACTGAATCAGCAAATTTATGGATGACACCGAGTTTGGGGGTGTAGTGGTCAGGGAGGAAGACTATCAGAGCTTGCAAAGGAATATAGATCTGTTGGAATAAGGGACTGAAAAATGACAGATGGAATTTAACACAGGCAAGTGTGAGGTGTGGCACTTTGGCAGGACCAATGAGGGCGGATCTTACCCAGTGAACAGTATGGCAATGAGGAGTGCTGTGGAACAAAGGGATCTAGGAATACAGGTCCATAATTCATTGAAAGTGGTGTCACAGATAGATAGGGTCATAAAGAAAGTTTTTGGTACCTTGGCCTTCACAAATCAAAATACTAAGTACAGTAGGTGGGACGTTATGTTGAAGTTGTAAAAAACATTGGTGAGGCCTAATTTGGAGTAATGTGTGCAGGTTTGGTCACCCACCTACAGGAAAGATGTAAGTAAGGTTGAAAGAGTATAGAGAAAATTTACACGGATGTTGCCAGAACTGGAGGACCTGAGTCATATGATTTAATAGGTTAGGATTTATTCTGTGGAACGTAGAAGACTTAAAAGAGATTTGATAGCGGTATACAAAATAATGAGGGGTGTAGATAGGGTAAATGTGAACAGGCTTTTCCACAGAGGTTGATTGGGACTACAACTAGAGGTCATGGGTTAAGGGTGAAAGGTGAAAAGTTCAAGAGTGCAGTGCAGGTAAACAATAAAGTGCAAGATAAGTTAGATTGTGAAGTCAAGGGTCTGTCTAATCATACTAGAGAACCACTTAAATCTTATAAGAGTGGAGGAGAAGCTGTCCTTGAACCTTGTGGTACATGCTTTCAGGTCTTTGTATCTTCTGCCTGGTGGAAGAGAAGAGAGAATGTGCAGGGTGTCTAGGGACTTTGACTACTTTACTCAAGCAGGCAGACTCTACGGAGGGGAGACTACTTTCCGTGATGTGCTGAGCTGTGTCCACACCTCTCACAAATAATGCAGAGCAGTTGCCATACCAAGCTGTGATGCAACCAAATAGGATGCTTACCACTGTTCACTGCTCTTGGTGGGGAGGTTGTAATGTTTTACCCTGTCACAGAGCTTCCCATCTGTTCCTTACTCTTATTCTGCTACTTCACTTTTCACAAGTGTTGTCCGGCCTGACAATTTCTTCCACCGTGTGTTGTTCATCTTTTGGGACACTATGAAAATCCTGCAGAACAACCTTACTGCCAAAGTGTCAGAGCTACGTCCATCATATCAGGGACTCTATCTCAGCCTGGGTGTACCCTCCTTCTCTGCTGTAGCCCGAATTCACAAACTTGATCCCCAATCTCAACCATTCATTGAATCATCAAACAGAGGCATTTGAATTGGCACATGGAGGGAGGGGCTTGAAGGAGTATGGACCAGACACAGATAACTGGGACCAGTAGGTCAACACGGATCAGTAAGGCTGAGGGTCTGTTCCAATGATGCATTACTCTATGACTATGACTACAGCATGAAGGAGCCGTTCCCTGTCAAAGATAAACTTCCATAAGACCCAGACAATGTTTTACAGAATGTTACCTAAAATATGTAATAGTCTCCATATCACTTTAGTTCTCCTTCCCTGTCACACTCTATCTCTATCTTAAATCTCCTTTAACGAAGCTTAAGGAACATCTCCACATCGTTCTGCTACGGACAGTCCCGTCTTCTGGACTCAACACTTGGTTAAAAGAATTCAGATAACGATTCTGTGGCTTCAGTCTAAACCTCCTCCAGACCCATTTTTTTTAGACTCATTATCATCTTGCTTCGCCTGCACTGTCACCCCTTTTCCCGCTTTCACTCCTCTGACCTCCTTCTCTTTACCATTAACGTTGTTCATGACGGGTCAAATTGTATTTATTGTTAGTGCAGCAACATCACAGGCACATAGAGACAGAGAGCGCAGGATATATAAATTATACACAAATTACACAATTAAGGCAATGAAGACAGAAAAAAGGCTGCAGAAACAAGACTTTGGAGTACAAATGAAAACTCACTTCTACAAGTTCTGAAATACTGAATATGATTCATAGATGCTGAACATCGATCCAAGAGTTTTCTAAAGTTATGTGCTGGTGACTGCACCTGTACATAGATGTACTTATACATATAACAATAAACTCGACTTTTCTACTTTGAGCTTCAGTTTCACAGCATTTTCGTCATATAGAAACACAGCAATGCTCCATCTCTGGGTCTGACAGATCAATAGCTCTTTACAACCAATCCCCCCTCCCTCAAAAAACTTCCATTACCCAGAGGCGGTCTGTCACTAGTGCGCACGCGCCCGTTTAGCAACGACCGCGGCCGTCCCGCTGTTCCTACATGCGCATGCGCTACAAGTCGGGCGGCGCTCTGGCCGATCCGGAGCGCAGGCGCGGTGGGACTCCTGTTCCCCGCATGCAGAGCGCCGAGGTCACATCACGTGACGTCGCCTTGGTTACGGAACGCAGGCAGAGGCGAGGGGGCACCTCTGGAACCGAAAACAGTTTGCCTAAAGTTCCAACAAGGGCAGGTTGAAAATCATCCGACTAAACAGTTTTTAGCTCTTTGGAGCTAAGGAAAAGGAAAGAAAGAAAAGCAGAACTTTTGTATGGAAAAGCAGAAAGGGCAGAAATTAGTAAGGCAGTGAGTGCTACAGTGCCTTTTCCTGTGATGCCTCCATAGCTGTGTGAAGCACCGGAGATGGATCTTAAATTATTTGAAAGGAGACAGAAGAATAGATTTTAAATCAAGATGTAGTTGAATGTTATGTAAATAATAATTATGGATATTTACAAATATACGCAGATGCTTCAAGAAACGGTAATTGTAGAAAGGGCAAACACGAGGAAATCTGCAGATGCTGAAAATTCAAACAACACACACAAAATGCTGGTGGAACACAGCAGGCCAGGCAGCTTCTCCTTATAGATAAATTAGCATAGCAGGCAACTAGAAAGCAGATGTGGGCATTCAAATAAATCACAGTAGAAGAGAAATGAAAAACAGGAAAACATCTTTATAATATTCAGAAAGAAATGGGATGGTCGAATGCAGGAAAGATTAGGAGGGAGAAAGTGATATTGCGATTGAGGTTTTGGGCACACAGGGTTAAATAGTCCATTGTTTTTAATGAAGAAATACAGTAATGGGAGGTGTGAATATTGTAATCAACAAGAAATGGTTGAGGTGTTTAAGATATAATCAGGGGAGGGGATGGCTGATTGTTAAAATACAATTGAACAATAGCAATATTTTGCAGACAGGATCACAGGAGGATTGCTTTAAATATGAGCTCAGTTCTTTAAGAAATCAGATTTTTTAAAAGTAAAGTTTGATACAAATATAAATATACAGGTGTCCTAACCCACACATCAGTTAAGAGGGTGGTGGTAATGGACCATAAAACTATTTGCCAACCCCATCAAACCTCAGAAGAAGGTGGGGCTACATTTAATAGGAGAGGAGGAGGTTTGGCCATAGGAGAAGGGAGGGACTAATCTGATTTAGGTACAGGAAAAGATCTGGTATATCCATACATATAAATTAACATAGATAGTTAAATATGCTGGGGCAGGAGAACCAACCAATTTGAAATAGTATGACTGAGACTCATGGATTTTGTGGTAAACTGGAGCACATGTACCAAAATACATATGGGAGTGGTCATTGTGCGAGTGGAGGGTGAGTCTTTGGCTCAAGAGGCTTCAGCGAGAACAGATGAAGGGTGACATGCCATTCTTTTGTATGTGGTCTTTCATTGTTTGATTTGTGTTTCTTGTATTTACTGTGAATGTCTGCAAGAAAATGAATCTCAGGGTTGTATTTGGTGACATATATGTACTTTGTACATATGTATAAATGTACATTATACATTTTGTACATATGTACAAATTTGAGGTACATATGTGCCTTCCTAAATCTACTTTGAACTTTGTTAATCTTATTTCTTTCTTTGTTTCTTAGTGTCTAGCTAGATAAGGAGAATGGTTGCAGGCTTAGTGGTGTGTTCTACATGTCAGATGTGGGGGTTATGGGATACCTCCAGAATTCCTGTTAACAACATCTGTATGAAGTATCTAGTCCAGCTTCTTAAGGCAGTTTTAGGGAACTGGAGTTGCAGTGGATGAACTTCAGTTAGTATGGGAGAATATTGAAATAGGTGATAGATGGGAGCTATAGGGAGGTAATTACTTCTAAGTTGCAGGAGGCAGGTAGCTGGGTGACTGTCAGGAGAGGGAAAGGGAATAGATAGACAGTGCAATGTTCCCAATGTTCCCCTGTGGCCATTCCCTTTAATAACAGATATACTGCTTTGGTTTAATACACACAAAATGCTGGAAGAACTCAGCAGGCCAGGCAGCATCTATGGAAAGGTGTATACATTTGATGTTTTGGGCTGAGACCCTTTGTCAGGACTGGGAAAAAAGAAGCCACTTTGGGGTGAGAGGTGGAACGACCAACCAGGGAAAAGCTGCAGTGACCAGGTCTCTGGCACTGAGTCTAATTCTGTGACTCCAAAAGGAAGGGTGGGGAAAAGGAGTGCAGTAGTGATAGGGAATCCATTAGTAAGACGAGCAGACAAGCGATTCTGTGGATGTGAAAGAGACACTGGGATGGTAGTTGCCACCCGGGTGCTGGGGTCAGGGACATCTCAGATTGTTTCCATAGTTGACTAAAGGGGGAAGGTGAGCAGCCAGAATTTACAGTACATAATGGTACTAATGTCATAGATGGGTAAGGGGATGATGTCCTGAAGAGGGAATATAGGGAGCTAGGTATGTAGCCAAAAAGCAATACCACAAAGGTAGTAATCTCTGGATTGCTGCCTGTGCCACATGCCAGTGAGGTTAAGAATAGAATGAGTAGGAAGATGAATGAGTGGCTAAGGAATTGGAGCAATGGGCAGCATTTCAGATTTGTGGATCATTCTGGTATGACCTGTACAAAAAGGATGGGTTACACCTGAACTTGAGGGGGACCAATATCCTCGTGGGCAGATTTGCTAAAGCTGTTGAGAGGTTAAACTAGTTTGGCAGAGAGATGTGAACCAGAATGATAAGTCAGAGGCTGTGAACTGCGGTCAGTGAGATAGGCTGAAGTGTGTCCATTTTAATTCAAAGTTCAGGATGATGAGCATGTGGAACTATGATGTGCCATTATGGCAATTTGGCTGTCACTGAGGTAGGAATGGCTGCTGGAGATATCAGACTTCAGATGTTTGAAGGAAGGTAAAGAGATGGAGGAATGGCATTGCTAATCAGGCATTGCAGAAAGGGAGGACATCATGGCTGACTCATTGTAAGTGTAATTAAGGTGAGTGGCAGCAGCCACTCTATTGAGAGTATTCTATACACCATACAATTGCAACAGAGAAAAAAAGGAATAGATCAGGCAGCAGATTTTGGAAAGGTGCAAAAATCATAGTTGTTTTCAATTTCCCTAATACTGATTGGCACCTCCTTAGTACAAAAGTTTAAATGGTGCAGAATTTGTTAGGTGAGGTAAGGGAATATCAGTGAGAAGGACTTTGACATTTGTGAGAACAGTGAAAAACAAGCTGACAAACTTTTGAAAACATTAGTCCCAGGACACTGGATATACTATGGTAAGCAAGGAAAGAAATTGCTGCAGTTTTGGTGATGATCTTTGCATCTGCACTGGCCACTGGAATAGTACCAGGTGATTAAGGAGGATGGCAACTGTTATTTCTTTGTTCAAGAAAGGGAGCATTGATAACCCGGGGAATTATAGGCCAATGAGATTTACTTCAGTGGTGGACAAATTATTGGAAAGATTCTTACAGATAGGATTAAAGAGCATTTGGAAAAGTATAGTCTGATGAGGGATAGCATGGCTTTGTGAGGGGTAGGTCATGCCTCATGAGTCTGATTGAATTCCTTGAGCATGAGACAATGCATATCAATGAAGGTGGAACAGTGATGAGAACATGGACTTAAGTAAGATGTTTGTTAAGATTCCCAATTGCTGGCTAATTCAGAAAGTCAGGAGGCATGGGATCCAGTGTGGACTTAGAATTGGCTTGCCCTTAGAGGGCAGAGGGTGTTTGTAAATGGAGAGCATTTTACCTGGAGTTCAGTAACCAGTGGTGTTCTGCAGAGATCTGTTCTGGGATCCCCTGTTCTTTGAGATCTTTATAAATGACTTGGATGAGGAAGCTGAATGGTGGGTTAGTAAGTTTGTTGATGACATGAAGGTTGGGGGAGTTGTGGATGGTGCAGAAGGTTGTCATAGGAAATGGCTACTATGAGGAGTATCATTGGAAGAAAGCATATGGGGTTGTCAGAGGTATATTTCTTTACACAGAGAGTGCTGAGTGCATGGAATGCCCTGTCAGGAGTGGTAGTAGAGACATTTAGGGACATTTAAGAAACTCTAGGTAGACACATGGCTGATAGAAAAATGGAGGGAAAAATGGATTGATCTCAGAGTAGGTTAAAAGGTCGGCTCAACATCATGGGCTAAAGGGCCTGTACTGTGCTGTAATGTTCTATGTTCTGTAGTGAAGGACATGCCTTGCATACTCTCCACACATATCAATGCATTACGACAGTGCATTGAAGCCATACAAAGGCAAACAATAACAGATAATAGATATTGTGGGTTAATGAAGTAGAAATAAGGGTTGAGGGGGAAATATAATCAAAGTGGTCAAGAGAGGATGAGACAATATTATTGGAGTCAGTGATGCACCGAACCAACGTGGAACGAGAAAGCAGGAAAACTCCCTTCAAAAATCTTGTCTTTCTTGTATTGAGAAGGGAAATAATTGCACTGTAAAGTTGGGTCTGGACAGGCTGCTCCTGAGTGACAGGAGAGTGATGAACAGTAGATCATAGCCAAGTGTGGAAAGATTAGTGTTGTTAAAACAGCAATATAATGAGTAGATGTCAAAATAACTGTTTTAGAAATATGGTGTTATAACCTTTAGAACAGTGAGGATGCTGGATGTACTGTGAGAGAGAAGGGGAAAAAGAAAGGTTTGTAAAGAGGCTTTCTGCTGTGAAACAGATAGAACTGTAGCAAATTTGAACATTTAGCAGTTATGTTGAAAAATATATGACTAAATAGAGTCTGAAGAAGCAGGTTAATCAAAGGAATTCACTGGTTTCTGTCATGCTGTTACTAAAAAGGAATTTCCTGGAAGTTATTTCCTACAAAGCATTGACGGGATTAGATCATTATTTTTCTGTGTATGAAATTTCCATATAAGTTTCATCTAAACAATAGGGAAGAAAACCTACCCAAGTTCGTAAATTCTGATTTTATTTCCTAGTTACTGTTGTTTCGATCTGGATTAATGCTAGGGTTCAGTGCAGCCAAGTACAGATCAGGGATTGACTTGATTTGAAATGTTGAAGAACACATGACAATAGTTTAAAGCTGACGTTTATTTTTTTTCTCCAGTTGTTAGAGTACATTGTGACCAACACACAAGCAAGATGGCTGGCAATCATTTGAAGAAGTTTCAGAACCTGTGCCAAACAAGGCAAAACAGCTATGTTGTCCAGCTTGTAGACTAATTGACAATGTGTTTTATAGTAGACTATGAGAAAAATGCTATAAACACAATAGACTTCAAGGAACCATGGAGGCTGAAGCCCCTGATTTACCTGTAGAGGTAGGGGAATTTTACTGTTTTTTTTAAATGGGTATCTCAAAGAACTAGCTGGTATCTCTGGATCCAGTTATTCCAACCTGCCTCCTGCCCGTGCTGTCCATAAATGAGCTCATACAGAGTCTGATGCTTGTATACTACCTGGCACCAAGTCCTGTAAATCTGCAGCACCTTTTCTTGGTGATTTATACTTTCATTTTTTTCCCCAAGCATTTCCATAAGACCATAAGACATAGGAGCAGAATTAGGCCATTTGGCCCATTGAGTCTACTCTGGCTGATTTATTATCACTCTCAACCCCATTCTCCTGCCTTCTCCCAGTAGCCTTTGACACCCTTACTAATCAAGAACCTATCGACCTCTACTTCAAATATACCCAGCTTAAGCCACCACATACAGTAGAAGTAGTGTAAGTAGCTTTGGTCACACTATTATAGGAGAAACTTGAATGAGTGCAGAGAAGATTTACAAATGTATTGCCCGGGTTCACATCTTTACTGTTATGTTGTAGGTATTTCATTGAGCAGCTCTGTAAGAGCTGTTTGTTCTGCTTTCAGCATGTGTGGATTATTGTTGAAGATAAAGGATGATGTTGAATAGGCCCCATTCAATTAGTGGGAGGTTTTTCTTGGTGAGGGACAATAAGGTTGGTCTTTGGCTTTTGTTTGAGAGGAGATGAAGAGGGAAGACACTGGGGAAAACTGGTCGTAGCATACGATCCAGTGGGAGACCTGTTTGTTTGAGATGGATTGCGAGCGAAATTCAGAAGGTGGTGTTCACATTGACCGAGGGCCCAGCTTGTGAGTGACAGAGAAGTTCAAGATGAGCTCCAACTTGTGCAAATTTGACTGTTTAATTAGAATGGACCCTTTTCTTTCTGTTATTCTTTACTAACCCTTCAGTTAAGATTCATAAATATACTTTTAATTGTATGCAGTGTACTGTTTATTATTTCGTGGCATTAATTTGTAACAGGGTAGCAAATGACAAGCATCCACACAGACGGGGTTTTGGGATGGATTCACACCTCAATCTCACACGTTTGGCGGGGCCTAGATTTATGCAGCTGAGGAAACCAGAGTGTTTCACAAGGTTGTGGCCAGGATTCGAGGGCCTGAGTTACAGCGAGAGGTTGGGCAATCAAGGTCTTTATTCCTTGGAATGTGGGAAGTTGAGAGGTGACCCTATAGGGTGACCCTCTTTACTCTTTCCACACTCATGATTGTGTGGTTAGGCACAGCACAAATGTTTTCTATAAATTTGCTAATGACACCGCTGTTGTTCCATAATCTCAGGTAGTGATGAAAAGGCATGCAGGAGTGAGATAGATTTAAAAGGGAACAGGAAGACAACAACTTCATGCAGAGGGTGGTGAATATATAAATGAGCTGCTAGAGGAAGTGGTTGAAGCAGATACGATAACAACATTCAAAACACCCTTGGGTAAGTAGCTGACAGGAGGGGTTTAGAGGGATATGGAATCACTTGGTATCACAGACAAATCAGGCCAATCCATGCTGAGGTACTCTGACTTGATGCCCAGGTTTTCTGTGGTCATGGCACATCTTGACTATCCTGCATTCTCCATGCAGCCATGGTTTCCTTGCACTGCAAGCATCAAAGACAATGGTTCTCTTTCTGTCAGTCCTCATTGTGACTTTATCCCATTTGCTTGTCTAGATCCCAAAGCAATCCTTCACATTTGCTGCAGTTTCCTGCTCCCTTGATGTATTGGAACAAGAAAGTTGGCACATCTATGGCGGGAAAGTGGGTTGGACAGATTCAGTTTCCTTGTGCGAGGAGGGTGAAGAGTAGCGACAGTGGGGCTTTACTTCTCCCAGATATCTCACAGAAGTATTTACTGTCTGCAGTACACTCAAAATGTCAAAACATCCATTAACTGGGAAATCCTGGTCTTTGACTTCCTGCATTCCACCAGGACTGCATCCAACAGTGTAGCACTCCCATCAGAACTGAATTAAAATGTCAGTCTAGATTTTTGAACTTTGGTACTTAAAGAAAAAGAATGCTCTAATCTAATGGACTGTTTAAGCTGCAGGATATTTGATAACCCTCGCCCACTTCTGCACTTGATACTGATTTTACTGTTCCATCAGGAGTGACTGGATTGAGGTACAGAGCAGGAACACTCGTTATTTTTCCCTTCAATCAGTGATACTTGCCACTTTACCTGTTTAACTACGATAGGGCCAAATAAATATCCTGTACCAGGCTTTATGAAATGATTTTAACTGTCATGTTTCCAGAGTGATTGTGATAAAAGAAAACTAATATAAATAACAGGGGGATCATTCATGTGGTGCAGAATATAAACCAGTTTGTTGAATGACCCCTAAAATACCCTGCACATGTTTACTTTCTCAACATAAAATGGGTCAGGAAATTATCACTGCTAGAATGTAAGGAGCAGTCTGAAATTTATATTGATAACAGCATAGCAGGAGAGCCCATTGTGTCAGTATTAGTGGCTTCTACCCAGCTCTTTCTCTGTCACCCGGTAAATATTTTACTTTTAAATGGTATCTATTAAGTAGACCAGTAAGGTTACAGTTGAGAAATGGAAAACAGACTAAAAGAGGAAGAGAAGGATCGCCTGTCAGTGGACCTTTCCTCTTGTATACTAGAGGAAATAACTCAGTTGTGAGTCACATTTTCACAAAAAGGTCCCGTTCATTTTCTTAATTTCTGTTTTCTGACTTCTAAAGTGTCTACACTGAGCTATCGTGTGATTGGTGACAGATTTTGCCAGATATTGAAAGTGAGATCTCACTATAGTGTCATCCAAAGGGATTGTGCTGTGCTTGAGCTTGTATCTCCAATTAATTGCATGGGTGCTCTTTCCAGAAGAGGTCAGCTGGATAGTGAAGACATATGTTTCAAAAAGAACAGCGAGGGAGGCAAAAGAGACGGGAACGTGGCATTGCTAATTAGGGATAGTGTCACAGCTGCAGAAAAGGAGGATGTAATGGAGGGATGGATTACTGAGTCAGTGTGGATGGAAGTTAGAAATGGGAAAGGGGCAATAATTTTACTAGGTGTTTTTTTTAATAGACCCCCCTAATAGTAACAGGGACATCGAGGAGCAGATAGGGAAGCAGATTCTGGAATGGAGCAATAATAAAGGGGTTGTTTTGATGGGAAATTTTAACTTTCCTAATATTGATTGGCATCTCCTTAGTGCAAGAGGTTTAGATGGGGTGGAGATTTGTTAGGTATGTTCAGGAAGGTTTCCTGACACAATATGTAGATATGCCTACAAGAGGAGAGGCTGTACTGATCTGGTATTGGGAAATGAACTTGTTCAGGTGTCAGATCTCTCAGTGGGAGAGCATTTTGGAGTTAGCGACCACAGCCCTATCTCCTTCACCATAGCACTAGAGAGGGATAGGGGCAGACAATTTGGGAAAACTTAATTGGGGTAGGGGGAAATATGATGGTATTAGGCGGGAACTTGGAAGCATAAATTTGGGAGCAATGTTCTTAGGAGCAAATTTCATGACTGTAATGTGGAAAATGTTCAGGGAACATTTGCATGGAGTTTTGCATAGGTATGTTCTGTTAAGGTAGGGAAAGGATGATAGGGTTAAAGAACCATGGGTACAAAGGATGTAGAAAATTTAGTTAAGAATAAAAAGGAAAGCTTACAAAAGGTTCAAGAAACTATGTACTGTTAGAGCTCTAATAGAAAATTACAAGGTTGCTAGGAAGGAACTTGAGAATGGAATTAGGAGAGCCAGAAGGGGCCATGAGAAGGCCTCGGTGAGCGGGATTAAGGAAAACCCCAAGGCATACTACAAGTATGTGAAGAGCAAGAAGATGAGCTGTGTGAGAATAGGACCAGTCAGGTGCGATAGTGGAAATGTATGCATGAAGTCGGAGGAGGTAATGAAGGTATTTAATGAATACTTTGCTTCAGTATTCACCAGGGAAAAGGACCTTGGCAGTTGCGGAGATGACTTACAGTGGACTGAAACACTTGAGCATAATGACATTAGGAAAGAGGATGCACTGGAACTTTTGAAAAGTATTTAGATAAGTCACTGGATGAGATATACCCCAGCCGACTGTGTAAAGCAAGAGAGGAGATTGCTGAGCCTCTTGTGATGATCTTTGTATCATCAATAGAGATGAGAAAAGTACCGGAAGATTGGAGGGTCGCAAATGTTGTTCTGTTTTTCAAGAAAGGGAGTAGAGATAACCCAGGAAATTATAGACCAGTGAGTCTGACTTCAGTGGTGGGCAAGTTGTAGGAGAAGACCCTGAGAGGCAGGATTAATGAGCATTTGGAGAGACATAATCTGATTAGCGATAGTCAGCATGGCTTTTTCAAGAGCAGATTGAATTCTTTGAGGATGTAACAAAACACATTGATGAAGATAGAGTAGTGGTTGTAGTGTATATGGATTTCAGTAAGGCATTTGATAAGGTTCCTTCAAGGCTCCTTCAGAAAGTATGGAGGCATGGGATCCAAGGAGACCTTGCTTTATGGATCCAGAATTGGCTTGCCCACAGAAGGCAAGGGGTGGTTGTAGATGGTTTGTATTTTACATGGAGGTCAGTGACCAGTAGTGTTCTGCAGGGATTTGTTCTGGGACCCCACCTCTTTGTGATTTTTATAAATGACCTAGATCATAGGTGTCAAACTCAAGGCCCGCGGGCCATATCCGGCCCGGCGTGTAATTATATCCGGCCCGCGAGATCATTTTAGATAGATCTATTATTTTAATTGTTAATGGCCCGGCGATATGAAGCCTATGATTGTAAGTTAATACCAATCATAAAAAATAATGCTTGCTCAGCAGTCCTCTTCATAAGAAACAGAATTTGTTAAGTGAAACACTTTGTAGTTATAGCAGAGACTGAGACACATGAGAACAGGCTGAAAAAATGGAGGCAAAGAAAGCTGTATTCGCACGCGCCCGACTGATCCGGCCCGCATGAAGCTGCATTTTGCCCAATCCGGCCCGTGACCTAAAATGAGTTTGACAGCCCTGAATGAAGAAGTAAAAGGGTGGGTTAGTAAGTTTGCTGATGACACAAAGGTTGGGGGTGTTGTGGATAGTTTGGAAGGTTGTCAGAGGTCATAGCGGGACAGCAATAGGATATAGAAATGGGCTAAGAAATGGCAGATTGATTTTGATCCAGGTAAGTATGAAATGGTTCATTTTGGTAGGTCAAATTTGAAGAAAGAATATAATATTAATTATATTATACTCTTAGCAGTGTGGAGAACCTGAGATTTCTTGGGATCCATGTCCATAGGACACTCAAAACTGCTGCATAGGTAAACAGTGTTGTTAAGAAGGTGTATGGTGTGTTGGCATTCATCAACCATGGGACTGAGTTCAAGAGCCAGGAAGTAATGTTACAGCTGTATAAGATCTTGGACAGATTCCACTTGGAGTACTGTGTTCAGTTTTGGTCATCTCACTACAGGAAGAATGTGGATACTATAAAGAGAGTGCAGAGGAGATTTACAAGGATGTTGCCTGGATTGGAGGGTGTACCTAATGAGAATAGGTTGAGTGTATTTGGCCTTTTCTCCTTGGAGCGACGGAGGATGAGAGGTGACCTGATATAGTTGTATAAGATGATGAGGGGCATTGTTTGTGTGGATAGCCAGAGGCTTTTTACCAGGGCTGAAATGGCTATCACGAGGGAGCATAGTTTTAAGATGCATGGAAATAAGTACTGAGGGGATGTCGGGGTAAGTTTTTCACACAGAGAGTGGTGGTTGTGAGGAAAGCATTGCTGGTGGCGGTGGTGGAAGTGGATGCAATTGTGTCTTATAAGAGCCTCGTGAATAGATACATGGAGTTTAGAAAAATAGAGGGCTATGCACTAAGGAAATTCTAGGCAGTTTCCAGAGTAGATTACATGGTTGGCACAACATTATGGGCTGAAGGGCCTGTAATGTGCTGTGGATTTCTATGTTCTGTTACTTGAAAGAGTAATCTATTGACCTCTTAAGATCATGGCATGAAATGAAATGTTATTTTGATTTGGAGTATGTGCTAATAGACATTGGGTGTGGTGTTGAGTTTTAAAATAGATTTATCATTCTAGAACTAGTAAATCTGGCACTATTAATGATGGCTGCAATCTCTTTTGGCAGATGATCAGCTACATCCTGAGCTTTCTGTCCTCATCAGACAGAAAGGAGGCATCGCTGGTGAGCAGAGCCTGGTATGCTGCCTCCCTGGATCGTAGTCTACAGGTAAGTTAGTTTCAGAACCTCTGGTTCTGGATTCCTGCTTCTTGCGTGGCAGCCATTCACATATTATCTTTAAAAGTTTTCTATTTAGGAGTTGGTTTGACATCTCTTAGGCATGATGGGCTGAGATCAGCTCCATCTTCACACATTGTCTTTAGGTGCCAATTAGGAGTGTGAGTGCCAACTGATTTATTGATTTCTGTCCCTATTCTGCATGTGATTGTAATGCTCAACTGTTCCTTCTCCAAATCTCAGATCATTCAACACTGAAATAGCATTGCTTACAGCTTGGCTAAGGCTACTAGCAGAAGCCAAGCAGAGAATGAGAATAGTGCACTTAGCCAGATGCAGTCTGAAAGAAGTGCACTCAAGAGAGAGTGGGAAGCGTCCAAAACGACTGATACATCTGGAGTGGTGCAGCCAGCTTGAGATCAAAGATATCCCAATTGGGGAAGAATTAAAAGTCGTGTATATCTCAGGTATAAGAGGGATTGAAGGTGAAATTGGGATATCAGTGAATTAGGGTGGGTTAAGTTGGCTGTGTAATAGGTTCTGATGAGGTTTGAGTGGCTTGCTCAGGTACACGTAGCTTGGTTATCATGTTCTGAACAAGTTGGATCTCGAATTTGAAACCGGTTTTTTATTTGTGTAGTTTAGAACTATATGATTGAGATACAGAGACTGTGCCAACTCAGAAAGCTTCCTGAGTATTCAAATACTCAGATATTGATGATTCCATAAGCGAGCTCTGTGCTAGCTTTACAGTGTACTGCTAATTTCTGCAATTTCCTTTGTATTTTTTGTTCAAGTAGTTGACAGTCACATCAGATATCAAAACGACAATACAGGGACAAGATCAGGACACAACTCTCCACCAACAATACACGCAGCTTATGGCAAGGTCTGCACATCATCACAGACTTCAAAACTAAGCACACGGTTCTGCCTCTGTCTCAGCTGAGCTAAATCTTTATTACGCTGATGTTGCCAATACTGAGCCCCTGAGGACAGCTGCTGAAGCGACCTGCACCTTGATATTCTGAGATTGATCATTGAGTTGTTTCCAATGAGTGGTCAGTTGCAAGGCTATGGGACTGGATGGCATCCCAGGGCGGGTACTCAGAATGTGTGCGGCACAACTGGCAGGTGTGTTTACAGACATTTTTAATCTCTCCCTCTCCCAGTGTAGAGTACCCTCCTGCTTCAAAACATCCACCATTGTCCCTGTACCTAAAAAGACCAAAGTAACATGTCTGAATGACTAATATCCTGTTGCACTCACCTCATTAATATGCAAATGCTTTTAAGAGACTGGTCAAGGACTACATCTGCAGCATGCTACCACCGACAATGGACCTCCTGCAATTTGCCTACTGACACAACTGATTGACAGATGACACAGTAGCCACAGCTCTACACACTGTCCTTACACACCTGGAGAAGAAGGATGCTTATGTCCCCCCCCCCCCATCCCTTTCCACTAATCTCCCTCCTGACACTTATCTTTATAAGCAGAACAAGTGCTACACCTGCCCTTACACTTCCTCCCTTACCACCATTCAGGGCCCCAGACAGTCCTTCCAGGTGAGGCAACACTTCACCCGTGAGTCGGCTGGTGCGGTATACTGTGACCGGTGCTCCCGGTGTGGCCTTTTATATATTGGTGAGACCCGAAGCAGACTGGAAGACTGTTTTGCTGAACACCTATGCTCTGTCTGCCAGAGAAAGCAGGATCTCTCAGTGGCCACACATTTTAATTCCACGTCCCATTCCCATTCTGATATGTCAATCCATGGCTTCCTCTACTGTCAAGATGAAGTCACACTCAGGTTGGAAGAACAACACCTTATATTCCGTCTGGGTAGCCTCCAACCTGATGGCATGAACATTGATTTCCCTAACTTCCGTTAATGCCTTCTTACCCCATCCCTTATTTATTACCCCCTTTTTTTCTCTCTCTGACCCTCTCACAATCACTCCTTGCCTGTTCTCCCATCTCCCTCTAGTGTTCTCCTTCCCCTTTCTTTCTCCCTAGGCCTTCCATCCCATGGTCCTTTCCCTTCTCCAGCTCTGTATACCTTTTGCAAATCACCTTTTCACCTCTTAGCTTCACCCCTCCCCCTCCACCTTTCAAATCTTTTACAATCTTTTCTTTCAGTTGGTCCTGACGAAGGGTCTCGGCCCGAAATGTCGACTGTGCTTCTTCCTATAGATGCTGCCTGGCCTGCTGCGTTCCACCAGCATTTTGTGTGTGTTGCTTGAATTTCCAGCATCTGCAGAATTCCTTGTGTTTGCTTATGTAAGAATGTTGTTCTTGGACTACAGTTCAGCTTTCAACAACCATAATTTCCTCCAGGCTTGACAAGAAGCTCAGAGACCTTGGCCTTCACCCTGCCTTGTGCAGCTGGATCTTGGACTTATTGTCAGTTTGTTGGCAAGTGATAAGAGTGGGCTCCCTCACCTCTGCCCCTCTAACCCTCAATACAGGAGCCCCTCAGGGCTGTGTTCTAACCCCCTCCTTTACTCTCTAAAATACCCATGACTGTGTTGCCACCCACAGCTCCAATCTGCTAATTAAATTTGTAGATGATATTACTTTCATTGGCTTTACCTCAAATAATAACGTGGCAGCCTACAGAGAAGAAGTAATCACCCTGACACAGTGGTGTTAAGGAAACAACCTCTCCCTCAATGTCGTAAAAACAAAGGAGCTGATTGTAGACTACAGGAGAAATGGAGACAGGTTAACCCCTATTGACATCAATGGATCTGGGGTTGAGAGGATTAACAGCTTTAAGTTCCTCAGTATACACATCACCAACATTGGCTGTGTGGTGATAAAAGCACCTCTTTCACCTCAGATGGTTGAAGAATTTTGGCACGAGTCCCAAAATCCTAAGGACTTTCTACATGGGCACAATTGAGAGCATCCTGACTAGCTGCATCTCTGCTTGGTATGAGAACTGTACTTCCCTCAATCGCAGGACTTTGCAGAGTGGTGTAGACCACTTAGAGCATCTGTAAATGTGAACTTCCCACTATTCAGGACATTTACAGAGACAGGTGCATAAAAAGGGCCCAAAGGATCATTGGGGACCTGAGTCACCCCAATCACAAACTGTAACAGCTATACTGCAGTATTAAAGCCAGGACCAACAGGTTCTGGTACAGCTTCTTCCACCAACCCATCAGATTAATTCATGTTGATACAATTGTATTTCTATGCTATACTGACTGCCCTGTTGTACATACTATTTATTACAAATTATTATAAATCGCACATTCAGATGGAGATGTAACGTAAAGATTTTTACTCCTTATGTATGTGAAGGATGTAAGAAATAAAGTCAATTCAATTCAATTCTTAAGATAAAGGAGCAGAATTGGGCCATTTGGTTCATTTGAGTCTGCTCTGCCATTTCATCATGGTTGATCCAATTTTCCTCTCAGCCCCAATCTCCTTTCTCCCTGTATCCTTCCACGCACTGATCAGTCAAGAATCTATTAACATCTGCCTTATATATACACTTAAAGACTTGGCCTCCACAGCTGTCTGTGGCAAAGAATTCCACACATTCACCACTCTGTCTAAATAAATTCCTCATTATCTCCATTCTAAGAGGACGGCCATCTATTCTGAAGCTGTATCCTTTGGTCTTAGACTTTCCCATCATAGGAAACACCCTTTCTGCATCCACTCTATCAAGGCCTTGCACCATTCGATAGGTTTCAATTATGTCACCCCTTATTCTTCTGAATTCTAGTGAATACAGGCCCAGAACCATCAAATGCTCTTCATATGACAAGCCATTCAATCCTGGAATCATTTACGCGAATCTTCTTTGAACTCTCTCTAGTTTCAGCCTATCGTTTCTAAGATAAGGTGCCCAAAACTGCTCAGAACACTCCAAGTGAGGGCTCACCAGTGCTTTATAAAGTCTCAACATTACATCCTTTGTTTTATATTCTAGTCCTCTTGAAATGAATGCTAAGATCACATTTGCCTTCCTCACCACAGACTCAACCTGCAAATTAACCTTTAGTGAATCCTGCACAATGACTGTCAAGTCCCATTGTGCCTCAGGTTTTTGTGTTTTCTCTCCATTTAGAACCCAAGAACATTGTCTCTAGTAATGGTGACTTCACACACTTCATGACCCCTGACTCCTGGAACTTTCACCATACTGCTAGTGCCTTCCACAGTGAAGACTGAGGCAAAATACTTTCATTCTCCATTTCCTTGTTCCTCACTACTGCCTTTCCAGCATCATTTTCCAGTGGTTTGATATCCACTCTCACCTCTCTTTTACACTTTATGTAAATTCCCATGGATCTTTAAATAGGCTTTGTAACTTTCTGTTAACAATTACTGTCAAACAAACCCAAAGCAGTATTCTTTGGCTTGTAATGTGGGTACCAAATTTTGGAAGCTGACTGGAGAACTGGAACCATGACATTCTGCTGGCTTGCAAGTAGCACAAATGTTTATGTGGGGCAATAGGGTTATATGGCTAGGAAACAGGCACTTCAAGCCAACTGGTCCATGCTGATTAAGGATCCCTTTTGCCTACATTTCTTTTGTAGGAATACAATCTATCCTTAAATCAATCACAATAACTCAGTCCTGTGGATAGTCCTTGACTGAGAAATGGACTTGTAGAACTGGAATCAATTGTGCGTGAGAAGCCGATATCTGTTGAGTAAAACAATTCTGACAAGCTGTAGAAAGATTTTTGCTTTTGTATTTATTCCCCCAACAGTGAAGGTGCTCATGGTGCATTGTGGTAGAATTCTGTAGTTTCCAGTTACCTTCTGCTATTGTAGCCATGTGTGAGGTAGACCACATTTGGGCAGGCAAGCTAGTCATGATTTTTATTTCTTTAAAAAAAAATGCTAGATTAAACCTGAGATCCAGCTGGTTGAGTCACTTGGCCTTAACTTCAAAAACCCGTGTTAGATAATCTAGTTTGAAAGATAAACTGAGGAAGATTTCTTCATTGTATTATACTTAATGTGTTTTTCCTGTGCATAAATTATCTGTTTCATTTCTTGCATTAAAGTGGTGACTACATTTCTCTGATTATAAGGTATTATTCACTGCAACAATATTTATTTCTATACAGAAAAATGTTGTTTACAATCTTCAAGCATCATCCAAGTTCCTGGAGTCCATTAGAAATTTAGTTCGGAGACAGTGTCCATGTGTGGCTTTGAATAATCTCGATGGGGCACCCATTTCAAAGATGGTCATTCAGAGTATTGTGATCTACCTAACTGCATATCTGGAGGACCTGTCCCTGCGGGGCTGTTATATCACCGAGACTTCTTTTGAGATCCTGATCTCATCTTGCCATAATCTGAGAAGGCTTGACATCAGCGGCTGCAACTGCCTTTTCCTGAGTGGCACATTACTATCCAAAGATGAGAACAAAGCAAGGATGGCTAAAGCCCTGGTGAATCTCCAGAAACTCAACCTCTCCAATCTATGGTACCTCTCAGACCTGAGCTTCAACCGACTTACTGACTGCATGCCTAATCTCCGAGAACTATCTCTTGCCAGCTGCCATATCACTTTTGAGTTTGATCCCTACTGTGGAACGAACATGTTCAATTCTACTACTGTGCTCTCACTGAGAAATGTTCTTCATTTTATAAATAGACAAGCAGCCATGCTGAAGGTCTTAAATCTTAGTCATACCACAATTACAAGCAAAGCCGTGTTGTCAGTGGTTCAAGTTTCTGGACTTTGCCTAGGAGGGCTGGTACTTCAGCACTGTAAAGACATCACAAATGAAGCGGTCTCTGCCATTTGTGCGTACCAACCAGGACTCACTGTGCTGGATCTTACTGGCTGTACTGAGCTGACTGGTAAATCTGTTCTGGCCATAGCTTCAAGCCTGCGGTGCCTGGAGTATCTGTCCCTGGGCAGGATCAGTCACATTACGGACTGTATGTTGACGGATCTGTCCACAATCCCAACCCTGCAAGCCCTTGATATCTCCGAGTGTTACCAAGTCAGTGGCTGCGACCTGGTTAAGGGACTAGCGTCGCCAGAGACTGTGTCAAAACTAGTGAAGCTCAATCTCAGCTGTTGCACCATGGTGAAAGTAAGTGTACTTATGCTAAAATAAGTTATGTATTTTAGTTGCAATTTCCAGTTAGAAAGGTGAAACTTAGAGCAGTTGAACTGAGACCAGTTCCTCCACAGCTGAGTGCTAAAACCCATCAAAAGTCATGTGACTGGTGGCTTTTCTTCAAGCTGCCAACTGGAACCTCTTTCTTTCTGCCCTCCAATCCTCTCTTGGTCTGTTCAGTGCTATTTTCTGATGCCATGTTGACCATGTCAGTTTTTCACTCCCTTTACTCGCCCAGGATTGTTGTCACCTGCTGATAGTGGTGGTGTGGTTGGATGACAATTTCTGATTGGTCAGTGGAGTGCTGTAGGTTCAGAATGAAGTGGGTTAGAATGAGTAAGGAAATGAGAAAATTTCAGAAGCTCTCAGATACCTTCTTGTACTTCTCACTCGACCATGATCTCACCATTGAATGCCAGGCCACTGTCTTCCAAGCAGCATATAAGCAATTTCTTTAAAAAAATTACTGAGCTTGTCCACTCCACCCTGTCAGGTAACACATTGCGGATGATCACAATTAACTGTGGATTTGTTAATGCAAAAGAATCTACAACTCCCATTCTTACTACTTTTCGGTTTGGCTGAAGGGTCTTTGACCTGAAATGTTAACTCCATTTCTCCTAATATAGATAATGCCTGACCTACTGAGTGTTTCCAGCATCTTCTATTTTGATTACTCCCAATCCAGAACTGGCAGGATGCTCCTGTAATTTCCTGTAAGCCCCACCTCTTGGCTTCAGCACCAAAGACTTCAGTGTGATACTAGACAGTGCCTTAACTATTCTTTAATAGCAGTGAGAGAGGTGTATGTACATAAATAGTTATGCTTACTGTTGGGTTGATACTATTTCCAGTTCTGAGTACTTCATTCACAGTAGTATTTCTTCCCTCCTAAAGCTCATTTCATTTCCATTTTTAATCTTTTTTTAATTGATTTTAAAAGATATAAAGACAAATACAAATAGAGGAGAAGTTATATCAAGTACATGTTCCAGTGGAAGTACAAACAACAAAAAAGGAGTGTACACTGTCAAGATCATATTTAGTATAATATGGAGCTCCTCAATATCCACAACTCCTCTTAACAGTTCAAAAAAAAATCAAAAATTGCCATTATTAAGAAAAAGAAAAAAAATCCCACTAAACTAACCTAAAACAAAAAAAAAAGATTGGGCATTCCATTTGAGGATATAATTACAAAAATAAAGGGGAAAAATCCTTCCGGTCAAATCTGAAAAGTCACAGAGAAGAAGAAAAAAGATTACCTAAAAAAGTGGAAAAAAACAGAAAATTTAATTCATATGAAAATATTGAATGAAAGGTCGCCAGGTTTGCTCAAATTCAAAAGATGTATCAAACGTCCGACTTCTAATTTTCTCCAAGCTTAAACACGACATAATGGAGGAGAGCCAAAAAAAAAGTGGGTGGATTAGGATCTTTCCAATACAACAAAATAGCTCTCCTAGCCAGTAAAGTTGAAAAAGCTATAATAGGTTGAGCGGAAGCAGAAACATTTCCTGCTTCCTTTGGAGTGATCCCAAAAATTGCCGTAAGTGAATTAGGCTGTAGGTCCAAACCTATGACTTTGGATAATGTTCTAAAAACATCTCTCCAAAAATTATTTAACTTTATACAAGACCAAAACATATGAGTTAAGGTAGCCACCTCAGCATTACATCTATCACAGGTGGGATTTATATTAGAAAAAACGTGCTGGTTTATCTTTTGACATATGCACCCCGTGCACTACCTTGAACTGAATCAAGGAGTGACGAGCGCAAACAGATGAATTGTTGACTAAATGATAAATTTTATTCCATTGATCACCTGAAAGTGACTCCTGAAGTTCCAATTCCCAAGCACGTTTAACCTTATCATTAGACATCATTCGTAAATTCATAAGCCGTTTATATATAATGGCTACCAATCCTTTTTGAGATGGTTTAAGCTGAAAAATAACATCTATCGTATTTGGTAAATGGGCAAAAGGATAGTTTGGTAATAAATCTCGTAAAATATTCCTAACTTGTAAATATCTAAAAAAATTGTGCGTTAGATATATCATATTTACCCACTAGCTGCGAAAAAGACATTAAACAGTTCTCTAAAAACAAATCTAAAAAAGTTTTTATTCCCTTAGTTTCCTTGTCCAGAATTGATAGTTTAAAAAATAGTTAAGATGGATATTATGAGAGAGAACAAAGTTATTCAAATCAAAAAATCTGTGAAATTGAAACCAATTTTAATGTATGTCTAACAATGGGACTAAAATCTTGTCTACCAATCCTAGAAAACAAAAAAGGAAAAGGAGCTCCCAGTAAGGAAGCCAAAAAAGACCTCCTTACCGAGCTCTTCTCCAAGTCCAACCATGAAGGACAATCTTGATTATCTATATCGTAGATCCAAAAAGTAATATAACAAATATTAATTGCCCAATAGTAAAATCTAAAGTTTGGTAATCCCAATCCTCCATCTTTTTTTTGATTTTTGCTATAAGAATTTATTCAATCTAGAACTCTTATTATTCCAGATATATGACAGGAACCTAAAGCTGTAGTTACAAGTAACTCCTCAGGCACTACTAGCCCTCTGGACCTTGCTGTTGATTTAAATCAATGACTTGCTTTGGAATGATACTGAGATGCCTGCTGCCCATGCTGGAATGTCCTGTGAACAACCAACAACATCATCATCAGCAGTCAGTCTCATCATCAACACCTCTACATTTAGCACCGTCTCAACATTCAGCTTCCTGGCCATTACTAATTTACAGGGTATCGTGGGAAGACCATATCTCCTTCATTAACAAAAAGGCTTGGCAGATGGTGTACTCTTGCTGCAGATGGTAAAATTTCATCTTCCTCACACCATATTGGTACAGTTCTACATTGCCATTATCAAGAGCATCCTCACATCAGACATCACTGTCTGATGTACTGCAGCTTCAGTATACGAAATTACAGTGAACTGTCAGGTCAGTAGAACAGGTCAGTCTACTGCCCTCGTAGTATGGATATACAAAGCTATGCAGTGAGTTAAATACCTTTTCACCAGTCACTCAAGACGGAGGCTTCCTTCAGGGTTTTTAATTGAGATTTTACTTGTGAAAATATATTGCTGTTTCAAGGGCAAATAAACAGAGGCATGAGATGGATGTCTTTCCACCACATGCTTCGTTGAAATCCAAAATAACCTGCATAGGAAATTATTTAAGATTACATACAAAAGTGAAGCTCCTTAAGGCATAGATTGCTACAGTTGGCGAGGGGCAGTTACCAAATACATGAACTCTCATAATGTATTCCAGAATCTCATTGTCCAGTTGGTGGGCATGAAGGCACAAGAATCCAAGGTAGTCTTGGTCATCCTCTCTCACTAGGAAGCTGTGAAATTTCCATTGAATGTCTGCCAGCAGTGTGACAAACTCTAGGACATTAATCTTAAATGTGTTGACTGTGGACCGATGAGTATCATCAAGGCAGACTTCTCCCACTAGGGCACAACTCAGGTCCAGTAGTTGGACATAAGGTGCATTGTGTTGGTCATTGTGTTGTTCATGCACCTTATATGCATGGTTGGTGTCTCTACCAAGTAAAAGAAGAATCTCAGCAGGCGAGTCCAAGAGGGGGATTCTTCTCAGCTATGGCCTTGAGATGTGAATGGCCACATGGAGCTTCAGGAGTTGGTATTTTATCCCTGTTGTAGGGAATATGGTTGCACTCAATGAGGGTTAGCAAGGGTAAGCAGACTTCCCCTCTTCTTGATTCTGCAACAAATTCACTGCTCATCTTCCAGCAACTTCTGATGTTCTAGATCATGTCTATAGTGTGTTCAGGGAAACAGCACCTTGAACACCGAATGTATTGTGATTTTGCCGATGACACGTTGTTCTGATCATTTAATGTTACATACTGTATGCCTTTAGATTTTGCTCAGGATGTCCTTTCCAATAGATGTTGGCCAGACATATTCTAGAACATGATTTGTCTTGGAAGCCTTTCCTACATACCTGTGTGCAGGAGGAAGTAGCTACCTCTGATGGATGCTCAGCTGGCTCCCCACCGTGCTCTGGAACCAGTAGTAGCCCAAGGTGCTGTCCCTGAATGAACTGCTGATATGTCTGATGATCACTGTTGTACCCAGTGCAGTGCATGATAGCTTCATAGTCTTTTGCTTGGTGTGCTGTTAATACACAACATTTGAAATCTGTTGAGTGCTTTTTTAGAAAGCCTCTTTGATTTGCAAGCATGTTTTCTCTGAATTTTCCTTCAGGGGTAAGGTTTCTTATGGACTGGGCATTGTCTGGGTTCATGATGGAATTTTCCACTTCGATTTCATTGATTGTGATAGGGGTTTTGGTTTTCCATGCTGCTGGAGACCTCTCTAAATGATGTGTAACTGGAAGTTGAAAGCATAAAACTAGGGTCATTTCACATTTCTATGTGGCAACAGACAAAATCCACAAAGAATGAAAATAGTGGATAGAAGG
Source organism: Hypanus sabinus (assembly GCF_030144855.1). Lineage (NCBI taxonomy): Eukaryota > Metazoa > Chordata > Chondrichthyes > Myliobatiformes > Dasyatidae > Hypanus > Hypanus sabinus. Next base: position 11,046,300 of record NC_082722.1, on the reverse strand, counting down.
CATGATTCTTTGTTTTATACTTGGACCCTTCAGTTTCCACAGTTCTTGTATATTGTTTGTTTGCTTCTCTGCTATAGGGGTTATTCCTTTTGCTGTGTCTAAGAAACTTGGTCCTGGTAGGTAACCCTAGTTTTTTTTGTGGCTTACAGTTCTGACAACACGTTACAATTTCCAGTAATTTCCGCAGTTCTTTGTGTTAGAGCTTTGGAAAGTTATCAAGTCTGCTGAAGAGAGATTCTTTGATTGCGTCTGAAGAACCATAGCACTTGTCCAGCCTCTGCCAGAGCATTTGTAAACCTGTAAATGGATTATTAATGTGAACTCTTGTAACTCTACTTGCATGTTACAGAGATACCCCTCCAAGCTGCTTACAGAGAAGGAGAGAAGGTCTGGCTCTTCACTATGTTTGAGACTTAGTCCATTCACCACATTGCAAAAGCTTGACTTTCCAGGCAGACAGGTTGTCCAACACTTTTAGTCCTGCTGTGAGTAGGTTTTGACGAACTAGATATCAAACTGAGTCAAATGCACCCGTGGCTCTTGAATTTAAAGTACATTTATTGTCAAAGAATGTATAAAGTATACAATCTTGAGATCTGTTTGCTTACTGGTAGCCACAATGAGGACATTGTGAACACTAATTTGCCAAATATTGGTCCAGGGATGGATGGAAGTTCAGACTCTGTAGTAGCAACTGAACAGAAATTCTTACTGTGCTGAAATTGCAGAAAGGGGTGTTTTGGGTCTTTGCTGTTATAGAGTTTGACTGTCAGTATCTGGGCGATGTGGAAGGTATGTTGGCTGTGTGGTGTGGCCAGCTTCTCCATATAGAGCTGGAGCACTGTCTTTTTTATAGCCAAAATCCGTATGGACTTATTCTTTCGTAAGCTGCATTGTCTTTTGTGATGGTAAAGCATGATGGATTCTGGTTGTAGACTTGCCACTGTCTAAGTCAGCTGCTGCTTCATATACTTTTGCCTCTGCTAAGGCAGCCTCAGCTTCACACTCTTCTTTGAGCACACCTAATGTAGCCTCTTCCCATATTCCCTCCAAGTTTATGTGAGTTTTGTACGTTTGCGTATCAACTTCACGTTTAGCATAAGCTACTCTCACTAGCTGTGGGCTTGTGCTGCAGCTGTACTAATCATGGATTCATTCCAATGTCACATCAACGTGATCGGTGTGTCGCATTCGACCTGACTCCCAGGTCTTTGTCGGAAACTGGCATTGTCGTTTACGGCATACAGACAATCTCCAATCCACGGGTGATGCCTTTGAAGATGAGTTATCTTTTCACTCTGCTGCTTTTGCAGTGGGATATGCAAAACTATACTGTGTTAAACATCTTCTCAAAAATCACACGAGATGGAAACTTCCTTCAGGGTTTTTAATGAAATCGTATTTGTGAATTCAAGGACAAATAAATAGGCGATGGAGATTGGCTGTCTTTCCACTGTGTATATATCAAAATTAAATCCAAATTAACCAATGATATATAATAAAACAGCTTACATATAGGAGTGATGGTCATACAAAAAGAACTTTACCTCCAGAGGCCAGAACAGTCATTGACTGAAGTCTACCATTACTGCAGGACTTGTATGTGTCCTGGACAAAGAAGCAGGTATGAATAAAGCAGAACAAACACTACCCACCCAACAAACTGCCTTTTACAAAAGCTCCCTTCTGGAAAGCACTATTGGGACTATTAAAATAAAAATATCACACCATCTTCACCCAGGCATTTAATCTGATCAACCACTTTAGTTAGACCCCCACCCCCTCTACCTCTGTCAGTGAACTACACTTTAAACCACTTTTTATAAGGCTGTTTAAATTGTTAATACACACTAGTTTTTTTTTTCGTTTATGCATATTTTTCTATATGTTACTTTATTTTATATAATTTGTATTCTTTATAATTGCTGAATTTTGTTTTTTATTGAAAGTCATTTCAACACACCACAGCAAACTTGTAATATATGTATATGGCAAATAAAGTTGATTCCTGAAGGCAGATGCAGTTCTTGACCGGGTGATAATTTGGCAGATACTCCCATTGGTAGGGAATCTGAGAATTGTTACCCACCTGTATATACCTAACTTGTTTTTCTTTTCTTCTCCCCATCCCTGTGTTGCTATGACAATAAACAACAAGGATTGACCACTCAGAGATTAAAATATGATACCATGTGATTCTATTTTAGAAATGGGTTCTTGTTAAATTGAAATTAATTAAAGATTTCAGTTTCTGATCATTGGAAGCCAAAGCAGAAAATGTTGGAAAAATTCAACAGGTCAACAGCATTTGTGGAAAGAGAAATGGTCAATGTTTCAGAATGGATATTAGAATAGACTTGATTCTTACAAAGACTTCTACATATGCTTACTGACCTGCAGAATACTTTTCAGTTTTGGTTTCTCTTTTAATAAGTTTTTCAATTCTTGTAAATGGTAGAACTAATTTGTAATCAAATTCCAAATTAGCCATGAAGTATGTAATTTTTCTCAATTTTATATTGGTTTAAATTTTATAGGATAGCTGTGTGTTCTCAATGGCAAAGTTCCTGGGCAGGAATCTGCGAGAGTTGGACCTCACATCCTGTGTGTACATCACTGATATCGGTGTCCACTGCATTGCTAATCAGCTCAGGGGTTTAACCGTGTTGCGACTCGGTTGGTGTAAGGAGATCACGGACTGGGGTCTGCTTGGAATGGTCACAGCCAATGATGACAGTCAGCTACACTGTAAGGTGACTGGTTTAGAGTTGCTTATCCACCTACTTCTGGTCACTTGATTCAAGATTCTGTGTTTCTGCAAGAACTTTGAAAGATTGTACAATTACCAGGTGGAGTGAAAACTGGTGGTTGCCTCTTGTAAAAAATGTCCTCTTGTCCCTTTGCTTGAGATTCAGAGTATTATTTATTGTTGTATTTATCTTATTTAGCAATACAGTGCAGAATAGGCCATGCCACACTGCCCAGCAACTCACTCACGACAAACCCAATTAATCCTAACCTAATCAAGGGACAATTTACAATGAACAGTTAACCTACCCAGTACATCTTTGGACTGTGGGAAGAAACTGAGGACTCTGAGAAACCCATGTACCCTACAGGGAGGATGTACAGAGACTCCTTACAGAACTCCAAACTCTGGAATGGCCCAGTCTGTAATAGCATCGCACGAACTACAATGCTACCATATTGAGCCTTTTGTTATTGTTTTGTGGATGGTCTAATTTCAATCCCTCTTTCAAGTTCCCTCTGAATATGTTCTCCACTTGCCTAAGGTGAAAAGTCACGGTGATGTTTAGCATGGAAACAAGTACTTCTGCCCACCGTCTGTGCCGACCATCAGTCACCAATTTACAGTAATCCTACTTTCATCCCATTTTTTAAAACTCTCTGCACATTTTATCAGTTCATTCCAGATACCACATATATATTAGGGTTTATAGTCGCCAATTAACCCACCAACTCACACCTCTATGGGATATGGGAGGACCAGAAGGAAATCCATGCAGTCACAGTAAAATTATGCAAACTCCACACCACCATCAATTGAATTGAGGTGTCTAGAGCTGTGAGGCAGCAGCTTTACTGGCTACACCACCCTGCTGTCCTGATGTGGAAAGCTTAAGTTGACATTGAAAGCAAACCAGATATATTTTAGCACAAGCATTGAGTAGTTTGATAATCCACTTTTTTAATACAAATGATGAACCGTAATATACTTAATCCCATTGTGCACCATAAAATTAGCATGATTACAAATATCTTCACATGATGCTAATAGCACTAAGATAGTAATACACAATTCTGCAATCTAAACAATTTATAGTCTGACATTGTGTTAGTGTATTGGCAACTTACTTATTATAATCTGTATTAACCTACTTGTTAGTATTATAACAATTTAGTGTTATAATCTACATATTATAACAAGTAGCTCAACATTTTAGGTGGAATCTGCTGTAGATTTGCTCTTTCTGAATTTGTCTTGATTAGTTGAAGGATTATGGTCCTGTGTTGATATGTGATTTTTAGTATTAATAGTGGTTAGAATAGGCAGCTTTGAATCACAAGATGTGGTTGAGATGAACAGCAGTTGTCCATTTAATAGGAAAACAAGTGCATGAGTGTCAACAGATTGGAGTGATGTGAGTGAAACCTGTTGATGAGTATGGCACAAAGTAAACCTGTTGTTTGTATCATGCAGTTTAAATGTGCTATTTGAACAAGATTTAAAGAATGTATCTGACGTGTATTTTTTGCCCATCTTTCAGGGTGATGATGAACCAGAGCTCAGTAGGAACTTCAGTAATATGAGATTTCTTGCTTCTCCCAAGGATTGTGACAAAAAGCCCCAAATCATAACTGAATCTTATATTGAGACCTCCAAGGGGAACAAGCAAGCTTCGCTCAGTGCATTAACACATCTCAAGGAGCTCAGTCTGTCTGCATGTACCAAGCTAACAGATACCAGCATAATGAAGGTACTGCACAGGGCATTGCTGAGACACATAGCCTGTGTACTTAAGAATGGAAACAGCTGATTAAAATATATATCTTACAGTAAAACCCTAATAGTCTGGCACCTTCTGGACTTCGGTAGCGCTGCACTGGCTGATCTCCAGACAATATGATATTAATCCTTTTAGAATCAGAATCAGGTTTATCATGAAATTAGTTAACTTAGCAGCAGCAGTTCAATGCAATACTTAATATAGAAGAAATACTAATAATAATTTTTAAAAAAGTAAATCACCAACTCACTTTTAGTTAGTTTGTTTTATTGCTACGCTGCAGCTTAACATATTTTTAGTGAGCCCAGTAGGTTTGATTGAGAAACTGTTGCTGCAGGAAGAGGAGGAGCGAAGGGCTCGTGAGAGCACTGAGTGTTGGGAAGTGGCTGAGGTGAGCGTGCTTTAAAAAGGTGCGCGCAGCGGGTACTCGGGTCAGTGTGATCGAGAAATCGTTGCAGCAGGAAGAGGAGGAGCGAAGGGCTCATGAGATAATTGACAGGGTCAAATAAAAGGATGGGTAACTGAAGAGGAGCGGCCAGTGGTGTGAGTGGCTCAGGGTAGGTGTGGAACTTTGAAGCTTTGGCTCAAGAGGCTTCAGCGAGCGGAGGCTGAAGATGAGCTTGCTCCAAGTGAGGTAAGGCTGGATAAGTTCTTTTAATTAATTTAATTAACTTTAGGAGTAGGTAATGGAGGCAGCAACTAGGGCAGTCGAGTGCTCCGTATGCAGAATGTGGGAAGTCAGGGACAACACAATCATCCAGCTGCAGCTCTTGACAAACCGAGCTGGAGCTGAATGAACTTTGGATCATTCATGAGGCAGAGGCAGAAATAGACAGAAATTTCAGGGAGATGGTCACCCCTAAAAGTCAGGAGGCAGGTAGCTGGGTGACTGTCAGGAGAGGGAAGGGGAATAGACAGGAAGAGCAGAGTACCCCTGTGGTCATACCCATCAACACTAAGTATACCATTTTGGATACTGTTGGTGGTGACGATCTACCAGGGACAAGTTGTAGTGGTCACTCTGGCACTGAGACTGAACTCTCGGCTCAGAAAGGAAGGAGGGAAAAGAGGAGAGTAGTAGTGATAGGGGATTCGATAGTTAGGGGGACAGATAAGAGGTTCTGTGGGAGAGATTGAGAATCTTGGATGATCTGTTGCCTCCCTGGTGCCAGGGTCCGTGATTGAGTTCTTGGTATTCTGAGGAAGGAGGGTGAGCAGACTGATGTCGTCCATGTAGGGAGCAATGACGTGGATAGGAAGAAGGAGGAGGTCCTGCAAAGAGAGTTTAGGGAGTTAGGTGCAAAGCTGAAGGACAGGACCTCAGGGTTGTAATCTCAGGATTGCTCCCCGTGCCACATGCTAATGAGGAAGCTAAATACGTGGCTAAGGAGATGATGCAGGAAGGAGGGCTTCATGTTTCTGGACAATTGGGCTTTGTTCCAGGGAAGATGGGACCTAGTTCGACAGGATGGTTTGCACCTGAACTGGAAGGCCACTAACATCCTTGCGGGTAGGTTAGCTAGTGCTGTTCTGGGAGGTTTAAACTAGATATGCAGGGGGAAGGGGAACCAGAGTGTTAGAGCAGATGGTGAGGTGGAGGAGGATAAAGGTCATGTGAGGACTGCTTGTGTAGACAGAAATCAAAGGTTTGTTTGTGATAGAAATGTTCTCAGGTTCCAAACTGAAGAGACTGTGAAAGAGGTGTCTGGCTCTCAAATAGAGAAAGATAGTAGACAGCATGTGAGGGACGATAGGCAGGTGATAGAGAAGGGACACGCTCAAACCAAAGGTTTGAAATGTATGTATTTTAATGCAAGGAGTGTTGTGAACAAAGTGGATGAGCTGAAAGCGTGGATCAGTACTTGCAGATATGATGTGGTGGCCATTACAGAGATTTGGATGGCTCAGGGACAGGAATGGTTCCTTCAAGTTCCTGGTTTAGATGTTTCAGAAAGGACAGGGAGAGAGGCAAAAGAGGTGGGGGTGTGTCACTGTTGATCAGAGATAGTGTCACGGCTGCAGAAAAGGTGGACGTCATGGAGGGATTGTCTATGTACAGTGTCACTCAGTGGAACCAACAGAGCCCCTCCAGGTCATAGCTTAACCATTGCCTGGTTGGCTTCTGAAAGGGCATAAGACTGCATTATGAATAGAGCATTATTCACTCTGTGGGTGGAGATTAGGAACAAAAAGGTGCCAATAACTTTACTGGGTGTTTTTTATAGGTTGCCCAATAGTAACACGAATATCGAGGAGCAGATAGAGAAACAGATCCTGGAAAGGTGTAAAAATAACAGAGTTGTCGTGATGGGAGATTTTAATTTCCCAAATATAGATTGACATCTCCCTAGACTAAGGGGTTTAGATGGAGTGGAGTTTGTTAGGTGTGTTCAAGAAGGTTTCTTGACACAATATGTAGATAAAAAACAGACAAATGCTACAAAAACGGCAAAAATGCCGCCTGAAAAAGGAACAACAAAGCTAAATGGGTCACTTGAAGGAAGGATAATTCTCCATTCTACTTGGTTGACTCCATATAACTCCTAATCCACCAATGTGGTTGATTCTTAGCTTCCTCTTGTTAGTTATGGATAATAAGTGTAGGCATTGCATCTCCATGACTGAATAAGTAAGAAGAAAAATCTTTCTTGTGCTCTTTGTAAGACTTGAAATACATCTTATGCCTTGATGCTTAGACCTGGGCAAAGTGCCCCAGCTATTAGCCTACTTAAATCTGAAATTTCCTACTCAAGCCTACTCAATTACCATATAACCATATAACAATTACAACACTGAAACAGGCCATCTCGGCCCTTCTAGTCCGTGCCGAACGCTTACTCTCACCTAGTCCCACCGACCTGCACTCAGCCCATAACCCTCCATTCCTTTCCTGCCCATATACCTATCCAATTAAAAAAAAATGACAATATCGAACCTGCCTCTACAACTTCTATTGGAAGCTCGTTCCACACAGCTACCACTCTCTGAGTAAAGAAGTTCCCTCTTGTGTTACCCCTACTTTTGCCCCCTCTCAACTCATGTCCTCTGGTTTGAATCTCCCCTACTCTCAGTGGAAAAAGCCTATCCATATCAACTCTATCTATCACCCTCATAATTTTAAAAACCTCTATCAAGTCCCCCCTCAACCTTCTACGCTCCAAAAAATAAGGACCTAACTTGTTCAACCTTTCTCTGTAACTGAGGTACTGAAACCCAGGTAACATTCTAGTAAATCTTCTTTGTACTCTCTCTATTTTGTTGACATCTTTCCTATAATTTGGTGACCAGAACTGTACACAATACTCCAAATTTGGCCTCACCAATGCCTTGTACAATTTTAACATTACATCCTAACTGCTATACTCAATGTTCTGATTTATAAAGGCCAGCATACCAAAAACTTTCTTCACCACCCTATCCACATGAGATTCTAACTTCAGGGAACTATGCACCATTATTCCTAGATCACTCTGTTCTACTGCATTCTTCAGTGCCCTACTATTTACCATGTATGTCCTATTTTGATCAGTCTTACCAAAATGTAGCACCTCACACTTATCAGCGTTAAACTCCATCTGCCATCTTTCAGCCCACTCTTCTAACTGGCGTAAATCTCTCTGCAAGCTTTGAAAACCTACTTCATTATCCACAACGTCACCTATCTTAGTATCATCTGCATACTTACTAATCCAATTTACCACCCCATCATCCAGATCATTAATGTATATGACAAACAACATTGGACCCAGTACAGATGACTGAGGCACACCACTAGTCACCGGCCTCCAACCTGACAAACAGTTATCCACCACTACTCTCTGGCATCTCCCATCCAGCCACTGTTGAATCCATTTTACTAGTTCAATATTAATACCTAACGATTGAACCTTCCTAACTAACCTTCCGTGCGGAACCTTATCAAAGGCCTTACAGAAGTCCATATAGACAACATCCTCTGCTTTACCCTCGTCAATTTTCCTCATAACCTCTTCAAAAAATTCAATAAGATTTGTCAAACATGACCTTTCACGCACAAATCCATGTTGACTGCTCCTAATCAGACCCTGTCTATCTGGATAATTATATATACCATCTCTAAGAATACTTTCCATTAATTTACCCACCACTGACATCAAATTTTTACGATAATTGCTAGGCTTACTCTTAGAACCTTTTTTAAACAATGGAACCACATGAACAATACACCAATCCTCTTTCTAATGTGGTATTTCTGTCAGAGCCCCTGCTATTTCTACACTAACTTCCCTCAAGGTCCTAGGGAATATCCTGTCAGGAAGATGATATGATGAAGGATAAGGGACAGGTGGGGAATACACGTTTCCCAAATGTTAATTGTGTAAAGGAGAAAGGTGAGACAGAACATGTGTTGGAAAAGTTACATGTACAGAGGGTTGGTCAGAAGGAGCATGGGGTTAAATGTGTAGAAGGTTTGGGTGATCTTGAGAAGATCATCAAAATTCAAGGTGCAATTAGCCCGATGGAAGTTCAAGGAGCTGGGTTAGGTACAATAGACAGTGTTTTAAGCAAAGAGAGGAGGAATGGGCTAAGAATTCTATACTTGAATGCGCGTAGTGTCAGAAATAAGACAGATGAGCTTGAAGCTCAGATGAAAATGGGGAACTACGATATTGTTGGGATAACGGAGACATGGCTGCAAGGGGATCAGGCCTGGGAATTGAGTGTACCAGGGTATATGTGCTATCGTAGAGACAGAAATATGGGAAGAGGGGGTGGGGTGGCCCTGTTGGTGAGGAATGAGATTCAGTCCTTAGCAAGGGGTGACTTAGGAACAGCGTAAGTAGAGTCTGTGTGGATTGAGCTGAGGAACAGTAAGGGTAAAAAGACCCTAATGGGTGTTGTGTACAGGCCCCCAAACAGTAGCATGGATATTGGGTACAAGTTGATTAGGGAGTTAACATTGGCATGTGCTAAAGGTAATGCAGTCGTTATGGGAGATTTCAACATGCAGGTGAACTGGGAGAATCAGGTAGGTGCTGGACCCCAGGATAGGGAGTTTGTGGAGTGTCTAAGAGATGTATTTTTGGAACAGCTTGTGCTTGAGCCAACCAGGAACGAGGCTATTTTGGACTTGGTGATGTGTAATGAACAGGAATTGATAAGTGATCTTGAAGTAAAGGTGCCATTAGGAAGTAGTGATCATAACATGATAAGTTTTTATCTACAATTTGAGAGGGATAAGGGCAGATCAGAGGTGTCAGTGATGCAATTAAATAAAGGAGACTACGGAGCCATGAGGGAAGTGCTGGCCAAATTTAAATGAGCGGATGCCCTGGAAAGAAAGACAGTGGATCAGCAGTGGCAGATATTCTTGGGGATAATACAAAAGATGCAAAAGCAGTTCATTCCAACGAGAAGGAAGGATTCAAAGAAGGGGAAGGGGCCACAGTGGTTGACAAAGGAAGTCAGAGATTGTATAGCATTAAAGAAAAAGAAGTATGACAGGGCTAAGATGAGTGGGAATACAGATGATTGGGAAAGTTTTAAGGAACAGCAGATCTTAACTAAAAAAGCAATACGGAGAGAAAAAATCAGGTATGAGCTCAGTCTAGCCAGGAATATAAAAGGGGATAGCAAAAGCTTTTTTAGCTATGTGAAGAGAAAGGAGATAGTTAAGAACAATGTTGGCCCCTTGAAGAATGAATTGGGAGAAATTGTTTTGCGAAACAGGGAAATGGCAACAGAATTTAATGCGTACTTTAGATCTGTCTTCACCAGGGAGGACACAAGCAATCTCCCAGATGTATGGATGGGCCAGGGTAATAAGATATCAGAGGAATTGAAACAGATTGACATTAGGAAAGAAACTGTGATAGGACTGAAGGCTAATAAATCCCCGGGTCCGGATGGTCTGCATCCGAGGGTTCTAAAAGAGGTGGCTCAGGAAATTGCAGATGCATTGGTAATCATTTTCCAATGTTCCTTAGATTCAGTATCAGTTCCTGAAGATTGGAGAGTGGCTAATGTTATCCCACTTTTCAAGAAGGGAGGGAAGGAGAAAACGGAGAACTATCGCCCTGTTAGCCTAACGTCAGTCGTGGGGAAGATGCTTGAGTCCATTATTAAGGACGAAATAGTGGCATATCTTGATGGCAGTAATAGGATTAGGCCGAGCCAGCATGGATTTACCAAGGGCAAATCATGCTTGACTAATCTGTTGGAGTTTTTTGAGGGTGTAACAAGGATGTTAGACGAGGGTAAGCCAGTGGATGTTGTGTACCTAGATTTTCAGAAGGCATTCGATAAAGTGCCACGTAGGAGATTGGTGAGTAAAATCAGAGCTCATGGCATTGGGGGCAGGGTTTCAACATGGATAGAAAACTGGTTGGCAGATAGAAAGCAAAGGGTAGCAGTGAATGGCTGGAGGTGACTAGTGGGGTACCACAGGGCTCTGTATTGGGACCACAGCTCTTTACGATTTATGTCAACGATTTAGATGAGGGCATTGAAAACTATATCAGCAAGTTTGCTGATGATACTAAACTGGGTGGCAGTGTGACATACGAAGAGGACGTTAGGAGAATACAGGGAGACTTGGATAGGCTGGGTGAGTGGGCAGATACTTGGCAGATGTCATTCAATGTGAATAAATGTGAAGTTATCCACTTTGGAAGCAGGAACAAGAGGGCAGAGTATTGTCTGAACGGTGTAGAGTTAGGTAAGGGAGAAATGCAAAGAGACCTAGGAGTCCTAGTTCACCAGTCAATGAAGGTGAATGAGCAAGTGCAACAGGCAGTGAAGAGGGCAAATGGAATGTTGGCCTTTATTACAAGGGGAATTGAGTACAAGAGCAAGGATGTCCTTTTGCATTTGTACAGGGCCCTGGTGAGACCACACCTGGAATATTGTGTACAGTTTTGGTCTCCAGGTTTAAGGAAGGACATTCTGGCAATTGAAGTGCAGAGTAGATTCACTAGGTTGATTCCTGGGATGGCAGGGCTGTCTTACGCAGAGAGATTGGAGAGATTGGGCTTGTACACACTGGAATTGAGGAGATTGAGGGGGGATCTGATTGAAACGTTTAAAATAATTAAAGGATTTGATAGGATTGAGGCAGGAAATATGTTCCAGATGTTGGGAGAGTCCAGTACCAGAGGGCATGGATTGAGAATAAGAGGTCAGTTATTTAAAACAGAGTTGAGGAAGAACTTCTTCTCCCAGAGGGTTGTGGAGGTGTGGAATGCACTGCCTCGGAAGATGGTGGAGGCCAATTCTCTGGATGCTTTCATGAAGGAGCTAGATAGATATCTGATGGATAGGGAAATCAAGGGATATGGGGACAAGGCAGGGACAGGGTATTGATAGTGAATGATCAGCCATGATCTCAGAATGGCGGTGCAGACTCGTAAGGGGCTGAATGGTCTACTTCTGCACCTATTGTCTATTGACCCAGAGACTTATCCTTTTTTATATTCTTTAAAAGCGCCAGCACTTCCTCTTCTTTAATCATCATAGTTTCCATAACTACCCTACTTGTTTCCCTTACTTTACACAATATCCTTCTGTTTAGTGAGTACCAGAGAAAAGAAATTGTTCAAAATCTCCCCTATCTCTTTCGGCTCCACACATAGCTGTTTACTCTGATTCTCTTAAGGGACCAATTTTATCCCTCACTATCCTTTTGCTATTAATATAACTGTAGAAACCCTTTGGATTTATTTTCAGCTTACTTGCCAAAGCAACCTCATATCTTTTAGCTTTTCTAATTTCTTTCTTAAGATTCTTTTTACATTCTTTATATTCCTCGAGCACCTCATTTACTCCATGCTGCCTATATTTATTGCAGATCTCTCTCTTTTTCCGAACCAAGTTTCCAATATCTCTTGAAAACCATGGCTTTCTCAAACTTATAACCTTTCCTTTCAACCTAACAGGAACATAAAGATTCTGTACCCTCAAAATTTCACCTTTAAATGACCTCCATTTCTCTATTACACCCTTCCCATGAAACAAATTGTCCCAATCCACTCCTTCTAAATCCTTTCCCATCTCCTCAAAGTTAGCCTTTCTCCAATCAAAAATCTCAACCCTGGGTCCAGACCTATCCTTCTCCATGATTATATTGAAACTAATGGCATTGTGATCACTGGACCCGAAGTGCTCCCCAACACATTCTTTTGTCACCTATTGTTGGCCATTTCATTTCTGACCGGGAGAGGACTTGGTAGTGAAGCAGGTTTATTACAACTTTAGAGAAAGGGAAAAAGAGTCATACTCCGTCCTGGTTGTGATGTTCTTGAAATGGACACAGAGAACTGTCCTCTAGGCGAAGTCTAACTACAGCAATCGCAGCAAAGAGTCCTAACCACAAAATACTCTGCAGATGCTGGGGTCAAAACAACATGCACAACACACTGGAGGAACTCAGCAGGTCGGGCAGCATCCATGGAAACAAACAGTTCGGCCCTCGCCCCATCTTCCCATCAACACAACAGGAACAGAGTTCCCTTTGTCCTCACCTACCACCCCACCAGCCTCTGGATCCAGCACATTATCCTTCGCAACTTCCGCCACCTTCAACAGGACCCTACCACTAAGCACATCTTTCCCTCTCTACCCCTTTCCACTTTCCGCAGGGATCGTTCCCTTGGCGACTCCCTGGTCCACACGTCCCTCCCCACAGCTCTCCCACCTGGCACTTATCCATGGAAGCGTAAGTGGTACACCTGTTCCTACACCTCATCTCTTACCATCATTCAGGGCCCGAAACAGTCCTTCCAGGTGAGGCAACACTTCACTTGTGAGTCTGTTAGTGTCATCTGTTGCATCTGGTACTCCCAGTGTGGCGTCCTCTACATCAGTGAGACCTGATTCAGATTGAGGGACCGCTTTGTCAAGCACCTTGGCTCCGTCCACTACAACAGACAGGATCTCCCAGTTGCCACCCACTTCAACTCTGCTTCACATTCCCATTCTGATATGTCCATACATGGCCTCCTGTACTGCTGTGATGAAGCCAAACTCAGGTTGGAGGAGCAACACCTCGTACACCATCTGGGTAGTCTCCAGCCCCTTGGCATGAATGTTGAATTCTCCAACATCCGGTAATTCCCTCTCCCGCCCTTCCCCCATCCCAGTTTCACTTTGCCTCCTCCTCCAGCTGCCGATCACCTCCCTCATGGTTTCGCCTCCTTCTATTACCCATAGCGCTTTCCCCTTACATTCCTTCTTCACCTTTCCTGCCTATCCCCTCCCTGCTTCCCCTCCCCCACCCCTTGATCTTTCCCCTTACTGGTTTTTCACCTGGCACCTTCCACCCTCCCCCCCACCTTCTTTATAGGGCCCTCTTCAGTCCTGATGAAAGATCTCGGCCTGAAACGTTGACTGCTCGTTTCCACGGATGCTAACCGACTGCTGAGTTCCTCCAGCATGTTGTGTATTCTGCAAAGAGTCCATTTTCTCCTGTTAGATTAATTGAATTAAATGACAAAGCTACTACTAATTTTATGTTGTTTATGATGATCAACTAAAGCAATCATTGATGGACTGGGTAAGTAGATCTGAAAATTTGCAGCAGAGCTCTGTAGTTGTCTGCTCCTACTGTTAAAGGAGGATAATGCTGTTTTTATTGAACCTAATTTCTTTCATTATCCAGTAAGTACTTCAGATCACAAAATAAGGCCATTTGATATAGAGGAGCAGAATTAGGCCATTCAACCAATAGAGTCCACTTCACCATTTGAATGTCACCATTTACCTCTCATCCCCATTCTCCTGCCTTTTCCCCGTAACATTTCATGTCCTGACTTATCAAGAATCTATCAACCACCGCCTTAACTATATGCAATGACCTGTCCTTCACAGCCACCTGTGGCAAAGAATTCCACAGATTCATCATCCACTGGTTAAGGAAGTTCTTCTTCATCTCTGTTCCAAATGGACACTCTCAATTCTATGGTTGTGCCCTTTGGTCCTGTAGTCCCTCATTATAGGAAATGTCCTCTCCACATCCACTTTATCGAGGCCTTTCAACATTCAATAGGTTTCAATGATATTCCCCTCTCATTCTTCTAAATTCTAGTGAGTACAGGCCAAGAGCCATCAAGCACTGCTCATATGATAAGCTTTTCATTCCCAGAATCATTTTCGTGAACCTCCTTTGAACCCTCTCCAAAGTAAGCATGTCCTTTCTTAGATAAGGGACCCAAAAACTGCTCAAAGCTTGGCCTCACCAGTGCCTTATAAAGCCTCTCCATTACATCCTCTTTTTATATTCTAGTCCTCTTGAACTGAATGCTAACATCATATTAGCCTTTCTCATTACCGACTCAACCTGCAAGTTAACCGTTCAGAATCCTGCACAAGGACTCCCAAGTTCACTTGTCCTTTTTAAGAAGAAGTGAAATAGATGCCTGTGAAACAGTAGGGGGTAAGGAACCATTCTCCAAAGATTCCTGAAACACTTCTGGAAGGACTGGTATGAGCTTATCCTTAAATTTCTTATAAAATTCCATTAGATAACCATCAGGGCCTGGGGTCTTACCTCTATGCATAGCCATAATGGCATTATTAGTCTCTTCCTGCCCAAGAGCCTGATCTAAATTCTCCATCTCCTCTGGTTCAAGAGTTGATATTCCTAAATTATCTAAAAAACATTCCATATTTGTTATATCTGAGGAGAACTCTGAGGTATACAGAGAGGTATGCAAAGATGTTATTAATCTCTTTTGGATTGCTTGTCAAGTTTTGGTTCATGTTTCCTATCTGGGGAATAAGTTGTGATGCAGATTGACGCTTTAACTGATGAGCTCGCCTTGTTACCATATTCATAATAGAGGCCACGTGTCTTAAGCATTAATTGTTCTGATAGGTTTGTAGATAGAAGATTATACTTCACTTGCAAATCAGCCTGGCTTTTATATATGTAACCCTTACCCAACAGGCTGGTATATGTCTAGGGGAAAAAGGGGATCCAGCCACTCTCCAACCCACCTCCCGTACACGCAGGTGCTGTGAGAATCGAGTTTACGCCTCGAGCCCGCCAACAGTATCAAATCCACAACAAATACCGTTATGAAATACACTTTAAAGAGTTTACTAAAATTAAAAAGAGTAGTAAGCAATACAATATATATACACAAGGAAAAAAAACAAAAGGCGCCACTTATCAAAGTTCAGTCTGTTTAGTGCACTCGTTGGAGCTCAATCAACGAACCAATCGACCCATCCGGCCGTCGCACCTGGGACCACCCCGGTGGTCTTACGAGCAGTCCAGCACACGTCCACCTTCTTCAGTGTCTTCCTCGGCCTCTCCCAAAAAAACCCGCGAAAACCCCTCCCCCAAGTTCCCAGCATCACAAGACACAATGACATTCCCCATTGATTAACAAATGAATACAATTACCATATCAGCCATTCTAAAGTGAAACAACGGCTAGAGAAACACTTATCCGACAAAGAAACATTCCTACTTGTAACAAACCAAAGAGGCCATTTTGAGTAACATACCCAGGACATTGTACATATAATTCTGCAGTGGGTGCCTCAGAATATTGTCTATCCAGGTCCAAAATAGATTGCGATAACACTTGCATTTCCTTCCTATGCTCTTTATTGGCATGTGAAGTATGTGAAGTATTTGACCCCTTAAGTAAGCTTTTAAAGTTTCCCAAAGTAAAGAGTACGATACTGATTCAGTTTTGTTAGACTCGAAGAATGTGTTAATGTTAGCCGATATATAACTACAAGATTTCTCATTGGAAAGCAAAAGGGGATTAAGTCTCTACAGAGGCTATTCTCTAATGTTTAAAGGAAAACATAGGTCTAGTTTCACGGGCGAGTGATCAGATATAACTATAGCAGTGTACTCAATTTTTCTAATCACTGGTATCGAGCTATCTATAAAGAAATAGTCTAGCCTGGAATAGGAGTGGTGAACATGAGAGAAAAAAAGAGAATTGCCTAACTGATGGATTCAAAAATCTCCATGGATCCATATAACCATTTTGTTGAATAAACATGGAGAAGGCCTTTGCCATACCAGAAGATGTTCCCATAGAGCTAGACCTATCAAGCAGTGGGTCAATAGCACAGTTCAAATCTCCTAAAAAGATTAGCTGGTGTGTATTCAGGTTAGGTATTGATGACAAAACATTATTTGCAAAGTGGATGTCTTTCCAATTAGGGGCATAAGCATTTACCAAAATGACAGGTATCTGAAAAAGAGATCCAGAGACTATAATAAAGTGACCAATAGGGTCACTGATTACATAAGATGGTGTAAACTGCATTCTTCTGGTGCTTAATATTGCCACCCCCCCTGGACACACTATTAAATCTGGAATGAAAAACCTGACTAATCCATGCTTTATGGAGTCTGTTATGGTCTTCCACTCTTAAATGTGTCTCTTGTAGAAATAGTATATCTGCTTTTAATTGTTTCAGATGAGAGAAAACTTCAGCTCTTTTAACAGGACCATTGAGTCCCTTTACATTCCAAGAAATAAACCTCACAGGGTGGCTTCCAACAGCAGCACCCATGTTAACCATATCAAAAGACACACAAGACCCACAATCCAAAACAGTGCGAGGGCACAAGCTACACACAATAATGCACAATGAAAAAAAAAGCCAAAACCTGATCTTTAACAATCATCTCCAACATCTTCTCAGCCACTGAGGTAAGACCAACTGGCCTATAATTTCCTTTCTTCTGCCTTTCTCCCTTTTGAAGAGTTTTTAATAAATGTATTCATTTATGGGATGTGGGCATCACCAGTTAAGCCAGCATTTGTTGCCAATCCGTAGTTGCTCTTGCAAAGGTGGTGATGGGCTGCCTTCACGAACTGCTATAGTCCCTGAGGTGTAAGTACACCCACAGTGCTGTTAGGGAGGGATTTCCATGATTTTGACCCAACGACAATGAAGGAACCATCCAAATGAATTGGAGGAGGATTTCCAAGTGGTGGTGTTCTCAGAAAGGTCTCGGCCCGAAACGTTGACTGCTCGTTTCCACGGATGCTGCCTGACCTGCTGAGTTCCTCCAGCTTGTTATACATGTTTCTTTGACCCCGGCATCTGCAGTGTACTTTGTGTTGGTGTTCACAGATGCCTGCTGTTCTCGTCCTTCTAGATTGTAGTGGTCATGGGTCTGGAAGGTGCTGCCTTAGGAATTTTGGTGTGTTCTTGCAGTGTATCTTGTAGATAGTACACAGCGCTGCAACTGTTCGTCGATGGTGGAGGTATTGGGTGCTTGTGGAAAGGGTACCAATCAAGTTGGCCACCTTGTACTGGAATGTGTCAAGCTTCTTGAGTGTTGATGGAACTGCATTCATCCATCAAGTGGCAAGTGTTCTATTACACTCCTGACCTGAGCCTTGCAGATGGTGGACAGGCTTTGGGGAGTCAGGAGGTAAGTTACACATTGCAGAATTCCTAACCTGTGACCTGCTCTGGTAGTCACGGTATTTATATGGCAAGACCAGTTCAGTTGCCTGTCAACAGAAACCTCCAGGATGTTGATAGTATGGGATTCAGTGGTGGTGATGCAGTTGAATGTCAGGGGACAATGGTTAGAGCCTCCTTTGTTGGAGATGGTCATTGCCTGGCACTTGTGTGGCTCGAATGTTTCTTGCCACCTGTCAGCCCAAGCCTGGAAATTGTCCAGGCCCTGCTGCTTTTGATTATGAACTGCTTCACTATCTGAGGATTCACAAATGGTGCAGAACATTGTGCAGCCATCTGCGAACATCTCCACTTCTAACCTTATGACAGAAGGAAGGTCATTGATGAAGCAGCTAAAGTTGGTTGGTCCTAGGACACTTCTCTGAGGATCTCCTGCAGTGATGTCCTGAGGATGAGATGATTAACCTCCAACCACCTTTCTTTGTGTCAGGTATGATTCCAACCAGCAGAGGGGTTTCCCCCTAATTCCCATTGACTCCATTTTAGCTAGGGCACCTTGATGCCATACTTGGTCAAATGTTGCCTTGATGTCGAGGGCTATCACTCTCACCTCAGCTCTGGTATTTAGCTCTTTGGTCCATGTTTGGACCAAGGAGATGATGAGTTCAGGAGCTGAGTGGCCTTAACAGAACCCAAACTGGGCATCCGTAAGCAGGTTATAGCACTGTTGATTACCACTTCCATTACTCTGCTGATGATTAAGTGTAGGCTGATAGGGCAGTAATTGTCCTGTTTTTTGTGTACAGGACATACCTGGGCAATTTTCCACATTGCCAGGTAGATGCCAGTGTTGTAGCTGCATTGAAACAGCTTGGCTAGTGGCGTGGCAAATTCTGGAGCGCAAGTCTTCACGACTATTATCAGGATTTTGTCTGGACCCTCTGCCTTTGCATTATCCAGTGCTTTCAGCTGTTTCTTGCTGTCACATGGAGTGAATTGGATTGGCTGCATACTGACATCTAGGATGTTGGGGACTTCTGGAGGAGGCCAAGCTGAAACATCTACTCGGCACTTCTGACTGATGATTGTTGCAAATGCGTCAGCCTAATGCACAGGTGTGCAGGCACCTCTATCATGAAGGATGGGGATATTTGTGGAGCCTCCTCCTCTACTGAATTGCTTGATTGTCCGCCACTATTCATGGCTGAATGAGGCAGGGCTACAGTGCATAGACCTGACCTGATCTGATCTGTTGGTTGTGGGACCGCTGAGCTTTGTCTATTACTGGCTGCTTATGGAGTTTGGCATGCAAGTAGTCCTGTATTGTGGCTTAATCAGGGTGACACCTCATATTGAGGTATGCCTGGTGATGTTCCCGGCATGCCCTCCTGCACTCTTCATTGAACCAGGTAATGTTAGAGTGGGGGATATGCTGAGCCATGAGGTTACAGATTGTGGTTGAGTACAGTTCTGCTGCTGCTGATGGAACACAGTGCCTCATAGATGCCCAGCCTTGGACTGCTAGATCTGTTCGAAGTATCCCATTTAGCATGGTGATAGTGCCATACAATACAGTGGAGGGTTTTTTCAATGTGGAGGTGGGATTTTGTCTCCACAAGTACTGTGCAGTGGTCACTTCTACCAATGCTGTCATGGTGGAGTGGAGTGACATTTGCAATATTTGTTGCAAATGGCAGAAATGGACAGAACTCACAGATCTCTCAAGATTTCAGACTACTCTGGGTTTAGATTTATTTCTGCTTGGTGTCTTATCTCTTACATGCTTATCTCTTTTGGTTTATTGGTGGATGTATTTTGAATATGGCTTTATTAATGTTCTGTATGTAGTGTAAGATCAATGAATTAATCTGTAATCTGAAACATTTTAAAATGTTGTAAATAAACACAAAGAAACATCACAGAAGGGCAGTGAATTGGTAACCTTTTATATAAAGGACAGAAATTGGTCTGTGCCTGCATGTTACTTGTGTTTGAATTACTGTTGTAGGAAATCCGCTTTGCGGAACTGAGGACCCTGTCACTGAGCATGGTACGTGAGATAACAGATGAGAGCATCATATCCATTGCGACACACTGCCGTAGTTTGGAGCAACTTTCCCTCAGCCACTGTAGCCAGCTAACTGACCAGGGCTTCATTGGTGCTGTCAGCCACCTGAAGAGGCTGAGCCACCTCGACATCTCCTGCCTTGATAAGATCACTGTCCAGTAAGTGCCATATCTGTACTGATCATGTTCACAAATTTATTGCATTCTGCTTGGAATAAGAACGTTATCTCAAT
Source organism: Hypanus sabinus (assembly GCF_030144855.1). Classification (NCBI taxonomy): domain Eukaryota; kingdom Metazoa; phylum Chordata; class Chondrichthyes; order Myliobatiformes; family Dasyatidae; genus Hypanus; species Hypanus sabinus. The sequence continues at coordinate 11,026,088 of NC_082722.1, read as the reverse complement.
GGTGACCAAGTATTAGAATATTAAGTGGAGTAATTAGCATGGCCCATGATAGCATACCGATTATAAAAGCTGAAAGTTTTGTGTTCAAGTCCCATTCAAGGACAGAATCTTGGCTGATATTTCCACCCAGTAATGAAGTAGTAGTGGAGATGGTGTCATTTGCACAGAGCATTAAACTCTTTAATAAACAGATAGAACCATAGAACATTACAGCATAGAAACAGGCCTTTTGGCTCTCCTTGGCTGTGCTGAACCATTTTTCTGCCTAGCCCCATTGACCTGCACCTGGCCCATATCCCTCTATACACCTCTCATCCATGTACCTGTCCAAGTTTTTCTTAAATGTTAAAAGTGAGCCCGCATTTATCACTTCATCTGGTAGCTCATTCCACACGCCCACCACTCTCTGTGTGAAGAAGCCCCACCCCTAATGTTCCCTTTAAACTTCTCCCCCTTCACCCTTAACCCATGTCCTCTGGTGTTTTTCTCCCCTAGCCTCAGTGGAAAAAGCCTGCTTGCTCTTGCTCTATCTATCCCCATCATAATTTTATATACCTCTATCAAATCTCCCCTCATTCTTCTACACTCCAGGGAATAAAGTCCTAACCTACTCAGCCTTTCTCTGTAACTCAGTTTCTCAAGTCCTGGCAACATCCTTGTAATCCTTCTCTCCACTCTTTCAACCTTATTAATATCCTTCCTGTAATTTGGTGACCAAAACTGCACACAATACTCTAAATTTGGCCTCACCAATGCCTTATACAACCTCACCATAACATTCCAACTCTTATACTCAATACTTTGATTTATAAAGGCCAATGTACAAAAAGCTCTCTTTACTACCATATATACCCTTTACTACCTTTAGGGAATTTTGTATCTGTATTCCCAGATCCCTCTGTTCTACTGCATTCCTCAGTGCCTTACCACTTACCTTGGTTCTACCTTGGTTTTTCCTTCCAAAGTGCAATACCTCACACTTGTATGTATTAAAATCCATCTGCCATTTTTCAGCACATTTTTCCAGCTGGTCCAAATCCCTGTGCAAGCTTTGAAAACCTTCCTCATTGTCCACTACAGCTCCAAACTTTGTATCATCAGCAAATTTGCTGATCCAATTTACCACATTATCATCCAGATCATTGATATAGATGACAAATAACAATGGACCCAACACTGATCCCTGTGGCACAGGCCTCCACTTAGAGAAGCAATCCTCCACTACCACTCTCTGACTTCTTCCATTGAGCCAATGTCTAATCCAATTTACTAACTTTCCATGTATACCTAGCGACTGAATCTTCCTAAGTAACCTCCCATGCCATGCGGGACCTTGTCAAAGGCCTAACTGAAGTCCATGTAGACAACATCCACTGCCTTTCCTTCATCCACTTTTCTCATAACCTCCTCGAAAAACTCTAATAGATTTGTTAAACATGACCTACCACGCACAAAGCCATGTTGACTCTCCCTAACAAGTCCCTGTCTATCTAAATATTTGTAGGTCCTATCTCTTTGTACTCCTTGTAATAATTTACCTACTACCGAGGTCAAACTTACCGGCCTATAATTTCCTGGATTACTTTTAGAGCCTTTTTTAAACAACGGAACAACATGAGCTATCCTCCAATCCTCCAGCACCTCACCCATAGATACCGACATATTTAAATAGATCTGCCAGGGCCCCTGCAATTTCAACACTAGTGTCCTTCAAGGTCCAAGGGAATACCCTGTTAGGTCCTGAGGATTTATCTACTCTGATTTGCCTCAAGATAGCAAGCACCTCCTCCTCTTCAATCTGCATAGGTTCCATGACCTCACTCCTTGTTTGCCTTTTTCCCACTGACTCGATGCCAGTTTCCTTAGTAAATACAGGCGCAAGTTAAGATCTCCCCCATTTCTTTTGGTTCAATATATAGCCGACCACTCTGATCTTCAAGGGGACCAATTTTATCCCTTACTATCCTTTTGTTCTTAATGTACCTGTAGAAGCACTTTGGATTATCCTTCACCTTGACTGCCAAAGCTACCTCATGTCTTTTAGTCCTCCTGATTTGTCTCTTAAGTTTTTTTGCACTTTTTATACTCCTCAAGTGCCTTATTTGCTCCCTGTTTGCTATACATGTCATTGATCTCTCTCTTCTTCTTTATCAGAATTCCAATATCCTTAGAGCACCAAGGTTCCTTATTCTTATTCACTTTGCCTTTAATGCTGACAGGAACATACAAACTCTGCATACAAATTTCTCCTTTGAAGGCCTCCCACTTACCAATCACATCCTTGCCAGAGAACAACCTGTCCCAATCCACGCTTTTTAGATCTTTTCTCATTTCTTCAAACTTGGCCTTTTTCCAGTTTAGAACCTCAACCCGAGGACCAGATTTATCTTTATCCATGATCAAGTTGAAACTAATGGTGTTATGATCACTGGAACCAAAGTGTTCCCCTACACACACTTCCGTCACCTGTCCTAACTCATCTCCTAATAGGAGATCTATATCCTCTCTAGTCAGTACCTCTATATATTGATTTAGAAAACTTTCCTGAACACATTTTATAAACTCTAACCTGTCTAGACCTTTAACAGTATGGGAGTCCCCTACTACCACAATTTTATGTTTCCTGCAGGTGTCTGCTATCTCTCTGCTCTTCCAATTCTCACTGACTATTGGGTGGTCTATAATACAACCCCATTAATGTGGTCATTCTTTTCCTGTTTCTCAGCTCCACCCATATGGACTCGGTAACCAAGCCCTCTAATCTGTCCTGCCTGAGCACTGCTGTAACATTTTCCCTGACTGGCAATGCCCCCCCCCCCCACCCTTCATCCCTCTGCCTCTATCACGTCTGAAACATCGGAACCCTGGAACATTAAGCTGCCAGTCCTGCCCTCCTGTAGCCAAGTTTCAGTAATGGCTACAATGTCATAATGTTTGATATTACAAGAGCTCTGGTGTCCTGATCAGCACTGCCTCATCAGCAGCACCATCGCAGGGATTATCTATTTGTAACTGTTCACTGGGTGCTTCTCTGCAAAGTACTTTGCTTTCAGTAAAACTTTGCTGGGTGTGGTGGTGCAATTAAAGAGATAGAGATTAGCTTTATTTGTCACATGTATGTTGAAGCGTACAGTGAAATGCATTGTTTGTGTCATATCAAATCAACGAGAATTGTGCTGGGTTGCTTCTGGCAGCAACATGGCATGCCCACAACTTACTAAGTCTAACTACTCGTCTTTCCAATATGGGAGGAAACTGAATCACCCGGAGGAAACCCACTTGATCATGTGGAGAATGTATAAACTCCTTACAGACAGTGGTGAGAATCAAACCCTGATCTTACAACTGGCTGCTATAAAGTGTTCCACTAATGCTATGCTATTGTGTGGCCCTAAATCAAAGTTCTTTACCTTCTTGTTTCCATTTGTGTGTATTAGTAAGGAGTTCAAGGAACTCACATTTTTACACAGGATGGCAAGAATGCAAATTTTGCTTTTGCATAAGCCTGGATATGGGATATAAAGTACAACTGGAGATAGAAGTGACATGTAAAAAGTGCAATGTTGGAATTGTCATGGGGAATTTCAATACGCAGGTAGATTTGGAAAATCAGGTTGGTGCTGGATCCCAAGAGAGGAGATTTGTGGAATGCCTGCAACATGGCTTTATAGAGGAGCTTGTGGTTGAGCCCACAAGGAGAAAGTCAATCCTGGGTTGGTTGTTGTGTAATTAACCAGTTTTGATTAGGGAGCTTCAGGTGAAGGAACACTTAGGAGACAGTGATCATAGTATGATAGAATTCACCCTGCCTTTGAAGAGGGAGAAGATTAAGTCATATATATCATCAGTATTACAGTGGAGTAAAGGGCACTATAAAGGCATGAGAGTGGAGCTGGCAAAAGTTGATTGGAAGGAGACATTAGGAAGCATGACAGCAGAACAGCATTGGCTGCAGTTTCTGGAGCCAATTCGAAAGGATAGATTCATCCCAAAAATGAAGAAGTATTCTAAATGGATGATGAGATGACCATGACTGACCAGGGAAAAGTAAGTCCAAAAATTAGTTGAATCTTAGAGGATTGGTAAGTTTTTAAAAATCAACAGAAGCCAACTAAAAAAGTCAACACAAAGTACACTGCAGATGCTGTGGTCAAATCAAGATGTACAAAAAAGCTGGATGAACTCAGCAGGTCGGGCAGCATCCGTTGAAAGAAGCAGTCAACGTTTCGGGTCGAGACCCTTCGTCAGGACTAAAGAGGGAGGGGGCAGGGGCCCTATAAAGAAGGTGGGGGGAGGGAGGAAAACCAATCAGAGGAAAGATCAAGGGGTCGGGGAGGGGAAGCAGAGAGGGGATAGGCAGGAGAGGTGAAGAAGGAATCTAAGGGGAAAGCACTATGGGTAGTAGAAGAAGGCAGAGTCATGAGAGGTGATAGGCAGCTAGAAAAGGAGACAGAGTGAAGGTGGGATGGGGGAAGGGAGAGGGAGGGAATTACCAGAAGTTGGAGAATTTGATGTTCATACTAAGGGGCTGGAGACTACCCAGACGGTATATGAGATGTTGTTCCTCCAACCGAAGTTTGGCCTCATCATGGCAGTAGAGGAGGCCATGTATGGACATATCCGAATGAGAATGTGAAGGAGAGTTGAAATGAGTGGCAACTGGGAGATCCTATCTGTTGTGGCGGATGGAGCAGAGGTGCTCGACGAAGCGGTCTCCCAATCTGCGTTGGGTCTCGCCAATGTAGAGGAGGCCGCACCGGGAGCACCGGATGCAATAGATTACCCCAAAAGACTCACAAGTGAAGTGTTGCCTCACCTGGAAGGATTGTTTGGGGCCCTGAATGGTGGTAAAAGATGAGGTGTAGGGACAGGTGTAGCACTTATGCTTGCAGGGATAAGTGCCAGGTGGGAGATCTGTGGGGAGGGAGGTGTGGACCAGGCAGTAGCGGAGGGAATGATCTGTGAAAAGCAGAGAGGGGTAGAGAGGGAAAGATGTCATTAGTGGTGGGGTCCTGTTGAAGGTGGCGGAAGTTGCGGAGGATAATATGCTGGAACGGAGGCTGGTGGGGTGATAGGTGAGGACAAGGGGGACATGGTCCCTGTTGTGGTGACGAGAGGATGGGGTGAGGGCTGAAGTGCGGGAAATGGAGATGTGGGTGAGGGCATCATTGATGACGGCAGAAGGGAAACCACGATTCTTAAAGGAAGAGGACATGTGGGATGTCCTGGAACGGAAATCCTCATCCTTGGAGCAGATGCGGTGGAGATGGAGGAACTTAGAATAGGGAATAGAATTTTTGCATTTGGCAGGGTGGGAAGAGGTAGTTATGGGAGTCAGTGGGTTTATAGAAGATGTCATTGGACAGTCTATCTCCAGAGATGGAGTCTGAGAGATCGAGAAAGGGGAGAGAAGTGTCCGAGATGGACCAAATGAATTTGAGGGCTGGGTGAAAGTTAGAGGCAAAATCAATGAAATTGACGAGCTCAGCATGGGTGCAGGAAGCAGCACCCATGTAGTCGTCAATGTATCGAAGGAAAAGTTGGGGAGCAGTATCAGTATAGATTTGGAGCATAGACTGTTCCACATAACCCACAAAGAGGCAGGCATAGCTAGGGCCCATGCGAGTGCCCATAGCTACACCTCCCCCTCCTTCTTTATAGGACCCCTGCCCCCTCCTTCTTTAGTCCTGACGAAGGGTCTCGACACGAAACGTTGACTGCTTCTTTCAACGAATGCTGCCTGACCTGCTGAGTTCGTCCAGCTTTTTTGTATGTCTTAACTAAAAAAGTCATAAAGAAGGAAAAGATGGAATACAAAGAGAAACTAGCCAGTAATATTAAAGAGGTTACTAGAAGTGATTTTCAGATATATAAAGAGTAAAAGAGAGGTGAGAAGGGATGCTGGACTGCTGGAAAATGACTCTGGAGTGGTTGTAAGGGGGGACAAAGGGTGGATGAACTTAATAAGTATTTTACGTCAATCTTCACTGTGGAAGGCACTAGCAGTATGCTAGAAAATTTGAGAATGTCGGGGGCAGAAATGAGTATAGATGTTATTACTAAGGAGAAGGTGCTTGGGAAGCTGAAAGGTGAGAAGTTATATAAGTCATCTGGTCCAGATGGACTATACGCTGGGGTATAGTCCATCCGGACCAGATGACTTATATAAGGTAGCTGAAAAGATTATACAGGCATTAGTAATGATCTTTCAAGAATCTCTAGATTCTGGAATGGTTTTGAAGGACTGGAAAATTGCAAATGTCACTTCACTCTTTAAGAAGGAAAGGAGGTAGAAGAAAAGAAATTATAGGCCATTTAACCTGACTTCAGTGATTGGAAAGCTGCTGAAATCTATTATTAAGGATGAGGTTTCAGTATACTTGGAAGCACATGATAAAATAGGCTGAAGTCAGGATGGTTTCCTTAAGGGGAAATCTTGCCTGATAAATCCCATTAGAATAGGCAGGATAAACAAAGGAGGATAACTGAATATTGTGTACTTGCAATTTCAGAAGTCCTTTGTCAAGATGCTGCACATAAGGTAGCTTAACATGACACAGGAAAGATACTAGCATGGATAGAAGTTGCGTTAGCTTCCTGTGACTAGCGATGTTCCACAGAGATTGGTTTGGAACCACTTCTTTTCACATTGACGGACTGGATGGTTTTGTGCCCACGATTGTGGATGATATGAAGATAGACAGTGGGGCAGGTAGTGTTAAGGAAGCAGTAAATCTGCAGGACTTGGACAGATTGGGAAAATGGGCAAAGAAGTGGCAATTGGAATATAGTGTTAGGAATTGTATGGTCATGCACTTTGGTAGAAGGAATAAAGGCATAGACTATTTTCTGACCAGGGAGAAAATTCAGAAATCAGAGATGCAAAGGGACTTGGGAGTTCTTGAGCAGGATTCCCTAAAGGCTAACTTGCAGGTTGAATTGGTGATAAGGAAGGCAAATACAATATTAGCATTCATTTCAAGAGGACTAGAATATGAGAACAAGGATCTAATTCATTTGAGACTTTATAAGGCTGCATTGGTCAGACTGCATTGAAATATTGTGAGCAGTTTTGGACCCCCTATCTAAGAAAAGATGTGCTGTATTGGAGAGGGTCCAGAGGAAGTTCCCGAGAATGATTTCAGAAATGAAAAGGTTAATGCATGAGGCGCATCTGATGGCTCTGGGCCGATACTCGCTGGAGTTTAGAAGAATGAAGGCAGATCTCATTGAAATCTATTGAATATTGAAAGGCCTCAATAGAGTGCATATGGGGAGGATGCTTTCTATAGTGGGTGAGTCTAAGACCAGTGGGCACAGCCTTAGACTAGAGGGACATCCATTTAGAACAGAGATGAGGAGGAGTATTTATAGCCAGAGGGTGGTGAATCTGTGGAACTGATTGCTACAGACTCAATAACTTGAGTATATTTAAAGTAAAGATTGATACATTCTTGATTAGTCAGGTTATGGGGAGAAGGCAGGAGAACAAGGTTCAAAGGGATAATAAATCAGCCATGGAGGAATGCTGAAGCAGATCTGATGAGCCGAATAGCCTAATTCTGCTCCTGTATCTTATGGTCTTATTAATTAATTGATGGAGGTGGCCTTGGATGCAGTTCAAAATGCAAAGGAGACAGAAAGGATTGGGAAAATTGATTATGTAAGACTGGGAAGGAGAAGTTTCTTGTGATCCATAATTATTGTATTGACCTGTTGAACAAAATTACATCTTTACTGTAAGGTTGAATCAGATTTAGTGATTGTAGTTGTTATTCCCCCTGCTTCTGCCCGTAGGTTTCTGGAAGTCCTCTTGAACGAGTGCAAATGGCTGAAAAGTTTGGATGTCTCCATGTGCGGTGGGCTGACTGTTGCAGACATCAAACGACTCCAACTGCTTCACCCCACTCTCACCAATATTCAAGCAAGGTGCCTGGGTGAAGCTGACCTGTCTCTGTCTTAGTGATAAAGACAGGATAGAGAGTTTAAAGAAGAATTGGAGATACAATAGATCTGTTATCTCAAGAAGCCAAAACCTGGCTTCCAAACTCTGAGAAAGCACTGTGGTTGGTTAGCATGATTTGACTTGACTTTCTGTAATGCAAGGACCAGCCTTCAACTCTTGGTTATTCTCATGGAGTCAAGGTTTAACATATTATTGTGGGGAGATGAGGAAAGGTAGAAGGAAGTTTATGTGGATGATAAATATTTTAAATAATTTAGACCCTCTGCCAGGTTGAATATTGCAATTGCCCCAGCATATAGAACATGGGGATATTTAGCCAAAGTTCCTGATTGTTATCCAGTTAGACGCATGTTGTTGGATAATGAAATGTAATTTTCATGGTGCTGCACTTATGACTTGTAAGTCCGTTCACTATTTGGTTAAGTTGAAAATGGCACTGAAGGGAAATACTGGAGGGCAATAGGACTTTCAGGAGTTGGTTTTGAGAGAGGGCTTTAAATTCAGTTGTTCTCTAATTACAACAGTTGATTTTTATTATGTGTAAAACTTGTGTCCTATTCAGTGTCTTGCATCTTTTAAAATTTATATTTGCATTTTCAGGTCACTGGTAAATTGTTACTGTACAATAAGAATGTCACCTATTAAAAAAGTTGCAACTTGTCAAATTAATTGTAGTAGAAAATTAATGCTGATTTTTAGAAATATTAGTTGCTGGCAAGTGAACTCAAAGCTGGGATGGTTTGTTTTAAATGTCATCACATATTAAGCCAGTACTGTTTAAAATAAAGCTCATAATCTAAAGTGATTTGTGATAGCTTCTTAGCTTATTTAATGGTGGTTTAGACACATTTACAAACATCAAATGGCAGCTTCCCAGAAACCTGCATTTGTCAACAACTCCAAACTTGATCATTGGTAGCAGAACAACAAAATTCCATGAGCTAGATTCCAAAATCTTATTGAATTTTTTGAAGAGGTTACGAGGAAAGTTGACAAGGGTAAAGCAGTGGATGTTGTCTATATGGACTTCAGTAAGGCCTTTGACAAGGTTCCGCACAGAAGGTTAGTTAGGAAGGTTCAATCGTTAGGTATTAATATTGAAGTAGTGAGATGGATTCAACAGTGGCTAGATGCGAGATGCCAGAGAGTAGTGGTGGATAACTGTTTGTCAGGTTGGAGGCCGGTGACTAGTGGTGTGTCTCAGGGATCTGTATTAGGTCCAATGTTGTTCGTCATATACATTAATGATCTGGATGATGGGGTGGTAAATTGGATTAGTAAGTATGCAGATGATACTAAGGTAGGTGGCATTGTGGATAATGAAGTAGGTTTTCAAAGCTTGCAGAGAGATTTAGGCCAGTTAGAAGAGTGAGCTGAACGATGGCAGATGGAGTTTAATGCTGATAAGTGTGAGGTGCAACATTTTGGTAGGAATAATCAAAATAGGACATACATGGTAAATAGTAGGGCACTGAAGAATGCAGTAGAACAGAGTGATCTAGGAATAATGGTGCATAGTTCCCTGAAGGTGGAATCTCACGTGGATAGGGTGGTGAAGAAAGCTTTTGGTATGCTGGCCTTTATAAATCAGAGCATTGAGTATAGGAGTTGGGATGTAATGTTAAAATTGTACAAGGCTATTGTAAGGCCGAATTTGGAATATTGTATACAGCTCTGGTCACCAAATTATAGGAAAGATGTCAACAAAAGAGAGGGAGTACAGAGAAGATTTACTAGAATGTTACCTGGGTTTCAGCACCTAAGTTACAGGGAAAGGTTGAACAAGTTAGGTCTTTATTCTTTGGAGCATAGAAGATTGAGGGGGGGACTTGATAGAGGTATTTAAAATAATGAGGGGGATAGATCAAGTTGACATGGATAGGCTTTTTCCATTGAGAGTAGGGGAGATTCAAACAAGAGGACATGATTTGAGAGTTAGGGGGCAAAAGTTTAAGGGTAACATGAGGAGGAATTTCTTTACTCAGAGAGTGGTAGCTGTTTGGAATGAGCTTCCAGTAGAAGTGGTAGAGGCAGGTTCGATATTGTCATTTAAAGTAAAATTGGATAGGTTTATGGACAGGAAAGGAATGGAGGGTAATGGGCTGAGTGCAGGCCAATGGGACTAGGTGAGAGTAAGTGTTTGGCACAGACTAGAAGGGCTGAGATGGCCTGTTTCCATGCTGTAATTGTTATATGGTTAGGGCTAGGGTGGCAATTGCATGGGAAAATGATCACTTCCCTCAAGACAAGTAACTATGCTGATTTGGACATGACATAATGCTGTTTTTTCATTGATGTTGGCTCAGTACTCTGAAACTCTCCAGCCATGGGTACTACATTACTTCGTAATGGCAGAAGGGGATGTCACCCTTGCTAAAAATGCTTAAGGCCCAAAAATAAATGTTTTTTTTAAACTTGGGGAAGTAGAATGCTGTATCCTCGGTAGTTCAGTTAAACACTCTACAACTAAACCTTAATCCAAGGACAAAATTCTCCAGATTCTGGAAATCTAATATAAAAATGGAATGCTAGAACAAAAGGTCAGGAATCATCTGTGGAGATAGAAACAATGAATGCCAACTCTGTCTCACTCTCCACAGCTGCAGCCTGAGTATTTTTCCATTCTGATTTTAGAACTGAATTGTTCTGTGATTCCTGAACTGTGGCTAATGTTGTGCCTTCATTTGACGTCAGTTTGGTTGGTGGTCTACCTGAAAAGGCATAAAATGATTAGGGATAGTCAACAATGCTTTGTGCATGGGATATGGTGTCTTATGAATTTGATTGACTTTTTAAATTTTTTAATCTTATTTGGAGATACAGCACAGAGTAAGCCCTTCTGGCTGTGCCATACAGCAACCTCCAATTTAACCCTAGCCCAATCGTGGAACAATTTATAATAACCAATTAACTGGCACATCTTTTGACTGTGGGAGGAGACTGGAGCACTGGGAGAAAACCCATGCATTCCATAGGGAAGATGTACAGACCCCTTACAGGAGACGTTAGAATTGAACTCCCATCTCAAATGCCCAAGATGTAACAGCTTTGCGCTTAACTGCTACATCACAGTGATGAAGAGGATTGATGACAGTGTTGTAGACATACTCAAATGTCTTGCTGATGTCCACATAGGCACAGTCCTACTTGATGCAGTCCAGAAGGTTAATCAGATGGGGCCAATGGTGTGTTGGCAATTCAGATCCAAAATTGGCTTGGTGATTGAGTCAGATGTTGGGAATGGTGGGTTTTTCATATTGGTAGCATTCAACTATGGGTACATCACAGAGATTTTTGCTGGGTCCAGTGTTATATGCCATCTATATTAACAATTTGGATGAAAATATAGCTGGCATGTTTAGTAAGTTTACGGCTCCACAATAGGACCTAGATCAATTGGGAAAATGGGTCAAGAATTTGGAGATCGATTTTTAACTATGACAAGCGCAAAGTGTTGCATTTTGGCATGTTAAACCAGTGTAGAACTTGCACAATAAACAGCAGGACCCTGGAAGATGCCGTAGAAAAAATACACCAAGGGGTACAAGTGTATTGTTGTCACTTTCGGGGAGCTCGTGCGGAAAAGTAGTAAAGGCAGCCTTAAGCACTCTTGCATTCATCAAACAGGGCACTGAGTACAAGAGTTAGGACATTGTTACATTGTATAAGACATTGCTGAGACCACACTGTGTATTAGGTGCAGTTCTGGACACCCAGCTCTAGAAATGGTGTCATTAAATTGTAAAGGGTGCAGAAAATGGGTTCTATTTTGACATTTAAGTCGAGATGGGAGGGGTATGGAGAGCTATTGTCTGGGTCAATGGGACTAGGCTGATAGTTCAGGATGGACTAGATGGGCCAAAGGGCCTGTTTCTGTGACTATTACTCTAAGATCCTTGTGAATCTTTTAGTAGGACTAGACAGCTTGAGTTTAAGAAAACCAGAATAGGCTTGATACTCCCCCTTAGTGCAGGAGACTGAAAGGTGGCTTTAATAGAGATACATAAAATCATGAGGGGCATAGATATAGTGAATGCTCACAGGATAGAGGAATCTAAAACTAGAAGGCATTGGTTTAAAGTGAAAGGAGAAAGATTTAAAGGGGACCAGAGGGGCAAGTTTTTAAAATGGAGGGTGGTGGGTATATGGAACAAGCTGCCAGAGGAAGTGGTAAATGTGGGTACAATTATAATGTTTAAAAGATATTTAGACATTTTCCTATCTATGAAAAGTTTATATGTACATGGGTCAAACTTGGGCAAATGTGACTATCTCACTTAGTCAACTTGGTCAGTATGGATGAATTGGACCTAAGGGTTTGATTCTCTGTATTAGTTGATTTTTTTTGTGGCTCCAATTAGCCACTGCATTAGGGTAAACAAAATAATCTGGGATTTCTGCTTTCAAAACCCTGCCCTTTGCTGAGAGATGTATGACCATGGATAAAACCCACTGAGTTTGTGTACCATTTTACGTGGATGAGGGCATCTCACACTGTCTGGATGTGATGCAAAAACACCCTGTAGTTACATGATGCACATTTCTTCCTCCAGATCCGTCAGGGTTGTTTTGTCTTTAAAATTCCACTCTTATAGCCATTGGTCAGTTTGAGTTCTTTGTTTTCTCCTACTTAAAGCATGTCAGCCTGTGATGGGGAGAAAAACCAGTGGCTGTATGCATATATAGATTAGTGTTGTAAATTGACAGATTCAAGGTAGGGACAGTCCACTGAGATCCCAAATCAAGCAAGTTAAATCTGGCAGCTTTCCACTTACAATGGCATTGTCTATGTTCCCCTCTGTGCTCTGAGCAGTTGTTAATTTGAAAGCTATAGAAGGATGTGCAGGTCCATATTTTGGTTATCTGGTCAATATTGGCTTTGCCCTTTGTAGGAGATTGTAGTGTGCAAAATGGCTGCCTCATTTTCAATGCTACAGCAGTATCTCTTGGTAGTGAAGTATGAAGGCAGCAGTGCTTAAATTTCCTTCGGGGTTGTTCGTAGAAGGCCTGTGGGGTCTGTACTAGATGAACCAGAGGCAATGTAAAGCCTACTGCATGAGCAGGAGTGTCCTATTTAATAATGCAAGCTGTTATATTGTGTGGGCAGCCCCCTCTTTCAAACACAAAGACAGGCTACAGAACAGTAGGGACCATAATCTATAAGAAAACATCACCTCCAGGAAGTCCACAGTGATGAAGTACAGAACAGAATCATAGTAGAGCAATGGATTTTATTTTGAAATTGAAAACAAGACTAGTTGGTTAATGCCATAGAATATCTATTGATTTTCAGTAGCAGAAAAAATGATTTTTTTACAAAACATGTTGAGACTTTATATACACATAGTCAAAAATAGCACAAACCCCAAAGCAATAGTGTTGTAAATAAATTAATGAGTCAATAGCAGTACTCAAGTTTGATCCAGTGTATGTCTGGCTGAACACAGATTGTCAGCACCCCTGTGATTTATAGCAGCTGGAACCAATGGCAACCAAAAGCTGGAATCAGCTTTTTTGAGCAGACTCCCATCACTGATACTGCAGCACACTACTGAGCTAGGGTGTAGCTTCTTCATTCTGAACTTACCCGGTAATTCTATTCCTGTAGTCACTTTCCTGAGGGCCCTAACCCTCACTATGATAGAGATTCTCAGGCTACAGGTGCTGCTTTATATTCTCACCCACAGAACCTAGGAAGAGAACTTTGCAGGCTGTTTGATCACTGAAATAATGCCAAGGTGCAGAAACCAAATGTGAGGTTTCTATTTTGTTCCTGGTGGACTCTGAGCATTGAGACACCGAATTTTGACACATCCCACTGGTTCTACTCTAGGAAATGACAGTGTAATACCACGGAATTGCATTTCACACCGTGTTTGACATATGGCTCAAGTTTGTCATGTTACATCCACAATTTGTAACTACCTGCATAGTATTGTTAATGAATACTTATGTAGGCTAATGTAGCCTATAACCAAGAAACCTTCTTTGTATCAAATGCCATAGATTTGGGTGCAAGGTTTTGGTTGACATACTGTGTAATGAGAGAGTACCAGAGATAAAGTTAGAGATCCCATTACATTATAGAGTTCTCCAGTGACTTTCTTCTAACAATGTTACTAAAACAACAGCCTGATTATTTACCACACTGCTGGCTGTAGGCTTAGCTGATGTATTTCCTACATCACAACAGTGTGGACACAGTTTTGTATAGTACCTTTGAGACATGCTGAGATCAGCAAAGATGCTACTGAGATACATGTTTCTTTATACATCACTCCTGCTAATCAGTGAGAGCCCTACAGTATGTCCAACAACAGTTCTACATTTTACCCTTCCCACGTCAGAGGTGTTTCCCTAAAAGAGAGTAGCGATAGTTTCACCAGAGTTAAAGAAGGATCTACAGTCAGTCGTGTAGACAGCTTATACTCCCCAGAAAAGAACATGCACTGACTGAGGTATTTCAAGCATCTTAAGGATTTGATGGTCTAGCTAGAGAGAAACTTGAATTAGGAATCAAGATGGCTGCATAACTTTGAAATTAGAGCTGGACCTTTTGGAGGGAAAATGGGGGAGCATTATTTCCACTCCACTATTCTTCCCACAAAAAGAATTTTAGCCACAACTTGAAATTTTCACAAGGATGTGGAACAATTTAAGGAATAACTAGAGCCATCAAGAATGAAACTGACAAGTAAGTAAATCAAGGGATGTGGAACAAATAGATATAGATAAGTGCCTTAAATGAAAGATAGAAGCAGGTCAGATATCTGTCCTTATGTTCCCATGGGTGGTAGACATCATTACTTGGATTAGTCATTTCACATACATGATTAACAACAACATGAAGAGATCATATGCATGGCCTTGATTTAAAAATTACAAGCTCTGCATGTTTTGAAGTTTTCCAAGTCCTCTATTTTTGTCCCTTGAACAAAACAGTTTGTACTTGCAAATCTCTTGCTGTTTCTAAAGCAAAATTTTAACAGCTATCTAGCATCCTTTGAAAATAGTCTTTTGGTTGGCTGTTCAACAACAGAAGGACATAGGAAATGAATTATCACCCAATATCCCTTGTACGTATGTACGTACGTATGCACACACGCACGTCCAATAGAGATCATTAGGGTTCACAGTTCAAAAGCAGACACTCTTCCTTCTCTGAAGTTAAATGGAGAATGAAACTAGCTGGAGCTTTTGATTGTATATTTATTTATTTAGCAATACAGCGTGGAGTAGACCTTTTCCGTCCTTCGAGCCACGCCGCTCCATCAAACCCAATTAACCCTAACCTAATCTGAGGACATTTACAATGACCAATTGACCTACCTGGAATGTCTTTGGACTGTAGGAGGAAACTGACGGATCTGAAGGAAGCCCACACATTCCACTGGAAGGACATATAGAGACTCCTTACAGAATGGCACTGGAATTGAACTCCAAAACACCCCGAGCTGTAATAGGGTTCCGCTAACTGCTACACTACCATGGTGCCCATGCACAAGCCAGTGCTTGTCCAGCAAAAAGACCACAAAACCTAGGATAAAGCCCAAGATTTCCTGGTTTGAACATCTGAATAATCTCCTTGCAGCTCAGTGCAGTTACAGTAAAGCTTTTTAGAAATCTTAGCCCAAGTTATGCCTCAGAGCAGACTAAACCCATCCTACAGCAGACCCATGTCCTCAGCACCATTGATTCTGGGACAAGAATGGGCAGATTTAAAAGCTCTTTCTACATTAGAGAATACACTGCTGAATTTAATTCTGTAAGTCTGACATTAATATTAGAGTTGTAGCACAGCAGTAAACACCCAACTCCTGACAGATTTTAGCATAAGTATTGAAACCAGCTTAAAATCAACATGAAAATAAACACTTCCTTGCAGATTTTGACCAGGCTTTTTTCTTTTGGTAAATTCTAGTTAAATACAGCAAAAGCTAGAAATCAAAAGATGAAGTTTAAATTGCTAGAAATATTCAGCAGGTCAGGCAGCAACTGTAGATGGAGCAACAGAGTCAATGTTTCAGGTCCTGAAACATTAACTCTGTTTCTCTTTCCACAGATGCTGCCTGGCCTGTTAAGTATTTCCAACACTTTGTTTACATTTCACTCTAGGAACTTTACAACCTTTTTCATCCTCTTTACCCAAGAACCCTCACTGCTGTTCCAGTACCCCACCCCTCAGCCCTGACTTCTGCCAGAATTGGTTAAGCCCAAACACATGATCAACAAATGCAAACCTCGATCAATAGTAATTAATTTAACAAAGCCTAGTTGCACGTCTTGAAATGTTGTGTTACGTTTTCTTGTCAGAAAGGAAATAACTGAAATCTGGCTCTGTCTATTGCAGTACCTCACATAACACAAAACTAATCAGCTTCACAGCATCCAATGAGATCAACCAACTGCTGCATTCCTCCAGCACTATCATCCACCTGAGATCATAGTTTAATTATCAAATTCACAGATCACAAACTTTTGCCCATTTAACTCCCCCCACCCCACCAGTAATCAAATTATTTGGGATCAGCAAACCATTCTGTGTCCAACCTCTCTTCCAACTCGTACAACAATAGTGGTGTGAAAAACACAAGGTTATCATTGCAAGCTGATGATCATTTTTGAGTTTGAAATCATCTAACTGAACAATCCTTTTTTGCTCTCCACAGTGGACATTAGACAGCTAAGTATTTTCTGCATGTCACAATTTTACAGATTATTTTACTCCTTTCCCCTTTTCTCCAAGGATCACCCAGTTCTGCTGGCCTGAATGCAATGGGTTGCTTATTGCAATAGCCATTGCCTGCTCAGACAAGGAGCGTTGCCTTTTATTGCAGGTACCTTTTCCAATATTGCACAGAAAAATAATTTTGAATCACTGTCTGGGTATAAAACTCTTTCTGTACATGCATCATATAAAACCCATTTCAATTCTACAATCTTCCACCATCTCCCATCATGATAACAGTGAGGAAGTGCCAGCATGTGTTAATGTGAAGCCATTCTGATGACTTTAGTGGTCAGTATGGCTGAAATCATAGCAGAAGTTGTAATTACTGGGCACACTGGGGATTGGGGGAGCAACATCTGGGATAGAGATGTTCTCCAGGTCCAAAAGACGCAGTTTGATCTCCATGGACAGCAGGATTTCCAGCTCGCTCTTGGTCTGCTCACTGTTCAGTTCTTTGCCCAGCAGAACATTCAAGCCATCAGTCCAGAGGCAGAACTGGATAAAGACAGGGATAGAAATAAAACATCATTACCAAAAAAAGTTATCAATAAAGAACATGTAAGAGGCATTTCTGAACAAAATAGGGCTTAATGTAAACTAATTCTGAGATTAATATATGTTCAGGAAGAAGCTTTTGATGGCTGTTTGAGAATTTTCTCATTGGCTTCCCCCCTGCAATTAGATATCCATGAAAATTAGGAACTGAGATATTCTTCATTTGGAGGGCTAGACTGTGACCAGAAGAAGTTTTTGATATCAAAGGACAAGGGGAGAGGTAAAGTACAGTGCCTCTGAAACTTCAGTCACATGGGGTTTAGCCTTGGTAAACTGTACCAAATTTCCTGTTTTGAATTTTTAAAAATGTTTTGGTATCTACATCAATTAACCATTCAACTTTGCACATTATTTCCATGTAATCAAAAGTTACAACAGCTTTCTAGTAGAACTCCTCCATAACCCTGTGCAAGGCCTAGACATCCTTCCTGCTTGGTGGCGTCCAGAAGAAATGGAGCATTGTATGTTGCTCTAACTGAAGCTTAGCCATTACAGGATGATCTACCATCAATTTCCTGTTTTGTATTTGATCTATCAAGCTAAAACTCTGTCTTCCTTTTAACAGCTCCTCTCACCTACAGAGTTGTTTGTGAACTTAAATCCATAGCTTTCCTTTTCTAGCGTGTTTATATAAACAGGTTTTGAAATGCAGCTCTTCAAGATTCACATGCCACTTTTTGGCCCACTTCACCCTTCTGTCAGTATACAGCACAGAAATGGGTCCTTTGGCCCACTGTCCATGCTGACCAAGGTATCGACTTAAGCTCATCCCATATTCCTCTAAACCTTTCTGATTCATATCCTTATCCAAACATCTTTTAAATGACATTATTGTACCTGCTTCAACTACTCATCTGTGTGAAAAAGTTGTCCCTCAAGATCCTTTTAAATCTTTCCCGTTTTACTTTACATCTATACATTCTCGTTTTTACTCCATTTTCCCTGGGGAAGAAGGCTGAGTGTGCATTTACCTTCATGATTTTATACATCTCTATAACGTCACCCCTCAATTCCTGCTCTATTGTCCTTGCAATGCATATGTTACAAAGCTATGCAGCGAGTTAAACATCTTCTCAGATATCACCCGAGACAGAAGCTTCCTTCAGGATTTTTATAACCATAGAGTTATAGAAAAGTAAAGAATGAAAACAAGCCCTTCAGCCCATCTCCTATTGACCTCATCTGGGTATGCTCTCCATACCCCTACTATCCATATACCTATCAAAACTTTTCTTAAGTGTTGGAATCGAGCTGGCATGTAACTCTTGTGCTAGCAGCTCGTTCCACACTCTTATGGTCCTCTGAGTGAAAAAGAGATTTTTAAATGAGACCTTACTCGTGAAACTGCAGAAAGTTAAGTAAATACGTATTAAATTCAAAATGAATCATTGCATGCCTGAATATACGAATACTGTTGATTATTCTTGCAATTGGTGTTAACCAAGGTAACACACACACACACACAAACAAAACACTCTGTGACTATGGTGTTTAAACAAGAGTAAACAACAGAGGCTGTTGATAGTTGTTTGCATGTCACGATGTATAAAGGGTCTTTTGGTATCAACAACCTTGAAAGTATGGGTGTTGGTAATGAGGTTCCATCCAGGGATGGGACTACACGGCAATGGAGGAAAGTTCTGTCCAAGACCAAGATTCTGTAGACTTTGTCCCAATCTTCAGATGGGAAATTTTGCACACTGTTGTTTGCGACCTTATGAGTTCCGAGATTGGACTGCACGCTGACTGCTTCTTCTGCATGAGAAATTGATTTAAGACGATCATTAACATTTCTATGTACCTCTGTTCTTCAGTCCCAAATTCCTTCTCTCTGTCCTCTTAAGGCCATAGATTGCCACAGCTGGTGATGGACAGTTACCAAATACATGAACTC
This sequence comes from Hypanus sabinus, assembly GCF_030144855.1. Lineage (NCBI taxonomy): Eukaryota > Metazoa > Chordata > Chondrichthyes > Myliobatiformes > Dasyatidae > Hypanus > Hypanus sabinus. The sequence continues at coordinate 11,006,942 of NC_082722.1, read as the reverse complement.
CCATTTGATACTCCAGAATCTCATTGTCAATTTGGTGGTCACGAAACCACAAGAATGTGAGGTAGTCTCAATGATCACTGCAACGGACTCTATTCTGCAGCACATGACAGCCCAGAACAGACCCCATGAGAGAACATTGTTCAGTGTTATGCCTTTGACCTGAGCACTTGAATCAAAGACAATTCATGCATATTTTGTGCAGGTTTTTGGGAGTGGTAAACACCAAAGATGGGCAAATATTAGTTTTCTTTGTTGGGATCTGCTTGAGGTGCTAATGCAGCATAACGGTTTCCTTTTCAATGTGCGACTGAGGGACACGAGTCAACTGGTCTCTGTTATTTCGTAGGAGTTGTTGTAGAGAGTGGAATGGAAGGGAAGCTACTCAACTGTTCGACTCGTCTTTGGTAAACTCTTTGTTCATGATTTGAAGGAAGACAGCATCTTTAATGGAAGGTCATAATCATCTTCCAAGTGACTGCAGACACTTCAATCTGGTTGTGCAAAGGTATGTAAGAGCACTTGGTTCACTTACCTGCAATATTGTCTTTCATACAGATTCTACTGTCACAGGGTTTGAAATGATTTGGGCCCCACTCTCCAGGATATTTGCCTTAAATGTGTTGACAGTGAGCTGATGAGCACCACTGGGACAGACTTTTCCCACTATGACCCAACCCAGGTCCAGTCGTTGGGCATAAGGTGCATTGCACCAACCATTGCACTGTTCACGTACCTTATGTGCATCTGCCAAGCAAGAGGAGAATCTCAGCAGGTGAGTCCAGAGGGGGATTCTTCTCAGCTATGGCCTTGAGATGTGAATGGACCCTCAGGAGTTGGAATTTTATCCGTGTTGTAGGGAATATGGTTGCACTCAATGAGGGTTAGCAAGGGTAAGCAGACTTTCCCTCTTCTTGATTCTGCAACAAATTCACTGCTCACCTTCCAGCAACTTCTGATGTTCTAGATCATGTCTTTAGTATGTTCAGGGAAACAGCACCTTGAGCACCGAATGTATTGTGATTTTGCCAATGACACGCTGTTCTGATCATTTAATGTTACATACTGTATGCCTTTAGATTTTGCTCAGGATATCCTTTCCGATAGATGTTGGCCAGACATATTCTAGAACAGGATTTGTCTTGGAAGCCTTTCCTACATACCTGTGTGCAGGAGGAAGTAGCTACCTCTGATGGATGCTCAGCTGGCTCCCCACCGTGCTCTGGAACCAGTAGTAGCCCAAGGTGCTGTCCCTGAATGAACTGCTGATATGTGCTGATGATCACTGTTGTACCCAGTGCAGTGTATGATAGCTTTAGTCTTTTGCTTGGTTTTCTGTTGAAGCACAATATATGAAACATATTGAGTGCTCCATTAGAAAGTGTCACTGGTCTGCCAGCAGGTTTTCTCTGAAGCTGCCACATTTCCTTAGGGAATGAGGTTTTTTATGGAGCAGGCACAGGCATTGTCTATGATGCTTCATGATGACTGTGATAGGAGTTTTAGGTATTTTATGCTTTTATTGAAGATCTCTCTTTGAATGAGGTATTGCCAGAAGCTGAGCGCATAAAACTGGGGTCCTTTCACATTTCTGCATGGCGGCAGACAAATTCCACAAAGAATAAAAATGGTTGACAGTGCACTGTTTTATACTTGAACCCTCCAGTTGTCCACTGATTTGGCATATTGTTTGGTTGCTTTTCCTCTATAGGTTTTATTCCTCCTGCTGTGTCCAAGAAACTCAGTCCTGATAGGACACTTGTTGTTTTGTGGCTTACAGTTTCAATAGCAGATCTGCAAGCTCCAGTTGCTCTGTGGTTCTTTCTGTGAAAATTTTGGAAAGTTGTCGAGTCTGCCAAAGAGAGATTCTTCGATTCCTCTGGAGGCCATAGTATTTACAAATCCATTGCTGGATTACTGATACACACTGCCCTTGTTGCAGCAACTCCCCACCAAGCTGCTTACAGAGAAGGTTTAACTCTTCACTAGGCTTAGGACTTAGCCCATCCACGGTATTATGAAAGCTTGACTTCCAGGACAGATAATTTACAGCTGGTTGTTGAACCCATTTTGTCCTTTTGTGACGAGGTTTCAATGAGCTGGATACCAGGATAAATTTCGTGCACCTGTGGCTCCAGAATGAGGGCATTGTGGAGACTGTTTTGGTAAATGTGTGTCCAGGGATGGATGGAAGTTTACTCTGTATAGATAGGGTTGGCATTAGTAGCAACTCTTAACTGAAGTCTTTGCTATGATGAAACTGCAGAAAGGGATGTTGTAGGTCTTTGCTGCTGTAGATGTTGACCGTCAATACCTGGACAATGTGAAAGACATTGTTGTCTGTGTGGTGTGGGAATCTTCTCCATCTGGAGCTAGAGCACTGTCTTTTTCATAGTCAAAGTGTGTGTGGACATATTCTTTAGTAAGCTGCATTGGCTGTTGTGATGGCAAAGCATGACTGAACCCGGTTGTAGTCTCACTACCGTCTAAGTCAGCTGCTGCTTCATACACCTTCACCTCTGCTGAGGCAGCCTCAGCTTCACACTCTTTCCTGAGCACACTTAATGTAGCCTCCATATAACAATAAAAATTTTTCCTTCAAAATTAATCTATAAAATGTTTACTGATACTTACAAAACTTAAGACTCACAGATATTGCTGTTTCAAGGCAAATAAAGAGAGGATGGACATAGATGTTTTTGCACTGTGTACTTCAAAAAAAACGGACAACCCACACAGGAATTGACATAAAAAACAGCTTATGTACAGGAAACGATGTTCATACAAAACAAACTGCATACAATATAAACTGTGCCTCCAGAGGCCAGTACACCTACATTGCAATGAATAAAGTCCTAGCCTGCCCAAACACTCTCTATAACTCAGGCCCTCATATCAAGGCAACATTTTTGTAAAGTGTCTTTGCACTCTTTCCAGTTTAATGACATCTTTCCTATAACAGGCTGAAAAAAACTGTACACAGTATTCCAAGCGTAGCTTCACCAATATTCTGTACAATTGTTTCAACACTTACGCTCAGTGCCCTGACCGATGAAGGCCATCATGATAAACATTCTAGCAGTAACTTTCAGGTCCCTCTGTTCCATAACACTGTGATTCACTGCATATTTTCTACCCTGGTTTAATTTCCCAAAATGTAAACCCTTGCCATTTGCCAATCCTCGGGCCACTTAACAAGCCGATCAAGAAAACCCTATAGTGTCTTTGATAACTTTCTTTACTTTCTAGGATACCAGCTATTTTAGCATCATCCGCTAACTCACTAAGCATGGTTTCTACTTTCCCATCTACAGTGAATGAGGCCTCCGCTGGTCATGGATGTTGCATTGTAGCTGTGTAGATAAGCTTGGGCAGTACCATACGGACAAAGCTGTTGCCCATGCAGCAAGCTCCCCCTCTTCATGCATCTGATGGACCCAAAGGAACGGCAGAGACCAATACAGTTTTGCACTAGTAGTGTTGCAGGAGTTGCCAGTCAGCATTGAACTCAATGTAGGACTGCCTTAGGACTCCAACTCTGTATTTTTCTCTTGGGGTTTACTTCTGAAGCCTTCCTCATGAGTGGGCATAGCTGCAAGGCAGCAGAGGTTTGAGAGCAGTTTTCCTTCTCCTAGACAAGCTGCCAATTGTGACTGATGAGCCCATCTTCCCAAGGTGACTGGTTTTAAGGCACTAGTAACCTGTCTTTCCTCCTCCTGTCAGGTGAAATGGTTCCACCAGGCTTAGTAGCTAAGCCACACATGAAAGCCAAGAGCTGGACTTGGTTATCAGAGGCTATTTGGGGTACACACCATTTAATAGGTAGTGGGAGCCTGTTCTCATTACCATCCCCAGCAAGAACAATGTTAAGGAACAATTATTTACATGTGTAAAGCAACCTTCCACCATCACCCTCAGTTTCCTACAATTGAACCAATTATGAATCCATTTAGCCACTCTTCCAGATTAGTCTACTACGTGAGACCTTGTCACTTACCTTGCTAACATCCATGTAGACAATGTCCAGTACCTGTCATCTATCCTCTTGATTACCTCTGAACAACTCTTAAATACATTTGTCAGACACCATTTCCCATGTACAAAACTGTGCTAACTATCCCAAATCAGACCTTGTCTTTCCAAGTGCAGCTAGATCCTGTCTCTCAGAATTCCCTCCAGTAATTTATCTGCCACTGATATCAGGCTCATTTGTCTATAGTTCCCTGGCTTGTCTTTGCTGCCCTTAAATAATAGACACAAAATTAGCCACCATCCAGTCTTCCAGAACTACACCTCAAAACAAGCAACATATAGATTCTTAACATACAGAAGGAGGAAAGACAGGTTACTAGTGCCTTAAAACTTGCAAGTAATGGGCCTTCATATTTTTTTCACTAGCTTCCCACAATGTCAGACAATATATTTGGTTAGGCCCTAAGAATTTAGCTGCCTTAATGTTCAAAGTTCAAAGTAAATTTATTATCAAAGTACATATATGTTACCAATACAACCCTGAGATACATTTTCTTGTGGGTATACTCAATAAATTCAATAACCATAATAGAATCAATGAAAGACTGCACCTACAGTGCAGACAACCAGTGTGGTGCAAAAGACAACAAAATGTGCAAATAAAAGAAATAATAATAATAATAATAACCTACATTAATGTATTCTTTTGGCAGCAATAAACACTTTTGCTATACCTATATTAATATTAATGTATTGTTTTGATGTAATATCTTGGCTGTAATGGATCTGGAAAAGTTATAAAGAAATACAAGAACTGAAATGAAAAATTTCAGAAAACATTCAAATACATTTAGATTAACACTACCTAGGACAGAAGGGGAAGAGGAATAACAGATAAAACTTCTAAGGATATACTTCCGTTAATGAAAACAGGAATCAGCACTCCACGCAAGCAATTCTGCTAAGAAGTGTACACCATTAAACTTAAATGAGAGCACAACCCCGAAAAACCCCATTATCACTACTGAAGAAAAAAATTAACCAACTGAACAGCATGACCCTCCCTGGAAGACATTCTCACAATCTGAGCAGACTAGATGTTGATAGTTGGAAGCGTCGAACGCTTGGCTCCCAGAAACAGAAAGGTTCCTTATGGGAATGCAGGACTAGGTGGTTAACACAAAAAGTATCAAAAGTACATAATAAAAGACCAACAAATTCAAAATGATAAATGTAGTAAATTACAAGAAAAAACAATCCAATACATTACAGGATTCTGTAGTAGTTTAACACAATTTGACTACTTACACATGTAAAATCAAGTGGTAAATATCATTCACCAAAATCTTCCTTTAAAATACAAACTCATAAATGAAATCACACCTTACTATAAACACAAGCCTGATCCTGTTTTAGAGTCAGAATACCACAAATTATATTATGAATAATCAGTTATTACAGATGGGACAATCCATAATAATCATCTGCATATAATAACACAGGATAAACAAGCAAGAACAGCTTACTTAATAGATATAGCCATTCCAAACACACATAACTTACAGAATTCAAAAAGTGAAAACACGTCAAATATGCTGAATTAAAAGAGGAAATTCCAAGACTTTGGAACATGAACAAGATATACACTGTCCTGATAGTAATATCTACTAATAGTGTCATCCCAAGGCACTACACATAGCATTAAACAATCAGGTCTACACAGCAGTATCTCTGTAAATCTTCAGAAAGCCACAATACTAAACACCACTAGAATAGTCCGAAAGTTCCTAGCTATTGAGAAATGAGTGAGCGTGGCTAGGCCCATACCTCAGGTTTTACCAGTTTAAGCTGCGAAAAAGTATTAATAATAATAATAAAGCAATAAATATTGAGGGCATGAGATAAAGAGTCCTTGAAAGTGAGTCCATAGGTTGTGGAAACATTTCAATGATCAGGCAAATGAAGCTGAGTGAAGTTACCACCTTTGGTTCAAGAGCCTGATGGTTGAGGGGTAAAAACTGTTCCTGAACCAGTTTGGCAATGGTCAAACATTGTCAGGCCCCGGGCCCTGCTGCCTCGATTTGGCCTATACCTATCACGTCACAACTTCAAATCTTCAGTGCCCACCGCAAAAATATCAGGTCATACAAGCAGTTCAGAAGCTTATCTTCAAAAGGGAAGTTACAGGTTATTGATTGCAGTGATCACATCTGGAAAAATATGATTAATACAGTAATTCATAGCTTTGTTCATAGCAGCAAGTCACTGTGCTTTACCAGTGCATTCTTATACTGGAATCAATGCCTTGCTGACATTGAGTACGAGGTTGTTGATGTGACACCATTCAGCCAGATTTTCAATCTCCTTCCAACGTGCTAATTTGTTATCATCTTTGATTCAGCTACAACAGTGGTGTCATCAGCAGAGGTAAATATGGCACTGGAGCTGTGCTCAACCACACTGCCTTAAGTACTCTAAAGTTGCCAATACCTTCTATTTGGTAATCTGTATGTGGTCCAATACATCACAGCTCATTTGTCACTTGGCCGAAGCAGACTGTTCCAAACCCGGTGACATCTTTTCTCCCAAATGATGGAATGGTGGAACAGATTTGATGGGCTGAATCGCCTAATTCTGCTTCTATGTCTTATGGTCAAATGAGCTCTATATCACAAAGTGCTTCCATAGCAGGAATGATTTCTTTGCCTCTCTAAATTGTTGATTGTGCTCCAGTCTATTGTCATCTATAGACAGAACCTTCAACCATGACTGTGCAATTTAAACATGGCCCTTCCAATGTGTCCATCCCTCATTCTATCCTCCATAAACTTAAGTCATCCAAAACTCTGATCCTGTTTCCTAACTTGCACCTCAGTCACTTCAGCTGCATCCCACACACTTGTTGACAGACAACAGTATCTAGTTAAGCAGAATCATTTTATAATTCCCATCTTTGCCTTCAGATTCCATCATTCTTTTCCTGGCTCCAGGTCCACACAACACTTAGATATCTACATCTCTCAGATTGTAGCCTGGAAAACACCCAGATTTTATTGCACCTTTAACTGCAGCTACCATGACCCTAAACACTGGAATTGGCAAAATTTCTTCACCTGTCTTTCTCCAGGAAGAGCTTCCATAAGACCATAAGGTTTTGGGCCATCGAGTCTGCTCCGCCATTCAATCATGGGCTGATCCACTTCAACCAGTCATCCCCTCTCCCCTGCTTTCACTCCATACCCGTTGATACCCTGGCTAATCAAGAACCTATCTATCTCTGCCTTAAATGCACCCAATCACTTGGCCTTCACAGCTGCTCGAAGCAACAAATTCCACAGATTTACCACCCTCTGACTAAAGTAATTTCTCCACATCTCAGTTTTAAAAGGACATCCTTCAATCCTGAAGTTGTGGCCTCTTGCCCTAGAATCCCCTACCATGGGAAATAACTTTGCCATATCTAATCTGTTCAGGCCTTTTAATATTTGGAATGTTTCTGTTAGATCCCCCCTCATTCTCCTGAACTCCAAGGAATATAGCCCAAGAGCTGCCAGACAGTCCTCATACAATAACCCTCTCATTCCTGGAATCATTCTCGTGAATCTTCTCAGAACCCTCTTCAATGTCAGCTTATCCTTTCTAAAATAAGGAGCCCAAAACTGCACACAATACTCCAAGTGTGGTCTCACGAGTGCCTTATAAAGCTCAACATCACATCCCTGCTCTTATATTCTATACCTCTAGAAATGAATGCCAACATTGCATTCACCTTCTTCACAACCAACTCAACCTGCTGGCTAATCTTTAGGGTATCTTGCATAAGGACTCCCAAGTCCCTTAGCATCTCTGCATTTTGAATTCTCTCCCCATTTAGATAATAGTCTGCCTGTTTATTTCTTCCACCAAAGTGCATGACCATACACTTTCCAACATTGTATTTCATTTGCCACTTCTTTGCCCATTCCCCTAAACTATCTACGTCTCTCTGCAGGTTCTCTGTTTCCTCAAAACTACCCGCTCCTCCACCTATCTTTGTATCATCGGCAAATTTAGCCACAAATCCCTTAATACCATAGTCCAAATCATTGACATACATCATAAAAAACAACAGCCCCAACACCAACCCTGTGGAACTCCACTGGTAACCGGCAGCCAGCCAGAATAGGATCCCTTTATTCCCACTCTTTGTTTTCTGCTGACCAGCCAATGCTCCACCCATGCTAGTAACTTCCGTGTAATTCCATGGGCTCTTATCTTGCTAAGCAGCCTCATGTGCGGCACCTTGTCAAAGGCCTTCTGAAAATCCAAGTACACCATGTCTACTGCATCTCCTTTGTCTACCCTGCTTGTAATTTCCTCAAAACATTGCAGTAGGTTTGTCAGGCAGGATCTTCCTTTCAGGAAACCATGCTGGCTTTGGCCTATCTTGTTATCTGCCTCCAGGTAATCCGTAATCTCATCCCTAACAATCGATTCCAACAATTTTCCCACCACTGATGCCAGGCTAACAGATCTACAGTTTCCTTTCTGCTGCCTCCCACCCTTCTTAAATAGCGAAGTAACATTTGTAATTTTCTAGTCATCTGGTACAATGCCAGAATCTATCGATTTCTGAAAGATCATCATTAACGCCTTCACAATCTCTCCAGCTACTTCTTTCAGAACCCAAGGGTGCATTCCATCAGGTCCAGGAGATTTATCCACCCTCAGATCATTAAGCTTCCTGAGCACCTTCTCAGTCGTAATTTTCACTACACAAACACTGACACTCTTGAATCGCCAGTATACTGCAGAAGTCTTCCACTGTGAAGACTGATGCAAAATATGTATTCAGTTCCTCTGCCATCTCTACATCCCTCATTACAACATCTCCAACGTCATTTTGTATTGGTCCTATATCCAGCCTCAACTCTCTTTTACCCTTCATACTTAAAAAAGCTTTTAGTATCTTCTTTGATATTAGTTGCTAGCTTCCTCTCATAATTCAACTTTTCCTTCTGAATGACTTTCCTAGTTTCTTTCTGCAAGTGTTTAAAATCTCCCCAATCCTCTGTCTTCCCACTACCTCTGGCTTCCTTGTATGCTCTCTCTTTTGCTTTTACTTTGGTTCTGACTTCACTTGTCAGCCATGGTAGTGTCCTTCTTCCCTTTGAAAATTTCTTATTTGGAATATATCTGTCTTGCACTTCCCTCATTTTTTGCAGAAACTCCAGACATTGCTGTGCTGTCCTTTCTGCAAATGTGCCTTTCCAGTCAATTTCAGCCAGTTCTCCTCTCACGCCTTTGTAATTTCCTTTATTCCACTGAAATACTGACACATTAGATTTTATTTTTCCCCTCTCAAATTTCAAAGTGAACTCAATCATATTATGATCACTGTTCCCCAAGGTTCCTTAACCTTAAGCTCTCGTCACCTCTAGATTACTGCACAACACCCAATCCAGCACAGCCCTAGTGGGCTCAACAAGCTGTTCTAAAAATCCATCCCTTAGACATTCTACAAGTTCTCTCTCTTGAGGTCCAGTACTGGCCTGGTTTTCCCCAATCCACTTTCATATTGAAATCCCCAACAATTATCATAACATTGTCATTCTGATACGCCTTTTCTATCTCCTGCTGTAATTTGTAATCCACACCCTGGCTGCTGTTTGGAGGCCTGTATACAACTGCCATTAGGGTCCTTTTACCCTTGCTATTTCTTAACTCAACCCATAGAGACTCTACACCTCTAATCCTATGTCATCTCTTTCCAATGATTTAATATTACTTCTTATACACAGAACCACACCAACCCCTCTGCCAATTAACCTATCTTTCCAATACACCGTATACCCTTGGACATTCAGCTCCCAATGGCAGCCATCCTTTAGCCAAGTTTCAGAGAAGGCCACAACATCATACTTACCAATCTGTAGCTGAATTTTAAGATCGTCCATTTTATTTCTTTATTCCTTAAAAACTTCTTTTGACATTGTTGGCTGCATACGTGCTCAGAAATAAACAGGGTACAATGTTCTAAATCTGCGGTTCCCAACTTTTTTCATGCCATGGAGCCTTACCTTACCTGGTCCGTGGACACCAGGTTGGGAAGCCCTGCTCAAGCTGAAGCCTAGTCAATGTGGTAATAAAGTCCAATCAACAGATGGTTGCTTTTTTGCTCCGTTATTGATTCACCCAAGGTTTTTTTCTTAAGAAACAGCATTATCACAACATCCTCTAAGCTACAAAAACATGAGCTTATCCACACCCCTCTTACAATCAAATCCTTTTTATTGTCTTCCTTCATTCCTTCTACAAGAATATCTCACATTTCATCTGCCATGTTTTGACTCATTTCACTAACTAAGTGAAAGTACTGAATAAACACAAGCTGCCATTGTTGCCTCTATCTTCCCCAAAGTTATTAGGTTTTATGTTCTTTTGATGTTCTTCACTGGTTGTTACACATTAGTTACCTGGAGCATGTGTTTCATGTTTAATGATGTTAAATTTAACAGCAACAGTGCTTTCAAGCATCAGGCTCATACTCAGAGACTACAGCAATTACTTCCTGTATTCTCTCTTCCCAATGAGAGCAACCTTCCATCATAATCAAGACTCACATCATATTTGCTAGGAGCAATGAAGTTCAGTGAGTAGTCCTCTGCATCATACAGGATGGAAAAGGCTAGATCCAACACCTCCTAAGAACAGAGAACATAAAAATTAAGAGCAAAAGTAGGCCATAGGATCATTTGCAACTGCTCCACCATTCAACAAGATTGAATTTACAAAGAGGAGTGCATTTCAATGGTGACAATAAGGGTCTAAAACAAAGCCTGCAGCGAAGAATTGAGTGTTGTCATGACACAACCTGCTCCCTCAACCATAAGTTAGCTACTGTGGTTCTTGCTCACCCTGGTGGATATACTGCAAGATAAGCAGTAAATGCAACACTCGGAAGAGCTGGAGGAATTCAGCAGGTCACGCAGCATCCGTGGAGGGAGGTGGGTAATTGAAGTGTCTGGTCTCAAGACCCAAAACATTGACTGTCCATCTCCCTCCACGGAGGGTCCATAGAGTTCCACCAGCTCCTTTGTGTGTTGCTCCAGAAATCTTTTAAGAGACTTTTGGATAGGTACATGGAGTTTAGAAAAATAGAGGACTATGGGTAACCCTAGTAATTTCTAAAGTAAGAACATGTTCAGCACAACTTTGTGGGCTGAAGGGCCTGTATTGTGTTGTAGGTTTTCTATGTTTCTATTTCTATCATCTACAATCCAGATAAATGACAGGTTTGCCTTTCCTGGTCAGGAATTCCCAAAATGCTTCACAGACATAGAACTCATTTTTGAAGTGTACTGTAAAGATGGAAATATTTGTGGATAATTATTTATTCAATTTAGTTTATTTTAATTAAGCAATTACTTGATTTCATGAACATTAGGTTTCTAAATTTTTTTTACCACCATTGTCACTTTGGAGTATGTGACTTTAAGAAGTAATTCTTCACTATAATGAATGGCTGTCCATTCTCCACTGCTTGGAGCACACTGTACACAATTTCTGTCTAAACCCATTTTAATTTCTCCTTCAGCCGCGAGTCCAAGCTCTGGAATTTTCCCTGCCGCCAAACTCATTCTTCCTGTGTTATTTTTTGTGTTACTTATTGAAGCTTATCTCCTTGATTGAGTTTTAGTCACATGTTCTAATATTTGCCTGTGAGGCATGGTGTCAGATTTTAAAAGTGGCGTTAAAGCTGAGCTCTTTCTCCACATCAAAGGTGCACTACAAATGCTTGTCATTATTGAGACTTTAAAGAGGGAGTCACCTGAGTCTAATTCTCTAAAGGACACCTCAAACTAAGTGTGGACTGTGGTGTGAAACCAAAGGTGGGCAAAGGAGATTCTAATTCAAAGACAGAAGTCACTGCAGATGCTAGATTCTGCAACAAGAAACAAACTGCTAGAAGAACTCAATGCGTCAAGCATCATCTGTGAGAGGAAAGGAAGTACCGATTTCTTCGGTTGAGACTCTGTATCAGATGCTGCTCAGCCAACTGAATTTCTGAACGCAGTTTGTTTTTTGCTGATCCTAATTCATCAGACCATGACTATGAATGACCCCAAGCCTGCAGAACAAATCCCTATGAATTAGGAATAAGAATCAGCTGGTTTGTCCTGTTATTCAATAAAATCATGGCTGATCTAAATGTAACCTCAATGCTGCATTCCTGTTTATTCACAGTAACTTTTCAATCCCTTATCAATATTCATAGACTTTTCATTTACCACTCTCTTCCAAAGCCTCATGATGCCTTGAGAGAACAAAAAAATATCTCTTTACTACCTTCAATGGGAGCTGCAAGTTGTCTTTAGACAGGATTAGTCAGAGAGCCCCATGACTATGGTTTAACCAGATTGACCTTTCCCCTAGTTTTAGATTCTTCCACAAGAGGAAACATCCTGTCTGCATTGATCTTGTCCAGATCTTCTCAAGGCCTTCGCACCTCAGTTTAACAAACTCCCTTCTCACTCAGCTAAACTCTGGTGGATACTACCCCATCCTGTCCAACCCTCTATTCCAGTGCCACAGAGGGTTTGGGGTTTGATGTTTTAGCTGCCATTTTCTGGGCAACCTGTTAATTTTGTGCAAGGAAGGGGGTTGAGGGTTTGGGGTTTGCCAGTTTTGTTTATTTTTTTTGTGCAGAGGAGGGTGGGGTTTATGTCTTTCTTTCAATGTCTTCCAAGGTTTTCTTTGTTTCATGGCTATCTGGAGAAGATGAATCTCAGAATTGTATATTGCATACGTACTTTGATAGTAAAAAGGAACCTTTGAATACAACAACATTCTAACCTCTAAATGAGGTAGCAGTGTACTTCAATTAAAATTTTCTACAAAGTCCTGCTAGAATTCCTTTAACAAGCAAGGTGGGGGGAGGGGATCTCATGGAAACTTTACTTTATTGTCACCAAACAACTGATACTAGAGCGTACAATCATCACAGCGATATTTGATTCTGCACTTCTCCCGGAGGGAAGAGGGACAAAAAGTGTGTTGGCTGGGTGGGTCGTATCCTTGATTATCCTGGCAGCACTGCTCCGACAGTGTACGGTGTAAAGTGAGTAAACCTACTAAATGTTGCGGTGCAAAAGTGTGGTGTAAACCTACTAAATGTTTAAAGGACTGGACAGAGTGGATGTAGAGTGGACACTTCTAAAAGTGGGATAGTCTAGGGCCAAAGGGCACAGCCACAGGATAGAAGGACATTCCCTTAGAACAAAAAAAAGAGAAAGAATTTCTTTAGCCAGCGGATGGCGTATCTGTGGAATTCATTGCCACAGAGGGGTGTGGAGGATAAGTTTTTGGGTATATTTAAAGCAGAGTTTGATAGGTATTTGATTACTGAGATTAAGGGAAGAAGGCAGCCAGGATAAAATGATGGGACAGACTCAACGAGTCAAATGTCCTAATTTTGCTCCTACGTCTCATGGTCTTATTGTCCAAGATCTCATAGAAAGAATAGTTTTCAACATTTTTCCAAGTTTAATTGTTGGGGTAATTGTCCTATGGTTTCCTCTTTTCTGTCTCCCTTTTTAAATAAAAGTTTTATTTTGCCAATTCTCTTACAGACTTGTAGACCCCATTACCTGCCTGTTCTGACATCAAAACTAGAACAGTTTTGAGGCCCAGGGATGGCATCTAACCAGAGCTGTGGGCAGCTCACCACTTATTCCCAGGGATGTTTACACATACAGTGTCTTGGTAATTGTGAGGGTGGCTCCCTCAGGGTTGGCTGGCTCTGCACGCCACAGGTTGGACTCACCCGATTCTGTTTCATCGTGCTCTTCTCCTTCATGTGGGGGCAGTCTTTCCCAGTCACCAGGGCTTTAATATCTGCCACAGGAACTAGAGGAATGGCAAAAGAGTTCAGTCAGGTTGTGACGCAGCTCAAAATTTACCCTAAGTAACACTATCTGACTCCCTCTCAGACCAATAGATGCAGACCTCTGGGCAACCTGGCCTCAAGATTGAATGGAGCTCAAATCATGGAGTTCCAGAGCAGGGCAGGTCTGACAGGGCACACTATTACTCATCTGCTACGGTGAAAAAATCCAATTAATTCTGCCTCCATTCCTTTTCCTTTAAATGTTTATCCAATTCTCTTTTTTAAGGTTACTATTCAATCTACTTGAAGGCAATATGTTCCAGTTCACAGTCTGCCAAGCCAAAAGATGCTTATTTACAAACTAGAAACAGGAGTAGGTCACCAGGCTTCTTCGTCAATAAAATCACAATTTTATCACAACTCTGTGTTCTCAACTACTTCTGTTAACCTCTTACACCCTGATTATCTATTTGTAGCTTGAAAATATTCAAAGAAACTGCCTCCTCTGGCCTTTGTAAAAGGGAGCTGTGAGGACCCTTCATCTCCACCTTAAATGGGTGCCTCAATATTTTTAAGCAGTAAAATCTACTTCTGCTTCCTCCCAAAAGAGGAAACATTCTCCCTATACCCTTTCTCAAGTTCTTGTCACCTCTCACTTCTGAATAGTAACCTGAGGGAAACAGTGCTCAAGTAATTATGTTTGTCATCTCTTGGAGAGGGGAAACAACATTATGGAGTGAATATTAGGGCAAGGCTCCATTGACACTAGTTGTACATGTTTCTGGATGATTTTTTGGGAAGGTTTTTGCTCTTGGTTTCCTTGCCGAAGGGCCTTGTGTTGTGCTATGTGCACACCCATGTCATGTGTATGTTACCATATACTACCTGTAGATTCCTTTTTGCAGGCATTTACAGAAAAACAAAGAACTACAAAAGAATTTATGAAAAAACTACACATAAACAAATTGATGGACATCCAATGTGCAAAAGGCAAATTGTGCAAATAAAAGAATTAAATAATACTGAGATCATGAATTGTAGAGTCTTTGAAAGTTAGTCTATAGTTTGTTGAATCAGTTGAGGGGAGCGAAGTTATCCTCACTGGTTCAGGAGCCTGATAGTTGTAGGATAACAATTGTTTTTAAATTTTTAAATTAATGTAGTGGGCATGAGATGAGGGGCTGGTCAGTAGCTGTGAGATACTTTGGAGGGAGATGACTGCATCTTTCATACAAGATGATCACCTTCAAAGACTTACATAAAACTTAATGTAGAAACAAAAGAGATCAAGTCTTCTGCTCAGTGCTGGTTTTAGGGCTTCATTTTACCTTATCCACTTCCATCAATCTACCGTTCTATTTATTTCTCCCTGTACCCAGCAATTTCCCTAAAACCACATTCGTGCTACATGGATGAATCACCATTCTGACTGTGCTTCACCACTAAAACTGCACTTTTACACATCAGGGCTAGAATGA
Organism: Hypanus sabinus; assembly: GCF_030144855.1. Taxonomy (NCBI): domain Eukaryota; kingdom Metazoa; phylum Chordata; class Chondrichthyes; order Myliobatiformes; family Dasyatidae; genus Hypanus; species Hypanus sabinus. The sequence goes on along the minus strand of NC_082722.1, from coordinate 10,991,627 downwards.
AGGGCTGTGTCTGCTTCTGGAATATTCCGGAGTGATACGCACTCTTCTCCTGCAGGTACTCGATGGCAGGGTTCTCCACTCCTTCGTCCACGTCTCCATAGTGAAGGACCTTGTGGTTGGGTGACAGGCGACAGTACCATAGCTTATCTGCAGATTAAACAGAAGGGAAAGATTAACCCTCCACACCTCGGTCTAGCCCTTCATCTCTGCTGGAGAAACTATGGTAAGCTGTTTGCTATTCAAGTTGACAGGCACTGAATTGTTTACACAACACGGTGGTCTAGTGGATAGTGCCAGGAACTGCAGCTTCATTTTCCACCATTATCGGTAGGGAGTTTGTAATGTTATCCACGTGGTTTCCTTTCCATGCTCCAGTTTCTGCCCACATTCCAAAGATGTATGGGTTAGTATGTTACACACACAAAATGCTGGAAGAACTCAGCAGCCTGCTGAGTACCTCCAACATATATGTGTGTGTGTTACCTACGCTTTGTCCACCAGAGAAAGCAGGATCTCCCAGTGGCCACTCATTTTAATTCCATGTCCCATTCCCATTCTGATACGTCTTTCCATGGCCTCCTCTACCATCAAGATGAAACCACACTCAGGTTGGAGGAACAACATCTGATATTCCACCTGGGTAGCCTCCAACCTGATGGCATGAACATTGATTTCTCTAACTTCCGTTAATGCCCCTCCTCCCCTTCTTATCCCATCCCTTATTTATTTATTCCCCCCCTTTTCTCCTCTCCTTTTTTCCTTCTCTCTGCCCCTCTCACAATCACTCCTTGCATGTTCTCCATCTCCCTCTGGTGCTCCCCTCACCCGTTCTTTTTCCATAGGCCTCCCATCCCATGATCCTTCCCCTTCTCCAGCTGTGTATCCCTCTTGCCAATCAACTTTTCAGCTCTTAGCTTCATCCCTCACCCTCCTGTCTTCTCTTATCATTTCAGATTTCCCCCTCCCACTTCAAATCTTTTACTATCTTTTCTTTCAGTTATTCAGAAGGCATGGGATCCAGGGAAGTTTGGCCAGGTGGATTCAGAATTGGCTTGCCTGCAGAAACCAGAGGGTTGTGGTGGAGGGAGTACATTCGGATTGGAGGGTTGTGACTAGTGGTGTCCCACAAGGATCGGTTCTGGGACCTCTACTTTTCGTGATTTTTATTAATGACATGGATATGGGGGCAGAAGGGTGGGTTGGCAAGTCTGCAGACGACACAAAGGGTGGTGTTGTGGATAGTGTTGAGGATTGTCGAAGATTGCAGAGAGACATTGATAGAATGCAGAAGTGGCAGATGGAGTTCAAGCCGGAGAAGTGTGAGGTGGTACGCTTCGGAAGATCAAACTCCAAGGCAGAGTACTAAGTAAATGGCAGGATACTTGGGAGTGTGGAAGAGCAGAGGGATCTGGGTGTATGTGTCCACAGATCCCTGAAAATTGCCTCACAGCTAGATAGGGTAGTTAAGAAAGCTTATGGGGTGTTAGCTTTCATAAGTCGAGGAATAGAGTTTAAGACTCACGGGGCAGTGATGCAGCTCTATAAAACTCTGGTTAGGCCAAACTTGGAGTACTGTGTCCAGTTCTGGTCGCCTCACTATAGGAAGGATGTGAAAGCATTGGAAAGGGTACAGAGGAGATTTACCAGGATGCTGCCTGGTTTAGTGAGTATGCATCTCAGAGATTAAGGGAGCTAGGGCTTTATTCTCTGCAGAGGAGGAGGATGAGAGGAGACATAACAGAGGTATACAAGATATTAAGAGGAATAGATAGAGTGGACAGTCAGGGCACCACTGCTCAATACAAGAGGACATGGCTTTAAGGTAAAGGGAGAAAAGTTCAAGGGGGATATTAGAGGAAGGTTTTTTACTCAGAGAGTGGTTGGTGCGTGGAATGCACTGCCTGAGTCGGTGGAGGTAGATACACTAGTGAAGTTTAAGAGACTACTAGACAGGTATATGGAGGAATTTAAGGTGGAGGGTTATATGGGGGGCAGGGTTTAAGGGTCTCGGCCTGAAATGTCGACTGTACTTCTTCCTATAGATGCTGCCTGGTCACCAGCATTTTGAGTGTGTTGCTTGAATTTCCAGCATCCGTGTGTGCATGCGTGTGTATGTGCATGTGTGCACGCGTGTTTTGCTTGGGTTTCCAGCATCTACAGATTTTTTTTCTTGTATGAGTTAGCATGTTAATTGGTCACATGGGTGTAATTGTGGGTGTGTTGGGCTGGAAGGACTGTACTGTGCTGTATCTATAAATAAATTAAATATTCCAAGTTACAGTGAAAAGCTTTGTTGCCACTCCATCCAGCTTGCACAGAGAATTTACCACTGCTTGGTATCCAGTTCCTGATGCTTATGTTACTTGCAGTGCTCCTTCATCTAACCCCAGTTGTGCATCTTCTAATTCTCTCTGTCTGTGGATACATCACTCAGCCATTCACCTTGAGAAGGTGTGCTCTACATTCCATTCACTCTCTGAATACACTAGATTTGCTAGTGATAACCTACTGGAGGCCAATAACCTGACACCTTCTCATTCACAGAAGGGAAGCTCAAAATATTCAGCTCTTCAAGAAATGTTAAAACCTCTGAGTTGGGGTTTCTGAGTAACCTTGTCCAAAGACAAATACTGAACTGTGATCCCCCCTATACCAGCTTGAGGTATTAATACAGAGAAACCAAGGAAGCCCATGCAGTCACGGGGAAATCTTAAAACAGACATAAAGTGCTGCAGGAACCCTCACTAATTTTTATAGATGCACTGTAGAATGCATTCTTCTAGGGAAATCCACCGTAGAATGCATTCCATTCTTCTATGGAAGTTGTCCTGTCCAAGACCGGAAGAAGCTGCAGAAGATCGTGAACATAGCCCAGCACATCACACAAACCAATCTTCCATCCTTGGACTCACTTTACACCACACGCTGTCAGAGCAGTGCAGCCAGGATAATCAAGGATAAGTCCCACCCAGCCAACACACTTTTTGTCCCACTTCCCTCTGGGAGAAGGTTCAGGAGCTTGAAGATTCGTACAGCCAGATTTGGGAACAGCTTCTTTCCAACTGTGATAAGACTGCTGAACGGATCCTGACCCGGATCTGGGCCTCCTAAATATCCGGACCAGACTTTCCCTTTTCTGTTTTCTAATTATGATTTATAATTTGAATTTTACTTTGGTTTGTACTTCAGGGAGCGCAAAGCGCAGAATCAAATATCGCTGTGATGATTTGTACACTCTAGTATCAATTGTTTGGTGACAATAAAGTAAAGTAAGTAAAGTAAAAGGTCCTGGAACAGTTGGCATTTCCAGCCAAGACTCTTCAGCAGGTCAGCCCAAAACATCAAATGCTTGTTTCTGTCCAGAGAAGTTCCTCCCACATTTTATTTGTGCTGCTCTAGATTTCCAGCTTCTGCAGAATCTCATGATTAACTCAGACAGTACCTGAGGCCAGAGTCGAACCCCGACTGTCAAAGCTACAAGACAGCACCACCTCTAGCTGTTCCACTGTACCACCCAATACTAATTGGTCAAAGTTCGTCATCCACTATTCTCCTGGAATAAAGCAGGCTGTGGGGTGGAGGCAGTTTCTGCAGGCTAGGATCAAAGGGCCTAACTTACAGTTTGCTTGCAACAAGGTTGGCAATTCAAATTAAATCCAAGCATATTATCACTAGAATGAAAATCAAATCCACTTCTAATGAGGCACAGCAGCTTTCAAAGAGTCAGCCTCCACTTCCAATTTAATAATATTGATTCTAATCTCAAAGTCACTCTCATCACTTAGGGAGGGGGAGGGGTTGGTTACAGCCACGTATTAGCTGTACTCCAGGAATTCATGCTGGGTAATTTCACAGCAATAAACTGCCAATAGCGGAAGCAGGACAGGGCTATAAACCTTCTCCCCCTCCCCCTGGGGGGACAATATACTTCCTCTCTGCAAATTACTCCATCAGTTTTACCTCAAGTCTTTTGCAGAAGGCTATCCATCTGACCTTTAACCCAAACCATTAACCAGGCAAAATGTAAAATCACACAGTGGGGGTGCATCCTTAAAGTGAAACACTTGCTGCACATTCACAACCAGTCCCCCAACCCTTACCACCACAATGAAGGCAAGAACCAGGCTTTGAAATGCAGATAGATCAGCATACAAAAACGCCTTCATCAGAAGCAATCACCGCTTTCCCAGGGATGCTGCCATGTTCTCCGAGTCTGAACTCTACCTCTGTTGGTTATTCCTTTATTATCATTTCAGCATTTCTCTTTGCATGACCTCAAATTATATTACAATCTGTGCACCATTCTGTTATCCCAACTCGAGTTACTGCAAATCATTAGCACACTAGATTCTGCAGATGCTGGAAATCACACAGAGCAACACACACTAACTGCTGGAGGAACACTGTAGGTCAGGCAGCATCAATGGAGATTAATAAAGAGTTGCTCATTCAGGCTGAGATCCTTCACTGGAATCAGGAAAGGTCTTGACCCGAATTGTCAACTTTCACGCAAGCATGCCGTGTCCTCTTAGGATGGTTGTGAACTGGATGGGAATTTCCTGTAGATTCACATTACTGTAACTACGACTAAATTTTTGGCTAAACTTTCATTCAGAACTACTCAGTTCCTTGAATTCAGTTTGCCCAGCTCATGTGATGGGATTAAAGGTCATACCTCTGGGCCCATGGCTGCCCTGATACATGAACAACCCTAAATTACATTTTACAGTGGGCTTTACATTGGAAAATGCATCAGAAAACACTGTGCATCAAGAACCAGCTCCTTCACAAGAGTGTTACGCCTTTGCTCCCCCCCCCCCCTCCTTTTTGAGAATCGCAAGATCACTATTAAGTCAGGTCAGGAGACCCAGGAAATGAGAGAAAGACATGCAGAATCCACAAAGAGTTTGGAATGTGTCCTGGCCTCCGAAAGGCGGAACCATTGATAACTGCTATTGTCCCTTGGAGACAGAATTGTGTATTGAGCGCTGTGCTATTTATTGATGCCCTCAAGGAATCAGGCAACGTGGGCTGGTTGGGGGATGGCATCCTCCCCAGCCTGAGTGACATCTGAGACCCCGTGATTGGGGATAAAAGAGGGTCTGTGGGAACAGCCCCTCAGACGCACCAGAAAAAACCCTTGAAATCCTGTAACAGCGTAATAGCGAAAGCTGGTGGAAAGCCACGTGCGTCTTTTTCCATTTGCCTCGGAATTTGTGGGCCTTGCCACAGGAGAACGGCTTTAGCTAACAACAAAGGGGAAATCAGCCCCCAATGACTCTCAAAGAATTGACATCATAAAAGGAATGGGTAACTTAAACATCCGTCTTTCTCTCCAACCAAAAGCTGCAGCTTGAATGAACTTGAGTGACTTTTATATTTCCATCGGACAATAGATTATCCCCTAGACAACAATAGAGCTATTTCTTATTGATTATTATTATACCCGCGCTTTTAGATTTAGTACTGACGACGTATATTGTCTGTATGTTTGCATTGATAATATTTTTGTGTATTTTTATCAATAAATACTGTTAAAAACAGTACCATCAGACTTCAACGGACCTCTCTATCTTTGCTGGTAAGTGACCCAGTTACGGGGTATGTAACAAGAGCAAGACCATAAGAGACAAAATTAAGCCATTCAAATCTGCTCCGCATTCCATCATGGTTGATTTATTATCCCTTTCATCCCATCCTCTCCATAACCTTTAATGTTTTAAATATACCCAATGACTTGGCCTCCATAGCCATCTGTGGCAACGAATTCCACAGATTCACCACCCTCTGGCTAAAAAAATTCCTTCTCTTCTCGGTTCTAAAGGGACATACTTCTATTTTTGGTCCTAGACTCCCCCACTATAAGAAACATCCTATCCAAGTTCACTCTATCTAAACACAAGGAAGTCTGCAGATGCTGGAATTCCAAAGCAACACACACAAGATACTGGAGGAGCTCAGCGGTTCAGGCAGCATTTATGGAAATGAATAAACAGTTGACATTTCAGGTTGAGATCCTTCTTCGGACTGGATGGAAGGGGGAAGGATGCCAAAATAAAAAGGAGGGGGAGGGGAAGATGGATAGCTGGAAGGAGATAGGTGAAGGACTGGAGGGGAAGGATCTGATAGGAGAGGAGTGGACTGTAGGAGAAAGTGAAGGAAGAGGGGACCCAGGGGAAGGTGATAGGCAGGTGAGAGGAGATAAGGGGACAGAGTGGGGAATGGAAGAAGAGGGGAGGGTAGCAGAAATTTTTTACTGGAAGTCAAAACCGATATTCATGCTATCAGGTTGGAAGCTACCAAGACAGAATACAAGATGTTGCTCCTCCACCTTGGGGGCGGCTTCATTGTGGCACAAGAGGAGGCCATGGACTGACATGTTGGAATGGGAATGGGAATAAGAACTAAAATATCTGGCCACTGGAAAGTTCCACTTTTGGCAGATAGAGTGAAGGTGCTTAATGAAGCAGTCCCCTTATTTATGATGGACCTCACCTTTTGCAGAGGAGGCCACATCAGGAGCACTGGAAGCAATAGATGATCCCAGCAGATTCACAGCTGAAGTGCTGCCTCACCTGGGAGGATTGTTTGAGGTCCTGAATTGAGGTGAGGGAGGAGGCGAATGGGCAGGTGTAGCACTTTGGCTGCTTAGGTGGGGTAAGTGCCAGAAGGGAGATTAGTGGGGAGGGATGAATGGACAAAGGAATGATGGAGGGAGTGATCCCTGTGGAAATCGGGGGTATGATGTGTTTTCTGGAGGCTCATGGGCAGGTAAGGACAAGAGGAACTCTATCCCTGTTAAGTCGGAGGGAACATGGGATGAATGCAGATGTTTGGGAAATGGAGGCAATGCAGGTGAGGGCAGCATCAATAGTGGTGGAAGGGAAACACCGATCTTTGAAAAAGGAGGAAATCTCTGATGTCTTGGAGAGGAAAGCTCCATCCTGGGAACAGATGCGGTGGAGATGATTAAACTGAGAAAAGGGAACAGCATTTTTACAGGACACAGGATGGAAGAGGTAAGTTTGAGATAACCGTGGGAATCAGTAGGCTTATAAAAGATGTCGTTCAACAGTTTGTCTCCAGAAATGTAAGCAGAGAGATTGAGAAAGGGGACGGAGGTGTTAGAAGCGGACCAAGTCGCTGTCTAGGTCTTTCTAAATTCAATAGGTTTCAATGAGATCTCCCCTCATTCTTCCAAGCTCTAGCAAGAATTGGCCCAGAGCCATCAAACATAGCTCATATATTAACCCCTTCACTCCCGGGATAATTGTCCTAAAGAGGGGTGAGAGGCAGTGGAGGAACCAGCCTCAAGTCTTGGAGAGCGTACCTTGGCGCCGGCGGCTGCTGATCTTGCGGAAGAGTGTCCCATCACACAGACGATTGAGGCGCTGCTGTTTGATCAATTCCATCAGCTCTGGTTTCAATCTCTCTCTCAGCTCCCTGTGCAACCGAAGAGATGTGTGTTATACAGGCAGACATAGGTATGTATTCAACTGTGCATGTGCATGTACACAAACTGACACACACAGAGGCACATACTTCTGATATAATGCATGTATACACTGATACCATCAGAATCCTCTTCCAAAATGCCTCTTCATTTGCATTACTAATGGCTCAAGCTCTTTCCTCTATTTCAATGCACTGTAAACTCCAGTAGTCCATATTCACTCCCATTGTACAAAGGGCCAAATCTCTGCCCATTCAATCTGAATATAAAGAATGGACCCAATGGACACAATATTGTCCTATTCATTTCATTTTACAATCCCAATACACCAGGTCCTCCTGTTCACTGCTATCATTCGAGAGCATGAACAGCCCAAGTGGGTGTAGAACTTGAAGGAGTTGAGGGAAATTATGAGTTGGAATCTCTCCAGCTTTTACAAACCAATTCTTGTCTATCATTAGCACCAGATTGCAATAATCTTGCAAGTATTAGGGCAGGTGGTCACTGAAATAGGTTCTAATGTTTTCAATGGGTTTTTGAGAGGAGGAGAAGTTTGGGAGGGAATTCCACAGTTCAGAGCTTTGGCAGCTGAAAGCACAATGGGGGAGTGATCGACAATAAACCAATAGTCCAAGGATTTCCATCTTGGGGTCCAAAGATTCCACCCCCCCCCCCCATTAACAGTAAGGGTCCCTGGCATAAGAAAGGTTAGAAAACCCTGCCAGAAATGGAGGAGTGCAGAAATCTGAAATGCTTATTGGACCCGAAGAGATTACAGAGATAGGAAAGAACATGGTGATGAGCAAATTGGAAGTTGAAGATAAACAATTTAGGCAGTATTAGAGCTTCATCTTAATGAAATCCATGTGCACATCAGAAGTAATCACTTCATGACAGTGAGAGTGATGCTTCTTCTCCAAAACAAAGATCAGTAACTCAGGACAATGTTTAAAACATGTTGAATTCTAACTGTGGGACCCAGCAAAATAAGAAAGAACCCAGTCCACCTCATCTTTTGCCAGCTGACAAGGTCACTGATACCTGGAAGATAGAAAGGCTTAGGTATGTTCTTGAAACATCTCAAATCTTTGCTCATCTCATTTCCACTTCATGTCACAGTCAACAAGGCCGTGTTAAACTCTTACAGGACTGGTGGTGCCAGAGTCTCCTCCTGATGCATCCTTTCTGTCTGCCGTAATTTGAGAATTTCACTGTAGTTCAGGGCATTGACCTTGTTGCGAAACAGCTCGAGGGAGGTGGGTTTGGTCGCCAGTGTCCGTGTGATCTGCTCCCGTACCACCTGCATAACCTGGAACAGATGACAGAGAGATCTTTTAGTCTCTGATCCACATGGAGTTTTGCACTCTTCAGTGTCAAGGAGCTATTGTGCTGGAAGGGGTCACCGTTCAGATCAGATGCACCTCATTATTCCTCCAGTTGTGGCTTTTTAAACATGCTAAGACACAACTCAAAGTAAAACATAGATCATTACAGCACAGTACAGGCCCTTCAGTTAATGATGCTGTCCCGACCTTTTAACCTACTCCAAGATCAATCTAACCTGCCCTCCCACATCACCCTCAACTTTTCCATCATCCATGAGCTTATTAAATACCCCTAATATATCTGCCCCTACCACCAACTCTGGCTGTTCCACTCACTGTGTAAAAAAACTTACCTCTGACATCCTCCCTACACTTTCCTCTGATCACTTTAAAATTATTCCCTCTTGCATTAACTTTTTCTGCCTTGGGAAAAAGTCTCTGGCTAACCATTCAATCTGTGCCTCTTATCATCTTATACACCTTTATCAAGTCACCTCTAATCCTCCTTCATTCCAAAGGGAAAAGTCAACCTCACTCAACCTACCCTCTTAAAATATACTCTGGTCCCAGTAGTTAAAAAGAGTCAATCAAAATATGAATCAGGATATGCTGGCATTACTGGCATTTAAATCCTAACAAACTGGTGGTACTTTCAAATGAGTTTTCCCCCCCAAATCGATCTTATACAATTATACAATGATATTACAGTGTCTGCATTCTCTGTGTCTAACACTCATTCACGATATTTATATATTAATAAATATATAATTGTTATATAATAAATATATATTGTTTATATATATATATACAATTATATTCTCCAATATTTTATCCACGCCGGGTCTAAGGGTCCAGGAGCAGCCAATGCCAATGGGAATGCTGGCATGGCCACTGGCTCACAGCTACAGTGACCTAGCTTCAGTCCTGACTCTTGGAGCTGTCTCTGTGGAGCTTACACATTCTCCCTGTGACTGTGCGGGCTCGCTCTCACATTAGATGATAGGTTAATTGGCCACTGTACATTGCCCTAACATGTGGATGAGTGGTGGAGTCTGGTTGGAGTGGATAGGAATGAAATGGATTGAGTATAGGATTAGTGAAGACAGCTGGGTAGTGGTCAGTCTGCAGGTTGGTTAAAGGGCTTGTTTCAGAGAGGTATCAGTACAATTTTATGGAAACCCTACATCGTGGCCTTTCCCCCACAGAATCTCTGTGTTGGCTACACCGAGCTTCAGTGTGTGCCTGAACACATACTCCTACAGCTTGGAACACGCCAGTTCAGTGGCAGACAGTACACCGGGAGACCATCAAGTCTTGAGCAGACAAACGTGCGTCTTTCACCAAGATGGTGATTTTCAGTTCATCTCAGCTTGTGTCCATGCAGACCACAGAGTCTGGTGTTACACATGGTGTTACAAGGTCGTCGGATCTCTCCCCAGACCCTTGTTTTTTGGACAAACCTGCACCCTGAGAAGCTGCACTACCATCTTGTCTGCACCACGGTGAGATCAGCATGTGGAGATATTGAGACTCCAGCTGTGCATTAAGGATGTGACAGAGAGGACCTTTCTCACCAGTAGCCTGAGTTTCTGTAGCAGAGCAAAACATCTCAGTGACTTAAAAAGCTGTTAATCACCCTCTTGAAGCCTGGAGATACACAGGATGGCAAGGATACAGGTTAGGTTTTTATGACACTAGTGACAGCTTCAAGGCAACCATTCCTTATCCCAGCATTTTTCAGCCCTAACTCAGATTATTAACACACTCCTCTGGATACCACCCTTGTGTTCTAATTGGCATCTTAGTCTGCATGGATTTCTTAAGGCAACCTGGCCAACATTCAAATTACTAAAAGTAGGCTGGAATTGCAAACCCTCCCAACTGCTATTTGTAGGATCTTGCAGGGCAGGAATTGTTACTGTTGATCTAAATTCCCTGCACAGTGAGTAAATATTATAAAATTGCATCACTAATTGCATTTATTAGCTGTAGATGTTCCCCATTATTGACCTGCTTAAGTTAAAGTATCTCCCTCACCTATCTATAATAAGTCACTTCATAATTTTAAATCCCGCGTTAGATAACCAGTCACTTTTCTAGGATTACAGTCTCTCCCCTTCATTAGGATGTTTCAATGTTTGTCACAAATCTAAAAGGCTATTGCCTATCAATTAATCGTTTTAAAGGAAATGACATGGTTGAGATGGCAACAGGCATTTGTGCTGTTTGTTGCTTGATTTTTGAATAGGTAGCATCCCAGTAAATCATTTGGTGCTCACTGTTGGGCCTATCATTTATTGCAGGCTGTTAGCTGTTCCTGTTGAACCATCTGCTGATGTTTCTGCTCCTCCAGCTGAAATTGCAGCAAAATGCTATAGCTTACTGAAACATTCAATTAACATTAGTACCGTACTATCACTCACATTTAACAGCAACACTGACATTCAACTGGAAGAGTGGGAAGGGGAATAGTCCAACACTCCAATAGTCTTTGATAATGGGGCAATCCCAGTGTACCAGTTCACAGAAATGGAGGGAGCTTGGATGAAAAACTTGATAAGATATTTTATTACACCCTCTCAGAAATCCCATTATGATAGTAACCTGCCTGTCTGCTGGAGAAATTGTGGAAATCAAAATGCAAACCATTATCATATTTTCTGGGATTGCCCCGTTACCAAAGACTATTGAAGTGGGATACACAATGCCCTACAAGACATTTTTAAATGTGAAATACCCTTAGAAAGTAAGACCATATATTTTGGGTATTTACCTCAAGAATGGTTGAAAAGAGATAAATATTTAATGTATATACTGTTGGTGGCTGGTAAAAAGACTCTTACCAGGAAATGGTTATCACAGGAGAGCCCAACTTTAAAGGCACGGATGGAAATTACAATGGACATTTGCAAAATGGAGATGATCATAAGTTAATCATAAGCTGGAACAATTTGATTCTTACTGGGAAAATTGGTTTAATTACATAACACCTCATAGGCCTGATTTTATTCTCACAAATCAATGAATATGTCGTAAAAAAAAGATCACTCCCTACTTGTACATAGTTTTCTCCTTTTGCTTGTTCTTTTTTTCCCTCTTTTCTATGTGTATACCTCAGATAAATATGTGGAGATTTGTGGCAAATATGATATATATGTACAGTATTTGAGATACATCTTATGTAAATGTTTGTTTGATGATGAACTTCAATAAAAAATAAATTACTAAAAAAAAAGCAAGCATCACACACAGTGTGTAAAGCGAACATCACACAGTTTGTAAGTACGGATTAACTGATATTTACCAGAAATAATATTGTCAAATATCATTGTAACATTTAAAGAACCTCTTGTTATACATTTTCCATGTGTTTGACCTTAAAAGCAAAACACAAACTGATGAATTAGTAGTTGAGCCCTTCAAACCTGTTCTCAGCTGATCTGACTATCTGAGAACTACATTCCTACCTAACATTCATAACATCTTCTTGCTTATCAAGAATCTCTCTCTCTCTCTTTGCCTTAAAAATATTCAAAGTACCCTCCTTCAGCACCCTTTGAAAAAAGTTTCAAAGGAATTACCACCCTCAGAAAAAGATCACTTCATCTATGATAAATGGGCCACATTTTATTTTTAAAGAGTGATCCGTTGTGAAAATACGCTCTCAACAATCTCTCTGCATCTTATATGTTTCAATCAATTGTTCTCATTCATTTATGACCACGATACATTGGAGAGGTATTAGGCTATTCAACTCATCAAGTCTGCTCTGCCAAACAATCATGGCTGATCTTTCCCTCTCATTCCCCACCCCGTCTTCTCCACATAAACTTTGATGGTTTTACTAATCAAGAACCTATCAACCTTTACTTTAAATATACCCAATGATGTGGCCTCCACAGCTGTCTATGGCAATAAATTCTGCAGATTCACCACTCTCTGGCTAAAGAAATTCACCTCATCTTTGTTCTAAGGGGACTTGAGTATGTTGCCTCTGGTTGTAGACTCCTTCCTCTTCACATGCACTCTAGTTAGATATGTGTTATGCTTTAATGAGATAGAACATAGAAATCTACAGCACATTACAGACCCTTTGGCCCACAATGTTGTGCCAACCATGTAATCTACTCTAGAAACTGCCTGGAATTACCCTAGTGCATAGTCCTCTAATTTTCTTAGTTTCATGTACCTGTCGAAGAGGCTATTGTAACTGCTTCCACTACCACTGCCAGCAGTGCATTCCACACACTCACCACTCTCTGTGTGATCTCCACTCATTTTTCTAAACTCCAACCAATACAGGCCTAGACACATCAAACACTGTGGATGCAAGGTGAAATTGTCCAACTTTTTCCATAGGAAGTGATTAGCTTTTATGGGGGAGGAGTGAACAATGGATAGAGATGTCATCCAATGCCTTACCCTCAGGCAATTTAGCTCAAATGAGAAACTGGTGATTGAGCCCACTTGTACATGTCCCTCTGATCATAGTTTATAAGGTCACTCAGAAAATTTGGAGAGGGTTCACCAGGATATTGTTTGGCTTGGGAGAAGCTAGTCTTGGACTGACAGGCTGGGCTTGTTTACCCTGAAGCAAAAGACACTGAGTGGTGACCTCATAGAAATGTATAAGATCGTGAGATGCATGAACAAGATAGATAGAATCTTCTTCCAGCGTCAAAAACAAGGGAGCATGGTTTTAAGTAGATTTAAGGGTAATGTTAGGGGCAAGTTCTTTTTTTTTTACACATAGAGGGTGATTGATATCTGAAATGTGCTGTGAGAGAAACTGGTGGAATCTGATACAATCATTGTACAATGATACAATACAATCAATTTTTGTCACTTAAAAAAATTGGATAGGTATATGGATAGGAAAGGAATGGAGTGTTATGGGCTGAGTGCAGGTAGGTGGGACTAGGTGAGAGTAAGTGTTTGGCACGGACTAGAAGGGCCGAGATGGCCTGTTTCCATGCTGTAATTGTTATATGGTTATATTACATTTAAGAGGCATTGAGACACTCAATTAGGCACAGCATGGGACATGGGTCTAATGTAGGTAAACAGGAATGGCATAGATGGTGGATGAATGGCATGGACATGTTGGGCTGTTTCATGCTGTACCACTCTGTGATTATCAGCTCTTTACTTGGTGTGAGAGAGTTGGAGACCATCCCATACACCTGCCTGAAGATTCACAGGTTTAACATCAGGTGTTGTCAATCCATCACATTATGTGCATCCCTCAGTTTAAAGAGATCATGTTATGGTGAAGTTGTGTAAAATGCTGGTGAGGCCTAATTTGAAGTATTTATTCCAGTTATGGTCAAATACCTAATAGAAAGATATTAAAAAGTTCAAAAGAGTCCAGATAAAATATACAGGCTTAGCCCTGCTCTACTCGTTTAATACTTGTGACTGTACGGAAAAGCACAGCTCCAATGCCATCTTTAACCCATGAACTCACTTTCAAGGACTCTCATATTTTCGCTATTTATTGCTTATTTATTTATTATTATATTAATTTATTTCTTTTTATATTTGCTTAGTTTGATGTCTTTTGCACACTGGCTGTCCACCCTGTTAGTGCAGTCTTTCATTGACTCTATTATGGTTATTTGCGTTATTGAAAGAAAATGAATCTCAGGGTTGTATATGGTGACATATATGCACTTTGATAATAAACTTACTTTGAACTTTGAACAAGGATGTTGACAGGATTTGAGAACCTGAGTTATAGGGAAAGGTTGAATAAGTTTGGACTTTATTCCCTAGAGCGTAGGAGAATGAGGGGAGATTTGAGAGAGCTATACAAACTGATGAGGGTATAGACAGGGTAATTGCAAGCAGGCTTATTCCACTGAGGTTGGGTGAGACTACAACTAAAGGTCATAGGTTATGGGTGAAAGATGAAATATTTAATAGGGACATGAGTGGGAACTTCAATCAGAGGGTGGTGAGCGTGTGGGATGATCTGCCAGCATAAATAGTGGACATGGGTTTGATTTCAACATTTAAGGGAAATTTGGAAAGTACATGGATGGGAGTGCTAGGGTCCAAATGTAGGTTGATGGGGCTTGGCATGGACAAAATGAATGGACCTTTTATGCAGTAGTGCTCTATTTCTGATCCACATCTTAATTCATTTGGTACAAGTTCCATAACACATGGAGATGGCACTTCACCCACTATTCAACATTCAGGGGACATGCACTGTGTTTGAGCTCCAAAACATTCTGTATGGAAAACCTCATGTGCTGCTTAGGATAACATAAGTGGATCTTGTTTCATGAAAGCATTTCTGTTTTAAGTAACAATCTGCCGGAGGAACTCAGTGAGTCCACCAGCATCTGTGGGAGGAAAGGAATAGTTCACTTTTTGGAATGGATGCTGCTCGACCTGTTATTCCTGTGGGACATCTGTGCTCCAGATTCCACCATGTACAGTCTCTCATGTTTTCACTTGAAATAAGTTCCACCCTACCCTTCCAACCGATATTGATAACAAAAATCAGCCACCAAGTTGTTAGTATCCTGCACATTAAAACTCTGATCAGATTTGAGTGTCCTGCAGTGCTTTCAGAGAGAAATTGAAAGCAAACAGTGTCCTACCTCAAGAGTTTCTTACCCAGTTTCCAGCATCTTCACAACCAGTGCACCTGCGAGGTTGGAGGTCCCCAGACCAAACCTTCAGTCACCCCAGCAACTCCCCTTTATCAGACAGAAGGAAGCTCTTCAGAAATCTACTCCAGGGTAGGCTCAGAAAAAGCTAAACACTGATCTACTGGGCCATTCCACAAGGACAGAGGGAAACACAGAAGCCAGCTCACCAGAGGACCCACTATAAAATCTGCACCTGCTCACTTGATGTGCTTCTGTAAAGGGGTTGTATGCAGGAAGGTACCTGCCTTGCATTGTGTGTGAAGCCTCAGTGGCAGGCCACAAACTATTAACCTTTCTAAAGTGCTCATCTGCCCCCTTCTGTTCTGAGCAGCTGCTGCCTCTTAATTGATGTTATTTGATGTGGGATTAACTTTAACCCATTGTGTATCAGACTGCTTGGTAGTAGCAACATCTGAAGGTCAAAGGAAAATTCTAGTGATGGAAGTTTCACAACCTCAGGCAGCAAACATTCCTGACACACAAGGGATTCTGCAGATGCTGGAAATCCAGAGCAACTCTCACAAATGCCGGAGGAACTCCAGGTCTGGCAGCATTTTCGGAGGGAATAAACAGTCGACAACTTGGGAAAACTCTCTTCATCAGGACTGGAAAGGAAGGGTGAAGAAGCCAGAACAAGAAGGTGGGGGGAGAGGAAGGCTGGCATTTGATATTTAAGATGAGGTGAGGTGGGGATGAAATAAGGAGCGGGGTGGGGGGGGTGGGTGATAGGTGGAAGAGGTGAAGGCCTGAAGAAGGAAGAATCTGAAAGGGGAGGAGAACAGACCATGGGGAAGGGGAAGGAGGCGGATCACCAGAGCTGGTGATGGGCAGGTGAGAAGATGATAAGAGGTGATCTGGAGTCAGAATATGGAATGTTAAAAGAAAGAAGGGGGAAGAGGGACAGATTTCTAGAAATTAGAGAAATCAATGTTCATGCCATCAGTTGGAGATTAGAAACCAACAGTGATTCTCCACACCACTTGAACCAGCACAGTCAAGTGGCATTCAACAAAGTCCTCTTAAATCACCTCAATGTGAGTTCATCCAGCAGGGAAGCAGTGGCTTAATCAGCTTGGATTCAGCAGGAGACTCTGTCCTACTTCGAGATTCAAGCCCCACTCCAGAGTGCAGAGTCTACACTCTCCAGTGCATTCTGAAGGCCCATTTGACACAAGAGCAGCATTCAGCCCAATGAGTCTGCTCTGCCACTCCACCATGACTGATTTATTACGTGTTTCAACCCCATTCTCCTACTTTCTCCCTGTAATCGTTGCCATCCTCGCTAATCAAGAACCTATCAACTTCCACTTTAAATGTACCCGATGGCAGCCTCCACAGCCATTTGTGGCAATGAATTTCACAGATTCACCAACCTCTGGCTAAAGAAATTTCTCCTCATCTCTGCTCTAAAGGGACATCCTTCTATTCTGAGGCTGTGCCCTCTGGTGCTGGATTCACCCACCATAGGAAATACCCTCTTCAGATTTACTCTATCCAGGACTTTCAATATTCGATAGATTTCAATGAGATCACCCTTGGTTCTTCCAAACTCCAGCGAGTACTGGCCCAGTGCCATCAAGCACTCCTCATACATTAACCCTTTCATTCTCAGGATCATTCTCGTGAACCTCTTCTGGACCCTCTGTAATGCCAGCACATCCTTTCAAGGAGCCCAGAACTGCTTACAATACTCTACATAGCAGTCTGACAAATGTCAGCATTATAAAGCTTCAGCATTACATCCTTTTTTTTATATTCTAGTCTTCTCAAAATGAATGCTAAAGTTGTACTTGCCTTCCTTACCAACTCAACCTGCAAGTTAACCTTTAGAGAATCCTGCATGAGATCTCTGAAGTCCCTCTGCACCACTGATTTCTCAATTTTCTCCCCATTTAGAAAAGGCTGTGCCTTATTCTTTCTACCAAAGTGCATGACCATACATATCCCAACAATATATTCCATCTCCCACTTCTTCACCTATTCTCCCAATCTATCCAAGTCCTTCTACAGACACTCTGCTTCCCTATACTACTTTCCCTTCCACCTATCTTCATATCATCTGCAAATGTTAACACAAAACCCAATTTTGTCATCCAAATTATTGGCCTATGATGCGAACATTGACCCCTGCAGAACACCATTAGCCACTGGCAGCCAACCAGAAAAGGCCCCTTTATTCCCACTCTTGGCCTCCTGCCTGTCACCCAATCTTCTCCCACAGGAGTACTGCACTGTCAGAGGCACCACCTTCAGGACGAGGGTTCAAACCACTGCCCCATAGCTCAGTTCCAAAAAGGAGCCAGGGATGTCCTGTGGTCAATAAGTACTCCTCAACTCCTTGTTTCTTGGGGAGTTTGCTGAGTACAAGGCAGCTGCTAAACTTCCTGCCTTACAAGTTGAATTAACTGATTGGCTATAATGCATTCCTGGGGGGGGGGGTGCATTCTGAGATTGTGAAAGATGAGATATATTAATTGCAGAGCCATTTCCCGTGTTGCCCAGCTCTCTATGTCACTCCAGACATTACAATCTTTATAATACATTGAGCATTGAGGAGATGTATTATAAAGCCAGGGCATAGAAGTGATTGATCAATTGATTCATGGAATAAAGGACTTTAGTTATTGAATAGACTGATGAGACTAGTGTTACTGTCCTATGCAGAGAAGATAACAGACTAAAAATTATGAGGGCTACAGACAGATTCTTCCCATTGATAGAAAGACGAAGGTGTCAAGAACCAGAGGATTTAGAGTGAAGATGATTGGCCAAAAGCTAACATTAGTAGGAGAAAAAACGTTTTCTTTACACACTGAATAGCTCTGGTTCAGAAAGCACAGCTAGGAAGTGAAGGAGTTAAGTTTCATTGCAGCGTTTTGATAGGGAATTGGAGCAGCATGTGAAAGGAAAGGATGTGCAGGACTCTGCAAAGGAGTGCGAATGCTGCATCGTTCTTAGATAAACATACAAAGTGCTGGAGGGACTCATCAGGTCAGGCTGCATCTATGGAGGGGAATGAACAATTGCTGTTTCAGCCAAGACTATTCTTCACAAGTCCTGTGGAGTAGTCTTGAGCTGAAATATTTACTGTTTATTCCTGTCCTGCTTGACCTGCTAAGTTCCTCCAGCATTTTGTGTGTGTTGCTCTGGATCTGCAGAATTTCTTGTGTGTTTGTTCTTAGAACAATACAGACTCATATTGTAGACTTCTTTCATTTTAAAACCAATATACAACAATGGATCCACTGTTTACATGCAGAAATAGCATGTGGCACATCCAACAGCTGTGAATCTGGGGAAGCATTTGCCAACAGTAACTTGAACATAAAACATATAGTAGGAGCAAAATTAGGCCATCTGGCCCATTGAGTCTGCTTCATCATTCCATCATGGACATGGTTAGCTTCCACTAAACACCAGGATTGATTTATATAATTTCTCCAAATGAGTAATATCCTTAAAAGGGCAGCACAAGTAGAATCAGTCACAGTTGTACCTGAACTATTCGACACATTAAGCTTACCCCAGCTCGCACACTAACCATAAGCAATGCCACAGCTGTCCACCATCCTTTCTGTTAGCACATTGAATAACATAAACAGGGTGCATCCAAATCCACTTGGAGTTGGAGAAAAACAGACATGTCTAGGGAGATCCACAGGAGAGGTGAACAGCTGAACCAAGGCCTCACTCACACTACAATCTGGGGTGATGGGTGCATGATTCCAGACACTAAATTACCATTCAGGAGTGAAGCTTGAAATTCTGGAGTGGGATATTGGGATCCAAAGGAATCTGAAAGACTATTCTTGTATTATCTTTGAAGCAGATCAGTTTTTACCACCAGCCACTTAATACCTGCATCAATGCAGCTGGAATCAGGTTATTAGCAGGGTTCAAAGGAGATTCACGAAAATGATTCCAGGATCAAAAGGCTTGTCATATGAAGAGTGTTTGATGGCTCTGGGCCCATACTCACTGGAATTCAGAAGAATGAGCGGGGGATCTCATTGAAGCTTGACGAATGTTGAAAGGCATCGACAGAGTGGATGTGGAGAGGATATTTCCTATGGTGAGAGAGTCTAAGACCAGAGGATACAACTTCAGAACAGAGGGGTATCCTTTTAGAATGGAGATGAAGAGGAACTTCTTGAGCCAGAGAGTGATGAATCTGTGCAATTCATTGCTACAGGTGGCTGTGGAGGCTGTCATTGGGTATATTTAAGAGAGAAGTTGATAGATTCTTGATTAGTCAGGGCAAAGAGATAAGGAGAGAAGGCAGGAGATTGGAGCCAAGAGGGAAAATGGATTAGCCATGATGAAATAGTGGAATAGACTCAATGGGCCAAATGGCCTAATTCAGCTCCTATGTCTTATGGTATTATTTTAACCTGTATTGAGATACAGTGAAATGTGTTAACTTGCCTGCCTTCCTGTCAGATCATGCTATACATAAATACACTGAGGTACAACAAAAGGTGAAAAAAATGCAAAATATAGTGTCACAGTTACAGGGAAAGGGCAGTGCAGGTAGACACATAAAATAACTGGAGGAATTCAGCAGGTCAGGAAAGGAATAAACAGTTGACATTTTGGGCCAAGGACTGGGAAGGACGAGGGCAGATGACAGAATGAAAAGGTGGGGGAGGGGAAGGGGGGTAGTTGGGAGGTGAAAGGTGAAGTCAGGTAGGTGGGAAAGGTCAAGGGTTGGAGAGGAAGGAAGCCTAATAAAGACAAATAAGTGCAGGGAACATAATAAGGTATACCAGGAAAACAACTGTTCATCTTTACTGTACGAGAGGACTGTTCAGGAATTTGATAACCATAAGACTTAGGAACAGCATTAGGCCATTTTGCCCATCAAGTCTGCTCTGACACTATATCATGGCATGGATGATCCCTCTTAACTCAGTTTTCCTATCTTCTCCCTGTAACCTTTGATGCCCTTACTAATCAAGAAACTATTACTCTCTCTTTTAAATATACCCAATGACTTGGCCTCCACAGCTGAATCTGGAGCATTTCACAGATTCACCACCCTCTGGCTAAAGAAATTCTTCCTCATCTCTGTTCTAAAGGGGCGTCCTTCTATTCTGAGGCTATGCCCTCTAGTCCTAGATTTCCCACTATAGGAAGCATCCTCTCCATATCCATTCTATTTAGGCCTTTCAATATTCAATAGCTTTTAATGAAATCCCTCGTTATTCTTCTAATCTCCAGCAAATACAGCCCAGAGCCATCAAACGCTCCTCACATGCTATCTCTTTCATTCCCAGGATCATTCTCGCGAACTTCATTTAGACCCTCTCCAACACATCCTTTCTTAGATAAGGGGCCCAAACCTGCTCACAATATTCCAATTGCAGTCCAAGAACAGCTGGATAGAAGCTGTCCTTGAGTCTGGTAGTATATGCTTTCAAGCTTTTCTATCTTCTGCCTAATGGAAGAGGGAAGTGGGGTGATTATGTTGCCTGCTTTCCCGAGGCAGTCTAAAGTATAGAATGAGTCAATGGAGGCAGGTCTGCGTGATGGACCGGGCTGCCCCTCTCTGCCCCTTACCTTGCTGCCTTCGCCAGGAGTTGCAGCTCGAATAATGTTTGCTGCTCGGTGAGTGATTGGAGAGGACATGTTCAGCGCAGCGTCTGCCACCTTCTCCACCAACCAGCCAGATCAAGCACTACAGTGCATCAGTAACTGCACCAGCACAGCAGGTCAAAAGAGATTAAAATAAAACCATTCCGGGAGGCAGTTTATTAATTTCTCTGCAGTGACTCTCAAAAACACAGGCTATGCTGATACAAGCACATCCCCAGCACATTAGGTTCTGGTATTGTCCAATCAAACCTGGGCCTATCCATCCTCTGTCACTGGAACCTTCATCAGCTATTTGCGTGGCTTGAAGCCAATAGAGCCTACTGTCTATCAGAATAGAAGCAAAGCCATTTAAAAATCTGTTTAATTATCTGAAGCTAAGGTTTATGAAAATATAAACCAATAGGGCCTGGATTACAACACAGTATGGTCTGAAAGCACCAGGGCATGGGCAGGATTGATCCTGCCATGTGATGGTATCAGCACTGGCAACAAACCAGTCTGCTGGGAAAACTCAGTGGATCAAAAGTGTGTGTGTGTGTGTGTGTGTGTGTGTATGTATATATATTTGGGGGAGGGGTGGGTTAATGGAAGGAGGAATTGCCTCGTTTTGTCTTGTGGGGAGTCTAAGTGTGCAGAGAGGATATGACCAGTATAAAGAGGAGTGGTGAAAAAGGACTGAGGTGGGTGTAAGATGGCAGGGAGGCAGGCAGGGGAAGGGAGAAGGGGATCAGCTGTGGCTGCTGAATGATAGATAAAGGCATAGTGAGAGAGGGAAGAGGAAAGAAGAGGGAAAAGCAGGTGGGGGATGTGAGTGCACAGAGTAGAGACAGAGGACGGAAAAGATAAGCAGGAACTCAAAGAGCTACTGGTGTGGGACTTTGATAAGGAGGTTAGAATCAGAAACAGAACATGGAACACTGAAGTGCAGAAAATGCTCAAGTAAGTGAGCAGGGATAACCCTGGCAATTATAAACCTGTACTATGTGGTAATCTTCTATGTTCTGTTTCCTAGTACAGGTTCAGCCAACCTTTTAACCAACTCCAACATCAGTGTAACACTTCATAGCCCTCCATTCACGTGCCTAAGAGTTTCTGAAATATTCCCAATGTATTGGCCTCTACCACCACCTCTAACAGGCCGTTCCACGTTCACACAGTTTGTATAAAAACTTACCTTTCACATCCCCATCATACTTTCCACCAATCACCTGAAAATTATACCTCCTCATATTAACCATTTCCACCCTAGGAAAAAGTTTCCAGCTGTCCAGTCAATCTGTGCCTTTTATTATCTTGTACATCTCGAAGCAATAGGGGAGCGATGAACGACAGATGAAACCAGAACCAGATTGGGAGGGGGTGGTGTAGGCAGGCAGCCTGTGAGTGAACTCTGTGTTTGTTGTGGGTGAATGGAACCTGGTGGGGGGGGGGGGGGGGACCAGATGAAGGGAAACTGGAGGGTGTAAGCAAAAGGAGACAAAGATGGGAGAACTGGAGGAAGATCAGGGGGTGGAGGGAAGGCTCAAGTAGGAAAAAATAAAGGGTTAGCTAAAATGGGTAATCTCAAAATCTCTGCCATTAGGTCGTAGACTTCAACTGAGCTCTTGCAGCAGATCTGTGTGTTGTTCCTGATTCTAGCAACTGCAGTCTTGTTTCTCCATTCTGTGTACAGGAGCAGAATTATCCCATTTTCCACAGCACAGCTGGTTGCTGACATCCTTTGCATGGGGAAGACTGTGCCAACAGTGATCTGAACACTGCTGGCCAGCTGGCTGATCAACAAGCTCATTGGCAGCTGTTCATGGTTACGGGGACAGCCTATTGTGCCTATAGAGTGAAAGAGGATAAAGGAGATGTTGAGGGGAGAGGAATGAAGTGGAGGAGGAAGAGATAGGCATCCATTAGTCTTGTGAGACCATGGATTTGCACCTTGGAAGGTTTCCAGGGTGCAGGCCTGGGCAGGGTTGTATGGGAGACCGGCAGTTGCCCAAGCTGCAGGCCTTCCCCTCTCCACGCCACCGATGTTGTCCAAGGGAAGGGCACTAGGACCCAAGCGGCTTGGCATTGGTGTCGTCACAGAGCAATGTGTTGTTAAGTGCCTTGCTCAAGGACACAAACTTGCTGCTTCAGCTGAGGCTCGGACCAGGGACCTTCAGATTACTAGTCCAATGCCTTATCCACTAGGCCATGGCAAAATCATAAACACAAGAGATTCTGCAGATGCTGGAAATCCAGAGCCACACACATAAAATGTCGGAGGTACTTAGCACATTAGCCAGCATCTATGGAATGGAATGAAGAGCTGACATTTCAAGCTGAGACCCTTCATTATGACCAATGAAACAAGCAAAAGTAGCTCAAAGCAAAAAGCATGGGGAACCACTGATTCTCAGATTTTTTTCCCCACCAGTTACCCAATATTGTAGCACAAAGGGACAAATATGAGCACATTCAATCATTCCCCTGTTCATTGTGATCACATACCATATGTAAAATTGACAGCCCATCTCAGCAGCACTTTCTGCCGAACTAGATTTCTGGGAATCCAGGTGAACTCGCAGGATATAGTTACTTTTCTCTAAAAACCCGTGGTTTGGACTCCTGAGGAACAGGAAGTCTTGTATGTAGTGTTCCTGTGCATGTTGCCTGGGAGTCATCACATGACCATCCAAAGCCACTCCCCTCCATTCAATAACACATCAGGAGAATGCAGATGGAGGCCACTAGCCCTATCTTCCTCTGTCCTTCTTAGATAGTTGGATGGGTTACCTTATCAAAATCTTCTTGGGTGGCCCGCATCTCCTTCCAGGTCTTGTTCAGCAGCTGGATGCAAATACAGAAGAACTCTTCGAAAACCCTGTCCTGGGCAAAGAACATGGGGTAGAAGTCCTGCCCTGTTTCTGATGCTGCGGAGGAGAGTACAAGATGCTATGGGAAGATATCATAACCACACACACGCACACACACACAACACACACACACACACACACACACACACACACACAGGTCACATGCTGTCACTGAGAATCGTCCCGAAGTTCTGCAAGGGAGGTAGAGTTGGGAGGTGTCAGTGGAAATATTTGTAAGGTATGAGAATGAACAGTTATGCTTGTTTAAGTGATGATCAAGCTCTAGGTATCCTGATGGTCAGAACACGGGTCTTGTAGTTATGGAAGCCTGCTCCATGGAGCAAGCCAAACCAGGAAGGTGGAGTGTGAGAGGCTGTTGGGCCGGGGAAGTGTTCAGATCACAATGGTTTTAGTTTCAATTCAAATTCAATTAAACACATTTATCCTCACTTCAGAGTTCAAATCCTCAGTGAAGAATGAAAGCCTTTAGAATCAAGATCTAACTCTGTTACAGAGCCTGCATTTAATAAACTCCATATTGGAGATGGTAGGGATACAACTGACCAACAATGATGTAAATGGCTTCTGCAGGGTACAAAAAATAGAGGAACAGATTTGATAGGGCTAAGAAGATTTATGGCATATTGGCCTTCATAAGTCATGGGAATGAATTCAAGAGCCACAAGGTAATGTTGCAGCTTTATAAAACCCTGGTTGAACCACACTTGGAATTTTTTTTTGTAATTTATTTTTTTATTGAAGTTCATCATCAAACAAACATTTCCATAAGATGTGTTTCAGACTTTGTAACTACGGTATATATCATATAATCATATATATCACAAATCTCCACAAAGTATTTATCTGACGTACACACTTATAGAAAAGAGTGGAGAGAAAAAAACAAGCAAAAGGGAAGAACTATGTATAAGTAGGGAGTGATCTTTTGTTTTTACAACAGATTCATTGATTTGTGAGAATAAAGTCAGGCCTAAGAGGCATTATTTAGTTAAACCATTTTTCCCAGTATGAATCAAATTGTTCCAAATTTGATAAAATTCTCTTACGTTTGATTGGATTTAATAGCCCATTGAAATTAAAAGAAATGAATTTTACCTCGTCCTTAGCCATCTGTATTTATCTGTCAATGTACCATTGAAATCAGTATAAAACTTAATCGATCTACTCCCTGAACAAATAAGAACCAAGAAACGCAGCTAATAACAAAAATGGCAACGAACGTGTGATTCCAAGGCTGAGGTCACTAGTAGATGACCCTGCATTGAGCTAGAGGAAATGTCTAGCTGTGAGGGAATAACCCCTCCTACTTGTGAGTTGAGGGTCCCCATTGCAGTATTCATAAAAGTCAGTGAACAAATCCATTACACAGAAAAGATTTCCCTGCGTACTCCTCCTATATATACATACACACACACACACACACACACACATATATATATATTCTCATTTTGATGGGGAAAAAGGAGTCAGTGAGCGAATAAAGAATAACAAGCAATATAAAATCCACATTATAATAAGTATTTCTCGAGATAGGTATATCACCGTGTACTTTTGCTTTCATTTAGCTTCTCAACATTTTTAAAGTTAGCTAAACCTTATGGCTCTTCTGAAGGGGGTGAGGACTGTCTTTGGGAAACTTCCTGTCTCTTCCGGATGTATTTCTCTCGGCCTCCTCCCGTCTCCTGCCTTCTCGATTCTCGCACTATTTCCCAAGTGGAGCAGGATAATTCCTCAGTCAGGCTTTCCCTCATTTTGGTGACACTGACAGACAAACCTCTGGCCTTCATGTCTTTAGCTGCCTCTTCCACCATCTGGTACAAAACAGTCCCGTTGTCATAAAACAGTTGAAGTTTAACAGGGTACAGAGTTTGAAATCTAATCTTATTTTGCTTTAGTACTCGCTTTACTTCAGAGTATTCTTTGCGTTTCTTCAAGACTGCGGGGGGGGGGGTAATCTTGGTCGAAATATATTAATTTATCGTCGAAAAACACTCTCTTCTTACCCCAGGCCCTTTGTAGAATCTGTACCGAAGGAATTTAATTATTATAGAGTGCTTTCTGTCCTGGGTAGGTTTCGGAACCAGCGCACAGTGCGTCCTCTCGATTTCCAGCTTCATAACCGAGGGAATATCCAGCGCGTCCCGCAGTAGCTTTTCGACAAACTCCGTCATAGATGAGCCCTCCGCTCCTTCGGGAACATTGTAGATTCTGATATTTTTCCGCCGTGATCTTCCCTCCAGGTCAAGCAGTTTACCCTCTTGGTGATGTAATATTTTTATTGTCTTACTCAGTATCCGTTCCACGTTTTGAACGCGATCTTCCACCTTCTCGATTCGAGGCTCTAACACCACTATTTTTTGATTAACACTGGCCAGCTCTGCCTTAATATCCTGGAGCTGCTGCTTTATTTCTTTTCAGTTCAAATATTTTTTGAAAAATATTATATTTGATGGAATAACGGGGCTTAATACGCGTTTTTCCGGAGGAGTTAGTGACTTAAGCTGCCATTCTCCACAATGATGTCATCGGAACCACCCACACTTGGAATATTTTGCATTCACCTCCCCCCCACTGCATCAAGATGTAAAAAATGATAAGATGCATAGATTGAGTGGCCAGCCAGAGACATTTTCCCCAGGACAGAAAAGGCTAATATGAGGTGGCATAATTTTATGGTGGACAGTCTAGTCAGTGGGTTCGGGACAGTGGAATGTCAGAGCCAAGATTTTTTTTTAAACCAAAAAGTATGGGTATGTGGAATGCTCTGCTAGGGGTGGTAGTAGAGGCAGACACAGTAGGGACCTTTAAGAAACTTACATAGACACAGGGATAATAGCAAAATGCAGGGCTATGTAGGAGGGAAGAGTTAGATTTATCTGTGCTGTAATGTCCTATGTTCAATGCTTACTGACTACCCTACCTTCTCGAACTGAGAAGTGCTCCCAGAGTGCTGGTGGGGAAGGGGGTTCCAGGATTCCGACCCGGCAATGATGAAGAACAATGGTGTGTGGCTTGGAACTTGCCAGTGGTGGGCAATCGTGTGCTTCTGCTGTCCTTGTCCTCCACGCTGGTAGAAGTTGTCAGGTTTGGGAGGTGCTGTTGTAATAGCTGAGGTGAGCACCTGCAGTGCATTTTGTACATGACACACTGAGGCGGAGGGAATAAGTGTTTGTGGGGTTGGAAGGGGAGGTCATGCAATGGCTGGGGTGTCATTTAAGCAGGCTGCTTTTTCTTGGATGGCATCAAGTTTCTGGTGAATGGTTGAAGCTGTACTCAACCGGGCAGAAGAGCTTTGTATCACATGTCTAATGGAAGGAGGGTGGAAAGGCTTTGGGGTGCCGGGGTAAGTTACAAACTGCAGCGAGTACCCATCTCCTGGCCTGATTTTATAGTCATAGTATTCACGTGGCTGGTCTCGTTAAGTTTCAGGTTAGTGGTGATCACCAGGATGCAGATGGTTGGGACGCCAGTTGAAAGGCCAGGGGTGGATGGTTACAGATTAGATTAATAACAACTCTTGTTGGAGATGGCCACTGCCTGGCACACAGTATACATAACCTACATCTCAATGTTGTCTAGGTCATGTTGCGTACAGGCATTGTTTGCTAAAGGTCTACAAAAGGAGCTGAACCTTGTGCAATCATCATCACTTTGGACCTGATGAATCAGCTGACACTGCCCTAGGGAATGTCTGCAGTGATGTACTTGGGCAGGCCTGGATGACATCAAATAACCATATCAATCTCCCTTTGTGAGAGAGGTGTGATGTTCCAGGGCAATTTTCAGTGCAGTAACTGATCAACTCATTACTTGGTTCAAGGAGTGCACAAGGATGGATGAATCAGACTTACAGAGTTTGCAGTTAACATGGCAACCAAATCAGTAATCCAGAGAGAAGCCAACCAATAGTTAATCAGGATGGAGCTTGGTGACATTTCTGAGCATTACCAGTCAGGTTCAAGGAGGATGACAGCCTCACAGAGGTCGTATTCCATAGTTTCCATAGGAACAAGACTGTTCTTTTAAAATCAGATAACAGACAGCAACAAAGGAGGCTGAATAAACTCACGTGGGTCTCCAATCTTCAGTATCTCACAGAGAATGCTGGTGAGCTGAATACTCCCACGACCAAAGGGACACTCGTGCTTGTCTTCTCGGCTGCTGTTCTCCAGAACAAACTGTTAATTGGGAGAGAGAGCAGTGGGATGGAGGGGGTTGAAGGGAGGTTGAAGTGTGAAGGGGGAGAGGAGGGTGGAGTGAGAAGGGGAGCGGGAGATGGAGAGAAAGAAAGATTAGTTACCGAGTCCTGGTCTAGTCCTGAAACTGTTAGGTTGTGACTCTGCCAAGAAGGTTTGGTTGTCATTAGCAGCAAGAAGCACATCTACTGGACCTGGTCAGAAAACAGGACAGTACTAACCAATAAGCCGGGTGGAAGAGTGCCGCTTCTCTCAGGTGAGAATGCCTGCTTGCGAAGAGGGGAGTGAAGGAAAATGGGACCAAGCCAGAAGAGATTGTGACCCCAACCAGCATTTCTGCAGACATGCATTGAAGTCAGTGATTTTGGAGAATTCAGTCAGATGTTGCCAACTTACCCGATTGTAGGCGTCAGAATGGTGGGAAGCAAAGTAGATCATGTTATCTAGAGGCAGGAGTCCAGGAGGAGTTCGGCTGAAGTCTAGTGAGGGATTGGCATTGTTCTAGAGGGGAAAGGCAACAGTTACCGTCAGGAATCTAGGACTTTCCAATGAACCTCCGTTTGCAGTTGTATATTGCTGACAGCAAAGAACGGATAAGCAATGGCCAGAGGCAGGGGACTGATGAGTTCTGGCTTTTGTGATGAGCAGAAGATGGCGACCAGGTTAATGAAGGAGGTCAGAGGAGAATGGCCAGACTGGTTTGTGCTGACAGGGAGGTGAAAGTAACTCAAATAAACTCGTGTTACAACAGTCGTGTGCAGAAGAGCATCTGTGAATGCACAATATATCAAAACTTGAAGAGAGTGGGCTACAGGAATAGAAGACCATGGACATATACACTCAGTGGCCTCTTTATTAGGTAAAGTAAGGAAAATGTGACTTAGAAGGGGTACAAGGAAGAATATTTTCACCCAGAAGGTGGTAGAAAGGAATGCATTGCCTGATAGAGTGGTGGAGGCAGAGATCTGAGAAATATCTTGATAGGTAACCAAATTGTCAAGGCATAGAAGACTATGGACCAAATGGTGGTAAACATGCTTAGGGTAGATGTTTAGCACAAATACAAGAAAATCCACAGAGGTTGGAAATTCAAGCAACACAAACAAAATGTTGGAGGAACTCAGCAGGCCTGGCAGTATCTATGGAAAAGTTGACATTTTGGGCCAAGACCCTTCATCATGACTGGAAGAAAAGATGAGAAGTTAGAGCAAGAAAGCGGAGGGAGGGGAGGAAGGTGATAGGTGAAACAAGGAGAGAGGAAGGGGTGCAGTAAAGAGCTGGGAAGTTGATAGGTAAAAGAGATAAAGGACTGGAGAAGGGGGAATCTGATAAGAGAGGGTAGAAGACCATGGCAAAAAGGGAAGGGGAGGAGCAACAGAGGGAGGTGATAGGTAGGTAAGAAGATAGAATGAGAAAGGGAAATGGGAATGGGATGGTGAGGGGACATGGGGAGGGGGGGAGGCAATTGCCAGAAGTTCAAGAACTCTATGTTCATGATATCAGTTTGGAGGCTACCCAGACAGAATACAAGATGCAAAGGTGCTCAGTGAAGCAGTCTCCCAATCTATGATGGATCTCACTGATATACAGAAAGCCACACCAGGAGCACCCAAAATGGTAACTGACCACAACAGACTCACAGATGAAGTGTCGCCTCACCTAGAAGAACAGTTGTGGCCATGAATGGTAGTGAGGGAGGACATGTAGGGGCAGGTGTGGCACTTGTTCCGCTTGCAAGGATAACTGCCAGGAGGGAGATCAGTGGGGTGGGACGAATGGACAAGGGACTCGCTTAGGGAGCAATCCCTGTGGAAAGATGTAAGTGGGGGCGAGGGAAGACAACCTTGGTGATGGAATCCTGTTGGAGATAGTGGAAGTTACGGAGAATTATGTGCTGGATGCAGAGGTTACTGATGTGGGAAGTGAGGGCAAGAGGAACCCTATCCCTGGTGGGGTAGTGGGAGGATGCAGTGAAGGCATTCATGCGGGAAATGGAAGAGATGCAGCTGAGGGTAGCGTTGATAGCGGAGGTGGGGATCTCCTGGTAGCCAACCATTTCAATTCTATTTCCCATTCCCATTGCAACTTGCCTGTCCATGGCTTCCTCTACTGTCGCAATTGGAGGGCACACTCAGGTTGAAGGAACAAAACTTTATATTTCATCTGAGTAGCCTCTAACCTGATGGCATAAACAACTTATGGTATTTCCACCCCACCTCCCATTTTCAGCATTCCCCTCTCTTACCTGCCCATAACCTCCCTCTGGTGATCCTCCACTTCCCTTTCTTCCATGGTCTCCTATCAGATTCTGTCTTCTGCAGCCGTTTCTCTCTTTCACTAATTGAGTCCCTAGCTCTTTACTTCACACCTCTCCCTCTTCAGGTTTCACCCATCACCTCTCACCTTTTACTTCTTCCCCCACTCCCCCCCGCTTTCTTACTCTGACCTCCTCTTTCTTTCCTGTCCTGATGAAGGGTCTCTAGTTGAAATGTCAACTGTTCACTCTTTTCCACAGATACCGCCTGGTTTGCTGAGTTCCTCCAGCATTTTGTGTGTGTAGATGGGTGCTCAGTGAGGCAGACCTGCTTCTGTGCTTTACAATTCTCTTGACTACAGGAGTGGGTCACAGGAACGTAGAAGTGACACAAATGGATGGCACAACACTCAAACACAATTTAAAATGGTAACATCTATGAAAAAAAATATTGATAATAATTCACTGCCTAAACATCTACTTGTTTTATAAAATGGAACTAGTTTTTTTTAAATACACAAAATAAACAATATTTTCTAACCAGCCTTGGGGCAGATTGGACCCTCTCAGTGATTAGATGCCATTATCTCTCTTTGCTGTAATATATTTTGGGGTGGATGTGACTGGGGGCCACCACTACACATGCAGATGAAGAAAGAAGTGGCTGGCAGAGTCTGGGGCCTGATTGAAGGGACTTGCTCCAAAACATTGACTGTTTATTCCTCTCAATAGATGCTGTCTGACAGGCTGAGTTCCTCTAGCATTGTGTATGTGTGTTATGGCAGATTTATTTACACTAAACCCAAAAGTGAATGGCCTAAAATGACATTTTCTGAAAGTGCCTCAGAATGTTTGTTAGGACAATAATTGGGAGACAATATATAACCGACCAAAGGGCACAGGAGCCTGTGTCAACTCACAGGGAAGCCGAGCCTCTTGAACTCCCTGGCGTACAAAGATTTTCTCCGGTCCGTGTTGAAGTTCCCAGAGGATGTGTCTGCGTCGGACTCAAAGGCTGTTTGGCGCAGACTGTGTATCATATCCCTCTGCTCCTGCAAGGGAATAAATGAGAAGTTCTTTTAAAAAGTCAGGGCAGACCTCTGTGAATTTCAGACTGACGTGGCTGAGGAGTCAGCACTAATGGAGCGACAGAGTTGGACATCTTGCACTTGGAATCAACTAACTTTTTATAGATTTTATAAATTGCCTGCTTATGCCATTGAAACTCTTACATAAAAGGATCTTGTTCAAGGAGTTCACTTCATCTCTCCCCTTTCTCTACAACTTAAAATGTTTGATTTCCAACTTCTCTGAGAGAAGGCCTTTGAAAACACCCATCGTATGTAGGCCAATGATAAAATCTGGGGTGGGGAGAGCGGGGTTTGATGGGAATGTGAGAAGAACAACGTGGGACGAGTGTAGGAATGGTGGAAATGACTGGTTGGTCAACCCAGACATGGCGGGCTGAAGGGCCTTTTGCCATGCAATTTCACTTGATGTACATTTTTAAGATAATTGACAAAAGAACAAGAGAGAAGAGATGTGGAGAACTCTTTATATGAGCACAGGGTTGCTTTATTTGGGAGTCGTAATCATAAAGTTGTACAGCACAGAAATAGGCCCCTTGGCCCACTACGTCTATACCAATCACTTTATCGATCTACTCTATCAGACCACTTTAATCAGAGTGGTCGGCTATGCATGGAACCAAAAGAAATGGGGGAGATCTTAAATGGGTTTTTTTGAGTCTGTACTTACTAAAGAAACTGACAAGGAGTCAATGGAAATAAGGTAAACAAGTAGTGAGTTCATGGAACCTATACAGATTGAAGAGGAGGAGGTGCTTGCTATCTTGAGGCAAATCAGAGTAGATAAATCCCCAGGACCTGACAAGGTATTCCCTCGGACCTTGAAGGAGACTAGTGTTGAAATTGCAGGGGCCCTGGCAGATATATTTAAAATGTCGGTATCTACGAGTGAGGTGCTGGAGGATCGGAGGATAGCTCATGTTGTTCCGTTGTTTAAAAAAGGCTCTAAAAGTAGTCCAGGAAATTATAGGCCAGTAAGTTTGACGTTGGTAGTACGTAAATTATTGGAAGGAGTACTAAAGTATAGGATCTACAAGTATTTAGATAGACAGGGACTTATTAGGGAGAGTCAACACAGCCTTGTGCGTGGTAGGTCATGTTTAACCAATCTATTAGAGTTTTTCAAGGAAGTTAGCAGGAAAGTTGATGAAGGGAAGGCAGCGGATGTTGTCTACATGGACTTCAGTAAGGCCTTTGACAAGGTCCCGCATGGGAGGTTAGTTAGGAAGATTCAGTTGCTAGGTATACATGATGAGGTAGTAAATTGGATTAGACATTGGCTCAATGGGAGAAGCCAGAGAGTGGTAGTGGAGGATTGCTTCTTTGAGTGGAGGCCTGTGACTAGTGGTGTGCCCCAGGGATCAGTGCTGGGTCCATTGTTACTTGTCATCTATATCGATCTGGATGATAATGTGGTAAATTGCTGATGATACAAAGATTGGAGGTGTAGTGGACAGTGAGGAAGGTTTTCAAAGCTTGCAGAGGGATCTGGACCAGCTGGAAAAATGGGCTGAAAAATGGCAGATGGATTTTAATACAGACAAATCTGAGGTATTGCATTTTAGAAGGAGAAACCAAGGTAGAAAATACAAGGTAAATGGTAGGACACTGAGGAGTGCAGTAGAACAGAGGAATCTGGGAATACAGATACAAAATTCCCCAAAAGTAACATCACAGGTAGGTAGGGTCATAAAGAGAGCTTTTGGTACATTGGTAATATGAATATAAGAGTTGGAATGTTATGTTGAGGCTGTATAAGGCATTGGTGAGGCCAAATTTAGAGTATTGTGTGCAGTTTTGCTCACCAAATTACAGGAAGGATATTAATAAGGTTGAAAGAGTGCAGAGAAGGTTTACAAGGATGTTGCCTGGACTTGAGAAACTAAGTTACAGAGAAAGGTTGAATAGGTTAGGACTTTATTCCCCGGAGTGCAGAAGAATGAGGGGAGATTTGATAGAGGTGTATAAAATTATGATGGGTATAGATAGAGTGAATGCAAGCAGGCTTTTTCCACTGAGGCTAGGGGAGAACAAAAAACAGAGGACATGGGTTAAGGGTGAAGGGGGAAAAGCTTAAAGGGGACATTGGGGGCTTCTTCACACAGAGAGTGGTGGGAGTGTGGAATGAGCTGCCAGATGAAGTGGTAAATGCGGGCTCACTTTTGACATTTAAGAAAAACTTGGACAGGTACATGGATGAGAGGTGTATGGAGGGATATGGGCCAGGTGCAGGTCAGTGGGACTAGGCAGAAAAATGGTTCAGCACAGCCAAGAAGGGCCAAAAGGCCTGTTTCTGTGCTGTAATGTTCTATGGTTCTAATCCCATTCGCCCTTATTAGGATCATATTTGTCTATGCCTTGCCTAATGAAGTGTCTGTCTAACTGCTTTAAACACAATAGCTCTTTCTGATTTCACCATCTCCTCTGGCAGCATGCTCCTTTGATATCAACTGTCCTGTGTAATAAAGACAATCTTCCTCTCAGATCTCCTTCAAAACTCTTTCCTCTCACCTATGACCTCTTGTCTCTGACACCCCTCTCATGAGAATGTACTGACTGAAAAGGCAGTGGAAGCCAATTTAATAACAACTTACGGAAGAATGTAGATATAGATTTAGATAGATGTCTAGAGCTTGCGAATGAATTGGGGCAAACTGGACAGTTTAAAGAAGCATTATTCGATGGGCTTTCCCTTGCAAAAGTCCATTCCATGAACTGGCTGGTAGATACCGTGGACTGCACACAGGGAGTCAGACTACAGACAGAGCCAACTAGTGACATGGCTTAGAACTACATTGTGGCAAATCAGACTGGAAGTCAATGGAACATCCTGGAGGAAAGCAAGCTAGGACATGACGGCACCAGAGATGAGCGAAGGGGCTATAGAAGAGGAGTGCTTTAGCCATGAAGGATGAGGGGCATGGCTGGGAAGAGAAGAGCGTAAAGGAAGAGTTAATGAATAATGAACACGTTTGCATAGAACCTCATCTCAGAGGTTGGTGAATCTGTGGCATTCACTGCCCTGGAAGCTTGTGGAAGTGAGATCAGATCAGCTATTGTGTTTACGGCAGTTAGGCAGACATTTCATTAGGCAAGCCATAGTCAAATACAATCCTAATAAGGGCGAATGGGATTAGAGTAGATCGATAAAGTGGTTAGTATACACGTGGTGGGCAGAGAGGCCTATTTCTGTGCTGTACAACTCTATGATTACAACTTCCAAATAAAGCAACCCTGTGCTCTTATAAAGAGTTCTCCACATCTCTTCTCTCTTGCTCTTTTGCCAATTATCTTAAAAATGTACATCAAAACATACAGTGAAATGTGTTGATCGCATTAACAACTAACACACCTAAGGATTTTCTGAGAGCAGTCCAAGAGTCACCACACATTCGAGCACCAACATAGCAATGCACACCTTGCATGGCAGAACAACACAGAACATGATAAAACTGAACACAAGCAATAAAACAAAACAAGCAACAATCACAATCCTTTCTCTGGGCTTCGGTCTTTGGACAACCACCTCCAGACCTCTGATCGATT
This sequence comes from Hypanus sabinus, assembly GCF_030144855.1. NCBI lineage: Eukaryota > Metazoa > Chordata > Chondrichthyes > Myliobatiformes > Dasyatidae > Hypanus > Hypanus sabinus. The sequence goes on along the minus strand of NC_082722.1, from coordinate 10,956,638 downwards.
GACCAGAGGATGACATTTCTGAAAGATCACGGAACTGATAGGGACTGGCTGAGAACAGAATGAGAAAAGATCAGCCATGTTTGTACTGGGACAGGCTTGAAGGGCTGACTGGCCTACACCTGCTTCTATTTTCTTGAGCTCTTATATACAAAAAGAAGTCTGGATTAGGTGAATAAGAAGTTATGAGGTGAGAAAATACTGGCAGAAAAGATTAGAGGAAATCTCTTTCATACAGAACTGTGGAGAAGGAACTCTGACAGTTTCCCCCAGGTGCTTAGGAAATCTCTGGGTTTGCCACAGAACTTTCATTGATCAGTGGGAAACAATGAGCACCCGGATACCTTAGCATGACCTCCCCATGCCCTGAACACAGTCCTGCCGCTGGGAGATGCACGTGACCCATTTGGGGTAATGGAGTCAATTTACAAATTGACACAGAAACACCAGTGACAGGAGAGATCAGTGACAGAAAGCAGATACACAAGAAGTCACAGTAGAAAAACAGCCCCCTCACCCTCTGTGACTATGCCATTTGTGATATTTATAATGGATGCACTATTATTAGGTTTATTTTGTCATGTGAGTTAGGTATCGTTTATGCTCGACATGTTTGTAATGTACTATGCTACTGCTGCAGAAGGCTAGTTATCATGGAACTTGCACCCTGAGTAAGTATGCCCAGAACAATAAAGTTGAACTTGGATGGGTCCTTTGCATTACATCCATTCACCCAGGATTGTGCCAGGGCAGCCCGCAAATGTTGCAGCGCTTCTGCCACCAATGTGACATTCCCACAATTTATTAACCCTAACCCGTGCATCTTTGGAACTTGGAGTGAAACTGGAGCACCTGGAGGAAATCCATGCAGTAAAAGGGAGAACATACAAACTCCTTACAGAGTGGTGAGAACCAAACTCCAACTGGCCATCACTGCACTGACTGCTTTTTTTTAAAACAAAATATACTTTATTTAAAAATAAAATTATATACAATAAACCATTCAATGACTCTCAGTCCTTCACAAATGTTTCTATTACGGTCTTCACATTTCCACACTTCTCGCCACCCACGTGGCACTCTGTTATTCCATATTTACATACCCTTTATGAGGGGTATACACCCTCAGAAAGAGGGGTGCACTGACTGCTGCTCCAGAGAGCAAGTTTGCAAGTGAAGCCATGTTGGTGCAGACTGAGCCGAGCCTTGCAGGTCACCAATCCCAAGCCACTTCTCACTGACACACACTTCCACCATTAACCTGCCAATAGTTTTCTCACTGATCACTCTACTCCAAGTGCATTCAGACAAACATCCATCACAATTCACTTGCTGATAACAACTCTGACTACCTTCACTAACCTTCCTCAGTCTATTCTTTGCAAATCAGTCTTTGCTGTCGAGAGTTTACATTGTGTCTTTGATAGGCACAAAATTTATCCAAAATGCGAGGAGACTGTGAGATGCGATCAATGAGTGGACGATGCAAACAGCGCACACTATAGGATGGGAAGCAAATCAGTCAGTCAAAGAAAAGGAAGTGGAAATATTTGTACAAGTCTCAGGTTAGGCTGCACTTGGGGTAACTCTGCATTTCTGGTCAATACACTAGAGGGCAAATGTGGTTAAGCTAGAGAGGGTTCACAGTAATGCTGACTGAACTAGATGATTTGAGTTAACAGGGGAGGCTGGATAGGTAGGGAGTGTTTTCCACGGAGTTAAGGAGGTCACGAGGTGAGCCAGAGTGTGTGGTGACACTATCGAGCAGCCCCCAGCACATCCCTGCTAACGTAATGACGCATCTCACTACATTTCACTGAATGTGTGATAAATAAATTTGAATCTGAGCTTAATGAGTTACAAAATTATTAGGGTCACAGATAGTTCCAGTGATTGTATGAGAGTAGGGGTGTCTAAAACTGGAGGGGAAGGAGGCCAGGTTTAAGGCAAGGGCAAGGGGCAAGTTTCTTCACAAGTCACTTGGTACCTACATGGAACAAGCCACCAGAAGTGGTAAAGGGAGGTGCAATTACAATGCTTAAAGACATCCAGATGGAATGGTGCATGGGCTGAAGGACTTGCTTCCATGCTCCATGCTGCTTATCTCGATGAAACTGTGAATAAGCTGATGGGGCTAAGGCTACGGGCAGTGACAAGTGTCCGTGTCATAAATCCGTGGGGTCGAATGGCTTGTGTCCTTTCTGCAAACACCATCCTGCAACTTTCACACCACAGCCAAGAGATCTTCATCTTAGTCACTAGCTTCTCAGTCCCAGGAAGGTACTGGTTTACCTGATTGTAGGGGTCCATTGGAATTCTCATCCTGGGCTCCAAGAGGTTGAGGGAAACAGACTGCAGGACATACAGGTAGTGAGCCATCTCATCTCTCATTGTGGAAGAACTCAGGATAATGTTCTAGAAACAAACACAGCAAATAGAAACCTAGAAACAGAAAACAGGTGCAGGAGTAGACCATTTGGCCCTTCGAGCCTGCACCACCATTCAGTATGATCATGGCTGATCATCCAACTCAGAACCCTGTACCTGCTTTCTCTCCATACCCCCAATCCCTTTAGCCACAAGGGCCATATCTAACTTCCTCTTAAATATAGCCAATGAACCAGTCTCAACTGTTTCCTGTGGCATAGAATTCCACAGATTCACCACTCTCTGTGTGAAGAAGTTTTTCCTAATCTTCGTCCTATAAGGCTTCCCCTTTATTCTTAAACTGTGACCCCTCGTTCTGGACTTCCCCAACATCGGAAACAATCGGAAACTAGCCTGTCCAATCCCTTTAGAATTTTATACGTTTCAATAAGATCCCCCCTCAATCTTCTAACGACTCTTCAGACGGCAGGAGGGAGAAGAGATGGTATGAGGGGTGCATGGGGTCCTTCATAATGCTGTTTCCTTTGCAGATGCAGCGTGAGGTGTAAAATCTATGATGGTGGGAAGAGAGACCCCGATGGAGTATAAGCCTAGTCGATCCAGTCTTTCTTCATATGAAAGTCCTGCCATCCCAGGAATCAAACTGGTGAACCTTCTCTGTACTCCCTCTATGGCAAGAATGTCTTTCCTCAGATTAGGGGACCAAAACTGCACACAATATTCTTGGTGCGGTCTCACCAAGGCCTTGTACAACTGCAGTAGAACCTCCCTGCTCCTGTACTCAAATCCTTTTGCTATGAATGCCAACATACCATTCGCCTTTTTCACCGCCTGCTGTACCTACATGCCCACCTTCAATGACTGGTGTACAATGACACCCAGGTCTCGTTGCATTTCCCCTTTTCCTAATCAGCCACCGTTCAGATAATAATCTGTTTTCCTGTTCTTGCAACCAGTGGATAACCTCACATTTATTCATGCATTGGCCATGAATTTGTCCACTCACCTTACCTATCCAAGTCACCCTGCATCCTCTTAGCATCCTCCTCACAGCTAACACCACCGTCCAGCTTCGTGTCATCCGCAAACTTGGAGATGCTGCATTTAATTCCCTCGTCTAAATCATTAATATATATTGTAAACAACTGGGGACCCAGCACTGAGCCTTGCGGTACCCCACTAGACTGCCTGCCATTCTGAAAAGGTCCCGTTTACTCCCACTCTTTGCTTCCTGTCTGCCAACCAATTCTCTATCCACATCAATACCATACCCCCAATACCATGTGCTTTAAGTTTGCACACTAATCTCCTGTGTGGGACCTTGTCAAAATTATTTTGAAAATCTAAATATACCACATCCACTGGCTCTCCCCTACCACTCTACTAGTTATATCTTCAAAAAATTCTATAAGATTCGTCAGACATCATTTTCCTTTCACAAATCCATGCTGACTTTGTCCGATGATTTCACCTCTTTCCAAATGTGCTGTTATCACATCTTTGATAACCGACTCTAGCATTTTTCCCCACCACCGATGTCAGACTAACCGGTCTATAATTCGCCGGTTTCGCTCTCCCTCCTTTTTTAAAAAGTGGGGTTACATTAGCCACCCTCCAATCCTCAGGAACTAATCCAGAATCTAAGGAGTTTGGAAAAATTATCACTAATGCATCCACTATTTCTTGGGCTACTTCCTTAAGCACTCTGGGATGCAGACCATCTGGCCCTGGGGATTTATCTGCCTTTAATCCTTTCAATTTACCTAACACCACTTCCCTACTAACATGTATTTCCCTCAGTTCCTCCATCTCACTGGACCCTCAGTCCCTTACTATTTCCGGAAGATTATTTATGTCCTCCTTAGTGAAGACAGAACCAAAATAGTTATTCAATTGGTCTGCCATCTTTGTTCCCTATGATCAATTCACCTGTTGCTTGACCAATCTTTTTCTTTTCACATATCTATAAAAGCTTTTACAGTCAGTTTTTATGTTCCCTGCCAGCTTTCTCTCATAATCTTTTTCCCCTTTCCTAATTAAGCCCTTTGTTCTCCTCTGCTGGTCTCTTAATTTCTCCCAGTCTTCAGGTGTGCCGCCTTTTTTTTTGCTAATTTATATGTTTCTTCTTTGGACTTGATACTATCCCTAATTTCCCTTGTCAGCCATGGGTGCACTCCCTTCCCTGGTTTATTCTTTTGCCAAACTGGGATGAACAATTGTTGTAGTTCATCCATGCGATCTTTAAATGCTTGCCATTGCATATCTACCGTCAACCCTTTAAGTATCATTTGCCAGTCTATCTTAGCTAATTCACGTCTCATATCTTCAAAGTTACCCTTCTTTAAGTTCAGAACCTTTGTTTCTGAATTAACTATGTCACTCTCTATCTTAATGAAGAATTCCACCATATTATGGTCACTCTTACCCAAGGGGCTTCGCATGACAAGATTGCTAACTAACTCTTCCTCATTGCTCAATACACAATCTAGAATGGCCTGCTCTCTAGTTGGTTCCTCGACATGTTGGTTCAGAAAACCATCCCGCATACATTCCAAGAAATCCTCTTCCTCAGCACCCTTACCAACTTGGTTCACCCAATCTATATGTAGATTGAAGTCACCCATTATAACTACTGTTCCTTTATTGCACGCATTTCTAATTTCCTGTTTAATGCCATCCCCAACCTCAGTACTACTGTTAGGTGGCCTGTACACAACTCCCACCAGTGTTTTCTGCCCCTTAGTGTTATGCAGCTCTACCCATATCGATTCCACATCCTCCAGACTAATGTCCTTCCTTTCTATTGCGTTAATCTCCTCTCTAACCAGCAATGCTACCCCACCTCCTTTTCTTTCCCGTCTATCCCTCCTGAATATTGAATATCCCTGGATGTTGAGCTCCCATCCTTGGTCACCCTGGAGCCATGTCTCTGTGATCCCAACTATATCATATTCATTAATAACTATCTGCACATTCAATTCATCGACCTCGTTACGAATGCTCCTCACATTGACACACAAAGCCTTCAGGCTTGTTTTTACAACACTCTTAGCCCTTATACAATTAAGTTGAAAAGTGGCCCTTTTTGCTTTTTGCCCTGGATTTGCCTGCCTGCCACTTTTACTTTTCACCTTACTACTTCTTGCTTCTACCCTCATTTTACACCCCTCTGTTTCTCTGCACTTGTTCCCAATCACTCCTCTATTAGCATGTCTAACCCCGCCACCCCTCTCGGGGGCCCACCCAACCCCCGCCACCCCTCTCAGGGGCTGTCCAATCCCCCCCGCCACCCCTCTCGGGGTGCATTCAATTCCCATCTTTTCTCACTAGAACTTATTCAATCCCACATCTCCTAACTGTTGGCCAATTTTTGATGAAGTCAAGTGTCTTACCTTGAAAACATATTGCCTCAGATTTCTTTTATTGAGAAACTCCATTGTTTCCTGAAAGAATGAAGGAAAAATAATTCACAATGCTCAGGGTCTGCCCAATGATAACACAAGGTAAATTGCTGAAAGATAATTTGAATTGTCTGGATAAGTTAAGAATTAAACTATTAATACTGCACGGATAACAGATAAATTTCAAACAAATATTAATTACAGTTACTCCACATCCTCTGCTGTACCTTCACACCTCTCCAGCGTTACTTTTCCTACTGGAAGTCAGGTAGTTGTTCTCAGTAGTGATCCACCCAAGGCAGGATAGTGCTGACATCCAATAGCCGCCATGCCCATACATATGGCTCAGCAAGGTGGCTGGACAGGGAGTGTGATCAGCTTCTCTCTTCCTTCCAGTCTGAGACGATACAATGACTCTTACTCCCAACTCCACCTATGCCCCGATCTCCAAAGGGACTATCTGCTAACACACCCCTTTGGTAACAAACTTTAACACTACTTTTCAACGAGCAATACCCATCAAGATGGAGTTCTATCAAGATGGTGCCCAGCTGTGGCCCAGACTCTGTCAAGATTGTGGCTCAGATTTCATTGCTTTTTAAGTTCTAAAGGATGGTTTTTGGGTTAGAGAGGAGTTAAGAGTCAGATTAGGGCTTAGAGAGAGGGGTGGGAAGTCAGGCCTCCACTCTACACTCAAAGGCCAGCAACCCAGATGGGCGATGAAGGACATCAATGAATGTCAGGCTGTCCCAGGTCGTTGGGTCCTGGGATCAATCAAGAAGGTGGGTGTGCTCAGTGTGTGAGCATGGAGTTGAGAGTCCTGTCTTTGGCTCTTTCAGAGCTTAACACCAAAGATCAAAGTCTGAAGAATGATGGGAGTCAGGCTCCGGGTCACCAGTCTCTAGGCTTCGGCCGCTCAATGGTTGGATGGCCAAAGCCCAGAATCTGGTGACCCAGAAGCCTGTCCTGGAATTGGAGGACTACCTGTGCGAGTGGGTGGGTCAGAAGAAGGCAAGTGCCTTGTATTGCTACTTGTTGTATTCTGTGCTGTTCTGCTGAGATTGTGTATGCCGACACTGTAAAGTATAGTGACACTTGTGGGTTGCACCCAGCACACCCTTAGTTTGTATTGGTTGCTAATGGAAATTTCACTGTATGTTTTGATGCACATGTGATAAATGAATCTGAATCGAAATCTAAATCATTGGGGGATCATGATGGATGTGAAGAAGATGGTGGAGCAGGCTGAATAGGGGATGAAGATAGAAAGCCTAGTGGCATGGAGTCAAGACAGCAACTGCTCCCTAATCAGAACAACAGAGATGGTCATTGACTTCAGGAAGCAGGACAGAGTATAGGTTGGTATCTGTGCCAAAGAAGCTCAGGTAGAGGGAACTTCAAGTTCCTGCGTGTAAACAGCAACAAGTTGTTCTGATCCAGCCACATGGGCTCTATCACCAAGAATGCAAACCAGCCCTCTACTTCCTCAGAAGGCCATGGAAATTCAGCATGATCCCGATGACCCTCACCAATCTTTATTGATGCACCACAGAAAACATCCTATCCGGCTGCATCACACCATGGTCCGGCAGCTGCACTGCCCAAAACCATAAGGAACTATAGAGAGTTGTGAAGACAAAAACCAGCCTCCCGTTCTGCTGATAACTCCTCACCCCCTCTATAGTGTTAAAGGTTAACACTATCTGCAAGTCAAAAGCCACTGCTGCTGTGTTAGTTGTCGATTAGTCTGTTTGAAGAATGCTGTAGCCCTTCCATTGGCTATTTCTGGTATCAAAGTACCACTAGCATATAAATGTAGCACATCTGTGAATCTCGCTTTCTCTGGGTCACCACAGACTATGTATCACAGACATTTTGATAGTGTGCTGCACACACTTAGATAAGTATCTATATAGCCTGAATGTTTTAGTGTTTGGTTTTGTTATGTTGATAAATGGTTAAAAATGTACCCATAGTTGGTATCTTCTGACTCGTTTACCTAACTCCCTGCAACACCCCTCCACTGGGTAGAAGTTACAAAAGTTTAAAAGAATCTACTACCAGACTGAAGGACAGCTTCTATCCTGCTGTTATCAAACTTTGAATGGGCTGAACATATGAATTCTTTGTCTCCCAATCTATCTCATTGTGTCCCTTGTACTTCGTTTGTCTTACACAATCTCTGTAATACTCTATTCTCCATTATGTTTCTTTCTCCTTTTGTACTACCTCACTGTGTTTACATATGGTTTGATCTGTCTAGGTGGAATGCAAACAAAAGCTTTTCATGAACTTTTGCACATTGTTGTAGTGTAAAGGTTCCCCAGGCAAAGCCAGCACACCAGACTGACATTGGTTGCAGTGCAGAGCTAGTCCACACTCGTACCACCGAGCCCATGAGTGACATCGTGTCCTGTTGTTCAGAGCCGTTTCCAACATGACAAATTAAAATAGTACCTTCCTCTCTTCCTCATTGGAGCTCAGGAGCAGGGCTATGATCAGAGCCATTGCCTTAGTCTGGATCATCTGGTTTGTTCTGCAAGGAGAAAGAGAAGATGGCACTCAGCTAGGGAGCAGAGCTGAGCTCTCCGTTAAAGAGTGGAGAGACAAGACCAGCACTCAGCGAGCAGACACCCAAGGCACGGAGACAGCAAACCTCATCGACTACTGCAAGCAAGCTTCAGCATGTCTAAAACTATTGGACATAGGTTTAAACATGAGGGAGGAAGTTTAAAGGGGATCCAAATGAATACATTTTTCCACACTAAGGAGATGGTGTCTTGAAGGATCCTCCAGAGGAGGTGGGAACAGTAACAACTGTTAAGAGGCAGCTGGTCGGATACTGAATGAGCAAAGTGTAGAGTGATGTGGAATTAATGAAGGCAGGTGAGGTATATGTTCAGCACAGCCTTGGACTGGATGGCCGTATGCGCTAAAGTGGATTGCACTGCCATCTACAGTCCTGGAGACACATAACATCTTGCAATCCTGGTGGGATATGGCTTGAGCATGTAGATTCTGATTCCCAGTCATGGCAAGTGATTCATTTCTGAATTGTGTAAACTACCCACGGTGAGTTGGAGGCTGAGATGAAGCCCACCCTGATCTAAAAATGACTCAACTGGTCTCAACATTAATTCTTTTAATCAGTGTCTGGGAAGCAGAGTCCCAGATATACAGGAGCTTCTCTCCTGCTCCCTGAGAAATCTCTTCCAGAACTCACAGCTCAGAATAATTCCAGGTGGAAGCTGGATAAGGTGGTTCTCAGATCAATGCACAGGAAGGACGGAGAAATGGAAAGAGGAAAAAAAACTCAGCCTCCAGTACTTGTGCTGGTAAATGATTAAAGCAGCACATCCAGACGACAATCGGGTAGAACATGGTCCATTAAAGAGAACATGGTGTGAATGAGGACTACTGCACAATACTATGCAATGTAATAGGAAGAGAGAAAGGAGTTCTTCTTTATAAATACAAGAGATTCTACAGATGCTGGAAATCCAGAGCCAGACACACAAAACACTGGGGGAACTCAGCAGGTTGGGCTGCATCTATGGAGAGGAACATTTCAGGATGAGGCCCTTCGTCAGCATTGGAAAGGAAGGGGAAGAAGCCTGAGAAAGAATAAGCTGGGGGGGGGGGAAGAGAGGGAACAGGATACAAGCTCCAAGTGAGGTGAGGGGGGAAGGTGAGTGGGTGGGGGAGGTGATAGGTGGAAAAGGGTGAAAGAAGAAGGTATTTGTTAGGTGAGGAGAGTGGACCATGGGAGACAGGGAAAGAGGAGGGTCATCAGGTTATGGAAGGAGGGAGTGATCTTCACCTTCAGGAGTATCACTGGGAGCCCCTCAGCTGAGGGGTAAGGCTGACTCCAGAACACAATAAGGCTGCAGGAGCTTTGGAAGGAGAGTGGACATCCAAAGATGTTTATTCAGACAATCCTCAGATCGAGCACACCTTGTTGACCCTACCAGTGCTATGGCCTTCTTTCTCTGGGTTGAAGGCAGGCCTCCCAGAAGAGGCTGCACAAGTTGAGAGGGGGGGGGGGGGGTAAATGTGATGTACGACGTGCTTGCCTTTATTAGTCGAGGCACTGAGTTCAAGAGTCAGAAAGTTAAGCTGCAGCTTTACAAAAGTCTGGTTAGGCCACACCTGGAGAACTGCACTGAATTCTGGTCATCCCTGTAACAGGAAGGACATGCTTTGGAGAGGATGCTGCCCGGATTAGAGGACAGGTGTTACAAGGAAAGGCTGAGTAGACAGCAGGTATTCTTTTCACCCAGAAAATGTCCACTACTGGAGGGCAACACACACAAAACGCAGTAGGCCAGGCAGCATCTATAGGAAGAAGTCCAGTCGATGTTTTGAGCCGAGACCCTTTGTCAGGACTAACTGAAAGAAAAGATAGTAAGAGATTTGAAAGTGGGAGGGGGAGGGGGAAATGCATAATGATAGAAGACAGGAGGGGGAGGGATAAAGCTAAGAGCTGGAAAGTTGATTGGCAAAAGGGATACAGAGCTGGAGAAGGGAAAGGATCATGGTAAGCACAAGGTTGTGATTGTGGGAGATTTTAATTTATCACACATAGACTGGGAAGCCCATTCTGTAAAAGTGCTGGATGGTTTGGAGTTTGTAAAATGTGTGCAGGATAGTTTTCTGTAGCAATACATAGAGGTACTAACTAGAAAAGGGGCAGTGTTGGATCTTCTGTTAGGGAATGAAATAGGTCAGGTGACAGAGGTACGTGTTGGGGAGCACTTCGGGTCCAGTGATCACAATACCATTAGTTTCAATATAATTATGGAGAAGGATAGGACTGGACCCAGGGTTGAGATTTTTGATTGGAAAAAGGCTAACTTTGAGGAGATGGGAAAGGATTTAGAAGGAGTGGATTGGGACAATTTGTTCTATGGGAAGGATGTAATAGAGAAATGAAGGTCATTTAAAGGTGAAATTTTGAGGGTACAGAATCTTTATGTTCCTGTTAGGTTGAAAGGAAAGATTAAAAGTTTGAGAAAGCCATGGTTTTCAAGAGATATTGGAAACTTGGTTCAGAAAAAGAGAGAGCTCTTCAATAAAAATAGGCAGCATGGAGTAAATGAGGTGCTGGAGGAATATAAAAAATGTAAAAAGAATCTTAAGAAAGAAATTAGAAAAGCTAAAAGAAGATACGAGGTTGCTTTGGCAAGTAAGGTGAAAATAAATCCAAAGGGTTTCTACAGTTATATTAATAGCAAAAGGATAGTGAGGGATAAAATTGGTCCCTTAAAGAGGAGGAAGTACTGGTGCTTTTAAGGAATATAAAAGTGGATAAATCTCCGGATCCTGACAGGATATTCCCTAGGACCTTGAATTAAGTTGGTGTAGAAATAGCAGGGGCTCTGACAGAAATATTTCAAATGTCATTAGAAATGGGGAGGATTGGCATATTGCTCATGTGGTTCCATTGTTTAAAAAGTGTTCTAAGAGTAAACCTAGCAAATATAGGCCTGTCAGTTTGACATCAGTGGTGGGTAAATTAATGGAAAGTATTCTTAGAGATGGTATATATAATTATCTGGATAGACAGGGTCTGATCAGGATTAGTCAGCATGGATTTGTGCGAAGAAGGTCATGTTAGACAAATCTTACTAAAGTTTTTGAAGAGTTTACGAGGAAAGCTAACGAGGGTAAAGCAGTGGATGTTGTCTATATGGACTTTAGTCAGGCCTTTGACAAGGTTCTGCACAGAAGGTTCAATCATTAGGTATTAATATTGAAGTAGTAAAATGGATTCAACAGTGGCTAGATGGAAGATGCCAGAGAATAGTGGTGGATAACTGTTTGTCAGGTTGGAGGCCAGTGACTAGTGGGGTGCATCAGGGATCTGTACTGGGTCCAATATTGTTTGTCATATACATTAATGATCTGGATGATGGGGTGGTAAATTGGATTAGTAAGTATTCAGATGATACTAAAGTAGGAACCGTTGTGGATAATGAAGTAGGTTTTCAAAACTTGCAGAGAGATTTAGGCCAGTTAGAAGAGTGGGCTGAAAGATGGCAGATGGAGTTTAATGCTGATAAGTGTCAGTTGCTATATTTTGGTAGGAATAATCCAAATAGGACATACATGGTAAATAGTAAGGCATTGAAGAATGCAGTAGAACAGAGTGATCTAGGAATAATGGTGCATAGTTCCCTGAAGGTGGAATCTCATCTGGATAGGGTGGTGAAGAAAGCTTTTGGTATGCTGGCCTTTATAAATCAGAGCATTGAGTATAGGAGTTGGGATGTAATGTTAAAATTGTACAAGGCATTGGTAAGACCGAATTTAGAGTATTGTGCACAGTTCTGGTCACCGAATTATAGGAAAGATGTCAATAAAATAGAGAGATCACAAAGAAGATTTACTAGAATGTTACCTGGGTTTCAGCACCTAAGTTACAGGGAAAGGTTGAACAAGTTAGGTCTTTATTCTTTGGAGCATAGAAGATTGAGGGGGGGACTTGATAGAGGTATTTAAAATAATGAGGGGGATAGATCAAGTTGACATGGATAGGCTTTTTCCATTGAGAGTAGGGGAGATTCAAACAAGAGGACATGATTTGAGAGTTAGGGGGCAAAAGTTTAAGGGTAACATAAGGGGGAATTTCTTTACTCAGAGAGTGGTAGCTGTTTGGAATGAGCTTGCAGTAGAAGTGGTTGAGGCAGGTTCGGTATTGTCATTTAAAGTAAAATTGGATAGGTATATGGACAGGAAAAGAATGGAGGGTTATAGGCTGAGTGCAGGTCAGTGGGACTAGGTGAGAGTAAACGTTTGGCATGGACTAGAAGGGCCAAGATGGCCTGTTTCCGTGCTGTAATTGTTATCGGGTTATATGGGAAAATGGGAGAAAGAAAGGGGGAGGGGAGCAGTAGAGGGAGATGAAGAGCAGGCAAGATTGTGAGAGGGGCAGAGAGAGAAAAAAGAGAAACCAAAAGGGGAGGGGATAATAAATAAATAAATAAGGGATGGGGTAAGAAAGGGAGGTGGGGCATTAACAGAAGTTAGAGAAATCAATGTTCAAGCCATCAGGTTGGAGGCTACCCAGACGGAATATAAGGTGTTGTTCCTCTAACCTGAGTGTGGCTTCATCTTGACTATAGAGGAGGCCATGGATAGACTTATCAGAATGGGAATGGCACATGGAATTAAAATGTGTGGTCACTGGGAGATCCTGCTTTCTCTGGTGTACAGAGCGCAGGTGTTCAGTGAACCGGTCTCCCAGTCTGCGTCGGGTCTGACCAATATATAAAAGGCCACACCTGGAGCACTGGACACAGTATACCACACCAGCCAACTCACAGGTGAAGTGTCGCCTCATCTGGAAGGAATGTCTGGGGCCCTGAATGGTGCCGAGGGAGGAAGTGTAAGGGCAGGTGTAGCACTTGTTCCGTTTACAAGGATAAGTGCCAGGAGGGAGATTGGTGGGAAGGGATGGGGAAACGAATGGACAAGGGAGTTGCTTAGGGAGTGATCCCTGTGGAAAGCAGAAAGTGGGGAGGAGGGAAAGATGTGCTTTGGTGGTGGGATCTCATTGGAGATGGCGGAAGTTACAGAGAATTATATGTTGGACACGGAGGCTGGTGGAGTGGTAGGTGAGGACAAGAGGAACCCTATCCCCAGTGGGGTGGCAGGAGGATGGGGTGAGAGCAGATGTGCATGAAATGGGAGAGGTGCATTTGAGAGCAGAGTTGATGGTGGAGGAAGGGAAGCCCCTAGAGGGTGTTCATTTAGGGTATATTTAAGTTCTAAGAGGTATTTAGGCATGTTTGTTTTCAAACAGAGAAAGTGTTGGGTACTAGGATTGTTCTGCTGTGCATATAGTGAAGGCAAGTACAATACAGGTTTTTAAGAAGCTTTTAGATAAGCAGAGGAATGTGCAAAGAATGGAGGGATTGTGTTGGCAGAAGGAATTAGTTTAGAAAGGCATTAGGCTACTAGTTTAAACACAAGATGTTAGGCTGATGCTGGAAATTCAGAGCAACACACATTCACGCACAAAACGTTGGAGGAACTCGGCAAGTCAGGCAGCATCTATGGAGGGAAACAGTTGATGTTTCGTGCCAAAGCGGTCTCAGTCTGAAATGTTGATTGTTTACTCCCCTCCATAGATACCGCCTGGTCTGCTGAGTTCCTCCAGTTTTGTTTGCGTTGCTCTAATTCATAGCTTAATTAGACAGCACATCTTGGTGGGCTGAAGGGCTTGTTCCTGTACTGTCCTGCCCTACATTCTATATTTTTCTCTCCTCTGCAGCTGATAAAGTACCTGACAGCCATTTCCAAAAGCTTATTGCAGAACTACCACCATTGCTACAGACCCAGCAACTACCATGGCCAATAGTTGGAAGGCCCCCATCCATAGCTGTCCTTGCCATTGCCATGAAACTGGATCTTGTGCCAGAGTCAGTCATCTCCTGCTTGGGAAGCAATGTGGAGTTTCTGGGAGTGGGCAGACCGCTGATTTGTTATGACTGCCACTTACACTTGTAGGTGCGAGATCAGCCTGTCCAGGGTCACCTCATTCTTCACCAGCTGGAACAGGTAACTGCTGCTGAGCACCATACTCTCCAGGCAGGCCAGGGACAACTGCTGGATTGATGCGTCCATGGCAGACTTGTTCACAAAGCCTGCAATCTAAACAGGTACAATTAAGGTCAGTGGCTAAAGGTGAAAGGTTACATGCAGCAGTGCTCCCCCACCCCCACACTGGTTGTTCAATCTTTTTTACTTCAGCTATAAGAATTATTATATTCTTCTTCCTGTGAAACTAGAATACCTGAGCTGCAGCTCCTTCAGATTTCAGCACCAAATTCTCCAAAGGTAGAAACGGCACAGTTTAAATACTGGGTGTATACTTCCCCCACCATTGACCCACCAAACAATTCCAGCCCAGGGACGATGCAGGACCGTCTGTCTAGCTTCCTCAGCTGCGGAGTTCATCTTCCCGCCAATACTGAGGTCATTCTTTCCTTCCTCGGTCATAATGCTCCATAGAGCCCCTTACTGAACCATGGGCACAGTCCATTTTCCCCACTGACTGCCATGCTTGCAGAACCAGACAGAACACATCACTGTAGTGCTGCGGCTGACAGTCAGATCTGAATGATACTCAAGACACTAACCCCTAACCCTGACCACCCTCCACATTTGGCAAGGGGATAGCTTTTGGCTTGGGTACTCCCTGACTAATTAAACCTATGTTCTCCATTTTCCCTTTGGGAATATGATGCCACCCCATCACCTCGCATTACCCCACACTGTACGTGTTCTAATCTATCCAGGGCAAGGAAGTCCACAGCTCAGAGTGAGGGCCTCCTACTCAGCAAAGACAGTATCATAATACCTTATCGTCAGATCAGGTAGAGAGATGACCAGGGGTTATCCACTGTATAAAGTGGATCTCTGTATGTATACCATGAGGAATGGCACTGCTCAATCGCTCATCTGACATCCAATACCTAACCTAATGAAGTGTGGTCCCAGAGGCCAAGTGACTAGAGGCAACAGAACCCAGTGACACCCACATCTCACAGGAAGCTGGGTGACTGGAAACATTAATTCTGTTTCTCTCCATCAATGCTGCCAGGCTCCCACCAGGATCACAATACTACTTCCCGTTAACCATTCAGTTCACTGATGAGTTCCAAGTCAGAGGCCTAGTGTTTGCAGATCAGTGTGTCCTGGGAACAAGGCCCCAGATTTGAAATCTGGAAGTTGAGGTCCGTTGGCTGAAGCATAGTCTGTGAATTTTTATGAATGCATTGAGGTTGTGTCTACAGGCCTGAGTCCGCTGGAGTTTGGAGGCTGGAGGCTGGAGACTTAAGCCTGTTCTGGGGTTAGAGATCTGTATATGTGTGTGGGTGGGAGGGAGGGAGGAACACGGCTTGTTTTGTTGTTGTTGCTCACTGTGTTCTGTGTTGTTCTGCTGAGCATTGTGGGAATGTCACGTTGGCACCAGAATGCAACATTTGTGGGCTGCCCCCAGCACATCCTTAGGTTGAATGGGTTGTTCGTGCAAATGACATATTTCACTCTGCTTCAATGTGCGTGTGACAAATAAATGTGAATCTTTCCTAAACCTGCTGGCCAACATCCCTGAACACTACAGTTTTAATAATATTGTGACTGCTTTGATCACTTTGCACTAAAATAGACCTCTTTTTGTTTTCTTTCTTATAAAATTTGTGTATAATTTATGTGTTTTTCTTGTGAATATTAGGTGATCCTGCAGATGATGGAAATAGTGTTTAGGGTGTGTTATTTGCCTCTGCAGCTGCTGCAAGTTTCTCATTATGCCTGTGCGCACACAGACTTGTGCAGATGACAATAATCTCAACATTGATTTTGAATGGCTTGCTGAGTGTTTCTAGTTTTTTTCTATTTTTATTTCAGACTTCCACCATCTGCAGTTCTTTGGCTTTTAAACCAGGTGGTTACCTTCTTAATGAAAACGGGGGTGAGTGTTTCCCAGGAGACGACGCCGTGTTCCATTAACTCTATGAATGCGTTCAGAGTGTGGGCCAAGCTCTCACCAGTGCTGAAAGACACAGGAAGACATCAGAGAACCTCTTTGAAAACTGCTGCATATGCATGTGAGCAAATGATGAAGGGGTCGAAGGAGTGGAGGGTCCTTGGAAGACTGGAATGCATCACAGGAACAGGCCCTCAGCCCACTGAGCCTACACCGATCAAAGACTTACTTATACTCACCATACATTAATATCACATTCTCGTGTACCCCAGCTCTCCCCCAGATTCTACCACATACACACACACACACAATGGGGGCAACATCTGGCATCATTTCACCTCCCAAACCACAAAGCTTTGGGAATGTTGGAGGAACTGGAGCATCTGGACAATATCCACGAAGTCACAGCAAGAACATGCAAACTCCACGCAGATAGTGTTCAGGGTCAGGATTCAACCTGGGATACTGAAGACGTAAGGCAGTGGTTACCGTGCACAGTTCTGATCACATAGCTACAGGAAGGATGTCAGAAAGGATTCACAATGTAGTTACTGGGACTGGAAGGCTTGAGTGATAGGAAGAGACGGGATAGATGGGACTCTCCCCCCCCCCCCCCCCCCCCACTCCTGAGTAACAGAGGTTTATAAAATCATGGATAAAGTGAATGGTGACAGTGTTTTCCCTAGGGTAGGGGAGATGAAAACTAGAAGGCATAGATTTAAGGGGAGAGGGGAGAAGATTTAGAAGGGACCTGAGGGCAATGTTTTTCCTCTTTGTTTGAGTGTAGTTGTTCACTAATTCTGTAGTGGTGTATGGGGTGATAGGGAGGGGTATCACCTCTGGTGAAGGGGCTTGTCATTCCGGGACAGCTCACTCACTTTTAGTCCCCACTGGAGACTCAGCTCTCACCTGTGACTCCAAGTAGCTGTTTGCTTGGGACAGCAGTAACACCGCTTCGACAGGCAGGCTAAACCAGGTGAGGCCTCATACCCCATGAGATAGGGACTTGCCTGTCCTAGCATTTGAAGTCAGATCTGGTGGACAGGGTGGATGAGATCTACAGTGAGATCCAATGGCCAGGAAGGCAAAACTGCAACGCTCCATGGAGAGTGAAGAGCATAACGAGGCACAGAAGATGTCGTGGTCATCCACTGTTACCAAGGAAGAGGTCTGTTTGTGAAGCTTGATCGTACCTCTGGACCCAGACTTCTGAGAGTGAGAAAATGGAACAGTTTTTCCACTTTAAAAACTCTCCTGCACAGGTTTCCTCTGTCATCGTCCAATACGATGAGCGACCACCAATATATTTATTTGCATCTACTGTGAATGCCCACAAGGAAATGAATCTCAGAGTAGTAAATGGTGACATGTTCTTTGATAATACATTTATTTTGAACTGAAGGTGAACAAGCTGCCAGAGGAAGTGGTGGTTGCAAATACAATAACAAAGACAGTTATACAGAGTGATACGAGCCAACGGGATGTGGATGAGTTTGGCTGAAGGATCTAGTTCTGTGCGGTATGACTACACCACTGAGTATGTTTTGCTAAGAAACTGCATCTGGTTATGATCTTGCAGCTGACTGTCTCCCTGCAGTGCACTCCATTGCTGTTACACTTTATGCTGCATTCTGTTACTGCTTTGGCACGTACACCAAAGGACACAGGAACAGAATTTGGCTATTTGGCCCATTGAGTCTGCTCTGCCATTCCATCATGGCTGATTTATTATCCCTCTTAACCCCATTCTCCTGCCTTCTTTCTCCTTGTAAGCATCAGACCATAAGATATAGGAGCAGAACCAGATCATTTGGCTCATTGAGTTTGCTCTGCCATTTCATCATGGCTGATCCAATTTTCCACTCAACCCCATTTCCTGACCAATGAAGAATCTATCAACCTCTGCCTTAAATATACCCGATGACCTTTGATACCCTTACTAATCAAGTACCTATCAACATCTGCTTGTAAATGACTTTGCCTCCAGATTCACCAATCCCAGCTACAGGTCATCTGTTTTCTAAAGTGACGTCCTTGAATTCTGAGGCTGTGCCCTCAGTCCTCGATGCACTGTGCAATTATTTGATCTGTATGAACAGTAAAAACGACATGCTTTTTACTGCATCTCGGTAATGAAGCAACAACAAACCATTTCCAATTCCAACTCAATAAGATCATAAATGATGCAGCTCATAACCCGCTAGTCATCGCCGTGAGGTCAGAAATGTTTCACTCCTGCGCCCAATATTCAACATGGCTCCTGATCCGTTTATCACCTGTTCCTTACGAGTGCAGAACATTCATTGCTGGGACGATCATGTTCAGATTCATTTATCTTGTGCGCACGTTAGCATATAGTGAAATATTTTGTCTGTGTTACAACCAAGACAACTGGGGGCAGTCCGCAAGTGTCGCCGCAGCAACCTAGTCTGTCCACTGTAGCCAGCAGAAGAACACAGACCACAACACACAAAGAAACAACTACAGCAAAGTAAGCCCCGTTGCTCCCCCACCCCCACTCACATAGACTGTCCCCCAACTCCAGCACAGTTAACACAGGGATGGATGGTTGCACCCAGCGCTGTATAAACATGCCTTCTTTTCATCTTCTCTTCCATGCTGGTAGTAGATAAAACTCGATTGTATAAGGGTCAGCCTTGAGCCACATTGACCTGATCCATGTCTTCACTCACTTCCACTCACATTTATGTACACCAGAGAGATCAGGCTAAACATTGCTCTCTTCAAAAAAAAAATTGCTGAAGCAGCAGTCATGTTTACAAATTTGGAGGGGGAAATACATGTTGCCTGAAGGAGAAATGGTCTCCTCTCCAGCCACTCATTATCAACATTATCATTGTTTCAATATTCAGCTTCCTGGACATTGCTGTTTCACAGGACATCATGTAGGAGAATTACAACTCAGTCACAGAGGATGTACTTCATGCAGAGTTGGTAAAATTCCTCAGAACCTACTGGTGCAGTTCCACACTCCCATCATCAAGAGCATCAGCCATTACTGTCTGGTTTGGTGCAGCACTCTCTCACAATATATAAAAACTACAGTGAACTGTCAGGTCAGCTAATAAGGTCATCACTGCAAGGCACGTATCTGTCCAGGACAAAAAAAAAGTGACGAAGATTTCATGAATTCCTTTTAACATGTTTCACATTGGCCGACCGGGGTGTTGTGGCTTCCACACAGGACTTCGGGGAGAGTGGTCCCCAGTTCGAAACTGGCCGACTGCTTGCACACCTTCCACCTAGCTGGCAATTTGGCTCATAAACAGCCAAACATTCAAGAAAAAGCAATCAAGAGAAAATATGTGGATGCCGGAAATCCAAGCAACACACACAAAATGCTGGAAGAACTCAGCAGGCCAGGCAGCATCAATGGAAAAAGAGTACAGCTGACATTTCAAGATGAAGCCCTTCAGCAGTACAGTTGAAAATTGAGTCAAGAAGAAAAGAAAAGCTTATGAAAGATTCAAAAAACTAGGTAATGATAGAGATTTAGAAAGTTATAAGGCTAGCAGGAAGGAGTTTAAGAATGAAATTAAGAGAGCTAGAATGGGCCATGAGAAGGCCTTGGCGAGCAGGATTAAGGAAAACTCCAAGGCGTTCTACAAGTATGTGAAGAGCAAGCGGATAAGACGTAAGAGAATAGGACCAATCAAGTGTGACAGTGGAAAAGTGTGTATGGAACTGGAGGAGATAGCAGAGATACTTATTGAATGCTTTGCTTCAGTATTTACTACGGAAAAAGACTTTGGTGATTGTTTGGATGACTTACAGTGGACTGAAAAGCTTGAGTGTATAGACATTAAGAAAGAGGTTGTGCTGGAGCTTTTGGAAAGCATCAAGTTGGATAAGACACTGGGACCAGACAAGATATACCCCAGACTACTGTGGGAGGTGAGTGAGGAGATTGCTGAGCCTCTGGCAATGATCCTTGCATCATCAATGGGGATGGGAGAGGGTCCGAAGGACTGGAGGGTTGCAGCCATTGTTCCCTTATTGAAGAAAGTGAGTAGAGAGAGCCCAGGAAATTATAGACCAGTCAGTCTTACTTCAGTTGATGGAAAAGATCCTGAGAGGCAGGATTTAATAACATTGGGAGAGGTATAATATTATTAGGAATAGTCAGCATGGCTTTGTAAAAGGCAGGTTGTGCCTTACGAGCCTGATTGAATTTTTTGAGGATATGACTAAACACGTTGATGAAGGTAGAGCAGTAGATGTAGTATATATGGATTTCAACATAGCAATTGATAAGGTAACCCATGCAAGGCTTATTGAGAATGTAAGGAGGCATGGGATCCAAGGGGACCTTGCTTTGTGGATCCAGAATTAGCTTGCCTACAGAAGGCAAAGAGTGGTTGTAGACAGGTCATATTCTGAATGGAAATTGGTGACTAGTGGTGTGTCTCAGGGATCTGTTCTGGGACCCCTTCATGATTTTTTATAAAAGACCTGGATGAGGAAGTGGAGGGATGGGTTAGTAAATTTTCTGATGACACAAAGGTTGTGGATAGTGTGGAGGGCTGTCAGAGGTTACAGCGGGACATCAATAGGATGCAAAACTGGGCTGAGAAGTGGCAGATAGAGTTCAACCCAGTTAAGTATGAGATGGTTCATTTTAGTAGGTCAAATATGATGGCAGAATATAGTATTAATGGTAAGACTCTTGGCAGTGTGGAGGATCAGAGGGATCTTGGGGTCCGAGTCCATAGGACGCTCAAAGCTGCTGTGCAGGTTGACTCTGGTTAAGAATGCATACAGTGCATTGACCTTCATCAACCGTGGGATTGAGTTTAAGAGCCAAGAGGTAATGTTGCAGCTATATAGGACCCTGGTCAGACCCCACTTGGAGTACTGTGCTCAGTTCTGGTCGCCTCACTACAGGAAGGATATGGAAGCCATAGAAAGGGTGCAGAGGAGATTTACAAGGATATTGCCTGGATTGGGGAGCATGCCTTATGAGAATAGGTTGAGTGGACTCGGCCTTTTTCCCTTGGAGCAATGGAGGATGAGAGGTGACCTGATGGAGGTGTATAAGATGATGAGAGGAATTGATTGTGTGGATAGTCAGAGGGTTTTTCCCAGGGCTGAAATGGCTAACATGAGAGGGCAGAGTTTTAAGGTGCTTGGAAGTAGGTACAGAGGAGATGTCAAGGGAAAGTTTTTTTTACTCAGAGAGTGGTGAGTGGGTGGAATGGGCTACCAGCAACGGTGATGGCGGCGGATACGAGAGGGTCTTTTAAGAGACTCCTGCATAGGTACATGGAGCTTAGAATAATAGAGGGCTGTGGGTAACCTGAGGTAATTTCTAAAGTAAGTACATGTTTGGCACAGCATTGTGGGCCGAAGGACCTATATTGTGCTGTAGGTTTTCTATGTTTCTAGGTAATAAATCATTGTGGACACTGTCCATCCTGTAAACTGCCTTTTCCAAAAGCTGCTGTCTGGAAAGCACTGTAGGGCTACTAAAACAAGAACTTTATACCATCTTTAAAGTTTCTTCAGGCAGTTAGTCTGATCAACTATTCTCATCAACCTCCCACCTCCCTCTATTATCTCATCACTGCACTGCACCATAGACACTTAAAAACACTTTTTATAATAACATTAACTTTGTAAATGCATGCGAGTATTTATGTATTTATAGACATTTTATTCCAAATCTGTACTTTATCCTTCAGGTTTTTTTTTTAAAGTAATTCTTTGCCCTTGTAATTGTTGACTGTTGTTTTGTTGCGCATTGCTTCAACATCACAGCAAATTCTAATACATATAGAAGTATATGGCAAGTAAAGTTTGTTTATTTATTGAGATACAGTGTGCAATAGGCCCTTTGAGCCACAATTCCACAATTTAATCCTATGACAGGACAATCTACAATGTCCAATTAACTGGTACATCTTTGGACTGTAGGAAGAAACCAGAGCACCCGAGGGAATCGCACGCGGTCACAGGAAAAACATACAAACTCCTTCCAGGCAGCGGGGGGGGGGGGAGAATTGAACCCTCGTCACCTGCACCAAAAAGCTTTGTGCTAACCACTACACTACTGTGCTGCACTTGATTCTTGAGTAAACTGGTTTTGGAGGTTGTGACCACTATGCTGAAGTGGATCATCTAATTTATTGTAAAGTTTGCCCCTATGTTTCCGATTATGTTTAGTCTTATTGCTTGTTGGGGACAGGTTAGCAAATTTCAGAGCCTTAGGGTGAAAGTTACATTGGGATCAGTGCACTGGCTGTGATTTTATTAGGGCCAGTTGGTGCCTTGTCTTTGGGGTATCTGTTTGTGGGCAGCGAGACCTTCACCTCTTGGGACCTCAGGGTCAACGTTATTGGAGTTTCAATGCCCAAGGCTCCCACTGCTGGGTGTCCGGGTATCAGACAGAAAGCTTCAGGGTATGGATTGAGTGTGCATCGGCCAGTCATCTACTCACTCATTGCCGTTCTCCACAATGCGGACCAGCACAGCGATCCCATCCCTGCTAATGAACTCCTGGGCAAAGGTGATGTCCTTGGAGAGAACAGCCAACCCCTTCAGCGACTCAAAGCGAACGTCGTAGTTTCCACTCTGGATGCCGGTGTAGAGATTCTCTGCCTCTCGGCTCTGGAACCAGAAAGGAGACAGGCCAGTGGTCAGAGGAGTAGAGACACTGCTGAACAACAAGGAGGCTGTAGAAATAGAAATTTGGTCTGGGGAAGGTAGATCCGAGATTTATTTGAATGGCTTGCAGGGGGTTCCTCACCCATCAACCTTGCTTGTTCTGTCTCAATGAAGGCAGAACGGCACATGGGGCCAAGCCAGTGCCTCACAACGGTAGCAACCTAGATTCAGTTCTGACCTCAACTGCTGTCAGTGTGGATTTCCTCCCACATCCCAAGGACATCTGGGTAGGAGGTTACTTGGACACTGTAAATTGCCCTAATAAGAGACTGGAGGGAATTGAGGGGAATAAAATAGGAATTGTGTTGGATTAATGGTTGCAGGGACTGTTTGCACATCACATGACTTTAAGTGATTGCTGGAATACAATCTTAACCTTGTTTTCGAATACTCCACTGGATTCATCCTCATTTTTCCTGTAATCCCCTCCAGCACCCAAACCCTCGGAGATATCTGCGCTCCACTAATTCCAGATCTCCATAACCTCACTCTGGCAAGATCCCCTATGCAGACCCCACCCTCACCATCCTTCATTGAACAAGAGGCCATTACTGGAAGTGTGGTCTCACCATCACTCAGCATTACCTCACTGCTTTTGCATCAATTTGCCCTGCAATATACATTATTGTATATGCAGTCACGAGGATCCTCAGAAGCTCACAGTTCTAGATCCTCCCAGTGGACCTGCGTACCTCGTTCCCAGTTATTAAGACAGTGTTTCACCACACTACTTGGTTACTTGTTTTCACTTTCCATAATAACTTTTATCGACACTTCTCCGCAGGTCTTAGCACATTCACAGGATCCTCTTTATACACAACACATGATTCTTTATTAGAGTTCTTTCAAATTCTTCAAATGTCATTCCCCTTTCACAAAATCACACTGACTTTGACCTTGAATTTTTCTAATTTCACAGCCATAACATCTAACATTTTCTCACTGACAGATGGTCAAGCCAGCTGGCCCATGGATACTTGCTTTCTGCCTCCCTCCATTTTTTTGGATAAAGGAATTACATTTAATATTTCCCAATTTCATTGAACTTTCCCCAAAATCTAGATGATTTAGGAAAATTAAAACGGACTTGCCCAGTATCTCACCAATTGTTTCTATAAGGTCTCAGAGACTTGCCTGTATACACTTTAATAATTTGCACTGTACAGTGACCCTGGCATTTTTAGTAATTTTCCCAGAGTTTCTTCCTCCCTCACTCCCAATTCAAAGTTCAAAGTAAATATATTATTGAAGTATGTACTCGTATGTCATGTACTACCTTGAGATTCATTTTCTTGGAGACACTTACAGGAAAATAGTAAAGACTGATGGACAACCATGCAAAAGACAAAACGTGCAAATAATAACATTCCCAATGGACAAGTATTTCTGAGGTGTTTTCATCCTCCATGGTTTAAAACAAAGATGCAAGATACTCATTTCATTCATCTGCCAGCTTATTTCCTACCAACTCACTTTCTATACAATTAACAGTCATCTTCATAACTTGAAACTTCTCTAAAAATCAATAGGAACTCTTACAACCTGTATTTCTGATGAGATTTATTGCATCTTTAAATTTTACCTTTCCTGATAATATTTTAGCCATTCATTTCCATCCAGTCTTCTGCCCTTAATCAATCAGGGTTAACAATAAATGTTGCTATTTCCTGTGACATCCACACCCTGTGGATGAACCAGTGAGATTCCTAAACCCTGCAAATCCATCAGGAGCAGACAAGCCTGCTTCAGGAGAGGGCAGACGGTCGTGCATAGCTTCGAAGCTCTTTCAATGGTTGGACCTGGTCATACTTCTAAAAATGTGAGTCCCACAGCAATAACTATTTACTATATTGGAATTTAAATATGGCTGATCATCCATGGTTAAATTTCAAGGTACAATGATTCTTTGGAATTACCTATCTAGGAGATTGCGGGGAATCGAGTGATAAGGAGTTACAGCAAGAAAATGATGCTGAGTTTACAGAGTGGCTATGATCTTATGGAATGGTAAAGGAGGACAAGGGAGCCATTGACCAACTCTTGACGTATCTTTTTGGCTGGAACACACACACACACGTCCCCCCACCTCATTTCCCTAGACCTATCCATCCAGTAGTTAAGTGGTCCCCCTTCAAAAAGTTCTGCTGCTGGGAGCTGCTGATCAGCGTACTCAATGTCCTGACGAACCATAATGCAGAAAATAATCTCTCCCAATATCCCACTCGCAACATCAGTCAGGATTTTAAATTTTTATTGCGAAGCACATCAAAAAACACAGACGTTTATGCTTTAGAAAATACAAATACTTCAAAGCATTTTTTCACTGGAAACATTTCCAATGAAAGCTTTTCATTGGAACATTTCATTTTTATTTTTGTCTTTTCTGCAGAGTTTTATCTCATTGTTTAATATTTCCTTCTGCAGTAACCTCTTAGCATTTTCGACCTGCCCTTTAGAGATGGACACTAAATCTACCACAATGATCAAAAGCATAATAATGATAAAAAGGGATTTTTCCTGCCAATTGGGAGCACTGCAGTACTTCTGATGTACACCAGGGGCCACACTTGAGACTACTGGGACCTCGCTCTGAGCTGGTGCTTGACAGATTCTTTGCACAGCATGTACTTTTACAGATCAGCTTAACCTTAGACTACACTGTGCTAGCATTGACACGACCAAAATGTGAGGAGAGAGAGGTAATGTGAAACACAAAGTAATTCTAGAGTCAGAGTCAAAGAGTTATACAAAACCTTTCTTTTCAGTCCTGATGAAGGGTCTCGGCCTGAAACTTGGACTGTTAACTCTTTTCCATAGATGCTGCCAGCCCTGCTGAGTTCCTCCACCATTTATTTGTGTTGCTTTATGCAGAACAGAAACTGAGCACTTGGCCCAACTCGTTCACTTGACCAGGCTAGCCTTATTTGCCCCACATCCCTTTAAAATCCCTTTCCAATCTACATACCTGTCCAAATGTCTTTTAAATGCTGTCGTCATGCCCGCCTCTACCACTTCCTCTGGGCAGCGTGTTCTATAAATCCATCACTCTCTGTACAAAAAACTCACCCTTCTTACTTTGGGCCTATATACATATCGTGTCTCTCCCCTCCCTCTTACCCTCTCACCAAGTTAGAGGCTAAAGGGCAGATATGGAATAAGATGTGCATAAATAAATACCGGCATATACTTACAATGTAATAGCATTATAAAAAGAGGTTTAAAGTGCCATGACTGAGGTAATGCATGGAGGGGGTGGGAGGGGGAGGCTAACTAGAATGGTTGATGAGATTAACTGCCTGGGAGAAGAAATTTTAAGATGGTGTAAAGTTTTTGTTTTCATAGTACCACAACACTTTCTAGAAGGGAGCATACATGCCTACACCAAAAATGCACATGCTTGCATAGACACAAACTTACAGCACATACACAGGTAGGCCCGGACACACAGGTCTGCAAACGCATGTGTGTGTGTGCACACATATCTGTATATACACTCATACACACACATACTTCAATATAGACCTGTATACACATGCTCATACATGCACATAATTAAATATAGACCTGCACACGTACACACACCCCTGTATACACACATTCATACATGCATATAATTAAATAGACCTGTACACATACACACACACACCTGTATACACACACTCATACATGCATATACATTTGATACGGCATCAAAGACTTTTGCAAACGCACAATGGAGGACTTTCTGACTGGTTGCGTGTTATGGAGTTTGCCTGGTATGGGGACTCCAATGTACAGAATTGAAAGAGGCTGCAGAGGTTGTAGACTCAACCAGCAACACCACGGATAACACACTCCTGCCACGGAGGACATCTTCAAGAAGGTGGTATCCATCATTAAAGTCAGTTACCGTACAAGACGTTCCCTCTTCTCATTACTACCATCGGGGAGCAGGTTCATGAACCTAAAGGCCACACTCCATGTCTTCCCCTCTGCCATCCGACTTCTGAAGAGCCCATGAACACTATTCCTCTGGTGCACTATTTAATTTTGTTTTGGGCAAAAACATATCATACATCAGGTGATAATCTGATTCTGATTGAGGTGGGTTTTGAGGAATAACTGGGAGGAGTGAGGAGAGAATATCAGAGCTGCAGAAAAGGCCCACCCCACCCCCCTCTCCATGAAGGTGAATTACAGGGAAGAATGTGAAGAATGCTGAAATGAAGCATTTCTGATCTCTAGAACTGGAGAAGCAAATTCAGAAATCAGAAATGTAAAGGGACTTTGGAGTCATAGAGAAGTACAGCACAGAAACAGGCCCTTCAGTCCATCTAGTCCATGTCAGAAACTATTTAATCGCTTAGTACAGGATTTCCTAAAGGTTAGTCAATGTTAGCATTCATCTTGAGAGGACTAGAATATAAAAACAAGGATGTAATGCAGAAACTTTATAAGTCATTAGTCAGACTGCACTTGGAATGTTGTGAGCAATTTTGGTCCCTTGGATGTGCTCGCATTGGAGAGGATCGAAAGAAGTTCCATGAGAATGGTCTTAAGATTGAAAGGTATGAGGAGCTTTTGATAGCTCTGAGCCTGTACTTGCTGGATTTTAGAAGAGTGAAAGAGGATCTGATTGAAACCCATCAGATATTGAAAGGCCTGGATAGAGTGGTCACAGAGAGGATGTTTCCAATGGTGAGGGAGTCTAGATTCAGCAGGCACAGCCTCAGAACAAAATATGTCCCTTTAGAGCAGAGATGAGGAGGAATTTCTTTAGCCAGAGGATGGTGAATCTATGGAATTCATTCCTAAAGACAGCTGTGGAGACCAAGTCTTTGGATATACTTGAAGTGGAGATTGATAGGCTCTTGATTCGTGATGGTGTCAAAGGTTCTGGGGAGAATGGGGTTGAGAGGGATAATAAACCTGCATGACGGAACGGTAGAGCAGACACGATGGGTTGATGTGCCTAATCCTGCTCCAATGTCTCCTGCTCTTATGGAGGGAAGACAGGGGTAGGGAAAGCCTGAGCCCTGGAAGTGAAGACAAAGACCAGCACTGGCCAACTTGATGCAGCCAATGAAGGGCAACAGATTGGAATGGTTGGAGAGGGATCCCTGAGGGAGATGGCCAGCCTCACTTATCCACGGCTTCGTCTCCGTTAGCAGAGCGGGGCTCAACACATCACAATGGAGCCTGCCCTCCTTGTATCCATCTCACTGCCTCCAGCATTATCAAAGACACACCCTCCACAGACATTCCCTCTTCTCCCTTCTCCCGAGTACGATTCAAAGCCTAAAGGCACGTACCACTCAGCTCAAGGACAGCTTCTACCCCATTAGAGTAAATGTTTCCCAAGTACAAGATGGACTCTTGACTTGATAATCTGCCTTGTTTTACTATTTACCTGGACTGCACTCTCCCTGTAGCTGTTACACTTTATTCTGTATCATTCGTGTTTTCCCTTGTTACAGCTCACTGCACTGTGTAAGCAGTATGCATCCTTTCACCGTATCTGGCTGCACACAACAGTAATGACCCAGTTCCGATGCACTCAGAGGATCAGCACGATCCCCACAACTAGAGCAACACACACCCCTCCCTCCCCTCCGGAGGAACTCAGCAGGTCAGGCAGCATCTATGGAAATGAATAAAGAGTTGACATTTCATCGTGACATCACAAACAAATGACCTGTCATCAAAACCCAACTCAGAAGGACAGACAGAGTGTACCAGAGGCAGTTGACTCCTATGGGTCAGTGTGTTGGCAGCCACAAAATGAGAAGGGTACACAGGCACCTGCCGTAGGTGGAGTAGGGAAGCCAGGGTGGAGTTTCCTTCTTCATCTGAAATGCCGAGACAGATCCATAGGGTCGGCTTGAAAATTGTTATGCTTCTAACCCAAACTTCCTGACTGGGAAGATCCGGCTGACTGAACTGGGGAAAGTTTGTGGACACCTGAATTTGTTAACAGGAGCAGGTCTGCCGGTACTCAGCTGGGGAGGGACTTACCGGAGCCGTTGCCAGGCGCAGAATGCTGCCATTCTTAATTTCATGGCGATTCTGTAATGAGAAAATGGAGAGTGAGTTGCAGATGGGGTGGGAGGGAAGGAGAGGATCGGTGGAGGGGGGGGGAAAGTGAGGGTCCGGGGGGGGAGAGGGGCCGGGAGGTGAGGAGAGGATCCGGAGGGAGGGAGGAGAGGGTCCGGCAGAGGCAGATGCAGGATGAACCCGGAGCAGTAGGGGGAAACATACGCAGTCATATGGAGAGCATGCAAACAGACAGCACTGGAGGTCAGGATCAAACATGGCTCTCCACCCTTTAACTCCCTACGTACAGCCCCCAAAATTCAGTTTAAAGATTTAAAATATTAGCTTTATTTGTTACGTGTACACTGAAACACGCAGTGAAATGTGTCAATAGCATCAGGGATGTGCTGGGGCAGCCTTGAAGTGTTAACATGCTTCTGGCACTAACATGGCAGGCCTACAGCTCACTAGCCCTGAATGTACATGTTTGGATTGCAGGAGGACACCAGGGCACCCAGACGAAGCACACACAGTCGTGGGGAGAACATACAAACTACATACAGACAGCAGTGGGAATTGAAACTTGTTCTTACAGTTGGTGTGTTGTAAAGAGTTGTGCTAACTGCTACACTACCCTTTCCCAATCTTTACTCAATTATATTTCTGTGAGCTGGTTTCTCTTCACACCTCCAATTCATGCAGGCTCTGCAAAAACCCTTCTTGTTCACTCTTGCCCTGAATAATTGAGCCTGCCGACCTAACCTACCCTAAGACCAATCTAACTCTATTCTTCTATCATCCATGCGCCCATCTAAGTGTTTCTTATATGCCTCTAATGTATCTGCTTCTACCACCACCCCACACAAGGCATTCCACACATCCTCCACTCTGTAAAAACTTACGCCTGACACCTCCCTCCAGTCACCATCAAATTATGCTCCCTGATATTAGTCATTTCCATCCTGGGAAAAAGTCTCTGTTTGACCACTCTATTGAAGTCTCTTAACTTGTACATGTCTACGAAGTCACTCCTCACCCTCCTTCACCCCAAAGAGAAAAGCCTTAGCTCACTCAACCTATCTTCACAAGACAAGCTCTCTAATCCAGGCAGTATCCTGGTAAATCTCCTCTGCACCCTCTCTAATGCTTCCACATCTTTTCTAAAGTGAGACAATGTGCTGCAAGTTTTCATTGTACCTGTGCACACGCATACTTTTGCATTTGACAAATGACTCGATTTTGAGTTATAAAAAGAGGTTGGGTAGGCTGAGGGGGGAGTTCATAGAGGTGTATAAAATCATGAGGGGAAGAGATCCAGGTGAATGAACTCACTTTTTTCCCATGGGAACAAAATCTCCCACTTTATATGGCCTTCGTAAACCAAAAGCATTTGACTGTGTAAATTGTCCTGCCCTTTGGCAGGTAATGTCCAGTATCAGGTGCTCAGAGAAATACCTCAGGATCCTGCAGCTCTTACACAATGATATAAGTGCAACAGTCCTCAGCAACAGCAGCTCTGAAACAGCACCTTTTAAGGTTGAGACACGGGTCAAACAGGGGTGCAGCACTGCCCCAACCCTGTTTGCCATTTTCATTGCAACCGTCCTTCACTTCTCAGGCCAAGACCTCCCACAAAGAGTCCAGATTCTCTACAGGACAGATGGGGAGCTCTTTAATCTTAACAGGTTCAAGGCAAAGAGCAAGGGCAAGAGCAAGAGCTCCATCATGGAGCTCCAACATGCAGACGACAACACAATCACTGCTCGCTCTGAGGAAGATCTACAGAGCAAATGGATACCTTTGCCAGAGCATACGTTCCTGGGACTTAATCTAAACATCAAGAAAACCCAAGTCCCACACCAATCTGCTCCAGGTCCAGCTCCTAAACCTCAACCATCCAAGTTGACAACATCGCTCTGGAGAACACTGAGCATTTCCATATCTTGGCAGCCTTCTTTCTTCAAGAGCCAACATTGACCTTGAAATAAATTGCTGAATAGCCTGTGTGAGTGGAGCTTTTGCCAGGCTGAGAAAGAGGGTCTTTAGCGAACTGTAGAATGCACATCCTGATGGTCTGTTTATTGTCGCCGGTGATCTTAACCACGCGATCTTAAGTCAGTGCTCCCCAAATTCCATCAGTATGTGGACTTTGCAACGAAGGGGGAGAACGCATTGGACCTGGTCTACACAAACATCCCCGACGTGTACCGGGCAGAGCCCCGCCACCACCTCAGATGCTCAGACCACATCTCTGTTATGCTAATCCCAGCATATAGACCGCTTGTCAGGCACTCCAGACCAGTTCAGAAGCAGGTGAAAACCTGGCCGGCAGGAGCCATCTCTGCTCTTCAAGACTGCTTTGAGCACACTGACTGGCACATGTTCAGGGAGGCTGCAACCGATGGCGACTCTACCAATTTAGAGGAGTACACGGCATCAGTGACCAGCTACATCAGCAAGTGCATCGATGACGTCACTGTGTCCAAGACCGTCACTACACACTCCAACCAGAAGCCATGGATGACCACGGAGGTGCGTGCGCTGCTGAGGACCCGTGACTCCACCTTCAGAGCAGGCGACAAGGCAGCTTTAACAACAGCAAGGGCCAAACTGCCCCGAGCCATCAGAGGGGCAAAGCGTGCACATGCCCAGCTAATCCAGTTACTTCCAGGACAGTGGCGACACGCGGCGCATGTGGAAGGGCATCCAGGACATCACCAATTACAAGACAACATCACCTGACTGTGCAAGTGATGCCTCCCTCCCAAATGCGGTGAATAACTTCTACGCCCCGTTTGTGACGGAAAATGACGTGGTAGCGAGGAAGTCCACCTCTCCTGCGAATGACCAGGTGCTGTGTCTCTCCGTGGCCGACGTGAGAA
This sequence comes from Hypanus sabinus, assembly GCF_030144855.1. Taxonomy (NCBI): domain Eukaryota; kingdom Metazoa; phylum Chordata; class Chondrichthyes; order Myliobatiformes; family Dasyatidae; genus Hypanus; species Hypanus sabinus. The sequence goes on along the minus strand of NC_082722.1, from coordinate 10,924,782 downwards.
GAACCCTGTGCAGGGTCAACCCACGGAAGGCTGCTGGACCAGACAACATCGCTGGTAGAGTGCTCAGAGGATGTACAGACCAGCTAGCAGATGTTCTCACTGACATCTTCAACATCTCCCTGAGCAGTGCCACCATTCCAACGTGCTTCACCATTCAACGTGCATTCCAACGGGGACCATCGTCCCCGTGCCGAAGAAGTCTTCAGTGTCCTGCCTAAATGACTACCGTTCTGTTGTGCTTACATCCATCATCATGAAGTGTTTTGAGAGGCTCGTCATGAGGCATATCAAGACCCTGCTGCCCCCCCTCACTGGACCCCCTGCAGTTTGCGTACTGTCCCAACCACTCAACAGATGATGCCATTGCCACCACCCTCCACCTGACCCTAACCCACCTGGACAAAAAAGACACGTACGTTCAGATGCTGTTCATAGACTTTAGTTCAGCATTCAACACAATCATCCCTCAGAAACTGATTGGAAAGCTGAGCCTATTGGGCCTGAACACCTCCCTCTGCAACTGGATCCTAGACTTCCTGACTGGGAGATCTCAGTCAGTCTGGATCTGGAGCAGCATCTCCAACGCCACCACACTGAGCACAGGGGCTCCCCAGGGTTGCATGCTCAGTCCACTGCTGTTCACTCTGCTGACCCACAACTGTGCTGCAACACACAGCTTGAACCATATCATCAAGTTTGCCGATGACACGATCGTAGTAGGTCTCATCAGCAAGAACGACGAGTCAGCTTACAGAGAGGAGGTGCAGCGGCTAACAGACTGGTGCAGAGCCAACCTGTCTCTGAATGTGAACAAAACAAAAGAGATGGTTGTTGACTTCAGGAGGGCACGGAACAACCACTCCCCGCTGAACATCGACGACTCCTCAGTAGAGATCGTAAAGAGCACCCAATTTCTTGGTGTTCACCTGACAGAGTATCTCACCTGGTCCCTCAACACCAACTCCATAGCAAAGAAAGCCCAACAGCGTCTCTACTTTCTTTGAAGGCTGAGGAAAGTCCACCTCCCACCCCCCATCATCATCACATTCTATAGGGGTTGTATTGAGAGCATTCTGAGCAACTACATCACTGCCTAGTTTGGAAATTGCACCATCTCGGATCGCAAGATCCTGCAGCGGATAGTGAGGACAGCTGACAACACCATCGGGGTCTCTCTTCCTGCCATCACGGACATTTACACTACATGCTGCATCTGCAAAGGAAACAGCATTATGAAGGACCCCATGCACCCCTCATACAATCTCTTCTCCCTCCTGCCGTCTGAAGAGTCGTTAGAAGATTGAGGGGGGATCTTATTGAAACGTATAAAATTCTAAAGGGATTGGACAGGCTAGATGCAGGAAGATTGTTTCCGATGTTGGGGAAGTCCAGAACGAGGGGTCACAGAGGACCGAGATGAGGAAAAACTTCTTCACACAGAGAGTGGTGAATCTGTGGAATTCTCTGCCACAGGAAACAGTTGAGGCCGGTTCATTGGCTATATTTAAGAGTAAGTTAGATATGGCCCTTGTGGCTAAAGGGATCAGGAGTAATGAAGAGAAAGCAGGTACAGGGTTCTGAGTTGGATGATCAGCCATGATCATACTGAATGGCGGTGCAGGCTCGAAGGGCCGACTGGCCTACTCTTGCTCCTATTTTCTATGTTTCTATGTCTGGGAAAAGGCTCTGAAGCATCCGGGCTCTTACGACCAGACTATATAACAGTTTCTTCCCCCAAGCTATCAGACTCCTTAATACCCGAAGCCTGGACTGACACCTTGTCCTATTGTCCTGTTTATTATTTATTGTAATGTCTGCACTGTTTTTGTGCACTTTATGCAGTCCAGTGTAGGTCTGTAGTCTACTGTAGCTTTCTCTGTGTTTTTTTAAAAATTATTACTTAGTTCAGTCTAGTTTTTATACTGTGTCATGTAAACCATGGTCCTGAAAAACATTGTCTCATTTTTACTATGCACTGTACCAGCAGTTATGGTCGAAATGACAATAAAAGTTGACTTGACTTGACTTGAAAGATCGGGATATCAAGATGAACGCTAAGCTTCTGGTCTATAAAGCAATGAGTGATCGCTGATGATGAGATGATGACATGCTTAATTTTAAAAATTATTTATTATAAATATTTTATCCTCAGTGCCTCATAATTGATTACAATGATCATGTAATCGCCTCATCTCTTGCTAACCCACCGTTCTCTTAAACTTAGCTGGAAGCATGTTATTATCATTGAAAAGTAATGTGGCATTTCTGAATTGGACATATATATCATGAGAAATCTGAAGACATTGTGTTATTTCCAGGCCTGCCTCCCCTATTATTGCCAGTCACTATTGTAGAGCAGTTAGCTAGTATGATCCCTATACTCTAATCACACAGTGATACAGTTGCTGTGAGTTACCGTACACTGATCAATGGGGGTAAATTTCAAAATCTGTCCTTTTGAATGGCCTTGACTGCAGTTTTCTAGGGTACAGCCCAAACATGATATCGCTGCCCCACTTTGTGTACCTTCAGGACGAGAGTCAGGTTTTCCACTGAGCTATGATGATGTCATGCTTTCCCCTTTATTCATCGCAACAATTGAGGTTAGACTTCAACAAAAAATTATTGATCATAGACATGAATCCATAATGAGACTGGCAGAAGTAAACCAAATAAAAATGAAGTGTAGACAGTAAAGTGTGGAGTATCTGAAATAGGGATTTATATCAGCACCAAGCAACCAACAGCAGCCAATGGTCTGTTGTGTGAAAATGTTTTTCAAATGAGGCAATGAAACCATCCAGATCTCTTGAACATTTGAAGAGAATACACTCTGATAAAGCAAACAAGAACTTGGCTTATTTTCAGTTACTTTGTGGAAACTTTCAGAAACTGAAAAAACTTCAAAACGCGTGTACTTAACAAAATAGCAATGGGATACATGCTGCATTGCTCATTGCTGAATCTGGAAAGCCCCAAATGGAGAAGAACTGATTCTGCCAGCAATAAGGGAGGTTCTGAGTAGTTTTGCATTAGTCAACAAACCAAATAATTACAATTATTCTGCTCATTGACAACTGTTTTCAAAGATGAACAGATGAAATGTCTGAGAATGTGGAAGATACATTGTGCAACATGCTTAGCACAACAGAATTTGCTCTGCAGTTGGATGAGTCAATGTTGTCAGGCAATGAAACTTTTCTTCTTAGTTATGCTCAGTTCATAAAAGATGAAAGCATGGTTCAAGAGTTGATAGTCACAAGTGGACTAGAAACAGAAATGAAGGGGGCAGTCAATATTTCAGATTGTTGAGCAATTTTTCAAAGAGGACATTCCACTCACCAACATTCTTTGAAGACTTGAAAGCTTCATTCACTAATCAACAAGAATATTAGGTATGACATTACTTATTTGACAGAATTATTTGCAAAGTTTAATGAAATTAGTCTTCAATTGCAAGGAAATTATGTGAATCTTAGAGTCAAATGGGTCATGTCCACATTTCTGTCCAAGTTAACCCAGTTTAAGTGCAACATTAGCCATTGCAAGCTTTTCCAATGTCCCAGCCTCTCTGAATTGGAAAAGAAAGGAAGAATACCAGATGATGATCTTCAAGTACACTGTGCCCACTAGTGTGAGCTGCAAAAAGACGTGACAGAGAGATTAGAGGATCTTCTCCCAACTGGGTAATAGATGCATTCCTGATCACCTGCAATGAGGAACTAGCTGGTAAGATGGAAGAAGAACTGGTCTCAGTGAAATTCACTGAGCTGAAACCAAGGTTCAAATAAATCATATCAAGACTATGAGGAGGTTGCTGGGACAGGCAGCAGATGAAGGCTATGGGAGTGGTGAGTTTGATAAGGCAGTTGGTGGGGGCAGTGAGGGGGGGGGGAAGAGATTACTGGGACATGGGAGGACTCCTGGAGGTTGCAAGGACAGGTAGTGTTGGGGTGGATAAATGGACAAGGAGAAGTACTACAGGTGACCTAAGGGCACTGGTACAAAAGGTCATGGCTCGTTCCAGAACTGTAGTTGCAGTCATTCACTTCAATATCTCCGAAGAGATACACTTTGCTCACTTAGACTAATGCCTGACATCCAGAGCACACCTACCCCTCTGACTGAGGGTGAAGGGGAAGATACTCAGACAAGCTCCCGACCACCATAAAACCCACACACAACCCCATCCCTCACCCCTCCAGTGCCCCTCACTGTTTCTGTGATGTATCTGTATCCCACTTCTGGTCTCACCCAGTGCCCCTCACCGTTTCTGTGATATATCTGAACCCCCCCTCCTGTCTCACCCAATGGCCCTCACAGTTTCTGTGATGTATCTGAACCTCCCTCCTGTCTCACCCATCGCCCCCCCACCGTTTCTGTGATGTATCTGAACCCCTCCCGTCTCACCCAGTGCCCCTCACCATTTCCGTGATGTACCTGAACCCCTCCCGTCTCACCCATCGCCCCTCACTGTTTCTGTGATGTATCTGAACCCACCCATCGCCCCTCATCATTTCTGTGATGTATCTGAACCCCTCCCGACTCACCCATCGCCCCTCACCGTTTCTGTGATGTATCTGAACCCCTCCCGTCTCACCCATCGCCCCTCACCGTTTCTGTGATGTAGCTCTGTATTCCATCTGTGTATTGCAGTGCGAACTGCTCCGGATTATTCTTGTTCCACCTTGACGTGACGGACAAAGAAATCGGCATTACATTTCATCCCTTCAAACCTCACCTACTAGGTGCTTGCAGTGAACTGGTTATTAACAGCTGGGCAGATTATCAATGATAACTCAAACACAGGCTGTTTTCCTGACGTGTGGTTGGCCAGTGCGGGTAAGTAAGGAGTGTTCTGGATAACGGAGAGAGTGATCGTGCCCCAGACCTCAGCCAGCTCTCCAAGCAGGTCCCATGTAGACAGGGTATTCAGTGCTGAGGCTGCTCAGGGCAAATGTGGCTGGGTCAGAGGGCTGACGGTGGCGGAGGTGGGGTGGCGAGAGGTTGATGGGGCACTTGGTGGATTGAGGGTAGTGTCGGGACACACACGGAGGAGGTGTATGTTGAGGTTGATGGGATAGGCAGCCAAGAGTAGGTTGATTGGAGAGGCAGCAGGTAGAATGGCTGGTGGGACAGGTGGTGGGGAGTGGGGGAGGCTAATGGGACTGATGGCGAAGGTAGGGGAGGGAGGAGGTTAATGGTACAGCCACGGGAAGGATGGAGAGTTTGTCAGGACAGGAGGGAGGGGGTGAGGTTGCAGGAAAGAGTCCAGGGGAGCTCGGTGGGACAGGTAGCCTGGATTGTTTGGGCGATTCAGATGACTAGGGGCAGAGGTACAAGCCAATGTGGCTCCAAATGTTGCTATCATACACTTCAATGTTTCCAAGGCAACACAGTGCCCAGGGTGCCCATGGTGTTCACAGACTCAGGTCTGATACCTGGAAACTGCCTCCCCTCAGAACAGGAAGGCAAATCAGTGCAGGGGAACCGTGCTCAATGTGTGCTTGTCATTGGGGTCACCTGTGTGGTGCTGCTCAGCAAAGCCTGGAGCTGAATGATGGCTCTGTGGCCCTCCACCCTACTCTTTGGTGTGAGGAAGAGACTGGGTGTAGCCCTCACACTGGTGTTGGTGACAGCGTGGTCTGACTGCTGCTATCTGTCAAAGCCACTGACTCAAACCTCTAGTGACCCGAGCCTCGATGCTGTCTATGTGGAGTTTGCTGTGACAGTGTAGGTTGCCTCCTATAACCCAAAGTCATGCAGGCTGGTGGGTTAATTGGCTGCTCAGGTTTAACTGGGGGAGATGATGAGGTATACAAGAGGGAATGGCTCACAGGCAAATACTCCCATCATAGACTCAATGAGATGAATGGCTGCTTTCAATGTTATAGGAAAAAGAATATTCAAAGGGACAGAGCATTTCCTCAGTACTTACTGTAAAAGTACACTGCTATATCTATCAATCTACTGTTAACATCAGAGATGGGAAAACTCCCTGTCATTGCTGGTTAGTCGCTGGTCTCCAATCACCTACTCAGCGACATCCAGCTCAGATTTCACCAGAAATACCCAGCTCTGCATTTTGATTCAAACATGGCTAGTGGAAATAAAATCCCGAAATACAGTGTGAGCAATTTCCTTCAGCATCAAGGAAGTATTTCACTAAAGGGGGCATCAAGCAGCCCCATTAAAGTGGAGACAGTGGAAATTGAGGGGGTAGTTTACTCATGCAGAAGATGGTGTTGTGGTTGTTGGTGGGGTGGGGGGAAGCAGTCATTCCAGCCCAGGCTTTCACAGGCAGGGGTCTTCAGGGCAGTCTGATCTCCCCAACCATTTTCAGCTGCTTCCTCAACAAGCTCCACTGCATTGTACGGACAGGATTAGGGAGGCTCACAGGGGACTGCACTATGCTCAATCCCATTTGCATCAGTGAACGACGCAGCCCATGCCTGCATGACAACCTTTGGGGCTGATAGGTGGCAAGCAAAGTTCCTTCACACAAGTATCTGAGAAAGTCCCATTGACTCTGAAGGAATGGGTCAAGCATCTCCAAATCAAAGAGCTGAGTGGCTTGGAGATGATATTTCCCATGCAGTTGCTGCCCTTAACTCTCCCTTACTGAGCCACCTCTTTTCTGGACTACAAAGGTTTTACCATCTGCTCATCCAGTAGCCGATCTAAAATATCAGTGGAAACCACATGGATACAAGATCAGGTAAAGTACTCTTGACACTGCAAATCCTTCCCACCATCTACGAGGCACAGCCAGGAGAATTCTGGAATACTCTGCACTGCTTAAGTAAATGGAGTTCCATTACTCTCAGGAAACTCAGCACTAATTAAGCAGCCAGCTTGATTGGCACACCATTCACCACATTAAATGTACACCCCCCTACACCACCTGTACACCATGGCTGCAGTGGGCACCCCTTACAAAACGTACACACCTGGGCTATCCCAACAGCACCTCCCAAACCTGCAACCTCTATCATCTGAAAGGAAAAGGGCTTCATTAACAAGGGTCATCATCACAGGTTCAGCTCCATGTCAGACACCTATTCTGACTGAAGTTTAAAGTCAAGTCAATATTAAGGTCACCATATACTACCTTCAGATTAACTTTCTTGAAGGTGTTCACAGTAGAACAAAGAAATACAATAAAATCAATTAAAAACTACACAAAAAGACAATCAACCAATGAGCAAAAGAAAAGCAATCGGTGCAAATACAAAAATAATTAATACTGAGAACATGAGATGTAGAGACCTTGACCGTGAGCCTATAGGTTGTGGATAATTCAGTGTTGAGGTGAGAGAAGTTATCCATGCTGGTTCAGGAGCCTGATGGTTGGAGAATAACAACTCCTGAACCTGCTGGTAATATTTCCTGGACTTGGAAATATTATCCAAAACACTAAAGATTCTGTTAATGCTGGACATGTATAGCAGCGCACAAAAAAATGCTGCAGGAACTCAGCAGGTCAGACAGCATCTCTAGATAGGAACAAACAGCATCTAAAGGGAATATAATCACTAGTCCTTCAACCTCACTGGTTCAGGTGGTTTCCAGGATCCGGGATTAACCATGATGGAACAGCAGAGCAGACTCGATGGGCTGAATGGCCTAATTCTGCTCTCATGTCTTATAGTCTTTGACTGAAAGATTCCTATTTTAGCATCCTGTGCTGCTGGCTATATATTCCCCAGAACTCAAAACACTGGCAGCAGGTACTTACACATCACAGACTTCCTTCAGTACTGTTGATAGAGGCTTTTTCTGTTGGGTTCAAAGAGAAAAGTAAAATTGTTAGTCAGCATCAAGATAGAATACGCAATACACGATAGAACACACAAGTCATACAAAATTGTGTCGCAGGGAAATGCTTCTCTGTATCTGAACTCCTTCAATTTGCCTCAACTTCCTTTACTTTTATTTGCTCACAGTCCAACACCCTTCACAGACTTTGTCCACAGGCCTCCACCTCCTCTTTCATACACCCCACTTGCAGTAACTGACTCCTATTCACATGCTTGTACTCAGTGTCAGCAAAACCAAGGGACTGATTGCAGACTTCAAGAACATGAACGTGCGCCAGTCCTCATTGAAGAATCTGCTTCAGGAGGAGTACGTGAGCAGCTTCAAGCTCCTGACGGCCAACATCTCAAGAGCATCCAACCTTGGCTCAGCACATAGATACAGCCATGAAGGTGCACCAATATCCCTACTTTCTTACAAGCTTAAGGAGTTCAGAATGTCATCGAAGACTAACAAACGTCTACAGATGGACAGTGGAGAGCACTCTGACTGGCTTGGTAAGGAATGCCCAGTGCAAAGGAATACAAAAGGCTACAGGAATAATGGACGTGGCCAGTTTTTTCACAGGTACAGCTCTTCCCACCATTGAGGATGTCTACAAGAGGATACATCGCAGGAAGGCAAGATGCATCGTCAGGGACTCTCCCCCAACCATTAGGGCCATGCCCTCTTGTCGATGCTGCCACCTCAACAGGTACAGGACCCACACCTCAAGGTCCATCATCAGGGACACCCCCCCCCCCACTGTTTTTATAGTGTAAGTAATCTAGCATGACTTGTTTGACATGTTGCCGCAGAATATGGAGCATCCTCCCCGGATACACCAAGGCTCAGTTTGGCAATCGCTCTGCACAAACTGCAGAGAGCTGTGCACACAGATCACATGAACCAGCCTCCCCTGCATGGACTCTGTCTGCACTTCCTGCAGCTTTGGCAGAGCAGCCACCATCAAAACCTCCGCCCACTGCAGATATTCTCCCCTCCCTCCTCATTTTATGCAGAAAATTGAAAACACATACCAGCAGATTCAAGGACAGCTTCTATCCCACTGTTTAAAGACTATTGAACAGTCCCTCAATATGCCTCTTGATCTCACCTTATTATGCCTTGCACCCTACTGTCTCACTGCACTGCACTCTCTGTCTCTATAACACTTCATTCTGAGTTCCCTTATTGCTTTTCTCTGAATGACCTCAGTGCACTGATTTGACAATGATCTGTGTGGATGTCATGCAAAACAACATTTTTCATTGTACATGTGACAATAACAAACCAATTTGCTGAATTACATTGTGTGTAGTGTATGTTAGTTTAAGTCATGTATAATTTATCTTAACTTAAGTCTATGTTAACTTACATTTTTACTGTACTGTGCCATTGTTGTGTAAACTTTCATAGCATTTATACTCTGAGTTTACGTGCCTCTGACAACGAACTTCAACTTGACTTTGCAGTGGTACAAACTCAGATCCAATATCCTGGGTATTGAGCTTAAAAGCCATCAGAGCTCAGCCCAGCTGACCCCTCCAGCTGAGATTCGGCTCGTTCAGAATCAGAACCATTTATCATCACTGACATATGCCGTGACATTTGTTGTTTTGTGACAGTAGTACAGTGTGAAACATAAAAAGTTACCGAAAAGTTACAATAAGAAATTTAAAAATGATAAATAAGTAGAGCAGAATGACAGCAAAATATTGAGGTAGTGTTCATGGACCAATCAGGAATTTGATTGCGGAGGGCAAGAAGCTGATGGTAGCAGTGAGAAGAGGGCATGTCCCAGATGGTGGAGATCCTTAATCATGGACCCTGACTTTTTGAGACACCACCTTTTGAAGATGTGCCCTATGGTGGGGAGGCTCGTACCCATGCTGGAGCTAGCTGAGTTTGTAACCCTTCACCGTTTTTTTGTATCCTATGGATTGACCCCTCCGTATCTAACAGTGAGGCAGCCAGTCAGAAAACTCTCCCTGGTACATCTATAAAAATTTGCTAGAGTCTTTGGTGACCTAACAAATCCCTTCGAGCTCCTGTGAAATATTGCCACTGGAATACAATTGTGGAAAATAGGGAAGAGCAGTCAAAGAGGCCCAACCTTCTCAGACTGGTATCCTGCAAAACTCTTCTTTAGGAAAAGATCAAGGTTCGCATTCCTGTGAAACTCAGATCTAATCCCCAACTCTGCACACACACACAGCATGAAAGAACCGTGGGGAATACTGACAAGCCTTTAGACTCCAAACACAATGAACAACCTCCATCGAAATGTAGTAACAAAACTGGGGGAACTACCTGTTCCCAATTTTGCTTTGCTGCTTTTCAGTTCTTGAGCTGAACTGAGAGGTTGTAGCGTGTGCTACACTGAGAGGTTGTAGCGGTGTGCTACACGCTAAAATTACGACACGGAGTCGTACTGCAGTCGAAGGAAAAAAACTTTATTCGAAAACTTCAGCCTCACTTTAAGCCTCTGTCAACCGGCCCCCCATGGCGCGGAGGCTCCAAAGCTCTGTGCTCGCAAACCCCCGTAGGCTATCTAATTGTGAGTCGGTTCGGATAGCTAAAATTACGACACGGAGTCGGTAACTGCAGTCGAAGGAAAAAACTTTATTCGAAAACTTCAGCCTCACTTTTAAGCCTCTGTCAACCGGCCCCCCATGGCGTGGAGGCTCCAAAGCTCTGTGCTCGCAAACCCCCGTAGGCTATCTAATTGTGAGTCGGTTCGGATACGCTAGGAAATGGGTCGCCACATAACCCCCCCCCCAGAACCGGCGATACACCCCCCAATGTCCACAGTCTGGGCCAGAACCTGCTTGGGAGGTCGGCCTCTGCACCGGAAACTCGGCCGGTTGCGCCAGGTCCACATGGGCCGGCTTGAGGCGGTCCACCGTGAAAACCTCCTCCTTCCCCCCAACGTCCAGCACGAACGTGGACCCGTTGTTCCGGAGCACCATAAACGGCCCCTCGTATGGCCGCTGCAGCGGTGGCCGATGCCCGCCCCTTCGTACAAACACAAACTTACAGTTCCGTAGGTCTTTGGGTACGCAGGTCGGGTGCCGCCCATGCTGTGAAGTGGGTATGGGGGCCAGGTTACCGAGCTTCTCGCGAAGTCTGCCCAGGACTGCTGCGGGTTCTTCCTCTTGCCCCCCTGGGGCTGGTAGGAACTCCCTGGGGATGACCAGGGGCGCGCCGTATACCAACTCGGCCGACGAGGCGTGCAGGTCGTCCTTGGGCGCTGTGCGGATGCCGAGTAGGACCCAGGGAAACTCGTCCGCCCAGTTGGCTCCTCGTAGGCGGGCCATGAGGGCCGACTTCAGGTGACGGTGGAAACGCTCCACTAGCCCGTTCGACTGTGGGTGGTAGGCAGTTGTGTGGTGCAGCTGAGTCCCCAAAAGGCTGGCCATAGCTGACCACAGGCTGGAGGTGAACTGGGCGCCTCTGTCGGAGGTAATGTGGGCTGGTACACCAAAGCGAGATATCCAGGTGGCGATCAGGGCTTGGGCGCAAGATTCGGAGGTGGTGTCGGTGAGCGGGACCGCCTCTGGCCATCTTGTGAACCGGTCCACGATAGTCAGGAGGTAACGCGCTCCGCGCGACACTGGCAGGGGGCCCACGATATCCACATGAATGTGGTCGAAACGCCGGTGGGTGGGATGGAACTGCTGCGGTGGGGCTTTGGTGTGCCGCTGCACCTTGGCCGTCTGGCAGTGCATGCACGTTCTAGCCCATTCACTGACCTGTTTGCGGAGTCCGTGCCAAACGAACCTGCTGGAAACCATCCGGACAGTTGTCCGGATGGAGGGATGCGCCAAGTTATGAATGGAGTCGAAAACGCGGCGCCGCCAGGCTGTCGGGACGACCGGATGGGGCTGGCCGGTGGCGACGTCACAGAGTAGGGTCCTCTCACCCGGGCCCACGGGGAGGTCCTGGAGCTGCAGACCGGAGACTGAGGTCCTGTAACTCGGAATCTCCTCATCCGCCTGCTGTGCCTCTGCCAGCGCCTCAAAGTCTACCCCTTGGGAAAGGGCATGAACGGTAGGGTGAGAGAGCGCATCCGCCACGACATTGTCCTTACCCGAGACGTGCCGGACATCCGTCGTGTATTCAGAGATGTAGGACAGGTGGCGTTGCTGGCGGGATGACCAGGGGTCGGATGCTTTCGTAAACGCAAAGGTAAGCGGTTTGTGGTCCGTGAACGCGGTGAAGGGCCGACCTTCTAGGAAGTACCTGAAATGCCGGATTGCCAGGTAGAGCGCCAACAGTTCCCGGTCGAAAGCACTGTACTTGAGCTCGGGTGGTCGCAGGTGTTTGCTGAAAAACGCCAGGGGTTGCCAGCGACCTGTGATGAGTTGCTCCAGCACCCCACCGACTGCCGTGTTGGATGCGTCCACTGTGAGGGCGGTAGGGGTGTCCATTCTGGGATGTACTAGCATTGCGGCGTCCGCCAAAGCTTCCTTCGTTTGAACGAAAGTGGCGGCGGACTCCTCGTCCCAGGTAATGTCCTTGCTCGGACCCGACATCAGGGCGAACAGGGGGCGCATGATCCGGGCAGCTGAAGGGAGGAAGCGGCAGTAGAAATTGACCATACCTACGAATTCCTGAAGGCCTTTGATCGTGGTGGGTCGGGGGAAGTGGCGGACCGCATCTACCTTAGCGGGCAGAGGGGTTGCCCCGTCTTTAGTAATCCTGTGGCCCAGGAAGTCAATGGTATCAAGTCCGAACTGGCATTTGGCAGGGTTGATTGTAAGACCGTACTCACTCAGTCGGGCGCAGAGTTGACGGAGGTGGGACAGATGCTCCTGACGACTGCCGCTGGCTATGAGGATGTCATCCAAATAGATGAACGCGAAGTCCAGGTCCCGTCCCACCGCGTCCATTAACCGCTGGAACGTCTGTGCGGCATTCTTCAGGCCGAACGGCATGCGGAGGAACTCGAAAAGGCCGAATGGGGTGATGAGAGCCGTTTTGGGGACGTCGTCAGGATGCATTGGGATTTGATGGTATCCCCGGACGAGATCTACCTTGGAGAAGATCCGTGCGCCGTGCAGGTTTGCCGCAAAGTCCTGAATGTGCGGCACAGGGCAGCGGTCCGGTGTGGTAGCCTCGTTCAGCCTGCGGTAGTCGCCGCAGGGTCTCCAGCCCCCCGTCGCTTTGGGCACCATGTGCAGGGGGGAAGCCCATGGGCTGTCGGACCGCCGGATGATCCCCAATTCCTCCATCCTCTGGAACTCCTCCTTCGCCAGTCGGAGCTTGTCCGGGGGAAGCCGCTGAGCACGGGCATGGAGGGGTGGTCCCTGGGTCGGGATGTGGTGCTGTACGCCGTGCCTGGGCATGGCTGCTGTGAACTGCGGTGCCAGAACCGATGGGAACTCCGCCAGGACCCTGGTGAAGTCGTTGTCGGACAGCGTGATGGAGCCGAGGTGAGGGGCCGGCAACTGGGCTGCACCCAGGGAGAACGTCTGAAAGGTCTCGGCGTGTACTAGTCTCTTCCTGGGCAGGTCGACCAGCAGGCTGTGAGCCCGCAAAAAATCCACACCCAGAAGCGGTTGGGCTACGGCGGCCAGTGTGAAGTCCCACGTGAACTGGCTGGAGCCGAACAGTAGCTGCACCTGGCGGGTGCCATAGGTCCGTACGGTGCTGCCATTCACGGCCCTCAGGGGGGGACCCGGTGCCCCGCTGCGGGTGTCGTAACTCGTTGGAGGTAAAACGCTGATCTCAGCCCCAGTATCGACCAAAAACCGGCGTCCCGACCTTCTATCCCACACATACAGGAGGCTATCCCGATGGCCAGCCGCCGTAGCCATCAGCGGCGGCTGGCCCTGGCTTTTCCCGGGAACTCGCAGGGCGGGCGACAACGGCGGGCTTCTGCACCCCACCGCTGGTGGTAGAAGCACCAGTGTTCATTGGGCCGGGGGTTGGCGGGCTCTGCGGCCGGGCCTGGACTGGTTTGCTGCCGGGAGCGGGGCTGGGAGATCCGTGCGATGGACGCCCCGCTCACCTTTTTGGCGTTCCACAGCAAGTCCGCCCGGGCTGCCACCTTCCGGGGGTCACTGAAATCCGCGTCGGACAGCAGCAGGCGGATGTCCTCGGTTAGCTGCTCCAGGAATGCCTGCTCAAACATGAGGCAGGGTGTGTGTTCGTCGGCGAGAGACAACATCTCATTCATTAAAGCCGATGGAGGTCTGTCGCCCAAGCCATCCAGGTGCAGTAAACGGGCAGCCCGCTCGCGCCGTGAGAGTCCGAAAGTCCTGAGGAGCAGGGCTTTGAATTCCGTGTACTTGCCGTCTGCCGGGGGCGACTGTACGAACTCCGCGACCTGGGCCGCTGTGTCCTGGTCGAGGGAGCTCACCACGTAGTAGTAGCGGGTGTCTTCTGAGGTGATCTGGCGAACGTGGAATTGGGCTTCGGCTTGCTGGAACCATAGGTCCGGGCGCTGTGTCCAGAAACCTGGCAGTTTCAACGAAACCGCATGAACAGAGGCGGCGTCGGTCATTCTGGTCCAAAAATCGTTTGGACTGTCGGGGTCACCAATTGTAGCAGTGTGCTACACGCAGTGCTAAAATTACGACACGGAGTCGGTAACTGCAGTCGAAGGAAAAAACTTTATTCGAAAACTTCAGCCTCACTTTTAAGCCTCTGTCAACCGGCCCCCCATGGCGCGGAGGCTCCAAAGCTCTGTGCTCGCAAACCCCCGTAGGCTATCTAATTGTGAGTCGGTTCGGATATGCTAGGAAATGGGTCGCCACAAGGTCACACTTGTGGTGAGACCACTTTCACAGAACAGCACTATAAAGCCAAGTTTATTATCAAATGTACAGATACCTTACAGGCACAAGACATCATATAAGCAGCATTCACTTGAAACACATACACAAGACATTCTGCAGATGCTGGAAATCCAGAGAAACACACACAAAATGCTGAAGAACTCAGCAGGTCAGGCAGCATCTGTGCAGAGGATTAAACAGTCGATGTTTCAGGCCGAAAATCTTCATCAGGATCCATAAATTACACTGAACAACAAATATTTTGCTTCCTGAATACTTCTGGGTGTATCTTATGGATTTTGGGCTGCTGATAATGAAAATCACCATGAAATTTCCCCATCATACTCTATATTTTGAAATCACATATAATTGTTATTTCAATGCATAATTCCAGTAGGAATAACTGATGTCAAGATTAAGGAAAAATAAAAACACAAAATGCTGGCAGAACTCAGCAGGCCAGACAGCATCTATGGGAGGAGGTAGTGATGATGTTTCAGCCCGGCATCTGCAGATTCACTCGTGTTGCCTCAAGATTAAGGAAGGCATTTTTGTTGGTCCACAAATCGAACAGGTTACTAATGACAGGCAACTTGAAATACTTCTAGTTGGACTGGAGAAAATCACATGGAAGGTAATCAAGGATGTCACTGAAATTTTTTTTTGGCAACTACAGAGCACCAAATTACATGCAGCTGCTTGACATGTTTCAATCATATAAAATCATCAAGTGCAACATGTCACTGAAGATTCATTTTCTGCATTCCCATTTAGACTTCTTCCCTACAAAGGAAGTACAGAGGAGATGAAAGGGGTAAGGTTTTGTTTTAAAAAAACGCAGAGAGTGGTGAGTGCATTGAATGGGCTGCCAACAATGGTGGTGGAGGCGAATATGATAGGGTCTTCTAAGAGATTCCTGGACAGGTATGTGGAGCTATGGAAAAATTGAGGGCTACTGGTAACCCTAGATAATTTCTAAAGTAAGGACATATTTGGTGCAGCTTTGTGGGCCAAAGGGCCTGTATTGTGCTCTAGGCTGTCTATGTTTCTACTTTTCTAAATCTTGGCACTGTCAATGACAAGCATGGTGAAAAGTTTCACCAGGACATTGTGGTCATGGAGACACCGTAGCAGGGCAACTGGAATCCATCAATGCTGACTGATCATTGTTAGACATTTAAGCAAGAAGCCTCTGACACTGAATACAAATGGAAATCATCAACGAAACATTTTAGCTTAGTTGAACTATTGCAAAGCATCAACATCATTATGCAATGAAACACGTGACATTCAATAGAAGTTAATTTCTTGTTTCTCCAGATCCCTATGTGATACAAGTAGTCTGAAATTATATTTATGTTCAGCTTCAAGTGGTCTATCATAAACAAAAAAAAACAAACCAAGGAAGCAATGCTTTTGAAAAAAATTGTTGTCCAGTGTTATACACAAGATTGAACATAGAACAAAACAAAAATGTCCAGTTTAGTGCAAAGTGATGAAAGTAGTCATATTAACACAACCAACACATACAAAATGCTAGTGGAACGCAGCAGACCAGGCAGTATCTATAGGAGAAGCACTGTTGACGTTTCCGGCTGAGACCCTTCGTCAGGACAGTAGTCATATTGTTGTGATATTTATTTTGTGATTAGGGCTGTGCTTGTTGATGCAGGAGCTGAATGGTCTACTGGAAGCAATCATTCTTGAACCTGGCATTGAGGGACGTCAGGTTTCTGTACCTCCTGCCTAATGGGACCTGTGAGAAGATGGCATGGCAAGGATGGTGGGGCCTCTTGAGGCAGTGCTTCCTGTAGATACTATTGATGATGGGAAGGGATGTGACCATAGTGCACTGGCAGAACCCACTACTCTCTACAACTTCTTACATTCCTGTGCATTCAAATCATTGTACCAGAACAAAATGCAGCCAGTCAAGATCCTTCCAACAGTACATCTCCCTAACCTCGCAGCAAAACTAAGGATGGTTAAGATAATAATAATTATACCTAATATAATTATAACTAATAACTATAATTATATTATAATTATAACTAATACCCTGGTTAAGATAATGTATAATTGAGTTATTACAGTTAAGCTGATGGCTATTTTATTTTCTGCAGACTTCTTGTAAAATGCAGTGCATTCTATTAATTAAATTTTATAGTCCATTATTTTGTTTCTGTTAAGATAATGAGACATTTGATTAGCTTAGGTATGTTGTTTCAGCCATTCGGGTTTGTCCTGATAACATTCTGTCCAATGGGATGCCATGGAACATTTGAGAGAGCTTGGTGGCATCCAATTTCTAGGAGAACATGGGTTTTTGGGCAGTTTCTTTTGCTGGAATTGGGGGAGAAGTGAGGTGCAGAGAGGAGCACAATGGAAAATGCCCGTGGAACCCCACCCGAAGGAGTGACACTGTTGTAAGAAACTCTTTGTGTAGATGAATGGTTCCATGAAGGAAGTGCCAATACTTCTGAGTTCGCCAGTCAATTCGTAACGGACTTCAAGACAAGTTCGAAATGTGGCTGGTGTTTTTCATGCCAAACATGGGCTCTGCGCCGTGAGTAACTAATGCAAAGCACCCTACTACCCAGCAATGAGCGCCAGTGTACATGTGCACATTATTGACTAATTTAACTGTAATGGGCCCTTCTGTTAACTGTTTGTTAAAGTTGAAATATTTGTAAATATACTTCCATTTTAAGTTTATGCTGGTGTAAGTTCTGTTATTTCTTGGTGAATGATAACTCTTGAAAGGGGCAGTATTTATACGAAGGTATATCAGCATTGTCACTTTCCTAGAGGTTAAGGAGGTTTATCTTGTCATCAAACACTCTAACATCTACAGATGTACTGTTGAAACCTTGACAGGTGAGCTTAAGAAAAAATTAGAAGTGTTGTCTTTGATCCTTCAGTTAAATTTGAAGAAACTTGGAGACCATTTATTCAACATTTTCATATGAGTTAAACTGACTTTTCCTAAACCCTGCTTCTATTATCCTTAATTATTTGGATGGAGGTGCAGAGTTATCGACACTACTGTGTATATTTGACATAATGCAATGGCCTGTGTTGGTTAGGTTATTTTTCTTTTCTTTTTTGGGGATTTTTTTCCTTATTTACTCCTTTTTTCGTAATTACTATGAGTTTGGGAGGCTATTATATATGGATTATCATCTATTTGAATGTATACTTAACCTATTAATTATGTATTCTCAAACTCTCTGTATTCATGTTTCATTTATATTTGTTTAAAATTAATAAAAAGATTTAAAAAGAAAGAAAAGAAACCTTGAGAAGTTGCAACATGGTCTGGTAAGGCAATTCAAATGTACAGGAATGCAAGTAGCTACAGAAAGCATATGGTGGATATGTCCCACCCCTCCATTGGTAGCATCTACAGGAGGCATTGACTGAGGAAGGCAACACCCATCATCAAAGATCCCCAGAATCCAGGCCATGCCATCTTCTCACAGGTCCCATTGGGCAGGAGGTACAGAGGCCTAAAGTCCCACATCACTAGGTACAAGAACAGCTTCTTCCCTTCAACCATCTGGTTCTTGAACCAGCTGGAAAAACCCCAAAAGGTACATTAATATAGCAGCACTGTGACCACTTTGATCGACAACAGACTTTGCTTTTTGTTCTACTTGTGTCCTTTCTTGACAAAGTTGTGTATAATCTATGTTTAAAGTTATACTTTTCTTGTGAATGCTGATTATCTGATGCTATGGGTCTGTGATGCTGCTACACAAGATTTTCATTGCACCTGTGCACACACGTACTTGCACAGATGACAATAACCTCGACTTTGGCTATGAACTTGCTTGCTTACTTTCAAATTTCCTTTGGTTGAAGTTTCAGGAAACGTTTTGCAAAATTGTATTATGTTACAATGTTTGCAAAGCTGGAAAGGTGGTCAGATCCAAGACTCTAGGTATCTCTGAGCTCATGAGCATCTTCAGGGTAGGCCCACCCGAGACATCAGAACTACAAACACCCCGAGAAGGATTTTGGTCAATCCAAAAAGAACTCCCAGACAACCAGAAATTTAAAAAAACTCAATACTTTTCACTTGTATTTAAATTTGAACCCAGATGCTTTAGATTATTTAAAGCTTCCTGATTGAAAGAGGTTTGAAGATAGTGAATTCTGGGATGGCTGTGTACTAACTCAGTGTCTAACTGGTAATCCATGGGTCTTATTGATTGCAGTCTTGAAAAGTACAATATCTGGCTTTGTGTAGATTGTTAAGAAGCTTTAAGCACCAGGCGACATAATTAAAGACTGAGTGACTTCATCCTTACACTCAGATTCAGTTGTACGGCTCAGAAGACAGTGGACAATAGTATCCATTTAGACCAGTCTCCTGCCCCTCACAATAGCCTCGTTTGTGAACCATAAGACATGGGAGCAGAATTAGGTCATTTGGTCCATTTACTCTGTATCGCCATTCCATCAAGGCTGATATATTATCCCTCTCGACCTAATTCTCCCCGTAATCTTTGATGCCCTTACTAATCAGGAACCTATCAGCATCTGCTTTATATATACCCAGCCTGACACTATAGCTCAGCCTGAAGTCCTGCACCACCAAGTTCAAAGGCGGCTAGTTCCTTTCGGCCAGTTAGCTCTTGAACCAACTTGCCCAACCTAGTATTACAACATTATGACTACTTTGCACTGCAATAGATTTTATTTTTTGGTTCTGCTTGTGTTCTTTCTTGTAAAAATTATGGAAAATTTATGTTTTCCTTGTGAATGTTGTGCATCCAGCGCTATTCACTAGGATGCTGCTGCAAGTTAGTTTTACATTCTACCTGTCCATATATGTACTTGTGCAGATGACAATAAACCTGACTTTGACTACAGGTTGCCCAGCTACTCGAGCTGTCCTCCTCCTCCTGCCATAGGAAGCTGAGGAGAAATGTGGAAATTTTCCACCATGGGTGAAACACTCCAACTGAGTATCTTACCTGGTCAAGGTCTATGAGCTGAGGGTAAGCCCCGGGCATCTGCACAGCAATCTTCACAATATCTTTGGGAGGGGGCATCTTGGCTTTGGTCTGTAGAATCACCTTACTGAAGAAGAACATAAACAAAATAGGAGCAAGGAGACAATAATTCACAACAAAGGACATTCCCTCCTTCCTCCAACAGCTACGCATTTGGACAACTGTGGAGAAAACCATGGATGCCAGAGTCCAAAGTGGTTCCCAAGGAAATATGATGGAAACAATGACAACCTGAGAAAACTAAGAAAAATTGGACACCTATGTTTATCTCTTCAATCTTTCCTTTGGTCCACTAAAATCCAAATGGGAGAGATATTAAATGGGTTTTTTGCATCTGCATTTACTAAGGAAACTGGAATGGAGTCTATAGAAACAAGGCAAACAAGTAGGGAGGTCATGGAACTTATACAGATTAAAGAGGAGGAGGTGCTTGCTGTCTTGAGGCAAATCAGAGTAGATGAATCCCCAGGACCTTACAGGGTATTCCCTCGGACCTTGAAGGAGACTAGTGTTGAAGTTGCAGGGGCCCTGGCAGAAATATTTAAAATGTCGATATCCACGGGTCAGGTGCCGGAGGATTGGAGGATAGCTCATGTAGTTCCATTGTTTAAAAAAGGCTCAAAAAGTAAGCTGGGAAATTATAGGCCGGTAAGTTTGACATCGGTTTTAGGTAAGTTATTGGAAGGAATACTAAGAGATAGGATCTACAAGTATTTGGATAAACAGGGACTTATTAGAAAAAGTCAGCATGGCTTTGTGCATGGTAGGTCATGTTTAACCAATCTATTAGAGTTTTTCAAGGAAGTTACCAGGAAAGTGGATGAAGGGAAGGCAGTGGATGTTGTATACATGGACTTCAGTAAGGCCTTTGACAAGGTCTCACATGGGAGGTTAGTTAGGAAGATTCAGTCGCTAGGTATACATGGAGAGGTAGTAAACTGTATTAGACATTGGCTCAATGGAAGAAGCCAGAGAGTGGTAGTGGAGGATTGCTGCTCTGAGTGGAGGCCTGTGACCACAGGGATCAGTGCTGGGTCCATTGTTATTTGTCATCTATATCAAGGATCTGGATGATAATGTGGCAAATTGGATTAGCAAATTTGCCAATGATACAAAGACTGGAGGTGTAGTGGACAGTGAGGAAGGTTTTCAAAGCTTGCAGAGGGATTTGGACCAGTTGGAGAAATGGGCTGAAAATGGCAGATGGAGTTTAATGCAGACAAGTGTGAGGTACTGCACTTCAGAAGGTCAAACCAAGGTAGAACATACAAGGTAAGTTGTAGGACACTGAGCAGTGCAGTAGAACAGAGGGATCTGGGAGTACAGATACGTAATTCCCTAAAAGTGGCTTCACAAGTAGATAGGGTTGAAAAGAAAGCTTTTGGTACATTGGCCTTTATAAATCAAAGTATTGAGTATAAGAGTTGGAATGTAATGGTGAGGTTGTATAAGACATTGGTGAGACCGAATTTAGAGTATTGTGTGCAGTTTTGGTCACCTAATTACAGGAAGGATATTAATAAGGTTGAAAGAGTGCAGAGAAGGTTTACAAGGATGTTGCCGGGACTTGAGAAACTGAGTTACAGAGAAAGGTTGAATAGGTTAGGACTTTATTCCCTGGAGCGTAGGAGAATGAGGGGAGATTATGATGGGTATAGATAGAGTGAATCCAAGCAGGCTTTTTCCACTGGGGCCAGGGGAGAAAAAAAAACAGAGGTCATGGGTTAAGGGTGAAGGGGGAAAAGTTTAAAGGGAACAGGGGGGTGCTTCTTCATGCAGAGAGTGGTGGGAGTGTGGAAAGAGTGGTGAATGTGGGCTCACTTTTGACATTTAAGAAAAACTTGGACAGGTATATGGATGAGAGAGGTTTGGAGGGATATGGCCCAGGTGCAGGTCAGTGGGACTAGGCAGAAAAAATGGTTCGGCACAGCCAAGAAGGGCTAAAAGGCCTGTATCTGTGCTGTAATGTTCTATGGTTCTATGGAATTTTTCACTTTCTTCATTACTACAGGGTCACACACAGTAGCTGCCTTCAGTGCTGGTCACTCACATTCGATCCTGACCTCAGGTGCTGTCTATATAGAGTCTGTACGTTCTCTCTGTGACTGGGTGGGTTTCAACCGTGCACTCTGGTTTCCTCCCACATCAGCACTGAGAACTGCAAATTGCCCCTTAATTCATACAAGTGGCTCAAAAATTAAACGGGAGTTGATGGCATAAACAGAGAATGCAATCAGCTGCTGATCTCCACTCTCATTGTTGCAGGAGTGACCTTAATCTCTCTCTCTCTCTCTCTCTCTCTCTCTCCCCCTCGCAGGAAAGAGAGAGCCTGACTGAGATACCAAAGAGCTAATGGACTATAGTTTGATGAGCTCTGGTTCAACAGACTCTGGTGCTTCGATGCTTAGACTCTTCAATGCTTTCTGCTGCTGCTTCTGGGAAGGGAGTGGGGGACTTTACAGCTTCGATGTTTCTATCATTCTATGGGGCTTGTTTATTTCATGGATGTCTGTGAAAAGCACACATTGCAGGTTATGTACTGGATACATATGCTGATAATAAATGTACTTTGAAACTTTAAAAGGTGAGTGCAGGGGAGATTGATAAGGATGTTGCTTGGACTTGTGGGAATTAATTATGGAGACAGATTGAGTAGGTTGGGAGGGTAGTCAGTAAATGGAAATGGTCTCAGAGAAAGTGGCTGAGGCAGATACAATCACAACACTTGGATAGGAAATGCTTGGAGTGATCTGGACCAAATGCAGGCAAGTTTAGACAGGTATAGTGGTCACAATGGACCAGTTGGGATGGGAATGGTGGTCATCACGGACTAGTTGGGATGGGAACAGTGCTTGGAATAGACCATTTGGGATGGGAACAGTGGTCAGCCCAAATCAGTTGGGATGGAAACAGTGGTCAGCATGCCCTCAGTGGCCTGAATGGCCTCTTTCAATGTTGTGCACCTCAATGACTTTGAATTGTTCCCTCAGTGCTATATGGGATATTATATATTAAAGTGTTGGGAGTGAGTCGATGCTATAACCAATTCTGCTCACTGCCCAGTCACCTTCATCACTCAGACCAGTTCTGGTGTTTTGGAAGTAAGAACTGGAAGGTGAGGAAATATATGATATTCTCTGTGGAAAAGGGGAGAGTCAACCAAACCCCCTTTGAATGACCCAGGAAGACAATCCACTGTGGCTAAAATGACAGGGAAAATGAGATGCACCACTGAGACTGAGCAGTAAGAAGACATGAGAGGGGCAAAGGCTCTCTATTGAAGAGGCCTGGGCAGTGGAGAGTGGTGCTGTGGAGACAGGTTTGTAAATGAGATTTGGTCCCTTGAGAGAAAGGATGCATGGTGAAAGGATATGGTGAAATGGGAAATTATGTTTGGTCAGTAGTGAAGTCAGTTGAGAGTGAATAGCCCTCAGTCAGAGTCACCACAGAAGAAGTCCACTCGCGCCTCTATTCCCATTAGTCCTACTTCATTGTCTTCCCAAGCATCAACTTTATTTGCCATATACATTTAAATAGGTTCAATTTAATGTCAGAGAAATGTATAGAATATACATCCTGAAGTTCTTTTTTCTTCGCAAACATCCACAAAAACAGAGTGCCCCAAAGAATGAATGACAGGTAAATGTTAGAACCCCCAAAGCCCTACCCTCAGCTCCCCCCATAAGCAACAGCAAAGAAACAGCAAAGAAATGACCCCCCACCGCCAACAAAAACACACAGGCACCCTGACCGAGCGCTCAAGTGTGCAGCAAAGCATCAATAAGGACACAGACTCTCAGTACTCCGAAGACTACTCTTCGACACACCACAGCCTCTCCTTGTTTCTCTAATAAGGGAAAAAGAGGTGTCCTTGACTTAGGAATATACTGCTGTCTGTTAGTCAGGACATGACATGTAACTAAACAACAAGTATGGGGTTGAGGTATAGATATGGAATAAATATGCATAAATACTCAATATTTTATTCTTTATACAATGTAAGGAACATTGTAAAAAGTGGCTTAAAGTGTTTACAGTGCAGTGATGGGGGTTATAGATAGAGGAGGGTAGATAAATTTACACACCTCAACATTTTCACAGACTCTACAATTCATGTTTCCACAATTATCTATTTACTTTTATTTATTATTTGGACCATTTGTCTTCTTTTGCACAGTGGTTGTTTGTCAGTCCTTGTCATTTATAGTTTTTCAGAAATTCTATTGTATTGCTTCATTTTCCTGTAACTGCTTGTAAGAAAATGAATTTCAGGGTAGCTGTGGTGAACTACATATACCTGTTTGGACAACCACCCCCCCCCCCCCCCCAACACTGACTGCTCCTGTGGCTCCTCCCACTGACCGTGGCTCCTCCCACAGACCCCGGTATAAAGGCGATTGGGGCCTGAGCCCTGCCTCTCTGTCTCCAGGATGTAGCATGGTGGTCAATTGCTGCTTGTTCTTTCTTCCAGTCAATAAAAGCCAGTATCTCGCCTCACGTCTCAGAGAGTTATTGATGGTGCATCAGTAGCATATGGTGACATATACTTTGATAATTAAAAAAAAGCTACATTGGTTGATCAGACTAGCCGCCTGGGGGGAAGAAAGTTTTGACATGGTATGAACTTTGGTTTACCAATGGCCATGAAAATATGTTTCCTGCAAACAGTTTTCCAGTCCCCAGTTCAAAACCTGCTTTGATCCTACTTCCATATCTCTTGCAGTGTGGAAAAACTTGTTCCTTTGTCTCATCCTCAGAAGCCTGGAAAATCAATGACCTGACCCTCCTGTTTTCTTCTAAGTTCATCAGAACCTTCCTGACTTTAAGCAACTCTCCCATTAACTTCCTCGATAATAACGACAACCTCAGATTTTCATTTGCTCTACAGAAATCCTTCATTCAGTAATATTGCCAGTACCCACTCCAAAGCCTTGATGCCCTCACTAAAACTGGCAAAAACTTTATAGTCTTTTACAAAGAATTAGTACAACTTCTTTTCTTCTGCACCAATCCCTGCATCAGTAGCACCAACGAAAGTAACTTGCTTTTTGGCAGCCTTCCAAACCTCCTGCAGGTCACTGGACCTTGGCTCCATGTCTCAGTGAACAGCTTACTCAGTGTTGTGACTGCATCTGGAACTGTTTCAGCATGAGTGCCAGGGACTCATGGTTGACTAATTCAACCACTAGACACCGTTCCCTTTGCTATTTTGAAAGACCTTGTTCCAATATCCCAAAATGCATTTTATGATAAAGTTTGTTGAAAAATGCAGCTCATTGTCACATCATGTGTTGACCTCACTAGTCGGGGATTGAGTTCAAGAGGTAATATTGCAGCTTCATAAGCCCTGTTTAGACTACACTTGGAATATTCTGTTCAATTCGGGTCACCTCATTATAGGAAGGATGTGGAAGATTTTGAGAGGGTGCAGAGGAGATTTACCAGGATGCTGCCTGAATTCGAGAGCATGTCTTATGGGTTGAGCAAGCTAGGGCTTCTCTCTTTAGAGGAAGGAGGATGAGAGGTGAATTGATAGTATACAAGTTGATAAGAGGCATAGATCGAGTGCACAGCCAGAGACAAGTTTGTGTGTGTGTATTTTAAATACATATATATGTGTGTGTGTGTGTGTGTGTGTGTGTGTGTGTGTGTGTGTGTGTGTGTGTGTGTGTGTGTGTGTGTGTGTGTGTGTGTGTGTGTGTGTGTATAAATAAAAAACACACACACACACACAGTGTTGGGTGCATGGAACATGTTGGAGTGCTGGTAGAGGTAGATACATTAAGGGCATTTAAGAAGCTCTTAGATTGGCATATGGATGAAAAACAAAATGAAGAATTATGTCAGAGGGAAGGGTTAGATTGATCTTAGATTAGGTTAAAAGGATGGCACAACATCATGGGCTGAAGTGACTGTTCTATGCCGTAATATTCTATCTCCTATAAACTGGCTACCTGTAGCGGTGTGCTACACGCAGCGCTAAAATTACGACACGGAGTCGGTAACTGCAGTCGAAGGAAAAAACTTTATTCGAAAACTTCAGCCTCACTTTTAAGCCTCCCTCAACCGGCCCCCCATGGCGCAGAGGCTCCAAAGCTCTGTGCTCGCAAACCCCCGTAGGCTACCTAATTGTGAGTCGGTTTGGATGCGCCAGGAAATGGGTCGCCACATACCTTTAAGTGTTTGAGGTTTCCGATAATTGCAATGCAACTCATTATCAAAAACCTCAAAGTCTTGACTCTGCAGCATCTTATTCACACCTCTGTTGTGTACCGAAAGCTGTCACATCATTTCATACTCAGACACTGAGGCCAATTTGCAGATGATACCAGGAAAGCATGATAGTGTCATACAAGCAGTGAGTCTGCAGAAGGACTTGGACGGGATGGGAGAGTGTGCAAATAAGTGGCAAGTGGAATACAGCACAGAGATTTGAGGGACTATGCACCGTGGTAGAAAGAATAAAGGTTATTTTCTAACTGGGGAAAGAATTCATAAATTGTAGGTGCAAAGGGACTTGAGATCCTAGTTCAGGATTCCCTTTAATTTAACTTGCAGATCAAGTTAGTGGTAAGGAAGGAAAATATGATGTTGGCATTCATTTTGAGAGGACTAGAACATAAAAGTAAGGATATATCGTACTGCTGAGGCTTGAAGGGATCTCGGCCCAAGACATCGACTGTTTATCCATTTCCATAGATGCTGAGCTCCCTGTGGGTACCACTGAGGCTTTATTGGCCAATAGTGTGAGCAATTTTGGAACCGGTATCTAAAGAAAGATGTGTTGGCTCCGGAGAGGGTCCAGATAAGGCTTACAAGGATGATCCTGGAAGTGAAAGATTTAACATGACAAAGTGTTCGATGTCTCTGATTCTGTACTCAATGGAGTTCAGAAGAATGAGGAGGGATCTTACTGAGAAAGAGTGCATTCAGAGAGGACATAAGGGAGTTTATATGGATAGAACTCAAAAATAGGAAGGGTGCAATCATTTGATGGGATTGTACTACAGTCCACCCAATAACTACCAGGTACTGAGGAATAGGTATGCAGGCAGATTAAGGAAAGGAGCAAAAACAAAACAGTTGTTGTCATGGGGAACTTCAACTTTCCTAATATAAACAGGGACTTTCTTAGTGCTAGAGGTTTATATAGGGCAGAACTTGTTAGCTGCATCCAGGAGGGTTTCTTAAATCAACAAGAGGAGGGGCTATACTGAACCTGGTGTTAAATAATGAGCCAGGCCAGGTGACTGACCTTTCAGTGGGTGAACTGTGACCACAGCTCCTTAAGTTTTATGATAGTTATAGATAAGCTTAAGCATGACCTTGTGATGATGTATTAAATGGGAGCAGAGCAGTAGGCAGAAATGAGGAAGAATTAATTGGGAGCAACTACACAGACTACAGGACGGGTATGTTCTGGTCAGAAGGAAGGAAAAGATGGCAAGGTAAGAGAACCTTGGATATCCAGAAAGGTGATGAATTTATTGAAGAAGAAAAAGGAAAAATATGTAAAGCTTTGGAAGCTAGAATCGAACAGACACCTGAGGATTAAAAAGAACTCAGAAAAGAACTCAAGAAGGAAGTTAGGAAAATCCAGAGGGTCCATTAAAAGTCCTTGGCAAGTAGTATTAAAGAGAATCCCAAGGCTTTCTGTACATACACGAACAAGATAACTAGAGGGTGGGACCACTTAAGGATAAAGGGAGGAACATTTGCTTGAATGCAGAGGATGTGGGTGAGGTATTTGATGAGTAACTCACGTCAATGTTTACCAAGGAGGAGCATATAGAGGATTGGGAGATCAGTGCTGAGCATATGAATAGGCCAGGGCATTTCAAAGTAAAGGAGGAGGTAGTGTTGGGACTCTTTAAGAGCACTAAGGTGGACGTCCCCCAGGGCCTGATGGGATATACCCCAGATTATTGAGAGAAGTATAAAAGAGATGGCTGGAGCCTTGATCAATATCTTTGGGTCCTCTGCAGCCACAGGTGAGGTCCCCAAGGACTGGCTATTAACTAATGTTCTATTATTCAAGAAGAGAACCAGGGATAATCTGGAAACTAAAGACCAGTGACTCATGTCAGTGGTAGGGAAGTTAATGGAGATAATTCACAGACATAGAATTTATGAGCATTTGGAAAACCATGGCCTAATTAGAGAGAGCCCGCATGGCTTTGTGCAGGGCAAGTCATGTCTTACCAACTTGATTGAGTTTTTTGGCAAGGTGATTGAAGGTAAATTGTCTACATAGATTTTAGTAACGTGTTTGACAAGGTTCCTTGTGAGAGACTCATCCAGAAGATTAAGATGTACAGGATGCATAGTGAATGGGCCATTTCAATTTAGAAATGGCTTGCCCAAGAAGGTAGTGGTTGAAGGAAATTATTCTAACCAGAGGTCTGGCATTAATGATGTTCTACAGGAATCTATACTGGGACTTCTGCTGTTTGTGCATATAAATAACCTGGAGAAAAATGTAGATGGGTGGGTTAATATTTTTGCTGATGATACGAAGATTGGTGGTGCTGTGGAAAGTGCAGAAGAATGGCAAAGAATACAGTGGAATATAAATCAGTTGTAACTATGGTTAGAGAAATGGCAGACAGAGCTTAACTGAGACAACTGTGAAGTGCTGCACCTTGGGTAGGTCAGATGCAAAGTGACAGTACACTATTAAAGGCAAGATCCTTAACAGTGTTGATGAGTAGAGGGATCTTGGGATCCAAGTTCACAGTTCCCTGAAAGTGGCCACACAGGTTGATGGGGTAGTTAAGACGTATGACATGCTTGCCTATTTAGTCAAGGCATTGAGTTCAAAAGTCATGAAATTATGTTGCACCTTTATAAAACTCTAAGTAGGTTGCACCTGAAGTATTACATTCAGTTCAGGTCAGCCTGTTATAGGATGGATGTTCAGACCTTGGAGAGGGCACAGAAGAGATTTACCAGGATGTTACCTGGATTATAGGGCATGTGTTGTAATGAGAGGTTGGACAAATTTGAATTGTCTTCTCTGGAGTGTTGGAGGCTGAGGGGAGATCTGGTAGAGGTTTATAAGGTTATGAGAGGCATAGATAGAGTAGACAGACAATATGTTTCCCCCCCCCCCCAAGGGTTAAAATGTCTAATACTAGAGGGCATGCATTTAAGGTGAGAGGGGATAATTTCGAAGAAGATATGAGGGGCATTTGTTTACACGGAGTGGTGGGTGCCTGGAATGCACTGTCTGGGATGGTGGCAGAGGCAGATACATTGGGAACTTTTAAGGGATGTTTAGATCAGCACATATATGTGAAAGGAAAATGGAATGGATATGGACATTGTGAAGGCAGACGAGATTAGTTTGGTTGGCCATTTGATTACTAATTTAATTGGTTCAGCACAACATTTTGGTCCGAAGGGCCTGTTCCTGTGCTGTACTGTTCTATGTTCTATAGAAACCTACAGAATACTGAACGGCCTAGATAGAGTGGATGTGGAGATGTGTCCATTAGTAGGGGAGTCTAGGATCCAAGGGCACAGGCTCAGAATATAGGGAAGTCCCTTTAGAACTGAGATGAGCAGAAATTTCTTCAGCCAGAGAGTGGTGAATTGGAAATTCATTGTCATGGAAGGTTGTGGAGGCAGGGCCACTGGGTGTATTTAAAGAAGCCGTTGATAAGTCCTACATTGGTAAAGGGGTTGAGGGTTACGGGAAGAAGGCAAGAGAATGGGATCAAGAGAAACAAAATCAGCCATGATTGAATGGCGGAACAGAATCGATGGGCCGAATGGCTTAATTCTGCTCTTATAACTTTGGTGCATTAGCCTTCATAAATCGTGGGATTGAGTTTAAGAGTCAAGAGGTAATGTTGGAGCTATATTGGACCCTGGCCAGACTCCACATGGAGTACTGTGCTCAGTTCTGGTCACCTCACTACAGGAAGGATGTGGAAACTATAGAAAGGATGTACAGGGGATTGCCATGATGTTGCCTGAATTGGGGAGCATGCCTTATGAGAATAGGTTGAGTGAACTTGACTTTTTCTCCTTGCAGCAATGGAGGATGAGAGGTGACCTGATAGAGGTGTACAAGATGTTGAGAGGCATTGATCATGTGGATAGTAAGAGGCTTTTTCCCAGGGCTGAAAAGGCTAACATGAGAGGGCACAGTTTTAAGGTGCTTGAAAGTAGGTACAGAAGAGATGTCAGGGGTAAGTTTTTCTTTTTTTACGCAGAGAGTGGTGAGTGCATGGAATGGGCTGCTGGCAACGCTTGTGGAGGCAAATACAAAAGGGTCTTTTAAGAGACTCTTGGATAGGTACATGGAGCTTAGAAAAATTGAGGTCTATGGGTAACCCTAGATAATTTCTAGTAAGTACATGTTCGGTGCAGCACTGTGTGCTGTAGGTTTTCTATGACTCTATATCAACAGAATATCAAGGTGCAGCCCTTGTTCCATGAAATCTCTCAACACCCATTTTCACCATTCTCCCCAGAAAACGCAGGTAACTAAACAAAAGGAATGTCATCACAGAAGATGATTGGGAGGAGGTTATTCTAAGAGAATGGAGGTTATTCTAAGAGGTCAGGACAAGGGAGATGTTGAGATGTTCTTACTAGGGAGAGTGTTACAAACAAGGAGACATAATTATAAAATATAAGGAGCTGGCCACTTAAGACTGAGGAGTGCACTTGGCTGATGCATTGAGTATAAAAGTTTGAACAGAACTACAGCACAGCACAGGCCCTTTGGCCCACAATGCCATGCCAAGTTTATAACCTAACCCAAGATCAATCTAATTTTTCCCTCATACATCACCCTCCATTCTTCTATCATCCATGTGCCTATCTCGTTGCTCCTAATCTATCAGTCTCAGCCACCACCCCTGGCAGGACATTCCACATACTCACACAACTCCTTGTATAAAAAACTTACTCTCTGCATCCCCCTGTACTTTCATCCAATCTCTTTAAAATTATGCCCCCTCTTATTAGGCATTTCCCCTTGAGGAAAAAACCTCTGGTTATCCACTCGATCTATGTTGCTTATCATCCTGTACACCTCCATCAAGTTACCTCTCATCCTCCTTTGCTCCAAAGAGAAAAGCCTTAGTTCACTCAACCTATCCTCTAAGACATGCGCTCTAATTCAGCCAGTATCTTGGTAAATCTGCCCCCTCTCTATAACGAGGCAACCAGAACCAAACCCGATATTCCAAATGTGGTCCCACCAGTATTGCAACATTACCTCATGGCTCTTGAACTCAGACCACCCCCCCACCCCCCCCACACACACCTTATGCCTTCTTAACAACCCTATGAACTTGCCCTGTTCCAGAAAGTTCTGTGGGCCACATTGCATTGTATGCAGTTCTGGTCACCACATTATAGAAAGCTAAGCTGGAGAGGGCACAGAAAGGATTCAAACTGAATTGGAAAGCTTGATCAGAAGAGATCGGATAGGCTGGGTCTGTGTGCTCTGAACCAAGGGAGGCATGAGAGATGTGTATAACTTTGCAAGATAGGGTAGGTAATCAGCATCTGTTTCCCATGGTGACTGCTTGTCAGTCATATCGACTATGACAGGAAACATGCGGAAAAGCTGATGCTCTGGGGCAGTTCCACTCTCTCGACCTCGGAAGTCCAGGTCCAGTGGTACAAGTTGTCATCACAGCTAGGGAGTTCCCTGGTTGTAGTCGATGGCCATGACTTCTTCTGTGCCTCACCATGCCCTTCACTCTCCATGAAGTGTTGTAGAACCACCTCCTTGACCATTGGATCTCACAGTTGATCTCATCTGCCCAGTTCACCAGAACTGACTTTGGATGCTGTCCCAGTCTCACTACGAGGCCCATGGACTACCCTCATCTGGCTCAGGCCACCTGTCAAAGCAGTATGTGGCCATTGTCACAGGTGAGACTTGAGTGTCCGGTAGGGACAAAGATAAGTGGCCTGCCCCAAAACGGACACAACCAACGCTTCATCAAAGGTGCTACCCCTCCCTGGACACCCCATTCTTACCATGGTAGAGGTATCTAAAGCTGGAGGGTGTAGTTGAAAGATAAGAGGAAGGATGATTAGAGGAGATCTGAGGGGTAAATGTTTTCACACCAAAGGAAATTGATACCTGGAATCTACTGCCAGATGATGTGGTGGAGGCAGGAACAGTAACAACAGTCAGGTGAGACCTGGACAGGTACTTGAATGAGCATCACATAGAGGGACATGTAATTAATGCAGATAAGTGGGTGGAATAGATATAAACGGGCATGATGGTCAGCAGAGGTGTGGTGGAGCGAAGGGCCTATTTTTATGCTGTCCAACTCCATGTTTAAAGTGAAGGTTGATAATATTTGAAAGATTGAGGAATGGAGGATGATGAGGAACTGGCACAGAAGAGAAATGGTGACGAACAGAGATCATGTTGAGTGGTGGGGCAGTGCTTGATGGGGTCAAGTGGCCTCCTCCTGCTCCTATTTCTTTGTCCTTATGCCAAGCTGCCACCAGCACCGGAATGGTAATCAGGAAGTCTCTCTCCGTGTCCTAACATGGAATGCTAAGGAGCAGATGGAAGCATTCTAGAGAAGGAACAGATGAAGAATTAGCATCAGATATCCCCTGCTTGGAGCAGCAGAGCTCTCACCTCCCACTTTGATTGGAATTAGAATTGGTTCATTATTGTCACAAGAACTGAGCTACAGTGCACTCTGCTCTTGCACTCTGTTCACACAGATCACAGTGCACTGAGGTAGAACAAGGTAAAGCAATAATAATTAAGAATACAGTGTAACAATTACAGAGAAAGTACAGTGCAAGTGAAGAATATGGTGCAAACTCATAATGAGGCAGATTGTGAGGTCAAGAGTCTTACTAATCATACTAGGGAACCATTTAACAGTGGGGTAGAAGCTACTCCTGAGCCTGGTGGTACACACTCTTAAGCTGAAGGAGGAGGGGAGAAGAGAGAATCTCTGGGGTGCGTGGAGTCTTTGATTATGCTAACTGCTTTATTGAGGCAGACAGAAATATAGAGAGTTCATGGAGGGGAGGGTGGACCAAATGTGGAAAGAGCTGCTAGCTGAAGTGGTGCATGTGAATTTGGTTACAACATTTAAGAGAAGTTTGGATAAGTAGATGGATGAGAGGGATATGGAGGTGATGGTCCAAGTCTAGGTTGATGGGACTAGACAGAATAACATCTTAGCATAGATTAGATGGGACAAATGGCCTTTTCTGTGCTCTATGATACACGGTAGATGGTGATATATATGTAGGGGACTGAGCAAAAAGTTGTTGGTTAGGAGAAGGATGGGCTGTGGGCACCTTATAATCCATGCAAACATAGACATCTACAGGTTCAGTAGTTTTCACTCAGCTCCCCTCATCCCAGTTTATTCTGGTGATGTCTGTAAACCAGAGATTGGGGTCAAAGGGCCTGTGGGATAGTACACCGAGGAACAGTTGGAGGGAGACTCTGCCAGAGGTTGCTGTTTGAGATAAATCAGGAATGTAAAGGGAGTGCCACGAACAGACAAGTCTAATCCTATTCCGACAAATCATTCCTACCTCCACCCAGAGCAAAACACTCTGATAGTTAACCCATCAGAAAAGCCAGCACGCTTCACAAGGTGTTTACCAGCGACTATGGATGATGGGCAGAGGGTGGGAGGGAGGTCTAATTACAAATGATTAGAGGGAGAGACAGAGAGGGAAAGGGAGAGAGGAAGAGAGTATGAGTGACACACAGAAAGACACCCAGAGGAGAGGGAGGAAGGGGAGAGTGGAGGGGGAGAAAACGGGGAGGGGAAGAATTAAAAGAAGTTTAAAGATCAAAATAAGTTTTATTATCAAAGTACATCAAGTGCACCATATACAGTTCTGAGATACATTTTTCTGTGTGCACACTCAGCAAATCTATAGAATGGTAACTGTAACAGGATCAATGAAAGATCAACCAGAGTGCAAGGGACAACAAACAGTGCAAATGTGAATACAAGTAAATAGCGTGAACATAAAATAACAAGACAAAGAGTGAATGCAAATTAAAGTTTGAAGAGTTAGGAGGGAAACAAGAAGGGGTAGGGATTGGGGGTGCGAGGGTCAGGGAGGGTAACAGAATGGTTGGAGTGGAAGTGGAAAAAGGAGCAAGTGTGGGAAGGCAGCATGGGGGAAGTTAGTCTGGGATGAAGGGAGGTGGGGTGTAGTGAAGAGGAGAATGTGGGGCATGTACAGAGGAAAGGGGGGCAAGGGGAGGGAACAGAGAGAAGTGAGCATTTCAAATTGTCAGGAGGTTAAATACTATTGACAAATTTATTTAAAAAGAGACATTGATGAATGTGTGGTGTGCAATTAGTGGGTGAGGTAGATGAGGAACAACACGAGGAAATCTGCAGATGCTGGAAATTCAAATAACAACACACACAAAATGCTGGAAATTCAAACAACAACACACACAAAATGCTGGTGGAACACAGCAAGCCAGGCAACATCTATGGGGAGAAGCGCTGTCGACGTTTCGGGCCGAGACCCTTCGTGAATCTTAAGCAACACACACACACAGTGCTAGAGGAATCCAGCAGGTCAGGAAGCATCTATGAATGGGAATAAATAGTCATTTCTGGCCGAGACCCTTCATCAGGCTTTGTTTATTCCTCACCATAGACCCTGCCTGACCAGCTGAGTTCCTCTGCATTTTTGTGTATTCCAGCATTCACACGATCAGTGTTTACGATTAGCAACCCTGAATCGTCCCTGACAGCAAGCTCCATCACCCCTACACCCAAGCTGCTAATCCCACAAAATAAAACAGACTTGTGGTGTGCTTCCATTCCTCAAAAAAGTTAATGAGGGAGAGAAATAAAGCCAGGAAACATCATGACTTGTGTTCATGTTATACTTTTCACCACCCAGAGTTCTTGCAAACCAAATGCCACATGTGACACATAATCCCTGATCCCTGGACTGATGTGCAGCAAGCCCCCAGAAAGAGCTATGGACAAACAGGTGAGTGATATTCAGAATCAGCTTTATTATCACTGGCGTGTGACGTGAAATTTGCTAACTTTGCAGCAGCAGTTCAATGCAATACATAATATAGAAGAAAAAACAAAATAAAAATAATAATAAATCAATTACAGTATACCTATATTGAAAAGATTAAAAATCATGCAAGAAACAGAAATATATATTAAAAAAGTGAGGTAGTGTTTAAAATTCCTAATGACCATTTAGAAATCGGATGGCAGAGGAGAGGAAGCTGTTCCTGAATCACTGAGTGTGTGCCTTCAGGCTTCTGCACCTCCTACCTGATGGTAACAGTGTGAAAAGGCCATGCCCTGGGTGCTGGAGGTCCTTAATAATGGACACTGCCTTTCTAAGACACTGTTCCTTGAAGATGTCCTGGGTACTTTGTAGGTTAGTACCCAAGATGGAGCTAACTAATTCTACAACCTTCTGCAGCTCCTTTCTGTCAGAATGCTCTCCACAGTACATCTGTAGAAGTTTTTGAGTGTATTTGTTGACATACCAAATCTCTTCAAACTCCTAATGAAGGATAGTCATTGTCTTGCCTTCTTTATAACTGCATCGATATGTTGGGACCAGGTTAGATCCTCAGAGATCTTGATACCCAGGAATTTGAAACTGCCCACTGTCTCCATTTCTGATCCCTCTATGAGGATTGGTATGTGTTCCTTCATCTTACCCTTCCTGAAGTCCACAATCAGCTCTCTTGTCTTACTGACATTGAGTGCCAGGTTGTTGCTGTGACACAACTCCACTAGTTGGCATATCTCACTCCTGTACGCCCTCTCATCACCACCAATCACCATCATTCTACCAACAATGGTTGTATCGTCAACAAATTTACAGATGATATTTGAGCTATGCCTATAGAGAGAGTAGAGCAGTGGGCTAAGCACACACCCCTGAGGTGCACTAGTGTTGATAGTCAGCAAGGAGATGTTATCACCGATCCGCACAGACTGTAGTCTTCTGGTTAAGAAGACAAGGATCCAACTGCAGAAGCCCAGGTTCTGTAACTTCTCAATCAGGATTGTAGGAATGATGGTAACATAGAAAACATAGAAACATAAAAACCCTAAAATACAGGCCCTTCAGTCCACAATGCTGTGTCAAACATGTACGTATTTTAGAAATTACCCAGAGCCCTCTATTTTTCTAAGCTCCATGTACCTGTCCAGGAGTCTCTTAAAAGACCCTATTGTATCCGCCTCTACTACCGCCGCCGGCAGCCCATTCCAAGCACTTACCACTATCTATGTAAAAAACTTACCCAAACCATCTCCAATGTACCTATTTCCAAGCATCTTAAAACTGTGCCCTCGAGTGTTAGCCATTTCAGGTCACCTCTATCAGGTCACCTCTCATTCTCTGTCGCTCGAAGGAGAAAAGGCCAAGTTCACTCAACCTATTCTCAAAAGGTTGACTCCCCAATCCAGGCAACATTCTTGTAAATCTCCTCTGCACCCTTTCTATAGCTTCCACATCCTTCCTGTAGTGAGGCGACCCAAACTGAGCACAGTATTCTAAGTGGGGTCTGATCAGGGTCCTATATAGCTGCAGCATTACATCTTGGCTCCTAAACTTAATTCTATGCTTGATGAAGGCCTTCCTAACCACAGAGTCAACCTGCGTAGCAGCTTTGAGTGTCCTATGGGCTTGGACCCCAAGATCCCTCCGATCCTCAGTTATTTGGGTTGAACTCCATTTGCCACTTCTCAGACCAGTTTTGCAGCTTTCAATGTCCTGCTGTAACCTCCGACAGCCCTCACACTATCCACAAAACTCCAACCTCTGTGTCATCAACTAATTTACTAATCAATACTGTTAAATACTGAGCTATAGTCGATCAACAGTATCCTGGCACAGGTGTTGGTATTGTCCAGGTGGTCTAAGGCTGTGTGAAGAGCCATTGAGATTATATCTGTCATTGACTATTGTGGTGACAGGCAAACTGTGATGGGTCCAGGTTCTTGCTGAGGCAGGAGTTCAGTCTAATCATGACCAACTTTCAAAGCATGACGTACAAAAAAGCTGGATGAACTCAGCAGGTTGGGCAGCATCTGTTGAAAGAAGCAGTCAACATTTCGGGTTGAGACCCTTCAACCCGAAACATTGACTGCTTCTTTCAACGGATGCTGTCCGACCTGCTGAGTTCATCCAGCTTTTTTGTACGTCTTGATTTGACCACAGCATCTGCAGTGCACTCTCGAAGCATTTCATCACTGTAGATGTGAGTGCTGCCAGGTGATAGTCATTATTCTTCACATTATTCTTCTTAGGCACTGGTATAATCTGTTGCCTTTGTGAAGCAAGTGGGAATTCCACCCATAGCAATGAGAGGTTGACTGAGGAACAGGAGCAGGAAGAGCCAAGATCAACCACTTTGTCTGCAGTCACAGAGGTGTTCACATTTGAATTCCTGATGTGATACTGCAGATCAGTCTATACTTGTCCTTAAACAACTGGGTTAGACCTTGATTATAAAATAAAATTGAAGATAAGCTTTATTCATCAAATGTACATCAAAACATACAGTGAAATGGGTCACTTGTGTCAAATCAAATCGACGAGGATGAGCTGGAGCAGCCGGCAAGTTTTGCCATACTTCTGGTGCCAACAAAGCATGCTTTCAATTTAATTACCCTAACTTGTACATGTGGGAAGAAATCAAAGCACCCAGAGGAAACCCACACAGTTACAGGGAGAACGTACAAGCACCTTACAGGCAGTGGTGGGAATTGAACCCCGATCATACAACTGGTGCTGTTACCATGGCTACATGTCAACATGAAGAAATAATGTGCAAGTTACCACAAAAATCATCATTGAAGGCATAAACTGAAGTGAGCAAGTGATTTATCTTTGAGTTAGCCTAGCTGGGTTGCCAGAATAGCATTGCTTATAAAATTGGCAGACACAGCAGCAGGACTAAAGATTGGGAGCAGTAGAACTCATTCCATGCAGACAGGAGGCACAAGGACTGGTGACCAGCGAGTCAGCAAGACCAGAGTACAAGGCCAAAAATTTGGAGTCCTGAATCAGTAACCACACTCGTCATCACTGAAGCTCAAAGGTCACTCGGAACTCTGGAACTCTACGGACACCTGAGTCTGCAAGTCTCTGTAGCTGAAGCCCGATGTCTGCAAATCCACCAATGCATTTCACTGTATGTTTCAATGTACATGTGATAAACAAATGGATCTGAATTTGTACTGATAAAGAGGCAAGATGGAATATGATTATTGTTAGAAGGTTCTCATGGTACATGATAATAAACTCAACTCGAATTGAGTAGGTACATCAAAAGGATTAGACTACTCAGGATGTGTGAGTCCCTGCAGACAGAGAGAAGAAATTATCATGGGAAACAGTGGAAGAATAAAACAGTTACTTAGGATCTGTCTTCACAGGAAAGATGTTCACATCATGCTGGATGTATGAAAGAATCAAGGATCGCGTGAGAATAATGAACTAGAGGAATGAGGTATTAGTCAAAAATTAGTGTGAAAGAAACTGGGAGCTGCAACACTGAACAATCCATTGACCCTATTCTGATACAGTCAGAATCCCCACCTAAACCAAAAGTCACCCCCTGTTCTCCACAGATGCTTCCCTCCAGTTTTGTTTTAATCCCATGGTATTTATGATCAACATCCTAGACTTTTTGAAAGACCTGGCTTAGGAAATCCTGAGTGCTTTTGTATCATCTCCCAAGGAGCTATGGATTTTGGAATTGTTCTTGTGTACAGGAGGGTAAGAAAGATGACTATTAAAGAGGGGGAAGAGAGAAAATAGGAAAATACAGCCCAGTTGGCTTAATATTACTGATAGGGAAGATGCTGAAATCTGAAATGAAGAAAACAATGTCAGCAGAACAAAACTCATTTACTATGGAGTCTGCACACACCCCTGTTTATATCAACAGTGATGAGGGTCGAGAGCTTCCAATTCCTAGGAGAGAACACCTGTCCTGATCCAATCACATTGATGCAATCACCAAGAAAACTCACCAGTACCTCTTCTTCCTCAGGAGACGAAAGAAATTCGGCTTTTCCCTTTTGACCCTGACCATTTTTTATTGGTACAACATAGAATGCATCCTACATGGATGCATCATGTCTTGTTACTGCAACTGCTCTGAACATAACTGTAAGAAACTGCAGAGAGTTGTGAACACAGTTCAGCACGTCATGGAAATCAGCCTCCCCTCCAAGGACTCTGTCTACAATTCTCAGCGCCTTGTTTAAGTAGCTAACATAATCGAAGATCCCGCCATTCCTGACATTCTCTCTCCTCCCATCAAGCAGGAGGTAGAACAGCTTGAAAACATGCATGCCTTCCTTCAGAAGCCACAGCACTTAAGTACAGAATTGAGGCATCATATTACAAAGGTACAAGTCACTGGGGATACCATAGTTGGAGTATTGTTTAGATACGATGCCATCCTATAGTTAGGATGGAAAGATTCATGACCACATTACTAGGATTGGAGAGCTTGAGTTATGAGCAAAGACTGGAAACTGGCTGTTTGCCCTAGAGTGCAGGAGGCTGAGGGCTGACCTTGGAGAAGTTTATAAAATCATGAGGAGCACAGATAACACAGACATTCGCTGTCATGGATGGAGAGGATGAGCTTCGAGGGATATGGGCCAAATGCAGGATTAGCTCAGGTAAACAACTTTGTCACATGGATGAGCCTGTTTCTGCACTGATCCTCATTCCCTGCCATCAGTGTGACAGGGATTGCAGACGTGTACACGAGGAAGAAAACAGGAGAATACCTGGACACGGGGGAACAAAGCAGACCAGTACTGACCAGTATTAGTCATTGTAATTGTATAAGCTGCCAAGAGAGAGATAACTTTTATTTTGGCCTGATTATCAAAACTCCAGCCACCCCACTGATGGCATAGAGAAAACTATTTTACTACCTCAGGGACACAGTGAGCCATGACTGGCATGCTCGCTAAAGAACGGAAGCTGCAGAGACTGCTTACACATAGCTTTGCCCTCAAAGTTAATTTGGCCACAACCGACTGAGTCATCAAAACAAGTGTTTGCATTGATACTAGATGCTCAATCCAATTTCTACCTCAGCCTGCTTAAACCACTGAGAAAGGGACAGAATTTTAATGAGGAACATTGGGGGGAGAAGAGATAGTCTGAAAGTCTGCTGTCCATGTTTGTGTGTCTCTCTTCCCCCCTTCTCTCTTTAAGGGAATCTGGGTGAAGGGTCAAGGCCTTCAGTGGATGACATAACCAATGTAAGGGTGCGGATGTGAAGCTTGAAGGGCCAGTTGGACTCAGACCTTTGAGGTCTTGTTATTGTTGATGGAGGGGCAGAGTGTGTGGCACAGCTCATCTATCTCACACACCCCCCCCACCCAGTGACGCATATTCAATCCTGACGTCGTGTTGTCTATGTGGGTATCTGCACATTCTCCCCATTACCGCCTCTTTCCTGCAAAGACGTGGTTTGATCGACCGCTGTATACTTCCTCTGGCGTGTGGATAAGTGGCAAAATCTGGGGTGAGGTTTCAGGAATATAG
This sequence comes from Hypanus sabinus, assembly GCF_030144855.1. Classification (NCBI taxonomy): domain Eukaryota; kingdom Metazoa; phylum Chordata; class Chondrichthyes; order Myliobatiformes; family Dasyatidae; genus Hypanus; species Hypanus sabinus. The sequence continues at coordinate 10,884,620 of NC_082722.1, read as the reverse complement.
GGGCAATGGAATGGGGTTGGTTGTAAATGGATGCATAATGGCCAACATGGAGTCGTCGGACTGAAGAGCCTGCGCCCAGCTGTTCGCCTGTACGACTCGCAATGGGAGGTTCGGAGCAACAAAGAAGTACTGGGAGGAAACAAGACAGAGTGTCCATAAGGCAGAAATAGAGGAGTGCAAAGATGAGTTACATAGGGGGACAAGCAGGGAGGGGAGAAAGGACTGAGGTGAAACAAGCATTCTAGAAAGAGTAGATAAAACCTACTGGAAGTAACAGCAGGCTATTGTCTCAGTGAGACTGAGAGACTTGATTCCTGCACATTGGTTGTTTGCCTTTCTTTATATATAATTTTTTATACAAATTCTATTATATTTCTGTATTTTCCTGTGAATGCCACAAGAAAAAGAATCTCAAGGTAGCATAGGAACACACTCAAAATGCAGGTGGAACGCAGCAGGCCAGGCAGCATCTATAGGAAGTACAGTCGACATTTTGGGTTGAGACCCTTCGTTTCGGCCCGAAACGTTGACTGTACTTTTTCCTATAGATGCTGCCTGGCCTGCTGCATTCCACCAGTATTTTGTGTGTGTTGCTCGAGTTTCCAGCATCTGCAGATTTCCTCTTTCGTGTTTGCGCTCAGGGTAGCATATGCTGCTACATAAATTTACAGAATTTGAGAATAAATTTAGTTTGGCTTTAACAAGTGCCACAGGAGCTGAATGACTGATGACAGAGCTGAGATGGCCAGTGTGATTCCAATATAATTTACAGATTGCAATGATTCTACAATAGAAGTTTATCAAGATTTATAGGAAGATCTTGAGCAGCTGGATAAGTGGGCCAAAAAAAGGCAAATAGCTTTCAAATTGAGCAAGTGTGAAGTATTGCACTTTGGGAAGTTAAGTCAAACTAGGGTAGGATTTACACAGCGAATGGTGGGGCATTGGGGAGTGTTGTAGAACGGAGGGACGTCTAGGGCAGCTCCATCAGGGCTGTGTTGTCAGCTCGTCGCTGTTCACACTGCTGACGCAGGACTACTGTTTGGTTCAGTTTTAACTACATCACTAAGTTCACTGAGGGAGTTGGCCTCATCAGTAACATACAGGGAGGAGGTAGAGCAGCTTGTGGACTGGTGCAAACACAATGACTAGAGTCTCAACACGTACAAGACTAAAGAGATTATTGTGGACTTCAGGAAGGTACAGGCGGACCACTCCTGACTGCATGTCAACAGCTTCTCCATGGACCGGGTCAGGGGCACCAAGTTTCTTGGAGTCGAGAAAGCACAGCAGCACCTCCACTTCCTGAGGAGACTGAGGAAAATGAGGCTCCCCACCACCTTCTGCCGGAACACTGTCAAGAGTGTCCTGACCAGTATCACTGTCTGGTATAGGAACTGTCCACAAGACCTTACAGCAGATTATGAGAACTGCTGAGAGAAACATCAGAGTTGCTCTCCCCACCATCCAGCAGATGCACTTAATGCAAGATGTGAAAGTTCAAAGGACATTTAGACAGGTATACGGATATGAGGGAAATGGAAGGATATGGACAGTGTGCATGAAGAGAGTTTGGTTGGCCACTTGATTACTAATTTAATTGGTTCAGCACAACATTGTGGGCTGAAGGGCCTGTTCCTGTACTCTACTGTTCTATGTTCCATGTTTAAGAGCTGCTTTCACAGAGCCCTCAGCATTGTCAAGGATCCATCTCTTTGACCTCCTACCATCATGCAGAAGGTACCACAGTACAAGAACAAGGGCTGTTAGGCTGGGTAATGGCATCTTCCCCTTCCCCCAGGCTGTGAGACTTCTGAACACACTGCTACTACCCAGTACACATTACTTCTGACAGTGCCAGTAACACTAGTGTATATTTAACTACACGCTGTATAAGCACTGTAGGTCAGCTTCTCCATTTACAGCATCTTTTATTACCTGTTAATATTACTGCATTAATATTCTTTTTTATAATGCAGGTAACACATGTACACCTTGATCCCAGAGGAACGCTGTTTCATTTAGTTATATACATGAATGACAAACTTGAACATGGGCTCAGATCAAAATCAAAGTCAGGCCATTTGGCCCATCAAGTCGACTCTGATATTTCATCATGGCTAATTTATGATCCCTCTCAACCTCATTCTGCTGCCTTCTCACCGCAACCTTTGATGCCCTGACTAATCAAGAACATTTCAACTTCAGTTGTAAATATCAATTATAAAAACTGTAACACTTAAGAGTAGCTTGGAAACTTGCACAAATGTTTGGAGGGTTGAGATCTGGGTGCAGGTATTTGGGACGAGGCTGGCATGGACTAGATTGGCTGAAGAGCCTGTTCCTGTGTTGTAGAGTTCTATGATATCCTAATACGCTTGGGATGCCTTCTGGACTGGAGGGAGGGGACAAGGTTACTTCTCAGGCCGATTTAAGAACGAATCTCAACTGCGCACTTCCCACAACTGGACTATTTCAGAAGTTTAGGACCAAATGGTGAAGGCCAGAAAAGCAGATCTCCCACACCCTGAGGAAGTACATAAATAAGAGAAAGCAGAACTACCTGCTAATTTCTCTTCAAACTCAGAGTCACCAAGTGCCACATTAAAACAAGAACTAAAATACACCGTGGGAAAAAAACAAACTCTCACTTCTTTACCTTGATTATTTGATATTCAAGAAACGGGAACAGCATCAACTGAGGAGAGAATGGTGGTGCTGCTGCCTCAGCTCTCCAAAAGCCCCAGTTCAATCCCAATATCTGGTGCTGTCTCTGCAGAGTTTGCATGCTCTCTCTGTGGCCTTGTGGATATCCTCAGCTCCTCCTGCTTCCTCACACATCTCAAAGGCATCAGGATTGGGGGGTTAATTGGCCACTGTGAAGTTTTATGGCAAAGAGAAGTTACTTTGAGGGAAAATCAGCTGCAGGGGAGCAGGGAAATGGGGGGGGGGGAAGAATCAGACTGATTGGATTGCTTCTCTGGTAACTGGCCTAGATCAATGGGTCAAATGAACTTATAAAACATAAAAGAATACACAAACAGGCCCATGATGTTGTTTTTAAATTTTATTTATTTATTGAGATACAGCATAAAATAGGCCCTTCTGGCCCTTCAAGTGTGCTGGTCAGCAAGCCCCAGATTTTACCCCAGCCTAATCACAGGACAATTTACAATGACCAATTAACCTAACAACCAGTACGTCTTTCGACTGGGGGAGGAAACCGGAGCACCCAAAGGAAACTCACACAGTCACGGGGAAAACAACTCCTTACAGGCAGCGATGGGAAATGAACCCGGGTCACTGGTACTATAAAGTGTTGTGCTAACTACTATGCTACCATGTCGTGGGAGTGTTACTTGTCCTGTGAGTTTCTCATGAGCATGAGAGAACCAGCTTCGTGCGAACCCAAAGAATGGTTCTGTATGTATCGAAGTGACTGACGTGAAGTGTGGCAAGCACTTTTGGTTAACCCCTGCATGGTCTCGGGTGTGTGGTGACCACCTCCAGCGAAAGGTCAGTTACTTTGAGAAATCTTATTCTTTGGGATCTCTTTGGAAAAGGCATTTAGCGGCTGGGATCTGTGTCAGCAGTTTCGGCTTTCTTCGAGCATCGATCCAAAGCTGGTTCAGGAAGCTTCTCCTCTCCCTTACTTCATGAATCATATGGACTTATTAAACTACCACTTTAAGACTGTGCTTGAATAAGAATTGTTAAGAATTATCTCTGTTCAACTGTTTGATAACCATAGATGCATAACACTGTTAACTTCTGTTTAAGTTAGTCGTTTGTTTACTTTTCAATGTTTTTCGAGCAGAGGTTAATAAATTTTGTTGTTCATTTATGGAAACCTGACTCAATTTCATATCTACTGCTGCTGGTGCGTAACAGGACGTAAAGGCTTTCCAGTCCAGTGGACATTTCTGTTGAACACAGTTCTAATGCGCTATTTTTAAAGATGCTACACAATGTAATCATTAACTACACTGGTAAGAATCCTGCCATTAACCGTGTAATCTGCCTTCAAGTTTGATCTGCTGCACCCTCTCTCAAGATCCACACTATATCTACAATGGAGCGATGAGAACCAAATACAGTACTCCAGATGTGGTTATAAATCTGCAACCAACTCCATGACTCTTGAACTGAATGCACTATTGTTAAGGACGTTACACAGTTACAACGGGAGTATTCCAGGCAACCTGAGACACTTTAGGGAAGAACAAATCAGGCTGTTTTAAAGGGTTGGCACTGAACAGATCAGATGGTTTTGAAAGGACAAATAGAACCAGGTCTCTGGTGATTGAAAGGGATCATGAGAAAGGAGCACAGAAAGCAGCACTCAGCGGGCTTAGTGCCAAACTATAGGAAATTCTGAACAGTCATGGCGTCTGTAGCAGGCACATTTCAAAAAGTGACTGCATACAGTGATAAACGCAGAGGAGTAGGCCCTTCAGACCAATGACTCCATACCAAGCAGGATCTCTACTCGAGCTGGTCCCATTCCCCTGCATTTAGCCCATGTCACTCCGAACCTTTCCTCACCAAATATTACCACTCAACTTCCTTTTAAATCTTCTCCCTCTCATTTTAAATCTATTCCCTCTCCCCAGAGGAGCTCAGCAGCTCAGACAGCAGCTATTCAGGAATCAGACCGAATCATCAACTGGTTATTCCCTTCCATAGATGTTGCCTGACCTGCAGAGTTTCTCCAGCATTTTGTGTGTACTGCTCTGCAGAATCTCATGTATTTAAAAAAAGAGGCTAGCCAGGAAGAGGCAGTGATTGGGAAATGCTTCAAAGGAGGAAGAAAAACCAGGAGGTTCAGAGGCCTCCAGTTGTGAGAAATAACAAAACAATGAATCAGACCAGCACAAATTACAATGAGTCATTTCAACACAGGAAGGATTCAGGATGCAATTGCTCCCCTGATGAAGCCAATAACTGCCTGATCAAGGCAATGATCCAATCCACCATTGCTTCAGAATACCATTGGTGTTCTACATGCATTGCTTCATCTTAAGATTGTACTTTACCACTTTACAAGTTAATGATTGAGAGAAGGAATGTGATAAGCAAGAAAATATGCTATTCATCCTTCACAGAGTAAGATCCTATGAAATGGCTGAATGGTTTTGTTCCTGGACAATCTCTGTATTTCTCCCAATGTCCTTTACACAGAGTGTGGTAGGCGAGTGGAATGCCCCTACAGAGTGGGGCATTTACACACAGTGGAATGGATAGTGGTATAGGTCCGGTTCGGAGACTGGCAGTTGATTAAAAGTCAAAAAGTTAAGCCCCAATTTGCAAATCTCAACAAGTCTGTTGGGGAAGTCAGGGCGAGTTGTCGGCGAACCCACAAAGCAATCTCTCCTGGGGTTAGCAGACTGTGTGGATGGATGAGTGGCTGCTCAGCATGCTCTGTTGTTCAGCCGGCTCTGTTGGTGCCAGAACGTGTGCCGACCCTTGTGAGCGGCCCCCAGCACATCCTTGGCTGTGATGGTCGTTTACCATAAACAACACATTTCACTCTCTATGTCAATGCACATGTGATAAATAAACCTAAATCTAACATTTGTAAAAACCAACGTAATCTTTGGAATACTTTTGTCATCTTCAAGATTTAAGTAACTTCCAGAGGACCACGCACAGTACAACACAGGTACAGACCCTTTGGCCCACGATGTAGCTGTCGAACGTGATGCCACATTAAACTAAATCACTTTTGCTTGTACATGTGCCACACCATAAAAATAGGCTCTTCGGCCCATCTAGTGTGAGCCACATTATTACTCTGCCCGGTCCCATCTGTACTTGGACCATAGCGCTCCATACCCCTCCCACCCATGTATTTAGAAACATGGAAAACCTACAGCACAGTACAGGCCCTTCAGCCCACAAAGTTGTGCCGAACATGTCCCTACCTTAGAAATTACTAGGTTTACCCATAACCCTCTATTTTTCTAAGCTTGTACCTATCCAAAAGACCCTATTGTATCCGCCTCCACCACCATTCCCGGCAGCCCATTCCATGCACTCACCACTCTCTGAGTAAAAAACTTACCCCTGACATCTGCTCTGTACCTACTCCCCAGAACCTTAAACCTGTGTTCTCCTGTGACAGTCATTTCAGCCCTTGGAAAAAGCCTCTGACTATCCACACAATCAATGCCTCTCATCATCTTATACACCTCTGTCAGGCCACCTCTCATCCTCAGTCACTCCAAGGAGAAAAGGCCGAGTTCACTCAACCTATTCTCATAAGGCGTGCTCCCCAATCCAGTCAACATCCGTGTAAATCTCCTCTGCACCCTTTCTATGGCTTCCACATCCTTCCTGTAGAGAGGCGAACAGACTTCTCCAGATTTATCCAAATTTCTCTTTAATGTTGAAATTGAACTCCCATCCATCACTTTCGATGGCAGCTCATTTCACACTTCCTATCCCGAGTGAAGTTGTTCCCCTTAAATAGTTCGCCTTTCACCCTTAATCACCTTCTATAAACTTCCCCCTCTAACCTTACTAGATATTTCCATCCTAAGGAGAAGACTGACTGTCCACATTATCTCTGCCTCTCATAATTTTATAAACTTCTATCAAGTCTCTCCAAATCACCAAAGGGAAAAAAATGCAGGTTTGTCTAACCTCTCATTATAGCTCATACCTTCCAATCCAGTCAGCAACCTGGTAAATCTCCTCTCTGCACCCTGTCCAAAGCCTTCATATCCTTCCTTGGGAGAGATTTACCAGGTTGCTAAGAGGATTGGAGGATATGAGCTTTAAGAAGAGGGGAATCACCTCATAGGTCCTACCCTGCAAACCAGAACTGCTCCAATTCATATAAATGGGACACTTAGCCAATGCCTCACTGGGGAGAGGAGAACAATGCTGTGGGAAACCACCACTTTGCAACTCCACTACAAATCAAGCCACTTAGAACCATAGAACACTACAACACAGTAAAAGCCCTTCAGCCCTCCATGTTGTGCCAACCCATATAATCCTTAAAAAAAAGTACTAAACCCACACTACCCTATAACCCTCCATTTTTCTTTCATCCATGTGCCTGTCCAAGAGGCTCTTAAAATACCCCAAATGTTTTAGCCTCCACCACCATCCCTGGCAAGTCATTCCAGGCACCTGTGTAAAAAAACTTACCCCTGATGTCTCCCCTAAACTTCCCTCCCTTAATTTTGTACATATGCCCTCTGGTGTTTGCTTTTGGTGCCCTGGGAAACAGGTACTGACTATCCACCCTATCTATGCCTCTCATAATCTTGTAGATCTCTATCAAGTCCCCTCTCATTCTTCTATGGTCCAAAGAGAAAAGTCCCAGCTCTGCTAACCTTGCTTCATATGTCTTGTTCTCCAAACCAGGCAACATCCTGGTAAATCACCTCTGCACCCTCTCCATAGCTTCCACATCCTTCCTATAATGAGGTGACCAGAATTGAACACAATATTGAACACAAAATTGAACACTTCTCCACTTGTCACCAGCATTAACACCAGAGCAGAAGTAGGGGCCTCACTAGTCAAAGAAAGCACCTCTTCACCGACTCAAGGTTAATGTTCAGCAAATGCCACCTATATAGAATTACACAGGTTGGTTTTCTCTGGGTGCTCCAGTTGCCTCCCACATTCCAAAGATGTACGAGTTGGGGTTAGTAAATTGTGGGATTGCTACACTGGGACTGGAGGCACAGAGACACTTGTGGGCTTCGCAGCACAGACGTCACTGATTTGATTTGATGGAAAATGACACATTTCACTGCATGTTTTGATGGGCTTGTGACAAATAAAGTTAATCTTGTAATCGATCCCACTGCTACATTTGAAGAAATGCACTTTCCTGGCCAACTATTGTTTCACTGTCTCTACATGGAAGGTTTCTCGCCCATCATAATGTTTCTGCGCACAAATTAGCTACCACAATGCATTGGGAATTTTTGAAGTTGTGAAAGGCAATATTTAAATAAAAGCTCTGTTTGGTTGCTGTCCTAAAACTAAGGACAGGGAAGACAGTTCTGCTGGGGGAGTCCACTGTCTCACAATGTGCCTACTAGTTTACGGGTGATACGTATGAGCCAACTCTGCAGCCGGCAGACAGGCAGTCTGTGGCCAACCTGCAATGCCTCAAGAACAACCAGAGTGAGCATATCATCACATCATCATATCATCACGGTGATGTCCATATCAACCCTCGGTGGATCCTGAACTCAGCCTTTTATACACTACCGGGACTGTAATTCGAGCTGTGGGAGAGTCGGGACAGAGAAGCCTTGCTTTAGGGCATATACAGGGCTTTGAAGTACCAGATTCATACCTCACTGAACCTGAATCACAATACTGACCCTTCAGGGCAACAACTGATCAAGGCTCTCTCAGTCTTGACCCTTATTTCTCATCTCTCTCTGGGTCATGGGAGCTATAATGGTAGACTAGAGCCCGAAGTCATGGCTTATGGATGAAAGGTGAGATATTTATGGGGAACGTGAGGGTGAACTTCTTCACTCAGAGGGTGGTGAGAGTGTGGAATGATCTGCCAGCGGAAGTGGTGGATGTGGGTTTCATTTCAACACTTAAGAGAAATTTGGGTAAGTACGTGGATGAGAGGGTTATCAAGGGCTGTGGTTCAGGTGCAGGTCGATGGGACTAGGCAAAATAATAGTTCGGCGTAGACTAGATGTCCGAAGGGCTTGTTTCTATGCAGTATTTGTTGAGACTGAGCAGAAATGTTTTTATACAGTGCACCAACTTCGAACATCTGTCAACAACTTTGCAGCCTACTCGCACACGGGAACACAATAGTGGCCAATTAAACCTTCCTTTTGCAGCCAAAGGAAGGATAACATTAACCAATGCCATTTCAGAACTGTGGCATCTGATGTATTTGTTGAATACATGCAACTGAAACAGAGCACCTACAACGGTGCTGAGCTCCCTCAGTACTGCTCTGGACTGTCTGCAGATCACTTTCCTTTCCCTGGGTTCACTGGGACACTGCTGCAAGTTATCAGGGGAGATAGGATCATAGAGTATTACAGGCCCATTGGCTCATCTAGTCTGCAGGGAGCTGATTTTCTACCTGCACCAGACCCCAGTTATCCATGTTGGCACTTCTCTTAAAAGTTACAATTGACCTTGCATCTACCGCTTGCTTCCACACTTGCATCATCCTCTGAATGAAGAAGTTTCCCTCACATGCCTCTCCAATATTTCACCTTTCACCACAGCCTCTCATTCTCGTCTCACCTAACCTGTGGGGAAAAATGCCTGGATGCATTCACTCTATCTATAACGGTGTATCCTATCCCGCTGAAGAGGCAGGTTGGAGCCAGCTGCCAGAGGAAGTGGCCTCAGCAAGTATAATAACACCATGTAAAGGACTTTGGCCAGGTACATGGATGAGAAACGTTTAGAAGGACCAGCCGCAGGCAAATATAATTAGCTTAGGTCAGAATGGACTAGTTGATCCAAAAGGCCTATTTCTAGATGGTAAAGGAAGATCACGGTCTGCACGGGGGTCCATGACTCATTCCTCATCAGTGTACTTGATCAAGTTGTGAAGAGAAGCAGGACTCCCTCTGAAACCAGCCACTTCCCACACACTCAGATTTCATTAGCTCCCACTTCCTCATTTTCACCAAGCTCACCCTTATTTTCAAGGTACCCGTTTCCACGGCAGCATCTACCCGAGAGTCTGTAAAACGGAGGGGAACCCCCGGCTGAAGCCGGCAAGCCCGGCCTCCTGTCGCTTTCCAACTCATGTGTTGCAGGTAAGGGGAGGGGGGTAGAAGGGAGGTGAGGGATCGAGCGGAGGTGGGGGAGGTGGGGGAGGAGGGGAGGGAGAAGTGGGAACAGGGGAGGATGGGGGGGATGAAAGAAGGGCGGAGAAAATGGGAAGTGCAGAGGAAGGGTGAGAGGGAGTGGGGGAAGGGAGGAAGGAGAAAGGGGACGGGACAGAGAATGAACAGGTCAGGAGGGAGTTAGCCGTCCAGAGGCACATTTCGAAGAGACGTGTGGGTTCAGCAGCTCCCAAACCCGTTAAACTGCAAAGACAAAGCAGCTTACAACCCTCTCGAGTCCCGCCCACTGCCCACCCCGGGATCAGAGATCCAGGAGACGGGTGGTCTTGCAGGCACAGTCCGATCCCAGCCCACCCACTCAGACAGGTTCAGCTGCATTAATACAATAAGAACACAGCCAAAGAAGCCCTACTACAAATTCGTCAATCCGCCACAGGTCGGAAAGAGAATCATTCCTGGAGACAGAGAAAAGTTTCAAGTATTCGAAAAGTTTCAAAAAGTTGCAGAGGCCGCAAGGGATAGTGCAGAGTTCTGATTTTAAGATTATTGTCCAATATATATACAAGTGCCCCGCCTTTGTACTGTGTCCCAGCTCTGTTACACAGCCAGACAGTATCTGTCTCCCTCTGACTTCCATTGGTCTGGGGTGGGTGACAGGAGCTAAGCGCCGGATCCTGGCTCCCGCTCTGGCCGCCTCTCCCTCTCTCTCCAGCCAGCTCCAGGCCGTGTCTGTCCCCTCCGACACCCACTCATCCACCTCGCCCAGCTTCCCATCCCGGCGGGAAAGCGCCTCTTACCGGAGCGAAGTCCTCGGGGACCGGGTGAAAACGGGATCCCACAGAGAGTTTGGAGACAGCCCGGGCGTTGGGAACCCAGATGCTGCGGGGACCGTGTCCTCTGGGACCGGGACTTGGCTTCCGGGTTAGAAATGAACACCCGCCAGCTCCTCCTACCGGCTGCACGGAGGCTGGCGGGCAGTCTCATCAGCCCGGGCCGACAGTCCGCTCCGTGGGCTGACCACGTTCAGCTTAAAGCTGAGTCCGCAGTTTCCACTGACGCTGACACTCTTTCTGGTCTTCACTGGAGTTGATTGTTCCGCCTCATTTTCAACACCTCTGCTCTCGCCCATCGTGTACCCAGTACCCGTACAGTATGTTCCGCATCACACGTCTTGATATTCCTGACTCCGCATGTCATTTAGAACTTTGACAAGTAGTGGAGAATCACGGCCTAGTATGGAAACACCAATACCTTTGAACGGGAAATCCCACAAAAAGTGGTGGGTTTGGCCCAGTTGAGCATTGAGCGCATCTACATGAAACGCTGTCGCAAGAAAGCAGCAACCATCATCAGAGATCCCCAACGCTCTGGTCGTACTCTCATCTCACTGATGCCATCAGCCTCAGGACTCGCATTACCAGGTTCAAGAACAGTTACTACCCCCTCGATCATCAGGCTCTTGAACAAAAGGGGATAACTTCACTCGCCCCATCATTGCCATCTTACTTTAAGGACTTTTTATCTCATGTTCTCTTTATTTATTGCGATTTCTTTATATTTGTATTTGCATAATTTGTCTTCTGCACTCTGGTTGATCTTTAATTGATCCTGTTACAGTTATTATTGTAGAATTGCTGAGCATGCCCACAGGAAACAGAATCTCAGGGTTGTGTACCATGAGAAATGTGTACTGTACTTTGATAATAAAGATTACTTTGAACTTTACTGAAATCTATTGTTTCCCCAACATGCATGTTGTATGTTCCCATCACCTCTTTATTCCCTATCATAATCAAATGTTCCCTGTCACCCACATTGCATGATCTTCACAACTCATGATAGCCAGGTAGATTTTTGATCTTTCCTTGTGTCTCCTTATATGGGGCGGTGTCAGATTTTGATAACATCCATCACCATTCATCATCATCAAGGACTCCAACATTCCAGGCCATGCTCTCTTCTTACTGTTGCCATCAAATAAGAGGTACTTGGGTCCCACACCAGCAGTTATTACTCTACAACCATCAGGCTCCTGAACTAGCGTGGATAACTGAACTGATTCTACCTACAGGCACACGCTGAAGGCCTTGTGGGGGAGGGGGGAAGAGAACGTGACCCAGTTGGGATGTGACAAACACAGGAGGACAAATAGCATTGAATTGCAGTGAGATTCATGAGAAAATTCCAACTAGATGTTAGTACTGTGCTTCACTTCGGACAACCGATTATCAGAAAGAAGGCACTGGATGCACAGCAGATTGGGAAACCCATTCCCGAGAAACCTCGGGACCATCTTCCTCCCATGGGACATTAATAGCAAGGCTAAAAAATAGAACCCCTGTATGTGCACATTTGTTGGATTCCTCCTGGTATTCTACCTTCTCATTGAGCCTATTTTCAGAATCAGGTTTATTGTCACTGGCATAAGTCACAAAAATATTGTTTAGTTTAGCAGTACAGTGCAGGCTTAACAAATTACTATAACAAGTTAAAAAGATACAATAAAAAGAACCAGAAAGCTAGTGTTCATGGGTTGTGGACCATTTAGAAATCTGATGGCAGAGGGGAAAAAACTGATCCTAAAACACTCAGTGCAGGACTTAAGGTTCCTCTACTTCCACCCTGGTGATAATGAGAAGAGGGCATGTCCTGGATGATGAGGCTCCTTCACGATGGAGACTGACTTCTTGAGGCACTGCAGATTGAAGTGGGATTGATGGTGGTAAGTCTTGCACCTGTCTTGAAAGCCTCTTTTGATTCTGCACTTCGGCACCTTCATATCAGAAAGGAATGTAACTAGTCAGAATACTCTGCACAGTACACCCAAGAGAACTCTATCAGGTTTTAGGGAACTTTGTGGCTGAATTTTCAAAATTCAATACTTGCATTTTCTAATCTGCTCAGATTTCTGCAGAGAAATATTTCCTTCCTCCCTACAGTGCACATGCTGACGCCATGGAACTAAATAGGAATGTGTAAAATGTCACAACATGTAGCTAGAAGTGAAAGCTAATATTCAAATGTTATTTCTTAAGGAATTTCTCAGAAGTTGGGGAAATCCAGTGGAATCACTTCCTTTCAAACACAAATAAATATTTCTTTCAAAAGTTAATTCCCATGTCTCCAACTTTCAGGAGAACAATTGTATCTATTGTTCCTAGTTACAGTACCTGCATTACAGCAAAGACTGAACTTCAAAAGCAGCTTACTGTTGGATGCTAAGACATTTTTCATGAACTAAAAGCAGAAAATACTCAACAAGTCAGGCAGCAACTGTGGAGGAAGGGACTGAGTCAATGTTGAATTGCTTTTCATTAACTGCTAAAACTGAGTCAGAAATGGTTTGCTCCCAGAAGGCAGAGGGTGGTAGTAGTTGAAACACATTCTATTTGGAGATTGTGACTAGTGATGTTCCACAGGGATCTGCTCTGGGACTCCTGGTCGTTGTGATTTTTATAAATGAGTGGAAGGTTGGGTATGCAAGTTTGCAGATGACATGAAAGTTAGCTATGATGTGGATACTGTAGAAAGTTGTCACACGTTACTATGGGACATTGATAGAACGCAGAGCTGGGCTGAGAAGTGGCAGATGGATTTCAATCTGTAGTAGTGTGGTGACTCATTTTCGAAGGTTAATTTGAAGGTAGAATACAGAGTTAATGGCAGGATTCTTAGCAGTGTGGAGGATCAGAGAGATTGTGGGGTTTATGTAGATCCCTTAGAGTTGCCATGCAAGTTGACAGGGTTGTTCAGAACACGTATGATGTGTTGGCCTTCATTAATTGTGGAATGATTTCAAGAACTGTGAGGTAATGTTGCAGCTCTATAAAACTCTGTTTAGACCACACTTGGAATATTGTGTTCCGTTGTGGTCACCTCATTTTAGAAAGGACATGGAAGCTTTAGAGAGGGTGCAGAGGAGATTTAGTAGGATTCTACCTGGATTTAGAGAGCATGTCTTTTAAGGATAGGCTGAGTGAGCTTGGGCTTTTCTCTTTGGAGTGAAGGAGGATGGAAGGTGATTTGATAGAGGTGCACAAGATGGTCATGGATGACCAGGGCAGGAATGGCTAATATAAAGGAACATAATTTTAAGGCAATTTAAGGAGAGCATAAGCGAGGATGTCAGAGCTAAATGTCTTTTTTATACTGAGTAATGAGTGTGTGGAACATCCTGCCAAGGGTGATGGTGGAGGGAGATAAATTAAGGGCACTTAAGATGCTCTTTGATAGGCACATGGATGACAGAAAAATAGAAGGCTATGAAGGACGGAAGGATTAGATTGATCTCGGAGCAGGTTAAAAGATTGGCACAATATTGTGGGCCACAGGGACTCTGTTGTAATGTTCTCCAAATTTACAAATATCCTTACAAATTAAGGGACAATTTGGCCCATCAATCTAATCTTGTTTGCAGAGCAGTCCTGATTCCTAATAATCCCTTTGGGTCCCATCCCTAGTTCCTACCAGGGGCAACTTTAGAGGCCACTTTATCTACTTACCTGTATGTCTTTGGGATGTAGATGACTCTGGATCACGCAGACTTCATACGGACAGCACAGACACACCAGGGGTCATGATTGAACCTGGCTTACTGGAGCTGTGAGGAACCTTCTCCACGAGCTGCAGCAAAGGGTTAACTTCTGAGCCAAGATTAAGAGTGGAAAATGCAGAGCTATGATTTAAGATGATAGAGAAGGGGCAGTGTTGGAACTCCTGTCAGGGAATGAGATAGGTCAGGTGACAGAAGTATGTGTTGGGGAGCACTTCAGGTCCAGTGATCACAATGCCATTAGTTTCAATATAATTATGGAGAAAGATAGGACTGGACCCAGGGTTGAGAATTTTGATTGGAGAAAGGCTAACTTTGAGAAGACATGAAAGGATTTAGAAGGAGTGCATTGGAACAAGTTGTTTTATGGGAAGGATGTAATAGAGAAATGGAGGTCATTTAAAGGTGAAATCTTGAGGGTACAGAATCTTTATGTTCCTGTTAGGTTGAAAGGAAAGGTTAAAAGTTTGAGAGAGTCATGATTTTCAAAGGATATTGGAAACTTGGTTCGGAAAAAGAGAGAGATCTACAATAAATATAGGCAGCGTGGAGTAAATGAGGTGCTTGAGGAATATAAAGAATGCAAAAAGAATCTTAAGAAAGAAACTAGAAAAGCTAAAAGAAGATACGAGGTTGCTTTGGCAAGTAAGGTGAAAATAAATCCAAAGGGTGTCTACAGTTATATTAATAGCAAAAGGATAGTGAGGGATAAAATTGGTCCCTTAGAGAATCAGAGTGGACAGTTATGTGTTGAGCCAAGAGAGATGGGAGAGATTTTGAATGATTTCTTTTCTTTAGTATTCACGAAGGAGAAGGATATTGAATTGTGTAAGGTAAGGGAAATAAGTAGGGAAGTTATAGATGATTAAAGAGGAGGAAGTGCTGGTGCTTTTAAGGAATATAAAAGTGAATAAATCTCCAGGTCCTGACAAGATATTCCCTAGGACCTTGCGGGAAGTTAGTGTAGAAATAGCAGGGGCACTGACAGAAATATTTCAAATGTCATTAGAAACAGGGGCGGTGCCAGAGGATTGGTGTATTGCTCATGTTGTTCCATTGTTTAAAAAGGGTTCTAAGAGTAAACCTAGCAATTATAGGCCTGTAAGTTTGACGTCAGTGGTGGGTAAATTAATGGAAAGTATTCTTAGAGATGGTATATATAATTATCTGGATAGACAGGGTCTGATTAGGAACAGTCAACATGGATTTGTGTGTGGAAGGTCATGTTTGACAAATCTAATTGAATTTTTTGAAGAGGTTACGAGGAAAGTTGATGAGGGTAAAGCAGTGGATGTTGTCTATATGGACTTCAGTAAAGCCTTTGACAAGGTTCCGCACGGAAGGTTCAATCTTTCGGTGTTAATATTTAAGTAGTAAAATGGATTCAACAGTGGCTGGATGGGAGATGCCAGGGAGTAGTGGTGGATAACTGTTTGTCAGGTTGGAGGCCGAAGACTAGTGGTGTGTCTCAGGGATCTGTACTCAGTCCAATATTGTTTGTCATGTACATTAATGATCTGGATGATGGGGTGGTAAATTGGATTAATAAGAATGCAGATGATACGAAGATAAGTGGCGTTGTGGATAATGAAGGAGGTTTTCAAATCTTGCAGAGAGATTTAGGCCAGTTAGAACAGTGGGCTGAAAGATGGCAGATGGAGCTTAATGCTGATAAGTGTGAGGTGCTACATTTTGGTAGGAATAATCAAAATAGGACATACTTAGTAAATGGTAGGGCATTGAAGAATGCAGTGGAACAGAGTGATCTAGGAATAATGGTGCATAGTTCCCTGAAGGTGGAATCTCACGTGGATAGGGTGGTGAAGAAAGCTTTTGGTATGCTGGCCTTTAAAGATCAGAGCATTGAGTATAGGAGTTGGGATGTTTTTCCTATAGGTCTTGATAAAAATTTACTGGACGATCTTTTAAATTTAAAACCTTTTGTTAATGGTTCTATTACCGGTATCTGTAACTTGTTGATTGATTCTAGACAACTTTTTAGATAAAATAAAAAAAGCTTGGGAGGATGACCTAAATTGTCAGATTTCTGATGATAGATAGAATAAAATTCTTAAACAGGTTAATAAATCATCTTTCTGTGCTCATCATTCTCTTCTACAATTTAAAGTGGTTCATAGAGCTTACATTTCTAAACAGAAGCTCTCCAGTTTTTACCCGAATGTTTCTCCACTTTGTAATAAATGCAACTCTGCTGATGCCTCTTTAATTCATATGTTTTGGTTTTACCCTACAATTGAAAAGTTTTGGCGGGAAGTATTTCATACCTTCTCTCAACTTTTTAGGGTCCAATTTGACCCAAATCCTCTTACTGCCTTGTTTGGTGTTATTGCAAATGAAGATATAACTTTAAATATTTCTAACCTACAGGTTTTAGTTTTTACCTCCCTTTTAGCAAGAAGAGCAATCTTGCTTAAATGGAAGGAGTCTATCCCTCCTACACATCTTCAATGGCTACGTGATATTACGTCGTATTTAAATTTAGAAAAGATCCGCTGCTCAGTCTTAAATTCGAAACAATCTTTTTATCATATTTTGGGACCCTTCCTAAATTACTTTTCCAATTTATAAAGTTTAACAGTGCACAGACTTATATGTATATTTTTATCTTCTCTTCTTAAGTGAATATGGTTTTGTTTTCTAATTATCCACTGTCAGCCATCAGCTTTTTTCTTTGGTAGTTGGTAAGGGGTTGACTTTTTTTAATATATAAAAAAATTTCTTTTATGATGTATGACCTATCTTTAAATTTTTGATTACAGAGTGGTATACCTTTATGTGTTATGCTATAACATTTTGATCAATTTTATTACAATTTATGAATGTGCACAAATTATGTTGAGATGTATCTATGTGTTGCACTCTGTAAATCTTTTTTTTTCTTCTGAATAAAAATATTGTAAAAAGAAAGAAAAGGAGTTGGGATGTAATGTTAAAATTGTAGAAGGCACTGGTAAGGCCAAATTTGGAGTATTGTGTACAGTTCTGGTCACTGAATTATGGGAAAGATATCAGCAAAATAGAGAGAGTACAGAGGAGATTTACTAGAATGTTACCTGGGTTTCAGCACCTAAGTTAGAGAAAGGTTGAACAAGTTAGGTCTTTATTCTGGAGTGTAGAAGGTTGAGGGGAGACTTGATAGAGGTACATAAAATTATGAGGGGAATAGATAGATAGAGTTGACGTTGATAGGCTTTTTCCATTCAGAGTAGGGAAGATTCAAACAAGAGGATATGAGTTGAGAGTTAGGGGGCAAAAGTTTAGGGGTAACTCGAGGGGAACTTCTTTACTCAGAGTGGTAGCTGTGTGGAACGAGTTTCCAGTAGAAGTGGTAGAGGCAGGTTTGATATTGTCATTTAAAGTATACGGACAGAAAAGGAATGGAGGGTTATGGGCTAAGTGCAGGTCAGTGGGACTAGGTGTGAGTAAGCGTTTGGCACGGACTAGAAGGGCTGAGATGGCCTGTTTCCATGTTATAATTGTTATATGGTTATATATAATGTTTGCCCTTTCCAGCTTCGATATTGGTACCTTAAATGCAAGATGTTTCAATGACTACTTTAAGGGGGGTGGGGTAGGGGTTCACCTGACAAGTGAAGTGACTAATCTTCTCCTCAGTCTGCCTGTTTTAGAGCAAAGAACAGAATAGTACAGCACAGTACAGGCCCTTCGGTCCACAATGTTGTGCCAACCCTTAAGCCCTGCCTCCCATATAACTCCCCACCTTAAATTCCTCCATATACCTGTCTAGTAGTCTCTTAAGCTTCACTACTGTATCTGCCTCCACCACTGACTCAGGAAGTGCATTCTGCGCACCAACCACTCTCTGAGTAAAAAACCTTCCTCTAATATCCCCCTTGAACTTCCCACCCCTTACCTTAACTTAAAGCCATGTCCTCCTGTATTGAGCAGTGGTGCCCTGGCTGTCCACTCTATCTATTCCTCTTAATATCTTGTATATCTCTATCATGTCTCCTCTCATCCTCCTTCTCTCCAAAGATTAAAGCTCCCTTAATCTCTGATCATAATCCGTACTCTCAAAACCAGGCAGCATGCTGGTAAATCTCCTCTGTACCCTTTCCAATGCTTCCACATCCTTCCTATAGTGAGGCGACCAGAACTGGACACAGTACTCCAAGTGTGGCCTAACCAGAGCTTTATAGAGCTGCATCATTACCTCATGACTCTTAAACTCTATCCCTTGACTTAAGAAAGCTTATGGGGTGTTAGCTTTCATAACTATCCTATCTACCTGTGATGCAATTTTCGGGGATCTGTGGACGTGTACCCCCCAGATCCCTCTGCTCCTCCACACTACCAAGTATCCTGCCATTTACTTTGTACACTGCCTTGGAGTTTGTCCTTCCAAAGTGTACCACCAGACACTTCTCTGGGTTGAACTCCATCTGCCACTTCTGTATCCTATTAATGTCTCTCTGCAATCTTTGACAATCCTCTACACTATCCACAACACCACCAACCTTTGGGTCATCTGCAAACTTGCCAACCCACCCTTCTACTCCCACATCCAGGTCGTTAATAAAAATCACAAAAAGTAGAGGTCCAAGAAACGATCCTTGTGGGACACCACTAGTCACAACCCTCCAATATGAATGTACTCCCTCCACCACGACCCGCTGCTTTCTGCATCCACTTGGCCAACCTTCCCTGGATCCCATACCTTCTGACTTTCCGAATAAGCCTACCATGTGGAACCTTGTCAAATGCCTTACTAAAATCCATGTAGATCACATTCACTGCACTACCCTCATCTATATGACTGGTCACCTCCTCAAAGAACCCTATCAGGCTTGTTAGACACAATCTGCCTTTCACAAAGCCACGATGACTGTCACTGATCAGACCATGATTCTCTAAATGACCGTAGATCCTATCTCTAAGAATCTTTTCCAACAGCTTTCCCACCACAGACATAAGGTTCACTGGTCTATAATTACCCGGACTATCCCTATTACCTTTTCTGAACAAGGGGACAACATTAGCCTCCCTCCAATCCTCTGGTACCATTTCCGTGAACAACGAGGACATAAAGATCCTACCCAGAGGCTCAGCAATCTCTTCCCTCACCTGGTGGAGCAGCCTGGGGAATATTCCGTCAGGCCCCGGGGACTTATCCATC
Organism: Hypanus sabinus; assembly: GCF_030144855.1. Taxonomy (NCBI): domain Eukaryota; kingdom Metazoa; phylum Chordata; class Chondrichthyes; order Myliobatiformes; family Dasyatidae; genus Hypanus; species Hypanus sabinus. Next base: position 10,865,101 of record NC_082722.1, on the reverse strand, counting down.
CTAATGTATTTTAACAACTCCAACACCTCTTCTCCCTTAATATCAACATGCGCCAGAACTTCAGCCTCACTCATATTGCCTTCATCGTCATCAAGTTCCCTCTCATTGGTGAATACCGAAGGGAAGTATTCATTGAGGACCTCGCTCACTTCCACAGCCTCCAGGTACATCTTCCCACCTTTATCTCTAATCTGTCCTACCATCACTCCTGTCATCCTTTTGTTCTTCACGTAATTGAAGAATGCCTTGGGGTTTTCCTTACTCGCCCTACTCGCCAAGGCCTTCTCATGCCCCCTTCTTAAGCTCCTTCCTTGTTACCCTATATTCCTCAATAGCCCCTCTGATCCTTCCTTCCTAAACCTCATGTATGCTGCCTTCTTCCACCTGACCAGATTTTCCACCTCACTTGTCACCATGGTTCCTTCACCCTACTAATTTTTATCTTCCTCAACAGAACAAATTTATCCCTAACATCCTGCAAGAGGTCCCTAAACATCAACCACATGTCCATAGTACATTTCCCTGCAAAAACATCATCCCAATTCACACCTGCAAGTTCTAGTCTTTTAGCCTCATAATTTGCCCTTCACCAATTAAAAATTTTTCTGTCCTCTCTGATTCTATCCTTTTCCATGATAATGCTAAAGGCCAGGGAGCAGTGGTCAGACGTGAGTTTTCACCTCTGGAAGCTCAGATTCAGGTTCATTTCTTTGTCACGTGAACATTGAATCACACAGTGAAATGCTTTAGTAGCCAACACTACTTAACCATGTGCTGGAGGTAGCTCAAAAGTGTTGCCACACATTCAGGCCCCAATGTCGCATGCCCACCACACTCAGCAGAACACAAAACAACAGCAGAAAAGCAAGCCCTGTTTCTCTACCACCCACACACCCCATACACAAACACTGTCCCCTACACCAGGTCAAGCCATCTCTGGCCTCCAGTTTTCTCGCCAAATTACAAACTTTAAACTTCGACTCCCCCAGTGAATTTGCAGCCTTGGGATTCTGACTATCAGGACTCAACTTCCAGATTCTGGACAGTTGGATTAATTTGTCAATTATGTCAAAAAAAAATCATGATTGACTATCGATTGTACCCAGCCAGCTGGTAGTGGAAATGAGTTTAATTCTGACCTTAATGTTAAAATTTGCCATACATATTGCACCAGATTCTTTTTTAATTATGCTGCAATTACTCACTGGAGTTTTAAAGAAAACTTCTAAAGAAAGAATCACATTTTTGTGGTTGAGGACTTCATATTAGCCAGAGGGGGATGTCTGGACTGCTAATCAGTGGCTTGTGGTAGGCACAGATACTTGGGTTCCCATCCCTGACTCAGCAAGTCATGGTTTGCAGTCACAATACTGACACTGGAGCACAAAATCTAAAAGCTGGCACTCAGGTGAAATGTGGAGAAGGTCACCTTGTCTTTTTTTTACCCTTAACTTTCTCAATTTGCCCTCAGCAGAACACCACCATCCAATCACATACTTTACCTGTTACTCAGTAACCAGTTGATAAGGCTTTGAATTCAAGAATCAGGAGGTTATGTTGTATCTTTATAAAACTCTGGTTAGGCCACATCTGGAGTATTGAATTCATTTCTGGTCACCCCATTATAGGAAGGGAGACCTTGATCAGCTGGGGAAGTGGGCTGAGGAATGGCAAATGGAGTTTAATTCAGGTAAGAGCAATTTTGAAAAGGTAATTTTGAAAATAGACAAGACTTTCACAGTGAACAGTAGAATGCTAGAGAAGGTAGAGTGTCTCTTGAAAGCCGAGGCACAGGTAGACAGTGTGGCAAAGGCAGCTTTTGGCATACTGGCCGTCAGTCAGGATATAGGGCATTGAGGTTTGGAGATCATGTTGGGACCAATGACATAGATAGGAAAAGGGAGGAGGTCCTGAAGAGAGATTTCTGGGAGTTAGGAAGGAAGCTGAGAAGCAGGACCTCCAGGGTAGTAATCTCAGGACTGCTACCTGTGCCATGTGCTAGCGAGGGCAAGAATAATGGACTGGTGCAGAGCCAACAGCCTGTCTCTTAATGTGAACAAAACATTGTTGACTTCGGGAGGGCACGGAGTGACCACTCCCCGCTGAACATTGACGGCTCCTCGGTAGAGATCATAAAGAGCACCAAATTTCTTGGTGTTCACCTGACGGAGAATCTCACCTGGTCCCTCGACACCAGCTCCATAGCAAAGAAAGCCCAGCAGTATCTTTACTTTTTGCGAAGGCTGAGGAAAGTCCATCTCCCACCCCCCATCCTCATCACATTCTACAGGATGTATTGAGAGCATCCTGAGCAACTGCATCACGGCCTGGTTCGGAAATTGCACCATCTCGTATTGCAAGACCCTGCAGCAGATAGTGAGGTCAGCGGAGATCATCGGGGTCTCTCTTCCTGCCATCACGGACATTTACACTACACACTGCATCTGCAAAGGAAACAGCATTGTGAAGGACCCCATGCACCCCTCATACAATCTCTTCTCCCTCTTGCCGTCTGGGAAAAGGCTCCGAAGCATTCAGGCTCTTATGACCAGACTATGTTACAGTTTCTTCCCCCTAAGCTATCAGACTCCTCAATACCCGAAGCCCGGACTGACACCTTGCCCTACTGTCCTGTTTATTATTTATTGTAATTCCTGCACTGTTTTTGTGCACCTTATGCAGTCCAGTGTAAGTCTGTAGTCTAGTGTAGCTTTCTCTGTGTTTTTTTTTAAATTACGTAGTTCAGTCTAGTTTTTTTGTACTGTGTCATGTAACACCATGGTCCTGAAAAACATTGTCTCATTTTTATTATGCACTGTACCAGCAGTTATGGTTGAAATGACAATAAAAGTTGACTTGACTTGACGTCTTGAATAGAAGGATCAGGCAGATGAATGCATGGCTGAGAGACTGGTGTAGGGGACAGAGCTTCATATTCTTGGATCATTGGAATCTCTTCTGGGGGAAGTATGACCTGTTCAAAAAGGACAGGTTACACCTGAACCTGAAGGGGACCAATATCCTGGTGTGTGAAGGTTTAATAAAGCTGGGTTTAAACTAATTTGGCAGGGGGATGGGAACCGGAATGATGGAGCAGAGGAGGGGGAAAACAGGAATAAATCTAAGATAGTGAGCAGTAAAGATGTCAGGGAGGACAGGCAGGCGGTGGAGCAAATTTGCAGCCATTGGGATGAGTTGCAGTGCAATCAAAGCAAAAAGTACCAAATACAGGACTTAAGGTGTTATACTTAAATACACGCAGCATAAGGAATAAGGTGGATGATCTTGTCGTACATCTAAAGATTGGCAGATATGATATTGTGGCCTTCACTGAGACGTGGCTAAAGGATGCATGTCTCTGGGAGCTGAACATCCAAGGATACACGATGTATCGTAAGGATAGGCAGGTAGGCAGAGGGGGTGGCGTGGCTTTATTGGTAAGAAATAATATTAAATCGTTAGAAAGAGGTGACACAGGATCAGAAGGTACAGAGCCTTTATGGGTTGAGCTAAGAAATCACAGGGGTAATAGGACCCTGATGGCAGTTATATACAGGCCTCCTAACAGCTGCAGTGATGTGGACTACAAATTACAACAGGAAGTAGAAAAGGCTTGCCAGAAAGGCAGTGTTATGATAACTGCATGGGATTTTAACATGAGTAGATTGGGAAAATTAGGTCGGCACTGGATCTCAAGAGAGAGAATTTGTAGAATGTCTATGAAATGGCTTTTTAGAACAGCTTGTTGTTGAGCCCACTAGGGGATTGGCTGTACTGGATTGGGTACTGTGTAATGAACCAGAGGTGATTAGAGAGATGGAAGTGAAGGAACCCTTAGGAAGCAGTGATCACAACATGATTGAGTTCACTGTGAAATTTGAGAAAGAGAAGCCGAAATCTGATGTGTCGTTATTTCAGTGGAGTAAAGGAAATTACAGTGGCATGAGAGAGGAACTGGCAAAGGTTGACTGGAAAGGGACACTAGTGGGAAGGACGGCAGAGCAACAGTGGCTGGAGTTTATGCGAGAAGTGAGGAAGGTGCAAGACAGATAAATTCCAATAAATTTTCAAATGGAAAAAGGATGCAACCATGGCTGACAAGAAAAGTCAAAGCCAAAGTAAAAACAGAGAGCATACAAGGAAGCAAAAATTAGTGGGAAGACAGAGAATTGGGAAGGCTTTAAAAGCATCCAAAAAGGAAACTAAGAAAGTCATTAGGAGGGAAAAGATGAACTATGAAAGAAAGCTAGCAAATAATATTCAAGAGGATACCAAAAGCTTTTTCAAGTATATAAAGAGTAAAAGACAGGTGAGAGTAGATATAGGATCAATAGAAAATGATGCTGGAGAAATTGTAATGGGAAATAAAGAGATGGCAGAGGAACTGAACAAGTATTTTGCATCAGTCTTCACTGATGAAGACATCAGCAGTATACCAGACACTCAAGGGTGTCAGGGAAGAGAAGTGTGCGCAGTCACAATTATGACAGAAAAAGTACTCAAAGCTGAATAGTCTAAGGGTAGATAAATCACCTGGACCAGATGGAATGCACCCTCGTGTTCTGAAGGAAGTAGCTGTGGAGATTGTGGAGGCATTAGCAATGATCTTTCAAAAGTCAATAGATTCTGGCATTGTTCCGGAGGACTGGAAGATTGCAAATGTCACTCTGCTATTTAAGAAGCGGGCAAGGAAGCAAAAAGGAAATTATGGACCTGTTAGCTTGACATCGGTGGTTGGGAAGTTGTTGGAGTCGATTGTCAAGGATGAGGTTACGGAGTAACTGGAGGCATATGACAAGATAGGCAGAACTCAGCAGGGCTTCCTTAAAGGAAAATCCTGCCTGACAAACCTATTGCAACTTTTTGAGGAAACTACAAGTAGGCTAGACAAGGGAGATGCAGTGGATGTTGTGTATTTGGATTTTCAGAAGGCCTTTGACAAAGCGCTGCACATGAGGCTGCTAAACAAAATTAGAGCCCATGGAATTATGGGAAAGTTACATATGTGGATAGAGCATTGGCTGATTGGCAGGAAACAGAGAGTGGGAATAAAGGGATCCTATTCTGATTGGCTGCCAGTTACCAGTGGTGTTCCACAGGGTTCCGTGTTGGGACTGCTTCTTTTTACGTTGTATATCAACGATTTGGATTATGGAATAAATGGCTTTGTGGCTAAGTTTGCTGATGATACAAAGATAAGTAAGTGGAGGGGCCGGTAGTGCTGAAGAAACAGAGTCTGCAGAGAGACTTGGATAGACTGGGAGAATGAGCAAAGAAGTGTCAAATGAAATACAATGGTACAAAAGTATATGGTCATGCACTTTGGTAGAAGAAATAAACGGGCAGACTATTATTTAAATGGGACGAGAATTCAAAGTTCCGAGATGCAATGGGACTTGGGAGTCCTCGTGCAGGATACCCTTAAGGTTAACCTCCAAGTTCAGTCGGTGGTGAAGAAGGCTAATGCAATGTTGGCATTCATTTTTAGGGGAATAGAGTATAGGAGCAGGGATGTGATGTTGAGGCTCTATAAGGCACTGGTAAGACCTCACTTGGAGAACTGTGTGCAGTTTTGGGCTCCTTATTTAAGAAAGGATGCACTGATGTTGGAGAGGGTTAACATATGAGGAACGTTTGACTGCTTTTGGACTGTACTCCTTGGAGTTTAGAAGAATGAGGGGGGACCTCAGAAACATTTCGAATGTTGAAAGGCATGGACAGAGTGGATGTGGCAAAGTTGTTTCCCATGGTGGGGGAGTCTAGTATGAGAGGGCATGGCTTAAGGATTGAAGGGAGCCCATTCAGAACAGAGATGCGAAGAAATATTTTTAGCCAGAGGTTGGTGAATCTGTGGAATTTGTTGCCACGGGTAGCAGTGGAGGCCAAGTCATTGGGTGTATTTAAGGCAGAGATCGATAGGTATCTGAGTAGCTAGGGCATCAAAGGCTATGGTGAGAAGGCAGGGGAGTGGGACTAAATGGAAGAATGGATCAGCTCATGATAAAATGGCGGAGCAGAGTCGATGGGCCAAATGGCCGACTTCTGCTCCTTTGTCTTACGGTCTTAGTTGTATAAATCTCTGGTGAGGTTGCATTTGAAATATTATGTTCAGTTTTGATCACCCTGCCACAGGAAAAATAGTAATCAGCTGGAACTGGTGCAGAAAATTTTACAAGGATATTGCCAAGGACTTGGGAGACTGAATTATAGGAAGAGGATTTGGAATGTTTCCCTGGAACATTGGAGACTGAGAGGTAATCATACAGACCATGAGGGACATAGAGAAGGTAAATGCACTCCGTATTTTCCGAGGGTTTAGGAAATCAAGAACTGGAGAGAATAAGTTCAAGGTGAGAGGGAAAATACACAGAGGATTGCTGGTATGTGGAACGAGCTGCCAGAGGAAGTGTTTGAAGCAGGGAGCGTAACAGTTGGACAGGTACGTATATTGATTAAAAAAGGATTGAATGGATTTGGGCCATTGCAGGAAAATGGGCCTAGCTTGGATAGACTCCTTAGTCAGTGTGGGACAGTTGGGGTGAAGAACCTGTTTCCTGAAATGAATGGTTCTATGAGTCTTCATAAAGGACGTTGAGGCCTTGGAGAGCATGCAGAAAGAGGCTTTCCAGGATGCTGCCTGGATGTACTATGAGAAGAGGCTGGACAAACTTGGGTTCTTTTCTCTGGAGTGCAGGAGGCTGGTGGAGACCAGAGAGATTATAATATATGAGAGGCATAGAGTAGACAGTCATATCTGTTTTGCAGTGTTGAAATGCCTAATACTAGAGATGAGAGGGTGGGAATGTCAAAGATGATGTGCTGGGCAAGTTTTTTTTGTTATTAGACAGTGATGTGTACCTAGATGTATATAGGGGTGATGCTGAGGGCACATTGCATACACACATTGAATATTCAGAGAATGGAGGGGCAGTGACCATGTGCAGGTAGAAGGAATTAGTTTAATGAGACATTAATAGCTTAGTTTGGCAGAGTATCATGAGCTAAAGGGCCTGTACTCTGTGGCACTGGGTTCCAGCTTGACTGAAATAAATCATGTTCCAGCATTGCATCTCCCTCTTTCCCCATTGTCAGTGCCCATGAACTGAAATTCATTTCTTCCAAACCAATCCAAACATTTTAAGTGTTCATAATTCCAGGCTGAAGTTCAAATTTTATTTAAACCTGAGCAATTGAAGGAAATGCAGCCGGTGAGCTTTGGAAATTTAATTCACAGATATTATGAGGACAGGCTAGACAGGATAGATTAAAAGGTGGGCACAATATTGTGGGAAGGGGAAGTCAAAGGAACACACGATAGTCCTCATTGAAGGATCAAAAGTGAGCAGTTTCAAGTTCCTCAGTGTCAGCATCTCAGAAGATCTATCCTGGGCTCAACATATTGATGTAATTACAAAGAAGACACACAAGCAGCTCTATTTCATTAGGAGTTTGAGGAGATTTGATATGTCACCAAGACTCTATCAAATTTCTACAGATGTACCATTCGAACTGGTTACATTGTTGTCAGGTATGGAGAGGAGAAGCTGCAGAGTATTACAAAGTCAACCAGCTCCTTCATGGGCACATTTTCAAAAGGAAATACCTCAAAAATGTTGCATCCATTACTAAGGACTCTCACTACCCAGAACATGCCTTCTTCTCATTGCTACTATCGAGGTGCTGGTGCAGGAGCACAAAGACACAAATTCAATTTTAAGAACAGCTTCTTCTGCTCTGCTATCAGATTTATGAGTGGACAATGAATCATGAACACTACCTCAGTATTTTTCATTAGGACTTTGAGTAGATTTGGTATGTCACCTAAGACTCTAGCAAACTTCTACTGGGAAAGCATGTACCGCTAGGTTAAAGGGCAGCTCCTACCCCATTGTTATCAGACTCTTGAATGATTCCCTAGATTGATAAGATGGACTCAACTTCACAACCCGCCTCGTTACGATCTTGCCTCTTACCATTGACATGTCTTTCACTGCAGCTGTTACATTTTATTCTTTGCATTGTTATTATTTAACCTTTTACTGCTTCAATGCATGGTGTAATGATTTGATCTGTGAGAACAGTGTGCAGGACAAGCTTTCCACTGCATCTTGGTACACAGGATATTAATAAACCAATTGCAGTTCTTTGCTCTGGCACTTCTGCACTGCCTCCATTCTCAGATTCAGATTTGCATTTACTGATCACATGTACCCAAAAACAGGCAGTGAAATGTATCATTTGTATTAACAACCAACCATACAACGATGCGCTGGGGGCAGCCTGCCAAGTGTCGCTACACATTCCAACACCAACGTAATGTTCCCACCATGCTCAGCAGAACAACACAGAACACAACAAGCAACAAAATAACAGCAAAACAAGCATCTTTCCTCCCTCCAATACACACAGTCCCTAACTCCCTTGTTTCCAGAACTATCCCTAACTTAAATAAAAACAAGTTCCCATACCCCTCTCTGATCACCATTTATCAACACTAGCCCTCCTCCACAATCCAATGACTCCCCACCCAATCCTTCCCTTCTACTAACTTCTCCAGCTATTCCGAATCACTTTGCAATCAATGATCGTTAGGTGTCCTTTGGAATTGTGGCATTCGACTATGCTTTCCTGTGTTTGCCCTTCCCGATGTCAAACACTCGCCTCTGGGCATCCTCATTGCTGGCACCTTGGAGACACAGTTAGTAGGTTTCCTGGAGGCACCTGGTCTGAAGGCTTCACTTTCTCCTTGAGCCTGACCTCCTGGGACAGCCACACACATACCTACTGCTATCAGACAGGGCTTGTGAGGACACTGATCACTTTCTCTTCAGGAAGCATCTGCTAACCTGGATCAGCCATGGAACAAGAAATGGCCTTGAAGACGAGGTCTACCTTTTCTATTCCACGGCACAGCACATTTCAGAGTTATGCAATTAGGGGGAAAACAGCGGACTTCTGCTGGCACCCAATGCAATGAGCCACAGGCAGAAGTGTAACATGGACAAAGGAGCCTTCAAAGTGGATGCAGAGTAGTCAGGTGGATTGGGGGTGGGGGGGGGGGTGGGGAAGATATTGCATTAACATAGAACGTTACAGTACAGCACAGGCCAATGTCAGGTTGTACTGACATTTTAAACTACTTTTAGGAGATCAATTCTTTCCTTCTGCAAACAGCCCTCCATTTTTCTATCTTCCATGTATTTTTTTAAATGCTCATAACCTATCTGCCTCTACCACTACCCCTAGCAGGATGTTCCGCTCACCCACTACGATGTTAAAAATCCAGAATCCTACCCATTCTTAACTCCAATCACCTTAAAATTATGCCTCTTGGAATTAGCTATTTCCAACCTGAGAAAAAGTCTCTGGCTATCCACTCGATCTATTTATCTTATCATCTTGCAGATCGAAGACTCAATCTGGAAGCCAGAACACAAATTCTAGTACTGCTCTGAGTGAGCATCCTCAGGCACAGATGATGCCGTCTTTATGGAGCTTGGGGCCGATTTCTTATTCCCACCCCCAATGTCCAGAAAAGATCCAATAGTTGTTCAAACCTGAAGATTTCCATTGTTCTTTTCCATTGCAGATCCAGATCTGGCTTAACAGGTGACTATCCTAGACTCTCACTTCACCCTGGAGTTCACACACACACACTCCCAGCTCGAGGGTTTCACTGGAGTACTTGTTTAGGTGTTACACAGCATTATAACAAAATTGATTTAAAGTGCAATAAGGTATAAGACTAACATTCAATAGTCAAGAAAATATGACAACCGGGCACCGAAGTCTGGAGTTTAACTGTTTTACTCTCCAATCACTGCAGTCAGCTGATTGAATGAGTGAGCAGCAAGTTCATCACCGCCACCTTGTGGTCAGATTAGGAACTGCAGTCACAATGACTCACTCTGCTACAAATTCAGGTCATTTCTAACTATCTCCAGATGAAGGGTCTTGACCTGAAACATCAACTCTATGCCGCCACAGTTCCTCCTGCAGTTTTTGTTTTGCACCAGATTACAGCGTTTGCAGCAATCAATTTATGATCAGTCTATTTTTTTTTATAAAAGCATTAAACAAATCCTATCAATTATATTCCTCTGTCAGGCCATCAGATTGATTAATTCACGCTGACTCAATTGTATTTCTAAGCTATATTATCTGTTCTGTTGTGTATCTTAATGCACAATCAGACAGAGATGTAACAAAGATTTTTACTAATGTACGTGAAAGATGTAAGAAATAAATTCAATTCAATATCTTCCAATTATTATTTAGCATCTCAACTTCCCCCATTCTCTATCACACAAGAATCATATAGTGTCAAATTTGGGAAATTAAACCAGGGACTTGGAAGGATTCCTAACATTATTTTATGCTGTGGACCAATACCATTAAGGAAGGGTTCGTGGACCCTAGGTTAGGAACCTTAGACTAGTAGAAAAAAAGTGTTCTAGCAAACTGTTTTCCAAAAGCTCCCTTCTGGAAAGCACAATAGGATGATTAAAACAAATACTTAATCATCCACCTCTCTATTACCTCAATCACTCCACTACCCATAAACACCAAACCACTTTTTATAATCCTGTTTATATTGTAAATAAATGCTGTGATTTATGCACGTTTTATTCCATATCCATAATTGAAGCTCAAAGTTTATTTTTCTTATAGTTACTGAATGTTTTGTTGCATGTTGCAAATTCAAAGTTCAAAGTAAAATTTATTATCAGGTACATACACGTCACCACATACAACCGCGAGATTCTTTTTCTGCGAGCATGCTTGAATTGACTTTATTACTTGCATCCTTCACATACATGAGTAAAAATTTTTACATCTCCACCTAAATGTGCAATTTATAGTCATTTGTAATAAATATTATGTACAACCGGACATTAAAAAAGACTATAAGGCTCTAAGACATGGGAGCAGAATTAGACCATTCAGCCCATCAAGTCTGCTCTGCCATTCAATCACAGCTGATTTATTATTCCTCTGAACCCCATTTTCCTGTCTTTGCCCGATACCATTAACAAAGAATCTTATCAATCTCCACTTTAAATATACCCAATGACTTCTGAGCTGACCGTGGCATTGAATTCATCTCTGCTCTAAAGTGACATCCTTGTATTCTGAGGCCTTGGAAAATGCTGCACTAGGATTCCCAAATCTCTATTTCTCCAATTTCTGAATTTGTTTCCAGTTTAGTAAATATTCTATGCCTTTATTCTTTCTACCGAAGTGCATGATCATAAACTATATTCCATCCGCCACTCTTTACTCATTCCCTCTAATCTGTCCAAATCCTTCTGCAGACTCCCTGCATCATCTAAACCAAATGCCTCTTTGTATTGCCCACAAACTTCATCACGAAGATTTTAAGCCTGTCATCCCAATCACTGACATATAACATGACAAGAAAGTCCCAACACTGACAGCCAAACAGAAAAAGACCCTATTAATCCCAACTCTTTGTCTCCTATCAACCAATCTTCTGTTCATGCTAGTATCTTTCCTGCAATTCCTGCTCTTACCTTGTTTAGTAGCCTCATGTGTGGCATCTTGTCAGTTCTTCTCAGAATCCAAGGAAACATCCAGACTCTCCTTTGGCTATCCTGCCTGTGATTTCCTCACATAATTTCAAGATCTCCCCTTAAGAAAACAGCTGATCAGCCTACTTTATCACGTGTCTCCAAGTACCCTAAAACCTCAGCCTTAATAATGGACTAACATCTTGACAAATACTGAAAAGCTAACTGACCTATAATTTTCTGTATTTTCCCTCCCTCCTTTCTTAAAGGTCCAGAAAATTTCCAGTCCAACCCCAACCATTCCAGAATCTATTGATTCTTGAAAATTAAAACTTATAAATTATACTCTTATAATCCTTTTTTCAAATTACCTTTCAGAACACTGTGTAGTCCATCTAGTTCAGGTAAGTTATCTACCTTCAGACCTTTCAGCTTCCCCAGAACCTTCTCCATAGTAAGAGTGACTACACTCATTTCTGCCCCAACACTTTCTGGCATACTGTTGGTGTGACAGTGAAGATTGACACAAACTACTTAAGAGTTCATCAGCCAGTTCTGTCCCCCATTGCTAGATTGCCAGTGTTGTTTTCTAGGGGTCCAAATAACCACTTTTGCCTTTCACTATTTATGTATCTGAAAAAAAATACCTTTTGGTGTCCTTTTATATTATTGGCTAGCTTACCATATAGCATCTTTTATAACCCTAGCCCTTGTTGCTTCTTAGTTGCCTTCTGTTGGTTTTTAATTTTCCTAATCCCTAGCTTCCCACTAATTTTTGCTACAGTAAGTGTCCTCTGCTTTTATGCAATTTCCTTGTTAGCTCCAGTTGCCTCATCCTCCCTTCAGAATGCTTCTTTGGCATGAATCAGTCCTGTACCTTCCAAATTACTGAGGAACTCCAACCATTGCTGCTCTGTTGTCATCCCTTTCCAATCACCTTTGGCCACCTCCTCTCTCATGCCTATGTAGTTCTCTTTACTCCATTGTAATACTGATACATCCTATTTTAGCTTCTCATACTGCAGGGTGAATTCTACAATATTATGAATACTGCCTAACTGCTCCTTTATCAGTCCTGATTAAGGGTCTCAGCAGAAATCATTGATTGCTTATTCATTTCCATAGATGCTGCCTGACACTAGTTCTTCCAGCATTTTGTGTGTGTTGATCTGGATTTCTAGCATCTGCAGAATGTCGCGTTCCCTAATCAAAGCTGGTTCAGTACACAACACTCATTCTAGAATTGCCTTTTCCCCAATGGGCACAACTGCTGCTCTAAAAAGCCATTCAAATTACTTCTCTTGGGATCCACACCAACCCAATTTCTCCAATCTACCTGTAGATTGAAATCCTCCATGACCATCATAAAATTGCCCTTTTTACCTGCTTTTTATAAAAAAAAACCTTCCATTGTACTTTGTACCCCACATCCTGGCTAGTATTCACACAACTCTACAACTGTATACAACTCTAATCAGGATCTTTTTACCCTTGCCACTTCTTAACTGAGATTTAACATTTTCACTTCTAAGAATCTGATTTCACTTTGTACCAACAAAGCAAGTTATTTCCCGCTTATAAACAGCTACATAGTATAGACAAGCATTGCATCTGGAAAAAGAAGTTTTATTAAGTACTATACAATCCCAAATTTACTGCAGTTAACACCAGGACAGAACAAGAGCAGTGATGGGAGACATACTGTATAGGATACATACACATGTGCTGTCTGGTACAAAATGTAATGTTTAACCTATCTTTTTATAAACAAATATGAGTAAAAAAATTACAATTCAGAAGCTGAGGAACATAATGTTTGCAAACGTGACAATAAAGTTGTAATATTTTGAACATGAAGTTGCTTTCCTCAACTAATTTAGACACTATTAAAACAAGAAAATATAGAAATTCTTCCTTTGCAAAGCCAGCCTACAATGGAATGACCATCTGTTGTCGTATGATACAATATAAACATCTGATTTCTCTAAAGTGCTATGTTGAGATGAATTTCAGTTTACAAAAGGTGTTGTGTAATTTGTCCAAAACTGGCATGTTATGATTTTCAAATATTCACCCTCACACAAAAAAAGTACAAAAATAATTTTTATATTTGAGAACCAAAAACAAGTGTTATCTTACATCCCGACATAGCATCCAATGCCGTACATTAAACTCTAACTGAAGCAACCATTAAAATAATCCTGAAGCCTTTAGCAGAGGTGGGAAGTCTGTGTGAACTCAGAGTGTGGCAGTAGATTCAAGTGTGTGATGTGAGCAGCAAGCAACATAGTTTCTTGGGGAGGGATTGGGAAGGAGAACAAAATAGGCAATAAGTCCTTTTATTTCTCCATGAAGGAAACAAGCGAGGCTTCCTCCCTTATTTTCAGGAATATGTCATTTGTTGTTGTACATTCAATCTAATCTTTGAATATATGGTAAATCCACATACATTGTTTACTAGTGTATTTTTCATTAAACTTTGGGATGGGGTTGTGACATATGGGAATGAAGTCTCCATTTCCAATACAAGGAAATGCAGGCTTCAATCAGATTACAAATGCCTGCAAATAAGTCACCTTCACTTAGAGAGATTTCTCTAACAAATGAAATCCAGCTGCTCATTGATTAATCCCCATTTCCCCCACAATGACATTAGACAACCTAACAAAGGAAGTAGGATTATTTGATTATATTAAAAACAAATAATAAGAGTTTGTAGCCTATTTATTTTCTTTCCCAGGAAGATCTGCAAATAGGACAAATGGGGAAGGTAGCTTGTATGCTTAACATTTCTCAACCAAGAGTAACAATTATTTAGGTGTGCACATAAAAGACTTTTTTTCAATGTTACCTACTCTAGAAGAATTTGAACATCAGAGCAAAGGCAGACATTAAGGACCTGTGCCGAGAGCAATAGGGACCACATTATTGTACTGATTTGATTCAGATTCCTAGCAGTCCAGCTTCCTTATAGTTATTTTGCCAGACTATGATGTTAAAACAGACCATTGAAATTAAGTCCAAGCAGGAAGAACTAGATTTTTAAAAAACAAAGCAGTAATAGCAATATACTAATCACAAGACCTGCATATCTTAATTCCCATTACTTCTGGAATCTAGTAAACAGATCTGGCCTCCCTTCCCACAGAAAATGTGCTTTCAAAAGGAGGAATGCAAAAGACTCAGAACAAATTCCTGGGAAAAGAGGCATGGTGTACAAGGAAAGACTAAGGAGATTGGGTCTGTATTTCTTTAGTATTCAGATGAATGAGAAGTGATCTCACTGAGGCATACATTATTAAAGGCAGGACAGATACAAGTTTCTTCCTCTGAAAGGGTTGAAACCAGGGATAACAATCACAAAATAAGGGTTTGGTCATTCAGCACAGACAAGGCATGAATTGCTGTAAAAAGGTTTGCATCTAAAAAATGAGAAGCAGCTAGGAAAGGTCAGTAAAACAGCAGGAGCCTCTATCACTAACTACAATGGTCAACACCTTCCAACACGCTCACCACTCCTAATCCTTTAACAGGCTTTCTGTGATTGCTATGAATAATGACAACTAGGCTACCAGTGTATGGTACTGTTGAATTAGGAGCAATCCCAGACACAATGCAAGCCCTGCTGGGAGGGAATTCTTCAGCACAGGAAAGGGGAACATTTCCAAATTACCACTGAGGGTCTGCAGACACAAGCAGCTCATGGGTAGTGTTGGAAAATTGGAGACTACTGAAGGATCAAGGTAGATGGGAGTTGTTGACATAGAATGGCAGATGAATGCAGCAAAGAAACAGGTTCTTTGGACCAGTCCACACTGTCCAACAAGCTCTTACAATTCATTTACAATCCCTATATCAATCCCATTTAAAAAAATATTCTCTCTGCATTCCCATCCCCCAATAATCTATCACTCACCTACACACTAGGAGCAATTTACAGCGACCAATTAACCCACCAACACACTGTTGAGGCTGGAGCAATGAAGTAAAAACACACACTTAAAAGAATGTGCAAAGTCCACTGAGACTGCAGCTGGCTGTTGATGTTATGAAGAAACATCACTGTGCTGTCCCTCTTTCGAGTCTCATGGAGTAGTAAATATGCATTCAATCTAAAATGAAGATAACCCAGCCTTCTACCAATTTCTATTTACAGACACACTCAAATTTAACACCTGATTTCAACAGCTTACCTCCCTTGAGGCAAAGACTGCATTTTGAAGAACAGTGTTAAGAGGCCAGGTCAATAACATTCTAACTTGATCTGCTTCTCAGTTAAACCCTCATTATTAGCAAAAAAAATGAAGATGATCCCATTCACACCACTGGGATCTGCATCAAAATTAAGGCAGGGCAGTGATATGCAGCCAAACTGTGCAATTTACTCAATGCATGATTAGGGACACAAACAAACTCCATTTCTAAACCTCACCCCCACCCCCAAATGCCTCCCTACATCTGCAAAAATAAGAGGATCAGTGTCTGCATTAAATTGCTACTTTAAGTGTCATAAAGTTGGGCTGCTAACCCACTCTCCCCCCACACACCCTCTCCACTTTTATAAAAAGCAATGCTCCTGATCTGTGTATACAAATCTCAAAGAATTACCACTAACTGAGACTGCAACAAGGCAACCTCAATGCACTGATGGATTAACATTTAAAAACGTTTCTTTTTTTCTATAAAAGATTCAAGCTTGGGACTTTGGCAACTGCAAACTTGGCTTTTAGACATGATGTAGGAAAAGCCAGTAAAACAGCGGGAGCCTCCATCACCAACTACAACTGTCAACCATCTTCCTATTGGATGGTTGACAGGAGATGTTTTAACCTTATGAGCAATAGCAGAAGATAGTGACAACAATCCATATTCCTCCCTCCGTAAAGTGGAAGTTGGATGGCGGCAATAAAAATCAGTTTGAGAGGGTTTAGCTGTAAAAGGCCACTCTGTGCAGCTTCGGTAGCCAACTAGAAGTGTCTCAATCAAAGGAGATATCCATCAGGTCAAAATGCCTTGAGTGAGTGAACATTAAACAAAATTGCCACAGGCACACATCCATTTTGAAAACGTCTCACACGAGAAGGATTGTCCTTATGGCAAGTGGCAGATTTCCAAGAAGCAGCCCAATACAGAGCTCCACAATGTTAAAACGACCCCCGATACTAACAATTTGAGCCCTTTGCATCTGAGAGCAGTGCAATTTTCTCTGGACTAATTGAGACACAACAACAACCTTCTTGGAGGGTCAATTAAAACAGCAGGATACAGGAAGACAATGCTCATAGCTTTTGGAATTGCTTCCCACTCCTCCCTCATTCAGACCATTCCAGATTTGCAGATCCCACTCAGATAAGACAAGCATGATTTGTTTTGTTTAATACATGCATGGTGTGTTTGGTGAACTAAAACAACCACATACCACATGAGGAGAGATGCATCAGGTACAGAAAGAGAAGCAGTGGAAAATTTGGAGAATTTTGGACAGTGTCGAATTTTCAGGTAATGACCCTGACTTAGAGTAAATATTGAAATCTGGAGGTTTGAAACAAGCCCGTTAATATAAAACTGACGTCCTTATAACTGACTTGAAATGGACAATTCCACTTGAAGATGTCACTTGTTCAAAGCCGATGGAAAGAGACCAATAATGTCAGTAGCACCATCCACTGAGTCGAGGAAGGAGGGCTCAAATCCTGACAATATGGTGAACATATTCATCTGAGTTGGTGACTTGGAATGGCATCTTGCACCTGGAACCACACCGGTATCTCGCACAAGCCCACGTGTCCATTCCCTGGGTAACTGAAGCAGCACCTGAGCTGCCAGCCACAAATATAACAAAAATTAGATTGTACTTGGCCCTGGGCTGAAGAACAATCCCCAACATTCTCTTCAAAGGTAAGCAAAGAAACAGAAACAAACATTCCAGCAACACTCATCGACAACTTGCCCTTTTCATTATCGTTTCAAGTGTTCATGCGCTCTTGGAGATCCATGTAGAATTGCAAAAGATGCCATTTCTTTTGTTTGTACATTTTTTTCCTTTTTGTTAAAAAGACGTTCCTTTAAAAGTTTTATACACAGCTGCCAGGTGACCAAGTCCAGAGAGAGGTCAAAGGTTCAGAATGGGTACATCAAAGAGGTCGCAAACGCCTTCACTGTCATCGAGGTTAAAGTAATAGTCATGGTCTCCAGGAGGTGGAGAAAGCCTCAATAGAGGAGCGAAAACTGCAAAGGAAACAGAGCAACAATGATGGGTATATGAATAATTGCTGGGTCGAATCCTTGCTGCCAGACCCGATGTCAGCAGACATTCGTACAGCCACAATGAAAGATGTGCTTCCCACAGAAGTGCAATTAAAGCAGCCCACCAGTACCACTCATCTCCATTCCCAAGGGATCAACTGCACCCTCACCCCAAGTTTCAGACACAGTATTCTCACCTTCTGAAGACATGAGCTCATCTATGAGGTCGGAATCCATACATTCTGCAAAACAAAAGTATGGGTTTCAACATATAGCAAGATAAGTTGTTTATTACTTAGGAAATAGAAGCAGGAGTTAGTCAATTGAGCCTACAAGACTGCTCCACCATTCAGTGCGGTCATAGTCAATCATCTCCCTGCTTCAAAAGGGCAACAATTATATCAGTACCCAAAAGGAGCAGCGTGAGCTGTATCAACAACTATCGCCCAGTAGCAAATGCTTTGTGAGGTTGGTCATGGCTAGAATAAACACCTCAGGAAGGACCTGGACCCACTAAATTTGCTGATCCCTGCAAAATAGGTCTACAACAGACGTGATCTCAGTGGCTCTCTCCACAGCCTTGAATTACCTGGACAATGCAAATACCCATGTCAGGATGTTGTATATAGACTAGCTCAGCATTTAACACCATCATTCCTACAATCCTGATCGAAAAGCTACATAACATGGGCCTCTGTACCTCCCTCTGCAACTGGATGCTCAACCTCAATTTCTAATCTGTGCAGACTGGAAATAACATTTCCACCTCTCTGACAATCAACACTGGTGCAACACAGGATGTGTGTTTTGCCACTGCTTTACTCCCTCTATACCCATGAATGCATGGCTAGGCAGCAGCTATAAATTTGCTGACGATACAACCCTTGTTGGCAGAATTTCAGATGGTGACAAAAAGGCATACAGGAGTGAGATATTCCAGTTGGTTGAGTGGTGTCACAACAACCTCACACTCAATGTCAGCAAGACCATAGTTGATTGTGGACTTCAGGAAGGGTAAAATGAAGGGGCAGAAACCAATCCTCAGAGGGAACAGAAGTGGAAAGAGAGCAATTTCAAGTTCCTTGGTGTCTCTAAAGGCCAAACCTGGATGCAATATATTGATGCAGACTAAAAAAAGGAAAGCCAGCGGCTCTATTTTATTAAGAGTTTGAGGAGATTTGGTTTGTCAACTGAAACACTCGAAAAAATCTACAGATGTACTGTGGAGAGCATTCTGACTAGCTGCATAACCATCTGGTATGGGGGGGGGGGGGGGGAGTAGTGGGGGTGATGCATGGTGGGTTGCTATACAAGATCGAAGTTTGATGCAGAAACTTATAAAATTAGCCAGCTCCATCATGAGTACTAGCCTCTGCAGTATCCAAGACATCTTCAAGAAGCGGTGCCTTAGAAAGACTGCACCCATCATAAGATGGTGCACCCCACCACCCAAGATGTGCTCTCGTCACACTATTACCGCCAGGAAGTAGGTACAGGAGCCTGAAGGTACACACTCCCAGTGATAAAGGAACAGCTTTTCCCCTCTGCTATCCAATTTCTAAATGGACATTGAACCCATGAACATTACCTCGCTACTTTTTATTTAATATCTATTTTTTGCACTACTTATTTTAACTATTTAATAGACTTACAGTAACTCAGATTTTCTTCATATATATCATGTAGTTCATTGTACTGCTGCAGTAAAGTTAACAAATATTACGACAATTTTACGACCTCCGCTTGCTGAGGGAATTGGGCCTGTAGTCCTCAAAGTCGCCTGATGCCGGTGGGCAGCATAAGCGGTGTGCGAGGAAGCGGAGACGAGGCAAGCGGGCAGGAGTCCATGCCAGGAAAAAATAGGCCCTAGTCGGCCTGTCCATTCTGCTCTCTAATGTCTGCTTGCTGAGGGAATCAGGCCTGCAAGTCCTTGAAGTCGCCTCATGCCGGTGGCCAGAGGTGGGGATAGCGTAAACAGCGTGCGAGGAAGCAGAAGCGAGGCAAGTGGGCAGGAGTCCGTGCCAGAAAAAAAGCAAGCCCTAGCCGGCTGGCTCTCCCATCCATTCTGCTCTCAAATGGACATTAAATTGACTACATCTGTGGCAACGAAATACTCGGCGGGAGTACAGAAATGTAACGGAATCCTGGGCACTACAATTCAGCTGATTTTTATGTAACAGATTTTCCCCCAAGCCATTGGACTATCAACCTACTGACCTCTGCTATGCCTATTGTCTTCTTTATTATTTATTGTATTACCTACACTGTTCTATGTACTTTATGCAGTCCTGGGTAGGTCTGTAGTCTAGTGTAGTTTTTGTATATAGCATCATGGTCCTGAAAAACATTGCGTCGTTTTTACTGTCTACTGTTACAGCAGTTATGGTCGAAATGACAATAAAAAGCAACTTGGAACTTGAGATGCTGGAGATATTAAACCAGACTCCGAATCCCCATTTCCCATGCTCCATTGGCATTACTGCAAGTATACCTGTATCCTAGTTGGATGGATATATATATATACATATCACCAGAGCCTCCCCAAGGTTCACCACTCTCTCAGTGAAGACATTTCTTATCTGTTCTAAATGACAAATTCTATATTCTGAAATTACAAGCCTTCATTCTAGATTTTCCAGCTGTTGGGAATATTCCCTCTGCCTCTGATCTAATCCTGTCAGAACAGTATAGGAAAGATCTCTCTCCTAAGCACCAGTAAATAAAAGTATAACCAATCCAATCTCTCCTCATGCACCTAGAAAAACTGACTGCAAGAACATTCCTCTTCAGATAAGAGATCAAACTGTAAACTGACCTTTGGGGGTCTCAACAAGGTCCCATACACCTTTAGCAAGACAATCCTCTACAATAAAGACCAACATACCATTTGGCTTCAAAACCACGTGCTGTGCTTGAACACTTGCTTTCCAGGTACAAGATCTCTTTTTTCCCCTCCTCTTTCCATTCTGGTGTCAGCTTTTCATCCACCTTTAAATGCCTATTCATCCAACCTGACTGAATCACAGAGCTTCTTTGCATCCTCACTTTATGTTCCCTCCCCACTGATCTCCCACCTGGCACTTATCCCTGCCAGCGTAAGTGCTACACCTCCTCTCTTACCACCATTCAGGGCCCCAAATAGTCCTTCCAGGTGAGGCAACACTTCACTTGTGAGTCTGATGGGGTCATCTATTGCATCCGGTGCAGCCTCCTCTACATCGGTGAGACCCGATGCAGCCTGGGGGACCACTTCGTCAAACACCTCCACAACAGACAGGATCTCCTGGTTGCCACCCACTTCAACTCTGCTTCACATTCCCATGGCATGGCCTCCTCTACTGCCATGATGAGGCCAAACTCAGGTTGGAGAAGCAACACCTCATATACCGCCTGGGTAGTCTCCAGCCCCTTGGTATGAACATCGAATTCTCCAACTTCCAGTAATTCCCTCCCCCTCCTTTATTCCACTTTCACTCTGCCTCCTCTTCTAGCTGCCCATCAGTTCTCTCATGATTCTGCCTTCCTCTACTACCCATAGTGCTTTCCCCTTACATTCTTTCACCTTTCCTGCCTATCCCCTCCCCCACCCCTCAATCTTTCCTCTGATTGGTTTTTCACCTGGCACCTACCAGCCTTCTCCTTCCCACCCTCCCTTCACCTTCTTTGTGGGGCCCCTGCCCCGTCCTTCTTCAGTCCTGACGAAGGGTCTCAGCCCAAAACGTTGATTGCACATTTCCACGGATGCTGCCTGACCTGCTGAGTTCACAAGCTTGTTGTATGTGTTGATTTGATCACAGCATCTTCAGTGTATTTTGTGTTTAGGGAATGCCCTTGGACCCTAAGGGAAGCTAATGCAGAAATTGCAGGGGCCTGAGAAGAGATATTTAAAACATTCTTTGCAACAGGTGAGGTGCTGAAGCATTGGAGGATAGCTAATGTTGTTCCGTTGTTTAAGAAAGGCTCCAAGAATAAGCCAGGAAATTATAGACCAGGGAGCCTATCATCAGTGGTAGGTAAGTTATTGGAAGGTATTCCATGGGACCAGAATATAAGAATTTGGTAGACAAGGACTGATGAAGAGTTAATATAGCTTTATGCCCTGTTGGTCATGTCTAACCAATCCTATAGAGTTTTGAGGAAGTTAGCAAGAATGTTGAAGGCAAGGCAGTGGATATTATTTACAGACTTTAGAAAAGCCTTTGACAAAGTCCCACATGGAAAGTTGGTCAAGCTTCAGTCACTTGGCATTCAAGATAAGGTAGTAAATTGAATTGTATATTGGTTTCATGGAAGAGACCAGAGAGTGGTAATAGATGGATGCCTCTATGACTGGAGGCCGGTGACTAATGATGTGCCGCAGGGATCGATGTTGAGTCTGCCATTTGTCACCTATATCAATTATCTGGAAGATAATGTAGTAAACTGGATCAGCAAATTTGCAGATAATGCCAAGATTGGGGACATAATGGACAAAAAGGAAGGCCAAAGCTTGCAGCAGGATCTTGACCAGCTGGAAATTCAAGCTAAAAATGCCAAATGGAATTTAATGCAGACAAGTGTGAGGTCTTGCACTTTGGGAGAACAAACCAGGTGAGCAAGGTGATTTAATTAATTTACAAGGTGAGCAGTCAGGCACTGAGAAGTGTGGTAGAAACTGAAGGATCTGGGAATACAGATCTATAATTCCTTGGAAGTAGCATTATAGGTAGGTAGAGTTGTAAAGAGAGCTTTAGGCACATTGGCCTTCAATAAATTTATTATTGCATACAGGACTAAACTGGAAGATTGTATACCATTCCAGTCACCTTCCCAGACAAAAAATATCAATAAGAATGAAAGTGTGCAGAGAAAATTTACAAGTATGTTGCCAGGATTTGAGGACCTGAGATAGAGAAAGGTTCAATCAGTTAGAACTTTACTCCCCGGAGCATTGGAAAATGAGGGGAGATTTGATGCAGGGATGTAAAATTACAAGGGAAAATTACTAATAGATAGGGAAATGTAGGCAGGCTTTTTCCACTGAGGGTGGCTGAGACTCAAACTAGAGGTCTTGGGTTAAGGGTGAAATGTGAAATATTTAAGGGGAACAAGAGGGGAAACTTCTTCACAGGGTGTGGAGAATATGTAATGAGCTGCCAGTGGAAGTGGATGTGGATTCGACTTTTAACATCAAAGAGAAATTTGGATAGGTACCATACATGGATAGGAGGGGTATAGAGGGCTATGGTCCAGATGCAAGTCAATGGGACTAAGTAGATTAATAGCTCAGCACTAGATCAGGCATGGGCAAACTACGGCCTGGGGGCCATATGCGGCCCGTTAAGCTTTTTAATCCGGCCCGCAGAACTTGATGAAATTATATTAATAAACCTTGTTAACGTTTTTTCCCCGCAATTCTGGCGTTTTCCCAATAGATGCCGCACTCTATATACATTGACCTTTGTTGAGGTGCAGCGTATTACTCCACATTTGCGCTTTACTCTTTGTTCTGCTCGACCTATTTGTGTGAACAGGCATTCAGCCTGATGTTGATGTTGATGAACATCAACAAAGCCAGCCACAGATCCAAGTTAACTGACCAACACCTCAGATCCATCCTGAGGATCGCCACAACAAAATTAAATCCAGACTTTGATGCGCTGGCTAAAAAGGGAGACCAACAACACTGTTCCCACTGAAATTAAAAATAAGTTTCTTCGTTGTGTTATGTAAAAAATGCATTTGAAAATATTTTTTTCAATAAGCCTTACATGTTACATGTCATTTCTGTTAAGTGATGGACATGAGTAGTACGCAGGTGCACGTACGTTCTCAAAATAAAAAATGCACTCCAGATCAAATAACGCGCTCCACATACTGGCGCGCTGTCACTGTTCTGTCCTTGTGCTGGTCGTTGTTGAGTTTTGGCACAGGGGACAATTGAATAAGAAGGAGCAGGACAAGTAGACCTGCATCTCCTACTGTTGACAGTCAGGAGGAGAGTGATGATGATAATATCTTCAAGGATAACAGAATTTTCAGTGCTTTAAAATAATAACTGTTACTATTAAAAAAAGCTGTATTTTATTCATTTAATTTTCAGTGTTTTAAAAGTCATTTCAATAAATAGCTAAATACAATGGGACTTCAAAGACAGATATTTTGTTGTAATGCATTTGTTCATTTTCAATTGAAATTAAAGCACATGTTTTCTACATATCCCATGATATTTTATTTTCTCTTATGAGGTGTATTACCAAAACACTCCGTCCATCTGCTCCTGGTCCGGTCCCCCTGACAAATTTTAGAACCCTTTGTGGCCCACAAGTCAAGAAGTTTGCCCACCCCTGGACTAGATGGACCGAAGGGCCTATATGTGCACTATAGTGTTCTATGACTAGTCTTTGCTTCTCTAAATACAGTATCCAAAGATCTAAGAATGCGCATCTTTAAAATGTTCTGTGATCAAGCCATCTTAGATGCCCAGAATCTTAACTGGGCTGGGTCTACTTATATCCATCCAAGCCTACCTCTGTGGAAAGAGGTAAAGTGAACCACAGGTCTCCTCCTGAGTCATGGCCTTAGAATGCCCTAACTCTCAAGTCAGCAAAGCCTAATAGTTCCTAAATGTCTCAAATAGACAGAGGCATTTAAGAACTCTTTCAGTGTCAAACAAAAATGACTAAAAGTAAATGGTAAAAGATCTGAATGCATAACAATAACAGCTTTGATTTATTGGATGGATGAACCTTCACTACCTGGACTCTCCACTTTGGTTCACCACTGCTCCACAATAAGCAATGGCCTGCAGTCCAGCACATCACAACTCAGCTTTTACTCAGTGTATGAAAAAAAGTGTTCCTTCATTTGCAGCTGGGCATAAGATGGCGCTTTGAGTGGGCCTAATTGAAGACTACAACTTTGAATCTTCACCACCCCTACTCCTCCCTCTTTATTAAAAACTTTTCTTCCCCTTAAATCAATCAACTTTTAAACAGGCCGTTTGGCCCAGCAAATTAGCACTGACCATTGCATACCCATTCACACCAATCCTATGCTGATCCCATTATATGATACTTTCTCCATCAACCCTCCTCCCACCCAGATTCCACCCCTCAGCTTCACAGAGTGTATTTACAGCAATGAATTAAAATGCAGATCTCTGGGATATGGTATGAAACAAGGGAACTCAGGGAAAACACAAAACTCCACAAACACAGCACTGGAGGCAAGGATTGAATCCGGATCACTAATGATGAGGATGCAGCTCACTGCCACTTTACAAGCCAGTCAGCCAACAACCCATCCTTATTACCCAGTCTTTCTTTAAAGACAACTCAGCTTTGCAGGACAATGATGTGGGTTGAAGTCCTGGAAACAAGCACATGGCCCAGGCTGACAGATTACTACAGCAGAGGTAGCAGCATGCCCTTGGAACAACTCAACTTCTGGACGAGGTGTAGGGATTTCTCCCGATGACTGGCTACTTATCCCTTAACCCACATTCACACAGGTTATTTATTAACTAGCACTACATTGTTTATCATAGTTACCTCACATTGTTTACATTTAACTGGTGGTATGTGCTCTGGCATGCCATGAAACTATGTAAATGCAGAGTAGTGTATCCTAGGGGGTCACACCTCTGAATCCTCACCCTCTGCATTTCTTACTTTGGAAGACCAAAAGCTTTAAGGGTGGAGCTAGAAATGTGTATCTACAGCAAAGGTCAGACTCTTCTTGGACAGGGACAATGGCCTACTTGAAATGCAGCAGTTAAGTGGCCACCCAAAGTGTTAACTGGGAGACGTTTGAGGAGCAATCAAATATGCAGGTGGGGACAAGAAAAATAAGGCATATTCTTAACAACAGGGACTTTCCAGATTACACTAATGCAGGCAACATATCACACCAAGACAATAAGCAGAACCTGTGAGGCAAAACAGGACAGTTTCTCTGACTTAAGCAACAGCTGGACAGAGGAAGAAAGGGATGTTTGAACTACTTCTGAAAGCGGGGTCGGTTTCTTCTATATAGTCTCCTTTCAGCTCTGCTGGAGCCAGTACAGATATCTCACTGAGCACCCAGCATTCCTACACCATAGTCCCCAGTGATCTAGGCTGGCACATTGTGCATAGGAAGGATCAGGGACACCTTTCACTGGTGCATAACTCCACCTCACCATCTGAACATGGCACTACACTCCCAGTTCCAGTTTTCTTAGTTTGATATTAAACACTCCAGCCAAAGACATGGTAACTTGCATATGTGATCTGGAAAAACCCCACCATTAAGGCGGGCTGAGTGGGAGCTAATTTTTGCTTTGTCCCAAACGCACAAGCCTATGACCACCTGATAGCATAAAATCTTCCATAACTACCTGGACAAAAAACTATTAAACCTCATGCTTAATCCATAGGAAGAAGTACAGTCGACATTTCGGGCTGAGTCTTGACGAAGGGTCTCAGCCCGAAACGTCAACAGTACTTCTTACTATAGATGCTGCCTGGCCTGCAGCGTTCCACCAGCATTTTGTGTGTTGCTTGAATTTCCAGCATCTGCAGATTTCCTCATATTTAATAGTTGAATTGTTTTCATGACACTGTCTGCATATAAACTGATCAGGTCAGATGCTGATCACTACTGGAAAGAGAATTCATAAATCAGTAGCATAATCCACCAAAGTTATACAAGGAAGATGCAAGACTTCACAATCAACAAAAAAGAGGGACCAAATTGGCCACTCTTTCCTGCTCTTACAAAGTTTGAGAGGATCTTCTACCTCAGCATCATTTTCATCCGTAACTCCATTCCCTTTGGTTCTCTTAATATTTAAAAAGCTTTAGTTCTTGACTGAGCCTTCAGAGCTCTATTTGGAGACAAATTAAAAGAATTCACCTCCCTTTGGGTAAACATGTCATTTCATCTCCATCCTGAATGACCAACCTGTAATTTTGTGACTCCAACATCCCCTCCCCCCACTGAGTCTCCTTGGTTAGGGAAAACAAACTCCTTGCATTCAAGCTGTAATAAACTTGCCTAAAAAATTTGACTCTCAAAAGACCACACAGCCCCAGCAGACCAGAGTTCATTGGGGCTTCACTTCCAGTGGGAACCCTGGGAACATCCAGTAGGAAGACGTACTGCAGTAAGCAACAGATAACGATCAGGTTATGATGAATTTAATTTAGGCTAGACACAATGACAGCAGGCAGCACCAAGCATCGAACCTCAACTCTGTGAGCAACCTGTCCGGTATGGGGTGGGGGTTGGTTAGAACAGAATTAAACCCACCACACTCAGAACTGGGGCACAAAGCAAGATCTGGAAAACAAAACCCCATTCTGCAAAATTTACTTTTCATAATTTGGGCAGAAGTGCCAAAGCCCACATTTACTGGTTCATTCCAAACTGTCCTTGGTGGTGAGGTACCTATTTGAAACACTATTGCAGGAAAGCAGCATCCAGGGACCCCCACCACCCAGGACATGCTCTCTTCTTGCTGCTGCCATAAGGAAGGTGGTAAGGAGCCTCAGGACTCACATCACTAGGTTCAGGAAGTTATTACCCCTCAAGTATTAACATCATGCTGTTGAATGCTCTCACAAACAATGGACTTGCTTTTAAGGACTCTACCTCATGTTCTTGATATTTATTCCTTATGTACTATTATTTTCAAGGTTCTAACTATCAGTTCCAAGGTTGTCAAGCTGAGGAGTGGTAGTGGGGTCAAGTTCCCACTACCTAAAAGTGCTCCTCAAAAAGCCTCTGACAACGAAGTCCAACTCCTGGCCTTCTCGTGTGGCTTAGCCTCTAAGCCTGGCGGAACTGTTTCTACTGACAGGAGAAGGGGTGAAGGTGGGTTCTGGCGCCTTAAAACCAGAGCTTCAGGTAGATGGAGCTCATCAGCCTGGGAAAGGAGCTGGAGTCCCTCAGGCCAACGTTGCCTTCAACCTCATTCTGGCAACTCGTGCGATGACACTGGTGCCAAGCTGTATCGGCCCTTGCCCTTCCCTTAGACAGCATCAGTGGCATGGAGAGGGGAGACTCGCTGCATGGGCAACCGCTGGTCTTCGATACAACCTTGCCCAGGCCTGCGCCTTGGAGAAGACATTCCTGAAGCAAGATTTTCCAGACGCAGATCCATGGTTTCGTGAGACTAACAGATGCCACACACACACTATTATTTCTTTTTGTATTTGCTCAGTTTGTTGTCTTTGGCATTCTGGTTGAACGCACTAGTTGGATGGTTTTTCATTGATTCTGTTATGGTTATTATTCTACAGATTTATTGAGTATGCCTGCTAGAAGATGAATCTCCGGATTGTATATGGTGACATTTATGTGTGTTGATAATGAAGTTTAGTTTGAACCACTACAGTGTTTCTGGTGAAGGTGCTCTTGGGATATTGTTGTGGAGGGAGTTTCAGGATTTAGACCAACCATTTAGGAATGCCTTTATATTCCTTAAAAGCACCAGTACTTCCATAAAAAAAAAATCAGCATGGACTAGAAGGGCCAAGATGGCCTGTTTCCATGCTGTAATTGTTATACGGTTATATGCCAGAATATTTCCAAGTCAGTACAGTGCAACCTGGAACAAAACCTGAAGGGGGCAGTATTCCCATGTGCAGTGGATCCTGGTTAATTGGGCCATCGGTTTATCGGGGCAGTCGCCTTATTTGGAACAACTTTATCGAGAAAATTGCAGAGGTTCCTTTCTTTTATTTGGGACACTATGACAGACAATTGGAACAGGAGACTGGTGCTGAATAGTTTCTAAATAGTGTCATTTGCGTGAACTTGGGTGTAGCCGTTAGATGGTACATCATGCTTAGAGCAACAGCTTTTAAATAGCATCATTTGAGAGTTCTTTGCATTCAAAAAGCAGTGATTTTTGTTGATAGTTGGTGAGAAGTAAGCAGTAAGACAATTCAGAATTATTTTGCTCATTGCTATTTCAAGCACTCAGGCTTGGAGATGCCAGAAACTATCGGAAGTGAAAATGCAACAATTTCACTATTTCAACTTGGGAACAATCAAGAATTTGAATTTGAAAGTACTGACAACCATCTTGATTTGGAGGATGCAATTGTTGAAAGCATTGTATTAAGTCAGTTCATTATCTTCACTGTGCACCAATTTTGTTGACTTACAGATAAAAGAACATGGCAGCTTACACTAGATATATTCCTCTACTGATAATTATTAGGTATAATTTATAGTACTGCAGTAATATTGGTAGTGTTCTAATTTGTTGTGTATTTCCTTTAAATGCATAATTTGTTACTCAGTTTGTCCTTTATACCTTTTTAATTAATTCCATAAAATTTTGGCTAATTGGAGGAGGCGCTTAATTGGGTCAAAATGTACTGGTCCCAATGTGTCCAATTAATGGGAATCCACAGCCATCATTTGCTGTCAAGCTTGTGGGTTTGGAAGGCAAAGTTGGAATAGCCTAGGTAGGTAATGTAGAGTATTTTGTTCATAGTACCAAAATACAGCCACCATGTGGTTAGCCCACTGCTCTACTCTTATACACAAAACTGTGTGGCTAGGCATAACTCACATACCATCTATAAATTTGCTGATGATACAACCATTGTTGGTAGAATCTCACGTGGTGACAAGAGGACATACAGGAGTGAGATACGGCAACTGGTGGAGTGGTGCTGCAGCAACAACCTGGCACTCAACATCAGTGAGACAAAAAAGCTGATTGTGGACTTCAGGAAAGGCAAGGCAAAGAAACACATACCAATCCTCAGAGGGATCAGAATTGGAGAGAGTGAGCAGTTTCAAGTTCCTGGGGATCAAGCTCAGAGGACCTAACGGATCCCAACATATCAATGCAGTTATAAAGAAGGCAAGACAGCGTCTATACTTCATCAGGTGTTTGAAGAGATTTAGTACATCAACAAATATACTCAAAAACTTCTATAGATGTACCATGGACAGCATTCTGACAGGCTGCATCACTGTCTGGTATGGGGGAGGGGGTGTGCTACTACTCAGGACTGGAAAAAACTGCAAAGGGTTGTAAATTTAGTCGGCTCTATCTTGGGTACTAGCCTATAAAGTACCCAGGGCATCTTCAAGGAGCGGTGTCTCAGAAAGGCAGCGTCCATTATTAAGGACTTCCAGCATCCAGGGCATACCCCTTTCTCACTGTTATCATCAGAAGGGAGGTACAGAAGCCTGAAGGCACACACTCAGCAATTCAGGAACAGCTTCTTCCCCTCTGCCGATTTCTAAATGGACATTGAACCCGTGAACACTACCTCACTATTTAAGATATATACTTCTGCTTTTAGCACGATTTAAAATCTATTCAATATATGTATACTGTGATTGGTTTATTTATTTATTATTAATGTTTTCTTCTTCTTTTATATTATGTATTACATTGAACTGCTGCTGCTAAGTCAACAGATTTCACGACACACACCGGTGATAATAAACCCGACTGATTCTGGCAGAAGAGGGAATTAATGTTTAGAAGGGTGGACAAGGGGACAATAAAGTGGATTCTTTTGTCCTGGATGATACTTGAGCTTGAGACTGTTGGTGACTCCCCATCCGGGCAAGTAGAAAGACCCAGGATTGCTTTAGAGTGAACATCAACATAGAGTGTAAATGGACAGGAAATCACTGAATGTCACTGCAAAAAACATAAAATTTCAAGAGCTGGAAGAGGTTGCTGAGAGAAAAGGGTGCATAACTTCCATGGATGAGATTCAGTTATCATCTCTGAATGGCTTGTTCACCAGGAGAAAACTTCACTAGGTTAAGCTAACCAAACTGCTATTACATGACTAAACAGTGGAGGGTGACAATACACCAAAATTATGTGGCAAGAAGGTGAGAGGTACAAGCCCAGACTTTGGTGCCAGTCTATGTTAAGACATACTCATTGCACCCATCAACCAAACTGTGGGAATGCACCAGGATCCCATAGCGAGAGAAAGACAGACAGCAACCCCAGCAAGGTTGGAGATGGGAACAATCCCAACCCCTCCCCCCCCCGCCCCAAACAACCAGTTCTGGTCAGACAACTCCATCATTCCCTGTTGCTTCAGTGAGAGATCCACAGAAAAATTAGCGAGCTATGGGGGTCCAGGGTCAATGCTTGCAGCAGGGTTCCCTAAACAAGAATAAACAACTTCAGAGAAAGGGAAGCTTATGGCCAGTGTCCGGGGCTGCACTATGCTGAATTAGTAAAGCAAATGATCATCACACCTACCTTTAGTGGGGTCAAACATCTCCGTTAATTCTTTAGGAAATTCCAGTTCTGTGAACGAAAACAACCATGTTACCACAAAAGAGAAGAGTTGAGGAAGGGGTGTGGGGCAGAATCAAATTGAAGGATTAATCAGACAAGCAGAGCCTCCACCATTGGGGCAGTATGAGTGAAGGGTAGGGTTAAGTGGACTGGCTTCTAGTAGAGTACTTAAACTAGAGTGGGAAAGACAGAATGGAATTAGGGATGGTTCAGTTGCTACATTCAGAAAGCCTGAAGTGAAAGAGTTATCTCCTGCCCTTCTGGGATTAGGATTATGGTCAAAGAATCAAAGCCTCTGGATTGTGGTCACTGAGCTACAGGCTGTAGCCTTGTGGCCAGCTGTCAATGGGTGGGAGGAGTTTCTGGCTTCTCTTTTGATTCAGAAACATCTGCTGCCTTTGCTGCAGTGTCTTTATTCAAATCAGGAAGTGGTTAAACATTAGCCTCGTGGGGTCTGTCCTTGGTAAACTGGGTGTAACGGTTCCCCAGTACAGATGGAGAGTCCCTCTGTCACAGATACTCCATCTTGCTTCAGTTACCTCAGCATTGATGTTTCCAAAGGGCAGGCTTGGATAGAATATAGATCGTAACAATGTGGCTCTGAGCTGTAACTGGAGGTTAGTCCATGGAAAAGATTCTCCGGCTGCTGGCTGTGGGTTGGGATTTCATATAAGGGCAACACCCAGGCAACATGCAATGCAAGCCAGGGCTTCAAGCTGTGGTAAAGTTCACCAGCAACAAAGATAGCTGGTGTCTCCATGATCAAAATGTGTGTACTCCTAAAGGCATGGAGTGATAAAGAAACAACAGGGAATCAACACCTTCAGTCTATTTCATCTACACCAATCAACAGTATCCCATTTACACTCTCCCTACTCTACTTTATTCAGCCTGCATTCCTATTAATTCTCATCAGATTCTGTCATTCACCCATACACTGGTGGCAATTAACAGCAGCCAATTAACCTACCAACTCGGGACATCTTTGAGATGCGAGGGGAAACTTAGTCATTCACAGGGAGAATGTGCAAACTGTACAAAAAAACCTAATTTATGTTGTTGGAGATGTGGAGCAGTGGTTCTACCAGCTGTGCAACCGTGGCACTGTAGGGACCTTTGTTTGTCCATACACCAAATGCCAGAGGAACTCAGCATGTCAAGCAGCATCAAGGTGAAGAATAAAGACAACACCTGCCTGCTGCTGCTTGATCTGCTGAGTTACTCCAGCATTTGGTGTGCGTAACTCTAGATTTACAGCACCTGTAGAATCTTGTGTTTTTGTTTTTCCATACCCTTCCTTAACTTTGCAAAGCAAGGCAAGGGTCTCCACTCTAAGTTTGAGACTAAAGTTTATATGCAACTTCAATATCAACCCTCAGAGCAGATCTAAGCTGACAGAAGTAAAACACAACTCACCCACTGAAGTTTCAGATTTGATTGGAACGAAGGAAGTATTGGGATTGGACAAAGACGTGCTGCCGTCCAACGAGGCGGAAGATTCTAGAGGCTGCGTCTCCATGGTGGCAGCCTGACAGCTGGACGTCGGGAGCAGGTTGAGGGGCTCGAGGCTTAAGACACTGCTGGTGCTGTTTTGGGGCTCATGATGTGACGCAGTGGGTACTGAGAAGGAGGCAAGAGGTTAGGGGAGGAAATAAGATGTCAGAGGTCACAGTATAAAAGGTGTCAAAGTCCAAATGAGTAACAGGCAGCAGCTCTTGCTCAAGGAATTTAATGCACCATGAATAAGTCAGTATCTGAAGTCATTACAAATCAACTACAGATCAGACTGCAAGGGCAAGGGACAACCCAGCCATCATTCTACAAATGCCACTAACAACAGATTATATTGTAATGATTCTGCTGAACAACTACTTTCTACTTGCAGTAAGAATGAATGTCAATAGCACAGAATATCATGGAGGGGGACTTGGGAGAGGGGAAAGGAAACAGACAAGCAACGCAGGGGGAGATGCAGAACTCAGCTGCTGAGCAAAGCCTTAGAGGAAGAGAGCTAAGATAGATAAATATAGAGCTATTACCATCCCCACACCACAGAACATTAGGAACAATAGGTAAATGCACACTGCATAGGACAGTATACTTGGTGGGTTAGGCAATGCATCTATAGTTCTGAGTAAAGTACACAGAGATTAAGACTTGCATGTGTAGCCTTGGATGATGCATGTGAATGGCAAGGCTCTGTTTAAGCAGCACTGTGCAATCGCCTATGAGTGAAGAGGACAATGTGCAACCTAAGTGGAGCAAGAAGCTGGAACAGAGTAGATGGATATTGAAAATATTCCACCTAGCCTGTCAATCGCCGCTCACTACATGGAGATTGCAACATGTTTCCTTTTCCTTGTGCACTTGTTATACCTTTGTGGAGTTCAGACCTCCTTCTACATGACCAGCTGAAGGAGAGGGAAGACGAAAGTTTGAGGAAAGAAGAAACAACCAGCAGGAGCAGAGAGGAATGGCAGGGACTTGGGTGCCATGAGGGTGCTGGTGAGTGCTGGAAGGAACTTATAAAAAAAGTGGAACAAGGCACCCCATATTTCCTCTCCACAGTTATTAAGCACAGTTTGATCGAATGCTCATTTCACTTAATTCAAAGCAAATAAAACTTCCAGTAGCTCAACACACAAGATAGGCCTTCCACCCACCATATCAGCAGCTGATTGTCAGCAACCACGATGTGTTTGGTGACCCAACATATGTAGGGAGTTATCCAGTGGGAATGCACCTTTGACAGAAAAAACCACCACTATTTGCAATGGATCCACTCCACCATGCAAACAGCAATGCCGCCTGTCCATTCCATCTGCTGCTTGACCATTGGCCTCGAAAGGTTAAAAAGAACATCATTGCAGGAGAGATTTACCTGTGGGTGTCGCTGCTCTGGGCGGGTGGGGAGGTATCTGAGGGGCAGGGGACGGAGAGGCAGGTCGGGCTGGGGATCTTGTTTCTGCCTCTTGGTTGCTGGCTAGGACAGGCCTTTGTGGGGTGGTGTGCACTGTGGGAGGGCACTGAATGAGATCTTCAGGTGGGGGCACAGGCACAACAACTGGACTGGAGGAGGAAGTGTCCTTGTTCACCAACAACACATTAATGGGACCGGTTGTGCTTTTCAGGTGGATCTGGTATTTCTTCACTCCATT
Source organism: Hypanus sabinus (assembly GCF_030144855.1). Lineage (NCBI taxonomy): Eukaryota > Metazoa > Chordata > Chondrichthyes > Myliobatiformes > Dasyatidae > Hypanus > Hypanus sabinus. Next base: position 10,830,905 of record NC_082722.1, on the reverse strand, counting down.
TGGAACCTGCAAAACAAGCAAGGGGCTCAGTAACCAGGCAAGGAAAGGTGGCAAACAGAAGGCCACAGCTCAGTTGGGGGAAGAGGGAAAGAAGAGACAGCAGAGAAATTTTGACATCCTAAAGTACTCACCCCCTCAGGAATCGGCACTTCCAGCTGTGTGCCTGAGGGTGCCTGGATCGCTAACAATGTATCACCTGCATGTTAAAAAGAGAAGACAGACATTAAAGTACACCTTGCAAACCACCAAGCTCACTGTCTCAACACCACACGAGAACAGGCATTGGGAGCAGAACATGGGAGATGCAACAGCTCAAATGTAGTGGACAAGGAATGCTAAGGGCACGTACACCATCAGCAGCTCCTCCAGAGACTCAATCCCGAGGAGTTGACAAATCTTATTGAATTTTTTGAAGAGGTTACAAGGAAAGTTGACGAGGGTAAAAGCAGTGGATGTTGTCTATATGGACGTCAGTAAGGCCTCTGACAAGGTTCCACAGGGAAGGTTAGTTAGCAAGGTTCAATCGTTAGGTATTAATATTGAAGTAGTAAAATGGATTCAACAGTGGCTGGATGGGAGATGTTAGTAGTGGTGGATAGCTGTTTCTCAGGTTGGAAGCCGGTGACGAGTGGTGTGCCTCAGGGAACTGTACTGGGTCCAATGTTGTTTGTCATATACATTAATGATCTGGATGATGGGGTGGTAAATTGGATTAGTAATTATGCAGATGGTACTAAGATAGGTGGCGTTGTGGATAATGAAATAGGTTTTCAAAGCTTGCGGAGAGATTTAGGCCAGTTAGAAGAGTGGGCTGAATGATGGCAGATGGAGTTTAATGCTGGTAAGTGTGAGGTGCTACGTTTTGGTAGGAATAATCCAAATAGGACATACATGGTCAATGGTAGGGCATTGAAGAATGCAGTAGAACAGAGCAATGGTGCAAAGTTCCCTGAAGGTGGAATCTCATGCGGATAGGGTGGTGAAGAAAGCTTTTGTAATGCTGGCCTTTATAAATCAGAGCATTGAGTATAGGATTTGGAATGCAATGTTAAAATTGTACAAGGCATTGGTAAGGCCAAATTTGGAGTATTGTGTATAGTTCTGGTCACCAAATTATAGGAAAGATGTCAACAAAATTGAGAGTACAGAGAAGATTTACTAGAATGTTACCTGGGTTTCAGCACCTAAGTTACAGGGAAAAGTTGAGCAAGTTAGGTCTTTACTCTTTGGACCGTAGAAGGTTGAGGGGGGACTCTCTATCGAGGTATTTAAAATTATGAGGGGGATAGATAGAGTTGACGTGGAGAGGCTTTTTCCATTGAGAGTAGGGGAGATTCAAACAAGAGGACATGAGGTGAGAGTTAGGGGGCAAAAGTTCTGGGGTAACACGAGGGTGAATTTCTTTACTCAGAGAGTGGTAGCTGTGTGGAACAAGCTTCCAGTAGAAGTGGTAGAGGCAGGTTCAGTATTGTCATTTAAAGTAAAATTGGATAGGTATATGGACAGGAAAGGAATGGAGGGTTATGGGCTGAGTGCGGGTCAGTGGGACTAGGTGAGAGTAAGCGTTCAGCACGGACAAGAAGGGCCGAGATGGACTGTTTCAGTGCTGTAACTGTTATATGGTTATATGGATCCAATGTGTCAGGAACAAGTTTACATTTGGGGACACAGCACAAAGTGCAGGGCCTACATCAACCCTCTCCCCAACCACTGACATACCCCTTCCCCACTCTCCTGTCCCAGGACAATGCATCTAGACTCTGGGGCCCATGTCTGAGGATTGCTTACCTTTGAAACATCGGCACATGTCTTCATGTGTCACGTATGCTAACGTGAAGCAACACAGTTAAGGACATACAAGGGAACAGTGACATCACCTCAGAGCAGCTGAGCCTCCTGCTGTTTTATCTCCTAATGGACAAGCGACTAACTCAAACTTCCAGGGCAGCTATCTATGGACAGGCAGGACACATCTATGGGAGGGAAAAGGAAGCTCGTCATTAATTTCAGACAGGGAGAGAAGACTACCCGAGTCACAGAGGGCCACCCAATATCCCTAACTGAGCACTGACAAAACAATATGAACTAGGCCTGAATGAAGGACTTGCAGTCAGGCTCCTAATGGGATCATTCTGCATGAGAAGGGAAACTGGGTTGTCTTTTTATGCTGAAAGGCCATGCAGGTTAGGCTTGTATCTTTTGGGGCTTTTTTGAGAGGTGGTTTTGATAAGGCAGATGGGTTGCCTCATGCTGAAGCATCTAGAAACTACCGGTCAGCACGTTTAAGGCAGTGATGACGTAAAACCCTCCTTGGGAAGATGTGAAGTCCTTAGAATAATCTTGTCAAAGGGCTGTGGTAACAGAGCCTTTGAGAATTTTTAAAAGACAGAGGTAGATTGCAATCACTCATAGGCCCGGGGGGAGGGGGGGGGGGGTCAGAAGGAGTACATGAGAACATGAAATTGGGGTTCCAACCAGACCAGCTATGATCTCATTCATTGATGGATCAAGTTTGAGGCAGTGAGAGGCCTGCACCTGCTCCTAATTCTCCTGTTTATAAACTGAAAATGGAAAGAAGAGCAGAGTTAAGATTTTTTACTGGAGTTTGGCTTCACTCTAAACAGATCTGCTTAGAATGAACTGGGTCCACGGGCACTTTGAACCAATGTGTAGCTGTACATGACCAGAGATTTGTACAGGGTTCAAAGGAGTGGAAGGGAGCTCCATCAAAGGATATCTGCTGTTCTCGATGTCATCCGTCACATTCTGAATGCTCTGCTGTACCCAGACTCGCTGCTGGTCCAGCTCCTGCTCCCGCCGATCCAGGTCCTCTATCTCTGCTTTCAGGTCAATGAGTTTGTCCGCGATTTCTCGTGTGTTACAGCCTGGGCCCACTCCTCTGTCACAGAGGACAAAGACACAAGGTGTAAATTAACTGGTGCAGGATGCCAAAGAGGTCTGTGTTCAATACAGCTTCACAAGGGCTTCCCCCTCATGACCCCCCTACCAAACTCCAACTACTTCTAGCACCTAATCTGAATCTTTTTGCTCTGGGGTGTACACTTGATAGCAACACTACATCAAAACTCCTTTCATCTAGCATTGTTGGACTAGCAGATTTTCTACACAATATAGTTATATTAGTGTGCCAACATTTACTTATTTCACTTTCCTTAAAAGTTACACAGTAAAGTAACAAACTTTGGTGAACCTCAGCTTTAAAGGAAGCACAGGAAATATCTGTCGAATCAAAGGTAATCAATGCTGTCTTCTAAAATGTATCAGTTGAACAAGCAGACCTATCTAGTTGCCTCATTCTTTTATTTACTTTGTTTATTTAGGTACCGTGTGGAATAGGACCTTTCAACCCTTCAAGCCGCACTGCTCAGCAAACCCCCAATTTAACCCTAACTTAATCATGGGACAACTTACAATGACCAATTAACCCACTAAATTGGTACATCCTTGAACTGTGGGAGGAAATCAGTGCATCTGGAGGAAGCACACGCATTCATGGGGAGAACTTACAAACTCCTTACAGAGTTGAACTCTGAACTCAGACACTCCAAACTGTAACAGCATCCCACTAATTGCTAAGCCACCATTAATAGAGCCAACTGATGAACCATGGGATTTTAGATATTGAATCAGACATTTCTGGACAGTTTCATGAGGAACCAGCTTTTTTAAAAATTCTGTTAACTATCATTGCGGTACAAATAGGAACATTAAAAAATCTACAGCACAATATAGGCCCTTCTGCCCACAATGCTGTGCCGAACATGTCCTTACTTTAGAAATTACCTAGCACTCTATTTTTCTGAGCTTCATGTACCTATTCAGGAATCTCTTAAAAGACCTTATTAATGTATCAACCTCCACCACTGTCGCCAGAAGCCCATTCCATGCACTCACCACTCTCTGCATAAAAAAAAACTTACACAATCTCCTCTGTACCTACTTCCAAGCACCTTAAAACTGTGACCTCTTGTGTTAGCCATTTCAGGGGAAAAAGTCTCTGATTATCCACATGATCAATGGCTCTCATCATCTTATACACCTCTATCAGGTCATCTCTCATCCTCTGATGCTTCAAGGAGAAAGGCCGAGTTCGCTCAACCTATTCTCATAAGGCATGCTCCCTAATCCAGGCCACATCCTTGTAAATCTCCTCTGTAAATGATGTAGAAATGGGCACTGTAGGGGGCAAGTTAGGGTTTTGTATCCAAAATGTTATTTAATCACATATTGCTTGTAGATATGAATGGTTCCAAGTCAGCACAGTGACCAGTGGAAAGCCCCTCTGGAAAGGCAGAGATCAGCCAGTCCAGCACCAATGAACTCAGAGAGGGCAATACATTCTGGATCTTCCTAGTAGCATCCACGCTCCAATGCAACCTAGCTTCTTGCCAGGACTATACAGGATATTGACCTTCAAGGAAACAGGAAGAAAAAGACTGCCTTAAAAGTAAAGTTATTGCCTAGAACTACAAGAATAGAAATGGAAGAGGAAACCAATAGTGAAAAAATGAACAGATTTAAAAATTATGCCTCAGTTTCCATCCAATTGTCAGGCTCACACCCATGTCAGACCAACTAAGTGACAGTTAACTCCTTATAATTAGAGAGGATTGATAGAGAATATTGTATAACAAAGAATGATTTACTTGAACTCTACCTGAACCCTGAGGGGTTCACTGTGAAAGGATGCACAATAAGGTGATGATCCAAGGACTGCAGGGGTGAAGGGGAAACATTTAAAAAATAAAAGCATTCTGGAAGCAAGCCTTAAGGAAAGCCCCAAGTTCTCCCCCAACACATTTTACTTTGCAAACCAGAAGTTCGTAAGAGTTAATGCTATGTTAATAGCATTAATAGGAGTTAATGCCTGTGGAGCACTGGGGCTCCACAGGGGCAAGTCCTGTCTCCCTTTCTCTTCACCACCTACACCTCGGACTTCAACTACTGCACAGAGTCTTGCCATCTTCAGAAGTTTCCTGATGACTCTGCCATAGTTGGATGCATCAGCAATGGAGATGAAGCTACAGGGAAACTTTGTCACATGGTGTGAGCAGAATCATCTGCAGCTTAATGTGAAAAAGACTACGGAGCTGGTGGTGGACCTGAGGAGGGCTAAGGCACCGGTGACCCCTGTTTCTATCCAAGGGGTCAGCGTGGACATGATGGAGGATTACAAATACCTGGGGATACGAACTGACAATAAACTGGACTGGTCAAAGAACACTGAGGCTGTCTACAAGAAGGGTCAGAGATGTCTCTACTTCCTGAGGAGACTGAGGTCCTTTAACATCTGCTGAACGATGCTGAGAATGTTCTATAAGTCTGTGGTGGCCAGTGCTATCATGTTTGCTGTTGTGTGCTGGCGCAGCAGGTTGAGGATAGCAGACACCAACAGAATCAACAAACTCATTTGTAAGGCCAGTGATGTTGTGGGGGTGGAATTGGACTCTCTGACGGTGGTGTCTGAAAAGAGGATGCTGTCCAAGTTGCATGCCATCTTGGACAATGTCTCCCATCCACTCCATAATGTACTGGTTAGGCACAGGAGTACATTCAGCTAGAGACTCATTCCACCGAGATGCAACACTGAGCATCATAGGAAGTCATTCTCTGCCTGTGGCCATCAAACTTTACAACTCCTCCCTCGGAGTGTCAGACACCCTGAGCCAATAGGCTGGTCCTGGACTTATTTTCACTTGGCATGACTTACTTATTATTATTATTTAATTATTTATGGTTTTATATTGCTATTCTACACTATTCTTGGTTGGTGCGACTGTAACAAAACCCATTTTCCCTCGGGATCAATAAAGTTTGTCTGTCTGTAAACTTGGGGGAGTTGATAGGAAAGCAGGAAAAATTCCAGAATGGATTTATATAGGTTTAACTGCAAATGGGTGGCTGATGTGGACCCACTGAACTGGTGGCCGGTTTGTGAGCTCTGCAACTCTTTCACAAATCAGGAGATTAACTGGGAATCAATTTCTAGCCTGACGTAGGCAGAAGAGAATGAAATGTGTCCAGAATCTCTCAGTGCAGTCAGAAAGCCATGATTAATGTGACATATTCCATTTAACACAGAACACAGCAGTAAAGCACCTAGCACAGGATAAGTGATGTCACTGACTTCCTGGTTGGAGCCCTTCTGGCTAATCAGCATTCCTTACCAGTAATGCAGGAACTCACCATGCAATGCCTCAACTATCTCAAGAAAACACAATCCTCCATGCCTCCCCCCAGTAATCATAGAAATGCTTCCCTTCAAAATAATGACCCTCGAAATACCCTTATGCAGTTGTCACAGCAAGCCAACACATCCCCATATTCTTTTCTTAATAATGCTTTAGTCTGGAGTGCATGGCAGTCCTTTGCTAGCACTGCTGTCCACTTGACTCAATCAATGTTGAGGTCCATTCACCCTCTGCCTGTTATTTTATAATCTAGTGACGGGTGCTATGGTTCACAATGTGCTTTACTGTTGTCAGAGTCAAACACATCAAGTTCTCCCAACCATCCCAGGAATTAACCCCCTCAGGAATCTCAGGAAACCCACTCCTATGTTCCTAGGAATCACACCCCATTCCCTCTTCTCCATGGTAACTGGTTTCACTTCACCTAGGAATTATGAAATACTTCTAAATCCATAGCGATTTTAAAAATCAAGAAAAAATTTGCAAGTGCTGGAAACACAATGAGGAGGAACTAAGCAGACCAGGAAGCATCTATGGGAAAGAGTAAACAGTCAACATTTCGTGCTGAGACCCTTTGGCAGGACTGGAGAAAAAAAAGATGAGGTCAGATTAAGAAGGTGGGGGAGGGGAGGAAGAAATACGAGGTATAGAGGTGAAGAGCTGGAAAGTTGATTAAGGAAAAAGATAAAGGGCTGGAGAAGGGGGAATCTGAAAGAAAAGGGAGAGGAGCACCAGAAGGAGGTGATGGGCAGGTAAGTAAATGCCCATTTGGACATGCCAGTCCACAGACTCCTCTACTGCTGTGATGAGACAGGTTGGAGTAACACCTTACATTCTGTCTGGATAACCTCCAAATTGATGGCATGAACATCGATTTCTCGAACTTACAGTAATGCATCCCTCCGCATCACCATTTCCCCCTCTCATCTCCTTACCCACCCATCGCTTCCCTCTGATGCTCCTCTCCCTTTTCTTTCTTCCATGGCCGCCTGTCCCATCAGATTTCCCCTTCTCCCACTCAGTATCTCTTTCACCGATCAACTTCCCAGCTCTTTACTTCACCCCCAGTTTCACCTTCTATCTTGTGTTTCTTCCTCTTCTCCCACCACCTTCTTACTCTGACTTTTCACCTTTTTTTCTCCAGTTCTGAAGGGTCTCGACTGTACTCGTTTCCATAGATGCTGCCTGGCCTATTGAGTTCCTCCTGCATTTTGTGTGTGGTGATTTTAACAGTGGTTCTTTGCATAGCTCTCACCTTGAAAGGTGTGAAATTAAACAGAAACTCACTGTTTTAAACAAATAAGGATACAGTGCAAAAGGTTATCAGTCAGTTCTCCAGCACCCTCACACCCTCCTATTTCCCCTCCAGCGACAACTGCGGCAGGCAGCACCATGCATAACGGATTAGGTTATATGAATAATACCGTGTTACCAATTCTGAAAGTAGAATACAGTGATCCTGAACTGAAAGGACTCAATTATCTTGCACCTCAGTTAAATTAGATCCAGATTGACTTCCACAACCTGTCTTTGGGGTTGATGACCCAGTAATCCCATATTATTGTAGTTCTGATGGTAGGCTAATAAAACTCCGGTAGGGTTCAAAAAGAACTCCAGCAAGGGCAGGTGATTGAGCACCATTTCTAATTTGTGCTATTTGCCATTTAGTGTTGGCACCTGCATTTCAGTTGCAAGTCATGTGAAATGCATTTGTAAGCCGACTCATACAGTCGAACAGGGGAAAGCGAGGGTGGGGAAAACATGTAGAGGAAATGAGGCACAGAGAACATGCCTTATGAGAATAGGGTGAGTGAACTTGGCCTTTTCTCCTTGGAGATTCGGAGGATGAGAGGTGACCTGATAAGAGATGATGAGGGGCATTGATTGCGTGGATAGTCAGAAGCTTTTTCCCAGGGCTGAAGTAGCTAACACAAGATGGTACAGTTTTAAGGTGCTTGGTAGTAGGTACAGAGGAGATGTCAGGGGTAAGTTTTTTTTAATGCAGAGTGGTGAATGTGTGGAACAGGCTGCTGGCAGCAGATACAATAGGCTCTTTTAAGAGACTCCTGGATAGGTACATGGAGCTTAGAAGAATAGAGGGCTATGGGTAACCCTAGGCAATTTCTAAAGTAAGCAAGCACATGATCGGCACAGCATTGTGGGCTGTAGGTTTTCTATGTTTCTATGAAAGAACAATACAAGTGGGTAAACTGGAGATAAAGAGGAAACCAACACAAATACCACATGGATGCTGCCCCAGAACCCACCCAGCAAACAGACACACTCACTTCCACTGAATGCTATTCTTTGATTTCTTCTCAATCAACCCGATTCCCTCCAAAACATTGGTGATATCATAAATCCGACGCTTCTGCCGCACAGCCAGTGTGTCTGCTGCCTGGAAAGAAACAAAATGGTGGAACTTATCATGCATGTGGATAGAAAAAGCACAGACCAAAAAGGCCTCAAGTACAACACTGGAAACTGACAAAAGCAAGTTAAAAGCAGAAAGTTAAATTGGTGCTGCTGCCTTACAGTTCATGCATATGACTATTCCCTTGGTACTCCATTATTTCCCACACATGGAACAAAGGGGAGTGATGCACATTAGAGAGCATAAGTTACAGAGGGAAGGAGAATAGGACCAATGACATTGTTCTGCTGGCTGATGGTATGAACTGACGGCAACTTCAGTGCCTTAAAATAGATAACCCACCTGTCATGCAAGTGAGGAAAACCCCTGTCTGGGACTGATGGGATATAGATTCCACTTGTTATTACTGTTCAACAGGCCACCGGTTCCTTCTGATGAATCTTTGTATTTCTCAGAAATTGCCACAAACTGCAGCAAATTAATTCCCTCATACTCAGAGCACCCTTCATGCTGGGATTATCACTCTACTAAATGGAAAAGACTCTAGAAATCATCTTAAAAACTAAGAGCTTAACTTCAATGGTCAAGCATTTCAATGGCCAAGACATCAATCGCAGGAATTGTTGGTCGTCAAACATCCCAAACTCAAAATTCACTGCAACAGTCCCTCAGGGAATCACAACAGGCAGAACAAAGTTACTTCCTCAATAACCCTCTCTTTATAGGTCCACAGCGAGAAATAATTACCTCCAATTGCGTACATACCAACATTCTACAAAATCTAGCAACTTTTAGCCCGAGCTGGTAGATGGCAAGTAACATTTGCACCACAAGTACCATTCAATTAAATCCCAAAAGAAAAGTGAAACACCTCCCTAATATTCAACACCAAGTCCCCCAGCAATATTCTGAGAATGAACATTCCAGTTACAAAATTAACAGCAGTTTTAACAATTACTGCATGCCACCTATAGCAACTTTCAATGCACTCTTGACATCTCCAAAACTTGTAACATCTACCACCATCTCCTCCAACCCCCACCCGCAAGATTCTACCACTGACCTCCATGCTAAGACAATTTCCAAGGCCAATTACCTTACCAAACAGCATGTCTTTGACACATGGGAAGTAATCAGAGCATCAAGGCACAATCAGATGATCCCAGGAGAATATCCTAACAGTACCGGAGGTCAGAATCAAACCCAGACTGGTCACTGGAGCTTCAAGGCTTTACCAGCTTTGCCACTTTGTTTATTCAGAGCTATTCAATCATTAGAATTATGACCACACTTGAAAAAAATTACTCAGTACCCTGAGGACATGAAAACTACTATATGAAGGCAACTTTCTTCCCTAAAATTTCAAGTCACTATCTGCACAAGCAGTCCCTCAGGCACACAGCAGGCCAGTAGTGCTTCACTCGTCACAAACAAAACTCAAGGTCCAGGTTTACCAAAGAACTCCTACCCCATTAGGCATAATCTGCTCACCCCACTCTCCAATTCCCTTCAGGCCCGTGCTGAATTGTCACCTGAGCATCCAATCCATAGAAACTCAAAAATGCTGGCCAACTTGTACAGGTAGCAAAGGAGGTGGCCGTTCAGCACTTACAGCCTGTGCCACTGTTGAAAAGGGTCAATCCAAACACTTCACAAACCTCTACTTGAATTTATAGACAATTCCCTTTTGACTTGTACAGTAACATTTCCCATTCACATTCTCAAACATCACCTGCTGACCAGATGAATCCTTCAATTCTGGTTCTCTCTCACCCACCTATATACTATCTCACCCAACCAGCACATTTAGCTACCAAGACATCGGTCACTGGCAACTTCAATATCAAATCTCATTATTGAACAGGAACAGATTCTCACTCATCTTTCCCAGCCCAAGATCATTAACAGCACTACAAACTCAGACCTGTAATGGACCAGTAAGATCCAGCAAGCCAACAAGCCCTGCAACTCAGTTCCACACCCATCACTGCAAAAGGCAGCCATATCACACAGGCAACCTTAGTGTGGGGAAAAGCTGGACATTCTAACCTGTAAACAGCTAAGCAGGAGAGCGCTGCAAGCCAAGGTCAATAAAAAGACAGCTACATGTAGTCGACTGCCACCAGGCAGGTCAGCCACAGTTACACCTTCCCATGTAGTTTAGTGCCAGCTTTTTGGCATCAAGACCAAGTAATGCAATACTGATAAGGGTTGGACCATGGACTTCTGGGGTGAATAGTTGAATGCAACCAGGACAGAACAATGTCACCAATGTTGTCTGGGCAAATGGTAGTCAGATTTGAAGTGCAATTACAGGTATGCCGCACCATCAACTGGGCATACTAAAGTGTCCTGTAGCCAATCATCCTCCTGATAATCTGGTAAAGGACTGAGCTGTTGCATTACACTAGCTGAAGTAGATGGGGCTGGATAATTGGATTGTGCCATTCTGCTACAGCCAGAGGGGTGTTCTCTGGAGCTGCTTCATTTATGCCATATCTTTTTAAGGAGGAATGTTTTCTCTCCCCTGCAATTTACTATGGACTGGCCAGCATTGAATATAAACCTGCAGTCAGGAGATGAGTAGTGTCTCTTGGTTTGAGGAGTATTTACTATGTTATTGTAACCAAGTTCTGTTTTGTTTGGACCAGGAAAAGGCCTTCGACAGGATATCGCACACGTACATGGCGGATGTACCTCCAAAATGAGATTTGGGGAGGGAATCCAGAATTGGATCAAACTGCTCTACACGGACATCTGTAGTGCAGTCCAGGTCAACGGGTGGGAAACAGACAGCTTCCCCATCAGGTCTGGAGTCAGGCAGGGCTGCCTTCTCTCTCGTCTTGCTCGTGCGCTGCATAGAACCCTTTGCCAAAGCCATCAGGAGGGATGAGGGCATAAGAGGGGTGACGCTGCCAGGCAGTGGAGGGACTCAACTCAAAACCTCCCTGTACATGGACAACATCACCGTATTCTGCTCTGATTCGAGGTCAGTTCGCAGGCTGATCAGCATCTGCAAACAGTTCAAGCAGGCATCAGGGGCCAGAATCAACCGCACGAAGAGTGAAGCCATACTCTTCAGCAATTGGCCCGACCGATCCAGCATCCCCTTCACCATCAGGTCTGATCACATGAAGGTGTTGGGGATCTGGTTCAGAAGAGCCGAAGCGTGCAACAAGAACTGGCAGGAGCAGACTGCCAAGGTCAAACAGAAACTGGGACTCTGGGGAGGGCGCCCCCTATCAATAGTGGGCAAGAACCTGGTCATCAAGTGTGAGGTGCTCTCAGGGCTGCTGTACTTGGCATAGGTGCAGCCAGTCCCCCGCTCCTTCAGCTCGGAAATCACCATGCACAAGTCCCTGGACAACGGAGGGCAAAAACGTCCCCAATGTCACCCTCACCCGGATGGCCAGCTTCGTGTGTGGCTGCATCAGGTTGTGTTGGGATCCCAGGTATGTGTGCACCAAGTACCTCTATGTGCCCAGGTTCTACCTGTCGCCCAGGCTACGAAGGATGGGTCTGGCCCCTTTCCCGCGCAACACCTGTCAGCTGGTCATTGCCGCCATACCTGCCCTTCGTAGAGAAGTTCTTTCAGGTCAACGCCTTTGACCACAGGGCCATCAGGCAGTGGTCAGCACATAAGATCCTGCAGGCACTGCAGGAGAAGGATGTGATGGACACAGTGGGGTGGCTCCCTGAGCAGACCCTCCAGTTCATCTAGCAAAATGCCTCATCGCCAGACCTCACCAACAGGCACCAAAACCTCGCCTGGCTGGCGGTGAGAGGGGCCCTCCCAGTCCGATCCCTCCTATATGCCCGTAACATCGTCTCCACACCCCTCTGCCCACGGGAGGACTGCAGTGAGGAGGAGTCAGTGACCCACCTCTTTGTACACTATGGGTTCGCCAAGAAGCTGTGGAAGAGGATGGAAGGGACAGTGTCGAGGTTCATCCCCAGCAGCTGCTTAACAGAGGACTCTCTGATCTACGGGCTGTTCCCGGGGATGCACACCGAGACCAACATCCGGTGCTGCTGGCAGATCATCAACTCGGTCAAAGACACTCTTTGGTCAGCCAAAAACTTGATGGTCTACCAGCACATGGAGATGTCCATGGGGGAATGCTGCTGACTGGCACATTCTCAGCTGCAGGAGTACGTATTGAGGGGCGCACTCAAACTTGGTGCAGCCACCGCAAGGGCCCGGTGGGGAAGGACCATAGTCTAAGGTTCTTCTCCCTGGGGAGATATGGGGTGGGGGGCGGGGTGTATACTCCTAAAAAAGTGTATGTAAATATGGAATAACAGAGTGCCACGTGGGTGGCGAAAAGTGTGAAAATGTAAGAAAGTAATGGAAACAATTGTAAAGAATTGAAAGTCATTGAATGGTTTATTGTATATAATTTTATTTTTGAATAAAGTCTATTTTGATTTTAAAAAGTTCTCTTTTGTTTAGCTGATTCAAGTTTGGACTCTAGAACAGTTCTGTTGAGTTTGTAAACATTTTGGGTAAATAAAACCCCTATTTTTTTCACCTAGTTTTATGCTTTCCCTGGTCCTTCACACCACCCCCCCCCCCACAAAGGTAAAGCATTCCTATGAAACCTTTCTTAAGCCGAAATGGCATAAAGCAAAGAACCATTAATTTATATGGGAAAAATTTTCATAAAGGTGAAAATCCTCTTCGTAATGCGAAAACAGGTTAGTAATGTAGGTCTTCTGTAAAAGCGAAGTGGCGTAAAGTGAGCATTCATAAAGCGGGAGGCACCTGTATCTAAAAGACCCAAGGGCTTATGCCTTATGGCTTTTTACCAGCAGGCTATACATGCCAAGATCAACCACATGTAGCCAATGACTTAAGATTCAAACATTTTAATCATACCCGTTGCTCCAGAACCACAAAGTGGCATCTCCTGCTCCAATAGTTTCCAACTGCCATCAAGGGAGAAATTCTAGCTTTTGTATCTCTGCATTTTAGAATTGGGCCACTAGCCCCAAAACACACACCAAATAGAAGGGGCCATCCTATTGTGAAGTTAGGGGGCAAAACTTCAGTACTCGCACTGTGTCAAACCTCATTAAACCAAATAGGCTCCAGTTGGACAAAAGCACTAGCTTTGTCTTCAATCCCAGCACCATCAAGGCTGTCCTTGAATTGGTCTGGGTGAACCACACATTTGAATCACTGCTGCTTGAAAGGGTGCTGGGTGATTGCTTCCAGGATATTGATCCAAGCAATGAAGAGTAGCAAAACAAAAACATAGAAAACCTACAGCACAATACAGGCCATTCAGCCCACAATGCTGTGCCAAACATGTACTTACTTTAGAAATCACCCAGGGTTATCCATAGCCCTCTATTTTTCTAAGCTCATGTACTCATCCAAGAGTCTCTTAGAAGACCCGATTGCATCTGCCTCCACCACCATTGCCTGCAACTCGTTCCACGCATTCACCACTCTCTGCTTAAAAAGCTTACCCCTGACATTTCCTCTGTACCTACTTCCAAGCGCCTTTGCTAGCTATTTCAGCCCTGGGAAAAAGCCTCTTGGCTATCCACACGATCAATGCCTGTCATCATCATATACACTTATATCAGGTCACCTCTCATCCTCCGTTTCTCCAAGGAGAAAAGGCCAATTCACTTAACCAAGAATATGTTCCCAAGGCAAAAAATTATGACATTTAAGAGTAACATGGGAGATTTGGTAGGTTCTATCCAAGCCTGGTACACGTCTTCCTACGTGACAGGTTTACAAGGTGCCAACCTGCAACTGGACAATAGCTGCCTGACCTCTATTAAAAGATGATTGGAGAGATAGTCCCAAAGGGGAAAGGTTATAATTTTCAAGATTCATGTTTTCAATTTGTTTTCAAACTTAAAAGAGAATCACTCCATATGTTGCCCTGGAGATTAGTCCAGGAAAAATGCTACAGGTTGAGGGTTCTTCCTGTTAAGATTCTATGTTGTTCTGCCTTTTCCCTGAGCCATCTGCTTACATTGAAGATCGCCATACCTACTGCAGTGGCACTTGACCAGGCCACATTTCTGTAGTCACCAGTGGCACCTCTCCGTACCTGATTCTAGTATATTTTAAAATCCTGCACTCATAACTTGCCCCAACTCACTCAGCAGGCCACAAGCAGCTGGCACTGTAGATCTTAATCTGGCTAACAACCACACCAACTGGCAAAACTTTAACCAGTGTGCCTAGAATTAAAAATCGGTAGAGCAGCAGTTTTTTGACAGGACTGCATTTAAAAGACTCATTTCAAACAGCATCTTGTACACTCTAGCATTTCCACCAAAAACCACTGTAGTTGCACCCAAAGGATAACTCTTGGTTAGAGCAATGTATGGTCACCATTTTTCATTTAAAACCAGGCAAAGTAGTGGAGATGCTTTTTGGGAATGAAAGGCAATAATGGCTAAAATAATGATAAGGCTGTGGAGACAAGATCTAGCCACCATGGCTTCTAGAATAACAACTTGGTCTTGATTTGATGGCTCACATAAAGGACAGCTTTTGATGAAGCATCCCCTATAGTCATGTACTAGGGTATGAGCCTTCAGAACATGGAACAGTAACAGGTCCTTCAGCCCACAATGCTGCGCTGAACCAATTATTAATCAAACGGCCAACTAAACTGACAAAGGGTCTCGGCCCGAAACGTCTACAGCACTTCTCCCTATAGATGCTGCCTGACCTGCTGTGTTCCACCAGCATTTTGTGTGTGTTGTTAGCCAACTAAACTAATCCCTTCTGCCTACACTATTTCCCTCATTCACATGCCTATCTAAACATCTCTTAAAAGTCCCTAATATATTCACCTATACCACCTCCCCAGGCAGCACCCATCACTCTGTGTAAAAAAAAGAACTCCCCTCAGTTTAAATATATGCATGCCCCCTGGTATTCGGAATATCAATTTTGGAAAAAAGATACTGTTTACTTTTATCTATGCCTTTCATAATCTTATAAATTTCTATCAGACCTCCCCTCGACCTCCGCCACTGTAAACAACCCAAATTTGTCCACCTCTTGTCTTAGCACATGCTCTTTAATCCAGGTAGCACACTGGTGAACACATCAGCAAACCCTCCAAAGGCTCCACACCCTTCCTATGATGACCAGAACTATATGCAAAACTCCAGAGGTGGCCTAACTAGTCTTATAAAGCTACAAAGTAACTTTCTGACATTTGAACTCAATGCCTCAACTAAGGAGCGCCAAGGCAGCATTATGGTTAGCATGGCACCATTAGAGCTCAGGCTGGAGTTCAACTCTGGCACCATCTGAAAGGATTTTGTACATTCTCCCTGTTACCACATGCGTCTCTTCTGTGTGCTTTGGTTTCCTCCCACAGTCCAAAGACAGGTTTGTAGATTAATTGGTCATTGTAAGTTGTCCTGTGATTATGTTAGGGTGGCTCTAGGGCAGAAAGAGCCCATTTCATGCTGTATATCAAAATAATTTTTTTAAAAAGCAAACACCATATGCTTGCTAACCACCCCATTAACCCATGTAGTCACTTTCAGAGAACTATGAACTTGGATAACAAGATCCCTCTGCTCTTAAATACTGTTCAAGGTCTTGCCCTTAGCAATGTATTTTCTTTTTGCATTTGACCTACCAAGGTACAACGCTTCACATTTGGCCGGGTTAAACTCCACCTGCCATTCCCCCACCCCGTATTTGCAACTGATCCATATCCTGCTGTATTCTTTGCCAGTCTTCTATGCTTTCTACAACGGCACCAATTTTCGTGTCACCTGTAAACATACTAACCCACCCATTTACATTTTCATCCAGGTCATTTATGTACACACCTCAAACAGCAGAGGTCCCAGTACAGTTTCCTGTGGAACATCACTTATCACAGACTTCCAGCTAGAATACGCCCCTTCAACCACTATCCTCTGGCTTCTACAAACAAGCCAGTTCTGAATCTAAATGTCCCATTCATTATGGATCCTATACATCAAAATCCTCTGGATGAGTCTTCCATGAGGGACCTTCAACACCCACAGCTCTAATTTCAATCACCCCCATCACCTTGTCAAAAAACTCGATCAAGTTAGCAAGACAAGACTTACCCTGCACAAAGCCATGCTTGCTCTCATTAATTAGGACATGCTTTTACAAATACTCATAAATCAAAACCCTGGGACGTTAAGCACTCATTCCTGTCCATCTTTCAACAACATCTCTGTAATGAGCACTTCATAGTCCCACGTACTGATCATGCTTCGTTAATTACTTTTGCTTATAATATTTTATCCTAGAACAGAATTCACACACTTTACACTATCCACCCCATTGTACTGATCTATTACTTTGCTCCAGTCCGTTTTAACTTACCCTGATATCTAACGTTCCTCCACTTTCTGACCTGTTGCTCTGGTTCCCTTACACCTGCTAAATTAGTTTAAACCTTTTAGAATAACACTAGTAAAACTCCTGGCCAGGATATTGGTACAAGGATGTATTGCATCCAACCTGGTTACCCCTGCCCCAGAAGAGGTTTCAGTGATCCAAGAACCTCAAACCCTCCCCCCTGCCTAATCGTCTGCCACTCATTCATCTGTACTATCATTCTATTCCTGTCCTGATTTGCAGGTGGCACTGGGAGGATTCAGCGATGACTACTTATTGAAGGTCCTCCTCTTTTGCCGCTACCCCCTATCCAACATATCATTGGTGCCAATTTGCACCATGACCTTCAGCTGATCACCCAACACCTCAAGAATATTCTTAGCAACACTGGCATGGGATTGGACCGAAAATATCAGGTGGATTCATGAGAAAACACAGGTTGAATTGATGGGCATGTAAAAGAACAAGTTACAGAGGTGCAGGGAAATGAAGGAGAGTGGGACTAATGGAATTATTTCCCAGGAGTCAGAATGGACTTGATGGGCTAAAGAGCCTCTCATTTATACAAATAAATTCTATACCTATTGGCATGAGAATCCTTCGCTTAAAAACAGACAGGAGCTCAAAGTAGAAGCCACTAAAAAAAATGTCCAGCCTTGCCAAGTTTTCCATCCATCTATCCATTCAATAACCTATCATTTCTTTTTGGTTGGATGACCATATGTTATTTTCAATGAAGGGCCAAGGATAGACACACCGTTCAGTGTGTGCTGGCACAAAATCCCTGGCTTCTACTCTGCTCCCAGGCACTTATTTGCCATGGAGACAGGATTGCACTGTGACAACATCATTGAAGAAACTCTCACATAATGGCACTGACTCTCCAAAGTTGACTAGCTGCTGCCATTCACTACATGGGTGGGGGAACAAAACTATAGAAAGTTATCAGGGCAACAGTACCTCCCATAGTCCAAGACATATATCCTTCCTCCACTTGTCAAGTATTTAAATACTGCTCCATCTACAGACTTGCTGCCAACATTAACAAAATGAAAAGAGAAATGACACAACTAGGCTACAGTCTAATTTTCAAACTGTAACTGCCCAACCCCAGACATTATTAATTGGGAATAGCATGGAACAGCCTCTTCTGGCCCACTGAGCTGCGACATCCAACAAATCACCAATTTAACCCTAATCTACTCACAGGACAATTTCATATGTCTTTGAATTGTAGGAGGAAACCCACATGCACATAGCAAGAACACACCAACTTTCTTACAGAGAATGCCAGAACTGAAATCCAAATTTGATGCCCTGAGCTGTAATAGTGCCAAGCTAACTGCTACATTACCATGGCATCCCATGGCTTTTTAATCTCGTTTTTGGATATTTAAAGCTACCATCCATGATTCACCATTAGGATTGACTGTCCGAGTAAGAATCCCACCAAACATTCACTTAGTGTGATGCAAAGCTGTTATGTTGAACCACATCCTCTTGCATCCATAAGCAGTGCAGGTTGGAAGCAAAATGCCATTGCCTCTAGTGTAGGCAAGGTATGTGTATGCATTAATGAGGACAGTAAAAAAAAGGGAGTTGGAAGATTAGTGAAATTTGGTGACTAATGGCCAGCATGGACTCAATGAGTCAAATGGCCTGTCTCTGTCCTGTATACATATCTGTGACTTGGAAATTTCAACCTCAGCGTGCAATATGCAAGGATGTTAACACCAACAAGAACAAGCAAGAGACACAGGGAAGTGAGGTTTGAGGTCAAAGAATCAGCTCCACTGGATCCACAACATAAAGATCAATGCTGAAATAATAGCGAGCTACTGCTATCCTCGAAGGTATCAGTTAGAGGGCAATAGTAATGAGCAGCAGGGCAAAGGCAAAACATACACTAGGGGAATCTTCAAGTATAAACCCACAGGTGTACTTCTGAGCAGTGGGCATGAAAAGATAACCTGACTTGCCCTCACTGTCATTTATGGAAAGGTCTGAGGACAAAAGCAATGGAGGTTCAAGAGGTTCAGCTGCCAGCAAACAGCTTATTCAAATAAATTCCATTCTTGAGGAGAAAGAAGCTGTGTTGAAGTAATTATGGAAATTCTAAGCTATAAATAATTCACCTTTAATTATGGGTGTTCACAACATTAATACAAGTTACAATGGCTTCTAAGGGTCAAAGGTGAAGGAATGATCAGGGTGTCAAGAATAGAACTGGCTATTCCACTCCACTGGAACCCATGACATCCCCTTAACAACCCTTCACCTTTCACCCTCAGCCATTTCAACTTCCTGTTGGGGTACCATGAATAGATCAAAGCTTCTGTGCTGATGGCAGGAGAGACAAGGCAATGTGAATGCTAAGGACACACCACTATAATGCTGCACATTGTACAAAGCATAGATAGACTCCATGTCAAGAAAATTCTAAATGGAATTGATGGAATCCCACTCAATAAAAGCCATTTTGACGGAACTGTCTAACATACTGAAAGACTAAGAGCAGGAACATACACAAGGATATACCAAAGTCAGTCATGTTTGTTGCAATGTGAATGTTGACATCGCAGCTTTACCGCTCACTTACATGCAGCAGAGACCCTTCTATTACTGCCCTTATGTTCCAGCTTACAAGCACAGCAAGCTATTCTTAATAGAATGAAATGCCAGGCAGCTATTCAACCACAACGAGAATCACAGCACAGCTGATTTCTGTTATTTAGACAAGACTGATTATGCCTTTCCCCACCCGACTTCCAATCCCAGAGTATTAAGGATAATGCATGCCTCTGTTCAGATCTGGAATTGAATTCTCCAAACGGTGAGGTATAAAGCATCATTCCTTTAGAACATTTTGTCAAGTTTGGCAATTCCAAACAGCTAAGCCACCAATATTTCTAACCTTTAGAACAATCCAGGCCCAATTATAGTAAATATATTATGGATACCAGTAATTCCTGTCTGCAACAATTCAGCACCCACCTCCTCAACACCGGGACACAGTTTCATTACCCAGACCAACAAATGATCATTCCATGCCTTCACAACCTGGACCACTATGGCCACAACCTATCCAGTACCCAAAACACAGCTAACATACTCCCCACCCCATAACTGCCGCTTCCACAGGACAAAAACTCCACAGCCTGGCTTAGCCCAGCATAACTACTCCCTCTTACCTATCGAGCCAAGGCTGTTTTGTCCTTATGCTAAACCTATCAAAATCAAGGGCAACATTTTGCCACCCTTTGCTTTCAATCTATCAATTTACACCCCCTCAAGCCAAGCTTACAATCTGACCCCATGGGCTGCAATTGCTCACCACTGTAAACCCAACATGGGGGGTGCAACTTCTTAGAAGTAGCTACCCTCCAGTATGCAATTCCCAACACCCTTCACCCACTGGAACAGAAACACACACACACACTATTCAACCACACAAAATGCACATCAGCTTTGATAACTGGTGGAGCTTAATATGCTGTCTGTGTCCTAGGACAACATGAATAGTTAGAAAGCAGAGACCCTAACCACCTTCCTTAGGTGATAGAGAAAAAACTCAAGGATCGAGTTTCTGACCCTTTGTAAGATGTATGTGGTATGATCAATGCATTAACCTGCTGAATCATTGAGGGCTGTGTGTTTGTGTGTGCTTCCTTTTTTAAAAACAATATCCAGCATTGTTCAGGCCTTTCTCAATCCTGCAGCAAGCATATAGCCCACCTATCCTACCCAGGAACAGTCATGAAGAATCTGGATTTGAATGAGTGCATTCAGCACAGCACTGGGCCCACTTGCAGCAGAAAATAATTCAAGCTCCTCTCCCCAGTAAATGTAAAACAGCTCATTACTCTTATTGAAAGCAGCTCTAAGTGTTGTTCCAAGGTAAAGTGCACATTCATTTCTGCTGTGATGAAGAGACTTGATATTTGACTTTGCAATTACCCTCCCTATATTTGCAGTGCCTTTACAAATTATCAATATGCAAGAGAAACTCAGGCAGCATCTATAAGGAGAAGCACAGTCGACGTTTCAGGCTGAGACCCTTCATCAGGCTGTGTTCCACCAGCATTTTGTGTTGTTTGAATTTCCAGCATCTGAAGATTTCCTCATGTTTGCAAGAGAAAGTATTCACATTTAATTCCTTTTGGCCAATGAAGGTGAATGGCAAGTGGGTGAAGTGAGCAACTCCTAACTTCGCGACTTTGACTTTAAAAATGTGTGGACTTTTCTTTAAACAGTCTGGCATGCTTGGACGGGGCCATGGGCAAAGGGTCCAGTCAACTGACTGCTTCTTGCATCCTTGCTTAACCCCGGCTCTGAGTTGACACAAAGCTGCATCATTAACATGGGGCAGGGGGTACCAAGTGAGTAACAAAACTGCAGGAGTCCAGTGGACGCATGGCCAAAGCACCTCACAACTATTGGGGGGGGGGGGGGAAGAGAGGAAGGTGGTGTAACGGGTGGAAGTAAGTAGTACCGTGAGCGGGAGGGAGGAAGAGAGGTACCAGGGGAGTTTGAGGGTAGGGTGGAGAGAAGCAATGGGGGAGCCCGTGGGGGCAGAAGCAACGGGGGAGCCCGTGGGGGCAGAAGCAACGGGGGAGCCCGTGGGGGCAGAAGCAACGGGGGAGCCCGTAGGGGCAGAAGCAACGGGGGAGCCCGTGGGGGCAGAAGCAACGGGGGAGCCCGTGGGGGCAGAAGCAACGGGGGAGCCCGTGGGGGCAGAAGCAACGGGGGAGCCCGTGGGGGCAGAAGCAACGGGGGAAGGAGTACCGGGAGCGGGTTTGGAAGCAGTACGGGGTTTGTGGGGGGGGGGGGGGAAGAGAGTAGATCTGGTTAATCGGGAGGAATGGGGTGGGGTAGTAGTATGCGGTTTGGTCGGCATGGGCACAAGCAGTAATGGGTGTTAAGAAACAGCCCCACTTCTGGGGCAATGGCAATGAGAAGCAATTGTGGTGGCCCTCCTCCACCGGGTGGGGAGGACCGAAGTCGTGGCCGGGCGCCCCCACCAGCACCAGTCCCAGCTCCCGCCTCCCGCCGTCTCCACGTTCCACGGCCGGCCTCGTGCTGTCCCACAGCCCCGGGCCTCCGTCCCCCCTCCACCAGCACACCAATCGCCGGCACGACTCCCTTCTCACCACTTTCAGATCGAGCACGCCGTCCTTGGCTTCCTGCAGCAGGGACACGAACTTGGTGGTGAGGAGCCCCAGGCTCTTCTCGTGCCTGCTCGGCGTCTGTGGCAGCGACTCGGCCATCTTGTCGGCCGCAGCCGTTAGCAGCGCGCGGCACGCCGGGACTGGTTTGAACACCGAGCAAAGGCAGGCAGCCGCTCCGGCCAGGGAGCGTCCGCAAACCTCTGCCGGAGTAAGGGAGCGTCTCCCATTGCCACCTCTCAAACAACATATCCGACAGATGAAATACGAAAATAAAATAAACTTAATGGAAGTACATTTTCTGTTTTTATTTTCGATTTTCAACACAATAGTTTGTTTTTGACTTTCACATTCTCGACAGTTACCTCACCTGCTAGCTACAACCAGTATTTTCTGGGGGGGGGGGGGTTGCAGCCCACAGGAATGTATGGAAAATTAAAATAGGGTAGTAGGATTGATGTATTGCAATACGAATTTATCTGAAACTTTTTTTTAGCTTGTCAATTATTATGATTTTACTATAAAAGCTCAAGAACTAATAAAGACACATGCTGGAACCTAAAATTATTTTGCAGCAACGATGCCAATTTTGTGAACTTTGCTGTGTCTATTCAGCAATGCCAGTTTAGCTTCCACATTAATTCTACGTTCGAGAATATCAAGAAATGTAATAAAACAAATTGAAGCATTAACTTCTCCGTCTCTTGCCATGGACTGAGTGTTTCCCTCCTTTTATGTTTTGACTTCAGGTTTACAACATTCATAGATTTTTTTTTCATTTTCAATGAGCAATTCGGAGCAGAGTAAGAAATACAGAACTCTAAATTGCACACATAAAGTTATCATTCAAAGAGTTCAGATTTGAAAGCTTTGAGAAATAATACCCACCAAAATCATAAATACAAGAGATTATGCAGGTGCTGGAAATCCAAAGTGCTCCACACAATACTGGAGGGACTCAACAGGTCAGACAGCATCTATGGAGGGGAATAGAGTTCCAGGCAAGACTGCGCAGGATCTGAAAAAGGTGCAGTAAGTTGTAAATTCAGCCAGCTCCCCAGCATCGAGGATACCTTCAAAGATGATGCCTCAAAAATGCTCCATCCATCATTAAAGACACCCATTACCCAAGACATGCTCTCTTTTCATTGCTACCATCAAGAAGGAGATACAGGAGCCTGAAGACACACACTCAACATTTCAGGAACAGCTTCTTCCCTTCTGCCACACCTCACTAATTTTTTTTCTTTTTTTGGTCTCTTTTTTGCAGTACTTATTTAATTTAATTTTTCATATATATGAGGGCTGATTGATAAGTTTGTGGCCTAAGTTAGAAGGAGTTAATTTTAGAAAACCTAGCTTATTTATTTTTCAACATAGTCCCCTCCTACACTTATACACTTAGTCCAGCAGTCGTAGAGCATACAGATCTTGGACCTCCAGAAAGTGTCCACAGCAGGGGTAATTGATAAGTTTGTGGCCTTATGTAGAAGGAGATGAATACAGCTCTCATTACATGCACATGCAGTTCAATTCTTTGAGTGATTATGCAGAAAGTTTGAAGCTAATACCTCATCAGTTAATAACTCATCGGGGTGATTGATTAGTTTGTGGCCTAATGTTATTAACTTTATGAGATTATTAACTTCAAACTTTCTGCATAATCACTCAAAGACTAGAACATGTGCATGTAATGAGAGCTGTATAACTTATCTCCTTCTACCTTAGGCCACAAACTTATCGATCACCCATGCTGTGGACACTTTCTGGAGGTTCAAGATCCATATGCTCTACGACCGCTGGACTAAGTGTGGAAAGGTAGGAGGGGACTGTGTTGAAAAATAAATGTGCTAGGTTTTCTAAAATTGACTCCTTCTACCTTAGGCCACAAACTTATCAATCACCCCTCGTATTTTAATTGTAGTTTATAGTTTCTTTATTACTATATAATGCAATGTACTGCTGCCACAAAAGAACAAATTTCATGGCATATGCCAGTGATATTATATAACCATATAACCATAGAATAATTACAATATGGAAACAGGCCATCTTGGCCCTTCTAGTCTGTGCCGAATGCTTACTCTCACCTATTCCCACTGACCTGCACTCAGCCCATAACCCTCCATTCCTTTCCTGTCCATATACCTATCCAATTTTAAAAAAATGAAATGAATTTGATTCTGTTTCTGAACATCAACTCTATTAGAACCATAGAACATTACAGCACAGAAACAGGCCTTTTGGCCCTTCTTGGCTGTGCCGAACCGTTTTTCTGCCTAGTCCCACTGACCTGCACCTGGCCCATATCCCTCCATATACCTCTCATCCATGTACCTGTCCAAGTTTTTCTTAGATGTTAAAAGTGAGCCTGCATTTACCACTTCATCTTGTAGCTCATTCCACACTCCCACCACTCTCTGTGTGAAGAAGTCCCCCTTAATGTTCCCTTTAAACTTTTCCCCCCTTCACCCTTAACCCATGTCCTCTGTTTTTTTCTCCCCTAGCTTCAGTGGAAAAATCCTGCTTGCAATCACTCTATCTATACCCATCATAATTTTATATACCTGTATCCAGTCTCCCCTCATTCTTCTATGCTCCAGGGAATAAAGTCTTAACCTATTCAACCTTTCTCTGTAGCTCAATTTCTCAAGTTCCGGCAACATCCTTGTAAACCTTCTCTGCACTCTTTCAACCTTATTAATATCTTTCCTGTAATTCGGTGACCAAGACTGCACACAATAGTCCAAATTCGACCTCACCAATGCCTTGTACAACCTTGTATAACATTCCAACTCTTATACTCAATATTTTGATTTATAAAGGCCAATGTACTAAAAGCTCTCTTTACAACCTTATCTACCTGTGACACCACTTTTAGGGAATTTTGTATCTGTATTCCTAGATCCCTCTGTTCTACAGCACTCCTCAGTGCCCTACCATTTACCTTGTATGTTCTACCTTGGTTTGCCCTTCCAAAGTGCAATACCTCACACTTGTCTGTATTAAACTCCATCTGCCATTTTTCAGCCCATTTTTCCAGCTGGTCCAGATCCCTCTGCAAGCTTTGAAAACCTTCCTCACTGTCCACTGCTCCTCTAATCTTTGTATCATCAGCAATTTACCACATTATCATCCAGATCATTGATATAGATGACAAATAACAATGGATTCAGCACTGATCCCTGTGGCACGCCACTAGTCACAGTCCTCCACTCAGAGAAGCAATCCTCCACTACCACTCTCTGACGTCTCCCATTGAGCCAATGTCTAAACCAATTTCCTACCTCACCTTGTATAACTGGCAACTGAATTTTCCTAACCAACCTTCCATGCGGGACCTTGTCAAAGGCCTTACTGAAGTCCATGTATACAGCATCCACTGCCTTCTCTTCATCCACTTTCCTTGTGATCTCCTCGAAAAAGTCTAATAGATTTGTTAAACATGACCTACCACGCACAAAACTGTGTTGACTCTCCCTAATAAGTCCCTGTCCATCTAAATACTTGTAGATCCTATCTCTTAGTACTCCTTCCAATAATTTACCTACTACCAATGTCAAATTTACCGGCTTATAATTTCCCAGATTACTTTTGGAGCCTTTTTTAAACAACGGAACTACATGAGCTATCCTCCAATCCTCCGGCACCTCACCTGTAGATACCGACATTTTAAATATATCTGCCAGGGCCCCTGCAATTTCAACACTAGTCTCCTTCAAGGTCCGAGGGAATCCCTTGTCAGATCCTGGGGATTTATCTACTCTGATTTGCCTCAAGACAGCAAGCACCTCCTCCTCTTCCTTTCCATAGATGCTGACTGTCCTGCTGAGTTCCTCCAGCATCTTATGTGTGTGTATATAGAGGTATTCATTTTAACAGCGAGCAAAACACTTGTCAATAAGAACTTTGATCTCCTCTGGGTTAGATTGTTTTCACTCTCACTCCTGCACTCTCACAAAACATACAAAACAGGTCTGTAGCAGGTAATGAAGAATTTTCTCACGGTCCATATGTGACTTACTTGCTAAATGATGCTTCAAAAAATCAAGTTTCCAAATACTACTCCACTTCTTAGCGTGTGCAAATTCTCTAGCAACTTTTGCATCATGACAATACATGCAGTTTTATATATTGAACATAAATATTTCTCGCAGCTGCACATTGCTGACCTAATGAGTTCTCAGTGTAGCAGTTTCTACTGTTTCATTAAGCCATTCTACTTTAAATGAACGAGCAGTACTTTTGTGCTTCACGCCTTTTGCTTCTTTGTAATTCAATGTTATGAATCAATAAATTCTTCAATTAAAAAGAGCATAAATAAGCCAATTCTAAAATCTGCAGACAAATCATTGCAAACTCCAAAAGAATCTGGAGAAGGAAATGTGATTGTGTATGATTGTAAAACATACTTAGCATGTCAATGAGGTAGAGGGTGACAACCTTCTGTGCACAGTCTAAATTCCTTTGTGTGCTAATAGCAAAAGATGTGTGCACAGGCACACACATACATCTTAGAGGGAACATTGGCCATGATAAGCCCATACAAAGTGTCGGCAGGCATAAAGACTGAAGAGTTTAAAGGAAGTTGGTAAATGCATTTGTTTCAGGGGGAGATGATGCAAAACAGCATTTATATTTATATTCTGCATTGCATCCATAATATAGTTTAAAACTCCCAGGTGCTTCACGACTGCATGATAAAAACAAAAAGGGTACGATTTTAAAATGATTGGTGGAAAATATAGGGGAACATCAGAGATAAGTCAGAGAGAGTGGTGAATGTGTGGAATACTCTGTCTGTGGGTGGTGGTAGAGACAGATACATTAGCAACATTTAAGAAATTGTAAGATAGGCACATGGATGCCAGAAAAGTGGACGGCTATGAAAGAGGGAAGGATTAGATTGATATTACAGCAGATTAAAAGGTTGGCACAACATCATGGGTCAAAGAGGCTGTGCTGTGCTCTAGTGTTCTATGTTCACCCTATAGTGAATTCCAAATTAAAATTCCTCTCTGGTTCTTTGTCAGTATTTTGCATTCCTGTCTACTGTTCACTGTCCTTTTGCAAACAGAAACAGTTGCTTTTTATTTATTTTATCCAGAATGCCTTTAACTGTCAATGTTTCTGTTCTTTCATAGGGAAATTGCCCCTGGTAGGTAGATGAGTGAGAGGGTCTGCGGGGAGTTGATCAGAACATAAGGAGAATAAAATAGGATTAACATTAATGGGTTCTTAATGGTTGCCACAGATTCAGTACCAAAGGACCTGCTTCTGTATTGTACGATTCTATGCTTTGTCAGGGTAAAAGTATGTCAGAGCAGTATGGATGCCTTCCATAAGACCATAAGATATAGGAGAAGAATTAGACCATCTGGC
This sequence comes from Hypanus sabinus, assembly GCF_030144855.1. Lineage (NCBI taxonomy): Eukaryota > Metazoa > Chordata > Chondrichthyes > Myliobatiformes > Dasyatidae > Hypanus > Hypanus sabinus. The sequence continues at coordinate 10,803,398 of NC_082722.1, read as the reverse complement.
CCATCGCGTCTGCTCTGCCATTTCATCATGGCTGATCCATTTCCCTCTCAGCACTAATCTCCTGCCTTCTCCGTCTCCTATCATGCCCAGACTAATCAAGAATCTATTAACCTCTGCCTTAAATATACCCCATAACGTGTCCTCTGCAGCTGTTTGTGGCAACAAGTTCCACAGATTCACCACTCTTGGGCTAAAGAAATTATTCCTCATTTCCATTCTAAATGGGTGTCTCTCTAGTCAGAGGCTGTGTCTGCTGATCTTTGCCTCCCCCACCACAGGAAGCATCCTCTCCATATCCACTCTATCGCAGCCTTTCAACATTGGCTAGGTTTCAATGAGATCCCCTTCATCCTTCTGAATTCCAGTAAGTATAGGCCTAGAGCCATTAAACACTCCTCTTATGACAAGCCTTTCAATCCTGCAATCATTTTCGGGAACCTCTTTTGAACCTTCTCCAATGTTAGCACATTAATGTAATGCATAGTTCATGTTAATGTTTTTTTACAGATCAAAATGTACAGAAATACATTTTAACATACTTGGTCAGAATCAGAATCAGGTTTATTATCAAAGGCATATGACGCAAAATTTGTTAACTTAGCTGCAGCAGTTCAATGCAATACATAATCTAGCAGAGAGAAAAAAATAATAAATAAAATAAAAATCATAATAAATAAACAGGAAAATTAATTATACATATTGAATAGACTAAAAAACATGCAAAGACAGAAAAACTGTATATTAAAAAAAAGTGAGGTAGTGTCCAAAGATTCACTGTCCATTTAGGAATCGGATGGCAGAGGGGAAGAAGCTGTTCCTGAATTGCTGAGTGTGTGCCTTCAGGCTTCTGTACCTCCTACATGATTGTAACAGTGAGAAAGGGGCATGTCTGGGTGCTGGAGGTCCGAAATAATGGAAGCTGCCTTTCTGAGTGCAATGAATGTTGCCACTTCTCCTTGTTGACTTTGCTTTCCACTGACTCTGTTTCTCTCTGGGTACACAGTGTACAACAACAAGAGTGCAGGGAAGACTGAGAGCACCTAGCAGGTAAAGCAGCCTCTGTGGAAAGAGAAACTGGGTTACCATTCCAGGCTAATGACCTTTCATCCACCTCATCTGAAGGGTCATCACTCTGTTTCTCTTTCGATAGGCTTTGTTTGACCCTCGGAGGGCTTTTATTGTGCACTTGCTTGCAAAAATTGTGTAATATATGTTTATTTTATGCTGTGTGTGTGAATGATGTTTATATGATGCTATGTGCACATTACTTTTGCACATTGAGTGTAATAATTCTTCGTTTATGCATAGTTCTTCATAAATTATGTTATCTTATTTTAGTTCCTTGTAAATACCTGCAAAATAATGGTAGTATATGGTGACATATACTTTGATTTTTAACGTGTCTGTGATGCTATTGCATGTATGTTTTTTCATTTCTCCTGTGCACACATGTACTTTTGTGTGTATGACAATAAACTCGATTTTGAGTGTTTTCTGTAATTTCTGTTTTATTTCTAATGTCTAGCATCAGCAGTATTTTATTCTGGGATGTTCACAACTTTTGGTGGCATTCTTTACTCTGCTTCAGAATATGCAGCTGGATCAACATGATTGCTTGTTGCCTCTGTGAATGTCACTGAACTCTTCCCTGTTAGCTCACCTGCACTAAGTAACCGGTTTTAGACTTAGCTGCATTTCTTTGCTCATTCCTGTTAAAACTTCCAACATCCAAATCCTCAGTTGTCTTTGTCCTACCAAGTACCAAATGCAATGGACATTTTGTCCCTGTGTTACTGTCATTTAAAGAATCTCAAAATTGTCATTTTTATTTTCAAATATCTCTTTGACCTCACACCTGCCTGTCTCTGTAATCTTCCCCCGAAAACATAACCCATTAAAATATTAATATTTCCCCACTCCTGGCTTGCTGATTACCACTGAACTAATCACTCCATTGTTTGTACCTATACCTTTTCAATTAATAAATTAAATTCCTTCCACCTTTTCAACTTTCACTTTTAAGATGTTCCTTTAAATCTATCCCTCTAACCACACTTCTGATCATCTGCACTAATATCTCTTTATATGTCTAGATGGAAGGGGTACAGGCAAGCTAAGCATAATCAGGCTTTTTTTCCACTGAGGTTGGGCAAGATGAAAACCAGAGGTCATAGATTAAGGGTGAAAGGTGAAATATTTAAGGGGAACCTCTTCACTCAGAAGGTGGTGAGAATGTGGAATGAGCTGCCAGTGGAAGTTGTGGATGTAGGTTTGATTTCAACATTTAATATAAATTTGAATGGGAGAGCTTGGAAGGCGATAGTCTCAGTGTTGATGGACTAGGCAGAATAATCATTCAGCATGGACTGGATGGTCCAAAAATTCTACCTCTGTGCTCTACTACTCTGTGACTCTATGTCAGATTTTGTGACTATGCTCAGGTAAACATTATGTAAATCCAAGTTACTTTTATTGTTATTCAAATATTTATCCAGACTTGAGACCACAATTTGTGTAGCTTAGCACTAGTAAAACTAAACCAGTCCTGTTTTACAATAAAGCTCTGCTCCTTGATTCCATGTTCTGTTTAGTATTTCCTTCATGCTCATTGCTATGGTGTGCAAACTCCTGTCCTATTTCATTTTCAACCGAACTTCCAAAACCTTATCTAATTTAATGTAACATTCCTTTCCGGAGCATATATGTCCCTATAACACTACTCAAACATTCATTCATGCCTTTATCCACAGTGCCAGCACCCTCTCCCACCTCTTTTAGTTTCCCATCCTTCAGATCCCTGGTTTCCAATTCCGTCCCAGTCTTGCTACTTCACCCTCAGGCAGTTCCATCTCTGACTAACATGGTACATAGCCTATATCTCCCAATCCAAATGCAGGTGTCTGAAGTATCCCTTTCCTTTATCATTTTGTTCCTCCTGATCTTCAAAGTCTTCTTAAAAGATAATTCTTTATAATTGGTTTCAGCCCCTTTCCCAGGTTCCTTCCTCTTGTAAGCCTGAGGAACAACAGTTCTTTGAGTTATTTCGAGTTATTTTGACTGAACTATTGAAGGTTTATGAACTTATCACTGAGTTCAACTCATTGATCCTCACAATTCAATCCAATCCTCAGCTTTCTCCCACTCTTCATATTCCATCCAAATAGCCTCAAACAAAATAGCATGAACATCAACTTCTCTAACTTCTGGTAATTTCCCCCTCCTCCCATTCTCCCTTTTCTTCCCCATTCAGACTCCCTTCTTAACTCTTCTCTTCACCTTGTTTGCTCATCACCTCTCTCCGGTGTCCCTCCTCTTTCCCTATCTCCCTTGGTCCACTCTCCTTTCCCATCAGATTTCTTCTTCTTTGGCATTTTACATTTTCCACCTATCATCTCCCAGCTTCTCACTTCATCTCCCCTCCCCCACTCACCTCTTCACACAGCTTCCGCTATCACCATCAGTTTGTACTCCTTTCTCCCTTCCTTTTCAGTTCCAATGAAGAGTTACAATCCAAAACATTGATGGTTTATTCCTCTCCACAGAGACTACCTGACCTGATGATCTCCTCCATCTTTTTGTGCGTGTTACTTCAGGAGCTACCCCCTTTTTTCCCCCTTTTGCTGGCAATTTCCTGATTAATTTACCTCTTCTAATTGATAGGGTTCTCTCTTGTAATTCATGAGATGACCATATACCAGGGGTGGGCAAACTTTTTGACTTGAGGGCCACAAAGGGTTCTAAAATTTGACAGGGGGGCCAGACCAGGAGCAGATGGATGAAGTGTTTTGGTAATACACCTCATAAGAGAAAATAAAATATCATGGGATATGTAGAAAACGTGTGCTTTAATTTCAATTGAAAATGAACAAATGCATTACAACAAAATATCTGTCTTTGAAGTCCCATGGTATTTAGCTATTTATTGAAATGACTTTTAAAACACTGAAAATTAAATGAATAAAATACAGCTTTTTTAATAGTAACAGTTATTATTTTAAAGCACTGAAAATTCTGTTATCCTTCAAGATATTATCATCATCACTCTCCTCCTGACTGTCTTTATTTCAAAAACGGTAGGAGATGCAGGTCTACTTGTCCTGCTCCTTCTTACTCAATTGTCCCCTGTGCCAAAACTCAACAACGACCAGCACAAGGACAGAACAGTGACAGCGCAACAGTATGCGGAGCACGTTATTTGATCTGGAGCGCATTTTTTATTTTGAGAACGTACGTGCACCTGCGCACTACTCATGTCCATCACTTAACAGAAATGACATGTAACTTATTGAAAAAATATTTTCAAATGCATTTTTTACATAACACAATGAAAAAACTTATTTTTAATTTCAGTGGGAACAGTGTTGTTGGTCTCCCTTTTTAGCCAGCGCATCAAAGTCTGGATTTAGTTTTGTTGTGGTGATTCTCAGGATGGATCTGAGGTGTTGGTCATTTAACTTGGATCTGTGGCTGGCTTTGTTGATGTTCATGATGCTGAACGCCTGTTCACACAAATAGGTCGAGCCGAACAAAGAGTAAAGCGCAAATGCGGAGTAATATGCTGCACCTCAACAAAGGTCAATGTATATAGAGTGCGTCATCTATTGGGAAAACGCCAGAACTGCGGGGAAAAAACGTTAACAAGGTTTATTAATATAATTTCATCAAGTTCTGCGGGCCGCATTAAAAAGCTTAACGGGCCGCATATGGCCCGCGGGCCGTAGTTTGCCCATGCCTGCCATATACTGTACATCCTTTATTCCAACTCTTTCATTTTTCTTGTTAATTAATTTCTCATATTTTCTACCAATTGACCTACTAAGACTGAAGTAAGCCAATAGCCTGATGAATTAATACTAGTTCCCAAAAGAGCAATCACATCAGTCTCATGTCCTCTCTCCTTTCTTCAAGTTTCACAATTCAAATATCACATGTACATTGAAACATAAAGTGAAATGCATTATTTTCATTAACAAACATGTTGTCGCACATTCCAGTGCCAACTTTGCATGTCCATGATACTTGGCAGAGATTGTACTGTGTTCCCTGTTTGCTTGTGCCCCATTCTCCCACCGGATTCTGCCAACAGTTTTTTTGCTTCTTTTGCCCCCAACCAATACTAGGGGTAAGTTACAGAAGCTAATTAATCTACAATCTTTCAGATGTAGGAGGTAAACAAGAGCTCCTGGGAAAATCCCATCCAGTTACAGGGGAAGCACACAAGATGCACACAGATGGTGCCCAGAGTTGGTACTGAGCCAAGACTTTATCTCAAACTTTTCCACCTTCAAGGTCCTGGGTGCCAGCTTCTCTGAAGATCTATTCTGGGCCCAATATTTTGATTCAATTACAAAGAAAGCTGATGAGTGGTGTCGGGACAACAACAACACACACAGCATCAGTTAGACCAAGGAATTGATTGTGGACTTCAGGTAGGGGCAGACATAGGAGCGCATACCAGTCCTCATCGAGGGGTTCACAGTGGAAAGGGTTAGCAGTTTCAGCATCTCAGAGGACCTACCCTGGGCCTAACATATTGATGCAGTTACAAAGAAGGCACACCATTTCATTAGGAGCTTGAGGAGATTCGGTATGTAACCAAAGATCATAGCAAATTTCTACAGATAGACCACAGAGAATAAACTGTCTGGTATGGAGAGGCCTCTGCACAGAGGGCTGCAAATTCAGCCAGCTCCATCATGGACATTAGTCTCACCACTATCAAGGCTGTCTTCAAAAGGAAGGCATTGATTGTCATGGACACTCATCATCAGGACATGCCCTCTTCTCAATGCTACAGGGTGGAATTACAGGAGCCTAAAGGTGCACACTTTATGTTTGGGAACAACATCTTCCCCTGTGCCATCAGATTTCTGAACTGACCATGAACCCATGAACACTACCTCACCATTTTGCGCTTTTTGGCACTACATACAATATTTCTTATATATCCTTGTTTATTTCTTATTTTAATGTTCACTCTTCATTCCATTGTAAAACACTTTGAACTACATTGTCTATAGGAAAAGTGCTCTATAAATCAGTTTTTACTATTGTTATGCCCGCAGCCCCCTCCTTTGTGAGAATCGCAAGAGCACTAGTTGGGGGGGTGGTCAATAGACCCAGGAAATGGGAGAGAGAGAGACATGCCGAATGCCTCGTTCCCCAGTGATGTAAAATAACGCGACATTGACCATTGTCTCCTGGAGACCACGTTTGTGGATTGGGGACTATGCTACATGCAAGCCCTCGGGCAAAGGGGGCTGGTTGGGAGAGAGATTGCATCATCCCCACCTGATTGACATCTGAGACCCCGTGAGGAAGTATAAAAGAGGGTCTGGGGGGAACAACCCCTTTAGACGCACCAGAAGAAACGCTAACGATCCCGTAGTAGCGGGAAGCCACGTGTGTTGGATTCCGTGCCTGGAATCCGTGGCTGGAATCACGGAAAACCACTTTTAGCTAACAACGGGGAAGCCCGCTCCCCTGATTCAACGGATTTGCTTCATAAAAGACCCGGGCAAGTTTCTTTTCTCACCAATCTCTCTCTCTCCAACAAGTGAAAACCCAGCAGTCCCCCCCCAAAAGGCTGAAGCCTACAGGAGTTGAGTGACTTTTATATTTCCATCGGACTATATATTATCCCCTAGACAAACGATCGAGCTGTTTCTTATTGATGGTTATTATTAGACCCACGCTTTTAGATTGAGTAGTGACAACGTATATTATCTGAATGTTTGTATTAATCTTATTTTTGTGCCCCTTCATAAATAAAGACTTTTAAAAAGAGTACCATCAGACTTCAACGGACCTCTCTATCTTTGCTGGTAAGTGATCCAGTTACGGGATTTCGTAACACTATTATGATTCTCTCTCTATGTACTATTCTTATTGTCATTTCTAATACGTTTTATGTATTGCACTGTAGTGCTGCCACATAACAAATTTTATAACATATCAGTGATAATAAATATGATTCTGAACATTTCCTAGTTCTGATGAATGGTCATTGACATGAAACATTACACCTGTTTGTGTCTCCACAGATGCTGCCTGACCTGAGCCTGCTGCTGACTTTTCCCAACATTTCCTGTTTTGATTCCCGCCTTCATCTCTTTAGTTCTAGGTACCAACTGTAAAACACCTGCCAATGTACTGTAGAGTTATTAGCACAGTTAATCTGAGAGCAATTTACACTTTGTCACAAAAGACTCCAACCTCAAGAGAGGGAACCGTATTGAGACCTCGCAATCTTCCTCTACATCCCCCAACAAGCATATTTGTTAGATTATCTGTTTCATGCAAATCAAACTGAATTGTGGGCAGATTGTGGGAACTAGTTTTAAAGAGAACCTGTGCAATATATATTCACTTTACATGAATGATTCTTACAATCAGAGAGATGTCATTACAGGGTGAGTTGAAGCAGAGGTGTAAAATGCAGAAAAACTAGTTTGCCCAGGCATTGATTGTGTGAATTGAGTAGGCTTTGAGAAACTGCCTAGGAACAAACCCCGTGCTTTAACAGTGACGGGAGCCCTCTCTAAACAGTGGATCATTGGACTTAAATCAGTTTATTTTTCAGCATGGATGACAAATACACCCAAATTCCAAACAAATCCACTGCCAATGTTTTTCTTTCCACCCCTGTCTTTTCTGGAACTTCATAACCTATACTGTATATGAAACAATGGTGGACATTAATGAAAACTTCTAACCCTCAGCTGGCTTTAATCTTTGCACACTTGGTGGCTGTACTTTCCACTCCCTAACCCTGTGGGTTTATCATATTTTCAGCAGAGTGTGGCTGGGCACTCAGATTGTGTCACACCCCAGCAATGAGGAGCATACCCACACCAGACATTTGAGTTTAGATTAACTCCATTTTCTCACCTTAGTCTCTTATCCCTTCATTCACTTACACTTACAACAATCTATTAAATGCTATCTTGAACCAGACTTGAACACCAGTATGTTAGGGAAAACAATATAACAATGTGTTAAGTAGAGTGTTCAACCCTATGAGCTTGCTCTACCATTCAACAAGATCCACCTCAAATGCCATTTGCCTGTTCTCTCAACATATCCCTTGATTGTTCTTGTGGTGAACTACATATACCTGACTGGACACGCCTCCTGCTGACTGCTCCTGTGGCTCCTCCCACAGACCCCTGTATAAAGGCGATCAAGGCCTGAACCCGGCCTCTCAGTCTCCAGGATGTAGTATGGTGGTCACTGCTTGTTCCTTCTTCCAGTCAATAAAGGCCGATATCTCGCCTTACGTCTCAGAGTGAGTTATTGATGGTGCATCAGTTCTAGTAGCTAGAAATCTATCGATGTTGTAAGGATGAGGCCGAGGACGAACCCAAGTGCAGGACACAGGCAGAGTTGTGAGACATTAGCACCACCACGAACGTATCTAGGAGAGTCTTTACACAGAGACAAGGTTTACGTAGAGTATCCAGGAAATGATGTGGAGCTTAGAACTGACAGTCCTAAGGAATCAGGAAATGAGGTTTACTCACACTAGAGACAACCAACAAACTGGCCCAGGATGGCTGTGATGCCTGAGTTTTATCCCATGTTCGTTAATGGGAACCAGGTGTGCTGTAATTAATGGGACTAGCAATCGTAGGGAATCAGCCGACGGGAATTAAGGCACAATCAATGAGATAATGGCAAGATGGGGAATTGCCAGTTGGGACCATGACCGTATCCTCCCCTCAACAGGAGCCTCCAGGCTTGACCGGGTAGTCTCGATGGAAGTCATAGATGAGGGAAGGGTCCAGGGTGAAGGAGCAGGGAACCCAGGAACGCTCCTCTGGGCCGTACCCTTCCCAGTCGGCCCCTGCCCTGACAGCGCACATCCAGTAGCCACCAGACGGTGTATGCCGGATGGTCGTTGATGACTCAGACGGGTGGAGGGGCTTCGGTTGGAGGACACAAGGGACTGACAGAAATGGGTTTTATTTGGGAAACGTGAAATGTAGGGTGGATGTGCATAGACTTGGGTAGTTTAAGTCGGACAGTTGTGGAGTTGATGATACTTTTGAGTCGAAAGGTCCCAGGAAGCGAGGGGCGAGCTTCTTGGGCTCATTCTTGAGAGGAATGTCTTTGGACGAGAGCCACACCTTCTGCCCAGGTCGATTCTCAGGTGCCGGAGTCCGATAGCAATCGGCAATCCTCCGGCAGCGATTGGCTGATCGGAGCAGGGCTGTGCGTGTGTCCTCCCAAACATTGCGGCACCGGCCGATATGGGCCTGAACTGATGGCACCGCAATCTCCTCTTCTTGAGCGGGAAACAGTGGGGATTGGAACCCAAGGGAGCATTCAAAAGGTGATCTTCCAGTGGCAGTACTAACCAGAGAGTTGTGGGCGTACTCTACCCACAGGAGGTGATCACTCCAGGTAGATGTGTTGTTGATTGTTATACAACGTAGCGCCACCTTCAAATCCTGGTTGACACGTTCCGTTTGTCCGTTCATCTGATGATGGAAGCTGGATGACAGGCTAACGGAGACACCCAGGGCTTGGCAGAAGGTCTCCCATACCTGTAAGAGGAACTGGTGACCCCAATCGGAGATGATATCAGCAGGATTTCCGTGGAGGTGGATGGGAAGGTCTGCAGTCTCTGGTTTGGAAGGGAATTTAGGGAGGGCTACAAAATGCACCATCCTGGATGAAGCGGTCTACCTCTATGAGTACGGCGGTGTTTCCGTGTAAAGTGGGTAGACCGGTGGCAAAATCTAAGGCAATGTGGTGGTGGGGAGGGATGGTCTCCAGGCTGGAAGTGTCCTCCTTGGAATTGTACTGGCAGGAGAGCGCGTCAGGTTTCCAGTTCTTGGACCCCGGATGGTAGGTGAGAGAAAACTTGAATTGTCCAAGAGACAATGTCCAACGGACTTGGTGAGAGGGGTACTTAATAGTTCCTGAGGAATTCTGGCCCAGGAGGCTACGTCCTTGTCAAGCAGATGTCCCTCGGCACCGGAGTCCACCAAGGCCGAGAGAGGCAGGCATGGAGAGAGGTGGTAATTCACAGTAGCCTGGATCTGTATCTGGGTTTGGGGGGTGGAGGGGTGCTGAAGGGAGTATCGTTTTATTCACTAGAATGGTTGGAGCAGGAGCTATGCTAGGAGCGGAAGGGAGAGAGAGGTTAGGGCTGGTTGAAGATGGTAAAACCCGTGGGATGACCCGTGGAGTCGGGCGACTGGCCTTTTCTCTCAGACGCTCTTGAAGTCGAGTATCTAACCTGGTGGCTAGAGAGAGCAGAGAGTTCAGGCTGTCCACGTCATCCCTCACTGCCAGTTCATGTTATCTTATCTGAAAGACCCTGTCGAAACACTTCCCGTAGTTCGTTTTCATTCCACCCAGAGTCGGCTGCTAATGTGTGGAACTCAATAGAGTATTTTGCTACACTTCGTGAACCCTGACAGAGAGTTAGCAAGCGCTTCGCAGTATCCTTAACACGAATGGGCTGTTAAAAGACCTTCCTCATTTCAGAGATGGAGGAGGAAGAACAGACCTCTGGTCGGTTGTCCCAGATCATGGTGGCTTATGCCAGGGCATCCCCTCGTAACAGCCCCAGAAAGTACACAATTTTTGATCTGTCCGAGGTGTACTTCTGTGGCTGTTGCTTGAAAACCACGGAGTACTGTAGCAGGAAGGCTCCGCACTTCCCTAGGTCCCCAGTGTAGGATGCTGGTTCGGGTACGTACGGCTCTCGAGGGGATTGTGTTGCTGACCCAAGGGGTGTACCCATCCCAGGCTGTGCGGTTTGGTCAGACTGGGTTCGTGGAAGGGACAGAGTAAGAAGAACAGTTACCCGGTCAACCTGCTCACTGACCACCTTTACATCCTCAGACAGGGCACGAAGCTCTCTCATGACTTCTCTGAACAGTTGATCATGTACGCCCGTAGGGAGCCCTGGCTGACAAGGGCCTGTTGCACAGGGTCCATGTCCACTGGGTTCACTCTTGACTAGTTCATTCTGTTGCAAGGACGAGGCTGAGGACAAACCCGAGGACAAACCCAAGTGGAGGACACAGGCATAAAGGCAAAGTCATAAGGCATTAGCACCATTGCGAACAGGGAACCCGTATCCAGGAGTGTCTTTATGCAGAGACAAGGTTCATGTAGAATATCCAGGAAATGATGCAAAGCTTAGAACTGACAGTCCTAAAGAATCAAGAAACAAGGTTTACTCACACTAGAGATAACCAACAAACTGGCCCAGGATGGCTGTGATGCCCGAGTTTTATCCCATGTTTGTTAATGGGAACCAGATGTGCTGTAATTAATGGGACTAGCAATCATAGGGAATCAGCCGACAGGAATTAAGGCACAATCAATGAGATAATGGCAAGATAGGGAATTGCCAGTAGGGACCATGACAATAGATCCTTTTTAAAAAAGTGATCTCAATGACTGACTCTTCACAGCCCTCCAAAGATTCACCACCTTCAGGGTAAAGTTTTTTTTCTTCACCAGAATCAGAATCAGGCCTATTTCACTAACATAAGTGAAATAAGTGTTGTTTTGCAGCAGCAGTACATGCAAAGATATAAAATTCCAATCAATTACAACATTAAATAAATGCGGATAAAGGGATAACAAGGCCATGTTCATAGGTTCATGGACCATACTGAAATCTGATAGGACGGGGAGGAACTGAATTGACTTTATTTCTTACATCCTTCACATACATGAGGAGTAAAAATCTCTATGTTACGTCTCCGTCTAAATGTGCAATGTGCAATTTATAGTAATTTATAATAAATAGTATGTACAACAGGACAGTCAATATAGCATAGTGTAGCGGTGTGCTACACGCAGCGCTAAAATAACGACACAGGAGTTGGTAAACTGCAGTCAAAGATAACTTTATTCGAACGAAACAGCCTTGCTTTAAAGCCTCCCTCAATCCACCCCCCCCCCCCGTGGGGGCGGATGCTTCAAAAGACACGTACTCACAAACCCCCATAGGCTATCTCCCTTAGCCAGAACGCTGGCTAATTGTGAGCCGGTTCGGGTGTGCCAGGAAATGGGTCGCCACATAAACCACCCCCCCCCCCCAGAACCGGCGATACACCCCCCAATGTCCACAGTCTGGGCCGGAACCTGTTTGGGAGGTCGGCCTCTGCGCCGTGGTGCCGGAAACTCGACCGGTTGCGCCGGGTCCAAATGGGCCGTTTTGAGTTGGTCCACCGTGAAAACCTCCTCTCTCCCCCCAATGTCCAGCACGAACGTGGACCCGTTGTTCCGGAGCACCGCAAACGGCCCCTCGTAGGGCTGTTTTGCAGCGGTGGCCGATGCCCGCCCCTTCGTACAAACACAAACTTACAGTTCTACAGGTCTTTGGGTACACAGGTTGGGTTCTGCCCGTGCTGCGAAGTGGGTATGGGGGCCAGGTGACCAAGCCTCTCGTGTAGTCTGCCCAGGACTGCTGCGGGTTCTTCCTCTTGCCCCCTTGGGGCTGATATGAACTCCCCGGGGACGACCAGGGGTACGCCGTACACCAACTCGGCCGACGAGGCGTGTAGATTGTCTTTGGGCGCCGTGCGGATGCCAAGTAGGACCCAGGGAAGCTCCTCCGCCCAGTTGGCTCCTCGCAGGCGGGCCATGAGGGCCGACTTCAGGTGACGGTGGAAACACTCCACTAGTCCGTTTGACTGTGGGTGGTAGGCAGTGGTGTGGTGCAGCTGCGTCCCCAAAAGGCTGGCCATAGCTGACCACATCCATAGCTGGATGTGAACTGGGCGCCTTTGTCAGAGGTAATGTGGGCTGGTACACCAAAGCGGGACACCCAGGTGGCGATTGGTGCCCGGGCGCAAGATTCGGAGGTGGTGTCGGTGAGCGGGATCGCCTCTGGCCATCTTGTGAACCGGTCCACGATAGTGAGGGTGCCGCGCCCCGCACGACACTGGCAGGGGGCCCACGATATCCACATGAATGTGGTCAAAACGCCGGTGGGTGGGGTGGAAGTGCTGCGGCAGAGCTTTGGTGTGCCGCTGCACCTTGGCCGACTGGCAGTGAATGCACGTTTTGGCCCATTCACTGACCTGTTTGCGGAGTCCGTGCCAAACGAACCTGCTGGAAAGTGCGCCAAGTTATGAATGGAGTCGAAAACACGTCGCTGCCACGGTGCCGGGATGACGGGACTGGGCTGGCCGGTGGCGATGTCACAGAGTAGGGTCCTCTCACCTGGGCCTATGGGGAGGTCCTGGAGCTGCAAACCGGAGACTGCGGTTCTGTAACTCGGAATCTCCTCATCTGCCTGCTGGCATGTTTCAATGTATTGGGCCCAGGATAGATCCTCTGCAATATTGATGCCTTGGGGTTGAAGCTGCTTAATCTTTCCACTACTGATCCTTCACTAAGGACTGGTGTGTGTTCAGTCAACTTCCTCTTCCTGAGGTCCACAATCAATTCCTTGGTCTTGCTGAATCTGACTGTGAGATTGTTTTTCTAACACCACTCAACCAGTTTACTTACCTCACTCTTGAATGCCTTGTCATCCTTGTCCTGAGTTTCAACCCTAAATAAACTGTCTCTTATTCTGAGACTGTGACCCCTAGTACATGAGCCAGGGGAAGCAGCTACACTGTTGAGTGTCCTAGAATTTTGTTTCAATGAGCTAGCCTTGAAACTCAACACAGTCTAATTAACCTCTTCTCACGTAACTTGCTTCAGGGAAGGTGGGATCTGTTCCGACAGGATGGTTTACACCTGAACTGGAGTGGTACTAACATTCTTGCAGGAAAATTTGCTAGTGCTTCTCGGGGGGTTTTAAACAAAATTTGCAGGGGGCAGGGATCCAGAATGCGAGAGAGGATAGCGAGATGAAGAATAAAGGACAGGTGGGGACTATTAAGTGTGTAGTAGAGAAAAGTGAGGAGGAACAAGTGATAAGGAGGACACACGCACAGAGGGATGGTCTGAACATGGAGATAAATGTGCAGAAAGAATAAGTAAATTTAGGAAGGACAACAAAATTCAAGGGGCGTATAGCCTGATGGGAGTTCGGGGAGCTGGGTTAAGCACAATAGGCAGTGATTTAAACAGAGAGAGGAGAAATGGGCTAAAAATTCTATATCTGAATGCACGAAGTGTCAGAAATAAGGCGGATGAGCTTGAAACTCAGGTGCGAATAGGTAACTATGATGTTGTTGGGATAACGGAGACATGGCTGCAGGGAGATCAGACCTGAGAAATGAATGTACAAGGGTATACAGGCTATCATAGGGCAGAGGTGGTGGGGTGGCCCTGTTGGTGAGGAATGAGATTCAGTCCTTTGCAAGGGGGGACATAGGATCAGGAGAAGTAGAGTCTATGTGGATAGAACTGAGGAACAGTAAGGGCAAAAAGACCCTAATGGGTGTTGTCTACAGGCCACCAAACAGTAGCATGGATATTGGATGCAAGTTGAATAGGGTGTTAACATTAGCATGTGGCAAAGGTAATGTCGCAGTAGTTATGGGGGATTTCAACATGCAGGTGAACTGGGAGAATCAGGTTGGTGCTGGACCACAGGATAGGGAGTTTGTAGAGTGCCTACGGGATGCATTCTTGGAACAGCTTGTAAGAGAGCCGACCAGGGACAAGGCTATTCTGGACTTAGTGTTTTGTAATGAACAGGATTTGATAAGCGATCTTGAAGTAAAGGAGCCATTAGGAGGTAGTGACCATAATGTAAGTTTTTATCTGCAATTTGAGAAGGATTTGGGCAGATCGGAGGTGTCAATGTTACAGTTGAACAAAGGAGACTATGGAGCCATGAGGGAGGAGCTGGCCAAAATTAACTGGATGGATATCCTAGCAGAAAAGACAGTGGAACAGCAATGGCAGGTATTCTTGGGAATAATGCACAAGGTGCAAAATCAGTTCACCCCCGGAGAAGGAAGGATTCAAAGGGGGGAAAGGGGCCACAGTGGTTGACAAAGGAAGTCAGAGATTGCACAGCATTAAAAAAAAGGAAGTATGACAGAGCTAAGGTGAGTGGGAGGACAGATGATTGGGAAATTTTTAAGGAACAACAGAACTTAACTAAAAAGGCAATACAGGGAGAAAAAATGAGGTACGAATGCAAGCTAGCCAGGAATATAAGGGAGGATAGCAAAAGCTTTTTTAGGTATGTGAAGAGAAAGAAAATAGTTAAGAACAATGTTGGGCCCTTGAAGAATGAATTGGGTGAAATTGTTATGGGAAACAGAAATGGCAGAAGAATTTAATAAGTACTTTAGATTTGTCTTCACTAGGGAAGACACAAGCAATCTTCCAGATGTATGGATGGGCCACGGACATAGGGTAACAGAGGAAATGAAACAGATTAACATGAGGAAGGAAACAGTGATGAGAAGACTGATAGGACTGAAGGCTGACAAATCCCCGGGTCCAGGTGGTCTGCATCCTAGGGTACTAAAGGAGGTGGCTCTGGAAATTGCGGATGCATTGGTAATCATTTTCCAATGTTCCTTAGATTCAGGATCAGTTCCTGAGGATTGGAGAATGGCTAATGTTAGCCCACTTTTTAAGAAAGGAGGGAGGGAGAAAACAGAGAACTATTGTCCTGTCAGCCTAACATCAGTAGTGGGGAAGATGCTAGAGTCCATTATTAAAGATGAAACAGTGGCATATCTAGATAGCAATGATAGGATTGGGCTGAGCCAGCATGGATTTACCAAGGGCAAATCATGCTTGACTAATCTGTTGGAGTTTTTCAAGGATGTAACCAGGAAGTTAGACAAGGGAGATCCAGTGGATGTAGTGTACCTTGATTTTCAGAAGGCATTTAATAAGGTCCCACATAGGAGATTGGTGGGTAAAATCAGAACTCATGGCATTGGGGGGAAGATATTGACATGGATAGAAAACTGGTTGGCAGATAGAAAGCAAAGGGTAATGGTGAATGGGTGTTTCTCGGAATGGCAGGTGGTGACTAGTGGGGTGCCATAGGGCTCGGTATTGGGACCACAACTATTTACGATTTACATAAATGTTTTAGATGAAGGCATTGAGAATAATGCCAGTTTGCTGATGATACTAAACTGGGTGGCAATGTGACATGTGATGAGGATGTTAGGAGAATTCAGGGTGACTTGGATAAGCTGGGTGAGTGGGCAAATACTTGGCAGATGACGTTTAATGTGAATAAGTGTGAGGTTATCCACTTTGGGAGTAAGAACAGGAAGGTAGATTATTATCTGTAGAGTTAGGTAAGGGAGAAATACAAAGAGATCTAGGAGTCCTTGTTCATCAGTCACTGAAGGTGAATGAGCAAGTGCAGCAGGCAGTGAAGAAGGCTAATGGAATGTTGGCCTTTATTACAAAGGGAATTGAGTACAAGAGCAAGGAAATCCTCTTGCATTTGTACAGGGCCCCGGTGAGACAACACCTGGAGTATTGTGTACAGTTTTGGTCTCCAGGTTTAAGGAAGGACATCCTGGCTGTAGAGGAAGTGCAGCATAGATTCACAAGGTTAATTCCTGGGATGTCCAGACTCTTACGCAGAGAGGTTAGAGGGACTGGGCTTGTACATGCTGGAATTAAGGAGATTGAGAGGGGATCTGATTGCAGCATATAAGATTATTAAGGGATTGGGCAAGATAGAGGCAGGAAATATGTTCCAGATGCTGGGAGAGTCCAGTACCAGAGGGCATGGTTTGAAAATAAGGGGTAGGTCATTTAGGACAGAGTCAAGGAAAAACTTCTTCTCCCAGAGAGTTGTGGGGGTCTGGAATGCGCTGCCTCGGAAGGCAGTGGAGGCCAAGAAGGAGCTAGATAGGTATCTTATGGATAGGGGAATCAAGGGATATGGGGACAAGGCAGGAACCGGGTATTGATAGTAGATGATCAGCCATGATCTCAAAATGGCAGTGCAGGCTCAAAGAGCAGAATGGTCTACTTCTGCACCTATTGTCTATTGTCTATTGCTTCCCATTCTTGGTATCAAACTGATGAACCCTCTCTGCGCTCATTCTTTATCTTTATTTAAGTAAGGAGACCAAAGTTATGCACAAAGTTATTCCAGGTAACTTATAAGATGTGAAGTTTCTTCTTTTGTGGGAGCAGTACAGTGCAAAGACACAAAGACTATGAATAAACTTTCCCCAGGCTTCCTGCCAGGTTCATGTATCAATTATAAATGACATTTTGGTGACAAACTTTGCCATCTTCATCAGGGTTGATACCTGGACATGGCCAGTCCAGTGGCATTTATACCCCTGTAATCAGTCCCTCCTGATTGGTTAGTTTTCATCCAATCAAGTTTCCGCTCTTGTAAACACAAAATACACTGCCAATGCTGGAATCAAAGCAACATGTACAACAAGCTGGAGGAACTCAGCAGGTCGAAACGAGCAGTCAACATTTCGGGCTGAGACTGATGAAGAGTCTCAGCCTGAGACATTGACTGCTCGTTTCCACGGATGCTGCCCCACCTGCTGAGTCCCTCCAACTTGTTGTACAGGTTTCCGCTCTCCCACCTTCTTTACAATCGAATTTCAGTTCTTACTTTGAGCAAAACCTTCAACTTTGTTACAATTCTTTTCCTCTGGGGTTGACTTCGATGACTTTTGGGACCACCAGCTAAAGGAAGCCATTGAAAGAAAACCCGAGGACAAGAATTTTAACAAAGATGAGACCCTTCCTCAGGACTTTCTTGGAATCCTGGAGCCTTCTGTAATCAAAAGAAGAATT
Source organism: Hypanus sabinus (assembly GCF_030144855.1). Taxonomy (NCBI): domain Eukaryota; kingdom Metazoa; phylum Chordata; class Chondrichthyes; order Myliobatiformes; family Dasyatidae; genus Hypanus; species Hypanus sabinus. Next base: position 10,785,707 of record NC_082722.1, on the reverse strand, counting down.
GTAGGAAAGTCACAGGGGCTACAAGAGGCTGCCTTTTATGTCATTTATTTGGAGAACATTGATTTAAAAATACCTGAAGGGGTTGAGAATCAAGAGAGAGAGAGAGAGAGAGAGAGAGAGAGAGAGAGAGAGAGAGAGAGAGAGAGAGAGAGAGAGAGAGAGAGAGAGAGAGAGAGAGACTAACTAACTGGATAACAAGCAACCTAACTGATATCTGTTCCATTTCCAGTTACTGGGGGAATTCATGACCTGTGACAATAAATAACGGGTACTCTGGGATGTTTAAAGAAATATTTATGTGGGAGGTTTGGGACAAAACGTTCATAAGTACATCCAGTCTGCAATGCAATACAAGATCCTTCATCAACCACCATGGGGGCTTGTCCTAATTGCAGGCCACTTAAAGAATATCTATTATGTTATAGAATGTGTGAGGACATACCTGTTTGTGGGATATTCTCCCCCATACACAAAATAAAAATGAAAAAACCAATTTTCATCCCCTATATTATTTGCAAAGTTAGTTCTTGTGAGCACAAGAACTGACTTTGTACAGAGTGTGAGAAACCTTTCTCATTCTCAAAAACTGAGCAATGTGTTTATGTAGCAAATATTCAAATTATCTATTCATCTCCAATACATACACACACGGTGGCCAATTTATTAGGTACATCTATTCACCTGCTTGTTAACACAAATATTTAATTGGCCAATCATGTGGCAGCAACTCAATACATAAAAGCATGTAGACATAGTCAAGAGGTTCAGACCAAACATCATAATGGGGAGGAAATGTGATCTAAGTGACTTTGATCATGGAATGATTGTTGGTGCCAGATGGGGTGGTTTGAGTATCTCAGAAAGTGCTGATCTTCTGGGATTTCCATAAACTCCCTAGAGTTTACAGAGAATTGTGCAAAATATAAAACAGAACACATCCAGTGAGAAGCATTTCTGTGGGTGAAAACACCTTGCTAATGAGAGAGGTTAGAGGAAAATGGCCAGACTGGTTTAAGCTGATAGGAATGTGACATTAACTCAAATAATGACATGATACAACAGTGTTGTGCAGAGGAACATCTCTGAAGGCACAAGTTGTCAAACCTTGAAGTGGATTGGCTACGGCAGCAGAAGACTACAAACATTCACCCTGTAGCCACTTTATTGCGTACAGGAGGTAGCTTTCGTTGTTAATTCATCTCCATTTGTTTATATGAAATTCAGTCATACAAACATAATAGGACTTTTGAAAATCAATAAAAATTACAAATGTTGGAAATCTGAAATAAAAACATGAAATACTGGAAAAACCGCATCTGTGAAATTTACTGTTTTTATTGTGGAGTTTTCTGACACATCATCACTTAATCTCAAGCATTCTTTCCCCCCACCAAATTAACAGTAAGGTAGAAGAACTTGTGTGTATTCTAATGGTTCAAGCCAGTGATGGAGAGGCAGTGTCACTGGTTGCAATCATCGGCTCTGTGTATGACCTACTTACAGAGGCTGAATTTGATATGGATTCTGTAAATGTCTAGAAGAAAGCAGTAAGTAGGTTTGTGGATACTTGAGTGCAAATATTTGAGTAGACAGGTTAAAACTAATAAGATACAAGAGAAATACAGATGAACTAATAATCAGTGATAATGGAACAAACTCAACACGTTGGATGGACTGGGTACCCTCCAACTTGTTGGCATGAATATAGACTTTCCCAACTTCAAGTAATTTCTCTCATCTCCTCCTTCTCTCTTTTTTACCATTCCCCATTTTGGCTCCTCTCTGTTGTTTCTCTTTTCCCTGCTTGCCTATCACCTCCCTCTAGTGTTCATCTTCCTTCCCTTTCTCCCATGGTCCACTTTCCTTTCCTATCAGATTCTTTCTTTTTTAGTCCTTCACTTCTTCCACCCATCACCTCACAGCCTTTCACTTCACCTCCCCTCCCTCACCTACCATTTTCCCCTCACCTAGTTGCACCAGCTTGTACTTCTTCCACTCCCCTCCTACTTTCTTATTCTGGTTTCTTCCTCTTTCTTCACCAGTCCTGATGAAAAGTCTTGATCAGAAACATGGACTGTTTAGACCTCTTCATACATACTGCCTGACCTGCTGAGTTCCTCCAGCATTTGTGCGTGTTGCTCCAGATTTCCAGTATCTGCAGAATCTCTTGTGTGTATTATGCCTGAGTATGCCTTGGTTAGTCACTGAACCATCTAAATAGTGAGTTTACCTGAATACAAGTTAGCACTGAAGATAGGCAAGAGTCTCTAACAAAGTTCTTACTTTCCAGAGTATCAGGTTCCAAGATGCACAGACACTGCACCAGTGACCCAGCTTGGTGCATGTACAGGTAACAGTCATGGATCTCTAGGTCCGCTAGAGGAAAGGTAACAAAAACAGTGTGTTTCTGTACAGTGAAAAACTAGAAAGAGGAAATTTGAGAAAAGGAATTTTCACAAATAATTTATCATTGCTGTTGGTAGAAGCGTGTACAAAGAAGATGGCAATCTTATATGGGCAGTTGGTTTTGGCATTGAAACTGGATCTGGTTTATAGTCACAAGTACCGACAAACAGTGCAAAGTTCACCTTGTATACTGTTCATGCAGATCAAATCATTACACAGTGCATTAAGGTAGAACAAGTTAAGACAGTAAAAAAGGCAGAATAAAGTGTATCAGCTACAGCAGCTAAATAATGGGCAAAGAGTGATCAGAATCAGGTTTATTTTCACTGGCATGTTGTGAAATTTGTGTTTTGTGGCAGTAGTACAGTGCAATGCATAAAATAAACTGTAACTTACAATAAGAAAGAATAAGTAGTGCAAAAAGAAAGGAAAAATAGCAAGGTAGTGTTCATGGGTTCATTGTCCTCTCTGATCTCTGATAGCAGATCGGAAGAAACTGTTCTTTAATTGTTGAGTGTGTGTCTTCACGCTCCTGTACCTTGTCTGTGATGCTAGCAATGAGAAGTCCTGGATGGTGAGGGTCCTTAATGACAGATGCTGCCTTTATGAGAAGTTGCCTTGTGAAGATGCTTTCAATGGCAGGGAAGCTAGTGGCAATGATGGAGCTAGCTGAGTTTGTAACCTTCTGTAGCCTTTTTTTGATCCTGTACAGTGTTCCTTCTATAACATACAGTGGGCAGTGATACAACCAGTTAGGGTGCTTTCCACAGTAGATCTGTAGAAATTTGCTAGAGTCTTGGTGACGTACCAGATCTCCTCAAACTCTAATGAAATAGAACTGCTGGCTTGCCTTCTTCGTAACTTCATCAATATGTTGGGCCCAGGATAGACCTTCTGAGATGATGACACCCAAGAACTAGGAACCGCACACCATTTCACTGCTGATCTCTCGATGAGGACTGGTGTGTCTCTGGCTATCCATCCCATAGGGTGATGATGGTTCTTTTCAGTCAGTTAGTGGGGTTTGATATGTGCGTCCTGGAGTGGCTGTACAGGCTGATCCTTGACAGGCACTGCTTGCCACATACTTGGCCTGGAGGGGCAGCAGGAGCAGAAGCTCTCTTGTGGTGCTTCCTGTGCCTTTCATCTGTGCCTCTATGAACTTGTTGTCAGCAGTGTCCACACCTTTTCTGATGGCGTGCCTCCACTGTGAGCGATCCTGAGCCAGATCCTCCCATGTTGATGGGGCAATGTCAGCTTTCTTGAGGCTCCTGTGCAGAACATCCTTGTACCACAGTCGCTGGCCTCCTTGTTTTCGGGTACCACTGGACAGTTGGCCGTATAAGATGTTCTTGGGCAGTCTTTCGTCAGGCATTCTGAGATGTCCTGCCCAGCACAGTTGGGCTGATATCACCAAGGTTGAAACAGCTGGCATTCTGGCTCGAGAGAGGACCTTGGTATTGGAGACCTTGTCTCAGCAGGTGATCTTCATCAGAGAATGTTGGTGACGCTGCTGCAGTTGATCAAGCTGCGTAAGTGACTCTGATATGGGCACATCTCATATCCATCCGTATAGCAAGGCTGCTATGACAACGGCCCTGTATACCTTGCACTTGGTGGCCAACCTGATGTTTTGTGACCAAACTCGATCTTTCAGCTGACCAAAGGCAAAGCAGGCTTTTCTGGCTCTTGACTCAATCTCTACATCCAGAGAAGCTGAGGGTGTTATTATGCTGCCCAGGTAGCAAAACTTGTTGACAGCATTGAGACGAATGTCATCAATGAGAATATTTGGTTCTTTGTAGCTTGAACCAGGAGCCAGTTGGTACAAAATTTCCATCTTTTTCAGGTTGATTGTCAGTCCAAAGCTTTTGGTTGCACTGGCAAAGTGACTGGTGATCTTCTTTAAGTCTTTGAGAGAGTGGGCAACCAGTGCACAGTCATTAGCAAACTGTAGCTCATGCGCCACAATGTCCCTGACTTTTGTTTTTGCTCTCAGTCTTGCAAGGTTGAGGATCCACCATCAACCCTCGTTTGTAGGAAGACCCCTGACTTCAGGTCTGACGTGGCATCCTGAAGAACAGCAGCGAAGAATAGTCCAAACAGAGTAGGAGCCAAAACACATCCCTGTTTTACGCTGCTGCTGATGGGAAATGGGTCTGACAACTCACCACACACGTTGATGCCGCCATCCATGCCTTGTTGGTTAGATGTGGGGGGGGGCAACTGAATTTTGGTAGGAGCTTCCACAGGCCATCTCTATCAACAGTGTCAAAGGCTTTGGTTAGATCAACAAATGTGACAGAGAGACTTCTCTGCTGCTCAACACATTTCTGCTGGAGCTGCCCCAATGAGAAGATCATGTCCACTGTACTGCGGCCTGTTTGAAAACCACGCTGGCTTTCTGGAAGGATGTTGTCACTGATGTTGGACACCAAGCGTCTAAGGATGATCTTCGCGAGGCGTTTTCCCACAACTGACAGAAGAGAGATGCCACGGTAATTGTTGCAGTCTTTCTTGTCTCCCTTGTTCTTGTAGATGGTCACGATTGATGTGTCTTTGAAGTCTTGTGGTAGTTCTGCAGCTCCCCACAACTTTGTGAACTGCTGGTGCAGGCATGATGTCAGTGTGTTACCACTGTACTGGTAGATCTCCACTGCGATACCATCAGGTCTTGGTGCTTTGTTGGGTTTTAGCTGTTTGATGACCTCGTGAAGAGTAAGGGGAGCATCTAGCTCGAACAGTATGGGTTGAGGGTGTACTTTGCCCAGTGCTTCATCAGTGATGGTTCCTGGTCTGTTCAGCAGCTTGTGGAAGTGTTTTTGCCATCTTTTCATGTGCTCTGACTTCTCAGAGAAGATGGATGTACTGTCCTTGCTCAGGAGCTGTGAGGTGCCTTGTTTTGATGGACCATACACAACCTTGATTGCTTCATAGAAGCTTCTTGAGTCATTACAGTCAGCAAAGGCTTGTAACTCTTTGGCCTTGATCGCCCACCACTGGTCTTTCATAGCTCTGAGCTGCCTCTGTAAAGTTGATTTTGCACTCAAAAGGGCAAGTTTATTGGAACTTGAGTTTTGGTGTCAAAGCAGAGCCTGGTGTGCCTTAGATCTTAGAAGGTCTTGCACAGATTAGTTGCTCTCATCAAACCAGTCCTGATGCCTGTGCTTGACTTTTCCCAAGGTGTCCTGACCAGCGCTGTAGACTGTTTCTTTGAAGGCATTCCAGTGCTCAGAAATATCGTCTGGTGGATTCTCAGCCAGTCTGCTTACAGCAGCTTCCGTAGAGGATTTCAGGGCATCAGCACACTCACAGTGTTTCAATTTGGTGGTGTTCAGCTTTTTGAGTGGTTTGGCAGCATTCAGTCTGCATGGAGGCTTGATCGATAGATGTAGATCCGACCACACCATTTGATGACCAGTTGAGCACTCAGCTCCACGCTTAACTCTGGTGATACGAACGTCAGAGATGTCTCATTGTCAGTGATGGCATAGTCAATGAAATGCCAGCTTTTAGATTGTGGATGCAACCATGTGCATTTGAGCTTGTCTGGCAATCTGACCAGTGTGTTAGTAATGCATAGTTTGAATTCTGTGCACATCGAGAGGAGCAGTAGACCGTTACCGTTACTGTTGCCAACCCCTTGGCATCCAATCACACCAGGCCATACAGTGGACTCCTTGCCAACCCGAGCATTAAAGTCTCCCAGCAACAGCAGCTTATTGGAAGTTGCCACGCTACTGATGGTGGTATTCAGCTCACTGTGGAATGCCTCCTTGAGTTCACTGGGATTAGTCAGAGTTGGGGCGTAAACGTTGACTATGGTGAGGTGGTGCTTTCCTTGCAGAGGTGTAGGCAAGGTCTGGATTCAGTCACTTACAGCAACAGGCAGGGTTGGTAGCTCTGCTGCGAGGCAGTTCTTGAGAGCCAAGCACACACCAGATTCTCTTTGTTCTTCTTTGGGCCTGCCAGACCAGAAGAATGTGTACCCTCCTTTCTCTTCACAAAGCACACCCTCTCCAGCGAATCGAGACTCCTGGAGAGCCCAATGTCCACATTGAGCACATGAGCAACAAGTACAGTGTCTCTCTCTGGGCGATCAGAGTTACCATTGTCCAACAGAGTTCATATGTTCCATGAGGCGACGATCAGATTCTGCTTGTGATTCTTACCGCTAGAGTTGGACAACCCACCAGCCACGGCAGACTGGCCAGGGTGATGTGAGCGGGCTGTGTCTGAGCCACCTTTTCTAGGCCCTTCCCTAATTGTAGGGTGAGCAGTGCCTCCCTAACAGGGCTGCTCAGATGCAGAAGGTGCTGCCTCACCGAATCTCCACTCTGTAATCCATGTGTGACCACTGTCTCCCTGCCACAATCATGCAGACTTGTGACTATGGCTCCCAGCTGGTCAAGCCTACCACTTCGCCACTTGTCCATCGCTACAGGACTTGGGTGTGTTGAGGGTACCCCACTCCTCAGAAAGGAACAGCGTGTGCGTGAACGGATTTTAGGTGAGTCGGGGGATGCACAGGTCCAGACCCACCCTTTCGACATCCCCTCCCAGATCCAGTGGCATGGTGGGGTCCAAGTCGGCTGGGGGAAGTTCTGTTGCAGTGAATGGCCAGACCCTTTCCCTGCTTCATGGCACATGTTTGCTAGATGACCGTTGACCCTATGAGAGGGTCGATCTGCCCTTTGACAGGTCTTGTTTTTCATTCTGCAGTGTTAGCCACCCTCCTTACCAGGCAAGTCTGGGGGGGTTGGGGGGTGGGAGCCGGTTTAGTTGCTGACTACCCGACCACACGACAGGTAGTATTGGGTTACATGGTACCAGTAGCACTCAGACGAGTGACCTGATGAGAGGACGGGTGTGTATTCCCTCGATATACCCTTCCTGAAGTTCACAATTCCTTCGCCTTACTGACATTGAGCGCAAGGTTGTTGTTGTGACGCCATACAACCATGTGAACTTTCTTACTCCTGTAAGCCTCCTACCACTGTTGTGATTTAATATTTCAATAATATTTGAGTAATCTTGTATATATTTGTTTTGATAAAGCAGTCTTGTTTGATTAAATAGTTAATTATGGGTTATGCAAAAATACATTAAATTGCATACTTCATCACAGTACCATGTGATATGAGCTACTTAAGTAAATTCAAGCTATACCTGCGTTTTCAGACTCCACGTGTATTCCTTGAATGAATTTAATGTTGTGAAGTTACAAAACATAACACTGGCAATGAGGTATTTTAAAATGAACCCAAGACTTGTTAAAGTGTAGTGAGACGTTCAAAGTAAAATCGAACAGCTTAGCACAGCACAGCACGTGGAGCTGGAGTCTTTGGAAGGAAAAGCACAATCAAGTTCATTTTTAAGTCAGAAAATGGAAGAATTCAGGGTCCATAAAGAGTCAATAACATTTCAGAAAAATAATCAGAAATGGCTGGACACATTGGAAAGATTGACATGTTTGAACATTCAACACTGAACAGTATTTTGAAGCAAATGAAATAGCCAATGAAAAGTGAGTTCCAGTTTTGCTACATGCATTGGGTTTAAATGTATGCTGCAACAGCCAAACCTACAGAAATGAGATTTTCTAATATTGTCAAACTGATGAAGGAACATTTGGAAACAAATTCAAAAAAGACTGGGAGTCCATTTCAGCATTCGTGGCTGAATGGAAGAGACGTTCTGAGCATTGTCAGTTCAGTAATGGGCTTAATGATACACTAAGAAAGCCTTAGTTTGTGGAATCTTAAAATAAAGCATTAAAAATGTTTCCTAACTCAAGTACAGCTTACCTTCAAACAAGTAATGGAAATCATTGTTTCAATCGAAACCACAGACAGAGGTGCAATCAAGTTGCAGTCAGGAATGAAAATGAGTGTGAATAAAATTGTAGCATCTAAACAGAAACTAGCCTGGCTGCAGCGGCTCACATACACCAAACAGAGGCAGATTTAAAGATGAAACTTGCAAAATGCAATGAAGTAGGACACATCCAAATAGCATGTCGGGCAGACAAAAATAAATGGATTGCATGGGAAGAGAAAAATGCTAAAAAGCCAAGCTGCAGTTTCAAAAAGAGCAATAATCTGCATGCTGCTGATGAAAAATCTGATAATGATGGGAATGAAATGGAATTGTGTAGCCTTGAGATTAACAGGATGAAAATTAACAATGGACAAATTCTGGTTTATGCCAGAATTGAATGGCAAATTAATTAAAATGAAATTGGACACTGGTTCAGCTCACACAATGAGTTTGAATGGTATTTCAAAGATAGCTAACTGAAGCCTGCAAGTATATAACTAAGAACCTTTTCTGGAGAAAAGATAACTCATATGGGAATGACATTTATAACTGTGAAATACAACAACTAACAAGCCACACTGAGCTTGTAAATGGTAAAAACAGAAGAACCATCATTGTGGGGGCATGATTGGCTGAGACAACTGCAAGCACAGGTAGATTGGAGATCCATCTACAATTTGCTTGCCACGTCCCCTCCCTACAACTAAACCAGCAGGAAGTGAATTAAGTCAGATGATGTCTCATCCCTCTCCATGGCAAACACCATGAACCATAGCCTAATTCTGCCTCTGGCAGGAAAGCATATTGGAACAAGGAAGGGCCATGCTGCTCAGAGGAAGCATGAAAGTGACGAAAGTAGTGGTCCGAATACAAGACCGAATAGGCAACGTATTTGAGAAAGCTTCTGATATGTTTTTCAAGCAGTTACTTCTAAAATAACAGTTGTTTTTAAGCTAGAATAGAGCTCAAGGAGCTTCAGGAAAGTTGCAAACATTTAGCTTTTGTGAGTATAATGCATGCATTAATGTTATTGTATGAACTTCAAGTGGGAGGCAAAAAGATGCCTGTAAATGTAAATTCAAAGAGCAAAGCCCAGCTGGATGAATGGAAGACCAAAAAGAAAGAAGTCAATGGAGATATGAAAACAAAGTGCGAACAGTCTACATCATGGGCTGAGACCCTTCTTTGGGAGCTCAACAAGGCCTGAAACACCATCTGTTTACTCTTTTTTACAGGTGCTGCCTGACCTTCTGAATTCCTCCAGCTTTTCGTGTCCGTTGCTTTAGAAACATAGAAAAACACAGCAAACCTACAGCACAATGCAGGCCCTTCAGCCCATGATGCCGAACATGTACGTACTTTATAAATTACCTAGGGTACCCATAGCCCTCTATTCTTTAGAATAAAAAGGAAGAGATTGAGAGAAGGAATGTGAGAAAGAAAAAAAGTATTGAAGTAGATCCAAAGAGAGAAAAGAAGGTAGGCATCCAGAGCTGTCAGAAACTCTTCCTGTAGTCTTTTACAGCCCAGTGGTATTTACATTGAACTTCCTGGTTTCACCTGCCCATCAAGGCTACTGGGTCTCCTATCCCCTCCCCTAAATTGGCTCAATATGCCCATCACCCCTTCCTTATCTGGTTCCATTTATCACCTTCGTTATTAGCAGGTGCTGCATCTGACACACCTTACCTGAATTGGAGAACATTTCTTATGGAGATAGGTTGACTGAGCTAGACGTCTTCTATTTGGGGTGAGGAAGCATGAGAGGTGATTTGATAGAGATGTACAAGATGATACACAGATCGATTTGATAACCAGAGACTTTCTCCAAGATGGAAATGAATAAATGGTATAATTTTAAGTTGATTGGAGCAAAGTATAGAGAAAATGTCAGAGTTAATAGAGGATGTCACCGTTTTTACACAGAGAGTGGTAAGTGCATGGAGCACCGTGCCAGGGTTGGTAGTGGAGGCAGATGCACTTGGGACATTTCTTAGGTACATGAATGATAGAAAAAGGGAGGGCTATGTGGGAGGGAAGGATTAGATTGATCTGAGTTAAGAGTTAAGTTAGTTAAGAGTTTGGCACAACATTATGGGCCGAAGGGTCTGTCCTGAGCTGTTGTGTTCTATGCTCTATGTTCTTTGTTCTCTCTGCTCAGACCTGATGCAGAGTCGACATTGACCTGAAATATCAAGCTAGCTTTCATTATCCACAAATGCTGCCTGACATCCACATTTCCTTCTGTGGTTTGCTTTATGCTTCAGGTTGGAGCATCTACTATTTTGTATTTTGCATGTGGTTCTTTAGTGAGTACTATGTACAATATCAATCTCCTTATTTATAGATGGATATACAGGCACTGGAAGCCACTCAGAAAAGAGTTACCATACTATTACCTGGAATGGGCTGGGTTACCATATGAGGAAACGTTGGATATTTTATATCAATCATCAGGATAAATTGGGGTGGGACGATGGCACAATGGTTAGTATTGCTAGTTCTTAGATCTGGAGACTGGGTTTGATCCTTTGGTGCTGTCTGTGTGGAGTTTGCATGTTCTCCCTATAACCACATGTGTTTTCTCTCTCAACACAGAAGATGTGCTTTGTAGGTTATGTCTTGGCAGCTTGACCCAAACACAGAACAGTGGGGATAATGCTGCAGTGAGTGATAACTTTAATAATAAACTGTAAAATAACAAGTCACAAGGGGCCACAAATCAAGAGAGAACAGATACTGAATTCAACAAGACAAGGTAACTGAAGGCTAGGAGCATCTAGTTGAAGCTGGCTGGTTGATAAGAGTGAACAGGGATTGTGGATAAGAGCTGGGTTTAAATAGGCTGCAGGTGATGAGTTAGAAGCAAATGGCAGGTGACACTTGTTAGCTGGGTGGAGACTAGGAGATGCTTACCTGTGCAACCCTGATAGGAAAGTTGTCTCCTCCCTACGGTAACAATGGCCCAGGGTGAACTGGGTGCATCTGGTGGAACTCTTCAGTGATCAATGGATACAAGATGAAACTGGATGTCACCTAAATTCAGCAACAAGTGAACCGTGTACACAGGACCTTCTTTAACCATCCTTGGTTGTTGAGGTACAGGGTCAGATGGGTTGAGTGGGCCATGAATAATGAGATTGAGGAAGGACACATGAAATGTAGGTGTGATCCTGAGGGACAGTGACAGTTGAAGATGGTAAGTGCCTGGATTGTTGTGATGGGTAACCTTGAAGGGACCAATGAACTGGGCCAAGAGCTTGTGGTAGTTCCTGCTCAGGAGTAGATCTTAGTTAGACAGCTAGACATAGTTCCAAGTTTGAATTGTCTAGTTGGGCACCTAGTGGTAAGCCTGGCAGCAGTAGGCACAGTAGGCAGTTATGATGGCCTTTTGTGCTGTCTTTCAAGCATTTCAGGAGTGGCAAACCAGGTCCCTGGCAGACAGGACCTCCAGCATTGGCTCCTCTGAGGAGAGAAATGGGGGGTGGGGTTTGTAGCCATGAATCACTTCAGTGTGTGACATACCCTTGGCAGAGGAGGACAGTAGATTGTGGGACAGCCCGGCCCAGAACACATAATTTTACCTTGAAGAAGGGTTCGAGGTGGCAAAGCATCGCAGAAGCTTCTCCACTTGCTGATTGGCTCTTTCTGGCTGTCCTTTGGTCTGCGAATGGTAGCCAGAAGACAAGCTCACTGAGGTGCGGAGGAGATAACAAAAGGCTTACCAGAATGGGAGACGAATTGTGAGCCCCAGTCCAATACTGAGGGAAGCCGTGAAGGGAAACAACATTTTGGAGAACTAGGTTTGCCATTTCAATGGCAAACAGAAGTCTAAAGAGGGCAATGAAAAGGGCTGTCTTGGAGAACCGGTCCACCACTGTCACGATCGCCATGGCGCCATCAAGAAGTGGCAATCCCGTGATGAATTCCATGGTGATGTGGGACCACGGGCTTCGAGGGACTGGTAGGGGCTTCAGGAGCCTAGAGGGCTGATGGTTGGAGGCATTAGGCTGGGCACTTTGAGGGAAGGCCACAATGAACTGACATAAATCATGGGGAGTCACTCAAGCGGGTGTTATAGAAATCCGGAGTCCATTGTGCGCCCGGATGGCCAGAAAGGGTTGAGGAGTGGGACCACTGGTGTACCTCAGAATGCAGGCTGCTGTTACATACTTGTGGTTGTCAGCCGTGTCAACTGGATCAGGCTCTTGCTGTAGGCCTTGGCTGATCTATTTCTCAAGGCTCTAGACAATCTGCAAGGATCTGTGAGGATGGAATGATGGGCTGAGGGTCGACATCCATTTCAGCTGGGTCGAGCTGTCATGATCAGGCGTCCACCTCGTTGTTCTTAGAGCTGGGTCGGTAGGAGATGGTGAAGTTGTAAGAAGAGGTCTCAACGAACCTGACATGGGTTGAGTTGGTAGGTCTATTGTATGGATATGAGGTTCTGGTATTCAGTCTAGATCAAGAAACACTCAATATTTCCCATCAGCCAACATCTCCATTTCTCCAAGGCCCATTTGATGGTGAGTAGCTCCCTATCTCCTACTCCTACATGATGGCACGGTGTAGAATTGAACATGTGCAAGAAGAAGGCACAAGGCTGTGCCTTCCTATCCAGTCCTCACTGGGAGAGGACAGCCTCAGCACCCATGCCAGATGTATCCAACTCTACCACAAAAGGTCCAGAGGGGTTCTGATGGCAGGGAATAGGAGCGGTGGTGTAGTGTCTCTTGAGGTCCTCTAAAGCGTCGTCTACAGCAGCAGACCAGGTTGTCCATGGGAAAGGTGACTTGGTGAGAGAGATGAGAGGAGTGGTGATTTGCCTATAATTTCTAATGAATTGGTGGTAGAAACTGGAGAAGCCCAAGAAGTGCAGTAGCTGTTTGACACAGCATGGCTGGGGCCATTCACACTTTCCCTGGGTCCATGGTTTTGTCTTGCAGTGAAAGGATGTAACCCAGGAAGGAAGTGATTGGGGTGCGGAGCTAACACTTTTCTAACTTGCAGTACAGTTGGTTTTCAAGGAGATGCTGAAAGACTGAATGGACATGACAGATATGGTCTTGGGATCCTTGAAGAAGATAAAGATCTCATCAAGGTAGACATGTCTTAGAAGATTTAATTGATGAAGGTTTGGGAAATTGATGGACTGTTGGAAAGTTCAAAAGGCATCACCAAGTATTTGTAGAGGCCAGTGGATGTAATGAACACTGCCTTTCACTCATCTCCCTGGTGGATGTGTATCAGGTTGTTCTTGATCCAGTTTGGTGAAGACCCGGGTCCTGCAGAGCGTCTTGAATGCACTCTCGGGGAGCAGTGGGGTTAAGGGAGCTCACCCTATTTGAATGGGCTCTGGAGATATTTATGACTAGGGCCCTGCTGACTGAAATGGAACTAGGGTTCTGGCTGATGACCTGAAGGTTTGTTTCATAAGAAGCTTGTCAATATAGATGGCCAGTGTGATGAGGCTTTTGAGGTCTGTGGGTCTACTCTCTTGAGTAGACAGCTCATATTTCAGGAGCTTCAACAGGCTGTGATGGTAATGCACCAGCAGCACATCCACATTCCAGCCAGACTCTGCCGTAAGTGTCCTGAATTCCGCAATTCATTCCACAGAGCATGAGCCTTGATGCAGGCAAAGTACCTAATCTGATGCCTGTCTTCCACTTCCTGAATGGTCAAAAGCTCTAGTAGTAAATCTTCAAATTGGTTGCAAAGGGAGGTCCCAGTTAGAGGTGGTCCAGATCAGAGCTTGTCCAATCAAGAGAGAAACAATGAAGGCAATCTTGCCTTGGTCTGTAACATACAGAGATGTTTGGAGCTTGAAGTGTAAGATAAACTGGACAAGAAACTGTGACATTGAGTTGGGGATCTGTCAAAGTGTTTGGGTATTGGAACCTGGAGCTCTGAGGGAGGAGATTGACTGGAATGGAGTTGTTGTATCAAGATGGAGAGTTGGTTGAGAATGAAGAGCAAATGGTCATTTCTTTCCAGCTACTTTTGGATCATGTGCTCATGTCAATGGATGATTTCATTTAGGCAAGCAAACTCTACTGGGTCAATCACAGGTTCACTCAGCTTCTCAAGAAACTTGACCCAAATACAGAGCACCTGTGATAATTTAGCAATCAGCGATAACTTTAATAATAAACTCCAAAATAACAAACCTTGAGGGGTCAGAAGACAAGGGAGAACAGATTACAAATACTTAACTTGACAAGGCAACAAGGTAACAGAAGGCTAGGAGCAACTTGTTGAAGCTGGCTGGTTTGTATAAGTGAACAAGGATTGTGGATGAGAGCTGAGTTCAAATTGGCTGCAGGTGATGAGTTGGAAATGAATGACAAGTGGTTCCTGTTAGCTGGGTGGAGACTGTGAGGTGCCTGCCTATGCAGGGTTAACAGATTAATCAGTCACTGTAAATCATCCCTTGGTCTAGGGCCGTGGCAAAAGACACAGACTTCTAATGTGAGAGAGAATGAATTGTAGGGAATACAGTGAACAGAGTAGAGAAAAAGTTAAGATGGCACCATTAAGGGGTGATTGTTTGCATGAAGCTCTGATAGGAGTCAAAAGATATTTCCAATTATTTCTACCACAACTGAAATCCACATTCATAGCCATGAGTACTTCAGTACTTAAGATATTTAAAAAAATATTTCAATGCTTGGACAGTGAGCTTGGGTCGCGAGTGCAGTTTCCTTTTAAGAAAACTGAAGTGGGGCCTACATGCCAGTCTGAAAGTACGATTGAAATGCAAAGGCTTTAGAACCCCACTCCTGACCATCCCACAGGTGAATGTATAGTCTTGGGAAAATTAAAGACCTCATGGCAAGATTGCAGTACCAGAGGGACCTAAGGGACTGCTGTGCTTCATAGAAACATGGCTATCTCTGGTCAGATTGGATGCAGTGCTGCAACTTGATGGCTTCATGATTCTCCACAAAAACAAGGCAGCTCAGTTTTTTAAAGGCAGAAGACATGGTGTATGCTTTATGATTAACTTATCATGGTGCACAAACGTGATGATTCTGTCTCAGTCCTGCTCACCTGATTTGGAACATCTGGTGGTTAAATTTTGTCCATTTTATCTGTCGAGAGAATTTTCCACCATCATCTAGGTAGCAGTGTACATTCCACCTCAAACCAAAGTCCGGCAGACATGGGAGGAGTTGAACACCATGATCAGCAGCCATGAAACACTGTACCCTGATGTCTTCTCTATCACTGTGGGAGATTTCAAAAGGCCAGCTTGAAGAAATCTCTGAACAACTGCCACTAACTTGTCACCCGTGGAACCAGAAGAGCTCTGTTATACCTTCATCTAGAATACTTACCGTGCCATTTCATGCCCACACTTTGGAAAGTCTGATCATCTGCCTGTACTTCTACTCCCAGTGTATTGGCAGAGACCAAAGACCATAGCATAAGTGGTGAGAACCAAGAACATATGGTCAAGGGAAGGGGAGGAGCCTTTCCAGGATTGCTTTGAGTCAATAGATTGGACAATATTCAGGGATTCGTCTTGATTCCGAATGACCATGTCATAGCTGTCACTGACTTCATCAAGACCTGTGTGAATGAAAACATAGTGGACATACCCAAACTAAAAGCCATGGATGAACCAGGAGATTCATAGTCTAATGAGTGTTAGATCTGTGGCTTTCAAGACTGGTGATCTAGAACTATACAAGAAGTCCAAATACAACCTACGGAAAGCTATTTTAAGTGTTAAAAAACAATTCTGGTTGAGGTTAGAGATGGAATCAGGTGCACATTGGTTCTGGCAGTGTTTGCAGAGCACTACTTTTTAAAAAGTGAAACCTAACATCATGAATGGCTGTGATGCTCCCAGATGAGCTCAAATCCTTTTATGCATGATTTGAAAGGGAGAATAAACCTACACCGGTGTGAATCCCTGCTTCATCTGGTGACTCTATGACCTCTGTCCTGGTAGCTGACATTAGAAGATCTTTCCGGAGGATGAACCCTCTCAAGCTTTCAGGCTCTGATGGTGTACCTGGTAACCAGTTCAAGGATATCTTCAATCTCTCACTGCTGCAGTCGGAGGTTCCACTTGCTTCTAAAGGGCCAACAATCATAACAGTGCCCAAGAAGAGTAGGATGAGCTGCCCCCATGAGTATTGACCAGCTGCACTAACATCTACTATGGAGTGGCCACTGCACAGGATTGGAAAAAACTACAGAAAGTTGTAAATTCTGTCAGCTCCATCATGGGCACTAGCCTCCCAGCATCAAGGACACCTTCAAAAGGAACTGTCTCCAAGTTTTCAGATTCTTGAGCCAACCTGAAAAACCTAATTTACCTTGGATTATATTTCTCTCAACTTGCACTAATGTCAATATGTTTAATTTGGCATGTAATTTACGTATAATTTTAATTAATTTATGTTTATGTAATTATATTAAGTTATGAATCTATCGAAACCAGAGCTAAAGATGGTGCTGGGGGTGACTTCTTCTAGTTCATCTGTGAAAAAGTTTAAATAAGTTTAAATTCTTTTCTCCAATGCCTCTTCTTAAATTTTCAAGGTGGCTCAGGTCCTGTTGGTGTCCATGATCTGCAGCTGCACTCAAATTACAATTTTCACGGTGGTGGGTTCCTGCTGTCAGAGCTCACTGAACAGCCTGGCATTCTTTGATATCTTCAGGAGTGGCCAGGAAGACGTGTGCCCTTGGGTTGTGGCCGTGGGGGTGACCCGATTCCTCGCTGGTGTTGCTGACTGAGGCATCACGGGAAATCGAAATATGGAGACAGCAGTGTATGCTGCTGTCAAAATAAGCTATGCTGCAGACTGTGACAGACCAGCGAGCTGTTGGCCTCCCTCTCACTGTGGCAGGCACGATATTCATCTCTCCCTATTAGTGAGAGATAGAGCCTGTGGCATGTCAAAGTGTTGGGTGAACAATGATTTTTTTGATGGACTGTAGATCATGGTCTCTTTGGGGGATTTGCTATTGCTTGCATGACGGCTGGTGGGTGGGAGCTGAGGCAGGAGAGGGGAGGGGAGGGTTGATGCTTTGCTGCTGCTGCGTGTGCATGGGAGGGGGAGTGGGGCTTTGGGGTTATGACGTTTTGCTGTCAGTCATTCTTCGGGGCTTTTCTTCTGTGGATGTCTGTGAAGAGTAAAAATTTCAGGTAGTATATTGTATACATTCTCTGATATTAAATGGAACTATTGAACTATTAATTTATATTTGTCATGTTTATAATATACTGTGCTACATGTCATTTATTTTCATACAACATAGAATATTACAGCACATTATGGCCCATAATGTTTAAATCTACTGCACAATCTATCTAACTCATCTTTCCTACATAGTTAAAAACCTTCATTTTTTTTTACACCAATGTGCCTATAATGAAGTCTTTTAAATGTCTCTGATGTATCAGCCTCTATCACCACCCCCAGCAGTGTGTTCCAGGTATCTACCTCTCTGTGTGAAAAAAGACTACCCTTAACATTTCCCCTAAACTTCCCTCCACTCACTTAAACAGACAACATTTGGTATTGGCGACTGCGTCCCCAGGAAAACAGCACTGGTTGTTCACTCCATCTTGCCTTTCTGGGTATGTATGTCCATAATAATAAATTTGATCTTGACCCATTTCTTTGCCTAACACTACAATCTTTCATGTTTGGTAATACAAGAGGCTTAGAGATTCAACTGTGTTAAAAGGATGAACAGTGTGGTAGCTCATCTCACTGACAGGCAATGCCTCAGGTTTCAGAGTAAAATGTTTGTACTTATTTGGAACAGCCAATTATAGAGGCAGCATTGTTCAAACAGTCAGTGGGCATGTGAAAAGGAGAGGGTGTGATGTAAGGTCAATGGTGCTGTGACATCTCAATGGTAGTGACAACTCACTGCTTGGGTTGTTTTATTGTGTTTGTACAAGCTCAAGTAATTCTGGATTTGATCCACTGACTTAGTGTGCAACTGGACCATACTGAGCAGATGCATACAGGGCTTTGGGATGTGAACCAGACAATAATGGATAGATATACCACATGGGTAATGAGCAATAAGTGCCACACAGTGCAGGACTGGACACAGTGACCAGATACAATACACTGAGAGGCAATAGATGTGACAGAGATTAGATTTTGGAGTGGTAAGGTAGCATGGCAGTTGAAGTAATGCTACTACAGCCCTAGCAAAGGGTTCAAAGCTTTTGCTGTCTGTAAGGAGTCTGTACGTTCCCCCAATGACTACTTTGGTTTCCCCTGGGTTCTCCAGTTTCCTCCCACATTCCAAAGACATATGGCCCCTATCCTTTCTAGTTCTGATGGAGGGTCTCAGCTTGAAACATTGACTGTTTATTCCTCACCATAGATGTTGCCTGACCTGCTGAATTCCCCCAGCATTTTGAGTGTGCTTCCACATGTCAGTAGACTAATTGGTGATGTGGGCTCATTGGGCCAGAGAGACATGTTACCCTGCTGCATCTAAACAAAAGTAAATAAAATAAAATAGACCATAAGAATCTGAAGATGGATTAGGATTCTCTGTACCTCATAGCCAACAGCCTCTATTTCTCCTTCACTCTCTATTGATGATTGTTATCAACACACAAGCCAAGCACATCAATTCTCCTTACAAACACATACATCTTCCTCACTTTGACCTTATAATGAGCTCATAAAATCTCTAAGTACTTACGGCAAGATCAGGAAAATTTCATCTTCTGTCCTTGTTGCAAGCAGCATATTTTTGTTACAAACCAACAAGCCATTCCTTGATATGAAAGATCGGAATTTACGGTGAGACATGATGTACGTGTAGAGTCCTCTGTGTGTGGTTAGATTCTGCTGGCATTCAGTTGTGCGCAGACTTGGGAGTGGTTCAGTCTTGCTCACACTTCGGATTTACTAACAAGTCTTGCAAGGTGAAAAGCAGGTATCAGTCATCATCTACAACCCAATGCAGTGTGACTTCATGATCTCTACCCAACCCCAGAGTTTTGTCTGTCCAGAGTATAAGCAATATTCTCATATTGTGAGCTAGGTTTCACAAGCACTTGACTTCTTGTAGCTTGTCTTTCCCCACCATATTTTATTGGAGTATGTAGATTGGTGATACCATGTCATGCTGGTGTAGTTGCCTTTGTAGTTGTCTCTTCAACAGTTTGTCAAGGTGTAACTTTCCAAACATAAATGCTGAAAGCATTCTTCAAATCTTTCTTGAGTTATAGTATATGGCACTGAAAGTGGAGAGAGGAGAGACTGCAGGTGATTGAAGCAACACTTAAGAGAGGCTGGAGGAACTCAATGGGTCAGGCAGCACCTTTGGAGAGAAATGGACAGTTGGTGTTTCATGTTGAGGTCTTTCATCTTGAGGCCTTTTGAGTCATGAGGCCAAAAGGTGGATGAACTGAAATTACTGATGAATCTCCAGAAATCCCAGGAACAGCTGAAATTGCTTGATCATGGTGGGTGGTGGCTAATCCTTGACGGCTTGGGTTTTGCTAGGGTCCATCTGCAAATTCCCCATAAAGGCAGCAAACCTGAGGAAGGAGACTGTGCAGACATGGAACTCATATAAACATAGAAACATAGAAAACCTACAGCACAATACAGGCCCTTTGGCCCACAAAGCTGTGCCAAACATGTACCTACTTTAGAAATTACTCAGGGTTACCCATAGCCATCAATTTTCCTAAGCTCCATGTACCTATCCAAGAGTCTTTTAAAAGATCCTATTGTATTTGCCTCCACCACAGTCGCTGGCAACCCATTCTATGCACTCACCACTCTCTGCGTAAAAAAACTTAAACTTGACATCTCTTCTGCAACTTCTTCCAAGCACCTTAAAACTATGCCCCTTCATGTTAGCCATTTCAGCCCTGGGAAAAGGCCTCTGACTATCCATATGATCAATGCCTCTCATAATCTTATACAGTACCCCTCTATTAGGTCACCTCTCATCCTTCGTTGCTCTAAGGAGAGAAGGCCAAGTTCACTCAACCTATTCTCATACAGCATATTCCCTAATCCAGGCAACATCCTTGTAAACCTCCTCTGCATCCTTTCAAAAATTTTCACATCTTTCCTGCAGTAAGGTGACCAGAACTGAGCACAGTACTCCTAGTGCGGTCTGACTGGGGTCCTATATAGCTGTAACATTACCTCTTGGCTCTTGAACTCAATCCCATGGTTGATGAAGGTCAATACACCGTTTGCCTTCTTAACCCTGATCAACCTGTGCAGCAGCTTTGAGTGTCCTATGGACCCCAAGATCCTCTAATCCTCCACTGCCAAGAGTCTTACCATTAATACAATATTCTGCCATCATATTTGACCTACCAAAATGAACCACCTCACACTTATCTGGGTTGAACTCCATCTGCCACTTCTCAGCCCAGTTTTGCAGCCTATCAATGTCCCACTGTAACCTCTGACAGCCTTCTACACTATCCACAACACCCCCAACCTTTGAGTCATCAGCAAATTTACTAACTCATTGCTCCACTTCCTCATCCAGGTCAGTTATAAAAATCACAAAGAGAACGGGTCCCAGAACAAACCCCTGAGGTCAGTGACCTCCATGCAGAATATGACCTGTCTACAACCACTGTTTGCCTTCTGTGGGCAAGCCAGTTCTGGATCCACAAAGCAAGGTTTCCTTGGATCCCATGCCTCCTTACTTTATCAATAATCCTTGCATGGGATACCTTATCAAATGCCTTGCTGAAATCCATATACACTATATCTACTGCTCTACCTTCATCAATGCATTTTGCCACATCCTCAAAAAATTCAATCAGGCTCATAAGGAATGATCTGCCTTTGACAAATCCATGCTCGTTATTCCTAATTGTATTATGCCTCTCCAAATGTTCATAAATCCTGTCTCACAGGATCTTCTCCATCAACTTATCAACCACTGAAGTAAGACACACTGGTCTATAATTTCTTGGGCTATCTCTACTCACATTTTTGAATAAGGGAATATCTGCAACCTTCCAATCCTCTGGAACTTCTCCCATCCCCAGTGATAATGCAAAGATCATTGCCACAGGCTCAACAATCTCCTCCCTTGCCTCCCACAGTAACCTGGCCTATATCTTGTCTGGTCCCTGTGACCTATCCAAATTGATGCCTTCCAAAAGCTCCAGCACATCCTCTTTCTTAATGTCTATATGCTCAAGCTCTTCCGTCCACTGTTAGTCATCCCTACAATTGCCTAGGTCCTTTTCCGTAACAAATACTGAAGCAAAGTATTCATTAAGTGCCTCCACTACTTCCTCCAGTTGCATACACACTTTTCCATTGACACACTTGATTGGCCCTATTCTCTCACGTCTTATCCTTTTGATCTTCACATACTTGTAGAATGCCTTGGAATTTTCCTTAATCCTGCTCGCTAGGCCTTCTCATGGCCCCTTCTGGCTCTCCTAATTTCATTCTTAAGCTCCTTCCTGCTAGCCTTATAATTTTCTAGATCTCTATCATCACCCAGTTTTTTGAACCTTTCATAAACTTTTCTTTTAGTCTTTTCAACAGCCTTTGTACATGATGGTTCCTGCACCCTACCATCCTTTCCCTGTCTCATTGGAACATACCCTTGAAGAAATATCCCTTGAACATTTGTGCCATACATTTCCCTGAAAACACCTGATCTCAATTTATGCCTCCGAGTTCCTGCCTGATAGCTTCATATTTCCCCTTGCTCCAAATAAATGCTTTACTAATTTGTCTGTTCCTATCCCTCTCCAATGCTATGGTAAAGGAGACAGAATTGTGATCATTATCTCCAAAATGCTCTCCCACTGAGAGACCTGACACCTGATCAAGTTAATTTCCCAATACCAGATCAAGTACAGCCTCTCCTCTTGTAGGCTTATCTGCATATTGTGTCAGAAAATCTTCCTGAACACACCTAACAAACTCCACCCTATCTTGCTCTAGGGAGATGCCAATCAATATTGGGGAAATTAGAATCTCCCACCACGACAACCCTCTTATTATTGCACCGTTCTAGAATCTGCCTCCCTATCTGCTCCTCGACATTCCTATTACTATTGGGTGGTCTGTAAAAAACACCCAGTAGAGTTATTGACTCCTTACTGTTTCTATCTTCCACCCACAGAGACTCGGTAGACAATCCCTCAATGACTTCCTCCTTTTCTGCAGCCGTGACACTAACCCTGATCAACAGTGCCATGCTCCCACCTCTTTTGCCTCCCTCTCTGTCCTTTCTGAAACATCTAAAGTCTGGCACTCTAAGTAACCATTCCTGCTCCTGAGCCATCCAAGTCTCTGTAATGGCCTCAACAGTATAGCTCCAAGTACTGATCCACACTCCAATTTCATCCACTTTGTTCATGATACTCTATAGAACCATAGTACTTCTTCCAATAATTTACCTACTACTGACGTCAAACTTACCGGCCTATAATTTCCTGGATTACTTTTAGAGCCTTTTTTAACAATGGAACAACATGAGCAAGTGGTGTACCTCTATACTCCTTGCATTAAAATAGACACATCTCAAACCATCTGTCTGAGCAAATCCCTTATCTATCACCTACCTTTCCTCCCTTTCACACTGCTTACAAGCTTTCTCTATTTGTGAGCCAACCGCCCCTTCCTCTGTCTCTTCAGTTCCGCTCCCACCCCACAGCAATTCTAGTTTAAACTCTCCCCAGTAGCCTTAGCAAACCTCCCTGCCAGGATATTGGTCCCCCCTCTGATTCAAGTCCAACCCATCCTTTTTGTACAGGTCATGCCTGCCCCAAAAGAAGTCCTTCTCCAGTTTGAGAAATAATTGGTTCTGGAGTAAACATTGAAGGACCCATTAATTATGTTGGACATGTTAGTGATAGGTCTTGGAAAGGATGAGTATATCATCCAGGTACAAGAAGGTAAGACAGTGTTGCATCTCCCGGAGAATGTCATTGATAAGGGCCTGGAAAACCGCAAGGGCATTGACTGGATCGAATAGACCATGAGATACTTGTAATGGCCAGTGAGTGTGGTGGGGGGGGGGGGAATGTTAAAAGTCTTCTTCCATTCAGTATCCTCCTCAATATGGATCAGGTTTTATGCATTTTAGAGGTTGAGTTTAGTAAAGATGTTTGTTCTTTGTGGTCATCAGTTGCAAGGGATTCTTCACTGTGATCTTATTGAGGCCTTGATAATCTATACGTGGTCGGAGTCCACCATCCTTTCCCATACCAGCCGGGGATGTGGAGGGTCAGACAAAACCATAAGTTAGGGCATCGTGGATGTACTTCTCCACAGCCACCCTTTTTGCAGCTGACAGGGATTAGAGTATTCCTTGGGGCTGTCAGGTTCCAGACAACAATTCAATTGCACAGTCACAGGTTCAATGAGGCCCTTTTCTTACTAAAAACCTCGAGCAGATTTGCATATTCAGGTGGAACTTAGGGCAGCAGATCTGGGAGGAATAGTGGAATCTGTCACAGACCTCCCTTCCCTGGATGGATCTGGATGCTTTCCAACAACTCCGGACATGCAGAACAGAAATGGCCCGGCTCTCCACAGCAGAGGCAGCACTGTTCCGTCATTCTCTGGTCGCGCTTAGCTGGAGAAAGTTGGGATCTTCCTAGTTGAATTGGCCCCTCAGGAGCAAGTTGAGGGGAACTTGGGTGTGGGCTGGAGACTGGCAGTCCTAGGGGACTCACTATGGTGCTGTCTTCTTCTTTCCTGGAGATGATTGTCAACCCATCTGGAGGTATCAATGAGGGTCTCAAGATCCTCAGCTGGGTCTCTGGCTGCTAATTCATCTTTAACTTTATCTCATAATGCATGGTAGAACACGGCTACTAAGACTTCAGTGTTCCCACAGCTCTCTACAGCCTGTGTGCGGAACTCAATCGCATAGTCAGCCATGCTATAGGTACCTTGACAATGTTAGAGGAGACAATCTCATCTGCCTACTGTGTGCTATGCCCGTTCATTTCCCTGCTGAAAAGGCATGCATCTGCATAACAAAGAGAATTCATAGCTTAGCGAGAGTTTTGCTAGAATCAAGGGGATAAGATAGGGCACTTTGCAGCGATCAGAGTGGAACTTGCTTGGCTGCAGCTCTAAAACTAAATAACACTTGGTAAGAAACCCTGTACAACACCCTGGGTTGCCATCAAATCGTTCAGGTGCCAACGGGTTTGGAGACTCGGGGGTTGGGGTTGCTGGCTGAGCATCTGCAGGGCAGTCAAGAGCACCCCTCATGCTCACTCACCGTGACACCTGGTTGGCCAGCACTGGTCCGAGGTGCTCATATCCTGCTGGCTCCCTGTTTTGGCTCAGTCTTGCTGTAATGGGAAGTTGTCAGGCTGGATTTGAACTGGAGTGGTTATGGCCAGGTTCTGTTACTTTAACCAGGAAAGACTTAGGAGGACCCAAATGTAGAGGATGAGGGTGGAATTGAACAATGAATCTTCACTTGTGGATTGGTTAGAAGAGAACACAGGTTAGAACTCAAGAATAATGACATAGAGTAGCACAAAGATGAGAAAATTTGTAGATGTTGGAAATCCAAAAAAAAAACACACAAAATGCTGGAATGACTCAGTAGGTCAACCAGCATCTGTGGAAAAGAGTAAATAGTTGACATTTTGGACTGAGACTCTTCATCATGACTGATGTGTCCCTTGGATTTTCAGCATCTACAGATTTTCTTGTGTTTGTGATTGGATTCCTACACTGCAAAGCCTCTTGCAGGGATGCCTACCCTGAAGAAGTTTAAATATTTCCTTCATCAGGAGTTTGGTGCAACTGCTCCCCATCTGTGATCTCGGCTGCTCTCCGATTCTATGACCATGTGCTCACTCAGACACTCTACCACAGCCAGATATCTTTCCTGGGAACATGTCTCCACTGCCATCTTGTGCCACGTGGCTTCCAGATCTGTTTTCAAGCTTCTCAATTCAGACCCTCTGAGGACCCCACATTCAATTGTCTGCTTCTCCTGCCGCTTCTCCCAGCGCATCCTACGTGCCGCGCTTTTTGCCATGAGGAGAAACCTGGGGACCAGTCACTTCCACAACTCCGGGATTCTCTCTCTACTACCTGCAATGGACCTGTCCCATACTTTATCCTTTGTCGGATCCACACTTTCAATCATTGGTTCTTTGCCTTTCTCACAGCCAGCAAGGATTGGAAGATCGACCGTCTACGGAATATAGAACCGGACATCACCAATGCAGGCAGGCATTGATGTTCCCAGACCACGGTCACTGCTGCTGACCTCAACAGTTCTAACAATCCCAAGCAGATTCAGAACCCAGACTGTCCTGATGAAGTGTCGCAGCCCAAAAAGTCGACTGTTTACTTGTTTCCATAGATGCTGCCTGGCCTGCTGAGTTCCTCCAGCATTTTGTGTATGTGACTCGTAGATTAGGTAAACTCAAGACTAAGCAAAGGTGAGCAAAACAGAGAGAACTTATATAGACAAACAAAGCAAGTCACAGGTGAAAATAATCAACTAATAATTAGGGGAAGAGGAGCGAAAGAGCCTGGAGGACTGTGGTACCCTTCATGATCAGACTGAAAGATGACAGGTAGAATAAGAGGTGTAGTTCCCCTAACTGCTTGCTGAAGTGATGGTTAGCAGTATGTTCCTGGCACTGGACCCTGTGAAACCTCACCACATTCATTACAAGGCACAACACTCAGTCCATCCATGTGTTGACATGTGTCCCCATGACGCCCCTGTTCAACAGAATACAAGGTGCTCATATACATAGGTAAATAAGACCATAAGATATCGGAACAGAATTAGGCCATTTGACCCATTGAGTCTGCTCCGCTATTTCATCATGGCTGAGACATTTTTCCTCTCAGCCCCATTCTCCTACCTTCTCATCATATCCCTTCATGCCCTGACTGATTAAGAATCTATCAACATTTGTGTTAAATATGCATACAGACCTGACTTCTACAGCTGCCTGTGGTGAACGTTTCCATTCTCCCTGGCTAAAGAAATTCCTCCTCAATTCCATATTAAAAGGACACTCTCTATTTTGAGGATATATAGGCAATAGGCATACACTATACATAACTTTATTTCAGAAATATTTCATAAAAAAATACCTCTGACCAAGTTCCTCATCATTGACATTACTATAAGATCATAAGACATAGGAGCAGTAATTGGCCATTCAGCCCATTGACTCTGCTCTGCCATTCTATCATGGTTGATTTAATATCCCTCTCAACTCCATTTCCCCATAACCTTTGACACCCTTACTAATTAAGAACCTATCAATCTCCGCTTCAGGTATACCCAATGACATGGCCTCTGCAGCCTTCTATGCCAATGAATTCCACAGATTCACTACCCTCTGGCTAAAGAAATCTTTCCTCATCTTTGTTCTAAAGGGACACCTCTCTATTCTGAGACTATGTCTTCCAGTCCTAGACTCCCCACATCCTCTTCACATCCACTAGGCCTTTCAATATTTAATAGGTTTCAGTGAGACCGCCTCCCCAATTCTTCTAAAATCCAGCAAGTATTAGACCAGAGCCATTATCCGCTCCTCATACATTAACCCTTTCTTTCCAGGTCAATATTTCCTTGTGTGGTTTGATATCAATGCTTTGATTATAATCCGTCAGTTGTTTCTGTAGTGGGAGGGATGTGGCTGTGATGTATTGGACAGAATCCACGACTCTCTGCCTTGTTGAGGCAATGCCTGATGTCAATACCGCCTTTGGAGGGGAGTGATTTGGCTATGGTGTATTGGACTGAGTCCACTACTCTCTGCAGCTTATGTTTTCGCACATTCAAATTGCCATACCAGACCATGATGCAACCAGCCAGAATAATTTCAATGGTACAGCTGTAGAAGTTCATTAGTGTTCAATGATAATCTGAACCTCTTTAACCTCCTATGAAACCTCTAGTAAGTTTTGTTTTCAATCCATTTATCTCGTAGGCCTGTCTGCAGTATAACATTTGAGGGCTGTGTGGGAGGGAAGTGATTGATTGATCTTGGAGCAGGTTAAAGGTTTGGCACAACATCATAAGCCAAATGACCTGTACTGTGCTGTACTGTTTGATGTTCTACGTATATTAAACATTCTCTGTAAATAGAAGAACTATTGTCACTAAGATTGCAACTATTTAATATACCACCTCTGCCTCTAATCTTTCCTTCCCCAGGTTACAGACCCAAACCTCCTCTGTCCTCTGTACTGTAGACCTGATCCTTCAATTTGCTTCCTGTCCTGCAGTCATGGAGAGTGAATAGAATCTGGCTCCAACTTCACCTTTTCAGCTCAAACATGACATATGCATATTCTCTCAACCCTAATCGCACTGCAGGGTGAGGAGAGCCCTTTCAGCATTGAGTTACAAACTAACCAGGCTCCTGTGGCTCAATTCTGGAGCTGGAAGTATACCAGCTAGGCTTCTCTAGAGTGACCTCAGCTGGAAGGTTTGCTTGTGTCAAATGCATGGGAAAAGGCAGAAGGATGGCAACAAATTCTGCCCACTCCAAACCATCCAGATTTGTACCAAAGACCGGCCCTGTGGATGAGGTGACTAACAGTAACTGGAATCTTCAGAAAGAAATTAGAAAAGCTAAAAGAAGATACGAGGTTGCTTTGGCAAGTAAGGTGAAAATAAATCCAAAGGGTTTCTACAGTTATATTAATAGCAAAAAGATAGCCAGGGATAAAATTGGTCCCTTAGAGAATCAGAGTGGACAGCTATGTGTGGAGCCAAAAGAGATGGGTGAGATTTTGAACAATTTCTTTTCTTCGGTATTCACTAAGGAGAAGGATATTGAATTGTACAAGGTAAGGAAAACAAGTAGGGGAAGTTATAGAAACTATGACAATTAAAGAGGAGGAAATACTGGTGCTTTTAAGGAATATAAAAGTGAATAAATCTCCGGGTCCTAACAGAATATTCACCAGGATCTTGAGGGAAGTTGGTGTAGAAATAGTAGGGGCTCTGACAGAAATATTTCAAATGTCATTAGAAATGGTGTATTAGATTAGTGTATTGCTCATGTGGTTCCATTGTTTAAAAAGGGTTCTAAGAGTAAACTTAGCAATTATCAGCCTGTCAGTTTGACGTCAGTGGTGGGTAAATAATGGAAAGTATTCTTAGAGATGGTATATATAATTATCTGGATAGACAGGGTCTGATTAGGAATAGTCAGCATGGATTTGTGCGTGGAAGGTCATGTTTGACAGATCTTATTGAATTTTTTGAAGAGGTTATGAGGAAAGTTGACGAGGGTAAAGCAGTGGATGTTGTCTATATGGACTTCAGTAAGGCCTTTGATAAGGTTCCGCACGGAAGGTTAGTTAAGAAGGTTCAATCAATAGATATTAATATTGAAGTAGTAAAATAGATTCAACAGTGGCTGGATGGGAGATGCCAGAAGTAGTTGTGGATAACTGTTTGTCAGGCTAGAGGCTGGTGGTGTGCCTCAGGGATCTGTACTGGGTCCAATGTTGTTTGTCATATACATAAATGATCTGGATGATGGGGTGGTAAATTGGATTAGTAAGTATGTAGATGATACTAAGATAGGTGGCATTGTGGATAATGAAGTAGGTTTTCAAAGCTTGCAGAGAGATTTAGGCCAGTTAGAAGAGTGGGCTGAACGATGGCAGATGGAGTTTAATGCTGATAAGTGTGAGGTGCTACATTTTGGTAGGAATATTCCAAATAGGACATACATGGTAAATGGTAGGGCATTGAAAAATGCAGTAGAACAGAGCAATGGTGCAAAGTTCCCTGAAGGTGGAATCTCATGTGGATAGGGTGGTGAAGGAAGCTTTTTGGTATGCTGGCCTTTATAAATCAGAGCATTGAGTATAGGAGTTGGGATGTAATGTTAAAATTGTACAAGGCATTGGTGAGGCTGAATTTGGAGTATTGTGTACAGTTCCGGTCACCGAATTATAGGAAAGATATCAACAAAATAGAGAGAGTACAGAGAAGATTTACTAGAATGTTACCTGGGTTTCAGCACCTAAGTTACAGGGAAAGGTTGAACAAGTTAGGTCTTTATTCTTTGGCGCATAGAAGGTTGAGGGGGACTTGATAGAAGTATTTAAAGTAATGGGGGGATAGATCCAGTTGACATTTATAGGCATTTTCCATTGAGAGTAGGGGAGATTCAAACAAGAGAGCATGCTTTGAGAGTTAAGGGGCAAAAGTTTAAGGGTAACATGAGGGTGAATTTCTTTACTCAGAGAGCGGTAGCTGTGTGGATTGAGCTTCCAGTGGAAGTGGTAGGGGCAGGTTCAGTATTGTCATTTAAAGCAAAATTTGATAGGTATATGGACAGGTAAGGAATGGAGGGTTATGGGCTGAGTGCGGGCCTGTGGGACTAGGTGAGTGTAAGCGTCGGCACGGACTAGAGGGGCTGAGGTGGCCTGTTTCCATGCTGTAATTGTTATATGGTTATATGGTATCCATTCAAAGTTCAAAGTAAATTGATTATCAAAGTACGTACGGGTATGTCACTACATAGTACATTTCTTACAAAGAAATACAATAGAATCAATGAAAAACTACACAGAAACAACCAATGTGCAAAAGAAGACAATCTGTGCAAAAACGAAAGAAAATTATAATAAGTGAATTGTATAAGATGATGAAAGGCATTGATCATGTGATTAGTTTTTCCCAGGGCTGAAATGGCTAACATGAGGGGACATAGTTTGAAGGTGCTTGGACGTAGGTAGAAGGGGGATTTCAGAGGTAAGGTTTTCACACAGAGGGTGGTGGGTGCGTGGAATGCACTGCCAGCGACGGTGGTAGAGGCGGATACAATAGACTCTTAGATAGGTACATGGAGCTTAGAAAAATAGAGGGAAATTGTAGATAGTTTCTAGAGTAGGTCGGCATGGTTGGTACAACATTGTGGGCCAAAGGGCCTGTAATGTGCTGTAAATTTTCTATGTTCTATGTTCTAGGTTCTAAATCAATATTACTGTAAACATAAGTTGCCAAGTCCTTGAAAGTGAGTTCATAGGTTGCGGAATCAGTTTAAAGTGAGCTGAGTGAAGTAATCCACATTGGTTCAGGAGCCTGATGGCTAAGGGATAATAACTGCTCCTGAACTTGGTGGTGTCGAACCTGTATCTCCTGCCTGAAGCAAGAAGAGAGCATAGTTTGGATGGTGGGAATTGTTGATGATGGATACAGTGGCAGCACTCCTTGTAGATGTGCTCAATGGCGGGGGATGGCTTTTCCTGTGATAGACTGTGTCACGAGGTGGGGACAAGGGTGCTGGGAGAGGACCCACACACAGGACACAAACACGTCTTTTTTAGGTACAACAAAATAGAGTTTATTACTCGCTACACAGTAGATTGGGAAATCAAGGAGGACAAAGAGCAACACGAACCTCGGACTAGGGACTTGGATCGCCGCGGACCTGGGACTTGGACAGGGGGAACATGGACAGCCGCGGACCTTGGACTTGGACAGGGGGAGCATGGACAGCCGCGGACCTTGGACTTGGACAGTGGGAACATGGACAGCTGTGGCCATTACTGGGACCCTGGGGACTGGGACCACCATGGCCCTTGGACTTGGAGACTGGGATCCAAGGATCGCCACAGCCGGGAACGTGGAACCTGGATCGTCGTGGACCCTGGACTAGGAGACCAGGACCTTGATTCGTGGACACCAAAAACACAGGACAAGGAATCTTAAACCAGGACTCCTCCTTCAGATCAGGCACCGAGCCAGGACTCTTTGAGGGGTAGACATGGACAATGGGCATGAATGTCGAGCTGGAACTCCGCCTTCAGCTCAGGCACAGAGCCAGGACTCTTCTTCCAGGGATAGACATGGACATTGGGCATGAACGTTGAGTCAGGACTCCGCCTGTCTTGTATTGTTATGAATGTGAAGCAACTCTGAGGGGCCGAAGGGTACAAAGTCGCCCCCTCCTTTTTGAGAATCGCAAGATCGCTATTATTTCGGGTCTGAGACCCAGGAAATGAGAGAGAGATGTCCAGAATACACAAGGCTTAGAATTTGTCCTGACCTCAGCGAAACGGAACCACTGATAACGGCTATTGTCTCTTGGAGGTGGAATTGTGTATTGAGTACTGTACTAGTCATTGAAAACCCTCAGGGGACAACCAGAGTGGTCTGGTTGAGGGATTGCATCATCCCAACCTGATTGACATCTGAGACCCAGTGAGTAAAGATAAAAGAGGGTCTGGGGAACAATCCCTTTAGACGCACCAGGAGAAACACTGGAAATCCAGTGACAGCGTTTAATAGCAAAAGCCAGTGGGGGCTCGTGTGCGTTCTCCCTTGCCGGGGTGGCGGGCTCATCACGGAAGAACGGTTTAGCTAAAGGAGAGGCCACAAGTGAACGGCCACAACAACGGGACTCCTGACAGATCACAATCATAAAAGGAAAGTCGGCAAGTTTTTCTCCAAATCTTTCTCTCTCTCCAACCAAAGGCTGCAGCCTGCATGAACTGACTGAACTTTATATTTCCATTGGACAATACACTATCCCCTAGACAATGATAGAGCTTATTTCTTATTGATTATTATTATACCCGCACTTTTAGATTTAGTATTGACGACGTCTATTATCTGTGTATTTGCATTGATATTATTTTTGTGTATTTTTACTGTTAAAAATAGTATCATCAGACTTCAACGGACCTCTCTATCTTTGCTGGTAAGTGACCCAGTTATGGGGTTCATAACAGTATGAAACCACGCCTGATGTGGTAACGGCAGGAAGGTTAAATATCTCAGTCCCAGGTTGAGCATTAGCAATGTCAGACTCCCCGCCACCAGAGGAATTCTCCTGTTTCTTTGACTTCACCGTTGGGGAAGTATTTTCCAGTTTAGTGAAGAACGCTGGTGAATAGCTTATGTCTCCTGGTGATCTCGAGTCACTGCTTGCGGCAGAATCTGGGACACGACCTCTTCACACAAGCAACTTGGGGGGCAGCCTCTGCTCGATAGGCTCTGCTTCCCTTTCCCTTCGCTAAGGAGCCTGGACTACACTCTGGAGACGGAAGGTGAATTGCTGGTACTCCGATGTGGGCTGGGTCACTCTGGCGACGGAAGGTGAATTGCTGGTACTCCGATGTGGGCTGGGTCACTCTGGCGACGGAAGGTGAATTGCTGGTACTCCGATGCGGGCTGGGTCACTCTGGTGATGGAAGGTGAATTGCTGGTACTCCGATGCGGGCTGGGTCACTCTGGCTTGTCGTAGCGGCTGCGACTTGCGAAGGCTTTTTAACACTCTCACCCTGAGCGGCTAAAGCCACGTAAGCTGCCGGTTCGGGTTGAGGGTAGATTACCTTGATTGCCAAGCTCAAGGGACGTGTGAAACGGAATTAGAAGGGAACAAGGAGTCAATGGTCTAGATCGCAACCTAACTAAATTTAAAGGGGAACCGATCCGGACCATGACAGACTGGGTTGAATCCACTACTTAATGTAAGTGTTTCCATTCTTGGGTATTGGTGTTTTCATACCAGGGCATGATGCAACCAGTCAGAATACCTTCCACTACGCATCTGCAGAAGTTTGTCAAAGTTTTAGATTACAAGCCGAATCTGCACCAATTTTTATGAAATTAAAGATGCTGTCAAGCCTTCTTTGTAATGGCTCCTAGCTGTTGGTGTCAGGACAGATCCTCTGATATGATAACACCAAGCTACAACATTGAAGGTGTGGCTGGTCAGAAACTGTGCTCTTGGTCATCAACCAAAGACTGGAAACACCTCTTATTATTCTGCTTGGGGTGAACTCAAGGCCATTCAGCGATTGATGTGGGAGCAAGCAGGCAATGTAATCTGAGGTTGAGCAACAAAAGGTGATAAGCATATGGAACGAAAGGAAAAAGAAGCATTTATTGAGATCAATGGTGCCGCAACCGCATGTCATAAAAGTATCCTTATCTTGCTTAACTCATCTTGGCAACTACGAAGTCAGTGCCAGCTTCCACACAATTCTTTTCAATGACTATCAGGGATTCCCAGGCAACAGGCCACAACAGCATCTTAAAAATATATCACTGCTTTCACATACAGTAATAAAACGATTCAGAATGCTTCAAAGGCTTATGATAAAACACCAAACCACCTGGGAGTTATTGATTAAAAGGAGTGTCTGAGAGAAGGAGAAAGAGGGGATTATATTTATTCATTTACATTATATTTAGATCAGGGAGTCAAATGCATGGCTCAAAAGGGTTCAACACCTTGGATAAGGTAAAAAGGAAGCAGAGTGCAGGAGAGGTTGTGGAAGACTCCAGTATATATAAAAAAAGGCAAAGTGTTTAGAAAGGGATAAGATTTTAACTTGAGGTAAAGTGGAGACAAAACTGAAAAGGGTGGTGAATACAGGACTGAGGGTGTTAAGTTTGAATGCATGCAGGATATGAGATAAAGTAGATGATCTTGTAGTGCAGTTAGAAACTGGCAGGTATCATGTTGTGGTCACTGAGTCATGGAGCATCCAAGGATACACATCATATTGAAAAAGACAGACAGGTGGGTAGAGTATTTGGGGTGGTTCTGTTACTAAAAATGAAATTAAATCCTTGGAAGGAGGTAACATAGGGTTAGAAGAAGTTGAGTCCTTGTGGAAAGAGTTAAGAAACTATAATTGTAAAAAGATGCTGATCTGAGTTATATACAGGCCTCCGAACAGAAGCTAGAGTGTGGGAACAAATTAAAATCGGAGATAGAAAAGGGCAATGTTATAATAGTCATTGAGGATTTTAATATGCAGGTTAATTGGGAAAATTAGGTTGGTCCTGGATACTAAAAGAGAGAGTTTTTAGAACGTTTGTGAGATGGCCTTTAAGAGCAGTTTGTGGTTATGCCTATGTGGTAAAGGGAACTCTGGATTAGGTGTTCTGTAATGATCAGATTTGATTAGGGAGTTTAAAGTAAAGGAACCCTTAAGATAGATAGATTTTGTCCTGCAGTTTGAGAAGGAGAAGCTAAATTCAGAAGTAACTGTATTACAGTGGACTAAAGGGAACTAGAGGGCCATGAAAGAGGAGTTGGCCGAAGTTTATTGGAAAGCGATACTAGAAGGATGATTGTAGAGCTGTAATGTAGGAGATTCTGGGAGTAATTCAGAAAGTGCAAGGTTAGCTTATCCCAAAGAAGAAGCATTCTAAATGGCAGATAAGGTGACTATGGATAATAAAGTCATAGACAGCATAGAAATATAAGAAAAGGCATACAATGTAGCAAAAGTTATTGGGAAGCTAAAGGAAGCTTGTAAAAACCAACAGAAGGCAACTAAAACGGCAACGAGAGAAAAGATTAGATATGAAGGTGAGCTAGTCGATAATATGAAAGAGGACACTGTAAGTCTTTCAGATATATAAAGACTAAAAGAGAGGCAAGAGTGGATATTGAACCCTAGAAAATGATGCTGGATATGCAATGGAGGACAAAGAAATGGCGGACAAGCTTAATAAGCATTTTCAATCTGCCTTCGCTGTAGAAGACTGCAGCATAATGCCAGAAATTTCAGAATGGGCAGAAGTGTGTATAGTCTCTGTTACTAGGAAGAGGTGCTTGGGAAGCTGAAATTATAATGCTAGTTACCGTGACTTCAGTGTTTACCAAGATGTTAGAGCCCATTATTAATGAGGAGGTTTCAGGGTACTTGGAGGCAAATGCTAAAATAGGCCAAGGTCAACACAGTTTCCTTAAGGGTAACCCTTGCTTCACAAATCTGTTGGAATTGTTTGAGACAGAATTAGTGGATGTTGTTTTACTTGGAGCTTCAGAAGGCCTTTAACAAGGTGCTGTACATGAGACCGCTGAACAAAATAAGAACCCATGGTATTATAGGGAAAATACTAGCATGGATAGAAGATTGGCTGACTGACAGGAGGCAAAGAGTGGGAATAAAGGGATACTTTTCTGGTTGGCTGCCAGTGACTAGTGGTATTACACAGGGGTTAGTGTTGGTTTGTTACTAGTGTTGGTTTATTATAAGTTAATAATTTAATGACAGTGGCCAAGTTTACACCCAATACAAAGATTGTTGGAGGAACAGGCAGTGTTGAAGAAGCAGAGAGTCTGCAGAAAGACTTAGACCAATTAGGAGAATGGGCAGAGAAGTGGCAGGTGGAATACAGTGTAGGAAAGAGTATGTTCACCGCACCCCAGTAGAAGGAATAAAGGCATATATTATTTTCTAAACAGGGTGCAAATTTAGAAATCAGAGGTGCAAAGGGACTTAGTTTGCACCTTTAAGTTCCTTAAAGGACTTAGGATTCTCTTAAGGATACCTTACAGGAAGAGTTGTGAGCAAAGAGGACAAATGCAATGTTAGCATTCATTTCAGGAGGACTAGAATATAAAAGCAAGAATATAGTGCTGAGGCTTCATAAGGCAGTGTTGAGGCCTTACTTGGAGTATTGTGAACAACATTGGGCCCCTATCTAAGAAAGCATGTGCTGACGTTGGAAATGGTCCAAAGCAGGTTCATGAGAATGATTCTGGGAATGAATGTATTACATATGAGGAATATTTGATGCTCTGAGACTGTACTCAGTGTAGTTTAGAAGAATCAGGGGAATGACATTGAAGCATACCAAATAATGAAAGGCCTAGATAGAATGGACAAGAAAAGGATGTTTCCAATAGTTGGAAGAGTCTGTGACCAGAGGGCACCGTCTCAGAATACAAGGAAGTCCCTTTACAACAGAGATGAGGAGGAATTCTTTAGTTAGAGGGCGATGAATCCGTGGAATTCATTGCCACAGATGGCTGTGGAGGCCAAGTCATTAGTTATGTTTAAAGTGGAGACTGGTAAGTTTTTGATTAGTAAGGGTGTTAAAGGTTACAGGGAGAAGGTAGGAGAATGGGTTTAAGAGAGAAGATAGATCAGCCACGATCAAATGGCAGAGCAGGTTAGATGGGCAAAAATGGACTGATTCTACTCCTATGCTTTATGGTCTTATCTATACAACAGTAGTGTTAAGGGTTCAATGTTCATCCCTGTTTGGCCTCAAGAAGGTGAACTATTTTTTTGGAATGACTCTGATCCCTGAGCTGTAGATAATGCTGCACAGTGTATTCAGTAGCTTTGACCCATCTTGATCAAGCGCTAGTGGTATTCTTTAAAATCAGATTTGTATGCACTAAAGAAAACTTGAAGGTAGAGGTAACTCAGGAGGAAATGCTGGCTTTCAATCTAGACATCTGAAGGTATGGACATTTCACATGGTTCTTGTGTTTTCCCAGTCTCATGAAGTCATATATTATTGTTCTTGAGCTTTCTCCTACAACCTAAAGACAAGTAGGTTGGTATGTCAACTGGATACTTCATGGCCTCAGGAAAGCAGCTTACACAATTACAGACCCCTCCCATCCCAGTCATTTTCTCTTCTCCCACCTCCGATCAGCCAAAAGCTTGAGAACATGCACCACCAGGTTCAAGCACAGCTTCTACCCATTGTTATAAGACTGTTGAATATTGCACTTCTAACACTGAAAATACCTGATCACTCAATCTACCAATATCTCAATCATTGTGTTACCTTATTTTCCTGCTGCACTGCAGTCTGTATTCTGCATTGAAAATTCAAAGTAAATTTATCATCAAAGTACATATACTTTGCCATATTCTACCTTGGGATTCATTTTCTTGCAGACATTCACAGTGGAACAAAGAAATACACAGAATCAATGAAAAACTATACACAAGCAACAACCAAAGTGCAAATGAAGACAAACTGTTCAAAGACAAGTAATAATAATAGTATTAATAAATAAGTAAGTAAATAATACTGAAAACATGAGTTGTAAAGTCCTTGAAAGTAAGTCCATAGGTTGCAAAATCAGTTCAGAGTTGATATTATCCACACTGGTTCTGGAGCCTGATGGTTGAAGGGTAATTCCGGAGCCTGATGGTTCCTGAACCGAGTGGTGTTGAACCCAACGCTCCTGTACCTCCTTCCTGATAGCAACAGTGAGAAGAGAGCATGGCCTGGATGGTGGGGTCCTTGACGATGGATGCTGCTTTCTTGTGGCAGCACCCCCTGTAGATGTGCTCAGTGCTGTTCAGGGGTTTCCTGTATTGAACTGGGCTGTATCCACTACTTTTTTTAGGCTTTTCCATTCTTGGGTATTGGTGTTTACATACCAGGCCGTGATGCAACCAGTTAATACACTCTCCACTGTACATATGTTTACTGCTGAATCCGTACAAACATCTAAAAAAGTAGAGAGACTGCTGTGCCTTCTTTGTAACAGCACTTATTGGCTGGTTCCATTAGAAAGAAAATATGATAGTTCCTTCTTTAATTATTTTTCTTTTAGTACTAGCTCAATGTGTGGAATGAAGTGTCTGGATGGCATGCTAACAAAGCTGATCACTGTAATTCGGATACAATAAGAAACAAATTGACAATTATTTTGACCCTAATGTGTATAAATGAGTGGTGAAAGGAGAGAATTAAAGTGAATACTATGGGATTATTGTAGATTTAGTAGAAATAGGCCTCCTCTACTGCCATGATGAGGCCAAACTCAGGTTGGAAGAGCAACATTTCATATACCGTCTGGGTAGTCTCCAGCCCCTTGGTATGAATATCGAATTCTCCAACTTCCAGTACTTCCCCGCCCCTCCCTTCCCCTATCACACTTTCACTCTGTCTCCTCTTCTAGCTGCCTATCACCTCTGTCATGATTTTGCCTTCTACTACCCATAGTGCTTTCCCTTACATTCCTTCTTCACCTCTTCTGCCTATCCCCTCCCCCAATCTTTCCTCTGATTGGTTTTTCACCTGCACCTTCCCCTTCCCCCCACCTTCTTTATAGGGCCCCTGCCCCCTCCTTCTTCAGTCCTGATGAAGGGTCTCATCCTGAAATGTTGACTGCTCCTTTCAACGAACGCTGAGTTCATCCAGCTTGTTTGTATGTGTTGACTTGTACATTCTTTCTGTAACCACGTGGGTTTCCTCTGTGTTCTCTGGTTTCCCGCCACATTCCGAGATACGGGTTAGTAAGCAAGTTAGTCACGTGGGTGTAATTGGGCTGGATACCGTGGAGTATCTCTGACTAAAAAGATAAAGAATCAGACTGCAGATGGAGAATGATGCTCCATGTTATTGCCAGTTGGATTTCATACGCAGCACTCTGCCCTATTCATTTGCATAGATCACTAGTTGGTGGCATCTCCAGGCTCACAAACTTTAGACAGGACAGATACGCAGGCAGGAATTCAAGCACAAAAGGGATATTACACTGGGGTGACATGTGGCTCATCTCTTTGATCTCAGGTTTTTGCTGTCATCCCTCTTGTAACCTGTGCTTACATTTAATTTTTTATATCTACCATCGGCATCTTGATATTATCACCTCAGTTCAATTCTTAACATCTCAAGTACAATGACAAGGTATTCTCTGATTATTAACCACACAGTACACTGCAGATGCTGGGGTCAAAGCAAATGGTACAACCAGCTGGAGGAACTCAGCAGGTCGGGCAGTATCTGTGGAAAAGAACAGTCAACATTTCGGGCCGAGACCATTCGTCAGGATCTGATTATTTCCTTCTGGGACCTGAGGGGCAACCTTTTCTACAAAGGCTGGTGAGTACAATATCTGAAAAATGCTGCTGAAGTTCAAAGTCAAAGTAAATGTATTATCAAGGTATGTATGTGTCACCATATACTACCCTGAGATTCATTTTCTTGCAGGCATTCACTGTAAAACAAAGTACAATAGAATCAATGAAAAATCACATATAGGTGGTGTACAAGAAGGGCCAGAGTCATCACTACTTCTTGAGGAGACTGAGGTCATTTGGGGTATGCAGGCTTCTTCTTCACATATACTATCAGTCTGTTGTCACCAGTACAATCATCTATGCAGTGGTGTGCTGAGGCAATGGCATCAACAAGAGTGATGCCAACAAGCTCAATAAACTGAGAAAGCCTGGCTCTGTTATAGGAGTCAAACTTGACACACTGGAGACTGTGGTAGAACAAAGGACCCTAAAGAAAATCCTGGCAATTCTGGACAATGTTTCTCACCCTCTGCGTGCCACCTTGGCTGTACAGAGAAGCACTTTCAGTGATAGACTAGACAACTGTCTAGTGCCGGTTCCGACATGGCCAAGTGCAAATTGAGAGACACTGAAGCAGGTCGATAGTTAACAGACATTAATGCGAACAGTGTTAAAGGGAAAAGAAAACAATGAACACTAGGCCAAACAGGGTTATTAACTAAAACTCTCAAATGGAAAACAAAGCCTACACTGTGGCTGAAATGAATAACTAAATACAAAACGAATAGTGCTAGTGTTCAGAGTCAGTTGATTCAACAGTCTAATTTCTCAGGCAAGGCCGAATGCAATCAGGCAGTAAAATATTGCTATGCCAAGTCTTGACAAACACTCTTGACAAACAAACTTGACAAACACCATGACGGAATGAATGGAGTTAAATACTATCACAATGAAATAATTAGCTGATACGTGCATATTCACAAGCGCAATTGCCATATCTGCTGTGCTGCCGAATCTGTGGTTGTGACACAACTGTGCTGTTGTGAAGAGCACTATATGAGGTAATTCTTACCCTCCACCATTAGGCTCTATAATGAGTTAACCTATAGCCAGGGAAGTGATGGCCCCCTCATGTTAGACTGTTATTAACTTCTGTTTACCACACTCTGCTATCAGGGGCACCCTGTGCAATACTACCATCACTTCTTATCTGAACAGTGTGAATGTGCTCTCATTTCTGTATAATATTACGGTAATTATTGCACTACTATCTTATCAGTGTGAACTTGGAAATCTTGTTAGTCTCGTAATCTTTCACTTGTAAATCTTGTAGATCTTATTTTCATTAACTTATGTTTTATTCTTTCTTACTTCTTTTCTAATATTTGTGTATCTGTGCACTTGTGATGCTATTGCGAAACTAATTTTCTTTTGCGATCAATAAAGTATCTATCTATAAAGACTGACAAACAATCAATGAGCAAAGGAAGACAATCTATGCAAATACACAAATAAATAAACAAATGAGTTGTAGGGTCCTTGAAAGTGAGCCCATAGATTGTGGAATCAGTTCAGTATTGAGGTGAGTGAAGTAATCCATAGTGGTTCATGAGCCTGATGGTTGAAAGGTAATGACTGTTGCTGAACCTGGTGATATGAGACCTAAGGCTTCTGTAACTGCTACCTTATGGCAGTAGCAAGAAGGGAGCATGGCTGGGATGGTGAGGGTTTTGATGATGAATGCTAGTTTCTTGTGGCAGCGTTCCTTGTAGATGTGCTTGGTGGTGGGGAGAGTTTTGCCTGTGATGGACTGGGCTGTATTCTCCAATTTTTGTAGGCTTTTCCATTCTCATGCACTGGTGTTTCCATACCAGGGCATGATGCAACCAGTCAGGATACTCTCCACTGTGAGTCTGTAGAAGTTCGTCAAAGTTTTTGACGATATATTGAATCTGTGCAAGCATTTCAGAAAGTGGAGGCCTTTTTTGTGATGGCACTTACATGCTGGTCTCAGGAAAGATCCGCTGATGTGATAACATCAAGGAATTTAAAGATATTGACTCTCTCAAACTCCCTTCCCTAATGAGGACTGGTTCTTGGACTTTCTCCTGTAGTCAATAAGCAGCTCTTTGGTTTTGCTAATGTTGAGTGACAGGCTGCTGTTGTGGCACCATTGAGCCAAATGTTTAATCTGACTTCTAAATGCCAATTTGTCACCACTTTGATTCAGCCAACAACAGTGTTGTCATCAGCATCCTTTAAATACAGCTTCAATGCCATATTTAAGTCATTACAGTCATTAAGTGTATTTCAGATTTCCCCCTTGCCCTCCCACTTTCAAATCTCTTACTATCTTTTCTTTCAGTTGGTCCTTACGAAGGGTCTCAGCCTGATACGTCTACTGTACTTCTTCCTATAGCTGGCCAGCTGCCTGGCCTGCTGCATTCTACCAGCATTTTGTGAGAGTAGGGGTTAAGCACACCTGTGCTGATGGAGATTGTGGAGGTGATGTTATCTAATCCAAACTGACTGGGGTCTGCAAGTGAGGAGATTGAGGATCCAATTGCACAGGGAGGTATTGAGGCCAGGGTCCTGGAGCTTACTGATTAGTTTTGAGGAGATGATACATTGAATGCTGAGCTATAGTTGATAAAGAGCATCTTGATGTATGCACCTTTGCTGTCCAGGAGGCTCTTAGACATCCATCTAACCATATAACAACTACAGCACAGAAACAGGCCATCTTGGCCCTTCTAGTCCGTGCCGAACACTTACTCTCACCTAGTCCCACTGACCTGCACTCAGCCCGTAACCCTCCATTCCCTTCCTGTCCATATACCTATCCAATTTTGCTTTAAATGACGATACCGAACCTGCCTTTACCACTTCTACGGGAAGCTTGTTCCACACAGCTACCACTCTCTGAGTAAAGAAATTCCCCCTCATGTTACCCTTAAACTTTTGCCCCCTAAGTCTCAACTCATGCCCTCTTGTTTGAATCTCTCCTACTCTCAATGGAAAAAGCCTATCCACTCTATCTATGCCCCTCATAATTTTAAATACCTCTATCAAGTCCCCCCTCAACCTTCTATGCTCCAAAGAATAAAGACCTAACTTATTCAGTCTTTCCCTGTAACTTAGGTGCTGAAACTCAGGTAACATTCTATTAAATCTTCTCTGTACTCTCTCTATTTTGTTGACATCTTTCCCATAATTCGGTGACCAGAACTGTACACAATACTCCAAATTTGGCCTTACCAATGCCTTCTACAATTTTAACATTACATCCCAACTCCTATACTCAATGCTCCGATTTATAAAGGCCAACATACCAAAAGCTTTTTTCACCACCCTATCCACATGAGATTCCACCTTCAGTGAACTATGCACCATTATTCCTAGATCACTCTGTTCTACTGCATTCTTCAATGCCCTACCTATTTTGATTATGAGAAAAATTATTACCAAAATGTAGCTCCTCACACTTATCAGCATTAAACTCCATCTGCCATCTTTCAGCCCACTCTTCCAACTGGCCTAAATCTTTCTGCAAACTTTGAAAACCTACTTCATTATCCACAACGCCACCTATCTTTGTATCATCTGCATACTCACTAATCCAATTTACCACCTCATCATCCAGATCATTAATGTATATGACAAACAACATCGGACCCAGTACAGATCCCTGAGGCGCACCACTAGTCACCGGCCTCCAACCTGACAAACAGTTATTCATCACTACTCTCTGGCATCTCCCATCCAGCCACTGTTGAAACCATTTTACTACTTCAATATTAATATATAACAATTGAACCTTCCTAACTAACCTTCCATGCGGAATCTTGTCAAAGGCCTTACTGAAGTCAGTATAAACAACATCCACTGTTTTACCCTCGTCAACTTTCCTCATAACCTCTTCAAAAAATTCAGTAAGATTTGTCAAACATGACCTTCCATGCAGAAATCCATGCTGACTATTCCTAATCAGACTCTGTCTATCCAGATAATTATATATACCATCTCTAAGAATACTTTCCAATAATTTACCCACTACTGATGTCAAACTTACTAATTGCTAGGTTTACTCTTAGAACCCTTTTTAAACAATGGAACCAATCCTCCGGCACCATCCCCCGTTTCTAATGACATTTGAAACATTTCTTTCAGAGCCCCTGCTATTTCTACACTAACCTCCCTCAAGGTCCTAGGGAATATCCTGTCAGGATCCGGAGATTTATCCACTTTTATATTCCTTAAAAGCACCAGTACTTCCTCCTCTTTAATTGTCATAGTTTCCATAACTTCCCTACTTGTTTCCTTACAAAATTCAAAATCCTTCTCCTTAGTGAATACCGAAGAAAAGAAATTGTTCAAAATCTCCCCCATCTCCTTCCGCTCCACACATAGCTGTCCACTCTGATTCTCTAAGGGACCAATTTTATCCCTCACTATCCTTTTGCTATTAATATAACTGGAGAAACACTTTGGATTTATTTTCACCTTACTTGCCAAAGCAACCTCGTATCTTCTTTTAGGTTTTCTAATTTCTTTCTTAAGATTCTTCTTACACTCTATATATTCCTCGAGCACCTCATTTACTCCACGCTGTCTATATTTATTGTAGATATATCTTTTTTTCCTAACCAAGTTTCCAATATCACTTGAAAACCATGGCTCTCTCAAAATTTTAACCTTTCCTTTCAACCTAACAGGAACATAAAGATTCTGTACCCTCAAAATTTCACCTTTAAATGACCTCCATTTCTCTATTACATCCTTCCCATAAAACAAATTGTCCCAATCCACTCCTTCTAAATCCTTTCGCATCTCCTCAAAGTTAGCCTTTCTCCAATCAAAAATCTCAACCCTGGGTCCAGTCCTATCCTTCTCCATAATTATATTGAAACTAATGGTATTGTGATCACTGGACCCGAAGTGCTCCCCAACACATACTTCCGTCACCTGACCTATTTCATTCCCTAACAGAAGATTCAACACTGCCCCTTCTCTAGTTGGTACCTCTATGTATTGCTGCAAAAAACTATCCTGCACACATTTTACAAACTCCAAACCATCCAGCCCTTTTACAGTATGGGCTTCCCAGTCTATGTGTGGAAAGATGTTTCAGATGTTTCAGAATTGAGTGAAGAACCAATGAGATGGCATCTGCAGTGGACCATCATTCTGAAATGGTAATCATCAAAATGTTCCATATGCCAAAGACCAATGTCTTCATAGCATTGAACAATAGACAACAAGTCTGTCAAACCCAAATAATCCAGAAACCAGCAGCCATGGCTTCTGTGGACTTGGAACCCAGAGCACCTTACTCGAGGGACAAGTTAATTACATCCACTTTTCTCTGCTTTGTAGAAAAAGAAAAACAATCAATGACTAATTGACCTGTTAGTGTTGGGGATCTAGAAAGAAATGAGGTGATTGCTTGATGGTATGAGAGAGGCTGAGGTGAATCTTCCTACTGAAAGTGGAACATAGGAAATTGTTTCCAGAAAATGATAGGCCATTAATTAGAGCATCACAGATTTAAGGCAGAGGGGTAACAGGGGTAGATGTGGATGTATTCAGACACACGACAGGAGCTATAGAATTTAAATCTGAATAATTAACAGACTGTTGATAATTTCAGGAATGAT
The DNA here is from genome assembly GCF_030144855.1 of Hypanus sabinus. Lineage (NCBI taxonomy): Eukaryota > Metazoa > Chordata > Chondrichthyes > Myliobatiformes > Dasyatidae > Hypanus > Hypanus sabinus. Next base: position 10,741,327 of record NC_082722.1, on the reverse strand, counting down.
GATAAAGATACGGAATCCTCACTGCTCTGGAGTGAGCTTTTGTCTCTGGATCGATAGTCCATGATCATAGATAGAATTAGCATCAGAATCAGAATCAGGTTTATTATCAGTGACATTTGTTATGCAATTTATTGTTTTGCGGCAGCAGCAGAGAATGATACCTGATACTTTGAGGAGGATTAATGGCACCTAACAGCGACACCTTTGCTTGGATCTTCGGAAACAACTCTAGTTCCATCTTTAGTATCTCTATTTTTCCCTTTCAGTATTCTTTTGAAGACCCTGATCTCGAGTTGCACACTGACTATGGTTCTTTGCGGGAATGGAACCTGCTCTCGGAGTTTCATGAATGGCCATTGTTTAGCACGTCAAGGGCTCGTTCTAAGAGCTTCCCTTGCCTTCAGAGGACTGGGATACTGTAGCTCTGGAGACGGGGGGGACTGGAGGTCAGTGCCTCTGCAGGTGATTGGTGTGTCGTCGATGGAGTCAAAAGATCTATGGCTGTGTGCCCAGAGACTCGAGATATTTGGGCACATAGCTCAGAAAAAGCGATGCAATGGACTTTTAACATCGTAAACCAGCGAGTTGGTTGTTATGTCTCCCCTCTTGCTGTGAAACGGAGACATCTCTTTCTCTGTTATGAGGGAGAGAGAGAGAGAGAGAGAGAGAGAGAGAGAGAGAGAGAGAGAGAGAGAGAGAGAGAGAGAGAGAGAGAGAGAGAGAGAGAGAGAGTGAGAGAGAGAGAGAGAGAGAGTCTGTGGTATGTCAAGTACTGGGTGAACAAGTAGTCTTTGGAGCAACTGCAAGTCTGTATCTTTGCTGTTGCTTTGTTCACGCTTGAGTGCTCGGTGGTGGCTGCTGATACTGTATTTTGCCGGTGGGGGTAGGGGGAATTGTTGTTTGCTGCCATTTATGCGCAGGTGAGAGGGAAGCTGGGGGGGACTTTGGAGTTCTAACATTTAACTGTCATTCATTCTTTGGGGCACTCCTCTGTTTTTGTGGTTGGTTGCGAAGCAAAAGCATTTCAGGATGTATATTGTATACATTTCTCTGACATTAGAAACACGGAAACACAGAAAACCTACAGCGCAATACAGCCCCTTCGGCCCACAAAGCTGTGCCGAACATATCCTTACCTGAGAAATTACCTAGGGGTACCCATAGGCCTCTATTTTTCTAAGCTCCATGCAACTATCTGGGAGTCTCTGACATTAACTGTACCTTTGAAACTTTGAAGGATAAAGAATTACTAAGTAACAATAAGAAATATAAAAAATAATTAAGTAGTGAAAAAAGGGAGCAAAAGTGAGCTAATGTTCATAGATTTATAGTCCTTATCTAAATCTGATGGCAGAAGGGAAGAAGCTGGTCCTAAAAAGTTGGGTGTGTGTCTTCAGTCTCCTGTATCTCCTCTGATGTAGTAATGAGAAGAGGACATGTTCTGGGATGTTCTGGGATGGATGTCACCTACTCAACCCTCATCGAGAGGCAGCAGTGGAAAGGACGAGCAGCCTCCAGATCCTGGATGCCAACATCTCAGAGGCTCTATTCTATGGTCAGTACCCAGAAGCAAACTTGAAGAAGGCGAGTCAGTGTCTATACTTAGACGCTTAAGGTGATTTAGCATGTCCTCCACAGATGGACAGTGGAAAGCAGACTGATCTGATGCATCATGGCCTGGTATGTAAAGTCCAATTTAGATGACTACAAGAGGCTACCAGGAGTGGCAGGCTCAGCCAGTCCCGCCATGGGTACGGGTCTCCCCGCAAATGAGGGCATCAAGAGGTGATATTTCAAAGATACATTTAATGTCAGAGAAATGTATACAATATACATCCTGAAATGCTTTTTCTTCACCCAGCATTCAACATACCACAGGCTCTCTCTCTCTCCCTAATAAGGAAGAAAGGTGTGTCTCTGTTTCACAGCGAGCGGGGAGACTCAACGATCAACTCGCTGGTTTACAATGTTAAAAGTCTGTTGTGCCGCTTTTTCCGAGCTCTGTGCCCCAAAATCTCAGGTCTCTGGCATACAGCCGTAGATCTTCTGTCTCCCACAACACACCGGTCTTCCGCTCGGACACCAACTTCTGATTCAGCCCCCCCCCCCCCCACCATCTCCAGAGCCACGGAAACTCAGTCCTCCAAAGGAAAATGGAGCTCCTAGGCCAAGCCCTTGGCATGCTGAACGACAGCCAGTTGTGAAACCCTGAGAGCGGGCCCCATTCCCCCAAAGAACTGAAGTCAGCGTGTAACTCCAGGTTAGGGTCTTCAAAAGAACCCTGAAAGGGAAAAATAGAAACATTAAAGATGGAAATAGCACTGTTTCCAAAGATGCAAGCAAAGGAGTCACTCTTAGGTGCTGTTAACCCTCCTAAGCTCTGCCTTCTTTCTGTGACAGGGAGATGACATCCATCAGTAAATATCTCCATCATCCAGGCCCATATCCTCTTCTCCATGCTGTCATCAGGCAGGAGGCCCAGGAGTCTGAAGACCCACACCTCAAGGTTCTTCCCCACTGCAATCAGCTCTTGATCTGATTGGAAATAGCTATACACAACTTTAGACTATGGTTCTTTTACTCTCCCTCCCTCAACTTGCACTAGTGTTGTTAGGTTTGAGGTGGAGGCAGATTTAAATCCTCAGTCTGGCTTTGGTAGATATGAGGAGGTTGGAGTTGATAGTTGGTGAATAGTTACATTGGAAAGTTAAAGACAATGTGTGTTGTGGAGAATGCCTCTGTATACGTAAATTTTTGTACATCTTTGTTTTCATTTGTCTATTTGTAAATATTTCTTTTTCTTCACAACTTTGGGCAGTTTTTGCACTTTTTTTCACCTGGCACTAGATAAAACCCCTTGCACTAACATGCTGTTGCAGCTTACCATCTGTATCTGATAGCGAACAGTGACATTGGACATGCTATGTTGGTGCCATCCTTAAGCTTTCTGGTTGCTAACAAAAATTATACATTTCACTCACATTTTGATGGACATATGATAAACAAATGAATCTGAATCTGAAGGTCAAATCCCAGCATGATAGATTGGAAATGTTAATCGAAGTAATTCAACAAATATGACTTTTCCTTTAAAAAAGGTTGGTCTCAAAATAGCGATATTGAAATGACTGAATTGTGTACCAGCTCACTTGATTATCTAATGTCCTTAACGGGAGGAATCTTTGCTATCCATCCTGAGTTCTGCCTTTATATGATTCTAAAGTCTCCAGTGTGGTTATCTATCAGAGGCAGATAGAGATGAACATAAGTGCAGGGAGGTCCTCATCCTGAAATGACTAAATAATAAAAAAGGCAGAAATAGGCCTTTCCCTTAGAACCTCTGGCTGGACGTGATCTTGACCTTGCTGATCGGACATGGCTTTGATCTTGCAGCTGCTCGTTTGCAGAGCAGCCTGGCTCATTCTCAGTGACCTCACTGGAGTTCATCTGCGTGCTGACCTTGGCCATCTTTGCAACAAAACATTCTGTACACTGCTGACTAGGTGCTGACTCCTCAAAGTGTTGCTATGGAAACAAAGCAACAAAGGCTGAGATGAAGGAAGCTGGGAAATTTTCAAGTAAGTACACTTGGAAATCCTTTCCATCGAAAAGACTATACAAAAGGGGAAGTTAAGTGGTAATTGATGCTGATGGGCCATACAGAGAATGAAGGGCAGAAGAGAACTGGGCAGGAAGGTCAGTGGTAAAGGGAGCAGGGGATAGGGATTCAATTTCAATAGTTGGATAAATACTTGGATGTGAAGGTTAGGTGGGCTATGGTCCTGGTGCAGGTCAATGGGACTAGGCAGAATAACAGTTTGAAATGGAATAAATGGGCGGAAGGGCCTGTAGTGTTCTATGACTCTAAGTGAAACATGGCTATGAGGCACCTGAAGGCAAGGCTCAGCCTCCTCCCTTTCCTCTGACTTGAATTGTGTGAAGATTTAGTTATCAGACTCAGTCAAGGTCAGTTGACTTTCATCTAGTAGAAGGCCAGGCTCCAGCTTCTCTCCAAGTTCAGTGGAGGCCTAAGGGAGTATTACACTCGTGAAGGTGTTGTCTTTAGGTCCTTCTTATTGTGCATCAGAATGCTGTTCACAGGAGCTTGCTGTGTGATCCTGAGTGTCTTTGATGGGTTGCACGTACAGGGAATGCTTCCTTGTGGGAACAATCTACAACTGCGTGTGTCATCATTATAAACAAGAAAAAATCTGCAGATGCTGGAAATCCGAGCAACACACACAAAATGCTGGAGGAACTCAGCAGGCCAGGCAACATCTATGGAAAAAAAGCATAGTTGACGTTTCAAGCCGAGACCCATCTTCTTTATCATCATTGTGTGCCAAATCGTTTGAAGTAGGTGATCATAGTCTATGACTATGTTTGTTCTTGACAAATTTTTCTGCAGATGTGGTTTGCCATTGCCACCTTGTGGGCAGTGCCTTTACAAGACGGATAATCCCAGTCATTATCAATACTCTTCAGAGAATGTCTGCCTGGTGTCAGTGGTCACATGGATTTGTGGTATGTACTAGCTGCTCATAGGACCAACCACCACCTGCTCCCATGGCTTCAGGTGACTCTGATCAGGGGACTAAGCAGGTGCCATACCTTGCCCAACAGCTGTCACTGTTTAAAATTAAAGGGTTGTCCATTCAGGACAGAGTGGGGAAGAAATCTGTATCCTGTCCAGGGTTTGTGAATCTTTGGAAAGATGGTGAGAGCAGATACGTGGAATTTTTCTAAAGCAGAGGTAGCTAGATTGTTGAGGATTAAGGGGTGAAGAGTTAGTGGGGGTAGGTGGGATGGTGGATTTGAGATTGGGATCAGATTTGTGATGAGTTTCTTAAAAGATAAAGCAGGCTTCAGTGGCCTGCTAATGCTCCTGATTGGAAGGCTCACATGTGCATGACTGCATTGCAAAGGTGGTATCATTGGTTGTAAAACCCTGGAGTATACCAAGTTTTGGAAAGGTGTATAGCTTCCTTCACATGCAGTGTCCATTGGGGATCTTCTTCTGTTTGCTAGCTTTGGAAGAGACTGGAAGCCTCAGTAACTTCCAGTTGTGATGGTGTGAGGGAATTTCTGGCATGGACAGTTTCAGCTTCAGCTTTTCATTCCTTGCTCATCTCTCCAGCTCTTCCGCCTTCCTTTCCCAGTAAGACGCCAGGCAGCTTTCACTGTCTGCTGTCTGAAGAATGGGCACCGGACCAAGACATCAACAAGTGGCTTTTGAAATGACGTCCAGGGTGAGTGAGTGCACTTGGGGAGAAAATTGGCTCAGGAAAGAATACAGATTACAGTGTCAACGAGACACTGGAACAGAACTGCAAGTTACAGCTTTGATGAATTAGTTTTCAAAGCATTAACCAAGGCCGTTTTTGGGTTCTGATCACAGGGAATTAATCCCATTTCTGGAACTTGAATAAGTTATGCAAATACTGAACCAGAAATGCCTTTGCCATTCTGCGTCTCAAGCTTGTGACATGAAGGGAGAGGTTTTAATTTGTTGGTTGGTTGTGTGCTGACTTTGCACATGCTCCTGATTTGGGTTGGAGTGGAGGACGGGCTTGATCACTTGAGCTGCAGTGGTCTTCCTCAGCTCGCCACTGGATGACATGACAATTATGGGGATCTTGTCCAAATGAAGAAGGGGATTCCTCACTCTCTGTTGGAGGGAGCTTTGTTCAGCTCTGGTTGCAAGGAACAGGAATGGTGAACTGCTTAACGATCAATAAAATCCCATGAGCCAGGCTTTGGACAATCCCAAGACCAATTAAATGATCTTGTGCTACCTGCTTAGGTAAAAAAGCAAGTATTTATTAAACAGTACATCCCATTCAATGAGTCAGGAAGCATCCGCTAATAATAAATCTTTGAAGTTATAAATTTGGCACTCAGCTTGAAGAAACCATAAGCAGCTACTCAGAAGGATTATTGAATATAGTGCAATCCACCAACTGGCAAAGCTGCTGCATCAGGGATCCAGAGACCTACGTCCAGTCTTGACCTTAGGCACTGTACGTCTGGAGTTTGCTCATTCTCCCTGTGACTGTGTGGGTTTCTTCCAAATGCAACACTTTGTACTTGACAGGATTAAATTCCACCTGTCAATGCTCCATCCAATAGTTAATCAATATCGTTCTGTAGCCTGGGACATGGGTAGATAGGGGGCTGAAAGGAACAATTGGCACATTATCTTTCATCAGTCAGTGCTTTAATTTAGTTGTTTTTTAGTTTGTAAAGATGGCTTTAGGGACAAAGAAGGGAGTTAGGGATTAGGTTAGGGATTAAGGACAGGGATGAGGGAGAACTAGGTTGGAGTCTGAGTACATGTTTTGCACTGAAGGCTAACAAAGTGCACATGGGGCATTCATGGTTGAACATCGAGGAAACAGAACTGGAATGACGGCCTGCCCAGGTCAGCAAGTTGGGAGCGGATTCTGGAGTTGGAGTTCAGTGCAGACAGGAGGAGTGAGTTCTGATGACCTAAGGGAGACTGGCCTAGTGTTTGGTGATCAGTGTGTCCTGGGATTGAGGCTCGGGGGGTCAAATTATAAATCCAGATGTCAAAGCCCAATGGCGAGAGCACAGTCTGCGAATCTCTGAGAGTCTGCTGGGGAGGTCAAAGCCCAGTGCCTGCAGGCCTGAGTCCGTGTCCACTGGAGGCTGGAACCTGGGCTTAGAGGACTGTGTATGCACATGGGTGGGAGGGAGGAATAGGGCTTACTTTGTTGTGTTTTTTGCTTTTGTATTGCATTGTGAGCATGCTGTGTTGGCACTGGAATATGCAGCAACACTTGTGGGCTGCCCCCAGCACAGCATCAGGTGTATTGGTTGTTAATGCAAACGGTTCATTTCACTGTGTGCTTTGATGATCAATAAACTTGAAACTAGAATTTTGAATGTATAACCATTACAAAGAACCCCTGGTTGTGAATTGTTCTTGTGAAGGACAAGTATAACCTTCATAAGCTAACTTGAACTATGCTGTCAGAATGATTACCAGTTTGTTATGGGCACTAGTCAATTGAATAAACTTTGTGTTCGCTGACAAAGAGTGAATGAATTACAGGCTGTCACTGGGTTAAGAACACTGAGTTATGGACACCTGGATACATGAATGAACTTCCATGATAATATTTAATTCGACAATTCAACGTGTGTACCAATGTTTTATTCCTACCAATGGCAGAACTTAGTTCCCCTCTCTCTCCACCTTTCTTATCAGCCTTTTGTGTTTTCAATGCCATTCCTTATGGGACTGTGGAGGTTTAGTTACCCATAAAGTGATCTTGGTCTATTTTCTGACTTATGGATGGACATCTGTAAAAATGAAAATAGTTATCTTGGGATATGCACATCAATGAAGAACTTGGTTATTATCTCTGGAGAAGTTCAGCACCCAAATTTCAATTGCAATCACTATCTCACTGTTCAGAACAATATAGTTCTGAATCTGGCCATCACTACCTACAGCAGAAAGGGTCCATTCTGTTTACTCAACAATAATGATATATGCAGGTTCTTTAAATGATATAATTTGTTTAGGTTTGTAGCAATGGCTTTGGGGACAGAGAGGGGAGTCAGGAGTTAGGTTAGGGTTTAGGGACAGGGATGTGGGGAATTAGAGGTCAGTCTGGAGTCTAAGTCTCCACTCTGCATTTGAAAATTAAGTTAAATTAAAAAGTTCAAATTTAATTTATTATTTAAGTACATATATGTCACCGTATACTACCTCGAGATTCATTTTGTTGCAGACATTCACATCAGATACAAATAAACACATGAGAATAAATGAAAAACAGCACATGACAAAGATGGACAAACAACCAATGTTCAAAAGACAAAAAACATTAATAATAACGATAATAATAATAAATAAATAATAGATATTGGGAATACGAGTTGAAGAGTCCTTAGGAGTGAATCCATAGATTGTGGAATCAGTTCATTACTGGGGTGAGGAGCCTGATGGCTGAGAGGCAATAATTGTTCCTGAACCCAGTGATGTGGTACGCAAGGCTTCTGCTCCTCCCTCCCGATTGCAGAAGCAAGAAGACAGTATGGCCCGCATGGAGTTCATCCTTGATAATGGATACTGCTTTCCTGAGGCAGTGCTCCTTGTAAGTATGCTGAATGGTGGCGACAGCTTTACCTGTGTTGGAAGGACAGCAATGTAGACAAGGTTGGATGTTGGGTTGGCAGACTGGTGAGGATGGAGTCCCCCTAGATATGTGAGTTGGTAAGAGTTCAAGCCATTTGTGACAATGAATTCCATAGATTCACCTATCTCTGGCTGATGTTTTTCCTCATCTCTGTACTAAATAGATGCCTCTCAATCCTGAGACCACTGGCTGTAATAGCTACGAGAGTTGGTTCAATTTAGTAGTGAGCAAAGGGGTGGGAATACTTTTGAACTGCTGACATTTCAGTTTTTGAATTTTTAGTTTTCCATGCTTTAAAATTTTCCCCTTTTTTTGGGCTCGACTGTGAAAAAAGGAACATGTGATTCACAATAAAAATTGTCAGTTAAATTGAACAAAATCCCTGTTTGTAATATTCAGCTATGTGAGGAAAGGGTTGGGGGCTGAACACTGTATGGTACCTGCTCTTAGGCAAGGGCAGTGGTACAATCCTGCAGCAAGCTCTTCACTAACAAGCTAGGAAACTAAATGTTCTTATGCCAGGTAAAGGATCGATCAATTCTAGTTGGATGAATGAGATTAAGACAAACATCAGCCATTTTCTCATTGGTTTGGGAGTGTGTTTGGTCCTGTTGTTGGACTTTAACGCAATGGACCCATTTGGAAAAGTTTGTTCAAATCACAAGCACAGACACATTGGACTGAATACTAGCATCAAGATTCGGCTGCTGGATATCTGTAGGCCTTCTAAGTCAAAGTATATTTATTGTCAAAGTTGTGGAATCTGTTAAGCATTGAGGTGAGTGAAGTTATCCATGGGTTGCAGGAAATGGAACATCAGGATTCCGCTGCAGCAGACGTATGGAAAAGCGATGCGGCAGACTGTAACATAGTAACAGTGACTATCTGTCTCCCCTTTTGCTGTGAAATGGGTGCTATCTCTCTGTGCCTTGTAACAGAGAGAGAGCTGAGGCACATCAAACTGTTGGGTAAACTATAGTTTGTGTTGACTGCAGATCATGGTCTCCCTCCGGGTGCTTTGCTGTTCGCTTGGCGGGGGGTGGGCGCTGGAACTTTTTGCTGAAGCAGGAAGGAGGGACGGGGGGAGGCTGTTGTGTTGATGCTTGCTGCTGCTTGCATGGGGGAGGGGAAGGGGGCTTTGGGGTTCTAACATTTTGTCTTGATTCACTCTTTTGAGGTTCTTCTGTTTTTCATGGATGTCTGCAAAGCCAAGTATTTCAGGTTGTATAATGTATACATTCTTTGATAGTAAATTGAACTACGGTATTTGATGGTTGTAGGTAATAAATGTTCCTGAAACTAGTGGCCTGGGGCCTAAGGCTCCTGCACTTCCTGCCCACTGGTAGCAGCAAAAAGATTGCAAAAGGTTTGGTTGGCAGAGGTCCTTGATGATGGAAAATGGATCTGCTGTCTGGATAAAGTAATTTGGGGAAAAGTCCGCATATTCCATTATGTCATAAAGATAAGATGGAGCATAAGGCAAAATGGATAAAAATAGACTACCATTGGATCTACATTTGTTAGAAAAAGGGAACTGGTGGCAGATACTATCTAGAATAACAGCATGAGTCACTGAAGGCCCAAGGTCAATAGTCCAAGATCCCTGGACAAGCAATTGTGACTTGCCAAACCATATACGGGGAAATGAGGTTTGATGACCAAACATTCCTTCAAATATATGGCTTTTAAGCATTGTCTTAAAATAGAATAGAAAGGTGGAGAGGTTTAAGGGGGAAATTACAGACTTTCCAATGATGCTAATGATGGAGTGATTCAAGTGGGTGATCAGCAGTAACTGGAAGACTATGAGAAAGAAATAGTGTTGGACAAGGTTACAGGGAAGTAAACATATCATGAATTTTAAAATCAAGAACATCAGGGCTCTGGGCGCATTACCAGCATAATTAATATAAAGCAAAATCAGATTTCTTTGTCGCAGTAAGAACTCAGGATGGTCATGTTCAGAAGCTCAATGTACAGATTTGTTCCCTCCTGAAGCTTGGAGATGCAGAAGCTGTAGTTCAGCTAATTAGCAGTAAACTGCCATCCAGAATTAAACTTCAGGTAGGAAAACATAAATGAAGGAGAGTTAATTAAACTTCCAAAAATATTGGAAGCATAGCTGGACTCTCTGAAAATGGGTAGATAGAGAGGACAACAGCCATGAATACAAGACCTAAAAGCAGGACTGGGTTCGATGATGAAGAAAGGTTTTCCACAGAATGGGAAATACTGCACATTCCACGTTGAGTGATTCACTGAATGAGCTCAAGTAGAAGGAAGGGAGGAGGGACACTTGAGTTTATTACCTGTCACTGCACTGCCCCAGAATTCGTTGTGTTTACCACCTTATCTTCACTCTCCCAGAATTCCTTGTATTTATACCTGTCACTGACTTGCCCAAAACTTGCTTGAAATACATGTAGGTATCGAAGGGAATTTCATAGGATGCTTTCTAATAAATTGATCATTTATCTTGTCTCTCTTTGAAATCTCAACTGGGACGGGATTAGCTCAATGGAACAGCTTGTGGCGACCACTTTCTGCACAGGCGAACCGGCTCACAAATAACCAACATGCGGGGGGGAAGCTTTGGTAATGCACCTCTGATGTCATTTCTGCCCAGAGAGGGTGGGTGCTAGGGATTAAATGCCAGCTCCGCGAAAGTTTGAATAAACTAGTCTCCAAACGACTTACCGACTGTGTGTCGTTATTTCAACGCTGTGTGTAGCATATCGCTACATTGGTGACCCTGACAGTCCAAACGGAATTTGGACCAAAGATGACTGACTCTTCATCTGTTCACGCAGTTTCGCTAAAACTGCCAACTTTCTGGACGCTGCGACCACACATGTGGTTTAGCCAAGCAGAAGCCCAGTTCCAGATTCAGCAGATATCCTCTGATTCCACTCATTTCTACCATGTGGAGAGCGCTCTTGACCAGGAGACGGCCGCCCAGGTTGCGGATTTCATACAGTTGCCCCAGAAGAAGGCAAATATGAAGCATTCAAAGCGCTTGGGACCTTTGGCCTCTCATGGTGTGAGCGAGGTGCCCGCCTGCTTCACCTGGATGGTTTGGGAGACAGACTGCCGTCAGCATTGATGAACGAGATGCTGTCCCTGGCTGACGGACACAAGCCCTGCCTCATGTTCAAGCAAGCGTTCCTAGAGCAACTGCCTGAGGACATACATCTGCTGCTGGCAGACGCAGATTTCAGCGACCCCCGGAAGGTGGTGGCCCAGGCAGACTTGCTGTGGAAAGCCAAGAGGGAGAGCGTGTCGTCGGTCGGTCAGATTACCAGGCCACGTGCCCAACAGCAGACCAGACCAGGCCCGGCAGGGGGGCGCACACAATGCAGAGGCAGGAGTGAGGAGGCCAGTGAACAGTGGTGTTTCTACAAACAGCGGTGGGGCACAAAAGCCTGCCGTTGTTGCCTGCCCTGCAAGGGCCAGCTGCCGCTAATGACTATGGCGGCTTGCCACCAGGACAGCCTCTTGTACGTCTGGAACAAACAGTCAGGACGCCGCTTCTTGGTTGACACTGGAGCGGAGATCGGCGTCTTGCCCCCGACGGGTACGACGCCCACAACAGGAAGCCAGGACCCACCCTGAGGGCCACAAATGGCAGGACGATATGGACCTACGGCACCCGCACAGTGCAGCTGCAGTTCGGCGCCAGCCGGTTCACGTGGGACTTCACACTGGCCGTGGTGGCCCAACCACTCCTGGGGGCAGACTTCTTATGAGCTCACAGCCTGCTGGTCGACTTGCAAAGGAAAAGACTGGTACATGCCGAGACTTTCCAGATGTTCTCCCTGGGTGAAGCCAAGTTGCCGGCCCCACACCTGGACTCCATCATGCTGTCGGACAACGAATTCACCAGAATCCTGGCGGACTTTCCATTGATTCTGGCACCGCAGTTCACGGCAGCCATGCCCAGACACGCGGTACAGCATCACATCCCGACCCAGGGACCACCCCTCCACGCCCGCGCATGAAGGCTCCCCCTGGAAAAGCTCCGACTGGTGAAGGAGGAGTTCAAGAGGATGGAGGAATTGGGGATCGTACGGAGGTCCGACAGCCCATGGACCTCCCCCTTGCACATGGTGCCCAAAGCAGCCGGGGGTTGGAGACCATGCGGCGACTACCGCAGACTGAACGAGGCTACAACTCCAGACCGCTACCCCGTGGCACACATACAGGACTTTGCAGCAAACCTGCACGGGGCAAGAATCTTTTCCAAAGTAGACTTCGTCCGGGGATACCATCAAATCCCGGTGCACCCTGAAGAAATCCCCAAAACAGCACTCATCACCCCGTTCGGCCTGTTTGAGTTCCTCCGAATGCTGTTTGGCCTGAAGAATGCTGCACAGACATTTCAGCGGCTAATGGACGCAGTGGAACACGACCTGGACTTTGCGTTCATCTATTTGGACGACATCTTTATAGCCAGCAATTGTCGTCAGGAGCATCTGTCCCACCTCCGCCAGCTCTACTCCTGCCTGAGTGATTTCGGCGTCACGATCAACCCGGCCAAATGCCAGTTCGGTCTCGATACCATTGACTTCCTGGGCCATAGGATTACCAAAGACGGGGCAACACCTCTGCCCGCCAAGGTAGACGCGATCTGCCACTTTGCCCGGCCCAACACGGTCAAAGGCCTGCAGGAGTTCGTTGGCATGGTGAACTTCTACCACCGTTTCCTCCCCTCAGCAGCCCGTATCATGCGCCCTTTGTACACCCTGATGTTGGGTAAAGGCAAGGACATTACTTAGGACGAGGAGGCCGCGGCCGCTTTCGTTAAAGCCAAGGAAGCCTTGGCAGATGCCGCGATGCTGGTGCACCCCAGAACGGACATTCTGACCGCCCTCACGGTGGATGCATCTGACACAGCAGTCGGTTAGGTGCTGGAACAGCTCATCGAGGGGCGCTGGCAACCCCTGGCGTTCTTCAGCAAGCACCTACGACCACCCGAACTCAAGTCTGGTGCTTTCGACTAGGAGCTGTTGGCACTATATCTGGCAATCCGGCACTTCAGGTACTTCTTAGAAGGCAGGCCGTTCACTGCGTTCACGGTCCACAAACCGTTGACCTTTGCATTCACGAAGGTGTCCGATCCTTGTTCGGCTCGCCAACAGCGACATCTGACCTACATCTCCGAGTACACAACGGACATCCAGCATGTCTCGGGAAAGGACAACGTCATGGCAGACGCACTCTCCAGACCAGCTGTCCAGGGGGTGGCCTATGCAGCACTGGTGGAGGCACAGCAGGCAGATGATGAGATGCCCAGCTACAGGACCGCAGTCTCGGGTTTGCAGCTGCAGGACTTTCTTGTAGGCCCAGGTGATAGGACCCTCCTGTGCGACGTGGCTACCGGCCAACCTCGCCCCATCGTCCCGGCAGCCTGGAGGCGGTGAGTTTTCGACTCCATACACGGTTTGGTGCACCCATCTATCAGGACAACCGTCCAGCTGGTCTCCAGCAAGTTCGCATGGCACAGACTTTGCAAGCAGGTCAGTGAATGGGCCAGAACGTGCGCGCAGTGCCAAACAGCCAAGGTGCAGCGGCACACTAAAGCCCCGCCGCAGCAGTTCGAACCCACCCACCGGAGGTTCGACCACATTCTTGTGGATATCGTGGGCCCCCTACCAGTGCCCCGAGGAGCGCGGTACCTCCTAACTATGGTAGACCGGTTCACGAGGTGGCCAGAGGCGGTCCCGCTCACCGACACATCTGCCGATTCCTTCGCCCGAGCACTGATCGCAACCTGGGTAGGACGCTTCGGGGTATCGGCCAACAGAGGCGCCCAGTTCACCTCCAGCCTGTGGTCAGCTGTGGCCAGCCTGTTGGGAATGCAGCTACACCACACAACTGCCTACCACCCACAGTCGAACGGACAGGTGGAACGGTTCCACCGTCACTTGAAGTCGGCTCTCATGGCCTGCCTGAGAGGACCTAACTGGGTGGATGAGCTTCCCTGGGTCCTGTTTGGAATTCGTACAGCGCCCAAAGAGGATCTGCAGAGTTGGCAGAGTTGGTGTACGGCGTGCCCCTGGCCGTCCCGGGAGAGTTCGTATCAGCCCCAAGGGGGCAAGAGGAAGAACCCACAGCAATCCTGGACAGGCTACGCAAAAGGCTCAGCAACCTGGCCCCCGTACCAACTTCACAGCACGGATGGACCCCGGCCCATGTACCCAAAGACCTGCAGAACTGTAAGTTTGTGTTTGTACGAAGGGGCGGACACCGGGCTACAGCGGCCGTACAAGGGGCCATTCAAGGTGATCAACAACAACGGGTCCATGTACGTTCTGGACGTTGGGGGGAGAGAGGAGGTTTTCACGATAGACTGATTCAAACCAGCCCATGTGGACTTGGTGCAGCTGGTCGAGGTTCAGGCACCTCCCAAACAGAGGCTGATCCAGACAGTGGACATTGGGGGGTGTACCGCTGGTTCTGGGGTGGGGGGGGGGGGTTATGTGGCAACCCACTTTCTGTGCAGGCCAACTGGCTCACAAATAGACAGCGTGCAGGGGGAGACTTTGGTAATGCACCTCTGATGTCATTTCCGACTGGAGAGGGCGGGCGCTAGGGATTAAATGCCAGCACTGCGAATTTTGAATAAACTAGTCTCCAAACGACTTACTGACTGTGTGTCGTTATTTCAGCGCTGTGTGTAGCACATCGCTACAAGCTCACCTTTTGTTGTGTGTAAAGCACACTCTGCTGGACAGCATGAACTCAGACAAACCAAGTACAAAAGAACCCACCTTAAATTATAAAGCTCTCAACAGGTCATATGTCAATAGTGTCATGCATACTGGCTTGCCCACAGAAGGTAAAGAGTGGTTGCAGACCGGTCATGTTCTGCATGGAGGTCAGTGACCATTGGTGTGCCTCAAGGATCTGTTCTGGGACCCTTACTTTTTGTGATTTTTATAAATGACCTGGATGAGGAAGTGGAGGGATGGGTTAGTAAGTTTGCTGATGACACAAAGGTTGGGGTGTTGTGGATAGTGTGGAGAGCTGACAGAGATTACAGTGGGACATTGATAGGATGCAAAACTGGGCTGAGAAGTGGCAGATGGAGTTCAACCCAGATAAGTGTGAAGTGTTTCATTTTGGTAGATCAACTATGATGGCGGAATATAGTATTAATGGTAAGACTCTTGGCAGTGAGGAGGATCAGAGGGATCTTGGGGTTCAAAGTAGCTGCGTAGATTGACCCTGTGGTTAAGAAGGCGTATAGTGTATTGGCCTTCATCAGTAATGGAATTGAATTTAGGAGCCAAGAGGTAATGTTGCAGCTATATAGGACCCTGGTCAGACCCCACTTGGAGTAATGTGCTCAGTTCTGGTCGCCTCACTACAGGAAGGATGTGGAAGCCATAGAAATGGTGCAGAGGAGATTTACAAGGATGTTGCCTGGATTGGGGAGCATGCCTTATAAAAACAGGTTGGGTGGACTCGACCTTTTCTCCTTAGAGCAACGGAGGATGAGAGGTGACCTGATAGATGATGAGAGGCATTGATAGTGTGGATGGTCAGAGCCTTTTTTCCAAGGTTGAAATGGTTGCCACAAGAGGACACAGGTTTAAGGAGTAAGTGCAGAGGAGATGTCAGGGGTAAGTTTTTTACTCAGAGAATGGTGAGTGCATGGAATGGGCTGCCGGCGACGGTGGTGAAGGCGAATATGATCGGGTCTTTTAAGTGACTTTTGGATAGGTACGTGGAGCTTAGAAAAATAGAGGGCTATAGGTAAGTCTAGTAATTTCTAAGGTAGGGACATATTCAGCACAACTTTGTGGGCTGAAGGGCCTATATTGTGCTGTAGGTTTTCTATGTTTCTATGTTTCATACCAGCTTCACAAAACTTAAAAATGAACTTAAACAAAGGAAAAGAATTAGATCTAGAACACCATCGAATCTAAGTCAGGGAGATCAAGGCTCCAAACAGGGTGCAAAGTCATTGCTGGGTAGCAGATCAAGCAATCATGACTATAATTAAAAAGATATTTCATCAAACATTGTGTCAAGGAGTCAATGTCACTTTAAAATAAATCTCAGATGGAAAGGCATCAACAAAGGAGCTCCAATTCCTTGACAACAGAAATCCATCTCAGATTGTTTCACAACAGCCACCTATTGCCTGTGGTTTGCCATTTCCCACTAGAATGCTGAGCTCAAGTAGGCAAGGCTCTGTCCCACTGTGCCACACAGCCTGGCAGTGCATAAGGGTTTTTGATTTGCCACATCTGTCAAGCAGAATTCTCTAAGCATCACATATTCTGGCTGCACGACCAGCTGCCAGCCACACAGAGACAATGCTATCCTGATGGAAAGCTCAGGGAGCCAACCACAGATGCTGGACGAACATTCTTAGCAAACACAACAGCCCATTATTTGAGAAACCAAGGGATTAACTCTTTCAGGACCAGTGTCAATTGTCTCATTTGAACTTACTGAATGTAATTCTTCCCTCTCTGGGAGACGAGACCAGACTTCGAGAAGATACAGGAGCCTGAAGGCAACACTGAAAGTTTTAGTAACAGCTTCTTCCCTATCAGATTACTGAATGTTCCTTGAACCCATAAACACTACCTTGCACCATGTATTTATTTTTTATTGTAACTTAGCATAATTTTTAAGTCCTGTACTGTACTGGTGTCACAAGACAACACATTTTACAATATACAGCAGTGATAATAAACCTAATTCTGAATCTGTTAGATAAGCTCATGGAACAGAGATGCGAGTCAGTTACCCCTTCATCAGGTGGTAGGCAAGTGAATAGTGTACCAGACCCCCAAATGTAAGCAACAGTCACTGAGAATCAGGATTTGTTAGGGATAAACACAAGAGATTCTACAGGTGCTGGAAATCAAGAGTTACACAGACAAAATGCTAGTGGAACTTGGCAAATCAGGCAGGACTTCTGGAGAGGAATAAGCAGTCAACATTAAGTTACAGTGTTGCCAGTTGGGTCCGGCTGGGTCTTTGACAGCCACTCTGGTACCAAACAGAAGCTTAGTCTAGATTCAGGAATACAACAACCAGCCACGGTGCATTCATTGCCATGGCCTACTGTAATAGAGGGAAAGGAATTGACACAGCACCTCTTGTGACCTCTAGAAAGAAGCTAACATCAGTTGTGTATGTCCATGTTGACAGTATTGGTGTGGTTGGGCTACTGAACCTACTGGCTTTTGCAAGAACTTACTTTCGCCCATGTTTTATGCCCTTCATGGCCTTGAGTACATACATGTCTCCAACACTTCTTCACCCTCTGTCTCAAACCAAATGTTTTAATGAATGGGGCCTTCATCTGGGCCCTTCTCATGATGAGGTTCCTCATCTCTGACTCCCTCACAGCTCTATGTCCATGAAATGATCACTTAACAACTCATGACAGTCCAGAAGCAGCTCAACAAGCACTTGATTTGCCAAGGTGTAGAAGGTTAAAGCCCAATACAGGAAAAGGGGAGTAGAAGAGATAAGCAGAGCTGTTGTCATGGACGCAGTAGGTCAAAGAGCTTGTTACTATGCTCGATGACTCTGTGGAACCCAGCTCAAACTTATTAGAGGTAAGATGTGGTTGGAGACCATGTCCTCCCATCACTGTCATCAGCCACATGACTGGCTCACCCTCACTTGAGAGTGTACACCCTACTCAGAACTGTGATGGCTCTCATACGAGAGCATTCTCACATCAGACATTACCGTCTGGTTTGGTGCAACATCATCTCACAATGTACACAAACTACAGTGAACTGTCAGGTCAGCAGAAAAAGTCATTGGCTGCAGATTATCTTCACTGCAGGACTTGTATGTGCCCAGGACATGAATAGCTGTGACACTTCACCCTCAGATGGGCCCAACACCTTGTATGCATGCGTTGAAAGGAAAAATAAAACAGCACTTGTGCGAATCATAGCAGCGCTCAGTGACTCTACGATCTCTGTCTCGAGGCCAACAGCAGAGCATTTTTCAAAAGGGTGATCTCACGCAAGGCATCAGATCCTGATGGTACTCTGGTAGGGCACTGAAACCTGTGCCAACTAATTGGTTGGTGTGTTCAAGGGCACCTTCAAGCTTTCGCTGCTGCCATCGGGTGTTCCCTCCAGCTTTAAAAGGGCAACAATTATACCAGTGCCAAGGGGGAGCAGGGTGAGCTGCCCTGATAACTATCACTCAGTTGTGATGAAGCAATTGAGAGGTTAGTCATGGCCAAAATCAGCTCCTACCTAATCAACAACCTGGACCTGCTGAAATTTGCTTATTGCCACAATAGGTCCACAGTGGATGCAATTGTTTCCTTTCCCACGGAGGTCTCCTGATTTGCTGGGTATTTTTGGCATTTTCTATTTTTCTTTTAGATTTTACTTTAGCTCTTTAACTAGCATGTGTCATTTTTCCCCTCTCTGTTTGGGTGGATCAAAAGCTACAGGGCTTGAGGATCAGGCTGGGTTGGAGTGTTGGATGGGCTGTGGGGGAACACCTGTGGTCTTGGCCAGTTGAGCTCAGTCAACAGTTAGCCTCTGTGTTTGCCCCAGGGTTTGAACCTCCTTGGGGGGTGGGCCACTCTTTGAAAGGCATACACTCTCTGCAATGTGAGAGGGCACCAACAGCACAGATCCTGCCTTGTTTGAATGATGCCCCCATTGCTGTCCCTCTTCAGACAACATTGCAACACTGTTTGGAATCCAGTAGCCATGACCCCTACCTCCACTGGGAAACCATCTGTCATTAATGTTCTGTGGTTACAAGAGCACGATTGAAAACAGGATGTAAAATGGTTGGCTTATTAGCCAGCATCCTGTCCACTGCACTTCAAAGACACAACATACAGTTTTATTTTGGAGTGGATGGTGGGCAGGGAATTAATTTACTGGATTGGATATCTTTTTATCGGTTGCACTTTCTAACTGTAGGTCATGAGTCTTAAAGAGAGGCTTTGCAAATCATTTCACAGTTATTTATATTCCCTGAGCCCAATGGATCTACAAACTACATGCAGTACTGACAGGGCTAGACTGCTTTTGTGTTCGTGCATATTGAAGTAATTATGGGCTCTAGCAGGCCTGAGGTAATCAACTGACCCCTTGAGAGAGACGTTAAGCCAAGGTCCCAACAAACAAACCTCTCAGCTGGGTGGAAAAGATGTCACAAAACTATTCAGAAAAGTGTGGCTGATCCTCCCATGGTAAATAAAGAATGAGCTTTCCTTTCTACAGCAGCCTACACAGCCTCATGATATTCCGGGGTGCTTTTCTGCTGTTGAAGTTCTTTTGAAGAGCATTATTGTGATGTTGGAGGAAAAGCAGCCATTGGTTTTGCATATAATAATGTTCCACAAATGTGTGACAAACCATGCCTTTTATTTTCAGGGATTAATAGTGCCGAGAGCAGCAGGAAGAACCCAATAATTTCAGATAACCACTCATTCCAGATTGTGTTAGACGTGGTCACTTCTGATGACATGATAAATCTAAAATGTTCACTCGGTTTTCTTCTCCTCAGTGCTGCTTCCTGTTGTGTTGGGTATTTTCCTTCATTCTCTTTTGTTTAAGAATTCCATAATCTGCTTTGTTCCCTATCTATTCCAGAGGCCAGGAAACAAATGTTTCCAGAGAAGTATACAACAGAAATGTGGAGGTCTAGGGAGTACTTGCATCAGTATCAGGGTAGGTTTGTCCCATTCAGGCAGGGAGAGGATGCCAGGGTGAAGGAAATATGGTTAACAAGAGAGGTGCAGCATACTCAAGGTTTAGGAACTAAAGATCAGGCAGCTTTATCATTCAGTGTGCACCTCATCCAGTCAGATGTGGTCAACAAACCTTCACCAAACTCTCTCAGCTAGCACTGTCCTCCCCTTGATTCAGTCTCTCTCCATCCAGTTACTATGATCTCTCTGCCACTCTTCCCAAACCTCTTGACTACAAAGTTACTCCATACCCATGTGTGTAGAAAGTGATTTGAACCCCAATCTTTCATTCAGAAGAGCGGTTACATCTGAGCCCTGGCTTTTTTAAGTCCCACAAGGCACACTCTATTCTTTTAGTATTAATTGTTCGCGAGTATTCGGGAATTTTGTGAATGTAGCAGATATTAATTCAAACAAGAACCAAGCTTCATTTCTTATTGTAATGTAAATAAGTTCAGGAAGTTTCCAATTAGCCTTCAGTTCTAATAGTAAATTGCAAGCAGTAAATTGAAGTTAAATTGGCCCACAAACTAAAAGATTGCATATGCAAAAGCCAAAGATTAAAACAATGGGTTTACATCAAACCAGACAACATAGCTAAATTATTTGCACATTGCCACTTAGCATTTCAAACATGGTCACAGGTATGGACAATCAATAGTTCTTCTGTACTTATCATACTTGTGCACTCAGAAGCAGTCCTGCATCACACCTGACAGAAGTAAAGAGAAAATGAAAGAGAACAGAAACACGAATGCAGTTGACGGAGAGCGTGTCTTGTCAGTGAATTGTGAATAAAGTTTAAAGTTACTTTATAATTAGGCTGGTTCTTGAAAATAGATGATTAGTTGTATAGATCACAACAGAAAGATTCTGGGGTTATGTGAATATAGCAGATATTAATTCAAACAAGAACAAGGCTTCATGGCTTATTGTAATTGTAAGTAAGTTCAGGAAGTTTGTAATTAGCCTTCAGTTTTTATTGGAAATTGCAAGCAGTACATTTAATTACTTTTCCTCCAGTCCTGCTAAAATGTTTTGGCTCCAAAACATCGACCATACTCTTTTCCATTGATGCTGCCTGGCCTGCTGAGTTCTTCCAGTATTTTGAGCATGTTGCTTGGATTTCCAGAATCTGCACATTTTCTCTTCTTTTTGAGTAGAAAGATATTGGGGAAAATAGATGGGAAGGGATCTGATTTAAGGCAGGGACATCAAGTTCCACAACCTTCAGGGCAAGGTAGACTGAGAAAGAGAAAAAAAATCACACACAATTTCAGAAGGCAGTTTCCAGTGGGCAATGCAAAGCGTTAACGCGGAACCAGAAGCTATAATGGTGACCTTGTTGTGTGTGCGTAAGGTAGAACAACAATTCAATAATAAAATGTTCTGATATAAACCCACACCAAGTTTGTCTTTATTAAGAACAGACATTATGTGTTGTCAGAAGTCAGCGTGAGCTTTAAATACTGAGAGTAAATGAATTCTGGGCGTGATTGAGAAAGAGACTGTGCGAGTATGAAAGATGCTAGCAGCAAGTGAAGTTGGACACTAGTTATGATGCATCTGGCCAGCGAGGTGAGAAACCATTGTTCCTGAAGTTCTTCAGTCACTGGATTTGCTAAGAGAGGCCAAGAGTTCATGTTATAGAAAACCTACAACACAATACAGGCCCTTCAGCTCACAAATGGGTAAGCTAAGTCCTCCTGCACCTATGCAGTTTACTGGCAATCTAACTAATAACTGGAAATGCTTCAACCATCAATTCAATATATATTTAGCTGTTAGTGGAGTGGGAGGGGTGGAAGAAAAATTGTAAGTGTCTATTTTTCTACATGTAACTGATGTAGACGCTTCGGAATCTATAACGGCTTTCAAATTAATGAGACAGCTTTTACGTTGGACATTCTGATGACAAAATTTGAGGAGTATTCTGTCCCAAGTAAAAATGTCATATTTGAGAAATGTAAGTTTTTTTCCTGTGATCAGAAACAATGTGTTAGCTTTGACCAAAACTTAGTTGAGTTTCACACACAGAGTAAATCCTTTGAATTTGGAGATTTGAGAAACTCACTAGTTAGAGACAGAATAATTTGTGGAGTACTAGATAATTCCAGAGAAAGACTGCTGAGTGAAAAAGATTTGGTGCTGGAAAAGGCTTTGAATATGTGTAGGCCACGGAAACCACATGAGCACAAGCTAAGGAGCTGCCCAGAGCCGAAACAACAGTGCATGCTGTGCAAGCAGGGAGCAGAGTTCAAGGTATTTCCCAAAGCAACAGCAAAGAAAAGAGGAAGGTTCAAACAGCAAATGCTGCAGATGTGGAAGTAGTCCCATTCCAAAGAAATGTCCTGCTTATGTAAAGTCCTGTAATAATTGTGGAGAGAAGAATCATTTTGCAAAATGCTACAAAGCTGGGGCTACCAAGAGAAAGGTGCACACGGTTGCTAAGGAAATTGAGGGAGTCTTTATGGATTCTCTACAGACTGTGGGTGCTGGTAAAACAGAATGGGTCATTCCAGTAACACACACAAAATGTTGGTGGAACGCAGCAGGCCAGGCAGCATCTATAGGAAGAAGTACAGTTGACATTTCAGACCGAGACCCTTCGTCAGGGTCTCAGCCCAAAACGTCGACTGTACTTCTTCCTATAGATGCTGCCTGGCCTGCTGTGTTCCACCAGCATTTTGTTTGTGTTGCTTGAATTTCCAGCATCTGCAGATTTCCTCATGTTTGGGTCATTCCAGTAACTGAATCAGTCAGTTATTCCAATCAAGCTTGACACCAGAGCCCAGGTGAATCTGTTGTCCATGGATGATTACAAGACTCACAGTAAAGAGCAAGATCTTCCCAGTGAAGATAAAAGTGACAGGCTATACTGGAGAGTACATTCCACTAAAAAGAGGCTGTACAATGACCTTCAAGCACCTAAAGCAGGGGTCAGCAACCTTTACCACTGAAAGAGCCACTTGGACCCGTTTCCCACAGAAAAGAAAACACTGGGAGCCGCAAAACCCGTTTGACATTTAAAATGAAATAACACTGCATACAACGTTTTGTTTTGCCTTTATGCTATGTATAAACAAACTATAATGTGTTGCATTTATGAAATTGATGAACTCCTGCAGAGAAAACAAAATTACATTTCTGCATGCAACAAAAACATTTTGAACTCAGAAAAAAAGACGTTGGGTTGAAGGTTACTTTTAAGTAAAATACTCAACGTCTATTTGAGTCCTCCTTGTATTTATGAAAAACGCCAAACTTAAATTTGCCGCCAGCAGCAAAAATAACGTCAGCCAGCTGTCAACCTGAAAAATAAAAGGACTATTTCACTGAACAATGAAAACATATTCATATACGTAAAATAATAGGCAATTAAAATATTTATCATACTTGGTCAGGTTGACTCACACCTGACAATGCAGTCGTATTCAGTAGGGATGGATCGATGCTTAGGGGAGTGACCGGGAAGGATAATGTGTTTTTTTCCTCTCTGAACTCACAGAAGCGTTTCCCAAACGATGTTTGCATTGCGATGATTGCAGAATGTAAATACTCCGAATTTATCATGTCGTGACCTTGTTTGAACTCTCTCAAATTGGGGAAGTGAGACAATGTGCTTTTCTGTAAATCTCTGGCAAGCAACGTCAAGTTGCGCTCGAATGCCAAAACATCCTCCAACATGTGCAGGGCTGTACGTCCTTACCCCGTTGAAGAGCTGTGTTCAGCGTGTTCAGGTGCGCTGTCATGTCTACCATGAAGTGTAGCTTTTCCAGCCACTCTGGCTGTTCCAGCTCAGGAAAGGTGAGCCCTTTGCTGCCCAGGAAAGTTTTCACTTCTTCCAGACACGCGACAAAGCGTTTCAGCACCTCCCCTGGGAATGCCATACTAGATCTAGTCAGTGATTTTAACTTTCCACACATTGACTGGGACTCCCATACTGTAAAATGACTAGATAGGGTAAAGTTTGTCATATGTGTTCAAGAAAGTTTCCTCAATTAATCCTTAGAAGTCCCAATGAGAGCTGTGCAAAACTTGATCTACTATTAGGAAATGAGAAGGTACAGGTAGCAGAAGTTTGTATAGGGGAACACTTTGCATCCCATGAACACAATGCTATTAGTTTCAGGGCAATAATGGAAAAGGATAGTGGGCTGAGATTCTAAATTGAAAATAAGCCAATTTTAATAGTATGGGAAAGGATCTGGCAAGTGTAGATTGGGACAGGCTGTTTTCCGACAAAAGTGAAATTCTGAGTGTACAAAGTTTGTATGTGTCTGTCAGAGTAAAAGGTGTAGAGATCCTTTGTTTTCAGGAGATATTGAGGCTCTAATTAAGAAAAAAGAAAGAAGTGCATAGGCAGATAAGGACACATGAAGTGCAAGAGAACACTTGAGAAAGAAATTAGAAGGTATGAGGTTGCCCTAGCAGACAAAATGAAGGAGAATCCTAATGGTTTTTACACATGTGCTAAAAGCAAAAGGATTGCAAGGGACAAAATTGGTCCTCTGCAAGATTAGAATGGTAGTCCATGTGTAGATCCAAAAGAGATGGAAGAGATCTTAAATACATTTTTTACATCTGTATTTACCCAGGAGATGGATATAGAGTCTATTGAAGTGAGGCAAAACGGTAACAACTTCATGGACCCTATACAGATTACAGAGAAGGAGGTGTTTGCTATCCTGAGGCAAATTAGGGTGAATAAATCCCCAGGGCCTGACAAGGTGTTGCCACAGATTCTGTGGGAGGCAAGTGCAGAAATTGCCGGAGCCTCAGCAGAGATATTTAAATCATCCTTACTAACAGATGAGGTATCAGAGGAATGGAGGATAACCAACATTGTTCTGCTGTTCATGAAAGGTTCTAAAAAATAAACCAGGAAATTATAGGCCGATAAACCTGACCTCAGTAGTGGGAAAGTATTGGAAGGTATTCTGAGGGACCAGATATTTAAGTATTTTTATAGCCACGGACTGATTAAGGAAAGGCAGCATGGCTTTGTGCATGGTAGGTCAGGTCTAATCAATCATAAAGCTTTTTGAGGAAGTTACCAGGAAAGTTGATGAAGGCAAGGTTGCGGATGCTGCCTAGATAGACTTTAGTAAGGCATTTGAGTCAGTACGGGTGGAAGTCAGGAACAGGAAGGGAGCAGTTACTCCACTGGGGATATTCTATAGGCCCCCTGGTAGCAGCAGAGATACCGAGGAGCAGATTGGGATGCAGATTTTTGAAAGGTACAAAAATAACAGGGTTGTTATCATGGGTGACTTTAACTTCCCTAATATTGATTGGCACTTGATTAGTTCCAAGGGTTGAGATGGGGCAGAGTTTTTTAAATGTGTCCAGGATGGATTCCTGTCACAGTATGTTGACAAGCCGACTAGGGGGAATGCCATACTAGATCTAGTATTAGGTAACAAACCAGGTCAGATCACAGATCTGTCAGTGGGCGAGCATCTGGGGGACAGTGATCACCACTCCCTGGTCTTTAGCATTATCATGGAAAAGGATAGAATCAGAGAGGACAGGAACATTTTTAATTGGGGAAGGGCAAATTATGAGGCTATAAGGCTAGAACTTATGGGTGTGAATTGGGATGACGTTTCTGCAGGGAAATGTACTATGGACATGTGGTCGATGTTCAAGGATCTCTTGCAGGATGTTAGAGATAAATTTGTCCCACTGAGGAAGATGAAGAATGGTAGGGTGAAGGAACCATGGGTGACAAGTAAGGTGGAAAATCTAGTCAGGTGGAAGAGAGCAGCATACATGAGGTTTAGGAAGCAAGGATCAGATGGGTCTATTGAGGAATATAGGGTAGCAAGAAAGGAGCTTAAGAAGGGGCTGAGAAGAGCAGGAAGGGGGCATGAGAAGGCCTTGGCGAGTAGGATAAAGGAAAACCCAAAAGCATTCTTCACTTATGAGAAGAACAAAAGGATGACAGGAGTGAAGTTAGGACCGATTAGAGATAAAGGTGGGAAGATGTGCCTGGAGGCTGTGGAAGTGAGTGAGGTCCTCAATGAATACTTCTCTTCGGTATTTACCAATGAGAGGGAACTTGATGACGGTGAGGACAATATGAGTGAGGTTGATGTTCTGGAGCATGTTGATATTAAGGGCGAGGAGGTATTGGAGTTGTTAAAATACATTAGGATAGTTAAGTCCCCCGGGCCTGTCGGAGTATTTCCCAGGCTGCTCTATGAGGCAAGAGAAGAGATTGCTGAGACTTTGGCTAGGATCTTTATGTCCTCGTTGTCCACGGGAATGGTACCGGAGGATTGGAGGGAGGTGAATGTTGTCCCCTTGTTCAAAAAAGGTAGTAGAGATAGTCCAGGTAATTATAGACCAGTGAGCCTTACGTCTGTGGTGGGAAAGCTGTTGGAAAAGATTCTTAGGGATAGGATCTATGGGCATTTCGAGAACCTTGGTCTGATCAGTGACAGTCAGTATGGCTTTGTGAAGGGCAGATCGTGTCTAACAAGCCTGATAGAGTTCTTTGAGGAGGTGACCAGGCATATAGATGAGAGTGCAGTGGGTGTGATCTGCATGGATTTTAGTAAGGCATTTGACAAAGTTCCACAAGGTAGGCTTATTCAGAAAGTCAGAAGGCATGGGATCCAGGGAAGTTTGGCCAGGTGGATTCAGAATTGGCTTGCCTTCAGAAAGCAGAGGGTCATGGTGGAGGGAATACATTCAGATTGGAGGGTTGTGACTAGTGGTGTCCCACAAGGATCTGTTCTGGGACCTCTGCTTTTCGTGATTTTTATTAACAACCTGGATGTGGGAGTAGAAGGGTGGGTTGACAAGTTTGCAGACGACACAAAGATTGGTGGTGTTGTGGATAGTGTAGAGGATTGTCGAAGATTGCAGAGAGACATTGATAGGATGCAGGAGTGGGTTGAGAAGTGGCAGATGGAGTTCAACCCAGAGAAGTGTGAGGTGGTACACTTTGGAAGGACAAACTCCAAGGCAGAGTACAAAGTAAATGGCAGGATACTTGGTAGTGTGGAGGAGCAGAGAGATCAGGAGGTACATGTCCGCAGATCCCTGAAAGTTGCCTCACAGGTAGATAGGGTAGTTAAGAAAGCTTATGGAGTGTTAGCTTTCATAAGTCGAGGGATAGAGTTTAAGAGACGCGATGTAATGATGCAGCTCTATAAAACTCTAGTTAGGCCACACTTGGAGTAATGTGTCCAGTTCTGGTCGCCTCACTATAGGAAGGATGTGGAAGTATTGGAAAGGGTACAAAGGAGATTTACCAGGATGCTGCCTGGTTTAGAGAGTATGGATTATGATCAGAGATTAAGGGAGCTAGGGCTTTACTCTTTGGAGAGAAGGAGGATGAGAGGAGAAATGATAGATGTGTACAAGATATTAAGAGGAATAGGGACAGCCAGAGCCTCTTCCCCAGAGTACCACTGCTCAGTACAAGAGGACATGGCTTTAAGGTAAGGGGAGTGGTTGGTGCGTGGAATGCGCTGCCTGAGTCAGTGGTGGAGGCAGATACACTAGTGAAGTTTAAGAGACTACTAAACAGGTATATAGAGGAATTTAAGGTGGGGGGTTGCATGGGAGGCAGGGTTTGAGGGTCAGCACAACATTGTGGGCCGAAGGGCCTGTAATGCGCTGTATTGTTCTATGTTCTATGTTGACAAGGTCCCACATAGGAGGTTGGTCATGAAGGTTCAATTGTTTGCCATTCAAGATGAGGTAGTAAATTGGATTAGAAATTGGCTTTGTGGAAGAAGCCAGTGAGTGATAGTAGATGGTTGCCTCTCTGGAGGCTTGTGATTATTGGAGTGACGCAGGGATTGGTGATCATCTGTATCAATGATCTAAATGATAATGTGGTTCATTGGATCGGCAAATTTGCGGATGACACCAGAATTTTGGGTGTAGGACAGCAATGAAATCTATCATGGCTTGTAGTGGGATCTGGACCATCTGGAAGGATGGCAGATGGAATTTAATGCAAACAAGTGTGAGGTGTTGCACTTTGGCAGGATCAACCAGGGTGGGTCTTACAGCGAACAGCAGGGCGCCGAGGAGAGTGGTAGGTCAAGGGTATCTGGGAATACAGGCCATTAAAAGTGGCATCACAGGTCGATAGGGTCATAAAGAAAGCTCTTGGCACAAGCTTTTGGTCTTTATAAATCTAAGTATTGTGTTCAGGAGATTGGACATTATGTTGAAGTTGCATAAGACATTGCATAAGGTGAGGCCTAATTTCGAGTATTGTGTGCAGTTTTGGTCACCTACCTACAGGAAAGATGTAAATAAGGTTGAAAGAGGACAGAGAAAACTTACAAGGATGTTGCCAGGTCTGGAGGACCTGAACTATATGGAAAGATTGAATAGGCTAAGATTTTATTCCTTGGACGTCGAGGATTGAGACGAGATTTGATAGAGGTATACAAAATTCTAAAGGGGGAAGATAGGATAAATGCAAACAGGCTTTTCCCACTGAGGCTGGTGGGGCTACAACCAGAGGGCAAAAGGTGAAAGGTTTAAGGGAACATGAGGGGAAACTTCTTCACTCAGTGGGTATTTGAGAATGTGGAATGAGTTGCCACCACAAGTGCTGCATGCAAGCTTGATTTCAATATTTAAGTTAAGCATGGATAGTACATGAATGGTAGGGCTATGGAGAGCTGTGGTCCTGGTGAGGTCAATGGGAGTAGGCAGTTTAAATAGTTTGGCATAAACTAGGTGGGCCAAAGGGCGTGTTTCTGTGTTGTACTTTTCTATGATTCTAATACATAAATGTCAGTATGTATTTACAATGCAATCAGCATTATAAAATGTGTTTACATTGCAGTGTGGAGACTGAGGTAATAAATGTGTGTATTGGGGGGGGGGGGTTGTAACTAGAATGGTTGATCAGATTAACTGCCTGGGGGAAGAAACTTTTAAGATGGCATTGTTTTTGTTTTAATCATTCTATAGACATTTCCAGAAGAGAGATTTTGGAAAAGGGAGTCTTCATTCCATTCCAACCATTCCATTCCCTTAGCTTCTCCATATTATCTGACATGATGAGGGGATATTTGACAGGAAAGTTTACACAGTACAATTTCCTTGTCTACCAGCCAATGATTTTTTTCCCTTCGTAACTTGGTTGCCCCTGCCTTACCACACTCACCTCCCCCATTGCCCCGAAGAGTAACAGGAGCCCCCTTGCTCTTACCCACACACTTAACCATCTCAGGACATTGGATAATATAGAATGTGACCAGGCCCTTTAGCCCTCTATGTCTGTGCCCACCCTACCAACTCTCTTGCCTTTACTGCCACTTCCTGGCCAAACATCATCACAAAACTTCCAACCCATTCCCCTTCAGAGATGGAAAGGGGAATGGGTTTGCTTTCACTAAAGTACCTAATCCCCTTTTCACACCATTGTGTTCTCATTTTCTCAATATTATTTATTTACATGTTTATTATTTGCATGATTTGTTTTGTTTACACATTAGTTGTTTGTTAGTCTTTGTTTATCTATAGTTTTTCATTTCATCTGTTGTGTTTCTTTATTTTCCTGTAAATAACTGCAAGAAAATTTGTGAGTGTTTGGCCACTGCAGAGGTTCTATCAGCAGCGGGAGCAGAGCACTGCAACTGCAACTAAATAAAAGTACAGGAGGGATAGGCAGAATGGCCATTGTTGGGAGTAGGCCAGTGAAGAGAGTAGAAGCATCAGGCTTCGGCTCAAAGAGACATTGTTAATGGCGGTTGTGGGTCCTTCATGCCCGATGTTAGAGTCCTGGGAGACCCAGAGTCTTACAGGGAACTACATCTGTGAGGTGCATCCAGCTGCAGCTCCTTGAAGACCATGTAGGGGTC
The DNA here is from genome assembly GCF_030144855.1 of Hypanus sabinus. NCBI lineage: Eukaryota > Metazoa > Chordata > Chondrichthyes > Myliobatiformes > Dasyatidae > Hypanus > Hypanus sabinus. Next base: position 10,711,610 of record NC_082722.1, on the reverse strand, counting down.
TGGAGCAGCAGCTGGATGGCCTTCAGCTTTTATGGGAGAGTGAGGAGATAATTGATCAGAGTTACAAGGAAGTAGTCACCCCAAAGTTGCAGGAGACGAGTAGCTGGTTCACCGTCAGGAGGAATGGAAATGTAAATTGGCAGTCAGAGCAGAGCACACCTGTGGCCATTTTCCTCAAAAATAAATATACCACTTTGGATACTTTTGTAAGGGATGACCTTTCAGGAGAATGCCATGGTGACCGGGTTACAGGCACTGACCATAGGTTCATAATGCAGAAGGGAAAGAAAGAGAAGAAGGGGGTGGTAGTGATAGGGGACTCGATAGTTAGAGGAACAGACAGGAGATTTTGTTGACATGAAACGGACACCCAGCTGGTACATTGCCTCCCAGGTGCCAGGGTCAGGGATGTTTCAGATTGCGTCCATAACTTTTTGGAGGTGGAGGGGAAGCAGCCAATGTCTTGGTATATATTGGTACCAAGAACTCTGGGAACACTTGGGCACTACCTCACTTTTTTAATAAACATTATTTCTGTTTTTGCACTATTTTTAATCTATTCAGTATATGTACACAGTAATATATTTATTATTATTATTTTATGTTGTGTTTTTTTCTTCTATATTATGTTACGTACCCCGTAACTGGGTTAACAAGCCAGCAGAAATGGACTGATACGTTGGAGTCTGGTGGTACTATAACTAAAGGTGTTTATTAGTAAACTAAACAAAACAGTATCAAAAATGCCAATATATGTATAAAACAGGTTAGCAATGATAAATACAGAAGTGTAGGAATGATAATCAGTAAAAAACAAGCTCTATCAAAGTCTAGGGATAAATGAATTGTCATAAGAGAATATAGAGTTCAGTTCAGTTCGTGCTGAGGTTGTTGTTGTGTTGCAATGTTGGAGAGAGAGAGAGAGAGCGAGCGAGAGATGAGCAGCTGCAGCAGGCAAACCTTCTGTCGTCTTCTTGTTCTGTTGTACCGTTGGGGTCACCGATTATGACCCTTCTGTACCAGTCTAGACCGTTCTTCAGTGATGGACTCGTCACCCAGGCAAGGGTGGACACACACACAAGTCCCCACCAGTCTGCCTTCATCCACCATGCTCCGGACCGATTCTCCTGAACCGATCCTCCAGGCCCCCACCTTCCTGTGGGTGCACAACACTCTTTCAGTGTCCACTGGTGTGTCTAAGGGTGTCTCCCCAGACCCGTCTTTTATCCCCACTGACGGAGTATCAACTATCCATCAACTCAACATGTCCATGTCCATCAATCTAGTCCACTTCCTGCTGTCTCAGCAAGAATGTCAACGAGCAAAGAAGTGTCCTTGTAGCAAAAGGTAAATAATCATGAAGCCATAATACATAAATCCTTTGTCTCTCTCTCTCTCTCTTATCTGTAGCAGATGCCTCTCTCTCTGTTCTTCATCTCTCTCTTTCATTAGCAGCATAGTTCCCAGAGTGGGGGGGGGGGGTGTCAGCTCTGGACCTCATTTCCATCTGGTTTGCTCAGCACTCATAACATATTGAACTATGTTAACAAATTTAATGTTACAAGCCGGTGATAATAAACCTGATTCTGACTCTGACATAGGAAGGAAAAGCAAAGAGGTCCTGAAAAGAGAATTTTGAGAGCTAGGTAGAAAGCTGAGAACAGTACCTCCAGGGTAGTAATTTCTGGGTTGCTGCCTGTGCCACGTGCCATTGAGGGTAGAAACAGGATGATTTGGCAGATAAATTGTGACTGAGAAGCTGGTGCAGGGAGCAAGGCTTCAGGTTCTTGGCTCATTGGGACCTCTTCTGGGGAGGTATGACTGTTCAAAAGTGACAGGTTGCACCTGAACCTGAGGGGGGGGGGCAATATTCTCGCAGACAGGTTTGTTAGATCTGTTGGGGAGGGTTTAAACTAATTTGGCAGGGGGGTGGGAACCAGAGAGATGGGATTCAGGATAGGATGGATGGTAAAAAAGTAAAGATAGCGTGCAGTCAGATTGTCAGGAAAGGGAGGCAGGTGATGGGACATAATTGCAGCCAACAGGGTGAGTATCAAATCATTAGGGATGCAAAATTAAAAAGGGTAGCAAATGTGGTGGATATATCTCCATGCGTGGAGTCTAAGAAATGAGATGGATGATTTTGTTGCACTATTACAGATTGCCAGGTATGATGTTGTGGCCATCACTGAATTGTGACTGAAGGATGGCTGTAATTGGGAGCTGAAGGTCCAAGGTTACACGTTGTATCCGAGGGATACGAAGGTATGCAGAGGGGGAGGCATGGCTCTACTGGTAAAGAATGGCATCAAATCTGTAAAAAGATGAGATATAGGATTTGAAGATGTTGAATCCTTGTGGGTTGAGTTAAGAAACTGCAAGGGTGAAAGGATGCTGATTGCAGTTATATACAGGCCTCCCAACAGTGGCTGGGAGATGGACCACAGACCACAGACCACAGAAATAGAAAACATGTGTCAAAAGGGCAATGTCATGGTAGTCATGGGAGATTTAACATGCAGGTTGATTGGGAAAATTAGATTGGTAATGGATCTCAAGAGAGTGAGTTTGTTGAATGCCTAAGAGATGGCTTTTTAGAGCAGTTTGTCATTGAGCCTACTAGGGGATCAGCTATACTGGGTTAGGTGTTATGTAATGAACTGGAGGCAATTAGGGAGCTTAAGGTAAAAGAACCCTTAGGAATCAGTGATCACAATATGATTGTACTCAACTTGAAATTTGAGAGGGAGAAAGTAAAGACTGATGTAGCAGTATTTCAGTGGAGCAAGGGAAATTACATTGGTGTGAGAGAGGAGGTGGCCAAAGTAAATTGAAAGGAGCTGCTGGCAGAGATGTCAGCAAGGCAGCAATGGCATGTGTTTCTGGGAAAGTGAGGAAGGTGCAGGACATGTGTATTCCAAAAATGAAGAGATACTCAAATGGCAAAATAGTACAACCGCGGATGACAAGGGAAGTCAAAGCTAATAAAAAAACAAAAGAGAAGGCATACAACAAAGCAAAATTTAGTGGGAAGGTAGAGGATTGGGAAGTTTTGAAAAACCTACAGAGAGCAACTAAAAGAATCATTAGAATGGAAAAGATGAAATATGAAAGCAAGCTAACAGATAATATCAAAGTGGATAGTAAAAGCTTTTTCAAGTATGTAAAAAAAAAAGAGAGATGAGAGTGGATATAGGACCGCTAGAAAATGAGGCAGGAGAAATAGTAATGGGGGAGAAGGAGATGGCAGATGAACTAAATGAGTGTTTTGCATCAGTCTTCACTGTGGAAGACACTAGCAGTGTGTCAGATTTTGTAGTGTGTGAAGGAAGAGAAGTGGGTGCAGTTACTATTACAAGGAAAAAGATGCTCAAAAAGCTGAAAGACATAAAAGTACTTAAATCATCTGGACTGCGCTCTAGGATTCTGAAAGAGGTAGTGCTAGAGATTGTGGCGGCATTAGCAATGATCTTTCAAAAATCATTGGAATCTGGCATGGTGCCCAAGGACTGGAAAATTGCAAATGTCACTCCACTCTTTAAGAAAGAAGGAATGCAGCAGAAAGGAAATTATAGACCAGTTATCCTGAGCTCAGTGGTTGAAGATGTTGCAGTCAATTGTTAAGGACGAGATGATGGAGTACTTGGTGACACAGCAAGATAGGACAAAGTTAGCATGGTTTACTTAAGGGAAAATCCTGCCTGATGAACCTATTGGAATTTTTTAAGATTTCCAGTAGGATGGATAAAGGGGATGTAGTGGATGTTGTATATTTGGGCTTTCAGAAGGCCTTTGACAAGCTACCACACATGAAGCTGCTTACCAAGTTAAGAGCCCATGGTATTACAGGAAAGTTACTACTGTGGTTAGAGCATTGGCTGCTTGAAAGACGGCAGTGAGTGGGAATAAAAAGATCCTTGTTTGGTTGGCTGCCAGTGACTAATGGTGTTCCACAGGGGTCAATGTTGGGACCACTTCTATTTATGTTGTATATAAATGATTTTGATGATGAAAAAGATGACTTTGTTGCCAGGTTTTCAGATGATATGAAGACTGGTGGAGGGGCAGGTAGTGTTGAGGAAACAGGTAGGATGCAGAAGAACTTAGACAGATTAAGAGAATTGGCAAGGAAGTGGCAAATGAAATATAATGTTGGAAAATGTATGGTCACGCACTTCGGTAATAGAAATAAATGGGCGAACTATTCTCTAAATGGGGAGAAAATAGTCTGCACATTCTGGAGAAAATCCAAAAATCTGAGATGCAAAGGGACATGGGAATCCTTGTGCAGAATACTTTAAAGGTTAACTTGCAGGTTGAGTCAGTGGTGAGGAAGGCAAATGCAATGTTAGCATTCATTTCAAGAGGTCTAGAATACAAGAGTAGGGACGTGATGCTGAGGCTTTTTAAGGCACTGGTAAGGCCTCACCTTGAGTATTGCGTACAGTTTTGGGGTCCTCATCGTTGGGGTCCTCATGTGCTGGCTTTGGAGAGGGTCCAGAGGACGTTCATAAGGATGATTCCAGGAATGAAAGGGTTATCATACAAGGAACATTTGCTGGCTCTGGGTCTGTACTTGCTGGAATTTAGAAGGATGAGGAGGGATTTCATTGAAACCTTTCCAATGTTGAAAGGCCTAGACAGAACAGATGTGGAAAGGATGTCTTCCATGGTGGCAGAGTCTAAGACAAAAGGGCACAGCCTCAGGATAGAGGGGTGACCGAGGATAGACCGAGATGCAGAGAAATTTCTTTAGCCCCCTCCCAACCCTTCTTCTCTGGTAGAATAGAATTGCTTATCAGAAGTCAATGGCAGGATTACCTGCACAATAAATAAACCATTGTGAAAATAAATTACCTGTTGTCAGTCTTGTTGCTCAAACCGTGCTCCTTCAACGAGTTCCAAATGTTTGGATACCATGGTAACTACAAAGACTGGCGGCAAATGAGGCCTTGTAGTCAGTGTGAGGCTAAATATTTGGGCAACCTTTGACCTTATTTTTGAGCCAGGTGATTTTCGAAAGACATTTCACAATAAATTTTCTAGGGTGAGTATTTTGAAACAGAACTTGCCTCAAAAAATAATGTGCACCAAGCATCTAAATCATCCCAGGAACTTACACAAACAGTGAAAAGAGCGATACATAGGGGAGGAACATCAGTTTACATTTCCTGAGTAACTAACATAATCAAGGACCCCTCCCACCATGGTTATACTCTTTTCGGCTCCCCCCCCCATTGTGCAAAATGATTGAAAGCACATACTACCAAGCTCTGCTCAAGGACAACTTCTATCCCAGTGTTTTTAGACTCTTTAATAGACTTCTCTATGTGAGCTTTTGATTTCCTAATCTACCTTGTCTTAGCCCTTCCACTTTAGCTTCCTGCACTTTCTCTGTAACTGCAAATCTCTATTCCGTGCAACTCACACAAAATGCTGAACAATCACAGCAGGTCAGGCAGCACCTATGGAGGGGAGTAAACAGCTGAGACCTTGCATCAGCACTGGAAAGGAAGGGCGAAGAAACTAGAATAAGGAGATGGGAGAGGAAGGGAGGAAGCTGGCAGGTGACCTCTGAAGCCAGGTGAGGGGGAATTTTTGTGAGTGGGGGAGGGAGGATGAAGTGAGAAGCTGGGAGGTGATAGGAAGAAACGGAAAAGGCCGTGATAGATGCTGCCCCACCTGCTGAAGCTCCATGATTTTGTGTGTGTTTCTCTGAATTTCCAGCATCTGTAGAATCTCCCAAGTTTATGGTTTATTTCTGCTCCCTTGGTGTATCTGTGTGGAATGATCTGCCAGAATGGCATGCACAGCAAATGCTTTTCACTCTATCTCTGATAAACCAACAGCAAACACCAGCTGGAGTCAGTAACAATAGTGCATTTTCCAGTTACGTTCTCACTGCTCGTATCCCATCTCAATATTTCCATGGAAACTCTGTAGATCCTGAGGTTACAAGGTGCAGGCTTATGTGTCTTATCAAGTGCTGCAGTGTGAAGGATCTTGGTTCTTCTCTGTCCTGACTAGAGATGGCAAGAGTCTGCTGAGGAAAATCCAGGAGAGCTTGCTGCTCTAACCCCATTGCAGGATCACTCATAAACTGATAAACAATCTGTGGGCGTCGTGGATGCTTTTTTTGGGATCTTGCTGTGCACAAAACTTTCCTGCTGAATTTTCCATCACAAAGTGGTTGCACTTCAGAAAAAAAGGAAAATTGCATTTATTTCAAAGTTCGAAGTTCAAGGCAAATTTATTTTTGAAGTATGTAGTTTCTGCCACCATGTTACCCTGACATTCATTTTCTTGCAGGCATGCACAGTAGAACAAAGAACTACAATAGAATGAATGTATGACTACACACAACCAACATGCAAAAGAAGACAAACCATGCAAATACAAAAATAAACAAATAATAACCATAAATGCATAAATAAATAATGCTGAGAACATAATTTGTAGAGTCCTTGAAAGTGAGTCCTTAGGTTGTGCAATAACTGTTCCTCAACCTAGTGGTGTGGGACCCAAGGCTCCTGTACCTTCTTGATGACAGTGGTGGGAAGAGTATGTAGTCTTCAGAGGTCCTTGATGGATGCTGCTGTCCTGTGGCGGTGCTCCATATATTTGCTCCCAAAATCAATTGCTGGAAACTATTACCCGTCTTTAGTTATCCCTGAATTGAGGAGGCAGCCAAGAGTCATGTGCAGAGTTTGCATGGGTGTCTCATATAAACCAGACCAGGTCAGATAGGCAGATCCCTTCCTCTGGGATCTTACAACAGTCTGTAATACCCTATCAACTATTTCAGACACCGGATTTAGTTCCAGAATTACTTACCGACGAATTTTATTTCCTCAGCTAATGTGCCGGGATTCACTCATGTTACTAGATGAGGCTCTGACAACTCATCACTATGATGTCGTTCCTTGTGTTGGGCAATCGTTCCCTTGGCGTGGATCAATAAGTTTGGAAAACTTAGGCCTCTGTAGTTTGACTTCTTCATCAGGAGACCACAATTGGAAATAACATCTCCTCCTGCTGACAATCAACATTGGCACACCTTAAGAATGTGTGATTCGCCCACGGTACAACAGCCTGAAGACACAATTCAACATTTTATGAACAGCTTCTTCCCTTCTGCCATCAGATTTCTGAAAGGGCAATGAACCCATGAACACTATCTCTCTACTTTTGCTCTCTTCTTATGCTACTTAATACTGTATATTTCTTATTGTAATAATAAGAACATCAAATATTTCTTTTTAGAATCTGTAGTGTATTTATGTATCAAAATAGCAGCATGCAGAGACACAGTGGCTTACCTGGTTCATAATAATAGTGATAGTTTTATAATCTTAGATAGTGTTTCAAAGTTTCTAACCAGGGATATCAGTCAGCCGAAAACAGCACCACTGAACTCTTATTCAAAATTTACTTTTAATCCACTGACAGCAGGTTTAATAGCAGTGCTCAATGGATTAGAGACTCTACAAACACCAGACCCGGTTACAGCAACCGGCCTAGGCAGTTCGACCGAGGGAGCAGCAGGTGCAGGTGGTGCAATAGGAAGCAGAAACACTGCAAGAAAGGCAGGGCACTAACTTAACTGAGACTAACCCAACCAGGCCATGAGCCAGACTGCGAGCTAACCCAAACAGGCCACCATCTAGGCTGAGAACTAACCCAAACAGGCCATGAGCCAGACTGCGAGCTAACCCAAACAGGCCACCATCTAGACTGAGAACTAACCCAAACAGGCCATGAGCCAGACTGCGAGCTAACCCGACCAGGCCACCATCTAGGCTGAGAACTAACCCGACCAGGCCATGAGCCAGACTGCGAGCTAACCCGACCAGGCCACCATCTAGGCTGAGAACTAACCCAAACAGGCCATGAGCCAGACTGCGAGCTAACCCAAACAGGCCACCATCTAGACTGAGAACTAACCCAAACAGGCCATGAGCCAGATTGACAGCTAAACCAACCAGGCCATGTTTAGCTGAGAACTAACTTGAGAGCTAAGCTGACCAGGCCACTAGCTAGGCTGAGACTAACCTGACCGGACCACTGATTAGACTGAGAGCTAACCTGACCAGGCCAGTAGTTAGACTAAAAGATAACCCCACCAGCTTGGCTAAGAGCTAACCCAACCAGGCCACTAGCTAGACTGAGAGCTAATCCAACCAGGTCACTAGCTCAGCTGACAGCTAACTCTACCAGGTCACTAGCTAGACTGAGAGCTACCCTGACCAGGCAGGTGGTACCATTACTCTTTCAGGGCAACATTTGCTTGCGAGGAAATAAAATGGTCTCACTAAGATTGAGAAGGAATGTACAGAAAGAGATGAGAGTCTGCTGCACTCTGGGTTTGAAACAAGGCTAAACAACAACTTCCCCGACTTTGCATTTCGACTTGATGGGATGACTGTGTTCTGCGCAGACAAGAAACTCCCTGTCAGGGAAACCCAAACCAGGTGGAATCTGGTTGTAGATTAATAAAGGTTGGTGCACAAACTCGTCTATAGTTAGCCATTACTCCTGAACATCTTACAATTAAATGCTGACCTCATTACTAGCTCAGGGAGCTTACTGTTATGTTCATCACTACTGTCAAAATTCTCCTTCTGAGCGCAAACAATAAGGACAAACTGGGAGATTTTTACAGTACCATCAGCTCTCTACAAAACAAGCATCCAGATGGTCTCTTCATAATTGCAGGAGACTTCAATCATGTTAACCTGCAGGACATTTAATACAAATTCCAACATGTCACCATGGACACAAGGGGAACAAATAAAAACATGGTACTTACAAAGCCATCACATGCCTTCATATAATGTATAACCATACAACAATTACAGCATGGAAACAGGCCATCTCGGCCCTTCTAGTCCGTGCCGAACGCTTACTCTCACCTAGTCCCACTGGCCCGCACTCAGCCCATAACCCTTCATCTCTGACAACATCTGCATAATGTTAATCCCAGCAGACTGTCCACTGCTGAAAATGGAGAAACCAGTCAAGAGGACTATCACCATATGGGCAAATGAGGGAATCTGTATGCTTCAGGACTGTTGATGTAGTAAGAGCAGTAGATGTAGTGTATATGGATTTCAGCAAGGCATTTGATAAGGTACCCCATGCAAGGCTTATTGAGAAAGTAAGGAGGCATGGGATCCAAGGGGACATTGCTTTGTGGATCCAGAAGGCAAAGAGTGGCTGTAGACAGGTCATATTCTGCATGGAGGTCAGTCACCAGTGGAGTGCCTCAGGGATCTGTTCTGGGACCCGTACTCTTTGTGATTTTTATAAATGACCTGGATGAAGAAGTGGAGGGATGTGTTAGTAAGTTTGCTGATGACACAGAAGTTGAAGGTATTATGGATAGTGTGGAGGGCTGTCAGAGGTTATAGCGGGGCATTGATAGGATGCAAAACTGGGCTGAGAAGTGGCGGATGGAGTTCAACTCAGATAACTGTGAAGTGGTTCATTTTGGTAGGTCAAATATGATGGCAGAATATAGTGTTAATGGTAAGACTCTTGGCAGTGTGGAGGATCAGCGGGATCTTGGGGTCCATAGGACACTCAAAACTGCTGCACAGGTTGACTGTGTGGTTAAGAAGGCATATGGTGTATTGACCTTCATCAATTGTGGAATTGAATTTAGGAGCTGCCAAGTAATGTTGCAGCTACATAGGACCCTGGTCAGACTCCACTTGGAGTAAGTACTGTGCTCAGTTCTGGTCGCCTCACTACAGGAAGGATGTGGAAGCCATAGAAAGGGTGCAGAGGAGATTTACAAGGATGTTGTCTGGATTGGGGAGCATGTCTTATGGGAATAGGTTGAGCGAACTCGGCCTTTTCTCCTTGAAGCGATGGAGGATGAGTGGTGACCTGACAGAGGTGTATAAGGTGATGCGAAGCATTGATTGTGTGGATAGTCAGAGGCTTTTTCCCAGTGCTGGGGAGTAGGTACAGAGGAGATGTCAGGGGTAAGTTTTTCATTCAGAGAGTGGTGAGAGCATGGAATGGGCTGCCGGCAATGGTGGTGGAGGCGGATACGATAGGGTCTTTTAAGAGGCTTTTGGATAGGAACATGGAACTTAAAAAAAAAGAAGGCTATGGGTAAGCCTAGTAATTTCTAAGGTAGGGACATGCTCAGCACAACTTAGTGGGCTGAAGGGCCTGTATTGTGATGTAGGTTTTCCATGTTTCTAAAACAAGTAAAAGAAGAGCAGTATGCACAAATGCTGGAGGAACTGAGCAGGGCAGTAAGCATCTATGGAGGGAATAAACAGTCGACATGTCATGCCGGGACATTTCATCAGGACTGCAAATGAAGGGGCAGAAGCCCTGCAGAAAGGTGAGAGCAGGGGAAGGATTATAAGCTGGTAGGTGATAGGTGAAACCAGAAGGAAGGTGGATGGGTGGGGGACGGTGATGCTGGGAGGTGATAGGTAGAAAAGTTAAAGGGCTGAAGAAGAAGGAATATGAAAGGTGAAGAGAATGGACCATGCGAGAAAGGAAAGGAGGAGGGACACCAGAGGGAGGTGATGGACAGCTGAAAAGAAGAGAAGTGGTAAGAAGGAAACCAGAATGGGAACGGAAAAAGAGAGAAGAGGGAAGGGGGGTAATTATTGGAAGTTAGTGAAATTGATATTCATGCCACCAGGCTGAGGGTTACTCTCCTCTATCCTGAGAATGGTCTTTACAGTGGCATACAAGAGTTTATGCCATCATGTAGGAGGTGACCTGTGTGTTTCTAATGGAATACAAACCTTCCATTTCAGATCAAAACAAGTACAAAAATACTCTGCTCATGGAGGCAAAATATTTCAACATTAATATAAGTAAAGGCTGCAGTTTCCTCCCCACATCACAGAGACTACATTGCGGCCCGACATTGTGTTGTATGGAAGCACATTCTTAAGCTTGGGCTTACCGTGCTGTGGGAAGGATGCATGGAGAAGGCCTATGAACGGAAGAGAGCCTAGTATGAGGATCTGAAGAACAACTGCCAAAGAAGAGGTTGGAGAGCAAAGTGTTGGCCTGTGGAGGTCGAGTGTCATGGCTTTACAGGCCAGTCGCTCTGCAAAGTATACACTGCACTCAGAGAGAGAAGAAGGAGGGCCATTTCTACCACACCAGATGCAGCAGAGAAAGCGTCAAGATGGCTCTGGATAAAGAGGGCAGATCCATGGGTTGCTGCTAGGGCACAGGCTGGGGTCTGATCAACCCTGGTCGGTTCACCTGGGTGAGGGTGTATGATGTTGAAAGACCCGAAACACCTGACGACCCCAGGTAACATCACTGATGATGTGCCCTAGCTTAGCATCATGCAGATGTTCCTGTAAGAAGAGAAGAAAGAAAAGAGAAGAAACTACTTTCTATTGTGTGGCTTGCAATACAATGCTTGCTGTGAGTGGTATTTTTGTACTGTAATGCCTACCAAACATGAAAGATTTGAGAGCCAAGTTTCTGCACAAATAATTGGAATGCTGTTATTACTGGAAAAAAATTCAGCCTCTGCTGTGGAAACACTGCATTACTGGTTTTCCAGGTGTCAAAAGGAAGTTGATGGCTGAACATTCCTGTCAGTGGGGCTGGTGTCTGGTCCTGGGTCAATGCAATGTTAGATACTGTAACATTGGTGTTCAGTAGGGCTGGTGTCTAGTGTTGGATAGACAGAATGTGAGATACAGTAATATTCCCATTCAATGGGGCTGGTGTCTGATGTTGGATAGACACAATGTGAGATTCAGTACCATTTGTGGGAGATCAGTATCCCACTGCAGTATCTCCTTAAAACTTGCTGAAGCCAGTGCTTCCTGTGTGTTGCTATCTGATCTCATTTGGGCGGCTACTGGTTTTGCATTTGCCATTTCCTTAATTTCCTTAAAGTTAGGGCAGTAATCCAAATCTCATTGCAGCCTTGCTTCAAAAATGGGGTTGAATTCCAGAGAAAAAGCAAATTAATTGGGGTTAACCGCAAACTCATTGCTGGATTATTGGATGCTCATACTTTAAACAATCACATTATGTCACATTGTTTTTCTTAACATTAATGAAATAGTGCACCCTGATGCCTTTACCATCATTTTGGGGGATTTTAACCAGGCCAACCTGAAAAAAATCACTAAATAATTGTCATCAGCAATTCACTTGTAGTATCAGAGGAAGCAACACACTGAAGCACTGTTAAATCACCATCAAGAACATATGCTGTGCTATTCCATGCCCACACCTTAGAAAGTCTGGTCTTCTGACTGTACTTCCACTCCCTGAGTACAGGAAGAGACTGAACACTGCAGCAGCAGTAGTGAGGACCGAGAAGGTATGGACAAGGGAAGCACAAGAGTGCCTATAGAACTGCTTTGAATCAGTGGACTGGACTGTAGTCAGGGATTCATCTTTGAATCTGGATGAGTATGCTGAAGTTGCTGCCAACTTCATTAAAACCTGCATAGATGAGTGTGTGCCTATGTTAACATTCTGTACATTCCCAAACCAAAAGCTGTGGATGAACCAGGAGGTTCGTTGTCTGCTGAGGGATAGAACCATGGCATTTAAGTCTGGTGACCCAAGTCTGTACAAGAAAACCAGATATGACTTGTAGAGGGCTCTTTCATGAGTGAAGAAACAATTCTGAGCAAAGATGGAGGTGACATCAAATGCAAGACCACTCTGGCAGGGTTGCAAGACATTACTTCCTACAAAGCAAAACCCAATAGCATGAATGGCAGCAATGCTTCACTACCAGATGAGCTTAACATCTTCTATGTCTGCTTTGAAAGGGAGAATATAAGTGCAGCTGTGAAGATCCCTGCTGCACCCGGTGACCCTGTGATCTCTGTCTCGGAAGCCGATGTCAGACTGTCTTTAAGGAAGGTGAACCCTCGCACGATGGCAGGCCTCAAGTGAGTACCTGGTAAGGCTCTGAAACTGGCGGAAGTATTCAAGAACATTTTCAGCCTCTCACTGCTACAGTCAGAAGTTCCCACCTGCTTTAAAAAAGCAGCAATTATACCAGTACCGAAGAAGCCTCAGCAAGGACCTGGACCCTCTGCTATTTACCTATCACCACAATAGTTCAACGGCAAACGCAATCTCAATGGCTTTTCGCAAGGCCTTAGATCACCTGGGCAATACAAACACCTATGTCAGGATGCTGTTTGTTTACTATAGTTCAGCATTTGACACAATCATTCTCACAATCCTGATTGATAAGCTACAGAATCTGGGCCTCTGTACCTCCCTCTGTAATTGCATCCTCGACTTCCTAACTGGAGGATCACAATCTGTGCGGATTGATGATAATATCTCTTCCTCACTAACAATGAACACTGGCACATCTCAGGTGTGTGCTTAGCCCACTGCTCTACTCCCTCTATACCCATGACTGTATGGCTAGGTATAGCTCAAATACCATCTATAAATTTGTTGATGATACAATCATTGTTGGTCAAATCTCTGATTGGAGATGAGAGGGTGTCCGAAGCAAGATATACAGCTAGTTGAGTGGTGTCACAGCAACAACCTTGCACTCAATGTCAGTAAGATGAAAGAGATGATTATGGTCTTCAGGAAGGGTAAGACAAGGGAACACAAGCCAATCCTCATAGAGGGATCAGAAGTGGAGAGAGTGAGCAATTTCAAGTTCCTGGGTGTCAAGATCTCTGAGGATCTCACCTGGTCCCAACATATTGATTCAGCTATAAAGATGGAAGGCAGCGGCTATTTTTCTTTGGGAGTTTTAAGAGAGTTGGTTTGTCAACTAAATCACTCAAAAACTTCTATAGATGTAGCATGGAGAGCATTCTGACAGGCTGCATCAGTGTCTGGCAAGGGGGTTGGTGGGGGTGGGGGTGCGGGGACTACTCTACTGGACCGAAAGAAGCTGCAGAAAGTTGTAAAATTAGTTAGCTCATCTTGGGAAATAGCCTGCATAGTGCCCAAGACATCTTCGAGGAGTGGTGCCTCAGAAAGCTGATGCCCATTATTAAGGACCCCCTATCACTGAGGGCATACCCTCTTCTTGTTGTTACTGTCAAGAAGGAAGTACAGAAGCCTGAAGTCACACACTTAGCAATTCAGGAACAGCTCTTCCTCTCTGCCGTCTGGTTCCTAAATGGACATTGAACCCTTGAACACTACTTCACTATTTTTGAAGTGTATGTTATTTCTGTTTTTCATGATTTTTAATCTATACTATATATATACAGTATTACTGTAATAGATTTATTTTCTTTCTATATTATCATGAATTGCATTGTATTGCTGCTGCTAAGTTAACAAATTTCATGACACATGCCAGTGATATAAACCTGATTCTGACATATAACACACACCTTTTAAAACAGATTGGTTCTTGTTAGGCACATGGTAATAAGATTTGTTTGTAGCTGTGGTCTTGTTAAAGAGATGCAGGAATACCACATCAGCATCACTGTATGCTACATAACATTGAGGATCTGAGAGAATACTTCAACAGTTGAAGATCAGAGTTTGCATAAAGATAATGGTGTTGACAATAATTATTGGATCATTTGTGTTTTTGATTATGGTCTGCATCTGTCCATTAAACTTTAATCATCCCCGTGACCAGACCCCAAAACTTTTTGAACCACCATTTACCCCATCCCACTTGGACTCAAAATTATTTCTCCTCCCCACCTCCATCTGGCAGAACAGAGAAAAGCCTCAAAAACACATACCAGCAGGCTCAAGGACAGCTTCAATACCACAGTATAAAGAATACTGCATGGGCCTCTTGTACGACAAGATAGACTCTTGACCTTACAATCTACTTCATTATGGCCTTGTATCTTATTGTCAGCCTGCACTGCACTTTCTCTGTAAGTGTAATACAATATTCTGCATTGCTTTTCCCTCTTGTACCACTTCAATGACCCGATGTGATGAAATGATCTGTGTGGATGGCGTGCTGAACACTGCACCTCGGTACATATTACAATAATAAATCAATTGAAAGTTACTAATGCATATGGCTACACCAAAACTCACTTGCCATCGTATTGTTATTGACATTTCTTTATAATTTATTCCCTTCTCCAAATAGGTTTACTGGATGGAAATTGTAAAGACATTAAAATTCTATTAGGAATTCATGATTTGGGAGGTGAACCAATTCCCTGTTACACATATTGCATTTAGACCTTCATACTAAACAATTTTCTTAACTCGGTTATTGTAGCTTGATGATCTAATACCAATTTTTCCACGGGCAATGAACAAGGCCTTGTGTTTCATGGCAGAATAGAATAAGAGTGGGGCCTGGAGCTATTTAGTACATTTCACAGTAACTAACTACCTTTCAGAAATGAGCCATCTGCCTAAGGAAGAAGGGAAGTACTCCAGGGTAGGTCCCTAATCTCAGAGGTCCAACTTGATACTATCTCCTTACAAGGTGCACCTAAAATCTTTCTGATTCAAATTCAGTTTTACTTATCAATGTACATCGAAACATATAGTGAAATGCTTCATCTACTTTAACAATCAACTCACTCAAGGATATGGTCCACAAGTCTAACCACTCATTTTGGAGCCAATATAGTTTGCTCACTAGGCTCAGCAGAACAATAGAGAACAAACAAAGCAGGACCCAGCATTAATATCAGAACAGGCCCCACTCACCCACTCACATACACAATCCTCTACCCCAGGACAGGACATCTCCAGCCTCCACCATTTACCAGACTCGCAGGAAGACAGAATTTGGGCCTTCAATTTCTCCAGCTGATCCGCAGCGATTGACAGACTCACGGCTCTGGCCATTGGGTTTCAACTTCTGACCCACCTTCAGGTTTCGACCTTTGGTATTGACCAAGGATTTGTCGTTGATAATCAACAAAGACCCTGGATGAGGACCCAAACTCCAGCCCTTGAGCTGCAGTTTCACCAAAGATGAGACCCGGAATAATAGGCCCAGAACTCCTGTCTCACCAGCTTGCGTACCTAGCGGCTCACCATCCCTTGAGTTCCCTTCCCGCGTGGAATTCCACCTTGCTCTTGCTGCTCTGCCAGCCTGACCTCTGGCCATGTCCATGCCACTGGCCTTCAAATGTGACCTGTTCTCTAATTCCCCACATCCCTGTCCCCAAACCTTAAACTGACTGCTAACTCCTCTCCTTGTCCCTAAAATTATTCCTACAAACCTAAAAATACTAAAAAAAAAACAAAGTCTGTGTTGCTGATAGGTCCCATTTAAATTTCATATCATTGCCTTTCCAACATAAACTAGCATGTGATACACACAAAATGTTGGAGGAACTCAGCAGGTCAGGCAGCATCTATGGAAATAAATAAACAGCCGATGTTTCAGGTCAAGACCCTACATCAGAACTGGAACAAAAAGAATATAACAGTAGGGGAGAGGAAGGAGGTTAGTTAGAAGGTAATAGGTGAAGTCTTGTAGGTGGGACTGGAGAGAAAGGAATCTTTTAGGAGAGGAGACTGGACTATAGGAGAAAGTGAAGGAGGAGGGAACCCAGGGGGAAGTGATAGGTGGGTGAGAAGAGGTAAAAGGCCAGAATGGGGAATAGAAGAAGAGGGGAGGGGGTGGGAATTTTTTTATATCGAAAGGAGAAATCAAATATTCGTGCCATCAGATTGGAAGCTACCCAGACAGACTATAAGGTGTTGCTCCTCGACCTTGAGAGCGTCCTCATTGTGGCACAAGAGGGGGCCATGGACTGACATTTCAGAGTGAAAATGGGAATGGAATTAAAATGCTTGGCTACCGAGAGGACGGAGCAGTACCAAGTGGTGTGTGAGGTTTTATACATCTTTGAAATACGGGGTGATGGTCTCTGAAAGTGGCAACACAAGTGGATAAGGTGGTAAAGGCAGCGTATGGCATTCTTGCCTTCGTGTATCAGTGCACTGAGTATAAACATTGACAAATCATGTGCAGCTGTAAAAAAATTGGTTAGGCAATTGGTTGGAATATTGTATAGTTGTGGTCATCGATTTAAAGCAGAGGTTCCCAATCTTTTTTATTGCCATGGATCACTATCGTTAACAAAGTGGTCCGTGGAACACAGGCTGGGAACAACTGATTTAAAGGAAGAGTGTGGAGGCTTTGGAGAGGGGGCAGCAGAGGTTCACCAGGCTCCTGGACTGGAGTGTACTGCCTGTATGGTGGGATCAACATACACAAAATGGTGGAGGAGCTCAGGTAGCATTACTGGAGAGGAATAAACAGTTGACATTTTGAGCCAAGACCCTTCATCAGGAAGGGGACAGAAAATAGAATAAAAAGAGTAGGGGGAGGGGGAGGAGCAAGAGGTGACAGGTGAGGAAGAAAAGGACATAAAGGACATAAAAAGGACATCTGGGAGGTGATAGTGGGAGAAGCCTAGGGCTGAAGGTGGAATCCGATTGGAGAGTTCAGTAGAGGATAGAATAAAAGGGAAGGAGAGGGAGGAAGGTGAAGGTAGATGGGCAAGTGGTGACAGCAGGAGCAAGGGAAAGATAAGGTGTAACGGGCCGCAGGAATATGTGAAAACTGGGATGGGAAAAGAGAGAAGTTGTTACCAGAAGTTAGAAAATCAATGTTCATTTTGTTAAATTGGAGACTACCATGAAGGAATATGAGGTGCTGCTCCTCCACTCTGCGTCTGACTTCAACGGGCAGCAGACAGACACATCAGAGTTGGAGTGGGAATTAAAATGATAGCCACTGGGAGATCTTGGACAGATTGAAACTGTTCCCCTAGACTGTTTGATGACTCAGAGACGTAGAGGTGGCTGCACCGGGAGAACCCGGTACAATAAATGACATGTTTACCTGGAAGGACTGTTTACGGGGCCTGAATGGTGGTATGGGAGGAGGCACAGAGGCAGGTGTAACTCCTAACCCACTTACAGGGATAAGTTCCTGGAGAGGGATCAGTGGGGTGGGAGAGCTGACAAGGGATTCGTAGTGAGGCATGGGCAGATGAAGATGGGCCTGGTGTGGGATCTGTTGGAGATGGTTGAAGTTGTGGAAAATGATCTATCATTGGAGTTTGGACAAATTTAGAATGTTTTCTCTGGAGTGTCAGAGGCTGAGGGGTGAGATGATAGAAATTTATAACATTATGAGAGGCATAGATAGAGTCTTTTTCCAAGGTGGAAATGTCAAAATCCAGTTTAATAGGAAGTTTAATATGAAAGGGGAAATTTCAACAGGACAAGATTTTTTTAGGCAGACTGGTGGTACCTGGAACACACTGCAGGGGAAGTGGTGAAAGCATTTAAGAAGTGTTCAGACACATGAACCAGCAGAGTGATGTAAACCTTGTGCAGGTAAATGAGATTAGAATAGATAGGCGGCTTGGTTGGCACAGACATGCTGGGCAAAGGGGCCTTTCCAGTTCCATGTTCTGTGGTTCTAAGCCTCTGAACGTTCAGCAAAAGCTCTCTTACTCTTCACCCTCACATGACACTGTTCCTATCAGGAAATGTTTAACTTATATGTGATTAATGTTAATCCTAGTGATATAATTGTCACCAGGTGGAATTGCTTTATGACTTTGAATATATTTAATTTCAATATATTGTAGATAGTGACACTGGGCAGTATTCTTTTCCCATTTTCTTCAGTCACACTTAGTGTGCTGATGATTTTACACCTCATGCTTCAGGAATCTTTTAATTTAAAATCAATTTAAATTAGTATGAGATTCTTTAACAGTGGGATTAGGGACAGAGATTACATTTAATTTGAATGCATTTGTAGTTTATGACAATAGATTTAATAACATATGTTCTGGTGGCATATAGAAAGTCCTGTTGTTTTCTCCCTGGTTTCCCCCGCTGCGATTCCAGGGGTCTCATGATCCCGAGCCCCATTCCGGGTGACACCACAAAGGAGCTGGGTACCGCTCACACAGAACAGTGATTGCCACCTCCCATTTGAGGGATGATATGGTTGCATGGTCTGGTTCTGATCCTGTTGCTCTGAGTTTCTGGGTGGGATAATGTTACTATCTCTGCTCCTGGTACTGGACAAGCCCCCAGGTAAAGACAACAGACTCTCAGATTTAGCGTATACACTTTCTTGCCATGAAATCTAACTGTTCAAAATTCACTTCTAATCAACATTACAAAATTTATGTTTAGGTTTCTCTGAGGCAGAAAACTTGCCTCATAAATCTCCTTAAATAGTCCCCCTGTTCGCATTAAACCTATGCCCTCCAGATTTTGGCATCCCCACCCTCGGTGATAGGCCAAAGTCAGCATGGCATATTTAAGGGGAAATCTTGCTTGAGGAATCTGTTGGAATTCTTTGAGAAAGTACCAGGCAGAATTGATGAAGTAGAGTCAGTGGATATTGTTTACTTGGATTTTCAGAAGGCCTTTGACAAGGTGCCACATGTGAGGCTGTTAAACAAGATGAGAGCCCATGATATTACAAGGGAGATAGTAGCATGGATAGACGATTGGCTGACTGGTAGGAGACAAAGAGTGAGAATAAAAGGGTCCTTTTGTGGTTGGCTGCCAATGACTCATGGTGTTCTGCAGGGATTGGTGTTGGGACTGCTTCTTTTCACATTATATATCAATGATTTGAATGACGGAATTGATGGCTTTGTGGCCAACTTTGCAGGCAATACGAGGCTAGGTAGAGAGGCATGTAGTGTTGAGGAAGCAGGGAATCTGCAAGAAGACTTAGATAGATGAAGAGAATGGCAAATAAGTGGCAGATGGAATATAGTGTAGGAAAGTGAATGGTCATGCACTTTGGTAGAAGGAATAAAGGCATAGACTATTTTCCAAAAAGGGAGAGACTTGGGAGTTGTCATGCAGGATTCCCCAAAGGTTAACTTACAGGTTGAGTCAATGGTAAGGAAGGCAAATGCAATGTTAGCATTCATTTTGAGAGGACTAGAACAGCAAGGATGTAGTGCTGAGGTTTTATAAGCCATTGGTTAGAGCACACTTGAAATAGTTTGAGCAATTTGGGCCCCTTATCTCAGGAAAAGATGTGCTAGCACTGGAGAGATTCCAGAGGAGGGTCATGTGAATGATTCCTGGAATGAAAGGATTAACATATGAGGCTCTGCACCTTTACTTACTGGAATTTAGAAGAATGAAGGGGGATCTTATTGAAACTTATTGAATATTGAAAGGCCCAGAAAGAGTAGATATGGAAAGGATATTGAGTGGGGCAGTCTAAGATCAGAGGGCACAGCAAAAAAATAGCGGATGTCATTTTAGAACAGAGATGTGGAAGAATTTCTTCTGCTAGAGGGTGGTAAACCTATGGAATTCCTTGCCAGAAAACTGTGGAGATCAAGTCATTGGGTATAGTTAATGCAAATGTTGATAAATTATTCATTAGTAAGAGTGTGAAAGTTTACAGGGACTATACAGGAGAACGGGATTAAAAGAAAGAATAAATCAGCCCTGATGGAATGGCGGTACAGACTCGGTGAGAATGGTCTAGTTCTGTTCCTGTGTCTGATGGTCTTTATACTGAGTGGGAGTGACAGTTTGTGAGAATTGTGGAGGCCATGTGCCTGGACAATTAGTCTGGTCTAGCAACAAGAAAATGTCATACATTTATGTGGATGGATCTGCAATTAAAGTGTTAAATTTGATTCCTCTTTTGTACACACTAAAATATGTAGGACAAAATGGAAGTTGTAAGATAAAGTGGTGTTAGCCTGGAATGCAAGAATGTTATGAGAAAATATAAAGGAACCAGTCCACAGCAATATTTTGAGAACTTAGTGTCACTGCTAGTCTGCAGCCCTGAGAGTAGATAATGGTGAAAAACATGATCGTCTGGAGAAGTACTAGGGTAAGTGTCATGATAGGTTTTTGAAGGGATCTTGAAGGTTACAAAAAGGGGCAATTTCTTTGGGCAAGGAGAATCATCTCTTAGGTTGTCACAACTATAACCATATAACAATTACAGCATGGAAACAGGCCATCTCGGCCCTTCTAGTCCATGCCAAATGCTTACTCTCACCTAGTCCTACCGACCTGCGCTCAGCTCATAACCCTCCATTCCTTTCCTGTCCATACACCAATCCAATTTTACTTTAAATGATAATACTGAACCTCCCTCTACCACTTCTACTGGAAGCTTGTTCCACACAGCTACCACTCTCTGAGTAAAGAAATTCCCCCTCGTATTACCCCTAAACTTTTTCCCCCTAAGTCTCAACTCATGTCCTCTTGTTTGAATCTCCCCTACTCTCAATGGAAAAAGCCTATCCACATCAACTCTATCTATCCCCCTCATAATTTTAAATACCTCTATCAAGTCCCACCTCAACCTTCTATGTTCCAAAGAATAAAGACCTAACTTGTTCAACCTTTCTCTGTAACTGAGGTGCTAAAACCCAGGTAACATTCTAGTAAATCTCCTCTGTATTTTCTCTATTTTGTTGAAATCTTTCCTATAATTCAGTGACCAGAACTGTACACAATACTCCAAATTTGTCCTCACCAATGCCTTGTACAATTTTAACATTACATTCCAACTCCTATACTCAATGCTCTGATTTATAAAGGCCAACATACCAAAAACTTTCTTCACCACCCTATCCAGATGAGATTCTAACTTCAGGGAACTATGCACCATTATTCCTAGATCACTCTGTTCTATAAACTAGTGCTAAGAGCGGGAGACAGAGACAAGATATAATGAGAGTGAGTGTGTATGAGTGTATGAGTGTCAGGCCTGCACAGGTAAGCACATCCCAGTCTCCGCCCTGCCATTCATTTCCAATTCATCACCTATGACCTATTTAGTCTCATTTCTCATCCACAATCCTTTTTTAACTCACACAAACCAACTAGCCTCAACCAGTTGCTCCTAGCCTTTAGTTACCTTGTTGCCATGTCAACAAGTTTATTATTAAAGTTATCGTTCACTGCTAAACTGTCTCCGCTGTTCTGCTTTTATGTCAAGTCTCCTCTGTAGTTCCTGACAAGATGTGTGAACCAGTGATCCTCCTGGCGGAGTTTGCTTGTTAAAGGCTGTTGTCCATGGACAGGAGCACATGATCTAGAGGCAGCAAGAAACTATTGACCACCTTCTTGCCACTCTCAACCAACCCCCCACCTTAATACAGCAACTTTGTGCCATTCAACCTCCTCCCATGGAGCCCCAGATTTCAGTGCCTGAATGCTTTAATGGATCTCTAACTGATGCTACAACTTCCTGTCCGAGTGCGTCTTACATTACAAACTCCAGCCAACTCTGTACGTTAGATTAACTTCATCATTTCTCTCAAGACTTCACAAGCTCTAACTTGAGCCTCTGCTAACTGGAACAATAAAAGCACCATTTGCAACCAAATGGTGCTCCTTCAAACAGTTACAGTGCTTCTTGGGTTTCTCCAGCTTCTACCATCAGGAACTACTGCCAAATGACTGATCCTCTCACCTCTCTCTCTCTGTCACCTACCTCACAGATAACCTGATCTGCAGCTGCAGACCATGCTTTAAGGACCTTAAGAGGTGCTTCATCACTGCTTCCATTATCCACCTCCGGACTTTTTATGGTATAGGTGGACACATCTGACGTGGGAGCCAGGGCCATCCCTCCCCTTTCCCCCCCCCCCACCCATGAGGATCGGATACGAAGCCACACATGTGTACCCTCTTCTCATGTGAGTTTAACTTTAAACAGGGAGATACTCACCATCAAATTGGCCTTGGAGGAATGGAGACGTTGGCTGATGGGAAACACCGAGCCCTTCTGTCATGACTGACCACCAGGTCCTCATGTCAATTCAACAGACTCACCAACTTAACCCGCAGTAGACTTGATGGGTCCTTTCCTTTGAGCAATTCACCATCTCCTATTGACTTGGCTCCAAGAACACTATAGGTGGACGCCTTGTCATGAGAGTACAACCCTGATGAAATGGAGATTAACTTTCTGCTCATCATTCTATTCTCTCAGATCATCACGCTGTTCACCTGCGACCTTGAGAATCTAATCTACCAGGACCTACAGCATGAATTTTCTCTGGCTGACGCACCTGACAACCACACATATGTGCCAACGGCAGTGCACTCTGAGGCACTTCAGTGGGCCCACTCCTCACACCTCTCCAGCTATCCAGGCACACAACAGTCTCTGTATTTTCTGCAACGCTGGTTCTGTTGGCCCACCATGATTGCAGATGTATGTCACTTTGTCACTGCATGCCTTCAATGGGCCCAGTCCAATTCTTCCAACAAGCGGTCCTCTGAACTCCTGTGGCTCCTGCCAGTCCCTCAATGACCATGGTCCCACATCACCAGGGATTTCATCATGGGTTTGCCACCTTCCAGTGGGAAAGTGATCATGACTGTGGTGAACTGGTTCTCCAAGGAGGCCCACTTCATTGCTCTCCCCAAACTTCAGTTAGTCCCCGAGACAGTGGACCTCATGCTCCAACATGTAGTCCACCTCTGTGGCTTCCCCCAGGACATAGTGTTGGACCAGGGCCCACATTTTGCCTTGCATTTCTGGTGAGCCTTCTGTTCTCTCCTCTGCCTCTTCATGAGTTTGTCCTCTGGCTAATGGACAGTCAGAAGAAGTTCATGGGAAGAAGTTTCTGTGACGCTTTGCCACCTCTAATCCTTCCAAAAGGTAAAAGTATCCGCTCTGGGCCGAGCTGTCCCACAATCTACACATGCTCTGCCATGAGTATGTCACATACTGAAGTGCTTCTTGGCTACCAACCCCCAATGATCCCCCACAGAGGAGCCAACACTTGAGGTCCTGTCTGCCATGGCCCTGATTTTCCGCTACTGGAATGGTTGTCAGAAGGCCATCCTAGGTGCTTACCACTGTAGCTGCCCAGCCAGATTGTTCCAGTCTGGAGACGTGTCTGGCCCTGTGCACTGACCCCTTCAAGCTCTCGCCCTGGTTCATTGCTTCCTTTAATATTTCCCATGACATGAATCCAGCCACCAACAGAATCAACAAACTCATTTGTAAGGCCAGTGATGTTGTGAGGGTGGAACTGGACTCTCTGACTGTGGTGTCTGAAAGGAGGATGCTGTCCAAGTTGCATGCCATCTTGGACAATGTCTCCCACCCACTCCATAATGTATTGGTTAGGCACAGGAGTACATTCAGCCAGAGACTCATTCCACCGAGATGTCATACACTTCCTATGACACTGAGAGTCATAGAAAGTCATTCCTGCCTGTGGTCATCAAACTTTACAACTCCTCCCTTGGAGTGTCAGACACCCTGAGCCAATAGGCTGGTCCTGGACTTATTTCCACTTGGAATAATGTACTTATTATTATTTAATTATTTATGGTTTTATATTGCTATATTTCTACACTATTCTTGGTTGGTGCAACTGTAACGAAACCCAGTTTTCCTCAGGATCAATAAGGTATGTCTGTCTGTCTGTCTGTCACCATCTCCAGCTGCCACCATTCCTCAGGATCACATCTCCCTTCCACATGTCCTGACTCAAGTTCGTTGTCCATGGGCCACTCAACCCACCTGAGCCAGCACCTCCAGAACCAAGGATGGTGGAATGTGGTTCAGTGTACACAGTTCATTGACAGGTGAACAGTATCTGGTTGATTGGGAAGTGCGGACTTCAGAGGAGAGACCTTGGGTGGCACTTGGTTAGATGTTAGATGCATTGCGCATCAAAGAGTTCCACTGTACCCATCCAGATTGGTTGGTGCTGTTCATAGAAAAGTAGGGGTTGTGTCAGGCCTGCATAGGCAGGCCCTTCCCAGTCCCCACCCAGCTAACTGGAATCACCTGCCACTCATTTCCAACTCATCACCTGCAACCTATTTAAACCCAGCTGTAATCCACAGTCCTTGTTCACTCATACAAAGCAGTTGCTTCTAGCTTTCACTTACCTTATTAAGTTAATTATCTGTTCACTCTTGTTTTCTGGCCCCTTGAGGTTTGCTATTTTGTAATTTATTATTAAAATCATTGCTCATTGCTAAACTATCTCCGCTGCTCTACATTAAAGTCAAGCCTCCTTTACGTTAACTGACAGAGTGTGAGAGCGGGAATGAGAGACTGGGAAAGCTGTCTGAAATTTCTTTCCCATAGTATATTGTGTGACGTGGCTTCATAATTAGTTGGTAAGTATTATTTTATCTCTTTTACTACTTTTATTAATCATTTTTCTTTCTTTCTGTATTGTATTCTTTATATAACTCTAATAAAGTAATTTTTGTAACTTTTAACATGTGTACAGTGCCTCCTTTATCTGTGGATACCTCCTGCTGTTGAATCAGAAAAATAAAAAAAGGAACAAATTTAAAAATATTTCTCTTATGGGGTCAGCATTATCGCCCAGTGAGAAATACATGCTATGTGCTGTAAAAAGATACATATAGTATTTAGTTTGTGGGACATTTATCAGCATCAATGGATAAGTGTCCTTTTAAATGCTCCAAGCCAGGTACAACACTTGTTGGATGCAGAATAAAGCTCCACCTACACAGTCCAACCAAACATGACAGGGAAATTAGGCAATTTGAAACAAAACATCCGTTAAGGTAAAGCTTCATCTCAAATGGCCCATCAAAAATGTTAGAACCCTCAACTCCTCCCTCCCACGCATAAACAGCAGCAAAGCAATGACACTCCCCCCACCAGCAAAAAAGCATCGACACCCCCACCGAGCACTCAAACTTGTAGCAAAGCATCCACAAAGACACAGATTTGCAGTACCTCAAGAACTACTCGTTCGATATACCACGAGCTCCCTCTCTCTCTCCCTAATAAGGGAAAAAGAGGTGTCGCCATTTCACAGTGAGAGAGAACTGTAACAAAACAACTCACTGATTTATGGTGTTAAAAGTCTGTTGTGTCCGAGCTCTGTGCCCAAAGAACTTGGGTCCCTGGGCACACAGCCAGTTCACTGTTTTTGATCTTCCATGTACTCCCATGCCACATTAGGCAGTGGCACCAGCCTTGAATCCACTCACCTTCAGAGCCATGAAAATCCGGCACCCTGAAGGCATGCTAGTCTTCCAGGCCGCGTCCTTGGCATATCAAAAAGTGGCCGGTCGTGACACCCTGAGAGCGCATCCCATTTCCGCAAAGAATTTGTCAGCTTGTAATTTGAGGTTAGGGTCTTCAGAAGAACCTTGAAAGGAAAAAAAAAAGAGATACCAAAGATAGAACTAAAGCCGTTTCCAAAGGTGAAAGTAAAGGAATCGCTAATAGGCACTATCATCCTAAGCTCCACCCACAAGAATGGGATAGAGAATTAGTTATTTGATGTTGTTTGAGAATAACATCAGCAAGTTTGCTGATGATACTAAGCTGGGTGGCAGTGTGACATGTGATGAGGATGTTAGGAGAATTCAGGGTGACTTGGATAGGCTGGGTGAGTGGGCAGATACTTGGCAGATGACATTTAATGTGAATAAGTATGAGGTTATCCACTGGGAGTAAGAACAGGAAGGCAGATTATTATCTGAACGGTGTAGAGTTAGGTAAGGGAGAAATACAAAGAGATCTAGGAGTCCTTGTTCATCAGTCACTGAAGGTGAACGAGCAAGTGCAGCAGGCAGTGAAGAAGGCTACTGGAATGTTGGCCTTTATTACAAAGGGAATTGAGTACAAGAGCAAGGAAATCCTCTTGCATTTGTACAGGGCCCGGGTGAGACCACACCTAGAGTATTATGTACAGTTTTGGTCTCCAGGGTTAAGGAAGGACATCCTGGCTATAGAGGAAGTGCAGCGTAGATTCACAAGGTTAATTCCTGGGATGTCAGGACTGTCTTACACAGAGAGGTTAGAGAGATTGGGCTTGTACACGCTGGAATTAAGGAGATTGAGAGGGGGTCTGATTGCAACATATAAGATTATTAAGGGATTGGACAAGATAGAGGCAGGAAATATGTTCCAGATGCTGGGAGAGTCCAGTACCTGAGGGCTTGGTTTGAGAATAAGGCGTTGGTCATTTAGGACAGAGTTAAGGAAAAACTTCTTCTCTCAGAGAGTTGTGGGTGTCTGGAATGCACTGCCTCGGAAGGTAGTGGAGGCCAATTGTCTGGATGCTTTCAAGAAGGAGCTAGATAGGTATCTTATGGATAGGGGAATCAAGGGATATGGGAACAAGGCAGGAACCGGGTATTGATGGTAGATGATCATCCATGATCTCAAAATGGCGGTGCAGGCTTGAAGGGCCGAATGGTCTACTTCTGCACCTATTGTCTATTGTCTATAGTGAGAGAGTTGGTTAAAAGCTCAGAGACACCCTCATGGACTAAATGGAAGAGCTCTGTAAAGAGGGTTTTGAAATAGAATTAAGGTCCTATGTTGTCTAATCAAACCTGTCGCCGACTCTGATCCTAGTCTAAAGGCCCAGCAGACAATACTTACCAGTCTGATCCACTTATTGGTGTAATCCTTCTGAGAACTACAAAGGTCTTGTCTCAGTGATGATGTTGGAATGATGATATATTTCTGACAATAATTAGCCTAGATGGAGTTTCATAGACCATAGGAGCTTATTTTGTTACTATCTCATTTTCCCTCCCAAACCAATTCTCCTGCCCTCTTCCTGTAACCTTTACTGTCCTCAGTAATCAGGAAACTCAACCTCTGCTTTAAATATACCCAGTGACTTGGCCTCCATAGCAATTGATGCCACAGATTCAACACATGTCTCTAGCTAAGGAAATTCTTCCTCATCTCGACTTTAAAGGGATGTCTTTGTATTCTTAGGCTGTACCCTTTGGTCCTAAACTCCCTCACTATTGGAAGCATCTTCTCAACGTCCACTCTGTCTATATCTTTTAATAGTTGATGCCCTTGCCCTCTTTTTGGTGGGGGAGCAGGGTTATAAATTACAGTTTTAAGAGGTATGGTTGGAATAGCCTGGGTGACTGACTCTGCTACATTTTATATGTAGTACACACCATAGCCACTGTATGTGGGTGGTGGAGTGAGTGAACGTCCAGGGTGACAAATGAAGAACGGTTAAAATGGGCTCCTTGATGCCACACTCTGTAAGGTTTGCCTGATGTCAAGCACCTTCTCTCTGATGTCAATAATGAGAAGAGGGCCTGTCCTGGATGGTGTGTGCTGCCTTTCTGAGGCATTACCTTTTGAAGATGTCCTTGATACTGGGGAAAATTGATCCGGCTGATTTTGTGACCCTTACAAGATCTCTCATAAGTTCTCCCTTACATCCACTGACTGTGAGAAGCAATGGCTCTCTTTATATCCAGTAATGAGGGTACATTTTGGGATGTCCCAGTGACATTCTCTGCCCTATGCTCTGAGATATTTTGAGAGAGTTATTGGGGAATATTGGGGATAGTAACAGCCACTAAGGTAGAACTGTCATAAAAAAGCATAATTTAAAACATCAGTGATGACAGTGGGAGTGGAGTGTGGTCAGCAGCCATTTGAACTATTTCTTAAAACGCTCCCACACTGAGCACTGCAGAGCTTAATGCCAGAGTGTGGTGAATGTACATTAGTCTGTGGTTTCTCTATACCAGCTGGTGTTTGTAACTGTTATTTTAAGGTTGATGAGTCGCTATTATCTTACTGAGTAGCGTTAAATGGATGGATGGGCAATGCTATGTTCTGTTCTGCTTAGAGCCAACGATCTTAATCACAACGGGCTCCTGGTTGTTCAATACACCGAGATAATCAAAAGGGAACACTACATTATTTTATGTCATCGAGTCATGAAGTTACAGATTTATACAGCACAAAAACAGGCCCTTCAGCTCAATTCATCTATGTTGACCAAGGCGCCTACCTAAGTTAGACCCATTTGTCTGCATTTTGCCCACATCCCTCTGATCCTGTCCTCTTAGTGGAAGTGCTGGATGCCAGTTTGATTTCAGCATTTGGAAGTTTGGATAAGTATATGGATGGGTATGAGGGTGGAGGGCTATGGTCCAGGTGCATGTCGATGGGACTGGGCAGAATAATAGTTTGGCATGGACTAGATGGGCCAAAGGTCCTGTTTGTATCCATGTACTTGTTCAAATGAGTCTTGAACATTGCAATTGTACAGTACCTGCCTCTATCACTTCCTCTGAAAGCTTGTTCAATATATATTTGTCCCTAAGATGCCAAAAATCTTTCCCCTTTCAGCTTAAACCTATGGCCTCCAGCTTTAAACTCTACTACCCTGGGAAAAAGACTCTGACATGCCATCCCTTCTATGCCCCTTATAGAACATTGAACATAGATCATCACAGCACAGTACAGGGCATTCAGCCCATAATGTTGCATTGATCTTTTAACCCGCTTGAAGATTAGTTCAACCCTTCCATCCTACGTAGTCTTTCACTTTTCTATCATTCATGTACCTATCTTGGAGTTTCTTAAATGATCCTAATGTATCTGTCTCTACCACCACCTTTGACAGGGCGTTCCATGCACCCACCACACTCAGTGCAAAAAATTTTCCTCTGACATCCTTCTATACTTTCCTCCGGTTACCTTAAAATTAGGCTCCCTTGTATTAGCCATTTCCGCCCTGGGAAAAATTCTCTGGCTATCCACTCAATCTTATCATCTTGTACATCTCTATCAAGTCACCTCTCATCCTCCTTCGCTCCAAAGAGAAAAACTCTGGTTTGCTCTTATCCTCATAAGACATGCTCTCTCATTCAAGCCACATCCTGGTAAATTTCCTCTGCATCCTCTCTTTCGACACCATTCCTCAAATGAACACAGTACTCCAAGTATGGTCTACCCAAGGTTTTATAGAGCTGCATACCTCTTGACTAATGAAGGCCAATACACTGTGCACTCTCTTATTTGTCAACGTGTGCAGCAACTTTGAAGGTCTATAGACATGGACCTCAAGTTCCCTCTGATCCTCCACGCTGCCAAGAATTCTGCCATTAGCTCTGTATTCTGCCTTCAAATTCCACCTTCCTAAGTTAGTTGTGATTTCAAAATTTCTATCAGGTTGTCCTTCGGCTTCCTTAACTCCTGGGAATGAAGCCCCAGCCCAGCCTAACCAGGCTCTCTTTATAAGTGAAGCCCTCCAGTCCCAGCAACACTCTGCTGAATCTTTTCTGTGCCTTCTCTGGCCTAATCACATCCTTCCTGTAGTTTGTCCATAAAACTTCTTGAATGCATTGAGCCTTACAAATTCATGTCTGACATATTTTAGCTTACTGGTGTGTGTACGTTGTTAATGAGAGTGTGTTCACTCATCTGTATATCCCAGAGGGGAGGTACACTGATGTATGTTTTTCGGATTGTGGTTACTTTGTGTAATTGTTACTTTAAGGGTGGGGGATTGTTTGTCTCCAGAAGCTGTATTTCAGTATTTCAGTGGTGGGGACAGATTTAAAGGATACCCGGGGGGGGGGGGGGGCAGGCAGCACAGAAGTGTAGTGTTTAGCACAATGCTATTACACCACCAGTGATTTGAGTTGAACTCCCACCACTGTCTGTAAGGAGTTTGTACTTTCTCTCTGTGATCA
Organism: Hypanus sabinus; assembly: GCF_030144855.1. Taxonomy (NCBI): domain Eukaryota; kingdom Metazoa; phylum Chordata; class Chondrichthyes; order Myliobatiformes; family Dasyatidae; genus Hypanus; species Hypanus sabinus. The sequence continues at coordinate 10,681,190 of NC_082722.1, read as the reverse complement.
CGTGGGCTTTCTTCAGGTGTTCCAGTTTCCTCCCACATTCCAAAGATTTACAAGCTAGTTGGTTAATTGGTCACACGGGAGTACTGGGGCTATGCAGGCCCATTAGGCCAGAGGACCTTTTTACTGTGCTGTACCTCTAAATAAGTGAATTGCTGTAAGAAAGGAAGACTCCTTTGCTCCTCCTGCCCTGAGTGGGCTTCTGTACAATGAGCAGTGTACAGCCACAAAATAAGTATACATTACACCACACTGAACAAAGCTCCATCTGCACTGACCTGTCAAACACATCCAACAAATGGACAGAAGGGGAAAGTGGAAAATTAAAGCTTGCCCCGAACTGTGTCACTGAAACAGCCAGAGACAAGGTACCCCAAGAGCCAGAGACAAGGTACCCCAAGTAGTCAGGCTTGCACAGACCACTGAGATGAGCATGAGTTAAGTAGAGCTCACTACTTGCTGTCCAGCATTCCAGCTTGGCAGATAGAGTAAAACTTCCTCTTCAAGAAGGGAGCTAATTTTTAACCAGAGTTGATCAGTAATCAAGAGCCCCCATCACTGGCAGATCATTACCACCACGTAGAGGCTGAAGTGCAGTGTTCGGTAACTGATTACACTCCCTCAGCTGGATCCTGGTCAGAAGGGAAGCTCAGTAAAGTTCCTTTCTTTTACAGCTGCCGAGGTTCTCCTTTACCTTCCTGGGATCCTGTTCAATTCAACAACCTCCTGATACATTAAACTGAGTATTATATTAAAGTGAGTAATACATATTCTAGATACTATAAGAGCATTAGACATAGGAGCAGAATTAGGCCGTCATGCTGAGCCTGCTCTGCCATTCCATCATGGCTGATTTATTATCAGCTCTATTCTCCTGGCTTCCCCTGTAACCTTTGTTGCCCTGACTAATCAAGAACCTAAACCTCCACTTTGGCCTTCACAGCTGTCTGTGGCAATGAATTCACCACCCTCTGCTCAAGAAATTCCTTCTCATCCCTGTTAAAGGGACATCTTTGTATTCTGAGGCTGTGCCCTCTTGTCCTAGACTCTCCCACTAACATAGAAACATAGAAAACCTACAACACAATACAGGTCCTTCAGCCCACAATGCTGTGTCGAACATGTACTTATTTTAGAAATGACCTAGGGTTACCCATTGCCTTCTATTTTTCTAAGCTCCGCATACCTATCCAGGAGCCTCTTAAAATAGCCTATTGTATCCACCTCCACCACCGTCACTGACAGCCCATTCCATGTACTCACCATTCTCTGTGTAAAAAACTTAACCCTGACATCTCCTCTGCACATTCATCCAAACTGTGCCCTGTTGCACTAGCCATTTCAGCCCTGAGAAAAAGCCTCTGGCTATCCACATGATCAATGCTTCTCATCACCATATAAACCTCTATCAGGTCACCTCTCATCCTCTGTCACTCCAAGGAGAAAAGGCCGAGTTCACTCAACCTATTCTCATAAGGCATGCTCCCCAATCCAGGCAACATCCTTGTAGTTCTCCTCTGGACTATTGGAAACATCCTCTCCATGCCCACTCTATCAAAGCCTTTTAATATTTGATAAATTTAAATGAGATCCCCCACCCGTCATTCTTCTAATCTCCTATGAGTATGGGCCAGAGCCATCAAATGCATCCCATACACTTAATTCCCAGGATCATTCTTGCGAACCTCCTCTGGACCCTTTCCAAGCCAGCACATTATTTCTAAGATAAGGGGCCCAAAACTGCTCAAAATACTGCAAATAATGCCTGATAAATCCTCAGCATCACATCCTTGCTTTTCCTCTAGTCCTCTTGAAATGAAAGCCAATATTGCATTTGCCTTCCTCACCACCAACTCAACCTGCAAATGAACCTTTAAGGAATTCTGGACTCTCCAGTCCCTTTTCATCACCAATTTCTGAGTTTTCTCCGCATGTTAAAAATACTCTATGCCCTTATTCCTTCTGCCGAACTGCATGACCGTATACTTCACTACACTGTATTCCACCTGCCTCTTCTTTGCCCATTCTCCTTGTAAGGGGTTTCTTCTTTATGTTACTGCGTATGTTAATCAAAATGGCTTCTTTGTTTTTTTAAAGTTAGAATGCTTCTTTGTTATGCGAACTGGTGAGAGGGTTTTTTCTCTCGAAGCTTGTTTGGGTTAAAATTACTGATAATGAGAATTGTATTCATTTGTTAACCAATTGGGATAGATGTTATTCTCTCTTCTGGGTCTGTAAGCTATTGTCGGCAGGCTTTTGGGGAGTAGGCGTGAGGGGGTAAGAGAGAGGACGCAATGCTGTAAGCTGGGTGACGGAACGGAGCCCGAGTGAGAGTCCAAGGCCAGGGTTTTCAGCGAGGAGAGGAGACGAAGACAGACAGGGGGCTTGGTTGATCACTTCAGGTGGTCCTGAGCTACGAGTCGAGGAGGTCTGAGGGGATCGAATGGTGGCCAGAGATTTGCTGGGCAAGATTTCCCCTTAAGGAAACCATGATGACTATGTCCTATTTTAGCATTTGCCTCCAGGTACCCCAAAACCTCATAATTAATAATAGACTCTAACATCTTGCCAACTGCTGAAGTCAGGCTAATTGGCCTATAATTGCTACAACTGGAAAACAGTGGTAATAAAATATACATGATGATATTTCAAAGTTTGAAGTTCAGGGTAAATTTATTATCAAAGTACATATATGACCCTGAGATTCGTTTTCACAGTAAATCGATTTACACAGAAAATCCAAAAAACATAACATAATAAATGAAAGATGGACAACAGGATGGACAAGCAACCAAACCTAACTGTGAGGGACAGTTAGGGGATTACAAATGAGTGAGTATTTCTGAGAAGCTAGGTAGCTATAGGAAAGAAGCTTTTGAGATGACGTGTAGTCCTGGTGGTGATGGACTTGCACTGTCTCCCCAGTGGTAATTTGGTGAACAGGTGACTGGTAGTGTGGTGGAGTCAACAGTAAGTTTTCCAGCTCTTTTCTTCCCTCTGGTGATGAACAAACAAATCTTTTAATGTCAGTAGCTGACAGCCGATGATCTTCTCTGCTGACTGGACCACTCATTGCAACCTGAACTTGGAGAGGGAGGAGGCTGCAGCAAACCAAATGTTAATAGGGGTGGTCACAACACTCCCATGATGACTGAATAAAAATTCATCAGGGTACACCCTGAGATGTTAAATTTCCTAAACTGGTGTAAGAAGAATAATATCTGTTGGGCTTTCCTTGTGATGATCTTGTCCCACTTCAATATATTGGGAATGGTAGTCCCCAGGAATTTGAATGACTCAATCACAGGCACAGCCTGATCATTAATTTCTGAGGGGTGGGGCAGGTAGGCTGTTGTCGGTGGAAGTGAATCCTCATTTCTACTGTCTTGATAGCATTAAGCTCCAAGTTGCTATGAGTACACCATGCTGCAGGATAGTCTACCTCTGTCTGATAGCAGGTCACAATATTATTACAGATGAGACCAACTACAGTTGTGTCACTGTGAATTTTAGGATTTTAATGGATTTAGCTGTGGAGGTACAGTTGTTTGTGTAAAATGAGAATCACCACAGTTCTGGTGAGAGCCTGTGCTTGAAGGCATTAGATTGGACAAGTAGGAGCCTAGGCTTCCTGTCAGGCAGTTTGTAATCCACTGACAGTCACTACAGATACTTCCTTTCCATCCTGATGAAGGGTTTCAGCCCAAAACATCCCCTCTATAAATGCCTGGGGAGTTCCTCTGGCATTTTGTGTGCTGCTCTTAATTCCAGCGTTTGGAGAGTCTCGTGCTTCAGAATCAAGCCTCACTCCCTCTGCACCTGCAACAATTGTATGTTACAGGTGTAGGCAGACTTTCTCAGAACTGCGGAGAAAGATGGGGGCCGTGAAGCTATCTGCTTCCAGGAAAATAGACCAAGTCAGGCGGCTGGCGGGTGCTTTAAAGTGGTGAGAGTGTATTTGATAATTGCTTCTCTGTGGAGAGTGTGCCAGATGGTACTGCAGAGTCAAGAGAGGGCTATCATCTGGGAAAGCTTTAGGATAGTGAATCAATTAGCTTCTCATCCCCACCCCAAAAAGTGGACACAAGAAAATAGTAGTAGGTCACTCAACCATCTAAGCCTGCTCCACCAGTCAATATGATCCTGGCTGTTCTTCCCCAGGACCCTACTCCTCTTCCCCATAGCCCATTTCCATAGTTCTGACCCCACCCCTTCCCCAAATTTCCAAAAACATGTCTACTTCCACTTTAAGTACATCTAATCCTTAATAATGGACTCTGCCTTCTTGAGGAGCTGCCCTTGAAGATATCCTCATTATCATGGTGGCTTCTGCCTGTGATGGAGCTGGCTGAGTCCACAGCCCTCTATAGCCTCTTTCGGTGCCCCACATGGGAGGCAATACTAGTCAGATACCAGTCCATACCAATACTAGTCAGATACTACTCCACACCAATAATAGTCCATACCATACTAGTCCAATACTAGTCCATACTAATACTAGTCAGATACTACTCCACACCGACACTAGTCAGATACTAGGCCGTACCAATACTAATCGGATACTAATCCATTCAAACACTAGTTCATTCCAAAACTAGATATTACTCCAGACACATACTAGTCCACATCAATAGCAGTCAGATACTAGTCCATACCAATACTAGTCAGATACTACACCATACCAGTCAGAATATTCTCCATGGTTCATCTGTTTAAAGTTCAAAGTAAATTTATCATGAAGGTACATATATGTCACATATACTACCCTGAGATTCATATTGTTACAATTTATTTTTTGGGAGGGCAGGGAGAGAAGGCAGGAGATGCCTGTAGCCCCCCAGCAGCTGGCAAATCTACCCTCACCTTGTTATGTAGGAGTTGTCCCTAATTTAGGTGCTTGTTATCAGGACGCGTGGGAACTGAGTTATTCAGCTAAAATAAATGGGCTTGCTGAGTTCGTCCAGCACGTAGTGATATGTATGCTTGTCAGAAATTGCTTTTGGTCACTTACAACCGCTTGCCTTCCAGAGGCCGAGATGTAAAATGACTAAATCCCAGCTTCCTCTAGCAAATCTTTAAATTGCCTTTTCACCAGTTTCCTGATTAATTTGCCACTCACCTAAATAAGCATAAGCACTTGATGCACTGATAAATTCCTAGGCAAGGATCAATGGAAGGAAATCTTTATTAAACACAACTTTTGTGTCCAGTTCAGTGTGAGGGCCTTGCAATGGACACAAAAAAGATTTAGTCAACCAGAATCTGAGTGTGTGTGTGTGCTACCTCTCTGAAGAACTTACAGTCTTGATAAAGAGTATCGGCCAAAACCATCGGCAGTTTACTTTTTTTTCCATAGATGCTGCCTGACCTGCTGGGTTCCTCCAGCATTTTGTGTTGAAGGATTTACAGGGTTGGCACTACTTTACAAGCCACTGTGATTAATGGCCAAATAGTCAAATAATATCTAACTTTGTTTAGTGACTGCACTTACTGCAGCACAGAACAGAGCCCCTGTCGTTCATCAAAGCTCACCAGAGGGGCAAAGAACAAAGATGAGGTGTATACTGGGGCCAAAATGAGAGAGTAGATGCAGTGGGGATGGTAATGAAAGAATAGAGAGAGTAGAGGGCCTCAGCCTGAAAACATCAACTATTTATTAATTTCCACAGATGTTGTCTGACTTGCTGTCCAGTATTTTGTGTGTGTTACGTGAGAGTGGTGGTTTTACCTTTGTCTTGCATTCACTCAAAGCTCTCTGAACCTCCCTGAGCTGAGATCAGTGCAGACTCAGCTGACATATGAGTGAGCAGTGAGAAGTGGGAATCTTGTTTGCTTAGCACCCAACATGTTCTCTGGAGTTTGACAGGTCTGAGGTCTAAATCTGTGGGATCCAATCCTTTCCTGTGCTATTGAGAACACAATCCCCCTGACAATCTCCTACATCTACCTGGAAACTGAGCAAATGTATGTTTTTGTGAAAAATCATAAATTCTAGAGATTCTGCAGATGTTGGAAATCCAGAGCAACCCACACAAAATGCCGGCAGAACTCAACAGCTCAGACAGCATCTATGGAGGGAATAAAGTATTGATGTTTCAGGCTAAGACCCTTCATCAGGTCCTGGCCCAAATATCTCAGCTGGAAATTCAACTCTTTTTTTGCATTCTATAGATGCTGCCTAAACTGCTGTGATCCTTCCGAATTATGCATGTGTCATTGTGACCTAACAGCGACTCCTTTGCTTGCATCTCCAGAAACAGATCTATTGCAATCTTTAATATCTCCATTTTCCCCTTTTGGGGTTCTTTTGAAGTCTTTGACCTGGAGTTACACGCTGACTTCAGTTCTTTGCAGGAATGGGAATTGCTCTTGGGGTCTCATGACCGGCCGTTTTTTTGATATGCCAAGGACGTGGCCTGGAAGATTGGCGAGCTTTTGGAGCTCCGGGATTTCATGGCCCTGGAGGTGGACGGACTCGTGGTTGGTGCCTCTGCAGGGAATTGGTGTGTCGTGAGAGATAGAAGATTGAAAGCAGCAAGCAAGCAGCTGGCTGTGTGCCCAGAGACCCAAGTTCTTTGGGCACAGAGTTCAGAAAAAGCGATGCAACGGACCTTTAACATTGTAAATCAGCGAGTTGTTTGTTATGTCTCCCCTCTCGCTATGAAACAGGGACACCCCTTTTTCCCTTATTATGCCTGTGGCATGCAGATACCAGGTGAATAAGTAGTCTTTGGGGTACTGTAAGTCTGTGTCTTTGCTGTTGCTTTGCTACACGGTTGTGTGCTCGGTGGTGGGGGGGGGGGGGGGGGAGGCCTGAAGCTTTTTTGCTGGTGGGTGGGGGGAGACCGTTGCTTTGCTGCTGCTTACGCATGGGAGGGGAAGTTGGGGATCTTTGGGGCTTTAATATTTAGCTGTCATTCATTCTTTGCGGCACTCTGTTTCCGTGGATGGTTGCAAAGAAAATGCATTTCAGGATGTATATTGTATACATTTCTCTGACATTAAATGTACTTTTGAAATGTTCAGAATAACAACAATGAACTTGGCAACACTTATGATACAGAGCCAGAGGAAAACTTCACCTGTGCAGCAGAATTGTCCCTTGGGATCTATCACAGAGCCATTGGGAAAACCTCCCAGTTCTGGAGAGAATGGTTGTGAGACTCTGAGCAGTTCTAGATAGAAGGGGCGAGAGACGGGGGCTGTTTGGGGAAGGAAATGGCTAAGAGACTGAGTACAGATGGGGAGGAAGTGCTGAGGAATGGAGGGCATTTCCGGAGGGAACTGCTGTGAGGCTAGGGTAGTTTCAAAGGGAACGCTGAAGAGACTGGAGGCAGGGTATGACCTGAGGATGTGGCACAGGACCTGTCAATATGTCTGAGAAATGTTTAGAAGTCATTTTCCTTAAGGAATTTGTAGGATTCCTTGATCACAATACTTAAACCATCCTGATTTGAGGTGAAATTATTCAAGTAACAAGCCCTCTCTTGCCAATCAATTGTGCAATATTGTTTTTGAAATTGTTTCTTCAATCACTGTGCCAACCAGGAGCTGGATGATGATGAAGTGTTAATGGATTGGGTTAGGATTGGGTGACAGATGCAGTTCAATTTCAAGAACCGTGACACTTTGGGAAAAAAGACTAAGGCTACATCCACACTAGACCGGATAATTTTGAAAACACCGGTTTCATGTAAAAAAAATAGGTGTCCACACTATGCATTTTTAAAAGTATTCCTATCTACATTGAAATGGAGATTTCGGCGAATCTTCTGCTACTGTGCATGCGCAGGACACATCTACCGAAAGCAAGCAATTGTGCTTGGTGTTGAATCTCACCGTAAAAGTGTACATTTGTGTAGTTACAGTCTAGAAAAACTTAAAATGACGGACCGCTGTTGGTTTTCACGCAGGAGAACTTAAAAGTAAAAAAACACAAATACTGGAGCATACGGAAGCAACCGACAGGGAGTTCACGGACAGATTGACCCGGCTGACGACGAATGTTGAAAAACCGACTAACTCTGTTGCATTAATAAAACACCTTGTTAACTGTATAAAACATGTCTGCATCAGTGTTATCTTGTATTTCCATACAATGTTACATTAGGCTGTTACACATCTATTGTCAGAGAAATATATGCATAAATAGGTAAACCACCTTCATACGAGCAAGGACAGAAAACAGGGCAAAGTGAGTATACTGACTTATTCAGCAAACACGAGGAAATCTGCAGATGCTGGAAATTCAAACAACAACACACACAAAATGCTGGTGGAACACAGCAGGCCTGGCAGCATCTATAGGGAGAAGCGCTGTTGACGTTTTGGGCTGAGACCCTTCGTCAGGACTAACTGAAAGGAAAGACAGTAAGAAATTTGAAAGTAGTAGGGGGAAGGGGAAATATGAAATGATAGGAGAAGACCGGAGGGGGTGGGATGAAGCTAAGAGCTGGAAAGGTGATTGGTGAAAGTGATACAGACCTGGAGAAGGGAAAGGATCATGGGACAGGAAGCCTCAGGAGAAAGAAAGTGTGTGGGGGGGAGCACCTACCCCTTGATCATGACTCCACTAAGGAGCACCAGGCCATTGTCTCCTTTACCACCACCAACCTTATCAGCTCTGGGGGTCTCCCATCCACTGCCACCAACCTCATAGTTCCCACACCCCACACTTCCCGTTTCTACCTCCTTCCCAAGATCCACAAACCTGCCTGTCCAGGTAGACCTATTGTTTCAGCTTGCTCCTGCTCCATTGAACTCATTTCTGTATGCCTTGACACTGTCTTATCCCCCCTTGTTCAATCTCTTCTCACCTATGTTCGTGACACTTCTCATACTTTGAATTTTTTCAATGTTTTTAAGTTCCCTGGCCTCCACTGTCTTACTTTTACCATGGACGTCCAGTCCCTATATACCTCCATCCCCCACTGAGATGGTCTTGAAGCTGTTCGCTTTTTATTGAATTCCAGACCTAACCAATTCCCCTCTACCACCACTCTCCTCCGTCTAGCGGAATTAGTTCTTACTCTCAATAATTTCTCCTTTGGCTCCTCCCACTTCCTCTAAACCAAGGGTGTAGCCATGGGCACCCGTATGGGTCCCAGTTATGCCTGCCTTTTTGTTGGCTTTGTGGAACAGTCCATGTTCCAAGTCTATACCGGTATCCGTCCCCTTCTTTTCCTTTGCTACATCGACGACTGCATTGGCGCTGCCTCTTGCACGCATGCTGAGCTCGTCGACTTCATTAACTTTGCCTCCAACTTTCACCCTGCCCTCAAATTTACCTAGTCCATTTCTGACACCTCCCTCCCCTTTCTTGATCCTTCTGTCTCCATCTCTGGAGACGGCCTATCTACTGATATCTACTATAAGCCTACAGATTCTCACAGCTACCTGGACTATTCCTCTTCCCACCCTGTCTCTTGCAAAAAAGCTATCCCCTTCTCACAATTCCTCCATCTCCACCACATGGGCTCTCGGATGAGGCTTTTCATTCCAGGACGAAGGAGATGCCTTCCTTTGTTAAGCAAAGGGGCTTCCCTTCGTCCACCATCAACTCTGCTCTCAAACGCATCTCTCCCATTTCCCGCACATCTGCCCTCACCCCATCCACCCACCACCCCACTTGGGATAGGGTTCCCCTTGACCTTACCTACCACCCCACCAGCCTCCAGGTCCAATGTATAATTCTCCGTAACTTCCACCACCTCTAACGGGATCACACTACCAAACACATTTTTCCCTCCCCCCCCTTTCTGCTTTTCGCAGATTTTCTGCTATGCGACTCCCTTGTCCACTCGTTCCCCCCCCCCCCCCTCCATCCCTTCCCACCAATCTTCCTCCTGGCACTTATCCTTGTAAACAGAACAAGTGCTACACCTGCCCTTACACTTCCTCCCTCACCACCATTCAGGGCCCCAGACAGTCCTTCCAGGTGAGGCGACACTTCACCTGTGTGTCGGCTGGTGTGGTATACTGCGTCCGGTGCTCCCAGTGTGGCCTTTTATATATTGGTGAGACCCGACGCAGACTGGGAGACTGTTTCGCTGAACACTTACGCTCGGTCCACCAGAAAAAGCAGGATCTCCCAGTGGCCACACATTTTAATTCCACGTCCCATTTCCTTTCTGATATGTCTATCCATGGGCTCCTCTACTGTCAAGGTGAATCCAAACTCAGGTTGGAGGAACAACACCTTATATACCGGCTGGGTAGCCTTCAACCTGATGGCATGAACATTGACATCTCTAACTTCCGTTAATGCCCTTCCTCCCCTTCTTACCCAATCCCTGACATATTTAGTTGTTTGCCTGTTCTCCATCTCCCCCTGGTGCTCCCCCTGCCTCCTTTCTTTCTCCTGAGGCCTCCTGTCCCATGATCCTTTCCCTTCTCCAGCTCTGTATCACTTTCACCAATCACCTTTCCAGCTCTTAGCTTCATCCCACCCCCTCCGGTCTTCTCCTATCATTTTGCATTTCCCCCTCCCCTCATTACTTTCAAATCTCTTACTAGCTTTCCTTTTGGTTAGTCCTGACGAAAGGTCTCGGCCCGAAATGTCGACAGCGCTTCTCCCTATAGATGCTGCCTGGCCTGCTGTGTTCCACCAGCATTTTGTGTGTGTTGGTGATACTTATTTATTCAGTAAGTTATGGGTCAAAGTATCTGGTGAGTACATTTCTAACTCTTCTGGCGTCAGTTTCATTGCTGTCGGTTCTGAAATTGTTAGGTTGCGTTCAAGAAAACAATGAAATAGCGCGCTGCCGTTTGACAGCATTTTTAGAAGTCTCCGGTCACCCCATCTGCACTGATCTGACCAATCCAGTGTTTTCAAAAATACACACCTTGGAAAGCGTTTCTGAAAAGCTCTGGTTTCAGAGCTCCTTGCAAAAAGCAGAGAGAGGCAGCAGCTGGGATCGTTCCCTCCGCAACTGCCTGGTCCATACGTCCCTCCCCACAGATCTCCCACCTGGCACTTATCCCTGCAAGTGTAAGTGCTACACCTCATCTCTTACCACCATTCAGGGCCCCAAACAGTCCTTCCAGGTGAGGCAACATTTCACTTGTGAGTCTATTGGGGTAATCTATTGAAACCGGTGCACCCAGTGTGGCCTCCTCTACATCGGCGAGACCCGACGCAGATTGGGGGACCGCTTCGTCGAGCTCCTCCGCTCCGTCTGCCACAACAGACAAGATTTCCCGGTTTCCACTCATTTCAACACTCCTTCACATTCTCATTTAGATATGTCCATACATGGCCTCCTCTACTGCCATGATGAGGCCAAACATCTCATATACCGTCTGGGTAGTCTCCAGTCCCTTGGTATGTACATCAAATTCTCCAACTTCCGGATATTCCCTCCCTCTCCCTTCCCCCATCCCACCTTCTAGCTGCCTATCACCTCTCATGACTCTGCCTTCTTCTACTACCCATAGTGCTTTCCCCTTAGATTCCTTCTTCACCTCTCCTGCCTATCCCCTCCCACACCCCTTGATCTTTCCTCTGATTGATTTTCCACCCTGCTCCCTCCTTCTTCAGTCCTGATGAAGGGTCTCGACAGGAAACGTTGACTGCTTCTTTCAACGGATGCTGCCCGACCTACTGAGTTCATCCAGCCTTTTTGTACGTCCCTATAGATGTTGTCTGGCCTGCTGTGTTCCACCAGCATTTTGTGTGTATTGCTTGAATTTCCAGCATCTGCAGATTTCCTAGTGTCTTTTATACACTCAGTAGCTACTTTATTAGGTACACCAATACGCCTCATTAATTCAAGTATCCAATCACTTAATCAATGGCAACAACTCAATGCAAAAAAGCCTACAGACAGGGTAAAGTGGTAAATTGTTGTTCAGACCAAATATCAGAATGGCGAAGAAATGTGATCTAAGTGACTTTGGTGCCAGGTGGGGTAGTTTGAGTGTCTCAGAAACTACTGATCTCCTGGGATTTTCAAGCACAACTGTCTCTGGAGTTTACAGAGAATAGCGTGAAAAACAAAAAAACATCCAATGAGTGGCAATTCTGTGAAAATGACCTGTTAATAAGATGGGTCAGAAGAGAATGGTGAGACTGGTTCAAACTGACAAGAAGGTGACAGTAACTCAAATAACCATGTTTTACAACAGTGGTGTACAGAAGAACATCTCTGAAAGCACAACAAATTGAACCGTGAAGTGGATGGGCTACAGCAGCAGAAGACCACGAACATACATTCAGTAGCAACTATATAAAGTTCCTCCTGTACCCAATAAAGTGGCCACTGAGTGTAACTTTTTGACAGGCTCTTTGAATGCTGACAAGTGTATTTCTGATTTGGAGGAGCCAGTATCTTATAAAAATTCCTGTTTAAATTTCTTCCTAGCCCAACTCCTGCTTGCATCTGTAAACTCTCCTCACAGTGGAAATCCTTCTAAACTACAGCCCAGTCCATCACAGACAAAGCCCTCCCCACCACTGGCCATATTTACATGGAGTGCTGCTTCGGGAAAGCAGCATTCATCATCAACCATCCAGGCCATGCTCTCTTGTCACTACTACCATCGAGCCTTAGGTCCCACACCATCAGGTTCAGGAACAGTTATTACTCTTCAACCATCAGGCTCCTGAACTAGTGTGGATAACTTCACTCACCTCAACAATGAACTGATTCTGCAACCTATTTTCAAGGACTGTGTTCTCAGTATTAACTTTTTTTGTATAAGCACTATTTGTCTTCTTTTGCAGATTAATTGTTTGTCAGCCTTTGTTTATGTATAGTTTTCTCATAAATTTTATTGTATTTCTTTATTTTCCTGTGAATGGCTGCAAGAAAATGAGTCTGAAAGTAGCACATGGTGACAAGTACAGACTTTGATGACGTATTTGTCACCACGTGCTACTTTGAGATTCATTTTGATCTTTGATCTCAGAGAAGACCCAATATGGCTGTGTGCTTCACTTCAAACCAGTTCAACAACAAAGGCTGGAGGTATCTTATTTTACACAAAGTCCCTGTTCAAAATCTGAAGAAACAGGCCCTTTTTCTTTCCCCTTTGGATGGAGAGATGATCTTGTACAGGGGCTCAAATGTAACAAAAGCTTGTTAGAAACACCCCTTGTAACACCAGATTAATGAATACATTATCTGTGCTCTACAATCGAGTGAACTCTCTGTCCAAACTCCTTAGAATTTAAGGAGAAAACCCACTGCAGTTTCACAAAGTGAACCACACATCATGAATACAAAATCAGCAAAAATGAAGGGATGGCGCCTCCTGGGAGAGTGGCTGTGGTTAAAGGCCTTTGTCAGGTTAACAAAAGGACTATTAGTAGGAGCCAGTGAGTTGTGCGAGGTGATCCTTCACAGACAAACTCCATCGTGAGAGATTTATTCAACGAAAGCCCCTAGGTTCCCGACTGAAGTGCTGATTATATCTTTGGCAACATCAAACAGTAAACCCATTAATCGTCTGTGCTGCACAATTCAACACAGATTCACTTATCAACCTCAGAGTGACCACCTTCTCTTTTGGCAGCATTCAAGTTAGAATCTGAGAGACAGGCAGCTCAGAAACAGGCCATTCGGCCCATTGAGTTCATACTGACTGTCAACCACTCATTTTCATCCTGGATTAATCCCACTTTTTAAAACTTCTCCTCACATTCTCATCAATTCCTTTTGATTCAATCATTCCACTAGACACTACAGTACTTCTTTGGGATGTTGGATGAAACCAGAGCACTCATGGGAACCTACACAATCACAGGGAGATGTGGAAACTCCACGCAGACAGTTCCCAAGGTTGGAAACCGACCTGGATCACCGGAACTGTGAAGCAGTGGCTCTATTGTTCTGCCTCAATACTGAATTTTAAGTTGAGGCTTTCTGCTTTGGTCTAACCTATTACTTCTTCTAATCTGACCCACAGACACATCTCATCCTAACCCCGACCCATCTAGTTTGTAAGAATTTTAATCATATATATTTTCAAATACAGCTCAGTAACAGGCTCTTCCGACCCAACGAGCCCATGTTACCCAGTCAGACTTGTGGCCAATTACTGCAAACGTGTTCTTTTTGGAAATCCTTTGTTGCATTATAATCTGTTACATTTTACTCCTCAAATTTACGTGCACTATTTAAAATTGAATTGAATTGACTTTATTTCTTACATCCTTCACATACATGAGGAATAAAAATCTTTACATTACGTCTCTGTCTAAATGTACAATCATAGTAATTTATAATAACATAATAAACAGAACAGTAAATGTAATATAGAGTACACTCAAATCAGCATGAGTTCATCAGTCTGATAGCCTGGTGGAAGAAGCTGTCCCGGAGCGTGTTGACCCTGGCTTTTATGCTGCAATATCGTTTCCTGGATGGTAGCAGCTGGAATATATTGTGGTTGGGGTGAATCAGGTGCCCAATATCCTTCGGGTCCTTTTTACACATCTGTCTTTGTAAATGTCCTGAATCATGGGAAGTTCACAATGCTGATGTGCTGTGCTGTCCGCACCACTCTCTGCAGTGTTGCAATTGAGGAGGGTATAGTTCTCATACCAAGCAGTGATGCAGCCAGTCAAGATGCTCTCAACTGTGCCCCTGTAGAAAGTTCTTAGGATTTGGTGGTCCATACCAAACTTCCTCAACTGTCTTAGGCAAAATTATCATTGTTATGTCTTTTTCACTACACAGATGGTGTGTGCAGACCACATGAGGTCCTTGGTGTTGTGGATGCCGAGGAACTTAAAGCTGTTTACCCACTCAACCCCAGATCCACTGATGTCAATAGGGGTTAGCCCATCTCTATTCCTCCTGTAATCCACAACCAGCTCCTTTGTTTTTGCGACGTTGAAGGAGAGGTTGTTTTCTAGACACCAGTGTCAGAGAAATGACTTCTTCTCTGTAGGCCACCTCATTATTGTTTGAGATTAGGCAATCAATGTAGTATCATTGGCAAATTTAATTAGCAGATTAGAGCTGTGGGTGGCAACACAGTCATGGGTATACAGAGAGTAAAGGAGGGCACTCAGTGACCAGCTCTGAGGGGTACCTGTATTGAGAGGTGAGGGAGTCCACTCTTACCACCTGCTGGCAATCTGACAGGAAGTCCAGGATCCAGCTGCACAAGGCAGGGTCAAGGCCGAGGTGTCTGAGCTTCTTGTTGAGCCTGGATGGAACTATGATGTTGCAAGCTGAAATGTAGTCCAAGAACGCATTCTCACATGAGAATCCTTCTTCTCCAGATGTTTAAGGGCGGTATGTAGAGCAGTGGCTATTGCGTCATCTGTTGATCAGTTTCATCGGTAGGTGAATTGTAGGGGATCTAGTTTGGGTGGTAGCAAGTGGTAGATGTAATCTTTGACCAGCCTCTCAAAGCATTTGATTATTATTCAGGTAAGTGTGACAGGACACCAGTTGTTCAGGAATGTTACCTTGGTCTGTTTTGTTACAAGGACAATGGTGGATAATTTGGAGCAGGAGGGCACTCTACACCAGGAGAGTAACCATTACTAAACACTAGAGATTCTGCAGATGCCTGATATCTAAAGCAACAGAGCATATGCTGGAAGAACTGAGCAGGTCAGGCAGCATCTATGGAGAGGAATAAAGAGTCAGTGTTAATGATATGCAGGAGGGAAAATGTTCATACATTACTACACGGAGGTCAAACCTACAAGTAAGGAATTTTAATAGAAGGGCTATTCTATTTTGTACACATGGTGATTTTAATGTTGCCCAGCAAGAATCTTGGTCCTGCCAAAGGGTTTCGATCTGAAACATCGCCTGTACTTTTTCCCACAGACGCTGCCTGGCCTGCTGAGTTCCTCCAGCATTCTGTGTGTGCACTCTGACCACAGACACTGTCCGACCTGCTGAGTTCCTCCAGCATTTTGAGTGTGCACTCTGATTTCCAGCATCGGCAGATTTTCTCTTCTTTCAAGTTTTGAGTTTATTTATCACACATACATCAAAACATACAGTGAAATGCATCAGTTTTGTTAACTATCAACACACTCAAGGATGTGCAAGGCTGGGGGAAGGCCACAAGGATTACCCCACATTCTGGCACCAACACAGCATGTCTACAATTATAGACAATAGGTGCAGGAGCAGGCCATTTGGCCCTTCAAGCCAGCACCACCATTCACTGTGATCATGGCTGACCATCCACAATCAGTACCCTGTTCCTGCTTTCTCCCCATATCCCTTGACTCCACTATCTTTAAGAGCTCTATCTAACTCTTTCTTGAAAGCATCTAGAGAATTGGCCTCCACTACCTTCTGAAGCAGAGCATTCCATAGATCCACAACTCTATGTCATAAGGAGGGCATTGGGAGCGGACTCAACTGCAAGACACAGACACTGAAGTACTAGGGAGAGGACTAGGTGTATCAAGAGAGCTAGGGAAGTGGGGAAGAAAGGACAATGGACATGACACAAGCCCTGGATGAGACAAGGATTTCGGGCCTGGGCTAGGACTTGACTAGGATAGCGGAACCAGGACATGGAACTGAGAACTAGGAGCCTGGGCTTGGACTCCAAGCCAGAGACTGGACAAGGACCCAGAACCTGGGTCTTGACTCGGGCTCAGACCCCAGAACCAGGCGAGGACGTGACGAGGCTACAGGACAAGGAGAGGCAACAGGACTGGACGTGAGATTCCTGGACAGGACAAGGGAACCCCAGCATTGGGCTGGGCAAGGTACTCCTGGGCTGGGTGAGGCACATGGACAAGACAAGAACACAAAGCCGTGGCTTGGACAGGACAAGGTTCGTGGACATGGCTAGGAGTGGATGAGACCCCAAAGCCTTGACTTGAAGAGACAGTAATGCAGAGCCTTGGTTGAGGAAGAGACAGGGACATGGAACGTAGAGCCAGGACCCCTCCTTGGGTACAGGACATAGGGCCCGGACTCATTACACAGAATGCAGAATATGATGAGACGGTTCCCAACACAAGTTAGTGGTAGACAGCCAGACCTACCTAGTAAAGGCATGGACACAGACAGTTCCCAACACTAGGTAGCAGCAAATGGTCAGACCTACTTAGTGAAGGCGTGGACACAGACAGTTCAAAACAATGAAAGACAGTTCCTTATCTTGCTGCAGTGGTTGAACTTGACAGTGGTGAAGGGAAGGCTCCAGCAGGAAGGTGAAGGGAAGGGATACACAGGGGGTTTGGGCAAGAACAATCCAGCAGCCAGAGGCTGAATCCTGAAGCTATTTATGAAGCCAGCCCAAATGAGAATCAGCTGCCTCAACAGAAACTGGGGAAACAGAAAACCTGGAATAAGGTACATGGACCGGACCGGAATGCGGATTTCATGGACTGGACCATGACACTCCGAGTGATAAAGGTTTTCCTCAACTCCATTCTAAATGGCCTACCTCTTATTCTTAAACTGTGTCCTCTGGTTCTGGACTCCCCCAACATCGGGAACATGTTTCCTGCCTCTAGCATGTCCAATCCCTTAATAATCTTATATATTTCAATCAGATCCCTCTCATCCTTCTAAATTCCAGTGTATACAAGCCCAGTCGCTCCAATCTTTCAACATATGACAGTCCCGCCATCCTGGGAATCAACCTCAAGAACCAATGCTGCACTCCCTCAATAGCAAGAATGCCCTTCCTCAGATTTGGAGACCAAAACTGAACACAATACTCCAGGTATTCTTGACAGATCAACACAGAACACAACAAGCAACAAAACTACAGCAGCAAAACAAGCTCCGTTTCTCTGTCCCATCCATGCATGTACACATCCTCTAACCACAGGACAGTCCGTCTTTTTTGGCCTCCTGCCTTCAGCGGATTCAGATTCAGACTTGGACATGCAGACAGTGGGCCTTTGACTATCTCAGCAGACTTGCAGATTTTCATCGACCTGGGGCTCTGACTGAGCCTTGTCTCTGAGCCACTGTTCCAGAAGGGTCTGGACTTGCAAACCAACCCTCGGGCTTCAATTCTTGACATCGACCACAGGACCTGCTGAGCACTAGATACCAGGCCTTGATCTCTGGACTGACCGAAGACCCTTCATCAGAATTGGGAATGAAATGAAGCTCATTAAGTGGCAGAAATGGTGGAGGAGGCAGTCTCTCCTACTGGGTAACCACGGGGATAAGCTGCAAACAGGATTATCTGTACTGTGAGTGAATGGGTGCAGTTAGAGAGAGAAACTGTGGGCATAGGGATGTAGGTGCTGTGAATAACAGAGCACGAGGATACACCAACGGGTTCTCTGGTGTTCCCTATGTGGAGTGTGGGCATTATCCCTGCCTCACCTTTAGCTGGTCTGGTTTCCTCCTACATCCAAGCACATACGGACTAGCAACTCCATTTCCTCAGGAAGCCAAGGAAATTCCAATGCCCTTTTTGATCCTCACCAATTTTTACAGCTGCACTATAGAAAACCTCTTGGACACATCACTGCTTGGTATGGCAACTGCTCTGCCTGTGACCACAAGAAACCGCAGAGTTGTGGATATTGCCCAGTTTTTGATGAAAGCAGCCTCTCCTACATTGACCCTATCAGTATTTCTCACTGGCTCAGGAGAGCAGTCAAAGCCCTCTCCCACCCCAGTCATTCTGTCTTCACCCACCTCCATCCCCCGATCAGGCAGAAGATACAAAAGCCCGACAACACGTACCACCAGACTCAAGGACAGCTGGTACCCCACTGTTATAAAACTCTTGAACAAACCTATTGTATGATAAAGATGCACTCTTGTATCTCTCAAACTACCTTGCATCTTATTATCTACCTGCACTGCACTTTGGTGCACTGTTAGATTCCGTTTTCTGTTATTGCTTTGCCGTTTGATGCACTGATCATTTGAAATGATTGGTATAGATGCCACAGAAACTTTGTTTTTCACTGTACTTCGGCACATGCGACGGCAATAACCTGATCTGGTTAGTTCCCCCTGAGTGCCAGAAGAACCAAAGGAGAAATGAAAGGCTGCAGAAGAGAGAGGGAATGGGGATGATAGGATTGCTCTGCTGGGAACTGGTAGGGGTTCAATGAGCTGAATAGCCACCCAGTTTCAACTGGTAACTGACATGCTGATGAAAAGGCGGCCTCCAGTTGAAATCCTGAGCTCAACACATTGAGTCAATCATGAAGAAGGCATGCCAGCAGTTATATTACGTTAGGAGCCTGAGGTGATTTGGTATGTCACTGAAGACTCCAGCAAATTTCTGAAGATGTATGGTGGAGATCATTCTGACTGGTTGCCCCGTGGCCTGGTGTGGAAGCTCTAATGCACAGGATCAGAAGGGACTGGAGAGGGTTGTAGACTCAGCCTACTCCATCATGGACATCATGGTCTGAGTCATAGGGAAAGATTCAATAGGTTAGGTCTTTGTTCCCTGGAGCGTAGGAAAATGAAGGAAGATTTGATGGATATATAATTATGAGGGGTACAGGTAGGGTAAATGGAAGCACTTTTTTTTCAACTGAGATTGGGTCATAGGTTAAGGGGAACATGAGGGGAGTTTCTTCACTCAGAGGGTTGTGAGGGTGTTGAATGAGCTGCCAGACCTAGTGGTGAATGTGGGTTTGATTTCAACATTTAAGGGAGGTTTGGAAGGTACACAGATGGGAGGCATGTGAAGGGTTGTGATCTGGCTGGGACTAGGCAGAATAATAGCTCATCATGGACTGGATGGGTCAAAGGGCTAGATTCTGTGCTGTAGTGCTCTAAGCCTCCCTCACCATCGAGGACCCCATCAAAAGGTAGTGCCTCAAGAAAGGGGTATCCATCATTAAGGACCCTCACCACCCAGGTCACGCCCTCATCTCATTATCACCATCAGGGAAGAGGTACAGGAGCCTGAAGATCCACTCTCTACATTTTAGGGGCAGTTTCTTCTCTTCCCAATCAGATCTTTGAATGGACTATGAACACCATCTGACTTTTCCTATTCTGCACTCTTTGTTATTGATTGTAATTATAATAATTTTTCTGTTTTGCTCTGTACTGCTGCTGCACAACAGTAAACTTCATGAGATACACTACTGATAATAAACTTGATTCTAATTCTGAATCTGATTTAAAAATTTATGCTGCATATTAAAATTCAGTAAGTTACAGTGGCCAGTGTAATCACTAATTTAATCATTATTTCAGCAAAATAAAACCAAATGAAACAAGTACGTGACTCAGAACTGGAAAGAAAGACTGGACCATGAAAAAGAACCTAAAAAACTTAGTGACCTGATTTGACCCATGATACAGATCAGTTAGTTTTGTGTATTTTACCATTAAAGTAAGCAACTATATGAAGAAACGGGTTCAGATTCAAGTGTTTTGGGTTGCTTGATGAACTCCTTGTGCTAGGTCAGAGGCTCAGCTCGGCATCAGATGCGCAATGCAAGACAAATGCTACCTTGGGGAATAGGAGGGACAATTCTCAAAGGGCATTTGACCCTCCCTATGATTAATTTAATTTTACACCTGATTGAAGGCTGACAGTGTTGGATCTGGTGATGATACTTTATCCAGAAAGATTCTTTGGAAGTCAAGAATATAGTGCAGATCTTGCGGTTATTTCAGATGTTCATAACAAAGAAATAACAACAATTCATAAACCCAGGGGATTCTGCAGATGCTGGAAATCCAGAGTAGCACACACAATCTGCTGGAGGAATTTAGGATCTATAGAGGGGAATAAGCAGTCAAAGTTTCAGGCCAAGACCTTTCATCAAGACAGGACAGAATTGGGAAAGAAGCTGGAATAAGAAAGTGGGGGAGGAGAAGAGTATCAGCTGTCAGCTGATAGGTGGAACCGGGTGAGGGGGAAGTTGAGTGAGTGTGGGAGGGGATGAAGTGAGAAGCTAGGAGGTGATAGGTGGAAAAGGTAAAGGTTGGAAGAAGATGAAATCCAATAGGAGAGTACAATAGAGTAAAGGAAAGGAGGTGGGGAACCAGGGTAAGTGGCGGGAAGGTCATGAGGCTGTTTTTTATAACAAAAACCTGTTCAAGCTTGATAGATAAGAACAGCATATTCTTAACAGCATTGATAAGAACAGCCACAAGGAAAGCTTTGATTTATTCCACCATGAGCCTCAGGCTTTTATAGACAAAGAAACTATAGAAACCAGCTAGACTACAAATGACTGAAATCTGAACACTTACGAATAGATGATTACACAAAAATATATACGCGAGCACAAAAAAAGTTAAACTACAAGAAAAATGACAATTTAGACTTCAATCCAACAGCAAGGAGTGTGAGCGGACAGTTCCAGAGGGTTTTAGAGAGCAGGCAATGTCTTGGAGCTGCAATTCATGGCATAACAATGGACCCTGTCACCATGTCCTCAGGACAGTGCAGAGGGTCAGTGTGTGTGTAGTCAGCATAAAGGTCTGTTGTGTGAACCAGAGCGGAGAAAAAGCAGCAGAGCAGAGGAAACAGCTACAGTCGGCCCTCCTTATCCACGGGGTATTGGTTCCGGGACCCACCACAGGTACCGAAAAATGCGGATGCTCAAGTTGGTGGACATTAGGACCTGGCGGAGCTCGGGACCCGCCGCCCGCAGTGTATCTGTTCTGGAAAATGATCGCGATTGAAAATAAAGTGGAAATAATAAAGCGATCTGAAAGAGGTGAAATGCCATCGGTCATTGGAAAAGCGTTAGGCTACAGTCGGTCAATGATCGGAACAATTTTGAAGGATGGTGCCAGAGGATTGGCGTATTGTTCATGTGGTTCCATTGTTTAAAAAGGGTTCTAAGAGTAAACCTAGCAATTATAGGCCTGTCAGTTTGATGTCAGTGGTGGGTAAATTAATGGAAAGTATTCTTAGAGATGGTATATATAATTATCTGGATAGACAGGGTTTGATTAGGAACAGTCAACATGGATTTGTGCGTGGAAGGTCATGTTTGACAAATCTTATTGAATTTTTTGAAGAGGTTACGAGGAAAGTCGATGAGGGTAAAGCAGTGGACGTTGTCTATATGGACTTCAGTAAGGCCTTTGACAAGGCTCTGCAGGGAAGGTTAATTAAGAAGGTTCAATCGTTAGGTATTAATATTGAAGTAGTAAGATGGATTCAACAGTGGTTGGATGGGAGATGCCAGAGAATAGTGGTGGATAACTGTTTGTCAGGTTGGAGGCCGGTGACTAGTAGTGTGTCTCAGGGATCTGTACTGGGTCCAATGTTGTTTGTCATATACATTAATGATCTGGATGATGGGGTGGAAAATTGGATTAGTAAGTATGCAGATGATACTAAGGTAGTTGGCGTTATGGATAATGAAGTAGATTTTCAAAGTTTGCAGAGAGATTTAGGCCAGTTAGAAGAGTGGGCTGAACGATGGCAGATGGAGTTTAATGCTGATAAGTGTGAGGTGCTACATTTTGGTAGGAATAATCAAAATAGGACATACATGGTAAGTGGTAGGGCATTGAAAAATGCAGTAGAACAGAGAGATCTAGGAATAATGGTGCATAGTTCCCTGAAGGTGGAATCTCATTTGGATAGGGTGGTGAAGAAAGCTTTTGGTATGCTGGCCTTTATAGATCAGAGCATTGAGTATAGGAGTCGGAATGTAATGTTAAAATTGTACAAGGCATTGGTGAGGCCAAATTCAGAGTATTGTGTACAGTTCTGGTCACCAAATTATAGGAAAGATGTCAACAAAATAGAGAGAGTACAGAGGAGATTTACTAGAATGTTACCTGGGTTTCAGCACCTAAGTTACGGGGAAAGGTTGAACAAGTTAGGTCTTTATTCTTTGGAGCGTAGAAGGTTGAGGGGGGACTTGATAGAGGTATTTAAAATTATGAGGGGGATAGATAGAGTTGATGTGGATAGGCTTTTTCCATTGAGAGTAGAGGAGATTCAAACAAGAGGACATGAGTTGAGAGTTAGGGGGCAAAAGTTTAAGGGTAACACGAGGGGAAATTTCTTTACTCAAAGAGTGGTAGCTGTGTGGAACGAGCTTCCAGTAGAAGTGGTAGAGGGAGGTTCGATATTGTCATTTAAAGTAGAATTGGATAGGTATATGGACAGGAAAGGAATGGAGGGTTATGGCTGAGTGTGGGTCAGTGGGACTAGGTGAGAGTAAGCATTCAGCATGGACTAGAGGGGCCAAGATGGCCTGTTTCCGTGCTGTAATTGTTATATAGTTATATGGATATATGATAAAGTGAGAATAATGGAGCATGTGAACGCCCTGCCCCAATGAAAGCTACAATTACTACAAACAACACAGTGGTTTAATTATTGAAATGCATACGTTTCTTAATATGCATTCTTTACATGCATAGAAAGGTAAAATATATACTATATACTAAGACAAACTTTTGACTAACTGACGCTAAATAATACCGAATGTACCTGCTCTGACTTAGAGACCTTCCGTCGTTTTTTCGATTCCTGATTCGCGGTTACCTCTGCACATCCTCCAGTATACTTTAAATCATCTCTAGAATACTTATAATACTTAATACAATGTAAATGCTATGTAAATAGTTGCTATACTCTTTAGGGAATAATGACAAGAAAAAAAGTCTGTGCATGCTCAAACAAGTGCTGGACAGAGAACTTCTGGGTTTTCCCAATCCGCGGTTTGTTGAATCCTTGCATGTAGAATTCGTGGATAAGGAAGGCTGACTGTGCTTGCTGATTTGTGGGCCTCAGTCAGACAAATTTACGATTCACAATTGTTTCCTGTCATTCTTCAGAACACAAGTGTAAAGGAGAACAAAGTGATAGTTTCTCCATCTAATACAGCATAAAGAACACAATAAAAACAAAAAAACTCAATAAATATAAATACAAAAGCAATCCTACAGAACATGAATAAAAAACTGTTATATATTGTACATAGTTCGTAAATACATAAAGTGACGCTAAGTGACGTGCAAAATGAGTGTGTGGGTGTGGGTGTGGGGGAGTGGGAATGCGTGTGGGTGTTTGTGTGGAGGTAGTTGGGGAGAGTGGGGGTGTGGGAGTCTGTATTGGGGATGGGGGTAGGGGAGGGGATGTGGGTGGGAGAAGTGATGTGGATGAGGGTGTGGGGGTGTGCGAGTTGGGGGTATGGGTGGTGGAGTTGTGGGTAGGTCTAGGGACAGGCGTGTGGGGATGCATATGGGAATGGGGGTGAGTGGTGGGGGAGGGGAAGTGGATGGGGGTGTGGGGAGTGGGTAGTGAAGGGGATGTGGGTGAGGGTGTGGGGGTGTGTTGGTGGGGGTGTTAATGGGTGGGGGTGTTGATTGGCCTGATGGCTTGGGGAGAGTAACTGTTTTTGAGTCTGATGCTCCTGGGGTTGATACTGCATACAAAGTTCAAAGTACATTTATTATCAAATTACATACTTATACTTTATACAATCTTGAGATTCATCTCCTTCCAGATAGCAATGAATAAAGAAACCTAATAGAACTCATTAAAAACAGAAGACTGTCAAACACCAAGTGTGCTGAGAGAGAAAAAAACCAAATTGTGCAAATGATAAAAGCGAGCAAACTGAAGTTCACAAATCTAGACATTACAGCAGTTGCTCCAGAAGTCCACTAGTTGCAGGCCACAGAGATGAGCAAACTCCATGGAGCAGTGAGTCAAGCTACCTTGCCCCTGACCTTGACACACTGACCCTTTCAATCTGGCTCAGTGCTAAAATCATCCAAACCTCAGGTCATTCCTCCGGCTCGGCCACTTCGATATGCCTTGCTCTCCCCCACTTCGATATGTCCTCGGTCTCTGCCACTTCGATATGCCTTACTCTCCCCCACTTCGATATGTCCTCGGTCTCTGCCACTTCGATATGCTTTGCTCTCCCCCACTTCGATATGCCTTGCTCTCCCCACTTCGATATGCCTTGCTCTCCCCCACTTCAATATGTCCTCGGTCTCTGCCACTTCGATATGCCCTCTGGCTCAGCCACCTCGATTCAGACTGTACTTGGCTTTTCCAGTTCGGTTTTGCCCTTAAATCGATCAAATCTCAGATCATTCCTCAATTTCGCCTTGGCTCCACTGCATCAAATTGCCTCCAAGTTCACTCCAGCAACTCCGGCCTGGACATGTTACAAATGTCCTGCCTTTCTGAGATTCCAGCCCACACCACAGAAATGCCAGGTCATACAGGCAATTCAGCTAACCTCCAACAGGGAAGCAACAGGCCACTGTTTGCAGCCATCATTTACCAGAGAAAGTGTAAATAGCAAAGCATTTAGATGCTTTCTTTGTTTCACTGACCAACAGAAAGTAGTTGCTGAACCTCAGCAGTCTCATCTTAAACTGGAAAAGTGATTCTTCTCTGCTGGGAGTGGGACAAACAGTCCATAAACAGGGTGGGTGGGATCCTTCATGATATTTCTGGCCTTTCTGTATATACGTCCTTGATGGTGGGTAGGTTGGTGCTGGTGATATGTTGGGCAATTTTGACTACCCAGTGTAGAGTCCTCCTGTCAGCCGCAGTGGAGTTTCTGTACCACACAGTGATGAAGCATGTTAGGATGCTGTCTGCTGCATATCTCCATAATGTCCTAAGTATAGGTGCACATAGTCCTGCTCTCTTCAGTCTCCTCAGAAACTAGAGGTATTGGTGAGCTTTCCTGATAGTGTCGGATGTGTTGTGGGATCTTGAGAGGCCGTGTGAGATGTGCACTCTCCTGAGATCACAACAGGACAGGGCTCAGGCTGTGCCACAAAGTCAGGCAATGTGAGAAAGAATGGAGAGGGCTGCTGAGCTGAGAAGAAGGACCAACTGTGAGGCATGAAGTTGGGAGAATGCAGCACCTTGAAAATAAAATGAAGTGTCTGGAGGCTGCAGGTCCCAGAACCTGGATCAACAAATTGACTACTGGAGGACATCTTCAAGTGGAGGTGCTTTAAAAATACAGCATCCTTCACCATCTGCAACATGTCCTCTCCTCATTAGTACCACCAACAAACACATACTCAGGGTCTGAACAGCTCCTTCCTCTCTGCGATCAGGACCATGTACACTACCTCACCATACATCTTTCACACTATTAATTATTTAATTTATTAATCTGCTAATTTATTTGTTTATCTAGCTATCCATCTATTTACTTATGTACATTTTTCTTGTAACTTATCATAACCTTTTATGTCTTGCACTGTACTGCTGCCACAAAACCACAAATCTAACGACATCTGTCAGTGATAATAAACCTGATTCCAATCTTGATTCTAATTCAATGAATCAGGCAACATCCATGGTAGAAGGCAGACAGTCAAAATTTTGGGATCAGAATCCTCCATTCAGATTAATTGGGAGATGGGGAGAGGGATCTGCAGTTGGATCCAGGTGAGGAGGAGAATCTCATTGAAACCTTTTGAATATTGAAAGGTCTAGACAGACTAGATGTGGAAAGGATGTTTCCCAAGGAAAGAGAGTCTAGGACAAGAGGGGACACCCTCAGGATAGAGGTGTGTCCATTCAAAACAGAGATGCAGAGAAGTTTCTTTAGCCAGAGGGTGGTGAATTTTTGGTATTTATTGCCACATGCAGCTGTGGGAGGCCAGGTCGTTGGGCGTATTTAAGGCAGAGATTGATAGGTTCTTGATTGGACATGGCATCAAAGGTTATGAGGAGAAGGCCGGGAAATGGGGTTGAGGAGGAGGAAAAAAGGGATCAACCATGATTAAATGGCGGAGCAGACTCGATGGGCAAAATGGCTTAATTCTGCTCCTACATCTTATGGTCTTATGGTTTAATAAACAGGAGGAGGAGATGAGAGTGGAGATGGCAACAAAGTGTGGGCGGTGATAGCTGGAGGCAACAAAGGGGTGCAGATGATGGAATCTGATAGGAGGAGAAGAAGGGCCGAGATGAAACCAAATGACATCGATGCGAAGGGCAGATGGGGAGGAGACCCAGTGGGAGATGAATGTTCAGAATCCGTGTTTTTGGCTGCAGAGAATAGGATCTGCCTATCAATTATGTGAGGGGTTGGTCATTTGGAGTGTGTGGAGAAGAGTGGAAGGCATGTGGTATTAGGAATGTGAGGGAATGGGCTGTGTGCAGGAGGAGCTAGCTTGATCAGGAGGAGAGAGATGCAACAGAGGGGTAACGGGTTACCTAAAATTGGAGACTTCAATGTTGATGCCAAAGGTTTGTAGACTACCCAGGTGTAGTATGAGGTATTGCTTCTTCATTTTGCATTCAGCCTTCCCTAGTTTGTTTCCCAGCATTGCAAATAGAAGTCTGTGGTGGTTTGCTAAGAGCTGGGACTCCTCCCCCTTTCTTTCTCCTTAGGCCTCCCATCCCATGATCCTCTCCCTCTCCAGCTGTGTATCCCTTTTGCTAATCAACTTTCCAGCTCTTAGCTTCATCCCTCCCCCTCCTGTCTTCTCCTATCATTTCGGATATCCCCCTCCCACTTTCAAATCTCTTCCTATCTCTTCTTTCAGTTAGTCCTGACAAAGGGTCTTGACCGGAAACATCAACTGTCCATCTTCCTATAGATGCTGCCTGGCCTGCTGCATTCCACCAGCATTTTGTGTGTGTTGCTTGAATTTCCAGCATCTGCAGATTTCTTCATGTTTGCGAAGTTATTTTGGGATGCAGTCAGTTAAATAGAGGGAGGGTCAACAGGGAGTAATTTGGAGAAGGTGACCAAACCACCCAGTCTGGCATCAACTATCATTCTAAGGTCAAAGTCATTTGATCACATTTCTTCCCCATTCTGATGTTTGGTCTGAACAACAAATGAATCTCTTCACCATGTCTGCATGCTTTTATGCATTATGGTGCCACATGATTGGCTGATTAGATATTTGCATTAACGAGCAAGTGTACAGGTGTAGCTAATAAAGTGGCCACTGAGTGCAGTGTGAAAGTCATTGTATAGATACCTTCTTTTATCTGTATATGTTATTTGAAATGCATCACAAGAGGTTTTTGGTTAGTTATGAAGCAGTTTTAAAAGGTGGATATGTTGTTGATTCTGAAATGAACATGGAAAATGATGGGGATATTCAATAGGATGGGCAGCATCTGTGGAGAGGGAAACAGAGTTGAAGCTAATGACCTTGCATTGGGGGCTGGAAAACTTCTGAAAGGTTATCAACCTGAAACACGAACTCTGTTTTTCTCTCTCCACAGATGTGCCAACACTCTCATGTTCTTTCTGCTTTTATTTGACTTGTGCCGTTTCCCTCACTTTCTACAGTTTTTAAAGTCACAGTAAAGATGACCTCTTTATAATGTTTTCTTCCAGCTTTACTTCAGATGGTTTTGTACAGTACTTAACAATGACACCTGTAAATTCGTATGAGTCCCAGTGAGTCAGTCTTACTGATGTATTCAGCAAATGTGCACAGACTGTACTTGGTGAATATAATCATAGCACTGGGCTCAGAATGCTAGATCCAATCATTAGCTTTGAGCAGAACCTCAATGCATTCAGTGGCAAAATTGATGACCAGAGCCCCAAGTCTGCGAATTTCAGTCATCTCTCACTGGGGAAGTGGGGACCCATTGTCTGCAAGTCCATCAGTCCATTATATGGTGGAGGCTGAAGAGAGCCTGTCCTGGCGCTAGAGGACTGTGTATGTGTGTGGGTAGGGATGGTTGGGAGGGAGGAATGGGGCTTCTTTCACTATTTTTGCTTTGTTGCTTGGAAAAAGCCTGCTTATGACATCAAATATTTGGAGCCTGGATCGGTCGAGGCAACCCCTTTGGAGAACGTTACTCTTGACTCGAGTGATTGCACTTTTCCTATTACATGGTGGGTATGCTGTGTTGCTGCTGGCATGTGTGCCAATACCTGCAGGCTGCCCCCAGCACATCCTGAGGTGTGTTAGTTGTCTGTATGTAGATGTGATAAATAAATTTCGATCTAAAATTTGATCTTGTTACATATAGTTTCTAGATTTCAATTTAGAGCAGCAATTCCAGTTAATGCAGAAAAAGATGATTAATTTGTTTTGTCTTTTTTTCGTGAGATGCTGGAAAACGATAACCGAGACTGAGGGGTTGTGGTGAACCAAATGAGAGCATGTGACTCCTGTGGGCTTACGGTTTGCTCAGTGTCAAACGGCTCAACAGTGTCACCTGCAGGCACCACAGTTCCAGGATTTGAAGAGCTTTATTGAAAACAGATTTTCATGCAGTTATCAAAGAATAATCTACCAAAACTGCAAAATTACTAAGGCTCAGTAGCACAGAAAGAGGGATCCTGATCCATCAAATGGGCTTTTGGATAGAGAGGGAGATGATAAATACATTAGACTTCTCTGAATGCTCACAGCCCAAGATTTATTATGAGCAGCGCCACAAGGGAGCAATACATAATGCTTCATTTTATTGAGGCAAAGGCTTCTATTTTAATTAGTTTGCGAGACTGACAAGTAAAGATAATTTGCAAATGTGCACCTGCTGGATAATAAATTGCTATTTTACCCTGAAATCAATTGTAATTAACAGACACACGAAGATCCTTTTGCATCAAGTTTAATTGCTTAGGAATGCTCAAGAAATCTCAGCAAAATAAGAGTAGGAGCATTTGAGTTGGGAGATGAGGAACACCAGAATTCAAAGGTAGTGTTAGATCCTTCGAGCTGGTGAGCAGTAAATGGGGTCTGTAGGTCCTCCAGCAACAGGTGTCTGTCATTGCCCTAATGCGTTAGGCAGTGTGACTTTTCAGGCTGTTTTTGACACCTCAGTCTGAAATGTCATTTCCCTTTACAGGTGCTGGCCGAATTGCTGAGATCCTCCAGAGTCCAGCATCAGTGGTCATAGAGTCAAAGAGCACTCTGACACAGAAACCAGCTTTTCAGTCCATCCAGTTCATGCCGAACTTTCATTCAGCCCAGTCTTACAGACACACACTTGGACACGCCCTTCATACTCCTCCCACATACATACCTTCCACAACTTCTCTGAATTGTTGCAAATCAGCATCCATTACTTCCACTGGCAGTTCATTCCAGACTCATACCGCTCTCCAAGTTAAGAAGCTTCCCCCATGTTCCCCTGAAATATTTCACCTTTCACTATTAACCTATGATCTCTATTTCTAATCTCACCGTTTCTAATCTCAGTGGAAAAAGCCCGCTTGCATTAACCCTCATAATGTTGCAGAAAATCCAGTTTAACATACTGGGCCAGAACTTTGACCTTTGTATCATTTTCACATCTTATTACTTCTCATCTCTGAACTTGTTCAAAGTAAATTCATTATCAAAGTCCAAACAACCCTGAGATTCATTTTCTTGGGGTATTTACAGCAAATCCAAGAAACTCAATGTCATTGAGTTTGTATCCAAGGACATTGGTGTTTCCATACCAGGCTGTGATGCAGCCTAACAGTATACCATCCAACACACACCTATAGAAGTTTGTCGAAGTTTTCGATGTCATGCCAAGTCTTCGTTAATTTCTAAGGAAGTAGAGGAGTTACTAGGCCTTCTTTGTAATTGCATCTCTCAGGAGAGATCTTTTGAAATGACAACACCAAGGAATTCATAGTTTCTGAACCCCTTGATGCCCCCTGTCTCATGGAACTCCAGTTTTCTGCTCTTTAAGTCAATAATCAGCTCCTTGGTTTTGCTGACATTGAGTTAGAGATTGTTGTGGCACCACTCAGCCAGATTTTCAGTCTCCCTCCTAAATGCTGATTCCTGATCACCTTTGATTCGGCCAATGACAGTGGTGTCATCATCAGTTGAAGTAACACTGAATCTTCACACTGACACCATCTACAATGCTGTAAAGTACTGTCAGTTTGCCAAATGAGAAAGGCAGAGCATCTATGAGAAGCTCTGAGCCATCTGCCCGGTGGTCCTTTCCTGTCTGAACACCAAATCCATATATCCATCCATCTGTAGGCTCACATCTCTCTATTTTGGTACACCAACTGAAATGCTGTCTATCAGGAAAAGAGAATATACAGCCAATGCTTCGGCCCATCAAGATTGTGCTCATCACCAAGAACCCAATAACACCAACCCCTAGGTTTCTCTTTTCTCCCTCCTCTCTCTCTCTTCCCCTCTCACTGCTCCCATCAGGAAAGAAGTAAAGGAGCCTTCAGCCCCACACCATAGGTACAAGAAAAGTTGTTAGCCTATAACCATCAGGTTCCTGAAGCAGCATGGATAACTTCACTCACTGTAACTCTGACCGGATTAAACAACCAATAGACTCTTTTTCAAAGACTCTACAACTTAAGTTCTCAGTTTATTTTAATTTATTTATCTTATTTATTTATTTATTTATTTATTTATCTATCTACTTATTTATTTATTCAATAAGTTACACAATTTATCTTTATTTGCATATTGGCTCTTTGAACGCCTTTGTAGTTTTTCATTGATTTTATTGGAATTCTTTGTATGCCCACAAGAAAATGGATCTTGGGGTTGTATATGGTAACATATTGGTACATTGATAATACATTTACTTTGAACTTCGAGGCTCCTATTAACTCTCCATGGATTCTACCACTCACTCACACAGAGTCTTGTGTTGTCTTGGATCATATCAGATTGTGTTTTATGTATTTTAAACTGTATCCAGGTTACAGTGGGTCAATTAATCTACCTGCACATCTTTGGGACAAGGAAGAAAACTGGGCTAACAGACAACACTGGAGGTCAGAATTGAACCCAAGTTGCTGGAGCTTTTCCGCCTTTGATGCT
Source organism: Hypanus sabinus (assembly GCF_030144855.1). Taxonomy (NCBI): domain Eukaryota; kingdom Metazoa; phylum Chordata; class Chondrichthyes; order Myliobatiformes; family Dasyatidae; genus Hypanus; species Hypanus sabinus. The sequence goes on along the minus strand of NC_082722.1, from coordinate 10,649,574 downwards.
GAGCCAAAACCCCATCCACTCTCTCTGTTGGACAGATTTCATCAGAAAAGAACTGGGGAGAACACCTTAAACACAAGAGATTTTGCAGATGGTGGAAATCCAGAATAAAGCACACAAAATGCTGGAAGAACTTACCTCATACAATCCATACGACACAAACCTCTAGTGGGTGAACTAGTAGTAGAGTCCAGGGGAGGCTGATTGAAACATAGTGACAATCAAATGGGTTCTTGTTGGTGACCACAGACTTGATGGGCTGAAGGTCTAGCTCTACATTCTCTTCCTGATAGCCAGCATTTCAGTCAGTATACTAGACACAAGAGACTGCAGATTGATGAATATATGTGAATGAACAGGAGAGGATCACCAGCACCTTTGCCTGCCCTTTCAATCCAGTGAAAGGATCCAGACTGCGTACAACTCTCCTTTACTTAACATCTTCTGGATAGATCATGAAACTGTATATTTCACTTCTTTTATGTCTTTTATGTTTGTTCCTCATCTTGAATGTGGTTCTTGAACTGGTGGAGCCCGTGTTTTGCTGTTTGGAGATTGTTTGGTTGTTTCAACGCTCTGCAGTCTCTGACGGGATTCTGGGAGGCAGAGGCAATGTGAACAAACCTCATGGTGAGAAGGCTGCAAGATGGCATGCGTGCCAATGTTTGACCCCATTTCGTTGATTGAAGCTTCCGTAGTTTAACCGATGAAAGCAATGAGGGAGATTGAAGCATTGAACCGAATGCAGAGGGTGAGCCATCTGCCTAGCATTGTTTGCTCTGTACCAGCTCTGGGTTGGTTGTTCTGCACTCTCTGCCCAGGACTATGGACTCCTTTCTACAGGATTATAGTTTTTATATTCTGTGTTTTTTCGCCTGATCTTCTCGTTTTTTTCTCTGTGTGGGAGGTTGATATGCCTGATCTGGTTTAGTTTGTTCTCTTTTTGCGGGGAGGTAGGATTTGGGGGTCGATGATCATGCAGCCTTTCTTTTCTTTCTAGGTTTCATGGCTATCCAGACAACTGAAGAATCTCAGTGTTGTATACTTTGATAATATACTTTGAAGCTCTCTGATGCTAATATGTTTGTGTCTAGAGTTGCAGTACTACCAGCTGCCACACGGGGCTGCTGGATGCTCAGTGTCCCATCACAACTCCCAGCACAAACATTAGCCACTTTATCCTTCCCTAAAGGTTTTTTTCCATGCTCAAAACAAGCTGCAAATGTCAGGGCAGTCCAGAAAGAATAAAAATAATCAACTGCATTCAAAGACACAAAAGCCTGAAAACACACGCCATCACGTTCAAGAACTGGTTATACCCTGCTGAATTATGACAACAGCATTGAATGGTTTTGTCGCACAATAAGACATATTGATTACCCCACAATCTACCTCTTTATGCTCTTGCGCCTTTACTGTTTACCTGCACTGTACTTTCTTTACAGCTATTACACTTTATTCTGCATTCTGTTATTGTCTTACCTTGTTCTACCTCAATGCTCAGTGTAATCTGATCTGTATCAACAGCATGCTAGACAAGTTTTACACTTTTACATCAGCTCACAAACCAACATCAATACCAATAGAGATGGCTTTATTTATATTGCAACTGTGGGCAGGTTGTCAATATAAAGGAAGAAGAAAAAGTGGTTTGCTGTTGGTGGAGTTGGCTGAGTTAAGAATGAACAAACAGAATATCTGATTCAGGAAAAACTGTCCAGCACAAAGATTTCTCTGTGGATACCATGGATGGACTGGAGCCAGTCTTTGGATCCATTTTCATGCACCAATGTGTAAGCTTAGCTGTGACTAACTGTTATGGACCCAGAATGAGAGGATCACATCCCAGTGTTAGACATGATTCCATCCTCTCTGTGATTCTGAATATAAAAAAAACTTTGTGGATGCAGGAAATCTGAAATGTTTCAGGCATTGATCTGAAATTCTGACTGCTTTATTTTTCACAGATGCTGTCTGGCCTTCTGAGTATTTCTAGCATTTTCAGTTCTTAATAGCAGTGGTGTCTCACCTCTCCCAGCTTTTTTATTTATTCTGGTGGCCAAATAAACAAAGCTCTTCATTCCCTTTCACTGTCCTGGTGCAATCAATCTCCTCCAAAGGCTTATTTTCCAGAGAACAATTTGTAACACCTGTGTAGCACTGGTTTTATTGCATGTGACTACTTGCTGCACTCTGAGAAAATCAAATTTTACTAGGTGCTAGTAGGCCATTAGAAGATTCTAGGTATCAGAAGGAGGCAGTGAATAGAAATCAAAATAAGGTTTATTTATAAGAAAAAAAACTAATATGTACAAAATATTTACATGAGCAAGAATGATTCAAAATTCCAGCATTATATTTAGGTTCCAAATCTTAGATATTAACAAAAGCCAAATTCCTGTTTAGTTAGAATCAGTGACATTCATTAGAATAACCTTTGTTACTCCAATTTCCCTAACTAATTAGATCTAGCGTTATTCCCTGTTTAAAAGTTTACAGACTAAGTTTTCTTTTTACTTATCCCTAGTTAGTTTGAAAACCAAATGTAATTCCTATTCTCAAGTATTATAGTTAACCTCAGTTCCAGTTCCAGGCAGTATATCTACAAATTTAAATTTAAATTCAAAAATCATATATACATAGTGTAACTCTTTTCATGACAATTCTCCAACATCACAACTTTTAAGCAAAGTAAATCTCATTCAATAACTTACCAATGTCTTTGTAAGAATAATCAGTTCTTCCAGAACGTCAAATTCAGACTCTTCAAATGAAAATAAACTTACATGTCCAACCATATTAACTCCTCTGTGTCATGACCATTTTGTTCCCGCACTGGTTTTTCAACTCTTGGGTAGCTTACCATCTTGTTTCTTGGTTCGTTGGATGAAATAGTTGATCATCCATGGTAGGTCAATCCACAAATGTGCAAAAATGTGAACAAATCCTTAGGTATGATTTTACAGAACTAATTCCCAACGACACGGTAGGGATTTTGGACACTGGTCTCTGCTGATATTGTCTTGTTATAACTGCTCCATGTTCTAGCTGTAGCTTCAATAAATTTTTTATCACTATTGTCTCTCCTCCAGGGGTTTCACCCTGAGGGTTTCAAGTTAGTAGGGTAAACATACTCACTACTAATTACACTCTTCACAGTTCGTGTCTTCAGCTTCTAATCAATGCTGCGTTCTTCTCCTTGTCTGTCCTGTGTCCAGCCCACCCCTCCATCACATAGCGTTTTTTTTCGAATTCTCTCTTTTTTAAATCGATAAACCTCAATTTCATCCCTCCACAGATGGAACTTCCCAACATTACATCTTTGGGTTTAATTAACCTGGGTTACAAGTTGTCTGCGTGAAAGTGGCTTCCAATGAAACAACCTTTAAAAGGTCTGTTCTTTTGTCAATGGTCTGAGTGGCTTTGCTGAGTTTCCTTTGTGTCTTGCAGTCCGGGCCTCCAGTGTGGGTCCTGAAATGGTGCCTTGTGCTGATGTTAATCAGCTCTCACTTTGCCAATCTCAAAGTTTGCCAAACTTTGTCCTAAGTTTGTTAGGATAAACTTCCTAGAATGAGCAGCATAGAAGAGTACAGCAGAGGAGTGGGTACTTCTGCCCATCATGGTTATGCTGACCGTGATGTCAATCTAAACTAATCTCATCTCCCTTTATTCCCTGATTGTCTGTGTATCTGCCTGACTAAATGCCTCTGAAACATCATTCTGAAGCATTTCATACCATCATCTCCAACATCCTGATTGAGAAGTTGCAGAACCTGTGCTTCTGTATCTCCCTCTGCAAATGGATCCTTGACTTCCTAATCAGAAGACCACAATCTGTGCGGATTGGTGATAACATATTCTCCCCGCTGATGATCAACACTGGTGCACCTCAGGGGTGTGTGCTTAGCCAACTGCTCTACTCTCTATATACACATGACTGTGTGGCTAAGCAGAGCTCAAATACCATCTATAAATTTGTTGATGATACAACCATTGTTGATAGAATCTCAGGTGACAAGAGGGCGGATGGGAGTGAGATATGCCAACTAGTGGAGATGTGTCGCAGCAACAACCTTGTACCCAACGTCAATAAGATGAAAGAACTGATTGTGGACTTTTGGAAGGGTAAGACGAAGGAACACATACCAATCCTCATAGGGATCAGAAGTGGAGAGAGTGAGCAGTTTCAAGTTCCTGGGTGTCAAGATCTCTGAGGATCTAACCTGGTCCCAACATATTGATGCAGTTTTTAAAGAAGGCAAGACAGTGGCTATACTTTATTAGGATTTTGAAGCGATTTGGTATGTCAACAAATAGACTTTAAAACTTCCATAGATTTACCTTGAAGAGCATTCTGACAGGCTGCATCACAGTCTGGTATGGGGGTCTACTGCACAGGACTGAAAGAAGCTGTAGAGGGTTGTAAATTTAGTGGGCTCCATCTTGGGTACAAGTCCACAAAGTACCCAGGATGTCTTCAAGGAATGCTGTATCAGAAAGGCAGTGTCCATTATTAAGGACCTCCAGCACCCAGTGAGAATATTGTTACCATCAGGTAGGATGTACAGAAGCCTAAAGGCACACACTCAGCGATTCAGGAACAGTTTCTTCCTCTCTGCCATCCAATTCCTAAATGGACATTGAACCCTTGGAAACTACCTAACTTTTTAAAATATATAGTATTTCTGTTTTTTGCATGATTTTTAATCTATTTGATATACATACACTGTTATGTATTTATTTATTTATTATTATTTTATTTTTATTTTTTTCTTCTATATGATGTATTGCATTAACCTGCTGCTGCTAAGTTAATAAATCTCACATCACATGCCAGTGATAATATACCTGATTCTGATTCTGATTCTGTATCTGCTCCGAGCACATCCCCAAAAGCCCATAAGGCATAGGAGTAGTATTAGGCCATTCAACCCATCAAATCTACTCTGCCATTCAATCATAGCTGATTTATTATTCCCTCCCTGCTCAATTCTCCTACCTTCTCATAATAACCTTTGATGCCCTTACTAATCAAGAGCTTTCAACCTCTGCTTTAAGTATACCAATTACTTGGCCTCCAGAAAATATTAATAATGGTAGCAACCAGTTGTAGGATAATTTGCTATTTTGGCAGCACCAGGAAAGATAGAAAGCATTTTATATGGATACTTCACAACTACTTTGGCAATGCTCTGCCCAAAACTGCAGGAAGTTGCAGAGAGTTGTGAACATAGTGCAGTCCACCTCACCAGGCTGCCACCCATCCATCCCACACTTCCTGTTGCCCCGGAAAAGCAGCCAGCATAAACAAGCACCCCTCCCACCTCAGACAATCTCTCTTCTCTGCTTGAAACCATTGGGCAGAAGATACAGAAGTTTGAGAAGATGCCCCATCTGGCTCAAGAACAGCTTCTACCCTGCTATCCTTGGACTCTTGAATGGACCTCTAACATGATAAAAGATGAACCCTTGACTTCTCAGTCTACCTCACTGCACTTTCTCTGTAGATGCAATATTACATTCTTTTATCCCATTTATACTATGTCTATGGAATAATCTGTCTGGATGGAGACACAGCAATAATAAACCAATGCCAATTACTAGACTAGCACATAAGCAGAGTTTCAAAATGCTGATGGTATGGTCAAATTGCAAAAAAAAGTGTTTTGGAAAATCTAAAATCATCTTAATAGGACTTCTGTTAAACAGCTAAGAGACAGTTGAAAGATTTTGGGACTTGATGTAATGAACACACAATTCTGAGAGATTGTAACTTTCTCCAATATGGGAGGCATGTATTTTCAAATCTGTTTTCTGATATCTTACTCTAAAGGGGATGGCACGGTAGGGTAGTGGTTAGCATAAACAAAAACATCACACTATCTTAAAAGTTTATTTCCCCAGGCAGTTAATCTAGTTAGCCTCACCCTCACCCCCTCTATCTATTTTCCCCATCATTGCACTGTAAACCACTGTTTATAATGTTGTTTGGATTGTAAATATATACTGGTATTTATTATTTATGTACATTTTATTCCATGTCTGTCCTTCTATCTATTTTTATATAATTCCTTATTCTGTATAATTGTTGAATATTGTTTTTGTTGCATATTGCACCAACTCACACCATAACAATTTCCTTTTATATGTAAATGTATATCGTGAATAAAGTTGATCCTTGTTAATGCTTTACAGTGCCGGCTACCTGGGTTCGTTTCCCACCACTATCTTTAAAGAAAAACTAAGGGAGACCGGGAGAACTTGTATGCTTCGTTTTCACTTTAAGCAAGGCATGTGCATATGATCTAATGGTGTTATGACGTATGTAATTCACATACTTTACGCATATCCTGTAATAAATTATTTGAACAAAGAATACTTAATCAAACAATATACTTATGTTATTCAAATATTAATGTATGCTCAAATATATACACTATGTATATAATATACGATACAATATAGACATCTTTTAGTTAAGTGTGATTGGGCTGTCGTTGACTCCAGGCAATCCCATGGACAGTTGCTCTAAATGAGTTTCGATTCTCATACTGTTGATAACATTGCATTCATAGCTATCCTTATTGGCAGTCATCCTCTCTTCTGTTGTCCTTCCACCTTGCCGTACATGATATCCTTTTCCAGGGAACTGTTTCTTCACATTTTGCTCAAAGTACAATAGGCAGAGTCTTGACATTTGAACCTTCAGAGAGAGAACTGGTTTAATTTCATTGAGGACTGGTTCGTTTGTTCTGTGAGAGGTCCATGAGATGTGTAGTATTTTTCTCCAGTACCACAGTTCAAACGCATTGATACACTTCCTATCCTTCTTCTTTACCGTCCAACTTTCACCTCAATATAATGTCATTATCTGCAAATGTTGAATCTCTGCATGTAGCGATAGATTCCTGTTCCCAAGGATCTTTTCGAAAGCTTTCATGGCTGCTCTGCCAAGAGCGATCCTTCACTGGATTTCTTGATGGGCCTACCACTTCGGCGTTAATCATAGATCCAAGTAAGCTGAAACTGTCAACCACTATAATTTCCTCTCCATCGAGATTGAAATTGGCTGTGCTGCCAGTAGTCATAATCTTAGTCTACTTCAGGTTAAGGTGCAAACCCATCTTGAGGCCATGTATGTTCCTTGATGATGGTTAGGTCTTCTCTATTTTCAGCCAGTATTGTTGTGTCATCAGCATAATGAAGATTATTGAAGATTCTTCCACCAATTCTCACCCCTTGATTCTCCTTGAATACTCCTGCTTCTCTGAAGTGTATAGATTAAACAGGCAGGGAAGAGAATACTTCTTTGTTGTACCCCTTTGCAGATGCTGAACTATTCTATTTTCCCTTGTTCTGTTCAAACTGCAGTTTGATGTAAGGCTTGTGCATAAGGACAATCAAAAGTTCCAGTACAGTCATGTGTGATCCATAGTTTGTCATGATCGAGGTAGTCAAAGGCCTTGCTGTAGTCAATAACGCACATATAGATGTCGTCTGGTATTCTTTTCTCTTCCCGAGAATTCATCTCACTCCTGGGCAGCAGCAGTATCTAGGCGGAAGAAAGTCCTGGCAATCTATTTCCGACTCTTGCCATGAAAACCTGATGAATAGCTACAGCAAAACAGAAACACAGACATCTACAGCATGGTAAATTTTACTTTCTCCCATTCAGGCCTAAAGATTTAATAGATGTGGAGGATGCTTACTTTTGTGAGATTATGCCTTTCTTGACAAGTGGGATGGGTCATTCTAATTGGCAGGTGAGACTTGTGGCTGTGAAACAACCTCAAGTTTTGGGGCCACCTCTGTTGTGACTGTAGGAGTTGACTTTGAAACTCTAGGCAATGGCTCTGACAGCTTACCTCTATACATGTTGGTGTCCCAAATAGTGCATGGTAGACTGCACTGGATGATGTGAATCGTAATGTGTGAGTACAGTGCAATATTCCCTCAAAGTTTTAGTAGTCAATGTGTGCAAAACTCTTATGTTGTGCAAATCTTCTTCCTGTGACAAAAGTACGTGCACACTGAATGCACATATGACACAGTTTATGTAGGTTTACAAAATACTTGACATAAAACTGCACAGAATAACAACAAAATAACATACATATTTAAGTCACTCAGTTATTTTTTCTCTCTCCTGTCTTTTGTGCTTCACACCCTTCGCTTCTTTTGAATTCGACATAGTGAATCAATATTTTTTTCAGTAAAAACTTAGTAAACTGTCTAAAGGATTTGAAACAGATTGTTGTAAACTGTCCACCAAAGATGGCTGATACCGTGAAGCAGCTGTGCAAGCTGGAACAGGAAAGGTGAGGTGATGTAAATTAGTGACGTGTATGGTGGTATTTGAGAAACCGACTAACTAGTTAACAGAAACATTTAGTTAAGAGATTATTTTCAATAAGTATAATTATTAATTACTACATTATTTTAGGTAACTAATCTTTTGTGCACATATTAATTTCCTTTGTGTGCTGGTTGAAAAACGTGTGTGCATGCACACACGTGTACAACTTAGAGGGAACGTAAGGAATAGTGTCTGATGCCGTCATTTCCTTTACCTTTTGGACACACTGAAGGATTCAGGAACAGCTTTTTTCCTTCTGCCATCTGATTTCTGAATGGGCATTGAACCTATTACTTTATCATTTCTGTTTTTGCACTACTTACTTAGATTTGGACCGAGGTGGGATGTGAAACGTGAAGAGGCCTTTCAGTCGCTGAAGGAGATGCTGACCTGATGCCCATGCTGGCTTTTGCAGACTCCCGATTGCTGTATGTACAGCATACGGTTGCCAGCAGAGAGGGCTTAGGGCATGTCCTGTATCAGGATCAGGGCACCAGGTTGAGTCCTGTTGCATTTGTAAGCTGGAGTCTGAGAAAAGCTATCCCATGCACAAGTTGGAGTTTCTGGCGTTGAAATGGGCTGTGGTGGATAAGCCAAGTGACTAACTTTTTGGTGCCAAGCTTGAGGTATGGACAGACAACAAATCCGTAACTTGTATCCTGACCTCAGCGAAATTGGATGCCACAGGCCATTGGTGGTTGGTGACGTTGTCTGCCTATGATTTCAGCCTGAAGTACCAGCCAGGAAGTAGGAACATTGACACTGATGCTTTGCCCCGATGTGCACATGAAGGGCTGGATAGGGACGGAGGGTGGGAGAGTGTTCCTGCCCTGGGGGTGAAAGCCATGTGTCAGTTTGCCATCACAGTGCAGGCAGACTGAAAGCAGGGGTAGGATTGAGAGGGAGATCAATTGGGAGCTTCTGATGACACCATTCCACAAGCTTACTGTAACCTGACTGCTCTGAAGACAAATCAGTTACTGGAATTGAGTCCTGGGGAAGTTGCAGCTGCTCAGCATGGTCATCGGTACCATTTGGCCAGCAGTCGAAAAGGGAGACATGACTCAGGCAGAGAAGACAAAATATGCTGTGGTGCCTCCACTACTGAGGTTGGAGTTGAGGAACCAGATCCTATACTGGGTCACGTCATCTCTAGACTGATCTCGGTGTTCCCAGCTGGTTCTGCCTGAGAAGTATCAGAGGATGGTGTTGAAGTCACTTCACAATAATTCTGGACATTTGGTGGTTGAAAAGACCTATGGATTGCTCAGAGACCAGTTTTACTGGCCCCGAATGAAGCTGGAGATCTAAGTCATGCATTTGATGCATACGGAGGAAGACGCTGCCTATGAGGGCTGCTCCAATGACCCACTTGCAGAGTGCGGGGTCCCTGGTGTGTATGGATTTCCTGTCAATAGAGCCAGGAGTCAGCAACATGGCAAATGTCTCAGTCATCATGGATCACTACACCACTTAAGCGCAGGCTTTTCCTACCAAGGATTAGAGGGCGTCCACAGTGGCCAAAGCGTTATGGGAGAAGTATTTCATTTATTATGGCCTCCCCAGGCAGATGCATAGTGAACAGGGACAGGAGCTCGAGAGAAGGCTCATCCATGAATTACTGAGCATGCCCAGAGTCAAGAAGTCGAAGACTACTCCTTATCACCCGTAGGTTGATCCCCAGCCCAAGAGGTTTGACCAGACCTTGCTAGACATGCTGAAAGCCTTGGAGATCAGCAAGAAGAGCAGGTGGAATCAACATATTGGACATCTGGTCCACTGTTACAACTGTACCCAAAATGCAGCTGCTGGGTATTCACTATATTATCTGATGTTTGGGCACGAGGCAAGATTGCCCGTTGACCTTTGTTTTGACAAGGACCACCTACCGCCAAGGACTCATCTGATGTATGTGTCTGATTTGATAAGGGAGCTGAAAAAGGCTTATGAATTAGCTGAGGTCGTGGTTGCCAATAAGAGAAGGTATGATCAAAAGGTTAAGTTCTCCCAACTCATGCAAGGAGAATGAGTCCTCATAAGGAATTTGGGAAGCATAAGCTGGCTGACAGCTGGGTGGCTATGCCCTATGTAGTGGAGAGTCAGATGCCAATGTATCAATTTTCCGGGTGAAATCAGAGTACGAGAAAGATTCTCCATCTGAACCAACTTCTGCCTCTGGGATGAGAGGTGCAGGTTGACCCAGAGCTGGACCTGGAGCCTAGACCGAGTAAGCAGAGTCTGTGGTGTTGCGGGGTGACTGAAGGCCAAAAGCAGGAGAGATTAGACTGGCCCCTGATCCTGAGTGGGATACTGATTTGGAATATGAGGAAATGGAGGTATGGTATTTGCTGCCTTTTGCTAACTTCCCACTGATTGAAGAAAAGATTCCCGACCATTCTCCCATTGAGTCATGTGAAATCGGGGAGGGGGGGAGGTGGTGTGCTATCTGTGGACAGCCAGTGGTTCAGCAGGACCCTGAAAGGGGTGAAGCAGGGCTTAGCCAAGAGACAGAAGGGTATGAGTGGTAGACCGGAGGAGGCCTTGCCAGGTTGACCAGAGGAATCCTCAAAAGTGTCAGAACATGAAGAGGTAGATGAGGGGATATGGAGGTCTCAAAGAATCAGGAGACCACTGGATAGGCTGCCCTTTGTAGCACCGAGGGAACAGAGTGTGGCCCCTACCGCTTTGGGGAGCTATGTCACTGCCTTTTACACTTGGGTTGGACTTTGTGTTTTGCAGGAAGGGTTGGAAAATTATCTCAAAGTCATGAGGACATGACTAAATTTGGTGGGGGGGGGGGAGTGTAACGCCCTGGGAAAGGGTGCACTGCTAATGTAATGGTTATTCTGTAGTAGCGGTGTTAGGGTTATAACTATAGATAACAGGGGCTTTGGAATGTGTGGTGTCCTATGAGGGGATGTTTTTCTTTCTTGTGTGTAGAGAGTGAAGTATTTGCGGGCTTTTGTTCGGTGGGAGATGGAAAGAGAAGATGCCAGAATGGAGAGGTGGTAGACTGCAGGATGGAGTGGACTTGGAATGGAGTCAGGAGTTGACAATGCCCAGGAGAAATCAATAGAGAATGAATGGATGGGAATATCGTGACACGTTAGACTGTTTCATTAAAATAGGACCTTACTCTTTTTGTTTTCTTTACTAACCCTATAGTCAAATTAAGAATTATAAAGCTCAGTCATTTAATTGCATATAGTATATATTTTGTTATTTTGTAGTACTGTTTTGTAAAAGGGAAAAACATCACACAGCATCCACACAAACAAGATTTTACAAGTTTGGCGGGGCCAGAGATTGTCTTCCCCTAACTGATGCTGCCGGCTGAAACTGAGGGTTACATATGCATTGATATACTCACTGTAATTCAGGTTTTTCTATATCTATCATGTATTGCATTGTACTGCTTCTAGAAGTTAACAACTTACATGACATATGCTGATGAGATTAAATCTGATTCTGATTCTGAAAGCCACTTCACACTGCTTTGTCCTTTGCCATTTCTTCCCGATCTGTAGTAATGAGTTCAAGAGCACAGTAGCCAGGTTTGGCAGGAGACTGTTGTAGTAACTGACAAATCCTAAAAAACACTGTGACTGTGTCTCATTCTTTGGTCTTGGGTCATCCACCACTGCTTGAATTTTCTCAGCAGACTTCTGTGTCAATAGTGTGATGCTTGGTTTAAAGAATTTACGCCTGTTGCAATGTGTACTGAGCATTATTCTCTAAAATCTTTTTGACACTATGTTGAGATTTTGGAGATATTCCTTGTTCTCTTGATTGGTAACAATGATGTCATCCAGGTTACACTGAGTGCCTTGGCAACCTTGCAGTGTCTGGTCCATAGTTTTCTGCCGGAGTCAATCTTGCACGAAATGCAACAAAGTAGAACACATGCAAAGAGTATTTCCAGCAGACAAAAGTAAATGGACTCTACAGAGAAGAGGCAAAGTTTAAAAAGTCAAGTTCATCCACCATTTCTTTGTCCCCATTTCTACTTCCCAGCATCATTTTCCAGTGGTCCAATATCAACTCTTGCCTTTTGCCAGAAGTGAATGACAAATTAATTAAAATGGAATTGGACACTGGCTTAGCTGTTTCAGTCATTCGAAAAATGAGTTTGAGCATCATATCAAAGGTATCAAACTGAAGCCTGCAGATATCCAACTAAGAACTTATATTGGAGAAAAGGTAACTCTTATAGGAATGACATTTGTAACAGTGAAACACAACAGTTATCAAGCCACATTGATCCTGGATATCGTAAAAATAGGATGACCAACATTCTGTGTCTATGATTGGCTGTGATAACTACAACTTGATTGAAGATCCATCTACCATTTGCATTTTACATTCCCTACATTAGAGTCAATGGAGAATGAACTTAGAGTTGTACTGGACTATGTCACAACTGTCTCCATGCTGTATTCCATGAACTATTACCCAGCTGAGGACGAACAGGTGTTGATGTCACCCTCTGTGCCTCTGGTTAGGAAACATTTTGGACCAAAGAACAACCATGCTTCTCAGAGGAAGTGTGAAATTGATGAAAAAACTACAACAGTTTTTTGTTGGCAATGTATCTGAGAATATTTCTGATATGCTAATCAGGCAGTTACTTACAAAATATAGCTTGATTTTAAACTGGAAGAGAATTCAAGGAGCTTAAGGAAAGTTGCAAGCATTCGACTATTGTGTGTATGAAGAACCAGAATCTATTCTGCATACATTAAGGTCACTGCATGAACTTCAAGTGGGAGACCAAAAGCAACTGGTGCAAAGACCAAAGCCCAGCAGGATGGATGGAAGGCCCAAAACAAAGGAGACAAAGGAGATACAAGAATAGTCAGATAATGTTGTGGATGAGGAAACCAAGAGGAGAGATCAGATCGTAAAAGGACCAAAAGAAGGATTAATAAGAGATTACTCCAGTGAACTAAAGTGGAGAATGTGCAAAGAAGTGTCAGATGGAATACAGTGTAGGGAAATAGACAATAGACAATAGGTGCAGAAGTAGACCATTCAGCCCTTTGAGCCTGCACCGCCATTCTGAGATCATGGCTGACCATCTACTATCAATACCCGGTTCCTGCCTTGTCCCCATATCCCTTGATTCCCCTATCCATAAGATACCTATCTAGCTCATTCTTGAAAGCATCCAGGGAATTGGCCTCCACTGCCTTCCGAGGTAGTGCATTCCAGCCCCCCACAACTCTCTGGGAGAAGAAATTTTTCCTTAACTCTGTCCTAAATGATCTACCCCTTATTCTCAAGCCATGCCCTCTGGTACTGGACTCTCCCAGCATCTGGAACATATTTCCTGCCTCTATCTTGTCCAATCCCTTAATAATCTTATATGTTGCAATCAGATCCTCTCTCAATCTCCTTAATTCCAGCGTGTACAAGCCCAGTCTCTCTAATCTCTCTGCGTAAGACAGTCTGGACATCCCAGGAATTAACCTTGTGAATCTACACTGCACTTCCTCTATAGCCAGGATGTCCTTCCTTAACCCTGGAGACCAAAACTGTACACAATACTCCAGGTGTGGTCTCACCCGGGCCCTGTACAAATGCAAAAGGATTTCCTTGCTCTTGTACTCAATTCCCTTTGTGATAAAGGCCAACATTCCATTAGCCTTCCTCACTGCCTGCAGCACTTGCTCATTTACCTTCAGTGACTGATGAACAAGGACTCCTAGATCTCTTTGTATTTCTCCCTTACCTAACTACACCGTTCAGATAATAATCTGCCTTCCTGTTCTTACTCCCAATGTGAATAACCTCACACTTATTCACATTAAATGACATCTGCCAAGTATCTGCCCACTCACTCAGCCTATCCAAGTCACCCTGAATTCTCCTAACATCCTCATCACATATCACACTGCCACCCAGCTTAATATCATCAGCAAACTTGCTGATGTTATTCTCAATGCCTTCATCTGAATCTAAAAGTCACCACCTGCCATTCCGAGAAACACCCATTCACCGTTACCCTTTGCTTTCTATCTGCCAACCAGTTTTCTATCCATGTCAATATCTTCCCCCCAATGCCATGAGCTCTGATTTTACCCACCAATTTCCTATGTGGGACCTTATCAAATGCCTTCTGAAAATCGAGGTACACTACATCCACTGGATCTCCCTTGTCTAACTTCCTGGTTACATCCTCGAAAAACTCCAATAGGAGTTGCCCTTGGTAAATCCATGCTGGCTTGGCCCAATCCTATCACTGCTATCTAGATATGCCACTGTTTCATCTTTAATAATGGACTCTAGCATCTTCCCCACTACTGATGTTAGGCTGACAGGACAATAGTTCTCTTTTCTCCCTCCATCCTTTCTTAAAAAGTGGGATAACATTAGCCATTCTCCAATCCTCAGGAACTGATCCTGAATCTGGGGAATCTAATGTTCATGCACTTCAGTAAAAGTTTTAAAGCATAAACTATTTTTTAAATGGCAAGAAAATACAAAAATCAGAGGTACAAAGTATCATGGGAGATCTCGTGCAGGATTCCTAATGGTTAACTTGCAGGTTGAGTCAATGGTAAGGAAGGCAAATGCAATTTTAACATTCAAGAGGACTAGTAGTGGTGAGGAAACAGGTAGGATGCAGAAGGACTTAGATTAGGAGAATGAGCAATAAAGTGGCAAATGAAATTCAATGTTGGAAAATACATGCACTTTGGTAATAGAGATAGGAATCTGAAATGCAGAGGGACTTGGGAGTCCTTGTGCAGAACACTCTGAAGGTTAACTTGCAGGCTGAGTCAGTGGTGAGAAAGGCAAATGAATTTAATTGAATTCACTTTATTTCTTACATCACTTACATACATGAGGAGTAAAAATCTTTATGTTAGGTCTCTGTCTAAATGTGTGATGTGTAATTGTAGTAATTTACTATAAATAGAACAGTCAATGTAACATAGAAATACACTCAAATCAGTGTGAGTTCATCAGTCTGATGGCCTGGTGGAAGAAGCTGTCCTGGAGCCTGTTGGTCCTGGCTTCTATGTTGTGGTACCATTTCCTAAATGGTAGCAGCTGGAATAGATTGTGGCTGGGGGTGACTCGGGTCCCTAATGGTCCTTTGGGCCCTTTTTACACACCTGTCTTCATAAATGTCCTGAAAAATGGTAAGTTCACAACTACAGATGCACTGGGCTGTCCACGCAACTCTCTACAGAGTCCTGTGATCAAGGGAGGTACAGTTCCCATACCAGGCAGTGATGCAGCCAGTCAGGATGCTCTCAATTGTGCCCCTGAAAAAGTTATTCAGGTTTGGGAGCCCATACCAAACTTCCTTAACTGTCTGAGGTGAAAGAGGTGATATTTTGCCTTATTTACCACACAGCTGGTGTGTACAGACCACGTGAGGTGTGTACAGACCACATGAGGACCACGTGATGTGTATGCTGAAGAATTTAAAGCAGTTTACCCTCTCAACCTCAGATCCATTGATGTCAATAGGGGTTAACCCATCTGCATTCCTCCTGTAGTCCACAACCAGCTCCTTTGTTTTTGCGACATTGAGGGAAAGGTTGTTTTCTTCCCTGTAGGCCACCTCATTATTGTTTGAGATAAGGCCAAGCAATGAGGTGTCATTGACAAATTTAATTAGCAGATTAGAGCAGTGGGTGGTGACACAGTCATGCATATACAGGGGGTAAAGGAGGGGACTTAGTACACAGCCCTGAAGGGTTCCTATGTTGAGAGTTAGAGGGATGGAGGTGAGCAAGCCCACTCTTACCACTACAAAGGTACATTTAATGTCAGAGAAATGTATACAATATACATCCTGAAATGCTTTTCCTTCGCAACCATTCACGGAAAACAGAGAAGTTCCCCCGGTGAATGAATGACAGTTAACTATTAGAACCCCAAAGTACCCCCCAGCCCCCCTCCCTTGTGAGCATAAGCGGCAGCAAGCGACAACCATCCCTCCCCCCATTGGCAAAAATAAGCATCGGTGCCCGTCACTGAGCATTCAAGTGTGAGCAAAGCAACAGCAAAGACACAGACTTGCATTTGCCCCAAAGATTACTCGTTTACCTGGTTTTGGCATACCACTGGCTCACTCTCTCCCTGATAAGGGGAGGAAGAGGTATCTCCGTTTCACAGTGAGAGGGGAGACATAACAAACAACTCGCTGGTTTATGATGTTAAAAGTCCGTTGCATCGCTTTATCTGAGCTCTGTGCCAAAAGATCTTAGGTTTCTGGGCACACAGCCTTAGATCTTCTATCTCCTATGACACACCAATCTCCTGTCCAGACGCCGACCTCCGATCCCCCATCTCCAGGGCTATGAAATCTCAAACCTCCAAAGGGGAGCGAAGCACTTAGTCCATGCCCTTGGTATGCCGAATAATGGCCAGTTGTGAAACCCCAAGAACGGGTCCTATTCTCACTTGCCAGCAATCTAACAGGAATTCCAGGATCCAGCTGCACAGTACAATGACAAGGCCGAGGTCTCTGTGCTTCCTGTTGAGCCTGGGTGGAATTATGTTCAATGCTGAACTGTAGCCCAAGAACAGCAATCTCACATAAGCATCCTTCTTCTCCACACAATGTAAGGACAGCACGTAGAGCAGTGGCTATTGTGTCGATCAGTCAGTAGGCGAATTGTAAAGGGTCCAGTTTGGATAGTAGCATGCTTCAGGTGTAGTCCTTAATTATTATTGAGGTGAGCCGTATTAGCATTCATTTCAAGAGGTCTGGAATTTAAGAGCAAGGATGTGATGCTGAAGCATTATTAGGCACTGGTAAGGCCTCACTTTGAGTATTGTGAACAGTTTTGGGCCCTCATCTTAGAATAGATGTGTCGGCATTGGAGAAGGTCCAGAGGAGGTTCACAAGGATGATCCAGGAATGAAAGGGTTATCATATGAGGAACATCTGATGGTTCTGGTTCTGGGTTCTTTTCTGGAATTCAGAAGAATGAGATGAATTTCATTGAAGCCTTTCGAATATTGAAAGGCCTAAAGAGAGTAGATGTGGAAAGGATGTTTCCCATGGTGGGAGAGTCTAGGACAAGAGAGCAAAGCCTCGGGATAGAGGGGCACCCTTTCAAAACAGATGCGGAAAAGAAATTTGTGGAATTTGTTGCCATGTGCAGCTGTGGAGGCCATGTTGTTGGGTGTATTTAAGGCAGAGATTGATAGGTTCTTGATTGGACATGGCATCAAAGGTTACGGGGAGAAGACTGGGAACTAGGGTTGAGGAGAGGAGAAAAAAACAGAATCAGCCATGATTGAATAGAGGAGCAGACTTGATGGGCTGGATGGCCTAATTCTGCTCCTATGTGTTATGGTTTAAAGCAAAACAGAACACAAAAAGCAAAAAAAACCAACAACAAAACAGACCAATTTCTCCCTTCCACCCACCTACACACATAGACAGTCCTTTGACAATAGTCTCCAGACTTTGGGCTTCAATCTTCGGTACTGAGTCCTGAACGGTTGACGACGTGACTGAAGTCCAGGCTGAACTTCAACCCTAACAAATGACTGTCCCTCATGTCCCCGCACACACAGAACAAAATTACAAAATAAATAAATTCCTGTCATCAATACTGCTCAAAATATAGGCTTACAATACCTGCTGCTTTCTATACCTGCATATTGGTTTGTGTTCATTAGTATTACACAATTATTCCTGCCTACCACACACAAAATGCTGGGGGAGCTCAGCAGGTCAGGCAGCATTTGTGGAACTAATGTTTCAGTCCAAGACCCTTCATCAGAACTGGAAAGGAAGGGGGAAGAAGCCAGGATAGGAAGGTGGGGGAAGGGATGGATTGGAAGTTGGAACATGATGGTGAGACCAGGTAGGTGGGGAGGGGGGGAAAGAAGTGAGAGGCTGGCAGGTGATAGGTGGAAAAGACGAAGAGCAGAAGAAGAAGAAATCTGATAGGAGAAGAGAGTGGACTGTGGGAGGAAGAAAAATCTGATAGGAGAAGAGAGTGGACTGTGGGAGGAAGAGAATGAGGAGAGGCATCAGAGGGAGGTCATGGATAAGAGAAGGTGTAAGAGAAGAGTTAGAAGTGAGCAGCAAAGGTGAGGTGGGCATTCTGTGTGTGTATATCTGAATTTCCGGCATCTTTTGTGTTTCCAAGTGCTTTGCTTTTCTGTTGTTTAAAAGTGGATGTATTGACTCAATACCTGCAGTTGGAGGAAGATGCTTAGTAGGGTGTAGCTGGCTGGGCTTCATGCAGTGACTTAGGTCTGTCTGAAACTTGTTCGTCTGCCAGCACCTTGAAATCTCCGGAGAGGAATTCTGCTGACTGGCACATTCCAGGCTGCAGGAATACGTGTCAGGGGTGCACACACTGTAAGGGCTCATTGGGGAAGGACCACAGTATAGAGCTACTGCAGAATGGGGGGGGGGGGGGAAGGTGAGTTGGGTAAGGAAGCTCCTCAATTATTGTAGTAGTGTACCACCCCGGGGGGCCACATGAGTGTCAACAGTCCTGTTGGTTTTAAGGATTGTAATCAAATAGTACTTAAGGCATTGTCTATGAATGTAAGAATGTTTATTCTTGTAAATGTTTGAGTAAAGTGTGTTTTGATATACTAACAGAAGGCACATCCACTTATAGTTGCTGCCTCACAACACCAGACACCCATGTTCAATCCTGACGTGCGGTGCTGTCTGTGTGCAGTTGTACACGCTTCCTGTGACCGTGTGGGGGTTTTCTGGGTGCCCTAGTACTGCACACATCCCAAAGGTGGTAATTTTATTGTCACTAATGTGTAGATAAGTGAGCGCAGCTGAAAGAATGTAGGAGAATTTCAAAAATAATTAGTATGAATGGGTGTTTGATGGTCAGAATGGACTGGGTGTAGGAAAGTGCCTATTTCTCTGCTACGTCTCTTTGACTCTTGCTAACACTGCCCAGGCACAACTCACATCAACCCGATGTCAACATCGGCTTGCCGCTTCAACATAACACTAAACAACCGAGAAAATGTCAGAGACCTCCTGCTGGCAAGCTGATGGATGATGGAGAGTATTGCAAAGATACAACTTTGGATTCTCTGTTAATGATGGCACATTGACCTAATTAATCTGCACATGCATATTAGGTTAATTAAGAAACAATCTTGCATCTTACTCAACCTGTAAATCTTAACATTATAATGTGTTGAGCGCATAATTCTGCCTCTTGCAATTCTTTATTAGTAAATTATGTTGATCACATCCTACTCACTTATATTTTAATTAAGAAATGGGCCGAGAGGTTCAGTTGTTCAGACCAAACATCAGAATGGGGAAGGAATGTGATTCTAGTGACTTTGACTGTGGAATGATTGTCAGATGGGGTAGTTTGAGTATCTCAGAAACTGCTTATAACTTGGGAGTTTAACACATGACGTTCTCTAGAGTTCATGGGAACTGCTTCAAAAATAAAATAAAACATCCAGTGAGTGGCAGTTCTGTGTGCAAAAATGCCTTGTTAATGACAGGGATCAGAAGGGAATGGCCAGACTAGATTACACTGATGGAAAGGCGGTAGTAATTCAAACAACCACATGTTACAACAGTAATGTGCTAAGAAGCAACTCTGAACACACAATACATTGAACCTTGCAGTGGATAGGCTACAGCAGTAGAAGTCTACGAACATACACTCAGAGGCCTCTTTATCAGCACAGAATGGATACAGTCTTGTATAATTTAAATTGTTATTTTAAAATGTTTCTTATGAATGCTTTGCACCTGATACGAGGTGCCTGTGATGCTGCTGCAATTAAAGTTTTCCAATGTACCTGTGTACACAGGTACTTGTGCAGATGATAATAAATTACCTTTGACTTTGACTTTAAGAATGCAAGGATTATAGAGTGTGTTTCAAATTCTTGCTTACAAGTTCTATCTTTTCATGATTTGTTATCATTGGTAGCATAAGAGAGGGGTAATCAGTTAAATGGGAAAACAAAATTACAATGACATTGATAGAAAATGCATTCTGTTAGATTGAGAACACTAGATGACATAATATACAGCTATACTGTATAAACCTCTAAGAGGACCACAACTTTGACATAGGGTTTGGAGGCTTGTGTGCTTCAATGCCCCAGAGAGCTATGTTGGCTGGAGTCAAGGCCTTGTGAATTGCCTTTTGATAGGTTCACCGATGTCAAATAGGTCAAGGGGTAGAGGCCAGACAAGAGTGGTCCACCAGTCCTCCAGATTTGGGGTTTCAGCTCAGGGCTAACAGCCCTGACTGGTAAAACAAAATTGTTACAGAAACAGCAATAAAGAATCTTTCTATATCTGTGTGTGATTGTATGGACAGACAGAGATGGAGGACCTTCATTTCTGCCCTAAATGCTAGAGGTGTAACAGGCAATAAGTAAGTAAGTAAACATTGTATAATATTACAATGGAAGTTGTTAAAAATATAGGAAAAAAAAACACTGGCTCATTCAGACTCATTCAGCTCTGCTGTCACAAGGACCATTACAGAAAGCTTTTCCAACCAAATGCAATAACCATATACAACAGTTCATCTCTGTGCGACAGGAGAACAAACATACAATAGTCTTTGCTTTATTATTTCATGCTTTATTACTACACAGTATTGCACATAGGTAAATTATTATCATGTATATTATTAGTTAATATTATTATTGTATTTATTATTATTTATATTATTATTCATATCTGGGGATAGAAATAGAGGCAGGGATAGAGGAATGTGAATTAACCTTTTTAGTGTGGGTTAATTGGGGAAAAATAAAGGGGAGTTGACATGGCTTGTGTGAGTCAGAATAATTGGTGAGATTCCTTCCTAGGCATGGATCCAAAGTTTTCTTTCATTTACATTATAAATGTAAGAAGAGAAAAAAGTGAGGAAATTCATGCCTGCTCCCCATTCAGTAAAATCATAGCTGATCATCTATCTCAACATCATTTTCTGCTGCAGTCTCCCCACAAGCTTTTTGTGCAAGGAATTGAAATTTCATACCTTTGAACTCAATACAAAACCTTCAAACCCTGGGAAAGCTTCTAATTCTCAAGAAATTCAGCAATGAATGTGCTTTTCTCTTGTACAACTTCAATGTGCTTATGTTTGAAATGATCTGTATGAATGCCAAGCAAAATCAAATAAAAAATGTATATCATGGTACAGCAAGTGTAGAGGAGAACAAAATGATTCTTACTCTGGATTCAATGCTGCACAAAAAAAACAACATAAAGAACACAATAAAAATCAAAGAAAAACCCACAATATTTATGAATGTAAATGCAGTGACATATGACATAAAATTTGTTATTTTGCAGCAATGATACAGTGCACTACATAAAATATACTGTAAATTATAATAAGAAATATTGACTAGGTATTGCAAAAAGAGAACAAAAATGTATAAGGTATATGTTTATTGTCCATTCAGAAACCCGATGGCGGAGGGAAAAAGCTGTTGCTAAAACACTGAGTCTTCAGACTCCTGTGCCTCCTCTCTCATGAGAGGAGTGTATATTCCAGATGGTGTATTCTGTCGTGAACCTGCACTTGTGAAGAATATACATCTTTCTCTTGATGATCACTGTGTAAATGACAGGGACTCAATCTGAACTCACAATATCGAACACTGCAGTGTTTTACCTTCTGCCCTTAGACTTAGTAACCTGTCCAGCTCCCCCCTTCCGCCTCATGCAGCACCAAATGAGATGGCAGCTACAACATTGGTCACCAGCTGTTGTCCATGAATGAACAGGCTAATCTTTACATGGAAGGAAACCAGACCGGTGAGCTTTTAAAGTAAGTGTGTAGAGTGTGATTTTTAAAAAAATGATACCTGAATTGGCATTGGTGCAAAATGTGGCACCCCTTTGGAGTACTGAAGGTTGTGGAAAATAAGGGAGTGAGGAGGGAGAGTGATGAACAGAGTGAGGGGAATGAGTGAAGGGAGTTGAGAGGGAGATAGGGAAAGACTGTGAGGAGTAATGCTAATGGGAAGATTATATAGGGAGAGTGAGAGGCAGAATGAAGGGAAGGAGTAGAGAACAGTGACTGGTGAGTAGAGATAATGTGAAGGGACAAAGCAGGGATGAAGATGTAGTGGAGGCGTGAGGAAAGGGTGTGAGTTCTGCCCTTGGCCAGTGACTGAAGAATTTGAAGTAAACTTAGAGTTTTAATCAGAAGAGCAGAGTTTGGGAGACTGAAGGCTTCTGCATTTCTCTCCCTACTGAATCTATCCCCTGTCCATTAAGAACATGAATAGTTTAGGAGAGTGAGCAAAGTAGTGGCAGGCAGTGTACAGCATAGGGAAGCTCGGTGTCCTGCACTCTATTAGGTAGAATAAAGGTGTAAACATTTTCAAATGGGGAAAGAATTCAAAAATCAGAGGTGCAAGGGGACACGTGAGTCTTAGGTCAAGATTTTCTTAATGTTAACTTGCAGGTTGAACTGTTATTTAGGAAGGCAAATACAATAAATAGCACTCATTTTGAGAGGACTAGAATATAAAAGCCAAAATGCACTGCTGAGGCTTTAGAAGGCATTGGTCAGACTGCATTTGGAATATTGTGAGCGAATTTGAGTTCTATATCTGAAGAAAGATGTGCTGACTCTGAAGAGGTTCATAAGTGAGATCAAGGGAATGAAAGGCTTACATTTGAGGAGCATTTAAAGGCTCTAAGCTAGTATACAATGGCGCTTAGAAGGTTGAGGGGGAGATCTCGCTGAAACCTACTGGATACTGAAAAGCCTGCATGGAGGGGACATGGAGAGGATGCTTCCATTAGTAGGAGAGTCTAGGATCCATGGGCACAGCTTCAGAATAAATGGATACCCTTTTAAAATTTCTTTAGCCAGAAGACGGATGCATTTCAATTTGTTGTCATGAGGTTTGTGGACACCACATTATTGGGTACTTAAGGCAGAGATTGATGGATTGATAGGTAAGGGGGTTAAGTGATATAGGGAGAATGGAGTTGAGAAAAAAATCAATGTTTGTAGTTCATAGTAAATGTATTTTCAAAGTACATATATCTCACCATATACAATCTTAAGATTTATTTTCTTGCATACAGACTCAAATACAAAACAATAATAGAATCAATGAAAGACAGCAGCAACTAGGCACATACCCAGTGTGCAAAAGACAATAAACAGTGTAGATACAAAAATAAAGAAATAATAATTAAATACTGAGAACATGAGATGAAGAGTCCTTGAAAGTGAGTACATAAGCTGTGGGAAAATTTCAGTGATAGGGCAAATGAAGTTGAGTGAAGTTATCACCTTTGGTTCAAAAGCTTGATGGTTGAGGGGTAGTAACTGTTCCTGAACCTGGTGTTGTGTGTCCTGAGGTTCCTGTACCTTCATCTTGATGGCAGCAGTGAGAAGAGAGCATGATCTGGATGGTGAGGGTCCCTGATCATGGATATTGTTTCCCTGCGACAACAGTCTATGTAGATATGCTCAGTGGTGAGGAGGGCTTTAGCTGTGATGGACTGGGGTGTATCCATAACATTTTGTAAGATTTTCTCTTCAAGGGTATTGGTGTTTCCCTAGCAGGCTGTGATGCAGCCATTCACTCCTCTTCATGGCACATCTACAGAAGTTAATCAAAGTTACAGGCATCATGCCGAACCTTCGCAAATTTCTAAGGAAGCAGAAACACTTTTTTTTAGCGTGCAGCACCAGACAGTCAGCCATTCTTGTCCGGCATGTGGTGGCAGCAGAAACACTGCTGTACTTTCTTCATAATTGCCCTAAAGTGCTGGGCCCAGGACAGATCCTCTGAAATGATAACACTATGAATTTAAAGTTGCTGAACCTCTCCTGGTCTGATTCCCCAATGAATTCTGGCTCATGAACCTCTGGGTTCCTCCTCCTGAAGTCAATAATCAGCTCCTTGGTCTTGGTCAATGAGTGAGAGGTTGTGGTTGTAACACCACTCAGCCAGATTTTCAATCTCCCTCTGACACACTGATTTATCACCACCTTTGATTTGGCCAGTAACAGTGGTGTTTGCAAACTTAAATATGCTATGTTTAACCTCACAGTCATAATTATAAAGTAATTAGAGCTGGGGACCAAGCACACATGCACCTTTGCTGATGGAGATTGTGGAGGAGATGATATTGTCAATATGTACTGACTGAGATCTATAAGTGAGGAAATCGAAGATCCATTTGCAGAAGGAGGTATTGAGGCCAAGATCTTGAAGCTTATTGATTAGTTTTGACTAGATTATAGCACTGGGTGCCGAGCTGCAGTTGATAAAGAACATCCTGATGTATGGATCTTTGCTGTCAAGATGTTCCAGAGTGGAATGAAGAGCCAATAAAGTGGAATATGCTATGGACCTGTTTTGTCAATAGGTAAATTGGAGCAAATCCAAGTCATTTCTCAGGCAGGAGTTGATATGTTCCATCATCAATTTGGTTTCACTTGGGTGAGTGTACACTGGTCGGTGTGGATGCATTGAGCTAAGTAGCCTGTTTTATCCTTTCTGCCTCTGGGTGACAGGACCTCAAACAGCCATGTGAGACCCCGCCCCACCATCCAGTTTTTACCCTTGGCCACAGGAAAGGAAAGCATGAGAAATACAGGTAGGCATTAGAGCTCCCTGGATGAAGAACAGAGAGGACTGTACCTCATTCAAACCTGCCCCGGAACTTCTTGTTGAAGGATCAGAGAACACCTTCTCATCTGTTACTTTAGTCACTGCAAAAAAAAGCACTAAACTAACAAAGGTTATGAGATTATTCACTAGAGGTGATGGTCAACGTTCTCTCTAAGGGTGTATGTGTGTGTGTGTGTGTGTGTGTGTGTCTTTAGCTACTTGCGCACAAAGGAATTTAAACTGCGCACAAAAGGTTGTCACCCTCTACCTCCTTGGCATGTTAAATATATTTCACAATCGCATTTCCTTTTCCAATTTCTGATGCAGATGGTGTTGACAACGTGGAGTCTGCAGATTTTAGAGCTGGCTTATTTATACTGTTGTTATTCAAGAAATTATTGATTCACTATGTTGAATTTCAAAGAAGCAAAGAGCATGAAGCACAAAAGAACTGCTAGTTCATTTAAACTTACTGTAACAGTAGAAACTACTACACTGAAAACCCATGAAGTCAGGGATGTGCAGCTACGAGAAATATTTATGTACAATACAGAAACTGGTGTTACCTGCATGTATTGTTGTGATGCAAAAGTTGCTGGAGAATTTGCAAGTGTGAAGAATTGAAGTGGTATTTGTAAACTTGACTTTTTAATGCATCATTTGGTAAGCAAGTCACATATGGACCGTGAGAAAATCCTTCCTTACCTGCTACAGGCTGGCTACGTGTGTTTTCTTTTTCTTTTTACAATATTTTTATTCAGAAAAAAAAAACAAGATTTACAGAGTGCAACACATAGATACATCTCAACATAACTTGTGTACATTCATATATTGTAATAAAATTGATCAAAATGTTATAGCATAACACATAAAGGTATACCACTCTGTAATCAAAAATTTAAAGATAAGTCTTACATCATAAAATAAATTTTTTATATAAAAAAAAGTTCCTACCAACTACCAAAGAAAAAAGCTGATGGATGATAATGGATAATTAGAAAAAAAACATTCGCTTAAGAAGAGAAGATAAAAATATACATAAAAGTCTGTGCACTGTTGAACTATATAAATTGGAAAAGTAATTTAGGAAAAGTCCCCAGATATCATAAAAAGATTGTTTCGAATTTAAAACTGAGCAGCGGATCTTTTCTAAATTTAAATAAGACATAATATAACGTAGTCATTGAAGATGTATAGGAGGGGTAGACTCCTTCCATTTAAGCAAGATTGCACTCTTTGCTAAAAGAGAGGTAAAATCTAAAACCTGTAAGTTAGAAGTATTTAAAGTTATACCTTCATCTGCAATAATACCAAACAAGGCAGTAAGAGGATTTGGGTCAAATTGGACCCTAAGAAGTTGTGAGAAGGTATGAAATATTTCCCGCCAAAACTTTTCAATTTTAGGGCAAAACCAAAACATATGAATTAAAGAGGCATCAGCAGAGTTGCATTTATTACAAAGTGGAGAAACATTCGGGTAAAAACCGGAAAGCTTCTGTTAAGAAATGTAAGCTCTATGAGCCACTTAAAATTGTAGAAGAGAATGACGAGCACAGAAAGATGATTTATTAACCCGTTTATGAATTTTATTCCATCATCAGAAATCTGACAATTTAGGTCATCCTCCCAAGCTTTTTTTATTTTATCTAAAAAGTCTTGTCTAGAATCAATCAACAAGTTATAGATACCAGTAATAGAACCATTAACAAAAGGTTTTAAATTTAAAAGATCGTCCAGTAAATTTTTATCAGGACTTATAGGAAAAGTAGTTAATTGGAAATGTAGGAAATCTCTAATTTGAAGGCATCTGTAAAAATGTGTTTTTGGGAGTGCAAATTTATTTGACAATTGGTCAAATGAAGCAAGAGATCCTGAGATAAACAGGTCCCAAAAACACTTAATACCTAGTTCATCCCAAATTTAGGAAATTTTTTGGTTTAGCGAATTTTTCATTATCATCTCCCATTCTCCTTTTTTTAAATCCCTTCCATGACTGCTACATATGTTTTGAGAGAGTGCAGATGAGCAAGAATGAAAACAATCAAACTCAGAGGAGATCAAAATTCTTATTGAGAGTGTTTTGCTAGTTGTTAAAATGTATGCCTCTATATATAAAATTCAGTGCACACATGTTGTTGTTACTGAGCAAAACATTACACAGCACAAGATTTTTGTGCACACTGATCATTACAAATTAGAGGGAGCGGTGGTGATGGGTTGTTAGTCCAGTAGGAAAGTGCTGATGCCAGTAGGCCAGAGTAGTTGTTTTGGAAAATGACATTTCTCTCTTTTTATAGCTAGCTCTATAATACACTCCATTATCTAATGTCATTTATTTTATAAAAAGTCATTACTGTTCTTTTGGGCAAGGCTGACATTTTGATCTCGTGATTACTTAAGCTGAAGTCAGGTTTGGAATGATCTTACAATGAATTGAGTTCTGCAGCTTTGCTCTGCTCACTATTAAAGTAAGACAGCCCCTGCCCACCCCAATGAGCTGTCATTTTGCCTTGCTGCTCAATGGCATGGCTCTCCTCCTGTGAGAAATGATTGGCAAGTGTTCATTCCATGGCAGGAGGACAGTACTGGTTCAGAATATCATTGAATTAGTCCCGAGTCTGTGACAGTATGATCTAACTTAAAAGTGGCAGAGAGTAGGAATTGCACCTTCTAATCAGCCATCAATGTCACACCTCAGTTAAGAAGAATTTAGACAAGTATGCCAACATTTCTTCTTTCTTCCAAGCTCAAGAAGATTTTAAGCAAATGTTCTATCTAACTTCTGCAGAGGGAATGTTGAATGTATACTGACTGATGGGATTATAGTCTGGCACAGCAATTCCAATGCACAGGAACACAGGAGCCTGCAGAGGATAGTGGACACCACTACTGATGGCATAAGCAGGTGGCACTACCTCAGGAAGGCTGCATCAATCATCAATGGTATCCACCATGCAGGTCATACCCTCTTTCCATTGCTACCAAGGGGCAGGAGGTAGAAGAGCCAGAAGTACTATAGCACCAATCTCAGAAACAGCAACTTTCCCGACAACCACCAGGTTCTTGAATCAACCTGGTGGTTGATTCAACCCCCTCCCTCGCTCAGTAACAGAACACTACTATCAAGTTGTCTCTGATTGTGCTTTTTACTCTATTTTAAAAACACAGAGAAGCATAGTAACATAGAAAACCTGCAGCACAATACAGGCCCTTTGGCCCACAATGCTGTGCTGAACATGTACTTACTTTAGAAATTACCTAAGGTTACCCATAACCCTCTATTTTTCTAAGCTCCATGTACCTATCCAGGAGTCTTTTAAAAGACCCTATCGTATCAGCCTCCACCACCATTGCAGACATCTTATTTCATGCACTCACCATTCTCTGCGTAAAAAAAACATACCCCTGACTCCTCTGTACCTACTTCCAAGCTCCTTAAAACTGTGCCCTCTTGTGTTAGCCATTTCAGCCCTGGGCAAAACCCTTTAATTTTCCACATGATCAATGCCTCTCACCATTTTATACACCTCTGTCAGGTCACTTCTCATCCTCTGTCTCTCCAAAGAGAGAAGGCCAAGTTCACTCAGCCTATTCTCATAAGGCATGCTCCCCAATCCAGGCAGCATCCTTGTAAATCTCGCCTGCACCCTTTCTATAGTTTCCACATCCTTCCTGTAGTTAGGTGACCAGAACTGAACACAATACTGCAAGTGGGATCTGACCAGGGTCCTATACAGCTGTAACATTACCTCTCGGCTGTTGAACTCAATCCCATGGTTGATAAAAGCCAATGCACCCACTATATGCTTTCTTAACCACAGAGTTAACCCATGCAGCAGCTTTGAGTATCCTATGGACACGCATACCAAGATCCCTCTGATCCTCCACAATGCCAACAGTCTTACCATTAATACTATATTCTGCCCACACTGTCATGAGTCTTACCATTTATAATATATTCTGCTTTTCTTGTTTTTTCTCAGAGCCTATTTTGGTATAATTTACGGTATATATATTACATATTCTATGTGTTGCCTGCATCTATATCTGCAATGGCACTGGAATGAAGTTTTTTTTGTGCTATACCTCACTGTACTTGTGCGCACAACAATAAACTAAACTTGAGTTGCTAAGGCATTTACGGGCTTGGACCAGGCATTAGTAGATGAGATTTGTGTAGATGGATACAATGAACAGCATGGAGCTGATAGTCTGAAAGATCTCATCCTGTGCTGTCAAACTCTAAGGCTGGCAGTTCCAAATCTCGATATTTTAAAGTTTCCTCTCTACTCATCTTAGTTTAACTGGGCATATTTTGCCTCTACTTCTACATAAGTAAAGCTGTTTGTTGAGATTCCAATGGGCTGCAATTTCTATGGTTCTATTGCATAGCCATTTGAAGTCTGGGAATGGTTGGTGATCTCCCAGTGCTGTTGACCTCTAGAGACCGAGCTCACTGTGTTGGATGTTGTGAGTTGTGTTGAACATGGTGAAGAGGCTCTGGCTGGTGAACAGATTGACTTTCCTTCAAATATTTGGGGGAACAGAAGAAGCACGGCTGAAACAAGAATGAAGAGAAAGAAGCATGGAGGCCAAACTCACAGTTATGCAAGTATACTGATTTCCACTGCTTGGTTCCCTCCTGAAATCTCCTCCATTACAGACACTTGTCTCCAGCCAATTTAATCCTCATGATATCAAGAAATGGCAGAGATCACTGGATAGTACAAAGGCTACGAACAAGAAAATATTCAAGTTGTGGTACTGAAGACTTGCACCTCAAAGTTAACTGCATTTCTATCTAAACAGTCCAAGTAGAGTTACAACACCAGACTCTACCTAACAGCATAGAAAATTGCCAGGTAAGTCACAGCTTTGGCAAGAAGAGATGAACTTCCGGCCAGTTTCTCTTTCTTTCTTTATTATTGCATAGATAGAGCAGTGTGAATGGAACCCAGCTAAGTGGTGTGCTCCTCTTTGCAATGTGGAAAGTCAGGAAGACTTCCAGTGTCCCAGATGCAGCTCTGTACAGATCATGATAGGAACTGGAGCTGCAGCTGGATGGCCTATGGATCATTTAGAAAAACGAGGAGGTGATAGATAGGAGTTATAGCGAGGCTAGCGCAAATAAGTTGCAGGAGACAGGTAGCTAGGAGTTTTCAGGAGAGGGAAAGGGAATGGACAGACAGTGCAGAGTACCTCTGTGGTCATTCCCCTCAATAACAGATATACGCTTTGGATACTGCTGCGGGGGTTGGGGGGGTTATGAACTACCAGAAGAAAGTCACAGTGACCAGGTCTCTGCAAGCGAATCTGGCTCAAATGGAAAGCAGGAGTAGGGAAGTACATTGGTGATAGGTAATTCAGTAGTTAGAGGACCGGGCAGGAGATTCTATGGACTTGAAAAATACTCCCAAATGGTATGTTGCTTCCCACGTGCCAGGGTTAGGTATTGCTCAATTCGAGTCCACAACGTTCTTAAGGGAGTGGGCGAATAGCCAGAAAACATTGTAGATATTGGTACCAATGACATAGCTAGGAAAAAGAATGAGGTCCGGAAGAGCAAATACTGGAAGGAAGCCGAAAAGCTGGACCTCAAGGGTAGTAACCTCAGGATTGCTACCTATGCCGCATGGTGTGTGTGCAAAAATAGGACAATATGACAAATTCATGTATGACTGAAGAATTGGTGCAGTGCACTAGGTTTCAGGTTTGTAGATCGCTGGGATCTCTTCTGGGGACAGGATGACCTGTACAAAGGGATAGTTTATACCTGAACTTGAGAAGGAAAAATATACTTCCAGGCAAGTTTTCTAGTGTTTTTCAGGAGAGTTTAAACTAGTTTGGTATGGGGATGGGAACTGGTGTGATAGGTCAGAAGATGAGCAGTTGGTGTAAAGATAGATGTAATATGTAGAGAGAGTGTGAGGAAAGACAGGAAGATGATAGGGCATGGATGCAATCAGTGGGATGGGTTGTAATGTGTCTACCTTAATAGGAGAAGTGACAGGAACAAGGGTGATGAATTTAAAATATGGGTCAGGACATAGAACGTCGATGTGGTGGCCATTGCAGAGACTTCACTGTCACAAAGGTAGGAATAGTAGCTGAATTTTCTAAGACACAGTGAGGAATTTAAAAGAGTTGGGGGAATGGCATTGCTAATCAGGATAGTATCACAGTTGCAGAAGGGAGGACATCATGGAGGGATCGTATTGCAGTAAGTGTTCATTGGACCTGTTCATCAAAAGCTACTCCCCCATGTTAATTATGAATTGGCCAATTTAAAGAGCATCACAGTCCTCCCAATGGCTGCCATTTGGTGCCTGTGCTGCCTGACAACATCATGGCATAGATAGAGTAGAAATCTGGTGTGCAGAAAGCACCTGAAGGGTCTTGGCTCAAAACATTGAATGTTTACTCTTTTCCATTGGTGCTGTCTGACCTAGAGTCATAGAGTGAAACTGGGAGTCACAGTCATAGAATCACAGAGCAGTGAACAGTGTCATAGATATAGAATCACAGAGCAGTGAACAGTCATAGTCATAGAATCACAGAACAGTGAACAGTGTCATAGTCATAGAATCACAGAGCACTGAACAGTCATAGTCATAGAATCACAGAGCAGTGAACAGTCATAGACATAGAATCACAGACCAGAGAACAGTGTCATAGTCATAGAATCACAGAGCAGTGAACAGTCATAGTCATAGAATCACAGACCAGTGAACAGTGTCATAGACATAGAATCACAGAGCAGTGAACAGTGTCATAGACATAGAATCACAGAGCAGTGAACAGTCATAGTCATAGAATCACAGAGCAGTGAACAGTGTCATAGACATAGAATCACAGAGCAGTGAACAGTCATAGTCATAGAATCACAGAGCAGTGAACAGTGTCATAGTCATAGAATCACAGAGCAGTGAACAGTGTCATAGACATAGAATCACAGAGCAGTGAACAGTCATAGTCATAGAATCACAGAGCAGTGAACAGTGTCATAGAATAGAATCACAGAGCAGTGAACAGTCATAGTCATAGAATCACAGAGCAGTGAACAGTGTCATAGTCCATAAGTCCAGTTGCTTTGAAACTGGGAACAAAGTGCCACTGCTTAGCTTATACAAGACAAGGCCCAATTCATGCTATTACATACCAGCCACAGTAGGTATGAAATTGAGTCTGGTTTCTATAAATAAACAATGAAATTTATTAGCCTCTACTCAAAAACATCAAGAAGTAAACAAACAACTAACTTAAATGGAAGTTAACAGTGTTATGCATCTATAGTTTTCAAACTGTTGAACTGAGAGACAATTTTTAACAGATCTTACTCAAGCACAGTCTTAAAGTAAAGTCTTTGTAAAGTAAGTGAGAGGAGGAGGCTTCTCGAACCAGCAATCTGCGATTCTTGAAGAAAAGACAGAACTGTTGACGCAGATCCCCAGACAAGAAATGCCTTTTCCGAAGAGATGCCAAAGAATAAGATTTCTCAAAGTAACTGACCTTTCACCGGAGGTGGTCACCACACAACACCCAAGACCATGCTGGGGTTAACCAAAAGTGTGTGCCATAATTCATGACAATCACTTTCGAAACACACAGATCACTGTTGATTTCTATCCAATTCTTCGGGCTTGCACAAAGCTGGTAATTCTTCACTCTCTCTCTCTCTTCTTCTACGATTTCGTCACCACCGAAACAACTACACAAAAAACTATGGTCTCCCCTTTTATAGCAGCTGGATCATGCCACCATGTGACATCACATCACCCCATTATCATGAGACAATTACATCATACCAATATCACGAGACAATTGCATCATACTCACGAGAAACTCACGGGACAGGTGAGTTTCCCCCATGAAAAGAAAATTTTGATCTATTAGAGCAAAATCTTAACCACAATTTACAAAATATACAAATGTATAAAATTTACAGAATGCACAATATACATACAATTGTCATCCAACACTCTACAAACTAATATAACATATGACAGGAGAGTGTAAAAATATCAAAATTCCACTCTATAAAAAAACTTTACATTGCAAGTTCAACATCTCGACAGACAGTTGGCAATTATGTTATCTTTGCCTTTAATGTGAGTTACTAAGAGATCATATTCTTGAAAAATTTGTTGTTGAATTGGAGTTTGATTTGTCTTTTTAACCATTTTCTTTAACCAAGCCTGGACCTACAACATAATCAAAATAGGTCACAGTGGCATGGCCCAATTCACTTTTAGCTAGGTTAACTTCTGAAAGCCTTTCAAACAGCTTTTCCACTGCAGAGATATGTGCTTCCCAAGTGTTATTCCCTATGACTAAATCATCAATATACACATCTGTATGTTTTAACCATTGAATTACAGAATTAATCATCCTCTAGAAGGTTCCTGGAGCATTCTTCATTCCAAATAGCAAAGAATTATATTCGTATAACCCTGATAGCGTTACAGATGCAGAAATTTCTCTACCTTTCTCTACCAGTGGAACACACCAATACTGTGGTTCTTTTTTGAACATCTGGAAATAAATTCCTAAACTTCATAATTAACTGCTTCATTTGCTGTAGCTGCTGTGGCTGTAGATGAGCCAATTTCTCATTAATATTTTTCAAAATTGTTGAATTTGGTAGTCAGGCAGAAATAATGGTCAGTTTAAAATAAGCTTCAGATGGATCAGCCACCAAGTTTCCAGGCACACCAGACTCATTGTTATTGATGACAGCAGTCATAGCAGCAGACTGTTTTTGATAATATGGGATTATCATGTTTACATGACAAAGCTGCACTGGCCTTGTAGATCTGGTGTTTTTACCACATAGTCCACATTAACTTTAAATATAATCTTGTAAGATCCATGAAATTAAGCTTGCAAAGGGTTCATTTGCATCAGGAAAAGAACCAACACCTTATCTCCTGGTTTAAATGACCTCAATCTAGCATCCTTGTCATACCAAGTTTTCATTCTTTCCTGAGGAGATTTTAAGTTTCCCCTTGTTAAGCTGCAAGCCTTTTGCAATCTTTCCTTAAATTTTAAGACATAATCCAACAAATTAGTATCTAGTTCTTTGTTAACCCACGGTTCTTTTAACAATGTCAAAGGTCCTCGGACTCTGCCCAAAAAAAATTCAAAGGGACTAAAGCCTTGGGAGCCACTGACTCTCTTACTGCAAACAAAAGCAAATGAACTCCCTCATCCCAATCCTTCGCATTTTCAACACAAAACATCCTCAAAACATGGTTTTGAAGGTAGAATGAAAGATTTCTAAGGCTCCTTCTGATTCTGGATGGTCATCATCATTGTGGCTAATCCTTGAGGTCAAGGATGATGGTCTTTGTTCTGTTTCCACAGAGCAAGGATGCCTGTGCATGTATTTGTTTAATGTATTCTTGATGTTGCACTCCAAGAAGCAAACAATACTTCACATGTCAACCAACTTATTCCAATGACATGGAAACCAGGATGACTGGAGATTCTGGATGGTGCACAGATGATGTAATCTGTTTGGCTCCCAGTTTATAAACTACCTGCTGGAATAATCCAGACATAAAATTACTCCCTTGATCAGACTGGATTTCTTTAGGTAACCCAAATAAAGTAAAGAACTTTATGAGAGCCTTCATCACAGTTTTGGCTTTGATATTCCTGAGAGGTATTGCTTCTGGAAACCTAGATGCTATACACATGATGGTCAGCAAATTCTGATGGCCAGCTTTACTTTTTGGCAATGGGTGAACACAATCTATAATAACTTTTGAAAACAGTTCACCAAATGCAGGGATAGATTGCAATGGGGCCACGGGGGTGACTTGATCGGTTTACCCACAACCTGACAAGTGTGGCAAGTTCAGCAAAATGTCACCACATCTTTTCTCAAACCAGGCCAGTAAAATTGTTTATAAACCTTTTTTGCTGTTTTCTTCACTCCCAGATGGCCACCCAAGGGCATACTATGAGCCAAAGTTAAAATCTAATTCCTATAGACTTTAGGAACTACAACCTGGTGAACAACTTCCCATTCCTCACTTGCCGGAATCTCAGGTGGCCTCCACTTCCTCATTAACATGCCACAATTGAAATAATACCCTACAGGTACTTACTCAATTTCACTATCTGAAAGGGCATTCTCTCTCATAGTGGCAATTTCAGGATCTCTGCTCTGCTCTGCTATAATCTCCTTCCTAGACAGAGACAAGTCATTATGGTCAGACTTACAGCAAAGATCTTGATCAAACAATGAAGGTAGAAAAATTACTGGCCATTGGCACGCGACCCCGAGGACTGGGGGCCTGTTCTTCCCAGCAGAGTCCTGGACCTCACAGCAGCAGCAGCAACAAAGAAGGTCTTCCTGGAGATTTCCCGATGTTCCTTCGATGTTCCATGTCTGTTTTCAATCGATTATGATTGCGCACGGCATGCCACTTCACAAATAACAGATAATCAGCTCTGGAGTGGCCGCTGCAAGCTGCGTTGCGCCGCCGTCTTGGAATATCAGAATTTCATTCACGGAAACAAATCCCTCTGACATAAAAGGACCAAATCCCTTCCTAACTCGGTCAGATCTTGACAGCGTTTCCTTTCAATATCCCGAAACCTGCGGGTTTATGAGTTTTTCTAAGTGTTGCACCCAGGCACCTGGAACTGCCTCCTTTTTCTTCTTCTTCAGATGGAAACAGTTAGCCATAACATGACCGGATTTCCTACAATAGTGACAAATAGAACCAAAATATCTTTCCTCACTTGCTTCTCTTCATCTTTACCTTTATCACTAGCTTCTGATTTAATTTCTGGTTTATCCTGACTATCCATGCTACTCCTTTGGAAAGTTTTACTCAGAGTAAACTCCGAGTTTTACTCGGAGAAAATTTTACTCTTGTGGGTTAGAGCATACTCATCTGCTAACTTAGCAGACTCTCGCAATGTGGAAGTGCCCTTTTCATCCAAATATGCCTTTATGTCATTAGGGACGCACCTTTTAAATTTCTCAATTAAAACTAACTCTTTCAAGTTGTCACAACCTTCGTTCATATTTTTGGATGTGCGCCATTGCTCAAAACACACAGATTTGTCATAGACAAATTCCACATAAGTCTGGTTCACAGATTTCTTCAGACTTCTAAATCTTTGTCTATAAGCTTCGGAACCAATTGTCATGGGTAACCCAAGTTTGTAACGGGGTCCAGAACAGACCCTACGGACTGTGCTGCTACTAAGAGAGCAAGAGGAAGGTGTCTAGTGCAATGAGAGAGAGAAACTGAAACTGCTCGAAAGATTGATGTTACGGTTTCTCTGCAATTTGTTTACCTTTCCCCGAGGTCACTTGCCTGCTTGTAAAGTTCCTGCAGAAAGAGGATGGTGGAGCAGGTTGATGGACAGCTGGTGTCCAACATGTGGAGATAAAAACCAGGTCCACTGTTACACAGACACCATGAGACACACCATTTGGACTCTGAATGAGCTTTGTTGCACCCAAAAGAAGGTGGGGTTTTGGTTCGATTCAGGGAAATCGATCAATGGCTCACAGTGTGAAAAAGTGCAACCAGTGGGGAATTATTTGTGTGTCCACCCTTATCTGGGTGATAATTCCACCACTGAAGAACGGTCATACATGTTATAGTCATAGTCAGTGACCACAACAGGACTTCGGAAGACAATGGGAAGATTGACAGCATCATCTCATCTCTCTCTCTCTCTCTCTCTCTCTCTCTCTCTCTCTCTCTCTCTCTCTCTCTCTCTCTCTCTCTCTCTCTCTCTCTCTCTCCAGTGTTACTCAACTAACTACCCCGAACTGAACTGAACTCTCTTCATCATCATAAAACTGTACTCATTTACCCCTAGGTTTGAAAGAGCCTAGTTTATATATATATATATATATAACCTGTTCATATATGCTAACCTGTTTGATATAACTGCATTTATAGTACTGTATTGCATAGTTCACTAATAAACACTATTAGTTTATAGCAATACCAGACTTCCAATGTGTTTTTCATTTCTGCTGGTTCTTTAACGTGGTCACGGGGTACTTAACAAAATTGGGGGCTCGTCTGGGATTTGAACAAAACTGTGTGGGGGCTTGTTTAAATTTATTGTGGAAATTCCCTTACTTGATTTGGTGTGGAAATACAGCATAAATTGAGCATGAGGTAAATTTGTGGCAGAACCAACTCTTGAGGCGTTGGTTGATGCTAAGAGGGATTTACTGTTGGGAATTGCTCGTAAACTAAAGATTAAAGTGAACACTTGCATGAAGAGGGCTCAGATACAGCTGTTAATAGCACAGCATTATGTTTTCAAGGGGAAATTCGAAGAGGAGATGTTGGAGATGTTTGTTGAAGATAAAATACTTACTGAGGCTGAGATTCAGTTTCAGGCAGATAAAATGAAGTATGAGTTTGAGTTACAAGTGGAGTTACATCTGGAGGCAGAAAGGCATAGAGAAGAAACAGAAGGACAGAGCAATGAAAGAGAAAGAGAGAAGCAGTTTGAGCTGGAAAAGATAAAAGCATTACAGGAAGGGGGACAAGTGCTAGACCCGGTTCAATGTTCATCAGGAAATTAAGTTGGTACCTCCATTTGAGGAAACAGATGTCGATAGGTATTTTCTACATTTTGAAAAAATCACCATGAATCAGAACTGGCCGAGAGAGAAGTGGACCGTTTTGTTACAACATGCACTTAAGGGGAAGGCTCAGCAAGCCTATTCGGCGTTGTCTACGGAAGACGCAAAGACTTATAATGAAGTGAAAGGAGCTATACTTAAGGTTTACGAGTTGGTTCCAGAGGCATACAGGCAAAGGTTCCGAAATTTGAGGAAGCTACAGGACCGCACATACCTAGAGTTTGCCCATGAATTGCAGATGTACTTTGATTGTTGGTGTACCTGGAAAGGGGCAAGTGGGGATAGTGACAAACTGATGCAGTTGATGCTGATTGAACAGTTTAAAAGTTGCGTCCCTGATGGTATGAGGACGTACTTAGATGAGAAAGTGGCAGAAACCCTGTCAGAAAATGATAAGTTAGCAGACGAGTATGCTTTGACCCATGAGGTAAAGTTTTTCCGGAGCAAGAACTACCAGAAGGGCAACAGGGATGACAGAGATAGCCCACCGGCTAAGCCAGAAAGTACTAATGATAAAGGTAAGGAGGAAGGGAAACAGTTGGGAGAAAAGTTCCCTAGTTCAACGTGTTTTAATTATGGCAAGCCTGGTCCCGTGGCATCTCGGTGTTTCGCTCCAAAAAGAGATAAGGGAAAAGGAAAAGAGTAAAGAGTAAAATAAGAGTAAAGAGTAAAGGGTAAAATACCGCTGAGGAAGGAGGGGTCGGGCCGAGTTCAAGAGGGACACGAGAGATTTACTTCAAATGGGTTTGTGTCTGTAAAGGAGGGGACAACCCTAGTTCCAGTGAGAATCTGGAGAGATACTGGAGCTTTTCAGTCATTAATCTTAAGGAGTGTGTTGGAATTTGGTGCTGAGATGGAGACTGGTATTGGAAAAGGGATTGAGGCCATACCTTTGTGTAAAATAATTCTGAGATGTGACTTGGTATCTGGACCAGTCACAATAGGGGTGCGATCTAAACTACCGATAGATAATGTTGATGTCTTTCTCGGTAACGACCTTGCAGGTGGAGACATGTCTCCAGCAGACCAGCTAGCTAGCAAGCCTGTTGCTGCTGAGGAGCCGCCCATAAATTCCAAAGTTGGTCCTGCCTGCATAGTAACAAGAAGCATGTCGAAAAAAGCTGCTGACACTAATATTGATTTATCCAAGACTTTCTTGTCATCCCTGTATCACCAGGACTTAGAGGATAGTAAGCTGAGGAGAGTAAGGAGGGTGAAAAAGATGTCATTATTGAGGAAAGAATTCATAGAGGAACAGAATAAAGATGTAGAAATTGTGGCTTTAAGAGAGACAGCTCTCTCTGAAGAGAAAATTCAGAATGAGGCAGTGGGATGGGGTGTTGATGAGGAAGTGGAGACCCGCTATGGTGCCTGCAAATGAGGATTGGGCAATAGTGCACCATGTAGTGGTTCCAAAAGCTTACAGGGCAGAAATTTTAAATTTGGCCCACAGGATGCCTTTAGGTGGACATTTTGGAATAAAGCAAACAGTATATTGGATTATGAGGGAATTTTATTGACCTAACATGAGGAAAGATATTGTCAATTACTGCAGAGGGTGTCATACATGCCAGGTAGTGGAAAAACCTAACCAGGCCATCCCAAAAGCGCCACTTCAGCTGATACCTGCTTTCAGTGAACTATTTTCCCAAGTCATAGTGGACTGTGTGGGCCCGTTACCAAAGACTGCAGCAGGGTATCAGTATGTGCTAACTATTATGTGTGCTACATCTAGGTTCCTGGAGGCTGTGCCTCTTAGAAGCAGCAAAACAAAAGCTGTGGTAAAGAACCTTGTCAAGCCTTTCACATTGGTAGGTTTACCTAAGGAGATTCAATCGGATCAGGGGAATAACTTCACATCAAACACATTCCAGCAAATATCTTCTGAGCTAGGCGCTAAACAAATTGTGTCATCTGCCTACCGCCCAGAATCTCAAGGGGCTTTGGAGCAGTTTCATTCAACTTTGAAATCAATGATTAAAACCTACTGTCAGGAGAATGACAGAGACTGGGATGAGGGATTGCCCCATTACTTTTTGCCGTGAGGGACACTATTCAGGAATCACTGGGGTTCAGTCCATTTGAGCTCATTTTTGGCCATAGGCCCAAGGGACCTTTGACCTTACTCAGAGAGCAATGGTCTAATCTGACAGTGTGTGTCAGTGTGATAGATTATGTTCTGAAATTCCGCGAGAGACTTAGTAAGGTATGTGACCTTGCAAGGAAGAATTTACAAGACTCTCAAGTCAAAATGAAGCATTGGTGTGATAGGAAAGCTTGGCAACAGGTGTTTGAAGTGGGAGATAAAGTCTTGTTTTTGTTCCCCTTAGTGACCAACCCCCTCCACGCAAGATTTCAGGGACCTTACGAGGTGATTAAAAAGATTGACTGTTTGATCTATGTTATCAAAACTCCTGATAGGAGAAAGGCTAATCAGCTAGTTCATGTAAATATGCTCAAACCATATTATGACCCTGAAATGGTACCAGTCAATACTGTCATGGAAACAGGTTGTGGAGTCTGATAATGAGGGGCAAGAGCACTGTAATAAGTTAAATATAGTGTCAACCAGACTGGAGAATTCCATTATTTTGACCGACCTTACTGATAAAGTCTGTCACTTGGAGCCTGCACAGAGAACACAACTGACAGAGTTAACTAACAGGCATAAGGATTTATTTCCAGATGTTCCGAGACAGTGCACAATGACAGTGCCTGATGTCAATGTAAATTCAGCCCAGCCCATTAAACAGCATCCCTACAGAAAGTACTTAGAGAAAAGCAAGTTGGTGGACAAAGAAGTTGAATACATGCTGGCAACCGGTATCATTAGGCGATCTACCTCAGGCTGGGCAGCGCCTTGTGTTCTTGTTCCTAAACCAGATGGTAGCATGAGATTCTGTACCGACTACAGGAAAATCATTGCCATTCCAAAGACAGATGCTTATCCTATTCCAAGAGTAGATGATTGTATTGATAAAGTGGGAAAGGCTAAGTACCTTTCAAAAATTGACTTGCTGAAAGGATATTGGTGTGTTCCTTTGACTGAAAGGGCTAGAGAAATCTCAGCACTTGTCACACCTTCAGGGCTGTATGAATATAATGTTTTACCTTTCCGAATGAAAAATGCTCCAGGGACATTTCAAAGAATGATCGACTCAGTAATTAGAGGTTTAGAAAACACAGGGGCTTATATCGATGTGGTCTGGAGTGACGCATGGGAAGGGCACATTGTGGCTGTGGAAAATCTGTTCATGTGGCTGTCAGAGGCCAATCTAACAGTGAAACTTGCTAAAGGTGAGTTTGGCCATGCTACCGTCACTTATCTTGGGTATGTAGTAAGTCAGGAGCAACTGGCTTCTGTACAAACCAAGGTATAGGCTATTGCTGAGGTTCCTGTTCCAACTAACAAGAAAGCTTTGAGAAGGTTTTTAGGAATGGTGGGGTATTACCGAATGTTCTATAAAAACTTTGCAGATATCGTTCTCCCCCTTACAAAACTCCTGGGGAAGAGTGAGAGATTTGTATGGACTGACCTTTGCCAGGAGGCGTTTGAACAACTGAAAACTATATTGTGTTATCATCCCGTGTTCAAAAGCACCTGATTTTTCAAAACCATTCTCTATAGCAACATACGCTAGTGACAAAGCAGCTGGAGCAGTATTGCTAAAAAAGAATGGGATGACATTGAACACCCAGTGGCCTATTTCTCAAAGAAGTTTAATGTACACCAGAAAAATTATTCCACTGTGGAGAAAGAGTTACTATCACTTATTCTGATGTTATAACATTTCGAAGTTTATATTTGTCCTGCCCAGAAGCCAGTGGTAGTTTACACAGATCATAATCCGTTGGTATTTCTGACAAATATGAAAAATAAGAATTAAAGGTTGTTGAATTGGAGTCCGATATTGCAAGAATATGACCTAGAAATAAGACATGTAAAAGGTACTGACAACTTTATAGCTGATTGTCTATCTAGATGTTAAGTTCAAAATTGTACCTGTCTTACTCTGTTATCTGATGATTACTGATATAATGTGTCAAACTCTGTAATACACACTAACCTAAAAATTTTCCTTTGTAAAAATTTCTTAAAAGGAAGGGGGTGTCATGGGTAACCCCAGTTTGTAATGGGGTCCAGAATAGACCCTATGATCTGTGCTACTATTAAGAAAGAGAGAGGGAGGCATCCAGCGCAATGAGAGAGAGAGAAAGAAACTGCTCGAAAGATTGCTGTTATGGTTTCTCTGCAAATTGTTTACCTTTCCCTGAGGTCACTTGCCTGCTTGTAAAGTTCCTGTAGAAAGAGGAGGGACAGGTTGATGGGCAGCTGGTGTCCAACATGTGGAGATAAAAATCAGGTCTACTGTTACACAGACACCACGAGACACACAGTTTCAGACACCGAATGAGCTTTGTTGCACCCCCAAGAAGGTGGGGTTTTGAAGGATCAATTCGGGGAAATCGATCAGTGGCTCACAGTGTGAAAAGGTGCGGCCGGTGGGGAATTATTTGTGTGTCCACCCTTGCCTGGGTGATAATTCCACCACTGAAGAACGGTCGTACGTGTTATGGTCATAGTCGGTGACTACAACAGGAATTTGGAAGACAACCGGAAGTTCGACGACATCATCTCATCTCTCTCTCTCCAATGTTACTCAACTAACTACCTCGAACTGAACTGAACTCTCTTTATCATTGTAAGACTGTACCCATTTACTCCTAGGTTTGAAAGAGCCTGGTTTTGTTCCTACTTTCACACTTCTTATATATGTGTGTATATATATTATTGCTAACCTGTTTGATATATTTGCATTTATAGTACTGTATTGCGTAGTTCACTAATAAACACTATTAGTTTATAGCAATACCAGACTCCAATGTGTTTTCCATTTCTGCTGGTTTTTGAACCCAGTCACAGGGTATGTGACACAATTCATAAGCTTTACGTATAACCTGCTTGACAGTATCATAATCAGCTGCCTGTTCACTGGTTAAGGCTGTATAAACCTGTTGTGCTTTACCTCTAAAGACACTTTGTAAAAGAACAAGCCAGCCCTCTTTCGGCCAATTCGAACTCAGAGCAAATTTCTCAAAATACTGGAAATATTTGTCCACTTCTGCCTCATTAAATGGAGGGACCAATTTAATTTCCTGACTAGCAATAAATGGTACAACCTGTTTCCTAGAACCAGAAGCCGAATTCTCGAGCCTCATCTTCTGCATCTGTAACTCAAATGGCCTCTGTTCCTCTGCTTCTTCCCTCTGTTTATCTGCTTCTTCCCTCTGTTTCTCTGCTTCTTCCCTCTGCTTATCTGCTTCTTCCCTCTGCTTATCTGCTTCTCTAGCATCAATCTGCCTCTGTCTTTCTTTATACTCTAACATTTATTCCAGTTGTAACTGGATCTCCTTTTTACTTACAGGAAATTTTTCTAACACATTCTCAATAAAGTCCCCCTTAGATATATACCATAGTACTCAACTATTTTCCTCTGAATCACCAGCTTTGACATAGCTGGCTTTACCTCCATAAGCTTCAGCTCTTTAGCAATTTCCAGCACCTCACCCTTTTTCACTTTTGCTAATACCTCAGGAGTTGGCAATGCCAGAAATTGCCCACTATCCATTGTTGTTGATTTTCTTACACAAACCAATCAAACCAAAAGGAATTGGGTATTTCCCCTTTCCCAATGAGATAAATAATTAAACAATCAATT
This sequence comes from Hypanus sabinus, assembly GCF_030144855.1. Classification (NCBI taxonomy): domain Eukaryota; kingdom Metazoa; phylum Chordata; class Chondrichthyes; order Myliobatiformes; family Dasyatidae; genus Hypanus; species Hypanus sabinus. Next base: position 10,606,271 of record NC_082722.1, on the reverse strand, counting down.
AAGCTCCAAATTTGTTCATATCTGGACGAGCCCCCAATTTCTGTTACATACCATTAGCAGTAGATATGAAATTGAGTTGGGATTTTATAAATAAGCAATGAAATTAACCTATACTCAAAAACATCAAAAAGTAAAGAAACGACTAACTTAAATGGAAGTTCAAAGTGTTATGCGTCTATAGTTTTCAAACTGTTGAACAATTCTTAACAGATCTTACTCAAGCAGTCTTAAACTTGTAGTTCAATAAGTCCATATGATTCATAAAGTAAGTGAGAGGAGAGGCTTCCCAAACCAGTGATGAGTGATTCTTGAAGAAAAGACAAAACTGTTGACACAGATCCCCAGCCGAGAAATGCCTTTTCCGAAGAGATCCCGAAGAATAAGATTTCTCAAAGTAACTGACCTTTCTCTGGAGGTGGTCACCACACAACACCCAAGACCATGCAGGTGTTAACCAAAAGTGTGTGCCACAATTCACGACAATCACTTTCGAAACACACAGAATGCCATTGATTTCTACCCAATTCTTTGGGTTCGCACGACAGTGGTAATTCTTCACTCTCTCTCTCTTCTTCTACGATTACGTCACCACCGACTGTGACTCCCCAGCAAAACAACTAATCAACAAACCACGGTCTCCCCTTTTATTCCAGTTGGAACATGCTATCATGTAACATCACATCATGCCACTATCATGAGACAATTACATCATACCAATATCATGAGACAATTACATCACACTCACGAGAAACTCATGGGACAAGTAACAGTGCAGTGAGAAATCACCATGGACCACACCAAATTCTACTATGTCTTAATGTCACTCAGTAGCTCCACAGTATTGAGGGTGTTGAGTCTACTAGAAAACCCGCCTGAACACGATAAATACTGTTCGCTAATAACTCACCTTTTACAGACTTTTGGACTCTTGGAGTTTGAGCGCACCAAACAACTGTTTGCTTTCCTTGCCTGGCCTCAGGGATTCCAAGCCTTCAGAGCCACATGCTGTCTCTCCTGGGAAATCACCATCCTTGTTTTATTTTTAAAGAATGAATCATAGAGTAAATTCCTGATTAAGTTCGCATAGCCCTCGCTAATAAACCTGCGAGTGACTCCAGGGAGCTTGCTCAGATGTCTCAGCTAAAAAGAGGTGCATCATTCTTCCTCCTTTCTCTATCTCAATAAGCCCAGTCATGAAGTCCCTAGCATAAGAATGCCCATGGATCTGAAACAGACAACACTGGGCCTGTGGTTTTTACATGCCCACTTTGGTACAAATACTAGGAAGTGGCGACTGCCTTGCAGCTTTGACAGTGCCTGTGCATCAGGACATCAGAGGTCTGTGAATACTGTGGGTTCCAACTGCTAGGGTCATATACTGTTCATTACAGACATCCTTTCACGGCAACATTTCCTGTGTGACATGAGTGCTCAAGTGAGTGTACTGCCAGCATCGCCTATTGATGAGAAGGTAAAGAGTTCTGTAACTTCTCAATCAGGATTATGGAAATGATAAAGCAGCCTGAATGATCAAAGACCACCCCCACCCCCACCCCCCCAGCACAGACACTCTCTTTTCTGTCCTTCCACTAGGCAGGAGATACAAAATTCTGAAAGTATCTACCTCTAGGCTTAAAGGCGGCTTCTACCCAACCGGTATATGAGTATTGAATGGTTCCCTAGTACAATAAGATGGACTGTTGATCTTGCAATGACCTCTTCATGGCCTTGCAGCTTACTTTCTACCTGCACTCCACTTTCACTTTAGCTGTAACACAATATGCTCTTTTTTGTTATTGCTTTTCCCATGAATTACCTCAAGGTACTGATGTCTGGAAATAGTTGACAGGCATGCCAGTAAGAATGGAGTATTTTACTGTTCATGTGGCAATAATGAACCAATTTACCCATCTCCTGCTTTTACCAGGCCCTCCTTGGATTCCAGTTTCATACTGTTCAGTTGATGTTGGATATTATATCAACCACCTTTCCCATTTCCATCTTCATATAAATCATAAAGTCCACTTCTCCCTCTTCCTTTCCACTCATTGTGTTTGTTTTAAATTTGAACTTGACATTGAGGTTATTGTCAGATTCACATGTGTAGCTGCAATGAGATACTTAGCTGCATCAGAATTATAGGCACATATCATCACATAAGCAGCATTCACAATAAAGACAAATATAAATCATAGACAATTTCTATGAGAATGAATACAGTTAGATTCAAAAAGTGGGTGGAACTGAGGAATAAGAAAGATAACCATATTAATGGGATTATATTATAGACCACCAAACTGAGATTTAGAGGAATGGATTTGTAGGGATAGCAGGCAGATGCAGGAAAAATAAAGTTGTGATAGTAGGTGATGTTAGCTTTCCCTGTAATGATGTACATGGAAGAGAGGGATATGGAGGTCTATGCTGCAGGTGCTGTTTGATGGGACCAGATAGAATAATAATTTGGCATGGACTGGATGGGCTGAAGGGTCCATTTCTGTGCTGTAGTGCTCTATGACCATATGTCTATTTCAGTGCAGAGTGACTAAACCGTACTGATCAGTAGTATGCAAGAACTGAGCGGAAGAATCTCTTCCTGAACTTGGAGATGTGGGATTTAGAGCTTTTGTACCTCTTGTCCAATAGGAGCTTTGAGAATAGGGCATGATATAGATGGTGGGGAGCTTTGATGGTGGATGTTACCTTCTTGAGATAGTGCCTCCTGTAGATGCTCTCCCACATCTCAAAAGTTCAAACTTCAAAATGGTCTCAGCCCAAAATAGCAACTGATTATTTTCCTCCATAGATGCTGCCTGATCTGCTGAGTTCCTCAGCATTTTGCATGCGTTACTCTGGAATTCCAGCATCTGGAGAATCTCTTGTGTTTATAAAATACGAAGCAAATTTATTATCAAAGTACGTATATGTCACCACATGTCACTTCAAAATTAATTTTCATGCAGGCATTCACAGTGAAGAAATACAATAGAATTTGCAAAAAAGCTATACATAAAAGGCAAACATTGACAAGCATGCAAAAGCAGATGAACTGTGCATATAAAATTACTGAGAACATGAGTTGTAAAGAATGTAGGTTAATTATCCACTGTAAACTGTCACTGTGCATAGGTGAGTGACAAGGAATCAAAGGGGAATTGATGGATCTGTGAGAGAGAAGAGATTGAGAGGCTACAAGGGTAGAAGAGACAGGCAGGGTCTTAGCATGGGCCCAAAAGGATAAATGACTTTCTTCTCTGTGTGGCTCAAAATCATACAGCCAATCAAATTTCCCAACTGATTCCTAATCAGTAATCACCAGCATTGAGCATGACTCCGTCCCTTCATACTTGACTTGCAATGCACTGAACATATTCAAGCTGGCAACAGATGGGATGAGGAATGAACAATGGCCAAGAAAGGGTTAATCTGGCAGCTGTACCCTCTACCCAGCATCATGTTAGCAAATGTACTGTCTTTGGAGAACAGGATTTAGGACCAAAGGGCAAGATTACTGTATTGGAGGGAAATGAAGAATAGCTGTGCTCTGTGTTCCATGGAAACATAGCTCAATCTGAACACATCGAATTTGGTGATTAGACCTGAAGGTTTCTTAATACTCAGGATGAACCAAATTGCTAATTCAGAGAAGGCCAAAAGTAAAGATCTGTGTTTCATGATAAACTCTCTGTGGTGCTCAGATATGGCGGTTTTGTCGTACTCTTGTACACCCAACCTGGAATATTTAATGATGAAGTACCAACCATTCTACCTACCAAGAGAGTTGTCTTCCACAATCCTAACTGCAGTTTACATACTGGCAAAAGCTGGGGCACTAAAGATATTGAATGCTGCACCATCAACCAAAAAAGAGCCCCACCCCAATGCATTTCAAATCATAGTCAGTGATTTCAATTAGGCTTGTTTGAAGAAATCTTCTCCAAATTACCATCAGTAAACAACTGCAGCAACAGGGGTCCCACCACACTTAGATCACTGCTGTACTCCGGTAAGGAGTGCCTACTAGTCTATGCCCAGACCGCACTTCAGGGACTCTGATCACTTAGTTGTCTTTTTTCTACCTGCATACAGGCAGAGGCTCAAGAGCAAAGCTCCAGAGATCAGCACAACAAAGAGGTGGTTGCAGGAGCCAGAGGAGAGGCTAAGGGATTCATTCAAATCGGTGCACTCATCAGTGGATCTGAGTGAATACACCATGACTGTCACAGGCTTTATAAAAACGCCTACAGATCATTCAGAGTCAATACATAGAGGCACCTTCACATACTCTTATCGTCCCCAATGATCTTGTGACTTCAGTCCCTGAGGCTGATGTGAGGGCATCCTACAGGAGAGTGAACCCACAGAAAACATTTGGCCCAGACGTGGTACCTGGCCAAGTAATAAAGACTTGTGCGGATCAACTGGCTGGAGTGTTCACTGAGATCTTTAACCTCTCGTTTTGGCAGTCTGAGGTACCCACCTACTTCAAGCAGGCTTCAGTTATACTGGTGCCTAAGAAAGACATGGAAACTCAATGACTCTCATCCAGACGTACTTGCATCCACTCTGTCTGATGAGGTGTTTTGAGAGGCTGATGATGAAACATACCAACTCCCGCCTGAGAAGCAACTTGGATCTGCTTCAATTTGTCTACTGGCACAACAGATCCACAGCAGATGCTATTTCATTGGCTCTTCACTCAACCCTGGAATACCTGGACAGCAAAGATGCATATATCAGGATGCTCTTTATTGATTACAACTCGTCATTCAATACCATCATAGGCTCAAAACTAACCAATAAGCTTCAAGACCTGGGGCTCAATACCTCCTTGTGCAATTGGATCCTCAATTTCCTTATTTGCAGACCCCAGTCAGTTTAAATGGGCAACATCTCCTCCACAATCTCCATCAGCACTGACGCATCACAAGACTGCATGCTCAGCTCTGTGCTCTACTTATGCCTATGAGGCTAAGCACAGTTCCAATGCCATATTCAAGTTTGCTGACAACACCAGTGTCATTGGTGCTGATAAATCAGCATATAGGAGGGAGACTGAAAATCTGGCTGAGTTGTGCCGCAACAACAACCTCTTACTCAATGTTAGCAAGACCAAGGAGCTGATTATTGACTTCAGGAGTTGGAAATCAAAGGTCCATGACCCAGTTCTCATCGGAGGATCAGAGATGGAGAGGATCAGCAACTTTAAATTCCTCCATTTTAGTGAATCAGTCCTGGGCTCAGCATGTAGGTGCAATCACAAAGAAAGCATAGTGGTGCAGCTACTTCGTTAGAGGTTTGCAAAGACTTGGCATGACATGTAAAATTCATATAGATGTGTGGTGGAGAGAATATTGACTGTTTGTATCATAGCCTGGTATGGAAATACCAATACCCTTGAATGGAAAATCCTACAAAAAGTAGTGGATATGGCCCAGTTCATCTCGGCTAATGCCCCTCCCCCCCACCACTGAGTACATTTACATGGACTGCTGTTGGAGGAAAGCAGCATTCATCATGGAGCCTCACCACCCATGGCATGCTCTCTTCTGCTGCCGCTGTTAGGAAGGTGGTACAGGAGCCTCAGGACCCACACCATCAGGTTCAGGAACTGTTACCACCCCTCAACCATCAGGAAGAAGGTACAGGAGCCTCAGGACCCACACCATCAGGTTCAGGAACTGTTACCACCCCTCAACCATCAGGAAGAAGGTACAGGAGCCTCAGGACCCACACCATCAGGTTCAGGAACTGTTACTACCCCTCAAACATCAGGTAGAAGGTACAGGAGCCTCAGGACCCACACCATCAGGTTCAGGAACTGTTACCACCCCTCAACCATCAGGTAGAAGGTACAGGAGCCTCAGGACCCACACCATCAGGTTCAGGAACTGTTACTACCCCTCAAACATGAGGCTCTTGAACTAGTGGGGATAACCTCATTCACCCCATCACTGAATTGTTCCACAACCTAAGGATTCACTTTCAAGGACTCTTTGTTATCTCATGTTCTTGATATTTGTGGGGTTTTATTTATCATTATTATTCATTTTTTTCTTTTGTATTTGCATAGTTGTTGTGTTTTAGACTGTTTGTGTTTGTTTGTCCTGTTGTGTGCAGTCTTTTATTGATTCTAATATGTTTCTTGGACTTACTGAGCATGTCCACAAGAAAATGAATCTTCGGATTGTATATGCTCGTACATGTACTTCAAGAATAAATTTAATTTGCCCTATGAACAAGGTTCTGGTCCCACCTAGATGAAGTCAGTCTATGAAAGGAATATATTATTGAGTAACTCCATCTCACCCCTACTTTGGAAACCGAATGAGGATAGACGCCTTGTATTCTATCTCCAGTTGATTGACAGCCCCTATACCTGGAACGTATGCTGTGTGATTACGACTGTCACCTCCTTTCCCTTCCTTGTATGGCATGAGAGTCAACTGCAGCTCTGCCTGATGGATCGGCTTCAGCCTGACACCAATTAATCCATGTGTAAGCCACTTGTGCCCTGTCCACTTTTATTTGTCAAGTTTTAACAGACACTTTGCAATGCTCATTGAATCAGACTATGCATTCTCCTGATCCCCTGCATCTCTTATTTTTGTGCTAATGGGATTGCTAATGGATTTTTTTCCTGGATACTAAGAGAATCAAAGTTCCTATTTTATCCCTTCACTTTTCTTCACCTCCCTCTGGTGTCACTCTTACTTCCCTTTCCCACATGATCCACTCTCCTCTCCTATCAGATTCCTTCTTCTTCATCCCTTTGCCATCTCACCTGTCTTCCTCCTTACTAGTTTCACCTATCACCTGCCAACTTGTTCTGCTGCCTATCCCCCATTTTATTATTCTGGCTTCTTCCCCTTTCCTTTCTAGTCTTGATGAAGGGTCTGAGTCCAAAACATCGACTGTTTATTCCTCTCCATAGATGTTGTCCGGCATTTTATGTGTGATGCTGTAATACGGAATTAGTGCCAAATGGAGGTCAGCCTTGAATGAGAGTGAGACTAAGAGAATGCCTGTTTGCTTATGTTCAGACGTAAGCACAGTGGCTCTCCTCAGGCCACACACCAAATGGCCATGATTAAGCATTACCACAAGACTTAGATGTCTGTAGTCACTGCCTGTTGGGATCTTGGTGGCCACCATGCACGTAGTAGGCTGAAGGGCTGAAGAGTCATAGAACATAGAACAGTACTGCACAGGAACAGGCCCTTTGGCCCATGAGGTCTATGCTAACCACGATGCAAACTTAAACTAATCCCATCCACCTGCACATGGTTGATATCCCTCCATTTGTTGATTGTTCATGCATCTGTCTAAATGCCTCCGAAAAGTTTCTATCATCTCTGATTCTAATGCTTCCCTTGGCAGCTTATTTAAGGCACCCACCACTCTCTGTTTACAAAAAAAATCTAACCCCACACATCCCTTTATACTTTGCCCCTTTCATATCAAAGCTATGTCCTCTAGCATTTGACAGTTTTATCCAGGAGAAAAGACTCTGACTGTCCTGTCTATGTCACTCATAGATCATAGAACAGAACAGTACAGGTTGCTCTATGTATCTTCATAAGACATGCACTTTATAGTTTTATAATTTCATAATTTTATATACAGTGGCTTCCAATTAATTGGGCCATCGGTAATCAGGACAATCAATTACTTGGGACACCTCTTAAAGAACAAAAACTAATTGAAAAAATAGTGGGAATTCCCTTTGTTTATTTGGGAGACTATGCTGCTCAACTGAAGCAGGAGACTGTTGTCAAACAGTTTCTTACTAGTGTCAGATGATTCCATTTGGGTGACTGTTAGACAGTGTGCTTCGAGCGAACAGTTTTCAAATAGCATCAGTTGCATTTGCTTGTGTTCAAGAAGCAATGATTTTTATCACTGATAATTGGCAAGTAATAAGCAGTAAGACAATTCAGAACCAGAATCCATTGTATTTCTATAATTTCATAACTTTATATATTCTATCAGGACTCTTCTCAGTCTCCTAAGCTCCAGGGAAAACTATCTAAGTTTGTCCAAACTCCCTTTATAGCTAATGCTCTCTAATCCAGACAACATTCTGCAAACCTCTTCTGCACCCTTTAAACCTCTATACTTTCCTGTAATTGGTCAACCAGAACTGCACACAAATGTGGTCTAAACAAAGTTTTATGTGGCTGTAACATACACACATAATCAGGCCCTTCAGTCCATCAAATACATAATGATCTCGGGGTACTTATCTGTACTAATGCCATTTACCAGAACCTGGTCCATAACCTGGAGATACAATTACCTATCTTGGAAAGTAATGTGGAAGCAGGCAGAACATTCAGGATTCCAGCCACTATAATAATACTATCTTATCCTAGTGTGTTAATTGACTGAGATGATTTGAGGTTTGTTTTGTTGGGAAAACCAAGCGGAATTTTTATGTAGCATCTTGGGAACAACAAAATGAGTGAAAATGCTTTCACAACTCCACTTATAGAAGACCACTTAAAGAGATGATGGTTTATTGATTCCACTGTCCATTGGCTGTAGAAGGCTTAAGGCTGCACTCAGTGGGATTTTGAGCTACACACTCTAGCTCAGTGTGTGAGTAAAACAGTCACTATGTCTGGCTCAGATGGAATTGTCTTCAGGGTCTGGTATTGGTTGTCATGTATCTGACAGTAGAATTGCAGTTGGAGTTGGTTTATCAACACATGTACCTAGATACAGTGAAAAGCTTGTTTTGTATACTGTTCATACAGGCAGATCATTACATGATACATGGGTAGCACAAGGTAAAACAATAATAATGTAGAATAAAGTGCAACAGCTACAGAGAAAGTGCAGTGCAGGTACAGTGCTGAAGGAGCAGGTGCAATACTTGAATTGGGAATTGGAATTAGCTTGTCATTGTCATATGTACTTGTCAATATTTTACTAATAAACTGCAATATAACAAGCCATGAGAAGCCACAAAACAAGAGAAGAAGGTAAGAATGTAACTGAAGATTAGGAGCAACTGGTTGGAGCTGGCTGGTTCAATGGGTGAAGAAGGGCTGTGGATGTGAGCTGGGTTTAAATAGGCTGCCAGTAATGAGTTAGAAATCAGTGGCAGGTGACTTCTGTTAGGTGGGCCGAGCCTGCATGTGCAGGATTGACAGGAACTGCCTTCCCACGGCTTGGTGGCCCAGTGCAATCCCGATGTGTCTGGTGGAACTCCCCAATAAGCAATGGATCCAAAATGAAACTGGGTAGACCATAAGACCACAAGTCATAGGAGCAAAATTAGGCCACCTGGTCCATCGAGTCGGCTTCACCGTTCAATCATGGCTGATCCTTTTTTCCTATCTCCTCATCAACTCCAGTTCCCAGTCTTCTCCCTGTAACCTTTGATGCCAAGAACCTATCAATTGCTGACTCAAATAAACCCAACGACCTAGCGTCCACAGCTGCATGTGACAACAAATTCCACAAGTTCACCACCCTTTGGCTAAAGAAATTCCTCCACATCTCTGTTTTGAAAGGGCACCCCTCTAACCTGAGGCTGTGCCCTCTTGTCCTAGACTCTCCTACCATGGGAAATATCCTTTCCACACCTACTCTCTCTAGGCCTTTCAACATTCGAAAGGTTTCAATGAAACCCCCCCCCCCCACCCATCCTTCTAAATTCCAGCCAGTACAGACCCAGAGCCATCAGATGTTCCTCATATGATAACTCTTTCATTCCTGGAATCATCCTTGTGAACCTGCTCTGGACCCTCTCCAATGCCAGCACATCTTTTCTAAGATACGGGACTCAAAAATGTTCACAATACTCAAGGTAAGGTCCCACCAGTGCTTTATGAAGCCTCAGCAATACATCCTTGCTCTTGTGCTCTAGACCTCTTGAAATGAATGCTAACATGACATTTGCCTTCTTCACCAATCTGCAAGTTAACCTTTAAGGTGTTCTGCACAAAGATTCCCAAGTCCTTCTGCATCTCTGATTCCTGGATTTTCTCCCAATTTAGAAACTAGTCTGATCATTTATTTTTTTCATTTGTAACTTTCTTGCCCATTCTCCTAATCTGTCTAAGTCCTTTTGCATCCTACCTGTTTCCTCACTACTACCTGCCTTCCACTAATCTTAATATCATCTGCAAACTTGGCAACAAAGCCATCTATTCCATCATCTAAATCATTTATATACAGCATAAAAAGAAGTGGTCCCAACACTGACCACTGCGGACACCACTAGTCACTGATAGCCAATCACTGAAAGCTCCTTTGATTCCCATGCACTGCCTCCTACCAATCAGAAAATGTTCTAACCACATTAGTAACTTTCCTGTCATAACATGGGCTCTTAACTTGGTAAGCAGCGTCATGTGTGGCAACTTGTCAAAGGCCTTCTGAAAATGCAAATATACAACATCCACTGCATCCCTTTTATCCATCCTACTTACAATCTCTTCAAAGAATTCCAACAGATTCTTCAGACAGGATTTTCCCAAGAGCACCTAAGAGCTCTCCTCTGGGCTGTACCCTTCCTAGTCAGGTACTGCACAAAATGTCCACGAGGACATGAACTCATCAACTGGCAAACCGTGTACCCTGGACCACCTTCCAGTATCTTTGGTTCCAGAGCTGCAGGCTCTGGTGGGGTGAATGGTCCATGGACAGCAAGCTTGAGGCAGGACACATGGAAGGGAGGTGTGATCCTGAAAGATGGTGTCAACTGGAGGCAGTGAGTGACTGGTTTGATGTGATGGGATCATTGACTGTGTTGAGAGCCTGGATGGCTGGAGAGGGGTGACAAGTGGGCCCACTGGAGTGCCTCAGAGCGCACGGCCATTGACATGTATGTGCAGTTGTCTGGTTTATCAGCCAGTGTGGGCTTGTGTTGTAGGGCTGGCGGACTTGGTTCTCAAGATCCCAGATGATCAGGGCAATGATATAGGAGAATGAAGCTATGGGATGTGGGTCGATTCCCATTTCAGCTGGTAGCCTCTCATGACAGTGTGCACACCTTAGTGTTCTTGAAACTGGGTTAGCAGAAGATATAACTTGTTCATTGAATAAAGACAAGACTTTTTAGATAAAATAAAAAAAGCTTGGGAGGATGACCTAAATTGTCAGATTTCTGATGATAGATGGAATAAAATTCTTAAACGGGTTAATAAATCATCTTTCTGTGCTCGTCATTCTCTTCTACAATTTAAAGTGGTTCATAGAGCTTATATTTCTTAACAGAAGCCTTCCAGTTTTTATCCGAATGTTTCTCCACTTTGTAATAAATGCAACTCTGCTGATGCCTCTTTAATTCATATGTTCTGGTTTTGCCCTAAGATTGAAAAGTTTTGGCGGGAAGTATTCCATACCTTCTCACAACATTTTAGGGTCCAATTTGACCCAAATCCCCTTACTGCCTTGTTTGGTATTATTACAGATGAAGATATAACTTTAAATATTTCTAACCTACAGGTTTTAGTTTTTACCTCCCTTTTAGCAAGGAGAGCAATCTTGCTTAAATGAAAGGAGTCTACCCCTCCTACACATCTTCAATGGCTACGTGATAATAAGTCTTATTTAAATTTAGTAAAGATCCGCTGCTCAGTCTTAAATTCGAAACAGTCTTTTTATGATATCTGGGGACCTTTCCTAAATTACTTTTACAATTTATTAAGTTTAACAGTGCACAGACTTTTATGTATATTTTTATTTTCTCTTCTTAAGCGAATATGTATTCTTTTCTAATTTATCCATTATCATCCATCAGCTTTTTTCTTTGATAGTTGGTAGGGGGATGACTTTTTTATATAAAAAATTTCTTTTATGATGTATGACCTACCTTTAAATTTTTGATTACAGAGTGGTATACCTTTATGTGTTATGCTATAACATTTTGATCAATTTTATCACAACATATGAATGTACATAGTTATGTTGGGATGTATCTATATGTTGCACTCTAAATCCTTTTTTTTTCTTCTGAGTAAAAATATTGTAAAAAGAAAGTAGAAGATGGTGAAACTGAATTGCTTGAAGAAGAAGAATTACCATAGTGAGCAGTGCTCTAGCTGTGTGGCTCAGTGGTGAAGGTGGGTGTGGGAGAAGAGGTGAGCTGTCGTGATAGGAAATTCAGTGGTTAGGAGAATGGAAAGGAGGTTCTGTGCATGAGAATGTGATTCCCAGATGGTTTGATATCTTCCGGGTGCCAGGGTCCACAGAATTCTTAACTGGGGGTTGGGGGGGGGAATCGTGAGCAGCCAGACCTTGTGGTTCACATCAGTGCCAATTATATGGGTAGTATGGCTAACAAGGTCCTGCAAAGTGAGTTCAGGGAGTTAGGTGCTAAGTTAATGAACAGAATCTCCAGGGATGTGTGCTTTGTGGATCCAGAAATGGCTTGCCCACAGAAGGCAAAGAGTGGTTGTAGATGGGTCATATTCTGCATGGAGGTTGGTGACCAGTGGTGTGCTTCAGGAATCTGTTCTGGGACCACTTCTCTTCATGATTTTTATAAATGACCTGGATGATGAAATGGAGGGATGGGTAGTAAATTTGCTGATGACACAAAAGTTGGGGATGTTGTGGATAGCGTGGAGGGCTGTCAGAGGTTACAGCAGGACATTGAGAGGATGCAAAATTGGGCTGAGAAGTGACAGATAAGTGTGAGTTCATTCATTTTTGTAGGTCAAATATGATGGCAGAATATCGTATTAATGGTAAGACTATTGGCAGTGTGGAGGATCAGAGGGATTTTGAGGTCTGAGTCCATAGGACTGTTGTGCAGGTTGACTGCATGGTTAAGAAGGCATACGGTGCATTGGCCTTCATCAACTGTGGGATTGACTTCAAGAGCCGAGAGGTAATGTTACAGCTATATAGAACCCTGGCCAGTCCCCACTTGGAGAACTGTGCTCAATTCTGGTCACCTCACTACAGCAAGGATGTTGCCTGGATTGGGAAGCATGCCTTATGACAATAGGTTGAGTGAACTTGGCCTTGGAGCCATCCTCCTTGGAGCGATGGAGGATGAGAGGTGACCTGATAGAGGTGTATAAGATGATGAGAGGCATTGATCATGTGGATAATCAGAGGCTTTTTCCCAGGGCTGAAATGGCTAACACAAGAGGGCACAGCTTTAAGGTGCTTGGAAGTAGGTAGAGAGGGGACATTGTAGTGAGGGGTAAGTTTTTTACACAGTGGTAAATGCATGGAATGGGCTGCTGGCGACAGTAGTGGAGGCGGATACAATAGAGTCTTTTAAGTAACTCCTGGATAGGTACCCGGAGCTTAGAAAAATAGAGGGCTATGAGTAACCCTAAGTAAATTTGTTTCTATGTTAATAATAACATAAGTGGGCTAGTGTGACCAGAAATGGGAAGATCATACAGTTTCACACATGGCTAAGGAGTTGGTGCAGGAGGGAGGGCTTCAGATTTTTGGATCACTGGGCTCTCTTTCAGGGAAGTTGGGACCAGTACAGAAAGAACACTTTGCACCTGAACTCAAGGGGGCAAATATCCTCGCAGAAAAGTTTGTTAGTGTTGCATAGGAGTTTTAAAGTTGAGTTGCAGGGAAATGAGAATCAGGGCACCAGAACAGATAGTGGAGAAAGATGATTTTAAGCCTGCATACGAGGTCAGAAATCAAAATGCTGAGCATGGCAGGACTAATATTCTGAGCTACATACAGTATATTTCAATACAAGCAGTATTGTAGGAATGGTAAATTAGTTTAGGACATGTGAAATTTTGACATTGTAGTCATTGGTGAGACTTGGTTGTAGGAGGAGGGGCAGGTTTGGCAGCTCGGTTTTCCGAGGTTCAGTTATTTTAGACGTAATAGAGCAGGAGTGCTTAAAGAGGGAATGGTGGCATTACTAGTCAGGGAATAAGAAGTGTATGGCCACCTTAATGGTATTATATTGTATTATGAGCACCCGAAGGTCCGCAGAATTAGGGGAATAAATTTGAGGAAAGATCACAGACTATTGCAAGAAACATAAGGTTGTTTTTTACTTCCATATATTGACTGGGACACCCATACCTTAAGAAGACTAGATGGGAAAGATTTTGCCAACTGATTAAGCTTCCTTAATCAGTTAACTAATTTCTAAACAATCTTAGAGTTTTTTTGAGGAGGTTACCAGGAAAGTCGATGAAGGCAAGGGAGTGAATTTAGCAGGGCTATTCACAAGGGCCCACATGGAAGGTTGGTCAAGAAGATTCAGTTGCTTGGCGTTCAAGTTGAGATAGTACACTGGATTAGACATTAGCTTCATGGGAGAAGCCAGAGAGTGGCAGTAGATGGTTGCCTCTCTAACTGGAGGCATGTGACTAGTGGAGTGCCACAGGGATCGGTGCTGGGTCCGTTGTTGTTTTGTCATCTATATCAATGATCTGGATGACAATATGGTTAAGTTTGCAGATGATGCCAAGATTGGGGGTGTAGTGGATAGCTAGGAAGATTACCAAAGTTTGCTCTGTGATCTGGCTAAATGGGTTGAAAATGCAGGTGGAATTTAATATACACCAGTGTGAGGTATTGCACTTTTGGAGATCCAACCAGGGTAGGTCTTACAAGGTGAGCAGTAGGGCACTGAGAAGTGTAGTAGAACAAAGGGATCTGGGAATACAAGCCCATAATTTGTTGGAAGTGGAGCTATAAGTTGATAAGGTCATAAAGAAAGCTTTTGGCACATTGGCCTTCATAAGTCAATGTACTGAGTACAAGAGTTGGGATGTTAAGTTGAAATTCTATAACACCTTGGTGAGGCCTAATTTGGAGCAGTTTGTCCAGTTTTGGTCACCTTCCCTGAGGAAAGATGTTTCTAAATAAGATTGAAAGAATGCAGGGAAAATTTACAAGAATGTTGCCGGGACTTGAGGACCTGAGTTAAAGAGAATGGATGAATAGCGTAGGGCTTTATTGCCCAGAATATAGAAAATTGAGGGGAGATTTGATAGAAGTATATAAAATCTTGGGGCAGGGGTTAGAGATAAGGTAAATGAAAGCAAGCTTTTTCCACTGAAGTTGGATGAGACTACAACTAGAGGTCATGGGTTAAGGGTGAAAGGTGAAATGTTTAAGGGGGAACATGAAGGGGATATTCTTTCCTCAGATTGTGGTGAGATTGTGAAATGAGCTGCCAGCACAAGTGGTGGATGTTGGGTGGATTTTAACATTAAGGGAATTTGGTGAGGTATATGAATGAGAGGAATATGTAGGGTTATGGTCCAGGTGCAGGTTGATGGGACTATTCAGATTAATGGTTTGGCAGAGACCAGATGGGGTGAGGGGCCTGTTTCTATTTTGCAGTGTTCAATGACTCTATGACACTAAGAGGGTCCACAGTAAGTCTGATGTGGTTTGAGTTGGCAGGTCTGTTGTCTGGGTATGAGGTTCTGATGGTTAGCCCAGATCAGGAAGTGCTCAGTTTTTTTCCCATCAGCCAATGTCTCCATTCTTCCAAGGCCCATTTAAAGGTGGGGAGCTCCCTATCTCCTACTGGCACAGTGTAGAGTTGAACTTGTGCCAGAAGAAGGCTCAAGGGCATGTCTTCCTGTCCATTCCTTGCTCAGAGAGGGTGAACCTAGTGCCCACATTAGATGCATCCACCTCTACCACAAAAGGTCCAGAGGGCTTTGGATGGTGGAGAATGGGGGCAGTAGTGAAACATTTCTTGTGTAACTCTAAAACATGGTCTATGGCAGCAAACCAGGTTATCTGTGGAGTAGTTGATTTGGTGTGGGAGGTGAGGAAAGTGGCAATTTGACTGTCGCTGCTGATGAAACAGTGATGGAAGTTGGAGATGCCCAAGCAGATTTGTAGGTGTTTGAGAGAGTGTGGTTGGTGTCATTCAATGAAAGCACACACTTTCTCTGGGTCCATAGTTATGCCCTGGGTGAAAGGACCTAACCCAAGAGGGAAATGTCTGGGGTATGGTGCTGACATTTTTCTAACTTGCAGTACAGCTGTTTTTCAAGGAGAAGATTCCAAGATGGTGGCGTGACGCAGCTTGCAGCAGCCACTCCAGAACTGATACCTGTTATTTGTTAAGCGAGGTGTCGTACGCAATCATAATCGGATGAAAAACGGATGTGGGAGCATGGAGGAACATCTGGAAATCTCCAGGAAGGCCTTCTTCGTTGCTGCTGTTGCTGTGAAGTCCGGGTCTCTGCTGAGAAGACCAAGCCCCCAGCTCTCGGGGTTGCGTTGCCAGTGGCCGGTGGCAGGGGCGTCATAGTGCGCTCGGCAGAGGATGGTGCTCGGAGAAGCTGTGCCGGAGGGGATGGTTGGAGGCTCAGAGGTTCGACAAACTTGGAGTCTGCTGCGGTCGGGGTGCTTTCACTGTGTGCTGCATCTGTGAGGCTGAGTCCAGCGACGCCATGGAAGTCCACAGCGGGGGTATTCCCTTCTGCTGCCTGCGTGGGATGACGAGTCTATCGGGACCCTGAGGACTTGTGGAAACTGTGTGGTGGTTTCTTTCGAATTCATGGTCTTTTAACATCTTTAGACTATTTTTACTGTGCCCATGGTCTGTTTTTTTTTAATCAATTATGCTATTGTTTGCACTGTTGTAACTATGTGGTTTTGTGCAGGTCTTGTAGCTTTAGTTTTTGGTTTGTTGGGTGCTAGAGTTGGTCTCCTGACTTGAAGTGTCTGGGTAGTCTTGTTTTGTCTGGTGGATTTGGAGTTCCTTTCTGGAGAATGTGCTAAGATGGTAGCATGATATTAATATCCAGCAGCCTCTCCGGACTCTGGTTTGTGGATTGCCAAATGTTATGTGGATTTTCTGGTGTAGTCTGTTTTGTCACGTGCCTTTGTGATATCATTCTGGAGGACCGTTGTCTAATTTTTTTTAACTGCATTGCATTTGTGGTTTCTAAATGACAAAAAACTGAAACTAAACTGAGATGTGTCAGACGTGGTTTTGGGGGTCCTTGGAGAAGTGCATATGTCATCAAGGTTCATGAATGCATACGTGTGCAACATGTCTTTCAGGATCTTGTTGATGAAGGCTTGGAAAACAGTTAGACTGTTGGAATGTTGGAAAGGCATCAAAAAGAATTAATAAAGGCCAGTAGGTGTTATCAATACCAACCTCCGCTCATCTCCCTGGCAAATACAAATCAGGCTTATGTGCTCCATTGATCCAATTTGGTGAAGATTGAGCCCTATGGAGTGTTTTGAATGTTCTATTCATCGGGGCAGTGGGTAGCCATTCCTAATGGTGATTTTATTGAGTCTGCTGTAGTTGATACAGGGACTGAGACCCCATCTTTCTTTTTGACAAAGAAGAACCCTGCACCAGCTGGAGACTGGGATGGTCGAATTAAACTGTACTGTAGCGGTTCAGCGATGTAGTTCTTCATGAGTTGGGTTGCAGCAGGGAAGAGGGAGAACAGATGGCCTTGGGGAGAAGTGGTACCCGGGAGGAAGTTGGTCTTGCAGTCATGTAGTCTGTGTGGCATCAGGGTGCTGGTCTTCCTTTTACTGACGGCGATGGCTAAGTCAAGGTATTCTTATGGGAATTTAGTGAGAACAAAAGTTTCCAGCGACTCCACAGATTTATGGAGTGAAATCTACAGAGATTGCAGGCAGCTGCGTCCCCATCTTGGCAGTGAAATGGATGACCAGACAAAGTGAGGATCATGAGTGAAGATCCAGGTGTAACCCAATATGAGCGGAGTATTGAGTGAGTTAACCAGGAGAAATTCAATAGACTCAGGGTGCTTTCCAGTGCTCATTTGCACAGTCATGTACATGCTCTGACCGTCACAGACCCCAAGAGATGTCTGTGGATGGCTGGAATGCAGAAGTGATGAGAGGTAGGCTTGGTACTGAGGTCAAGATGTATTGTATTGGTTGGATAGTGGACTTCATTCTCAATCAGGATTTAAGCCTTTTGACATCAGTCGAAGCTTGTAAGCAGCATAGTCATCACTTAGGGGTACAACTAAAAGTAGAAGTCTAGTCCTGATTATCTATCAAATATTCCTTCCCTAAGGTGTCATCTGGCTGAAGGCCTTAAGTGGAAGATGGGTCAATTTGTGATCCTTCACAGTTGGGAGGCATGGTATCGCAGTGGTCAGTGAAACAGTATTACAGTGCCAACTGCATGATCAGGGTTCAATTCGTGCCGCTGTCTGTAAGGAGTTTGTACGTTGCAGCCATGACCATGTAGGTGTACTCCCGGTGCTCCAGTTTCCTTGCACATTCCAAAGACATATGGTTAGGGTTAGGGAGTTGTGGGCATGCTATGTTGGAGGTGGTAGCGTGGTGAATCAGGTTTTTAAAATGGCATCACTATTCACCCAAGAGTAAACTTAATCAGAGAGCATAGGAAAGTGGGATGAATAAGATCTGTTACAAATGTGGGATAACACTCAAATATGGCAGGAAGCTTTGGGTCTTTTATCTAAGAAAGAATGTGTTGGCATTGGAGAGGTTCGGGGGAGGTTCACAAGAACAATTCTGTGAATGAAAGGGTTAACATATGAGGAGCATTTGATAGCCGTGGGCCTGTTGGAGCTTAGAAGAATGAAGGGGCAATCTCATTGAACATTCTGAATATATAAAGGGCTAGATAGATTGGAAGAGGCTTTTCATTCCAGGACGAAGGAGATTTCTTCCTTTTTTAAACAAAGGGGCTTCCCTTCTTCCCACCATCAACTCTGCTCTCAAACGCATCTCTCCCATTTCCCGCACATCTGCCCTCACCCCATCCGCCCGCCACCCCACTCGGGATAGGTTTCCCCTTGTCCTCACCTCCCACCCCACCAGCCTCCAGGTCCAACGTATAATTCTCCGTAACTTCCGCCACCTCCAACAGGATCCCACTACCAAACACATCTTTCTCTCCCCCCACTTTCTGCTTTCTGCAGGGATCGCTCCCTATGCAATTCCCTTGTCCACTCGTCCCCCCCCCATCCATTCCCACCGATCTCCCACCTGGCACTTATCCTTTTAAATGGAACAAGTGCTACACCTGCCCTTGCACTTCCTCCCTCACCACCATTCAGGGCCCCAGACAGTCCTTCCAGGTGAGGTGACACTTCACCTGTGAGTCGGCTGGTGTGGTATACTGCGTCCGGTGCTCCCAGTGTGGCCTTTTATATATTGGTGAGACCTGACGCAGACTGGGAGACCATTTCGCTGAACATCTATGCTTGGTTCGCCAGAGAAAGCAGGATCTCCCAGTGGCCACACATTTTAATTCTATGTCCCATTCCCTTTCTGATATGTCTATCCATGGCCTCTTCTTCTGTCAAAATGAATCCAAACTCAGGTTGGAGGAACAACACCTTATATACCGGCTGGGTAGCCTCCAACCTGATGGCATGAACATTGACTTCTCTAATTTCTGTTAATGCCTCTCCTCCACTTCTTACCCCGTCCCTGACATATGTAGTTGTTTTTTTTTTCTCCTTCTCTCTTCCCATCACTCTGCCTGTTCTCCATCTCCCTCTGGTGCTTCCCCCCCACTTTCTTTCTCCCAAGGCCTCCCATCCCATGATCCTTTCCCTTCTCCAGGTCTGTATCACTTTTGTCAATCACCTTTCCAGCTCTTAGCTTCATCCCACACCCTCCGGTCTTCTCCTATCATTTCGCATTTCCCCCTCCTCCCACTACTTTCATATCTCTTAGTATCTCTCCTTTCAGTTAGTCCTGACAAAGGTCTCGGCCCGAAATGTCGACAGTGCTTCTCCTTATAGATGCTGCCTGGCCTGTTGTGTTCCACCAGCATTTTGTGTGTGTTGTTTGAATTTCCAGCATCTGCAGATTTCCTCGTGTTTGCTCACAAGGTGTAGAAATGTTATTTTTCTTGTAGTTTAACATTCCTTTGCTTGCATATATTTTTATGCAATCACCTATATACGTGTAACTGTTCAGTGAATTTTCCAGTAATTACAGTAGAATTACTTCTGTAGTTTTCTAAAACCTCCTAGTTTTCAGTAACAGGTGTCATGCTACTAGAGCCTGGCTACATTATAGGTTAATTCACTGGAATTTGTGTTATCTGAGTATGAGACAACAATGACTGCTTTTTCCTTTTACTTTTCTGTGTTCTGTGAGCATGCCTTTCTTGTTCGTTTTCATTCTTGTAATAGCCAACAAAATAGTCATAAGCAATAACTTTTATGCCTCATTCTTGACTTCCAAAGAACCTTTGGATCACAAAAGCATCAGGATTCTCAGGTGATCTTTGCATGGAGTCTGGACACTCTTTAAGTGACCATTTGGATACCTCCCTGGGGGCTCCAGTTTCCTCCTGTGTCCCAAAGGCATGCTGAAGGTTAACAGGCCACTGTTTGTTTCCAGATGATGTATGTTAATGCCAAAAAATGTCACAGGCAAGGTGAGGGGCACATGTTGGAAAGTATAAACTGCAGGGAAGAGGAAAATGATTGAATGGAGCTGTGCCAGGCATGGGTGTGAAGGGCTGAATGGTACACTTCTTTGTTATTGTAAGGTCTAAGATGAACCATTGAAAGTACGTGGAACCTCACTGCTCATTGGGAATTGTGACCGTCAATAATTCAACAACATAGAGAGCGACTGGGCAATCTGGCACATTATTCACTGGAGAGTAGGAGAATGAGGGATAATCTTATAGGCATGCATAAAATCATGTGTAGCATAGATAGGGTAAATAGTCACCATCCTTCGTACCCGTGTTAGACTTACATAAGTTTAAGGTGGGAGGGGAGAGATTTAATAGGAACCTGAGGGTGGTCCACATATGGAACAAGCCAGTGGTTGAGCCAGGTACATTAATAACATTTAACAGGTACTTGGGCAGATACATTAACAGGAAAGCTTTAGAGGGATATGAGCCAAATGCATGGTTTCTCCAGCATTTTGTGTGTTGCTCTAGATTGCCAGCATCTGCAGAATATCTTGCATTGAAGCTTAGATGGGAAACTTGTTTGGCATGGACCATTTGCCTGTTTCTGCACTGTATGTTTCTCTAGGATTAACTGAAGGAAAAATAATGCAAGGTTTCAATTCAAAATGTTGAGAGCTCCTTTCCCTTCCTCTCACAGATGCCGTTTGATCAGATGAGCTCCTCCAGCAAATTGATTGGTCACTCCATCAGTCACTGAAGGTGAATGAGCAAGTGCAGCAGGCAGTGAAGAAGGCTACTGGAATGTTGGCCTTTATTACAAAGGGAATTGAGTACAAGAGCAAGGAAATCCTCTTGCATTTGTACAGGGCCCTGGTGAGACCACACCTGGAGTATTGTGTACAGTTTTGGTCTCCAGGGTTAAGGAAGGACATCCTGGCTGTAGAGGAAGCACAGCGTAGATTCACAAGGTTAATTCCTGGGATGTCCGGACTGTCTTACGCTGAGAGGTTAGAGAGAATGGGCTTGTACATGCTGGAATTAAGGAGATTGAGAGGGGATCTGATTGCAACATTTAAGATTATTAAGGGATTGGACAGGATAGAGGCAGGAAATATGTTCCAGATGCTGGGAGAGTCCAGTAAAAGAGGGCATGGTTTAAGAATAAGGGGTAGGTCATTTAGGACAGAGTTAGGGAAAAACTTCTTTTCCCAGAGAGTTGTGGGGGCTGTGGAATGCACTGCCTCGGAAGGCAGTGGAGGCCAATTCTCTGTATGCTTTTAAGAATGAGCTAGATAGTTATCTTATGGATAGGGGAATCAAGGGATATGGGGACAAGGCAGGAACTGGGTATTGATAGTAAATGATCAGCCATGATCTCAGAATGGCAGTGCAGGCTCGAAGGGCCGAATGGTCTACTTCTGCACCTATTGTCTATTGTTGCTCCAGATTCCAGCATTTACTGTACTTGTGTCTCCATTCAGCAACTGTCTTTGGTGAGCTCTAGAAACTACATGGAGTGGGGCAGTGATTGTTCTTCAGGACCACTTGTACATGAACACCTCTCTGGTCTGTGGGCAACTGCTATGTGTCTGCACTCAGTAGTATTTACAGAGGCTTTCCTGTCAGCATGTGCATGTCACATGTCACATCCTGTCACAAGGGATGGCTGGTTGGAATAATTAGGGATACAATGACAATGTGCATTTTTAAGACCAGGGCATCACAGAATAGTGTGGGGCCTTGTCACAAGATTATGCAGACTGAAGAAAGCTTTTTCTCAGATGGGTTTAACACATAAACAGACATATCAATTTAAAAGATCAATGTACAGATCGAGGAGATCTTCAAAATGTGATGCTTCAAAAAGGCAGTATCCATCATTGAGGACCCACCACCCAGGACATGCTCTCTTCTGATTACTACCATTGGAGAGGAGGTACAAGATATTGAAGATGTACAATCAATGTTTAACAAATTGCTTTTTCCCCTTTGCCATCAGATTTCTGAATGGCCCATGAACCCGTGAACAAAACCTCACTAGTTTCTGCTCTCCAGCTGCACTAATTTAATTTTTATACACATTACTTATTGTGATTTATAGTATATTTTATAGATTGCTCTGTACTGTTGCTTCAAAGCAATACATTTCAGAACATATGTGGGTGATAATAAACCTGATTCTGATTCTGCTATAAGGAGAGGCTGGATGAAACAGAGTTGTTTTCTCTGGAGGCTGAGGAGAGGCCTGATGGAACTTCATAAAATTATGAGAGGCAACTGGTATCTTTCTCCCTGAATTAAAATGTTTAGTATGAGAGGACATGAGTTTAAGGTGAGAGGGGGAAAATTCAAAGGAGATGTAAAGGCATATTTTACACAGAGTGGAGAGTGCCTGGAATGTGGTGTCAGGAAGGCAGCTGGAGGCAGACACAATAGAGGCATTTAACAAACTCTTAGACAGACACAGGAATATGAAAAGGATGGAGGGATATAGACCACATGCAGACAGAAAGCATTAGTTTAATTAGGCATTATGAACTTAATTAGTTTAGTGCAAAATTGAGAGTCAAAGGGCAGGCTATATTCTATGTACAGATCAATTTATCACATCAGTGCAGAAGGCCCAAGCTCACTATAGCACTCGCATGTAAATGTATTAATGAACTTGTTTATTACTGTTTGAATATTCATCCCAAAGCAAATTAATAATCCTGCTTTAATGCTACTAAACCTCATTCCAGCATTTTCCAATTATTAACTCGGTATGATTAGACTTGGAAGAAATTATTGTAATTTTAATTCAGTTATAAAGTTTATTGAATTAGAAAAAAATTATATTAAAGGTTTGTATTCACATCATTCCTGTCAAGACGGTGCTGTGAATGGAAATTTTGCACAACAAGAGTACAATACCAGCTCGTATTTTTGAATGCTGACATTAACATTTCTAGCCTTATGGATCTCGAAGCTCAAATAATATCTCTTCATGATTTCTATTTTGTGAATAAAGGTTCAGATTCAGATTCATTTATTACCTGTACTTGGAAACATGCAGTGAAATGTGTCATTTGTGTTAACAACTAATACACTCAAGGATGCACAGCCCACCACGTTTTGGCAATATTCTATTGCCAACGTAGCATGTCCATTGTGTTCGGAAAGCAACAGAACAACAAAGGCAATTGAGATGAATGTGGATTGGGAAAACTGTGGAGTTGGATGGATTGAGATGACTGCAAAGGGAGTGGGGAGAAAAGATGAGAAATTAACTGGATTGGGACACTTCATTAGTTACATATTAGTGGGAGGGTTGGATGTGGGCTTGGCCTGGGTTTCACTCCAAGAGAATCTGCTTTCTCTTGTTTCTTCCAGATCTTCATGTTTCATAGTCTTCCCTTGCCTCTAGATGAATACTCTCCAGTTGATTTCTCACCTTCAATGCTGTATATTTATGGAGTTTATATGGACTTTAAAGCACAAGAAATATTGAAATCTTCTTAGCGTCTTATGTCAAATATTCAAAGTACATATATGTCACCATACAGTATACTAGCTTGCTATTAATTTTCTTGCAGGTTCTTTCAGAAAGAAGACATTGTGTAAATGAAATATATAAATAATATTGAGAACGTTACTCGTAGAGTCCTTAAAATTGAGTCTGTAGTTTGTGGAATCCATTCAGAATTGAGATGAGTGACGTTATCCGTGCTAGTTCAGGAGCCTGAAATTTGGGCCCTAAAACTCCTGTACCTCCTGCCCAGTGGTAGTGGTGAGTAAAGAGTATAGCCTAGATGATGGGAGTCATTGATGAAGGATGATACTTCCTTGTAGATGTTCTCAATGGTGGGGAGGAATTTTCCTCCGATGGATTGGGCTGTATCCACCATTTTCTGTAGACTTTACTGTTCCTGAGCATTGCTCTTTCTAAACCAGGCAAAGATGAAACCAGTCAGACACTCTCCAAAGTGTATCTACAGATGTTTGTCAAAATTTTAGATGACATGCCAAATCTATGCAAACTTCTGTTACGTACCCCATAACTGAGTGTCTGACCAGCAGAGAAAGAAGAATCCGTTGGAGTCTGGTGGTACCAAACTAAAGGTGTTTATTAGTAAACTACACAATACAATATCAAAAATGCAAATATATATACAAAACAAGTTAGCAGTAATAAACCTAGACGTGTAGGAATAATAATAATCAATAATAAACAAGCTCTATCGATGTCTAGGGGTAAATGAATGGTCATAGGAAAGTATAGAGTTCAGTTCATAAATGCTGAAGTAGTTATGGTTGTTGTATTGAAAATGTTGGAGGGAGAGAGAGGGCGAGCGAGATGTAACAGCAATAGTTGCGGCAGGCAAACCTTTTTGTGGCTTTCTTAATCCGTCGTATCGTTGTGGTCATTCAGTTATGATCCCTCTGGTCTTCAGCTAGACCGTTCTTCTGTGGTGGACTCATCACTCTGGCATGAGTGGACACACACACAAGTCCCCACCAGCCCTGCTGTAACACTGTGAGCTTTACTGACTGATCTCCTGGTTCGGTCTCTGAAGCCCCCACCTTTCTGTGGGTTCCCAACACTCAGTCAGTGTCCACTGGTAAATCTGAAGGGTGTCTCTACAGACCTGTCTTTTTATCCCCATTCACGGTGTCTCAGCTATCAACTCTGAATGACCGTGTCCATCAAATCAGGCCACTCCTGCTATCTCCTGAGGAATGGTAATGAGCAAAGTGAAGTCCTTGTAGTGGAAGGTAAATAATCCAGGAAGAGTCATAATACAGTAAATCAACAGTCTCTCTCCCTCTTATCTGTAGCAGATGTTCTTGCCTGGGCTTTATCTCTCTCTCATGAGCAGCATAACAACAGCAATAGTTTGTAGTTCTCAGGAGGGGGGGTTGGGAATGGTTAACTCTGCACCCCATTGTCCATCAGGTCTGTCCATCACTCATAACACTTCTAAGAAAGCAGAGAACCTGTCATGCAATCTTTGTAATGGCACTTACGTGCTGGTTCCAGGACAGATGCTCTGATATGGTAATACCAAAGAATTTAAAATATTTAAGCCATCCATCATCTCTTGAGCAGCTCCCTCCAGCCTCCATTCTTCTCATTCTGTTGTTGGGGCAAATATGGCTAACCATGCCTTTATAGAAAATAAGCTGATTTTAAATTCACCCAAGTGATAAACATTAAATTGTGAAATCAAAACAAAATGAAATTCAGAATGAGAAGCATGATCCCTGCTCAAAAGGGTATCATGCCACATTTCTCTCTGAAATTTCCACTTAGGGAGGAGCAAACTCAACACATAAGGTCAGAAATTTCTATTTGAATAATTTTTAAACTGCATCATATGCTGCCTACACTTTCTTTACTTTATCTCTGTCTCTTCCTACTTCCCATGAGATCGATGTCTACAAAAGCAGCACCATTTGGGAGGTTGGAGATGGGAGTGGGTCATTTGATGATCCACAGCAAGCAATCCATTGCTTGTGAAGGGCTTTCACTTAGAAAACAGAGTTATGTAATGGGCAGGTTAAATTGAGACTCAGGCATCCTCACCAAATTTCATGGCATTTCTCCAGAAAAATGCAACAAGAGAGCTTGAAGAACCTATCTCTGTAACACATAGTAACTGACAGACAATGAAAGCCAGATGCCTGAAATCTTAAATTTAACAAAGAAATGACTGAAGTACTCACAGGTCAGGGAACATCTGTGGAAAAAGATGCAGATTCAACATTTCAGGAGGAAGAGCTAAAAAGCAGATGATCAAATACAGATATTACCACATAGAAACAGAACATCTGGGGAAGGATCTTCAACATAAAGGTGAACTCTATTCCTTGTTCCCAGGAGGATGTCTAACATGCTGAGTGTTTTTTGTTGTTTCTGTATTTACTCTGTCATTTACAGTACTGTTTGCAATTCATGGAGTACAGGCGAAACTATTACAAAGTCAGTGACCTGGGTTCAATTCACTGCTACCTGTGAGGAGTTTGTTTGTTCCTCCTGTGACCATCTGGGTTTCCTCTGGATGCTAGGGCTTCCTTCCACCTTCCAAAGGTGGGTTAGTAGGTTAATTGATCAAATGGGTGTAATTGGGTGGCATTGGCTCATTGGGCTGGAAGAGCCTGTAACTGTGTTGTATCACGAAATAAACAAATAAATAAATGAGTTCAGCCAGTTACCCTACTCTTTGACAACAGCATAATCGTTTCTTGCAACCTTCTCAAAAACACAAATTCATTCTCTAAATGAGATTGTCACAAGATTCTACAAATGTTGGAACCACACACACACACCGACTCTGTAGAAATTCAGCAGATCAGACAGCTTCCTGCAGACCTCCTCTAGCATTTTGAGTGTGTTCTGTAGCTACACTAGAAGGTCCCTATCCTTTTCCCCCATGACTGAACAGCAAATACCAGAGGGCATGGACTTAAGGTGAGTGGATTGGAATTTGAGGGGGAAGTGTGGGGTATGCTTTTCTTCACAGAGAATGGTGGTTGCCTAGCATACACTGCCAGAGGTGGTTATGGAGGCAGATATGGTAGAGGCATTTAAGACGTTCTTAGACACATGAATTTGCAGAGAGTGGAAGTATATTTGCCATATGAAGATGAAAGGATAGGGCACCATTACCTTAATTCGCTTGGCATAACATTATGGGCTGAAAGGCTTTTCCTGTTCTGGGCTGGATTTATGCTCCAGGTTTTAGAGATCTGCTCCATGAGGGAGGTGATCAAATGCCTTCCTTTGCTCTCACTGGAGGAAAGAACAATGCCAGGCAACTGATGAACAATTAGAATTATCCCTGCAGTTAAAAGAGATGGAGGAACTCCCAGGAACTATAGGTCAATTAGCTTAACAATCTTGTCTGGAATGGTATTGCAATCCCTTTGCTCTAAGATGTTATAGATACCTAGGAACTGAAACTTCAATAAAAATTAATCAGCAAGGAGGAAAGTCATTGTATTGAATTCTCTGAGGACGAAGCAGAAATAATTGATAAGGACAACAAAATAGATGCCATGTAATTATATATCCAAATCCCTTTTAATCAAATAGTCATTTCGAAGGTCAGACAGGCAGGAGGAGAAATTGATTTGTGATCAGGATTATTCAGTAAGATGTGATGATTTTGCCCAGTGCTAAACACATTCTGTGGTATGGTATTCACACCTCATTGGTGCAACTAGAACAGCCTTCAACATATGTTCATGGTAAAATGGGCTATTGTGAGTTACTCTGGACTTATTGCTTCTGCAGAATCTCTTGTGTTTATTATTAGTAAAGAGAGCTGCAAATGTAGTCCAGTCCATCACAGAAACTAACCTCCCCTACATGGAGATACTTTCTCGATGCCCCGGTAAAGCAGCCAGCCACCCTAGACATTATTTCTTCTGTCACCCTCCTGTTGGGCAGAAGAAGCAAAAGCCCGAGATGCACCACAGGCTCAAGGACAGCTTCTATCCCACTGCTCTCAGACTCTTAAACTGACTTCTCACACAGCAAATAAACAATCTCCCAGTTGGCCTTGTACTTTTTTTTGTCTGTCTGTACTGCATTTCCTCTGCAACTGCAACACTATACTTTGCATTCAGTTCAGCGCATCACACAAAATGCTGGAGGAACTCAGCAGGTCAGGCAGCATCTATGGAGAGGAATACACAGTCAATATTTCAGCTGAGATCCTTTAGTCCTGATAAAGAGTCTCAACCTGAAATGTCAACTGTTAATTCCCTTAGATTCTCCTCTGATCTGCTAAGTGCCTCCAGCATTTTGCATAGCTCTGGATTTCAAGCAACTGTAGAATCTCTTGTGTTTATGATTCTTTCCATTCTGTTTCCATTTATACTACCTTGATGTACTTATGTATGGAATGATTTAACAGGATGGCATGCAAACAAAGACCTTTCACTGTATCGTAGTACATATGACATTAATAAACTAATTACCAGAGCCAAGACAATTGGGTGATGGCCAGCATGGACATGTTGGGCTGAAGGGCCTGCTTCTACACTCTTTGACACTGTGATATAGTGTTAGCAAGGGCCACCCTGGCTTGAGGTTGTGCTTCTGGGTATCTGCAACTCCCCTAATTGGACAGAAACACCTTCCACAAGATGAGTGTGTAGAGACAGAAGTTAAAGCTACCTTGCCACAGGAAGGAAGGGCTATGCCCAAGGACACACAGAATGCTGGAGTAACTCAGACAGCTTCTATGAAGGGAAATGAACAGCCAACATTTCAAATGAAGACACTTCAGAAGATGCTATCTGACTTGCTGACTTCCCTGGCATTTTAAGTGTGTTGCTCAAGATTTCTAATATTTTCAAAAGCTTTGGTACTTTGATGATTAGTTTGCATGTCTTTGTCCTGATTAGAATATTGTGTGTTAGAATGTCCTGTGGTCACATGTCTTGAGGATATCGGTCACTGAAGGAACTTTGTGCAAATCTCAGTGTCTCTTCTCTTAGGATGTGGACATTTCTGGCAGGCTAGCATTAAAAATCATCCCCATTCAACTTTGAAAAGTTGACAGAGAGAGGCTTTGCCTCAATGCAGTACTTGTGTGACTGTGCATGACAGTTTTGATGGGGAAAGGAGAGTGAGATGCTGAACAAAAGATAAAGATGATGATTGTCCAGCTCTACGTGTGGTCTTGTAGATGATTATGCACATGTGTGATTCGAACATAGAACATTGAACAGTACAGCACAGTACAGGCCCTTCAGCCCACATGCTATGCCAATCTCTTAACAAACTCTAAATTCAATCTAACCCATCTCTCCTCCATAACTTTCCATTTATCTATCATTCATGTGACTATCAAAGAAATTCTTAAACATCCCTAATGTACCTGTCTCTACCACCACCCCGAAAATGTGTTCCATATGTTCATCACAACCTGAGTAAAAGAAACCTGTCTCTGACCTCACCCTTATACTTCCCGCCAATTACCCTAAAATTATGCCATTTCTTATTAGCAATTTCCACTCTGGGAAACAAACTCTGGGTTATCCACTTGGTTGATGCCCCTTATCATCTTGTATACATCTATGAGATTACTTCTCACCTTCACTCCAAAGAAAAAAGCCCTAGCTTACTCTACTTATCCTCATAAGACATGTTCTCTAATCCAGATAGCATTCTGGTAAATCTCCTCTGCACCCTCTCTAAAGCATCCACATCCTTCCTATAATGAGGCCACCAGAACTGAACACTACAGTGATTATGATGGATTATGATCTAAGCAGAGAGATAATGCAACCGTATGAAGATCAGAGGCATCTAGGTCTTCTAGTGCATGAATCACAAAAACTTAGCAGTTAGGTTCTGTAATGAGCTCTTCAGGCATGTGTGCATAGAACATGGAACATAGAATAGTACAGCATATTACAGGCCCTTTGGCCCACAATGTTGTGCCGACCCTCAAACCCTGCTTCCCATATAACCCCCCATCTCTTAAATTCCTCCATATACTTGTCTAGTAGTCTCTTAAACTTCACTAGTATGTCTGCCTCCACCACTGACTCAGGCAGTGCATTCCACGCACCAACCACTCTGAGTGAAAAACCTTTCTCTAATATCCCCCTTGAACTTCCCTCCCCTTAACTTAAAGCCATGTCCTCTTGTACTGAGCAGTGGTGTCCTGGGGAAGAGGCGCTGGCTGTCCACTCTGTCTATTCCTCTTAATATCTTGTACACCTCTATCATGTCTCCTCTCATCCTCCTTCTCTCCAAAGAGTAAAGCCCTAGCTCCCTTAATCTTGATCATAATCCATACTCTCTAAACCAGGCAGCATCCTGGTAAATCTCCTCTGTACCCTTTCCGATGCTTTCACATCCAGAACTGGACACAGTACTCCAAGTGTGGCCTAACTAGAGTTTTATAGAGCTGCATCATTACATCGCATCTCTTAAACTCTATCCCTCGACTTATGAAAGCTAACACCCCATAAGCTTTCTTAACTACCCTATCTACCTGTGAGGCAACTTTCAGGGATCTGTGGACATGTACCCCCCCAGATCCCCCTGCTCCTCCACACTACCAAGTATCCTGCCATTTACTTTGTACTCTGTCTTGGAGTTTGTCCTTTTAAAGTGTACCACATCACACTTCTCCGGGTTGAACTCCAGGTAGGCTGACAGTGTTTCTTAAGTCCACGTTCTGAACTTCTCTTCAAGTCAAGTCAAGTCAAATCACTCTTTATTGTTGTTTTGACCATAACTGCTGCTACAGTACACAGTAAAAATGAGATAATGTTTTTCAGGACCATGGTGCTACAAGTCCAAGATGGCGGCACGATGCAGCTGCAGCAGCCACTCCGGAGCTGATATCTGTTATTTGTTAAGCGGGGTGCTGTGCGCAATCCTAATCTGATGAAAAACGGACGTGGGAGGATGGAGGAACATCTGGAAATCTCCAGGAAGGCCTTTTTCATTACTGCTGCTGCTGTGAGGTAGAGGTCTCTGTTGAGAAGAACAGGCCCCCAGTCCTCGGGGTCGCGTCGCCAGTGGCCATTGGCGGGGGCATCTTAATGTGCTTGGTAGAGTATGGTGTTTGTAGAAGCTGTGCCGGAGGGTATGGTTGGAGGCTCGGAGGTTCGACGGACTTGGAGTCTGCTGCAGTTGGGGCGCTTTCACTGTGTGTTGCGTCTGCGCGGCTCGGAGGTGCCTTGGAAGTCTATAGCGGGGGTATTTCCTTCTGCTGCCTGTGTAGAATGATGAGTCTATCGGGACTATGAGGACGTGTGGAAACTGTGTGGTGGCTTCTTTCGAACTTATAGTCTTTTAACATTTTTGGACTATTTTTACTGTGCCCATGGTCTGTTTTTTTAATCAATTATGCTATTGTTTGCACAGTTGAAACTATATGTTGTAACTATGTGGTTTTGTGCAGATATTGTAGCTTTATTTTTTGGTTTGTTGGGTGCTAGAGTTGGTCTCATGACTTGGTGTGTTTGGGTAGTCTTGTTTTGTCCGGTGGATTTGGAGCTTCTTTCCGTGGATTGCGCTAAGATGGTAGCGCGATATTAATACGCAGCAGCCTCTCCGGACTCTGGTTTGGGGATTGCCAAACATTATGTGGATTTTCTGGTGTAGTCTGTTTTGTCATGTGCTTTTGTGATATCATTCTGGAGGAACGTTGTCTCATTTTTTTAACTACATTGCATTGGTGGTTTCTAAATGAC
Organism: Hypanus sabinus; assembly: GCF_030144855.1. NCBI lineage: Eukaryota > Metazoa > Chordata > Chondrichthyes > Myliobatiformes > Dasyatidae > Hypanus > Hypanus sabinus. The sequence continues at coordinate 10,574,728 of NC_082722.1, read as the reverse complement.
AATAAACTGAAACTGAACTGAACTGAACGGAATAATACAAAAACTACACTAAACTACGTAAACCAACACAAAAACTACACTTGACTACATACCTACCCAGGACTGCATAAAGTACACAGAACAGTGTAGGTAATACAATAAATAATAAACAAGACAATAGGCACAGCAGAGGTCAGTAGGTTGGTAGTCCGATGGCTTGGGGGAAAATCTGTTACATAAATAAACAGCTGAATGGCAGTGTCCGGGATTCCGTCCATTTCTGTACTCTCGCCGAGTATTTTGTTGCCACAGATGTAGTCCAATTTAATGTCCATTGGAGAGCAGAATGGATGGGAGAGCTGGCCAGCCAGGGCTTGCTTTTTTCCTGGCACGGACTCTTGCCCGTTTGCCTTGCTTCCGTTTCCTCGCACAACGCTCACGACGTCCTCACCTCCGGCCACCGGCATCAGGCAACTCCGAGAACTGCAGGCCCGATTCCATCTGCAAGCCGAGGTCGTGCAATCTAACTAGCAGATTTTCATGAAGGTTTGTTTTTGTGCGAACTCTGTATTGTAGCAGTAACTGGCAATGATAGATGGTCACTCGGTGCTGTGCCGCACCGCCTACTGGACACCTTATGTCTTCTCAACATTCTGAGTTACTGAGATCCATGTTGTGAGCTTCTCTAGTTTACGTTCAAGGCTTTTTCTGGGTCTGAGTGTCCCTGGTCTAAGTGTCCCTAGTTCTCAAGGTTCTTCATATTGTCAGTGTTCCTCCACATCTCTCTTGAGTTTCCCAGGTGGGGTTACTGTAATGATTTCTTTGGACCCTGTGCATGGAGTGGGGAGCGCTGTGCTCCAAGATTTTTAGAGCACCTGAATAGGTTAATTGTTGTTTAATGAGAGTCGATAATTGGAATCTATCTTTCCTCATCACCTGGGTTCCAACATTGCCAGCGTACATCGTGACAGGTCCAACAAGTGATTAACCCTTATTACAAATTGGATGGAGTTTAAGAAAGGGATGTTTTGTTGCAGTTATACAGAGTGCCATTGAAGCCATTCCTGGAAGACTGTGCACAGGTGGAGTGAAAAACTTCCTTGCACATTGCATTAGATATCAAAACATTTACAAGAAAGAACTCAGTTAGAACAAAAAAACACACATTGAGATTGAAGTGGTCAGAGTGTTGCTGAACTTTTCTGATTAGCATTTTGCTTCAAGAGCTGAATGGCTGAAAGGAAGTAAATGTTCTTCAATGGAAAGGTGTGGAACTTTAGGCTTCCGTATCTCCTTCCCATTAGTGTCGAAGAGACAATTCAAGGCCCGGATGGTGTGGATCCTCGATAATGGATGTTGCCTTCTTGATGCAGTGCCGCTTGTAAATTCTGTTGACATAATGGGGAGAGTCCACCACTCTGAATCTTCCTACATTCTTGAGCATTCAAATTGTTTTACTAGACCATGACGTAACCAGTCAGAACACATTCAACACAGCATCTGAAGATGTTTGTTAGAGTGTTTGATGATGAGCCAAAGAGAGAAAAGTTGCTACTGAACTTATGATTGCACCTATGTGCTGGACCCAGGACAGGTCATTCAATATGACTGTAAAGCTGCTGACTCTCTCCACTGTCTATCCCACAATGCAATACTAGCATACGTTTAATGTTCTTCCCCTGCCTGAAGTCAACAATCATTGCAGTAGGCCAGATGCTGAGGACTGGGTCATCTTTGAGGGGTGTTAGTTCTGCAGTTTAATGCAAAGTAAGCAATGTTTCTGTCTGTGCTGCATATGAGATGTCTCAGTTTTGAGCAGCTTGGAAGGGATTGGCTTTAATGACAGCCAGGACTGCAGCTCTGCTCAGGTATTGTAGCAGGTAAGATTGTTCTAATTAGAGCAAAGAATAAGGGTGAGTTCAGAGAGAAATTCCAGAGAGGGAAAGATGGGAATAAACTCTTTCCTCTTGTATTTAGATCAGTAAGCAAAGTGAACACAATTTAAAATAATTGTCTGACGTGGAGGGGAAATGAAATCACAGTCTTTGAATTGTAGAGCACTATAGCATAGAAACAGGCCCTTTGGCCCATCTGGTCCATGCCAATCTATTATTAGCAGAAATATTTATTAATCAGCAGAGGTATTTTCACACAGATGATGAAGATCCTGACAAATTATTCCAGGGTAATGGTTATAGGGAGAATGCTGCAATTTTGGATTAAAGACTGCTCTTTCCAAAAGCTAACACAAGGAGGCAAAAGACATTCTTCACAGATGATGCTAGAGGAGAAATTGAAATGTCCTCACTGACACTCGTCTCTTAATTAATGCCATCAATAATTAAATTAATCTCATTCATCTCATTGTTCATGGGCTTTCAGTGCATGGAGGAGTGACTTCAGACCAGTAACTTTACTTCACTGCATGAAAAGACCTTGAGGCATTTCACTGAGATGTGCTGTGATGTAAATGCCAATCTTCCTTCTGTCTTTATACATGAGAGTTTAAAGAAAACAACCAATTTGTCTATAAAAGGACAAATTATTTCTAAACTGCTTTTGATCAGCAAGTAAATATTATAGGTGTATGGGGTATCCAGGGAGGGGGAGCACCTCCGGTGAAGGGGCTTGTCATGGGGCAGCTTACTCACCTTTAGTCCTTACCAGAGTCTCAGCTCTCATCTATGGCTCTAAGTAGCTGTTTGGATGAGATAGCGGTCACACCCTGGTCCACAGCTTCAACAGGCTGGCTAAACCAGGTGAGAGTAGCCAGCCACCCCATCATCCACAACACAGGTGCCCCCCTGGACCGTGTGCTAAGCCCATTGCAGTACAATCCGCATGTCTGCACACCAAACACCTAAGTAATCACATTGTCAAGTTTGCTGATGACATGACAGTTGTGGGGCTCATCACTGACTATGATGAGAGGAGGTGAAATAGCTTGATGCCTGGCACCAGGCAAATAACATTTCTCAATGTCAATAAGACAATGTTATTGACTTCAGGAGAACTCCCACCCCTCACACTGCTCTCTACAGCAGTGGAAACTGTGAGCAGTTTCAAACTCTTGGGAGTTCACATGTGGAACAACCTCTCATGCCGTCGGTAAAGCTCATCAACACCTCTACTTTCTGAGAAGACTGGAGAGAGCCAAACTATATGCATTTAAACCCACAGCTTTCTACAGATGTGCAGTAGAGAGCATCCTAGCAAGCTAAATCACAGTATGGTGCAACATAATCGGGGGGAATTTACATAATCGCAATGACCGACATTGAGTTGAGATTTCCCTTTCAGAGGCTGGTCTGATGTAATGAGATTGTTACCTAAAGTTTTTTTTAGAGTGCTTTTGGGTTTAGGTTTTGGAGTTCAATAAATGTGCTATGGGATTCATTAAACATAAAACACCTAACTTTGTTTTATTTGCAAAAACCTACATTCATGACCACGATGCTCTGGTCAATTCCAGAGTTATTGAATATGTTGGCCATTTCGCATTGAAACTGCCAGAATTTTGGGAGCACAGAGTCTGGCCCTGTGGCTCAGAAGGGTAGGGAAAGGAAGAGGATGGCAGCAGTGATAGGGGACTCTAGAGTTAGGGGGTCAGACAGGCGATTCTGTGGACGCAGGAAAGAAACGTGGATGGTAGTTTGCCTCTCAGGTGCCAGGGTCTGAAATATTTCTGATCGTGTCCATGATATCCTGAAGTGGAAGGTGAACAGCCAGAGGTCGTGGTACATATTGGTACGGACAACGTAGGTAGGAAAAGGGAGGAGGTCCTGAAATCAGACTACAGGGAGTTAGGAATGAAGTTGAGAAACAGGACCTCACAGGTAGTAATCTTAGGATTACTGCCTGTGCCATGCAGCAGTAAGTATAGGAAAGGGAGTGAGGTAGAGGATAAATGCGTGGCTGAGGGATTGGAGCAGGGGGCAGGGATTCAGATCTCTTTTGGGGCAGGTGTGACTGTACAAAAAGGATAGGTTGCACTTTAATCTGAGGGGGACCAAAATCCTGGCAGGGAGGTTTGCTAAGGCTATTGAGGAGAGTTTAAATTAGAATTGCTGGGGAGTGGGAACAAAACTGAAGAGACACAGGAAGGGGCGATTGGCTCACAAATTGAGAAAACTTGTAGACAGTGTGAGAGGGAGGATAGGCAGGCGATAGAGAAGGGATACACTCAGACTGATGGTTTGAGATGTGTCTATTTTAATGCAAGGAGTATCATGAACAAAGTGGATGAGCTTAGAGCGTGGATCAGTACTTGAAGCTATGATGGTGTGGCCATTACAGAGACTTGGATGGCTCAGGGGCAGGATTGGCTACTGAGAGTGCCAGGCTTTAGATGTTTCAGAAAGGACAGGGAGAGAGGCAAAAGAGATGAGGGCGAGATAGAGTCACGTCTGCAGAAAAGGAAGTCATAAGTCATGGAGGGATTGTCTACTGGGTCTCTGTGGGTGGTAGGAACAGGAAGGGGTCAATAACTCTACTAGGTGTTTTTTATAGACCACCCAATAGTAGCAGGGACAGATAGGAAGGAGCAGATAGGGAGATAGATTCTGGAAAAGTGCAATAATAACAGGGTTGTTGTGGTTGGAGATTTTAATTTCCTCAATATTGATTGGCATCTCCCTAGAACAAAGGGTTTAGATGAGGTGGAGTTTGTTAGGTGTGTTCAGGAAGGTTTCCTGACACAATATGTAGATATGCCTACAAGGGGAGAGGTTGTACTTGATCTGGTATTGGGAAATGAACCTGGTCAGGTGTCAGGTCTCTCAGTGGGAGAGCATTTTGGAGATAGTGATCACAATTCTATCTCCTTTACCATAGCATTGGAGAGGGATAGGAACAGACAAGTTATGAAAGTGTTTAATTCAATTAAGGGGAAATATGAAGCTTTCAGGCAGGAACTTGGAAGCATAAATTGGGAACAGATGTTCTCAGAGAAATGTGTGGCAGAAATGTGGCAAATGTTCGGGGATATTTGCATGGCATTCTGCACAGGTACATTCTAAGAGACAGGGAAAGGATGGTAGGGTGAAGGAACCATGGTGTACAAAGGCTGTTGAAAATCTAATCACGAAGAAAAGCTTATGAAAGATTCAAAAAACTAGGTAATGACAGAGATCTAGAAAATTATAAGGCTAGCACGATGGAACTTAATAATGAAATTAGGAGAGCCAGAAGGCCTTGGCAAGCAGGATTAAGGAAAACCCCAAGGCTAGTCAAAACTGTCCAACATATCACCGCTGCCAGCCAACCCCCAATCAAGGACATATATAGAAAAAGGTGCCGTAAAAGTGTAATCTCATCGTGAAAGATCACACGCACCCTGCTCATGGTCTATTTGTTCCACTCCCATTAGGGAACAGCTCCTCCAGATTCAAAGAACAGTTACTTTCCCTAAGTGGTAAGCTTGATCTACACTTCCACCACTAACCCACCCGTCCACACCCTTCACCACCACTACTTTACCATTTCCCATCAAGCTCCTTCTGTATGGACACCCCTGTGCCTAGCATCACTGTGGACATACACTCAATGTATATAAGCTACCTTACATATTTATATTTATTGTGCTTTTTAATCTTTATTGTGTTCGTTATCTCATTGTGGCTTTTTTTTGTGCTAGACTGAATCCAGAGTAACAATTCTTCCTTACACTTGTGTACTGGAAATGACAGTAAACAATCTGGAACCTTGGAATATGTGTTACAATAGCAGTGTGCAGTACAGCATCTCTGAAAGTGCAACTTGCTGAAACTTGGCGTGGATGGGCCACAGCAACAGAGGACCACAAACATACACTCAGCAGTCACTTTATTAGGTATAAGAGGTACCAAATAAAGTGGCCACTGAGTTTATGCCTGTGATAGACCTGATTCTGGATTGAAAATTGTGCAGAGCAACTGACATCTATTTCTTGCAAAAAATTCACAAATAAAAGAAGTGGAAACAAACAACTGTAATTTCTCAGAAAATGGATTCTGACTAACCCCAGAATGCCATCGGAGGCAGATGTGAAGAGAAAGCAACATGATTTCTCATCTGGATTGTGTCTGGGTACCTAAAAAGACTGATGGCCAATATAAATCCACAACAATATTACCTGAAGCAACTTTGAAGAACCTCAACGCACCTGTTTGATTTCCCTTGCAGATGGCAATTATGTTATTGTAACATGCCAGTGGCTGCATTCTCAAATATAATACACAAATAATGTTCTGTGAAAATTTCTCATAAAATGAGAGTAATGCTGCAGTAACCTCAATTTAGTGAAGGAACTGGAGACTTAATAATTGCTGTTGACCATGTTTACAGTTTAATTTCATTCGACTTGAGGCTGAGGACTTGAATGAGCTAGCAGTTATTAAGATAGTAGGTTTGTCTGATGTGAATTGTTCACTGCAGCTATCATCCCTCCCATATACTTGAGTCTTGCAATGTTCAGATTGTGGATGACAACTTCTTAGACACTGCCATGAATTGTGAAATCCATCCTTAGTCCTGACATAGAGCCTGTCAGAGTACTGTCAGCTTTCAGATGGAGTGAACAGTTCAACCAATTGTAACCATAGTGATTGACTCACAAAAGCTCAAGGTTGTAGAATGCACTGTATGAAAGTCTCTCCTATCCTTAGACAGAGACTTGTCTGTGTTTTTCTTTGGAGTATTACATTCTGAAACTTGTTGTTTCATTATAGAGCATCCCAGCTTTATAGTAATGGCCAAGGGTTGCTTTATTTGGCAGACATTGAGTTGCAGAATGGTGATGTGCTGATTGAGAAGTGTCAGGGCACGAAACAAGTGGACTGCTTTTACAGGCTTTCTTTGTATTTCCTTGATAATACACAGTATGCCTTGTGCCACCCTTGAAAAGCTGACAATATGCTTGCAATGCAAGATAACAGAAAGAGAACATGGTGCAAAACTCAGCAGGGCAGGCAGCATCTGTGGAGTGATAACTTTGCATTTTCCACTGAGGCTAAGGGAGAAAAAAACAGAGGACTTGGGTTAAGGGTGAAGGGGGAAAAGTTTAAAGAAAACATTAGGGGGAGGGTTTCTTCACACAGAGAGTGGTGGGAGCGTGGAATGAGCTGCCAGATGAAGTTGTAAATGCGGGTTCACTTTTAGCATTTAAGAAAAACTTCGACAGGTACATGGATGAGAGGTGTAAGGAGAGATATGGTCCAGGTGCAGGTCAGTGGGACTAGGCAGAAAAATGGTTTGGCACAGCCAAGAAGGGCCAAAAGCCCTGTTTCTGTGCTGTAATGTTCTATGGTTCTATGGTTCACAGGCCTTCAAGAACAAGGCAAAAGGAAGAGGTAGAAATCTCACTAGAGAGCAAAGAACTTAGAATAACACTATCATACAATGTTGAACAGAACAGAAATAGATCCTTCAGCCCAAACTATCTATGTAGACTTTCCCTGCGCATCTAAATAAATCTGTAAGCTTGTGTGTTATTGTCACATGTAATAAGGTACAATGAAGAACTTTGTTTGCAAGCCATTCATACAGATCATCTCATTATATCTGTACATTGTGGTAGTACAAACTCCATATTCTGAAAGCCCAAGTTTCTCATGGAAGGTGTTGCCCAACACAATTCAGGTACCCCCTTGACACTCCTTGAACACTCGAGTCCAAATTCGCTATCCAGACGGTATATGAAATGTTGCTCCTCCAACCTGAGTTTGGCCTCATCATGGCAGTAGAGGAGGCCATGTATGGCCATATCCGAATGCGAATGTGAAGCAGAGTTGAAGTGGGTGGCAACCGGGAGATCTTGTCTGTTGTGGCGGACGGAGCGGAGGTTCTCGACGAAGCGGTCTACCGATCTGCGTTGGGTCTCACTGATGTAGAGGAGGCCGCACCGGGAGCACCGGATGCAATAGGTGACCCCAACAGACTCACAAGTGAAGTGTTGCCTCACCTGGAAGGACTGTTTGGGGCCTTGAATGGTGGTAAGAGAGGAGATGTAGGGACAGGTACCAGGTGGGAGATCTGTGGGGAAGGACATGTGGACCAGGCAGTCGTGGAGGGAATGATCCCTGTGAATGTCCCACTGTAACCTCTAACAGACCTCCACACTATCCACAACACCCCCAACCTTTGTGTCATCAACAAATTTACTAACCCATCCCTGCACTTTCTCATCCAGGTCATTTATAAAAATCACAAAGAGTAGGGGTCCCAGAACAGATTCCTGAAGCACACCACTGGTCACCAACCTCCATGCAGAATATGCCCCACCTACAACCACTCTGCCTTCTGTGGGCAAGCCAATTCTGGATCCACCAAGCAATGTCCCCATGGATTCCGTGCCCTCTTACTTTCTCAATAAGCCTCGCATGGGTTACCTTATCAAATGCCTTGCTGAAATCCATATACACTACATCTATGGCTCTGCCTTCAATATGTTTAGTCACATCCTCAAAAATATCAGTCAGGCTTGTAAGGCACGACCTGCCTTTGACAAAGCCATGCTGACTATTCCTAATCATATTATGCCTCTCCAAATTTTCATAAATCTTGCCTCTCAGGATCTTCTCCATCAACTTACTAACCACTGAAGTAAGACTCACTGATCTATAATTTCCTGGGCTCTCTCTATTCCCTTTCTTGAATAAGGGAACAACTTCTGCAACCCTCCAATCCTCCGGAACCTCTCCCATCCCCGTTGATGATGCAAAGATCATTGCCAGAGGCTCAGCAATCTCCTTCCTCGCCTTCCACAGTAGCCTGGGGTGCATCTCGCCTGGTCCTAGAGACTTATCCAACTTGATGCTTTCCAGAAGTTCTAGGACATCCTCTTCCTTAATATCCACATGTTCAAGCTTTTCAGTCCACTGTAAATCATCCCTACAATCACCAAGCTCCTTTTCCGTAGTGAATACTGAAGCAAAGTATTCATTAAGTACCTCTGTTATCTCCTCCGGTTCCATACACACTTTCCCACTGTCACACATGATAGGTCCTATTCTCTCACATCTTATCCTCTTGCTTCTCACATACTTGTAGAATGCCTTGGGGTTTTCCTTAATCCTGCTCGCCAAGCCTTCTCATGGCCTCTCTAGCTCTCCTAATTTCATTCTTAAGTTCCTTCCTGCTACCCTTATAATCTTCTAGATCTCCATCATTACCTAGTTTTTTGAATCTTTCTTAAGCTCTTCTTTTCTTCTTGACTAGATTTTCAACAGCCTTTGTACACCATGTTCCTGTACCCTACCATCCTTTCCATGTCTCATTGGAATGTACCTACGCAGAACCCCTCGCAAATATCCCCTGAACATTTGCCACATTTCTTACTTACATTTCCCTGAGAACATGTTTCCAATTTATGCTTCCAAGTTCCTGTCTGATAGCTTGATATTTCCCCTTACTCCAATTAAACACTGTCCTAACTTGTCTGTTCCTATCCCTCTCCAATGGTCAAGAATCCAGTCTATTGTACCTATGGGACTGTTCAATAGTCTTATATTATCGAGGTAAAAGTTGTCCTTAACTTACTGGATGCATGCTGTTATGTCTTCTGCCTGATTAAGGAGTGGAGGGGTGCAGGGTGGTGGAGAAGAAAGAATGTCCAGCGTTGGAGGGATCTTTGATTATATTGGCTTTTACCAAGGTAGTTGGAGATACAGGCAAAGTATGGGGAGAGGAGACTAGTTTCTGTGATGTGCTGAACTGTGTCTATAACTCTGCAGTTTCATATGGTCTCAGATAGACCATAGAGTTATCACAGAGTCAATGAGTTACACAGTCTTCAGCCCATTTGGCCCATTGCCAACCCATCCCAGCCACTGCCATATCAAAACAAGATGTATCCAGATTGGATGCTTTCTATGGTGCATTGACAAAAGTTGATGACTGTCAACAGGGATGTGCCAAATTTCTTCAGCTTTCTGAGGAAATAGAAGTGCTGGTAAGCTTTCTTGGCCATGGGGTCAACATGGTTAGACAGGACAGGTTAGTGATGCTCACTCCTAGGAACTCAAAGATCTCAATCTCTCAGCCTTAGCACCATTGGCATTAACAGGAGCACATGTACCACCCACTTCTTGGTCATAATCACATTTGTCTGTATTCGGACTTCTATTCTGCTTCTATGGATTAGCTATCTATGTGCCTCTCCAAATACCTATTCTATGTGCTAATTGTATCTGACTCCACCAACTCCTCTGGTGGAGTGTTCCAGAGATTAGCCAAACTCCGAGTTAAAACAATGTTACACTTCAAAGGTGACATTCCTGGAAAACAAGTGGCAGTGAATTCAACTGTAATTGAAAATTTCCATTTCTTGTAAAGTCAGAATCTGTTTTAAAATATGGTGATTTGGAAATGTTAGTGAGGCCTAATTTGGAGTATTATTTACAATTCTGGTCACCAACCTACAAGACGGTTATCAATGAGAAAGAAAAAACACAGAGAGAATTTACAAGGATGTCATCAGGAGGACCAGAGCATCCAAGTTATAGGGGAAGGTTGAACAGGTTAGGACTTTATTCCCTGGAGTGTAGAAGAATGAGGGGAGATTTGATAGATTTGACAAGATTATGAAGGATACAGATAGGGTGAATGCAATCAGGCTTTTCCCACTGAGATTGGGTGAGAGGTTACAGGTGAGAGACAAAATTTTTAAGGGGAATCTGAGGAAGAACTTCTTCAGTTACAGGGTGGTGAGAGTGTGGAATGATCTGTCAGTAGAAGAAGTGATGGATGCAATTTTTTTTTTGCATTTTCTACATCACTACAGATAGGAAAAAACCCCAAACCAAAATGAAGAAAATTAATACAGTGCAAAAATAAACATACAATAATAATATAATACAAAAAAGATAATTGAGAAAGCACCCAAATTGAAGTCATGTAAAGTTAGTATCCTCCCCAAGCCCCGCAACAAAAAAACTCCAGACCAACCACAACACAATTTAGAGAATGTAAATCAGGACATTCAAACCCCCAAAACTGTAAATACACTTGAAAACAGAAGATAATAATGCCTACTACCAAAAAAAAGAGCTGAAAGCAAGGGACCGAAAAAAAAAACCTTAATTAAGAGGAAGGTTATGAAAGTACTCAATAAAAGGTCCCCAGACCTTATGGAACTTTATATCTGAATTAAGAACTGAATAATGAATTTTTTCAAGGTCTAAGCAGGACATAATATCATTAAGCCATTGAGCATGTGTGGGCGGGGCAACATCTCTCCATCTAAGGAGGATTAAACGTCTAGCCAGGAGAGAAGCAAAAGATAATATTCGACACTTAGTCGAACTCAAACGTATATCTGTCTCACACAAAAAACCAAACAAAGCAATTAAAGGGTTAGGTTCTAAGTGGTGATTCAGAATATAGGATAAAGTTATGAAGACATTTTTCCAAAATTTCTCTAAGCTAGGACAGGACCAGTACATAGGAATAAGAGAGGCCTCGCCCCTTTTGCATTTATCACAAAGAGGACTAATATTAGGGTAAAATCGAGATAATTTAGATTTAGACACATGGGCTCTATGAACAATCTTAAACTGTAATAGGCAATGGCAAGCACATAGAGAGGTTGAATTAACCGATTTGAGAACCGAGTCCCAAGTCTCATCAGATAAAGAGATATTTAATTCACGCTCCCAAGCCATTCTAATTTTATCTACAGGGGCACGCCGTAAGAATGCTAACATCACGAATAAATGATATTAAACTTTTACCCAGTGGATTAATAGAAAGAAATAAATCCATAAGATTTTTCTCAGGCATTTCAGGGAAGTTAGGAATTAAAGGATTAATAAAGTGTCTAATTTGGAGATATCTAAAAAAATGGGCATTAGGCAGATTGAACTTGGCAGGGAGCTGTTGAAAAGATGCGAAGTGATTATCAATAAAAAGATCTTCAAAATGTCTAATGCCCTTCCTATACCAATCATGGAATGTTGAATCATACATAGTAGGTAAAAAAAAGGTGATTATGTAAGACAGGACTAGAAGAGGAAAAACCATAGAAACCTAAAATTTCCTAAACTGAGCCCATATTTGCAAAGTGTGTCTAACAAGAGGATTAACAATTAATCTAGACAAACTACTAGGGAGTACAGAGCCAAGAAGTGCAGAAATAGATAAATCTTTAGTGGAACTCAACTCCATTGCCACCCAATTAGGGCACTCGGGTTGGCTATGGAAAAAAGACCAAAAGGTAGCACAACGTATATTGGCTGCCCAATAATATAAACAAAAGTTAGGTAAGGCCATGCCACCCTCTTTTTTAGATTTTTGGAGATAAACTTTATTAATTCTGGAACGCTTATTCTTCCACAGATATGACAAAATAATAGAGTCTAAGGAATCAAAAAAAGTTTTAGGAATAAAAATTGGGATTGATTGAAATAAATATAAAAATTTAGGGAGAACATACATTTTAACAACATTAATGTGACCTACCAAAGACATCGATAGAGGTGACCATTGTGACAAACTCTGTTTTGTAGTATATAAAAGATTGGCAAAATTTTCACGAAAAAGATCTTTAAACTTCCTTGTAACCGTAATCCCAAGATAAGTAAATTGATTATGAACTACTTTAAAAGGGAGGTCACGAAATGCTAATTCTTGTGCTTCTTTATTAATTGGGAAAAGTTCACTCTTATGTAAGTTAAATTTATAGCCAGAAAACTGACTAAACTGATCAAGAAGTGAGAACATTGGAGGTAAGGATGTAGACGGATTTGAAAGAAAAAGTAATAAGACATCAGCATAAAGAGAAACTTTATGCTCAACACCCCCTCTCCAAATCCCGGTCAAATGGATGCAATTTTAACTTCAGCATTTAAGAAATATTTGCATGGATGGGAGGGGTATGCAGGGCTATGGTCAAGGTATGGGTTGAAGCAACTAGGCAGAATAATAGCCCAGTATGGACCAGATAGGCCAAAGGGCCTGTTTCTGTACTGTAGTGCTCTATGATGCTATGAATATTTATTATAATTATAAAAGGCTGAATGGAGCTGTATGTACTAATTAAGATTTTTAGGGACCAATAGGGGTGTTCTCCACCTAAAGGTGTATCTATAAGGAGGTATTAGCCTCAAGGTTCATTTACTTTGATATAAGAAATGTTCCACTTACTCACAGTTATTTTGTTAGGCACTGGTGTTAAGAAGCACAGAAGCAGGTGGGTCGACAGCTGTAGATCAGACATAATCCAACTATACTGTATGTTCAAACAGATTTAATGGGCAGAATGGATAACTCCTATTGCAAAAAAAGAATCACAGTCTAGGGCCTCTCTGCTGAGACCTGTACCTCTCAATGCCTCAGGGCACTTAGAGGAAAAAATAGAAAAGAGAATATATTGATTTGATCTTAAAGACAGAAAGGTGACCTAATTATATTTACAGTGATGTATTTTTGGACAGAGAAAAATATCCTTTTAAGATTTAGCACAGTCTTTTCTGGTTGTGAATAAAGCAGCTTTGTTTTTCAGAAGACCAGCCGGGTGGAGGCCTTGATGTTTTGAGTGATAATGTTAAGTCAGTATTTTCTGCAGCTTTGGAAAGATGCCCATTGTCTTAGAACTAACTTGAAGGGCCTAGGATGTCATTGCATCCATTATTACAAATATTGATGATATGAACCTTGGCAATCACACTATCATACACGTCTATAAGGTAACATGTGAGCTCAAACCACAGTAGTGCTTGAGGAACAGTGCAACTTGCTAGCATTGGGCCAAATATGGTATTTGAAAAGTTTTGACAGATATATGAGAACATAGAGAAACAATCCACTCCACTACCCATCCTGCAAACTGGTTTTCCCAAAAGCTCCTTTCTGGAAAGTGGTATCAGTCTATTAAAACAAAACCTTCACACCGTCTTCCAGGTCTCTTCTCACAGGCAGTTCATCTAGTCAACTAAAATAGCATTCCCCCACCATTTCTCTCTATCTATTACCCCCATCACTGCACTTTACTTTAAACTACTTTTCTAACGCTGTTTACATTGTAAATTCATGCTTTATTAACACATTTATGCACACTTTATTCCAAATCCATATGTTAACGATTTTGTGTGATTCTTCATTTTGTAGAATTGTTCAACATAATTGTTTTTTGTTGCATGTTGCACCCTGACCAACACACCACAGCAAATTCTCAGTACATAGAAACGTATACGGTGAACAAAATAGATCCTTGATCCTCTCCTATACAGTTCATCCTTCTGGAAGTCCTAGTATTTATTTTCATTCCACTTGCAGAGTGGTTACTCCCAAAGATCCACCAGAATTGCTGAAGATTTCATGTTGGTTTCAACAATCTGCATATATATTTTTTAATGAAAAAAGTATGTTTGCAAATAATAATTAGGTATTGTTATACAACATGCCCCATCAGTCCAAATGAACTTTGTTTTCAGCAATTTAACAGACAACCTTTGAAGAATTTTGTGTGCAAGCTGAAGTACCATCTTATCACAGCTACCATCAGGCAAAAGATGCAGAAGCATGAAGCCCCACACTACCATGTTCAAGAACGTTGTGAATTTAATATTTTAGTACTATTGTAAATATATTGTTTGATTAAGCAATCTTTGTTGTTTACTTAATGCATTATGGTTATATGTAACTGGCATACATTATTATCCCAGCATGTTAAATGTGCGCATCTTGCTAAAAGTAAAACACGCAATCCCAGCTCCATGTTTCCTTTCAATTCATTTTATGAGTTGATGTTACAAAATGTAGCAGTGGTGATGTGTAAGTTTTAAAATGAGGTTTTAAATGTGCCTATCTACCTGTTGAAATGCGTCACAATGTTCGAGTTAAAAAAAAATCTTAGCAAGACACTCAAGAAAAACCAAAGGCAGAAAACCGACAAATTCATGGGTTCATAAACAGTGAGTACCCGGTTATGATAATTATAAATAAAAAAACAGAAATGGCTGGCTACATTGGAAATGTAGACTCGCTCTATTACACAAAAGACAATTGGATGTTGTATACTGAGTGAATTGGGCAGTAATTTGAAGCAAATGAAATAGCCAGTGAGAATGAGTGCCATTTTTAAAGGCACACTGTTTGCTTAGAAGTTTAACTGCTCCAACCAAGCCAGCCAAAGTTAGCTTTGCTGACATCGTGAAAGTAATGCAGGACCATTTAGAACCAACACCATTGTTGATTGCCAAACACTTAAGGTTTCATAAGTAGAATCAAAAGGAAGGGGAGTGGATTTTAGTATACATAGCTGAATTGAAGAGATTGTCTGAGCATTGATAATTCAATGGTGGACTCAGTGATTCACTGACCGATCCTTTAGTTTGTGGAATCTTACACAAAGGCGTTCAAAAGCGGCTTCTAATTCAAGCACATCTCACATTTAAAAGACCAGTTGAAATTGCGATATCAATGGAAACCACGGTCAGAGATGCCATAGAGTTGCAGTCAGGAATGAAAGTGTGCATGAACAAAATTGCAGTATCTAAAGAGAAACCTGTCTGGCCAAAAATCTTTGATACTGTTGTGAAAGGGGGCCACATACACTGGACCAATGCAGGTTTAAAGAACACGAGAAGATTGTTAATGTTGTTCCTTTATTTAAGAATGGCAACAGAGATAAGTCAAGTAACAACAGGACATTCATCAATGGCAAATGAATTAATGGAAAATCTCTTGAGGAATAGGATGTATGTACATTGGTAAGGCAGGGTCTGATCAAAGATAATCAGCATAGTTTTGTGCAGGGTTATCTTCCTCATTAATTTGTTTGAACTTTATGAGAAGGTACTGATGAAGTCAGGGTGGTAAACTTACAGAGCCATACAGTAGAATCATAGAGCACTACAACGCAGAAACAGGCCCTCTGGCCTATCTTGTTCACATTCAACTGTTATTCTGCCTGGTTCCATCCACCAGCATCTGGACCAACTCCCTCTATAACACCATAAGACATAGGAGCAGAATTAGGCCATCTGGCCCACCAAGTCTGCTCCGCCATTCAATCATGGCTGATTCTTTTTTTTCTCCTCATCAACCCCAGTTTCCAGCTTTCTCCCCATAATCTTTGATGCAATGTCCAATCAAGAGCCTATCAATCTCTGACTTAAACACACCTAACGACCTGGCCTCCACAGATGCACGTAGCAACAAATTCCACAGATTCACCAACCATTGGCTAAACAAATTTCTCTGCATCTCTGTTTTGAAAGGGTGCCCCTATATCCTGTGGCTGTGCCCTCTTGTCCTTGACTCTCCCACCATGGGAAACATCCTTTCGACATCTACTCTGTCCAGGCCTTTCAACATTAAAAAGTTTCAGTGAGATCCCCCTCATCCTTCTGAATTCCAGTGAGTACAGACCCAGAGTCATAAAATGTTCCTCATATGAGAACCCTTTCATTCCTGGAATCATCCTTGTGAACCTCATCTGGACCCTATTCAATGCCAGCACATCTTTTTTAAGATGAGGGGCCCAAAACTGTTCACAATACTCAAGGTGAAGCCTCACCACCGATGTTCCTTTTAATTGCAAAAGTCTTATGTTGTGCAAATTTTTTCCTGTGTCAAAAGTATGTACGCACTGAATGCACAGATAGCACAGTTTATGTAGGTTTACAAAATATATGACATAAAACTGCACAGAATTACAACAAAATAGCATATATATTTAAGTCACGCAATTATTTTTTTCTCTCTCCTGTCTTTGGCATTTACCCATTCTCTGTAAATTCTATCTAGACTAATAGAACTTCCATCCAATTGATAGCTTTTGATTCTGATCAACACCAAATGACATTCACCTAAACGGTTTCTCAGCTTGTTTTTGAGTTGATTAATTAGGCTAAAACCTCACTCACAGTCTGCACTAGACACAGGAAAGGATCCCCCAACATCCGTCAACTGTGCAAGGTCACATTTGTAACTGTGCAAGGTACAAATGCCACCATTTGAGCAGTTTGAAATCAGTTTGGATTTAATTTTCTCCTGCA
The DNA here is from genome assembly GCF_030144855.1 of Hypanus sabinus. Classification (NCBI taxonomy): domain Eukaryota; kingdom Metazoa; phylum Chordata; class Chondrichthyes; order Myliobatiformes; family Dasyatidae; genus Hypanus; species Hypanus sabinus. Next base: position 10,557,773 of record NC_082722.1, on the reverse strand, counting down.
TGGAAAATTTGTAATCATTTAACTGTCTAACTATTACAGTATTTTCAGCTAGAAAATCATGATATCTTAGACATAAGGCATTAACTTGTTCATCACCAAATGTGAAGTCACAATCTGCCATTGCAGAGAAATCAAAAGCTGACCATTCTTGTACCTCATCTTCAGGAAACCTTTCTTCTAAATGAACACAAAGACTATTTATAAAAGTCAACAGCGAATTTGTATCTACTGTGACGTTCTCTTCATGTTGTTGGTTTAGCAAAACTTTAAACAAATTTGCAGTTCTTTTGTGCTTCACGCCCTTCGCTTCTTTTGAATTCGACATAGTGAATCTTTTTTTTTCAATAAGAGCTTAGTAAGCTATCTACAGGATTTGAAACAGATCTTTGTGAACTTTATGATATGAACACTGTCTGCCAAAGATGGCTGCCGTTTTGATGCAGCTGTACAAATTGGAACAGGAAAGGTGAGGTGACATAAATTAGTGACGTGCATTGTGGTATTTGTAAAAACGACTAACTAGTTAACAGAAACATTTAGCTAAAAGATTATTTTATAGTATAATTATTAATTACTACATTATTTTACGTAACTAACCTTTTGTGTGCACATTAATTTCCTTTGTGCTCTGGTTGAAAAACGTGTGTGCGTGTGCATATGCGCAATGCTTAGAGGGAACATAGCTCATCACGGCCTTATCAGCCCTCAGCATCACATCTTTGATGTTGAATTTAGACTTCTTGAAATGAATGCTAACACGGCATTTGCATTCCTCACCACCAATTCGACATGCAAGTTAACCTTTAGAGTGTTTTGCACAAGGACTCCCTACTCCCTTCGCTTAACAGATTTTTGAATATTCTGCCCATTTAGGAAATAGACGGCACATTTACTTCTACTACCAAAGTGAATGGCCATGCATTTCCCAACATTATATTTCATTTGCCACTTTCTTGCCCTTTCTTCTAATCTGTCTAAGTCCTTCTGCATCCTACCTGTTTCCTCCACACTACCTGCCCCTCCACCAATCTTCAATTCTTCTGCAAACTCAGCAACAAAGCCATCTATTCCATCATCTAAATCATTTACATACAGCATAAAAAGAAGAGGTCCCAACACTGACCCCTGCAGAACACCACCTGTCACTGGCAGGCAATCAGTAAAGGATCCTTTTATTCCCACTTGCTGCCTATTACCAATCAGCCAATGCTCTAACCATGTTAGTAACTTTCCTGTAATACTAAGGGCTCTTAACTTGGTAAGCAGCTTCATGTGTGGCACCTTGTCAAAGGCCTTCTGAAAGTCCAAATATACAACATCTACTGCATCCCCTTTATCTATCCTACTTGTAGTCTCCTCAAAGAATTCCAATAGGTTCATCAGGTAGGATTTTCCTGAAGGAAACCATACTGACTTTGTACTACCTTGTCCTCTGTCACTAAGTACTCTATCACCACATCCTTAACAATTGACTCGAGCATCTTTCCAACCACTGAGGTCAGGCTAACTGGACTATAATTTTCTTTCTGCTGCCTTCCTCCTTTCTTAAAGAGTGGAGTGACATTTGCAATTTTCCAGTCCTTTGGCATCATGTGAGAGTCAAAGGATTTTTGAAAGATCATTACTAAAGTCTCCACAATCTCTACCGCAACCTCTTTTTGAACCTAAGGGTGCAGTTCATCTGGCACAGGTGACTTAAATACCTTTAAGTCTTTCAGACTTCGAGAATACTTCCATCTTACTGAACTTCGCTGTATTTGTGCTTTTCACTTTCTTTTATCATTCTGTTTTTTGTAAAAAAAATTCTTCTTAATCAATGGGAATCACCAGATAGGGGAACATGATTAGGCCATTGACTCCCCTCTTCTAATTAACTGTGACTGGTTTACTCCTGCCTATGATCATAACATTTAACACCCTTAATAATCAAGAACCTATCAACCTCCGCAGTAAAGATATCCAGCCATCTGTGGCAATGAATTCTATGGATTCAGTAACTTCTGTCAAAAGAAATTCTTCATCTCTGTTATTAAGTGTTAGCGTTATATTTTGAGGCCGTGCCCTCTGGCCCAATACACTCCTTAGAACATAGAAGTAGAACATAGAAAACCTACAGCACAATACAGGCCCTTTGGCTCACAGAGCTGTGCCGAACACTTCTTCTGCAGTAAACATTCTCTCCATGTCTGCTTTATCCAGACCTTTCAAAATACTATCTACTGTATTTCAATGAGTCCTCCTCCTTATCCTCTGGAAGTCTACCGAATACAAAACAGAAACAGCACATATTCTTAATATGCTAAAACCTTCATTTCGGGATTGTGAACCTCCTCTGGACAGCCTACAGTGCCAGAATATCCTTTTATGGAAAAGAGGGCCAGAATTGCTCACAATACACCAAATGCGTTCTAACCATTGTCTTATAATTCCTCCCCTAGTCTAGTCCACTGAAAATTAAAGACAACATTGCATTTGTTTCCTTACCATTGACTCCACCTGCAAGTTAACCCTTAGAGATTCATGAACGAGGACTTTGAAGTCACTTAGACCCCTGATTTCTGAAATATCTCTCCGTTTAGAAAATAGTCTACATTTTTATTCCTACCAAAGTTCATGACCATTCACTTCCCAATGCTATATTCCTATACCCTTTTTTTGTCCTTTCTAACCTGAATATGACATTTGCAATTTTCCAGTCCTCTGGCACCATGCCAGAGTCCAATGATTTTGGAAAGATCATTTCTAGTGCCTGAACAATCTCTAATGCTACCTCTTTCAGAACCCTGGGATGCAGTTTATCTGGTCTGAATGTCTTATGTACCTTTAAATCTTTTAGCTTTTTTGAGCACCTTCTCTCTTGTAATAGTAACCACACCCACTTCTATTCCTTCACTCACTACAACATTAGGCATACTTCTAGTGTCTTCCACAATGAAGACTGATGCAAAGTACTCATTTAGTTCATCAGCCATCTCCTTGTTCCCTATTATTATTTCTCTTGTTAACCCCCACCATCTACACTTTATCCTAATTTCCCTTAAGTGTTGAAATTGAACCCAGATCCACCACTTCTGCAGGCATCTCATTTCACATTTACAACATCCTCTGAGTGAAGAATTCCTGCCCTCATTTTCTCCTTATATATTTCACCTTTCACTCCATGACCTCTAGTTCAGTCTCACCCAACCTGAGTGGAATAAGCCTGCTCGCACTTACCCTTTCTATCATGTCATGCTTGGATACCTTTCTCAGATTTACCTCATTCTCCTGTTCTCCAGGGTATACTTTTCTTATAACTCGAGTCCTCAAGATTCAACAAGATTCAACATCCGTGTAAATTTTCTTTGTACTCTTTCATTCTTATCTTTCTGGTAGATAGGTGAGCAGAACTGTACAACATTTATTATCCTTAGTAAGCATTTGACAAGGACCCACCTGGAAGGTTGGTGCACAGACTTAAACTATATGGGATCCATGGTAAGCCAGGTGAATGGGTCCAAAATGAGCTTGGTTACAGGAAACAGAGAGAGAAGCTGTGGAGTGATGTTTTTCTGATTCATGTAACCAGTGGTGTACTGCAGGGATTGGTGCTGGGACCTTCGCTGTTCATGATAGTGACTTGGATATAAATGTAAAAAATATGATCAGCCAGTTTACTGAAAGCTGGTGCCATTGTGGATGTTGAGGCAGACCATAAGACCATATCACATCGGAGCAGAATTAGGAGATTTGGGCCACTGAGTTTGCTTCACCATTCCATCATAACTGATTCATTATCCCTCTCAACACTATTCTCCTGCCTATTTCCTATAACCTTTGATACCTTCAATATACAATCATGAACCTATTAAATTCTGCTTTAAATTTACCCAAATGATTTGGCTTCCACAGCTGCATGTGACAATGAATTCCACAGATTCACCACCCTCTGGGTAAAGAAATTCCTCCACATCTCTGCTCTAAAGGGATAAATTTTGTTCTGAAGCCTTCTGGTCCTAGACTTCCTCTCGAGAGGTTGAAACATCCTCTTGACATTCATTCTATCTAGTCCTTTCAATATTTTATAGCTTTTAATGACATCATTCTTCATTCTTCTAAGCTCAAGTGAGTACAAGCCCTGAGCCATCAAATGTTTCAAATAGGCTAACCCAATCATTCTCAGGAAGCTCCTCTGGACCTTTTCCAATGCTAGCACATGGTTTCTTAGATAAGGGGCCAAAAACTGCTCACATTATGCCAAATGCAAACTGACTAATGTCTTATAAAGCCTCAGCATTTATTGTCTAATAAATGTTGTCTGAGTCTATAGCAGGATATGGATCAGATTGAAAGTTGGCAAGTTGATGCAGTTTAGGAAATCTAATGAGGTAGGACATATACAGGGGGATCAGCTTTTCTAGACTGGGTGTTGTGCAATGAATGGAAATTGATTACAGAGCTTAAAGTAAAGGAACTCTTAGGGGAAAATGATCATAATATGATCAAATTTACCCTACAATTTGAGAAGGAGAAACTAAAGTCAGATGTATGGTATAATTATGGAGTAAAAGGAATTAGAGAGACATGAGAAATAAGTTGGCCAAAGTTGTTTGGAAAAGAACACTGGCATGGATGATGGCAGAGTAACAATGGGTAGAATTTCTGGGAGCAAGGTATATAAAATCTCAACGAGGAAGAAGAATTCTAAAGGCAGATAGCACAACTGTAGCTGACAAAGGAAGTCAAAGTCAACATAAAAGCCAAAGAGAGGGCATTTAATAGAGCAAAAATTAGTGGGAAGTTTTAGGATTGGAAAGCTCTTAAAAACAACAGAAGGCAACTAAAAAGTCATAAGGAAGGACAAAATAGAATATGAACGTAAGCTAGCTGATAATATTAAGGAGGATACCAAAAGTTTCTTCAGATACATAAAATGTAAAAGAGAGGTGAGAGTTGATATTGAACCACTGGAAAAAGATGCTGGAGAGGTAGTAATGGGGGACAAGAAAATGGCGGATGAACTAAATGAGCATTTTCCCACAGTGTTCCCTGTAGAAGACACTAGCAGTATGCTGGAAGTCCAAATGTGTCGGGGGCAGAAGTGAGTGAAGTTATCATTATTAGGGAGAAGATGCTTGTAAACGAAAGGTCTGAAGGTAAGTAAATCACCTTGGCCGGATGGTACACACCCCAATATTTTGAAAGAGTTGGTGAAGAGATTGTGGAGGCATGAGTAATGATCTTTCAAGAATCAATTGATTCTGTCATGGTTCTGAAAGAATGGAAATTTGAAAATGTCTCTCCACTCTTCAAGAAGAGAGAGAGGCAGCAGAAAGGAAACTACAGGCCAGTTTGTCTGACCTCAGTGGCTGGGAAGATGTTGATTGTTAAGGATGTGGTTTCAGGATACTTGGAGGCACATGATGAAGTAGGCCATGGTTTCCTTAAGAGAAAATCTTGTCTGACAAATCTGTTGGAATTCTTTGAAGAAATAACAAGCAGGGTGGACAGAAGAGAATCAGTAGATGGTGTGTATTTACAGTAGATTTTCAGAAGGCCTTTGGCAAGGTGCTGCACATGAGGTTGCTTAACAAGTTAAGAGCCCATGCTTTTACAGGAAAGATACTAGTGCAGGCTTTGGCAAATAAAACAAAGTGAGGCATTTTATGTTTAATGAAACCTGTAACACATTTTATTGAAGTCCAAAACCTACTCACAAAAGCAAACTAAAAACTCCTTATGTAATAACATTACCACATCAGACCAGCCTCTTAGGTAAAACCCCAGCTCAATGTCAGTGGTTGTGAATTAGGTACCGTTCTCCTAATTATGTTACCCTATGCAGGCCGCCCACCCCCAGAATTCACTAAAACTGGCATTGTGATCCCATCTGGAGCTCAGACGAGCCACCTGGCTTGTGTCCTGTGTTGATGGGTAGAGGAACAGTAGCTGTCTCTAGCTCATCCAGATTTATGTTGACACACTTATGCTCATGTGGTGATACCAGGGGCATGGCAGTGGAATATTCCAAATCTTGGTGGGCTGGTTTAAGGAGATCTACTGAAATGCATTCAGGTTTACCCCTCTTATCTATGATGAAAGTCTTTTCTCCCCATTCTTAATTGTGGAACAGGCCATTGCAAGGGAACCCAAGGGGATGATGTTGTTCAGCATTGTGGACAAAAATAAATGACATGGAATGTAGGTGAACAGGAACCCAAGAGTGATGTGTGCCATGATGAGAGGTAGGGATAGGTGAAAAGTACTGAGGAGGGTGGAACACTGTTGGGAGGCCGACCAGCAAATCGTGGCATCAAGAATGAAATCACTTGGCACTTGTAATGGCTGGCCATTTACTAACTCAGGTCCTCTGTTGAAGCTGTCTGAGCCCAGCAGGACCCAGGAGAGATGATTATGCCAACACTCATTCATCAGGAAGCCCTCAGAACAGGTGTGATGAAACTGCTGGCATAGGCCATTGGACTACAGGTGATATGCTGTACTCAGATATGCCTAATTCAGAAGCACCTGATGGCAGCCCCTACCTGGAAGTACTTTGGAAAAAAATTATTTTCTAGCTAAACGTGCCAAAAATTCTTGAATGTGTGGGTCTGGGTAACAATTGTGGGGTGGTGGCCTCGTTAAGATGTCAGTAATTGCCACATGGGTAGCAACCACCATCGGATTTAGGGACTATATGGAGGGGCTATTCAGCTGTCGTATAATTTCGAGCCTTTCCATTTTGGTAAACTCAGCCTTCACGGTTACCAGCTTTTCTGGGTCCAGTCTATGCGGGTGGGCATGGAGTGATGGGCTCGTGGATTGTGGTGCTCGACCCCCTGTTTTGTGACTGTAGTGGAGAATGTGGGCTTAGTGAGGTTTGGGAATTTACTCAAGAATTGGGTAAATTCACGTGCAGTAGTGCATGGGCTTGACAGAGTCACTGTGGAGAACTTACTAGGGGAGCAGGGTAATGACCCAAAGACTTGACATCCACAAGTCGGCAGTTCTTAAGATTGACTAACAGTTCTAGAGCACACAGGAAATCTGCACCAAGCAGAGGTCTAGTCACTCTAGCCAGGATGAAGCCGCATGTGTAACGTTGCCCACTGAAGCACAATGACACTCGGTAATTCTGAATGTTTCTGCCGTTGGTTGTCTCCAGTGAAGTTTTGTTGCTTTGCCTGCTCATCAGTAGGTGATGCTGGCAGCACACTCACGAGCACCCATGTCACAGAGGAAATGGTGCCCTGTGTGTAATAAACAGTAGATGGTCCTGCTTCTCCATGGATTGTCACCTTGACATGGTGGAAAAGCTTTTGTGGTCCTGACATCCTGAGAGCTATGCTCCCAGTAGGGTCACCCATGGTGGTAAGGTTGAGGGTGAGGTCCCTGACAAAGAACAATCCACCTAACACCTCAACGGTGGAACAGGCGGATGAAGTTACTTAGAATTCAATAGTTATGAAGATGGATGAAGGCTACAACAAATCCATCAGCTCCAATTGTCCTGGTTTCCATGCCATTGGAATCAGTTGGTTGATTTGTGAAGTATCGTGTGCTTCTTGGAGTGCAACATCAAGTACACGTTAAATGCACAGGCAAACCAAGATTGGACTCATAAGACACTTGAGAGCCCATAAATAACCAAATAACCATATAACAATTACAGTACGGAAACAGGCCATCTCGGCCCTTCTAGTCCATGCCAAATGCTTACTCTCACCTAATCCCACTGACCGGCACTCAGCCCATAACCCTCCATTCCTTTCCTGACCATATAGCTATCCAATTTTACTTTAAATGACAATACCGAACCTGCCTCTACCACTTCTACTGGAAGCTCGTTCCACACAGCTATCACTCTCTGAGTAAAGTAATTCCCCTTCGTATTACCCTTAAACTTTTGCCCCCTAACTCTCAACTCATGTCCTCTTGTTTTAATCTCCCCTACTCTCAATGGAAAAAGCCTATTCACGTCAACTCTATCTATCCCCCTCATAATTTTAAATACCTCTATCAAGTCCCCCCTCAACCTTCTAAGCTCCAAAGAATAAAGAGCTAACTTGTTCGGTCTTTCCGTGTAACTTAGGTGCTGAAACCCAGGTAACAGTCTAGTAAATCTTCTCTGTACTCTCTATTTTGTTGACATCTTTCCTATAATTCAGTCAAAATAGGTCAAAATTGGTAAAATAGATCAAGACCATCATCCTCGACCTCGAGGGATAGCCACGACAAGATGATCCTGGCGGCTGGAACACACATTGCTTACAGTCCGCTGATGTCCTGAAGCATTAGCACTGTCGAAGCTGCAAAGAGGTTGGCACTTCCTAACACTTGTACCAAAGTGAGCATGGTAAAAACTCAAACCGAGCATTGTCTCTTTCGCAGCTACGGATGCCTTTATGTTGAGGGCCTTGCTGACCGGGCTTATTGAGGTAGAGAAAGGAGGAAGAATAATGCACCACTGCCTGGCTGAGTGTAGGCTATCAGCCATTTTAGCAAGCTCCCTATAGCCCTTCACCTGCGCACTGTGAGGGCTATGTGAACTTGATCAGGCTTTTGCTGCATGAATAGTTCTATAAAAATAAAACAAGGATGGTGATTTCCCAGGAGAGACAGCATGTGGTCCATTAGCTCTGAAAACCTAACAATTCTGAGACTGGGCAAGGAGAGCAATAGTTTGGTGTGCTCAGACATCGATAGTCCAGAAGTCTATAAAAGGTGAGTTTTCTGCGTTCGGTATTTATCATTTTCAGGTAGCTGTTCAAGCAGACTCACCACTCTCACAGCCATGGAACTGCTGACTGATGCTGCCACATAATAGAATTGGTTCCATTGGAGTGTCTTGGTGAGTGAACTGGGCCCAGTTTGTACAAACTAAGTGATGGCATTTTGCTCCAAAAACTCTGGCAGTTTCAAAGCAACTACATTGGCTGACATGTTCAATAACTCTAGAATCGTCCTAGAGTATTGGGGTCACCAATATAGGTTTTTGCAAATAAAATTAAGCTTTTTATGCTTAATGAAACCCGTAACACATTTTATTGAACTCCAAAATCTAGACCCAAAAGCACACTAAAGACCCATTATGTAATAATGTCACCACGTCAGACCAGCCTCTTAATGTGAAACTCCAGTTCAATGTCAGTGCTTGTTAATTGTGTACATTTCTCCCAGTTACATTACCCTAACCTAGGATGAATAGAACACATTTTTTTGGCAGGAGGTAATGAATGGGAATAAATGGATAAACACAAGGAAATCTGCAGATGCTGGAAATTCAAGCAACACACACAAAATGCTGGTGGAACACAGCAGGCCAGGCAGCATCTATAGGGAGAAGCGCTGTCGACGTTTTGGGCCGAGACCCTTCGTCAGGACACATAGGGAATAAATGGAGCTTTTTCTGTTTGGCTGCTGGTGTTCCACAGGGGTCTGTGTTGGGACCACTTCTTTTAATGTTATCTGTCAATGAATTCATTGATTGAATTAATAGCTTTGTGGCCAAGACTGTGGATGATATGAAGATAGGTGGCAGGGCAGGTAGTTTTGAAGAAGCAGAGAAGCTACATAAGGTCATAGACATAGACAGATTAGGAGAATGGGCAAAGAATGGGCAGATGGAATATTGTGTTGGGAAGGGTATGGTCATGCACTTTGGAAGAAGAAATAAAAGAATAGACTATTTTCTAAATGGAGAGGAAATTTAAAAAATCTGAGGTGCAAAAGGACTTGGGAGCCTTTGTGCAGGATTCCCTAAAGGTTAAATTGCAGGTTGAATTGGTGGTGAGGAAGGCAAATGCAATGTTAGTATTCATTTTGAGAAGACTAGAATATAAAAGCAAAGATGTAATGTTAAGGCGTTTATAAAGCACTGGTGAGGCCTCATGCAGTTTTGGGCCTCTGATGTGCTGACATTGGAGTGAGGTTCATGGAAATTATCCCTGGACAGAAAGGCCTGTCGCATGTGGAGCATTTGATGGCTCTGGACTTCTACTCACTGGAATTCTGAAAAAATGAGACGAACCCTCACTGAAACCTAAAGAATGTTGAAGGGCCTCGATAGAGTGGATGTGGAGAGGATGTTTCCAATGGTGTGGGAGACTTGAATCAGAGGATACAGCCTCAAATTAGAGGGTAGTTCTTTTAGAACAGAGAGGAGGAGGAACTTCTTTAGCCAGAGTGGTGAATCTGTGGAGTTCATTGTTAAAGGCTAAGTTATTGGGTATATTTAAGGTAGAGGTTTATAGATTCTTGATTAGTCAGGGCATGAAAGAGTACAGGGAGAAAGCAGGAGACTGGGGCTGAGAGGGAAAATTGGATCAGCCATGATGAAATGGAAGAGCAGACTCGATATGCCAAATGGCCTAATTGTGTTCCTATATCTTATCATCATGTGGTCTCCAGCTCACCACTCCCTGATGAGATTGATGGAAGAATCACCTAGATGGGTTAAGTGGACAGTGCAGTCCATTTCTTGTGGTCACAGCAGCCGCTATTCTATGATGAAAGAAGATAACCATACTTCAAAGACTGGTAAGGATAATATTTGTGTAACAGCTTATTAATGTCCCGAAATCAGAATGGCCTGAGGTTAGCAATGGAGACCATGATTTATATCTTACCTTTCTACTTTCCCTGGATGTACCTGTAAACCTATGTGGAAGAGATTTATTGTGTAAAATGCAAGCTACACTGACTGCACTCCTCAGAGACTTAATGTGTGTATACCATTGTTAACTATGCAAATTCAGTAGTAGACAACCTATTTAATACAAGTGGTGGTTACTCTCTTCCCACTTGTCAAGGAGTTTGGGACATCCTTATGAGAGTGGCTTGAAAGCCTCCAGAGATTTCCTTAGATTCTGTTTAGATCTACAACTCAGTAAGTGGCATTGATATCTTTGCTGTACAGCTTATTATGACTCAGCTGTAAAGGGCCATTTCATGCATCAGAGATTGGACCCCTGTATCGGTAAGGAAATTGTTCTGTATACTTCTGAAATATATGTGGGAGATTTCAGTGTTGCAACTTCCCCAGGCTGTTCAGTGGATGATACAAGATCAGGAGAACTGGGAAGCCCACCTGACTCAAGTAGGTTCCAGGGTAAGATAGCAAAGGACCTTGTACCAATGGTCAAGGGTCTGCGAGGTCTGCCATGACAGAAAGTCCTGGAAATGACTGGATAGACTCTGTGGAGATTGGAAGGAGGTAAATGTTTTCCATTATTGCTCTCTAGTGCATTAGGAACAGAGACAACTTTTGAACACGAAGTTATAGGAGGTTGAGATTGCACTCCTGAGTGCAAGGGGGATAGAGGGGCTGAATTTGTCAGGCGTGTTCAAGGATTCCTGACACAGTACGTAGATCAGCCGACGAGAGGAGAGGCTATACTGGATCTAGTTCTGGGTAATGAACCTGGTCAAATGACAGATTCTTGGTGGAGGACCATTTTGGTGAGAGTGACCACAACTCCCTTAGCTTCAGCGTAGCTATGGAAAGGGATAAAATCAGATGAAATGGTAAAGTGCTTAACTGGGGAAGGGCTAACTTTGAAGGGATGAGGCAGGAATTAGCGAGAGTAAATTGGAAGCAGATGTTCAAAGGGGAAAGCACAGAAGTAATGTGGGAGAAGTTTAGGGACCAGTTGAGCTGGGTTCTGGATAGGTTTGTCCCACTGAAGCAAGGAAAAAATAATAGGAAAAGAGAACCGTGGCTGATGAAATATGTGAGGCAACTCGTCAAGAGGAAAAAGGAAGCATATGTTAGATATAAGAAGCAGGAAGTAGAAGGGACTTATGAGAAATATAGGGTAGCCAGGAAGGAGCTAAAGAAAGGACTTAGGAGATCTTGAAGGGGGCATGAGGAGGCCTTGGCATGTAGGATTAAGGAGAACCCCAAGGCGTTCTATGCATATGTGAAGAATGGGAGGACGATGAGAACAAAGGTGGGACCACTAAAGGATAAAGAGGGCAGCATGTGCCTGGAGGAGGAGGTGGTTGGGGAGGTCCTAAATGAATACTTTGCTTCAGTATTCACAAGTGAAAAGGATCTTGATCAGGATGAGGTCAAAGTAGAGCGGGCCTGTATGCTGGACAATGTGGAGATTAAGGAAGAAGTGCAGGATCTTCTTAAAAACATTAAGATTGCTAAATCCCCAGAACCAGATATGATACTCCCCACGTTGTTGTGGGAATTGAGAGAAGAGATTGCAAAAGCATTAGCTATGATCTTTGAATCCTCTTTGGCTGCAGGGGAAGTGCCGGAGAACTGGAGAATGGCAAATGTAGTTCCCTTGTTTAAAAAAGGTATAGGGAGAAACCTGGGAACTATAGACCAGTGAGTCTTACGTCGATGGTATGCAAACGACTGGAAAGGATTCTTAAGGATAGGATCTACGAACATTTGGAGAAGTACAGTCTACTCATGGATAGTCAACATGGCTTTGTGAAGGGAAGATCGTGCCTCACGAGCTTGATTGAGTTTTTTGAAGAGGTAACAAAAGAAATTGATGAGGGTAGGGAAGTGGATGTGGTCTACATGGACTTCAGCAAAGCATTTGACAAGGTCCTTCATGACAGACTCATTCAGAAAGTCATGAGGCATGGGATAAGTGGAACCTTGGCTGTTGGGATAAAAAATTGGCTTAATGGAAGAAAGCAGAGGGTAGTTGTGGAAGGAAAGTATTCTACCCGGAGGTTGGTGACTAGTGGAGTGCCGCAGGGATCTGTCCTGGGACCCTTGCTATTTGTGATTTTTATAAATGACCTGGATGTGGAGGCAGAAGGATGGGTGAGAACGTTTGTGGATGACACAAAGATTGGAGGAGTTGTAGATGGAGCTGTAGGTTGTCAAAGGTTACAAGAGGATATAGACAGGCTGCAGAGTTGGGCAGAAAAATGGCAGACAGAGTTCAATCTGGACAAGTATGAGGTGATGCATTTTGGAAGGACAAACCAGATGACTGAGTACAGGATTAATGGTCAGTTACTTAAGAATGTGGGGTTTTCAATCCATACATCCCTCAAGGTCGCTGCGCAGGTTGATAGGGTAGTTAAGAAGGCCTATGGGGGTTCCGGTGATGTCATCATCGAGAATGGCAGCTTAAGTCACTAACTCCTCCGGAAAAAATGCATATTAAGCTCCGTTAACCCATCAAATATAATATTTTTTGAAAAATATTTGAACTGAAAAGAGGGGCAATAATGGGGAAAAGGAATGGAAATAAAAAAAGCGACACTGCGGAGCCTTCGGCCGAGAGGAATGCAGCAAGCGGCTCTCCGACCCAACCGTGTGCTAGTGAGGCAGACGCTGGGCCTCATTTAGACGAAGCAGTGAATATCTTCGAAATCCTGAAAGAAATAATGGAGGTCCAGAAAGATATAAAGCAGCAGCTCCGTGATATTAAGTCAAAGCTCGGCAGCGTCAATCAAAAACTAGCAGTGGCAGGGTCTCAAATTGAGAAGGTGGAAAATCGCGTTCAAAACGTGGAACAGATACTGAGTAAGACAATAAAAATATTAAATTACCAAGAAGGTAAACTGCTTGACCTGGAGGGAAGATCACGGCAGAAAAATATCAGAATCTACAACGTTCCTGAAGGAGTGGAGGGCTCGTCTATGACGGAGTTTGTCGGAAAGTTACTGCGGGACGCATTGGATCTCCCCTGGCTATGAAGCTGGAAGTCGAAAGAGCCCACCGTGCGTTAGTCCCAAAACCTACCCAGGAAAGAAAGCCACGCTCAATAATAATTAAATTCCTTCAGTACAGCACCAAGGCGGAGATTCTATGAAGGGCCTGGGGTAAGAACAGAGTGTTTTTAGAGGATAAATTAATATATCTCGACCAAGATTACCACCCAGCAGTCCTCCAGAAATGCAAAGAATACTCTGAAGTAAAGCGAGTACTAAAGCAAAATAATATTAGATTTCAAACTCCGTACCCTGTTAAACTTCAAGTGTTTTATGACAATGAGACGTGGTTGTACCAGACAGTGGAAGAGGTGACTACAGACATGAAGGCCAGAGGGTTGCACGTCAGTGTGACCAAAATGATGAAAAGCCTGGCTGAGGAATTATCCTGCTCCACTTGGGAAACAGTGTGAGAATCGAGAAGGCAAGAGACGAGAGGAGGCTGAGAGAGATATATGAGGAAGAGAACGGGAGTTTCCCAAAGACAGTCCTCACCCCCTTCAGAAAAGCCATAAGGTTTGGCTAACTTTAAAAATGTTGAGAAGCAAAAGTACACAGTGATATACCTATCTCGAGAAATACTTTTTATAATGTGGATTTTATATTGCTTAGTTGTTATTCTTTATTCGCTCACTTACTCCTTTTTCCCCACCAAAATGAGAATATATATATGTGCATATATGTGTATGTATGTAATATATGTGTGTGTGTGTGTGTGTGTGTGTGTGTGTGTGTGTGTGTGTGTGTGTGTGTGTGTGTATATATATATATGTGTATATATAGGAGGAATACACAGGGAAATCTTTTCTGTGTAATGGATTTGTTCACTGACTTTTATGAATACTGCAACGGGGGCCCTCAACTCACAAGTAGGAGGGGTTATTCCCCCACAGCTAGACATTTCCTCTAGCTCAACGCAGGGTCATTTACTAGTGACCTCAGCCTTGGAATCACACGTTCGTTGCCATTTTTGTTATTAGCTGCGTTTCTTGGTTCTTATTTGTTCAGGGAGTAGATGGATTAAGTTTTATTCTAATTTCAATGATACATTGACAGATAAATACAGATGGCTAAGGACAAGGTAAAATTCATTTCTTTTAATGTCAATGGGTTATTAAATCCAATCAAACGTAAGAGAATTTTATCCAAAATGAATAAAGAACAAGCCCATGTAGTATATTTACAGGAAAGTCATTCAAGTGATAATGAGCATAAAAAACCAAAGAGAATGGGCTTCACTAATCTGTTTTCTCCTCATATAAATCAGGACATAGGAGAGGAGTTGCTATTCTTATCTCAAGTAAGCTAAGTTTTGAAAAAGTATTCGAAATGGGAGATAAAGAGGGCAGATATATTCTGGTAAAGGGGAATATAGATTGCAATTCAGTTACTCTATTGAATATATACGCACCCCTGGGAAGTGATATTGGTTTCTTTCAGAAAATTACTGATCTTATGGTAATGGAAACAGAAGGTCTCCTGATATGTGGGGGAGACTTAAATTTACAATTACAACCAAACTTAGACTTTCCAATAGAAAAGCCTATGAAACAAAATCTTTACATAAGAAAGTTAATACACTTTTTTGAGGATGTTGGTTTAATTGACATATGGACATAAGGACATATACCTGACAGAAGGGATACACTCATTATTCTGCTCCCCATTCTGTATATACAAGAATAGACTATTTCATAATATTTGGAAAAGACAAAGACTAAATAAACACCTGTGGAATTGGGACAAAAGATGTAAGTGACCATGCACCTATATATTTATCTGTTGAGTTTGACCTACAACCAAACAATACTACTTGGAAGCTAAATTCAAGTCTACTCAATGATCTGTACTTTAAGGAACAAATTAAAAAATAAATTGTTCTCTACTTAGAATTTAATGATAATGGAAAGGTTTCACCTCCGATTTTATGGGATACTCTGAAGGCTATCTTAAGAGGGAAAATTATAGCGATATCTTCATATAAGAAAAAAAATAAGGAATAAAACATTAGAGGAATTACAAAATAGGCTGAAGGAACTAGAGAAAAACACAAATTGAATTTGGCACAGGATACATTAGGGGAAATTAAAAGAATTAGGAATGAAATAAATAATTCGGCTACGCAAGAAATCAGGAAAAACTTAATGTTTCTGAAACAGAGACATTATGAAAGTGGATTGAAATCTATGAAAATACTGGTGTGGAAACTGGAAAAAAAGATAGCGGAAAATACAATTCGTAGAATTAGAGACCCAAGAACGAAAATGATAAAAAATATGCTAAATGAAATTCAAGAAGCTTTTGAAGTGTTTTACAAAATTTTATATTCCAAAGTTCCAGGGGGAAGCATAACCCAGATTGACACCTTCTTGAATTCTCTAGAGTTACCCACTTTAAGCGAAGAACAAAATAGAATGATGACTGCTGACATAACTGAAGTTGAATTAAAAGCTGCAATTAGTAGGCTTCAATTAAGCAAGTCACCAGGATCAGATGGATATACGGCAGAGTGGGACAAAGAATTTAAAAATGAGATAATTCCTGTTTTACTGCCCACACTGAACTGGGCTCTAAAAAAGGCACAAATGCCACCCAGTTGCAAGGAAGCTATAATCTCAGCTATACCGAAAGAAGACAAGGATAAAATGGAATGCAGGTCATTTAGACCAATATCCTTTCTTAATGTAGATTATAGGTTATTTACCTCCATCATGGCCAAACGATTAGGGGAGTTTCTACCCATATTGATACGTAATGATCAGACAGATTTTATACAACAATGTCAGAATCAAGACAATATACCAAGGATACTTCACATTATGGATAATAGACAAAAAAATAAAATCGAAGCAATAGGGATAAGCGTGGACGCTGAAAAAGCATTTGATTTGGTTAATTGGAATTTTCTTTACTGAGTTTTACATAGATTTGGTTTCCAAGACACAAGTATTAAAACTATACAGACACTATATGAAAATCCTACTGCTAGGATTAAAATCAATGGATATTTATCAAATAGTCTTACCCTAGAAAGGGGCACGAGACAGGGTTTTGCATGATCACCACTACTCTTCGCGTTATATCTGGAACCATTAGCTCAATACATCAGACAAAATGAAGATATCAGGGGAATTACTATTAAAGGGACAGAGCATAAATTGGCTTGTTATGCAGATGACATTTTGATCTATCTAGGGCAACCAACATACTCTTTACCTAAATTGATGCAATCCTTTGAACAATATGGTCAATTATCAGGATACAAGATCAACATAGATAAAACCCAATTCCTTTCATATTATTATAGCCCACCAAGAGAAATTGAAAGTCGATACCCTTGGGCATGGCACACAGAGTCTTTCAAATATTTGGGCATCATTATGCCAAAAGATTTGGCAAAATTATCAGAATGTAATTATCAGCCTTTATATAAAAAATTAAGGAGGATGTGGCAAGATGGAACCTGATTCCTTTTTTCAGTCTCAGTTCAAGGATTGAGTCTATTAAAATGAAAATACTGCCCAGACTGTTATACGTACTCTTTCAGACCCTACCAACAGAGATTAATCAAAATCAATTCAATGAATGGAACAAGATCTATCAAGGTATATTTGGCAGGGCAAAAGGCCTAGAGTTCATCTCAAAACTTTGCAATTAGCAAAGGAAAAGGGGGGATTGGGCTTACCTTCTCTTAGAGATTATTATTTTGCAGCACAGTTGAGAGCTGTGATATGTTGGTGCAACCCATCATATGACGCTCAATGGAAAAACATTGAGGAGTGGGTACTTCCCATCCCCATACAAGCAATTTTGGCTGATAACAACCTGCAATGGTACATAAATAATATTGATAACCCATGGGTGAAATTGACTCTTAAAATATGGAAAACTACTATAAAAGAATATAATCTAGAGGGAGATATTGCAATTCTAAAATGGTGTGCATATGACTCGATTTTACACCAAATAAATTGGATGCTAGATTTAAGAACTGGACAGCTAAAGGAATAACAGTTCTTTGCAACATAATGAAAGAAGGAACACTGTTCAGTTTTGAAATGCTTAAAGAGAAACACTTATTAGAAAAACAAGGTTTTTATCAGTATTTACAGATGCGACAATATGTTATTAAGATGCTTAAAAATGTAACCAAGGCAAGTACATGCTTGATAGAGCTCTTTAGAAAAGCATATAATTCAGATAATGGTAGAAGAATCATTTCAAGCATGTATAAGGGGTTGTCAAATCTTTCGATTTCACATTCGATTTCATACATTAAAACAAAATGGGAGAAGGAAGGAGGGATAATTATATCTGAGGAAGAATGGACAACAATATGTAGATATCAATGGAAGTGTACCAGTTCACAGAAATGGAGGGAGTTTGGATGGAAAAACTTGATAAGATATTTTATTACTCCCTCTCAGAAATCCCATTATGATAGTAACCTCCCTGTTTGCTGGAGAAATTGTGGAAATCAAAATGCAAATCATTGTCATATTTTTTGGGACTGCCCTGTTATCAAAAAACTATTGGAGGGGGATACACAGTGCCCTACAAGACATCTTTAAATGTGAAGTACCCTTAGAGAGTAAGACCATGTATTTTGGATATATACCTCAAGAATGGTTGAAAAGAGATAAATATTTAATGAACATACTGTTGATGGCTGGTAAAAAGACTCTTACTAGGAAATGGTTATCACAGGAAAGCCCAACTTTAAATACATGGATGGAAATTACAATGGACATTTACAAAATGGAGAAGATAACAGCATCTGTTAATCATAAGCTGGAAAAATTTGATTCATACTGGGAAAAATGTTTTAACTACATAATGCCTCATAGGCCTGATTTTATTCTCAAAAATCAATGAATCTGTTGTAAAAAAAAGATCACTCCCTACTTGTACATAGTTCTTTCCTTTTGCTTGATTTTTCTTTCCACTCTTTTCTATAACTGTATGCCCCTGATAAATACTTTGTGGAGATTTGTGATATATATGATTATATGATATATATGTACAATGTCTGAAATACATCTTATGGAAATATTTGTTTGATGAACTTCAATAAAAAAATAAATTACAAAAAAAAAAGAAGGCCTATGGGATGCTAGGTTTCATTAACAGGGGGATTGAGTTTAAGAGTAGAGAGGTCATGTTGCAACTCTACAAATCTCTGGTGAGACCGCACTTAGAGTATTGTGTTCAATTCAATTCTGGTCACCTCATTATAGGAAGGATGTGGAAGCTATGGAGAGGGTGCAGAGGAGATTTACCAGGATGTTGCCTGGTTTGGAGAACAAGTCATATGAAGCAAGGTTAGCAGAGCTGGGACTTTTCTCTTTGGAACGTAGAAGAATGAGAGGGGACTTGATAGAGGTCTACAAGATTATGAGAGTCATAGATAGGGCGGATAGTCAGTACCTGTTTCCCAGGGCACCAATAGCAAACACCAGAGGGGATATGTACAAAATTAAGGGAGGGAAGTTTAGAGGAGACACAGAGGTAGGTTTTTTACACAGAGGGTTGTGAGTGCCTGGAATGACTTGCCAGGGATGGTGGTGGAAGCTAAAACACTATGGGTATTTAAGAGCCTCTTGGCCAGGCACATGGATGAAAGAAAAATGGAGGGTTATGGGGTAGTGTGGGTTTAGTTCTTTTTTTTATGGATTATATGGGTTGGCACAACATGGAGGCCTGAAGGGCCTGTACTGTACTATGGTTTGTTGTTCGGTGCTGATATGGAATCTTTACTCTCCAAGATCTCACTGCAAGTTTGGACTCTCTCACCAAATGAAATGGGTAAGGTGCTCACAGCTGAGCTGCATAAAGTGACCATCATCCTTTATTGTCCACTAACCTGCAGGACACAGTACCCTCTTTCCCAAGAGGCTAAAGATCATGTAATTCAAACATGCTGTGCCCCTGGTTTATCATAAGCTGTAAATCAAGTTTGTAAAGAACATATGATATATATTTTACAAAATCCTGGGAAACTAGTCATACACCACCCTCTGATGGACTGTTCATGCATTTACAGATGGATTTTATAGAATCTTCAAGAACGGTTAATGCATTTCCTTGTAGAAAGAATGATGCAGTTCTGGTAGCAAAATGTTTAGAGAAGGAAATCATCCTTGGAAACCGTCTCAAGACAACGGTCCCACTTTACTGAGAAAGTAATAAAGGAAGAGTGCAAGGCCTTACAGTGACCAACGTTTCCATTGTCGCTGCCATCCTCAGTCAGCAGGCTTAGTAGAATGGATGAATGAAATGATTAAAAACAAACTTAGAAAAATGTAAGAGAAAACCTTTGGTCCCTATGACCATTAGGGCCGCAGCTTAAAGGACCACTGGATTGTCCCGCCACAAAATCATAATGGACGGCCATTGCCCCAGCCATTTAAAGCTCCACTAAGATGGACACAAATGGATATACATAATTTGGATGAAAGCATGTTGGCCTATGTTGTATCATTGACAAAAAGTATCACTAAGTATCATCAGCAGGTGAGGGAAGCACAACAACTGACGGTCGACATAAAGCCCAGAGATTGTCCAGACTTTTGAAGGGAAGAGTTGTTAACGACCCTGGTTTGAAGAACCATTCCAAGTACTGCTGGTGACCAATGCAGCTATCAAGCTAACAGAAAGACCTTTGTAGATACACACATCACATTGTAAAAAGACTTCAGAGCCAATAAAAATACAAGACAACTCTGCACTGTACTGATTGCCCTGCTTGGACTGGTGGTGCTGGAACAAACGGATGTATACAAACAGTGCCCCTACTCATAACTCCTTCCTTATGTTCAGTTATGAATATGCCCAATGACTGAACATTTTGGCATGTTGGATTTGTATCCATATTCCATTCCACTATGAAAGATGAATCCTGATTTAGAAACATAGAAAACCTGCAGCACATTACAGGGTCTTCGACCCACAAAGCTGTGCCGAACATGTCCTTACCTGAGAAATTACCTAGGGTTACCCATAGTCCTCTATTTTTCTAAGCTCCATGTACCTGTTCAGGAATCTCTTAAAAGACCCTATCATATCCACCTCCACCACCATCACCATTACACATACTCACTGCTCTCTGCGTAAAAAACTTAACTCTGATATCTCCTCTGTACTTACTTCCAAGCACCTTAAAACTATGTCCTCTCATGCTAGCCATCTCAGCACTGGGAAGAAGCCTTTGACTATCCACACAATCAATGCCTCTCATCATCTTATACACCTCTATCAGGTCACCTCTCATCCTCCATTGCTTCAAGGGAAAAAGGCTAAGTTCACTCAACCTATTCTCATAAGGTGTGTGTGTGTGTGTGTGTGTGTGTGTGTGTGTGTGTGTGTGTTTGTATTTCAATAACTGTATTTGGTGAAATGTAGTGCTGCAATGAAATGACAAAAAGGAGGGAATGTGGAAATGTACTTGTAATTACAAAATGGCATTTTTTTGTCAGTAACAAAATGGAACCTGCATTGTACCAGAGCTGTTTGCTAATAGTGTTCAAGCACCATTACACCATTGGACCCTGAGTGTACATTAAGCTGCAGAAAGACAAGTGGATTCAGTTACTGGAAGAATGTCAGATACACTGATTAAGTAGATGAACAAATACATCTGGTTTCTCGAACTAAAGCGCAGATGGCTGCACTTGTATATAAAAGAATAGCTATGCTGTTTGTCTTTTTCAAAACTATCACTGGCTCTTATGTGGTGCTTGTCTTTCCTTGCTGTAAGTAAAATAAACACACATAATTGACTCACTCTGATTTAATTGTGTTTTGTTATAAGACGTAGCAAAAAGCTGCTCGACAAGTGATTGTAAATCCACAGCACTGGATGAAAATGCTAGATGTGAATTAAGACGTACAAACAAGCTGGATGAACTCAGCAGGTCAGGCAGCATTCGTTGAGAGAAGCAGTCAACGTTTCGGGTCGAGACCCTTCGTCAGGACTAAAGAAGGAGGGGGCAGGGGCCCTATAAAGAAGGTGGGGTGGAGTGGAAAACCAATCAGAGGAAAGAGCAAGGGGTGGAGGAGGGGAAGCAGGGAGGGGATAGGCAGGAGAAGTGAAGAAGGAATCTAAGGGGAAGGCACTACGTAGTAGAAGAAGGCAGAGTCATGAGAGGTGTTAGGCAGGAAACAGAGTGAAGGTGGGATGGGGGGAAGGGAGAGGGAGGGAATTACCGGAAGTTGGAGAATTCGATGTTCATACCAAGGGGCTGGAGACTACTCAGACGGTATATGAGATGTTGTTCCTCCAGCGAAGTTTGGCCTCATCATGGCAGTAGAGGAAGCCATGTATGGACATATCCCAATGAGAATGTGAAGGAGAGTTGAAGTGAGTGGCAACCGGGAGATCCTGTCTGTTGTAGCGGACAGTGCTTGGTGAAGCAGTCCCCCAATCTGCGTCGGGTCTCGCCGATGTAGAGGAGGCCACACCGGAAGCACCAGATGCAATAGATTACCCCAACAGACTCACAAGTGAAGTGTTGCCTCACCTGGAAGGACCGTTTGGGGCCCTGAATGGTGGTAAGAGATGAGGTGTAGGGACAGGTGTTGCACTTATGCTTGCAGGGATAAGTGCCAGGTGGGAGATCTCTCGGGAGGGACGTATGGAACAGTTAGTTGCGGAGGGAACGATCCCTGCAAAAAGCAGAGAGGGGTAGAGAGGGAAAGATGTCGTTAGTGGTGGGGTCCTGTTGAAGGTGGCAGAAGTTGCAGAGGATAGTATGCTGGATCCAGAGGCTGTTGTGGTGATAGGTGAGGACAAGGGGGACACGGTCCCTGTTGTGGTGATGGGAGGATGGGGTGAGGGCTGAAGTGCGG
Source organism: Hypanus sabinus (assembly GCF_030144855.1). Taxonomy (NCBI): domain Eukaryota; kingdom Metazoa; phylum Chordata; class Chondrichthyes; order Myliobatiformes; family Dasyatidae; genus Hypanus; species Hypanus sabinus. The sequence goes on along the minus strand of NC_082722.1, from coordinate 10,535,252 downwards.
GAAATGGAGATGTGGGTGAGGGCATCATTGATGATGGCAGAAGGGAAACCACGATTCTTAAAGAAAGAGGATATTTGGGATGTCCTGGAACGGAAAGCCTCATCCTTGGATCAGATGTGGTGGAGATGGAGGAACTGGGAATAGGGAATAGAATTTTTGCATTTGACAGGGTGGGAAGAGGTATAATCAGGGTAGTTATGGGAGTCAGTGGGTTTATAGAAGATGTCAGTGGACAGTCTATCTCCAGAGATGGAGACCGAGAGATTGAGAAAGGGGAGAGAAGTGTTTGAGATGGCCCAAGTGAATTTGAGGGCTGGGTGAAAGTTAGAGGCAAAGTCAATGAAATTGACGAGCTCAGCATGGGTGCAGGAAGCAGCACCAATGTAGTTGTCAATGTATCAAAGGAAAAGTTGGGGAGCGGTACCAGTATAGATTTGGAGCATAGACTGTTCCACATAACCCACGAAGAGGCAGGCATAGCTAGGGCCCATGCGAGTGCCCATAGCGACACCCTTGGTCTGGAGAAAGTGGCAAGTGCTGAAAGGGAAGTTATTAAGTGTGAGTACCAGTTCTGCCAACCTGAGGTGTTGGGGAACTGGTGAGGTCTATTGGTGAGGCCTTCTGGATGGGGAATTGAAGTGTATAAGGATTGGACTTCCATTGTGAAAATGAAACGGTTGGGACCGGGGAACTGGAAGTTATTGAAGAGGTGGAGGGCATGGGATGTATGCTGGATGTAGGTAGGGAGGGACTGAACTATGGGTGACAAAATGGAGTTGAGGTAGGCATATACAAGTTCAGTGGGACAGGAGCAGGCCGAAACTATAGGCCTACCAGGACAGTCAGGCTTATGGATCTTGGGGAGGAGGTAAAAGCGAGCAGTGTGGGGTGTGGGAATTATGAGTTTTTTGGCTGAGGATGGAAGGTCTCCGGAGTTGATAAGGGCAGTGATGGTATGGGAGACAATGGTTTGATGTTTTTTGGTTGGGTCCTGTTCCAGGGGTAAGTAAGAGGAGGTGTCAGAGAGCTGCCGTTTGGCCTCACTGAGGTAGAGGTCTGTCCGCCAGACCACCACGGCACCACTTTTGTCTGCGGGTTTGATGGTGAGGTTAGGATTAGTGCGGAGAGAGCGGAGGGAGGGCAGTGCGTTCAGAGGGAGTGAGGTTGGAACAGGAGAGAGGAGTGGTGAAGTTGAGATGGTTGATGTGAATTATGCTGCTCAGGACGTAGAAGTCTTCCATATCCTCTACATTCTAAATCTGCAAACTCCAACACCCCTATATTGCTTTAACATGTTGAACTGTCCACTGGGGCTACACAGGAATGGTTCCAACAAATTCTGGCAGTCAGAGAATGGGATGTTAAGGCAGGTGCCTGACAGCCTAGCTGGGGAGCTTTAACATACCATGAAAGTCCTGATGCCTTGGTAATTATTATCACCGCACTTTACAAACCAGTTTGGAGTTCTTATTTCCATTGTCTTTCCGCACTGCAAGAGCCTTGAAGAAATCTATCAGTGGTGCCATTTTCCCCCTCCTGTGAACAGCTTTGCAATCCAGACTTGCCTACACTACTGTACAAAACATTCTGCATCACAGCAGTCATTTGAACAGCCATATAAATGCTGAAAAGCTCTCCTGTGGTGTTCAGGGAGTTTCTACACTGATAATTTCCTGCTTTGTAGGAATTTATATCACTAGAGCAAATCAGCTTTAAACAGAAGTAACAACTCTGCTCCTGTCAGCAAGTCAATACATTCCTCGTTAAATGATGAAAGTAGGTATTTTTGGCTGTCACCCATGTTATCTACTGTGCAGCCATGTAAGTGAATCTGTCACTTACTGCTGGAGGAATCTCTATGTTCTAGGCTTGCTGTGGTTTTTGTAATTGCTTAACTCGTTCTTATCCACAGTGGGGGCTGCTGCCAATAGCCAGCAGAGATTTGGTTCAGACAATCTCAGCAACAATCTGTTTCTGTTAGTTGTTTTACACCTGGAGTCATCCACAGGGGCAAGCTTGAGTTTCTGGGAGCTCTCACTCCATTCACAGCATGATCTTCACTTCTATGGCCTCCTGCACATTACATTGAGGACTACCTAAAGTTTGAGGAGTAGCAACTCATTTCAGCTTTGTAGGAATTTCCATCACGGGCACAATCCTCGCCACCTTTGAGGACATGTTCAAGAGGTGTGCTTCAAGAAGGTGGCATCTATCATTAAGGGACTCACCCCACACGACATGCCCTCTTCTCATCACTACCACTGCGTAGGAGGTATAGGAACTTGAAGACTTAATGATACAGAAAGAGCTCCATCATCAGATTTTTGAATGGTCAATGAACGCATAAGAACTACCTCATTGTCCCTTTCTTCTTGTACTATTTATTTATTTATTTATTTATTTATTTATTTTGTGATTTATTACCATTTCATGCCTTTGCACTGTACAGCTGCTGCAGAAAAAACAAACTTCACATCGTAGTTCAGTGATAATAGATCTGATTCTGATTCTCCTGGACAGAGGAAGCAGAAAATGTCTTCCCAACTCCATCCACTCATTTTGCCCTGTTGGTATGAAGTTTTCAAAGAAAATAACAGACGAAATGTTAAAAGTGGAAACTAATCAATAACCTCTCTTAATGATGAAATTGACTGTATTGCATTGTGAATCACATTGCATTGTGAAGAGGCTTTGTAGTATTGGTAAGGTTTTTAAATATTTTACTTACTCAACCTCACAGGGCATTAATCTCCTGCTCAGCAGAAAATAAGTGTCATATCATATCAGTCAGTGAAAACATATCTGATCTGATTACATGGTTGTGGGAAAAGGAAGGTGCCTTGGGATACATCTATCCAGAAGCTCTTGTTACAGGAGCAGGTAAGACATTGAGTGGGGAGCTGGGACAAGGGAAGGTCATCTTTACAGGAGACAGGGTGGGAGGAGTATAGTTCATATTATAGTGGGACTGTGGGTTATAGTGAATTCAAAGATTCAAAGTACATTTATTATCAAAGTATGTATACAGAATACAACTCTGGGCTTTGTCCTTCTGCAAGCAGCCATAAAACATCATGGAACCCATTCAAAAAAACATCAAACACTCAATATCCAAATAAAGAGCAAATTGTGTAAACAGTACAAAGTGAGAGAATATCAAACATCAAACCAGTAGTTCAGTTTAGTTCAGTTCAGCTCCACTCCACTAGTCCACCGCTGGCCATAGGGCCATTCTTTACCAAAGTGCCCCAATCCGCATCGACCAAACTGCTCAAAAACAGCAAAATGAAGAGTAACCAGAATCCAAGAACACATGCAACATGAACCTCAAAGTTCCCCAAATGAGTCCACGAGCACACTAATCGATCTTGGCAATGTGGTTTCCAAGCCTGGTGCACTTTCTTCTGGCAGCAGCTTGGAAGAGGAAGAAGAAGAAAGGTCAAATGCAGGCAGACAGCACAGAACAGCCACACATCTTCTGCTCCAGTCCTCGTTGACTTCAACCTTACTCGACTCCTTAATCAGTGAGAAGCAATGGAGTTGATCATGGGCTCGTGCCCTATCTCCAGTCCACCCACTCTGCTCCAAACCTCACCAAACTATCTCAGAAACAGCAAGGCTCCAGCTTTCTCAATCTGCCCAAAAGCACACCATCAAAATGTAAAATCACAGGTTCCAATTGCACACAGAATCACATTTGAATGAAGAAGAAGTAAAAGGAGTAGTTTCATGAATTGTCTGCAGGACATTGCTGTTGGGCAAGTTGTTCACAGGCATCATCTCAAAAAATGTCTGTTGATAACCTAAATCCTAAGAGAGAGCAGGGAGATCCAGAAAAGGAAAGGAAGAGTTGGAGATGGCTCATATGAAGGCGCGGGCAAGGTAGACATGGTCAGCAAAAGTAATAGTCCAGCACATAAGTGTCTTCATAAAGAAGGTACAACAGTACTGCCACTTCCTTAGAGTTTGCCAACATTCAGCATGTCACAAAAAACTTTGATAAACTTAAATAGATGCACAGTCGAGAGCATCCTAACTGGTTGCATTATGACTGGTATAAAAATACCAATATTCAAGAATGAAACAGCCTCCAAAAAGTAGTGGATACAGCCCAGTCAATCACAGACAACAACTTCCCTACTATTGAGCACATCTACGAGGAGCACTGTCATAAGAAAGCAGCATCCATCATCAGGTTCCCCCACTATCCAGGCCATGCTCTCTTTATCACTACTACCATCGGGAAGGAGGTGCCTTAGGTCCCACACCACCAGGTTCAAACATCAGGTTCCTAAACCAGCATGGATAACTTCACTCTTCTCAACTCTGAACTGATTCCACGATCTATAGATTTACTTTTGAGGACTCTCCAGGTCATATTCTCACAATTATTTATTTACATATTTATTATGATTTGCATAGTATGTCTTTGTCAGAACCAAAATCAGAATCAGAAGCAGGGTTAATATCGTTGATGTATGTCGTGAAATTTGTTGCTTTGCAGCAGCAGTACAGTGCAACACCTAATAAAAACCCATAAATTACAGTAAGAAAATTAAATTAAAACAGTAGTGATAAAAGAGAACAAAAAATAGTGAGGTAGTGTTCATGGCAGCCTCGAACCTGATGGCATGAACATCGATTTTTTGCACTTCTGGTTATGCCCCCCTCCCCTCTCCCTCACCATTCCCCATCCTCATTTCCCTCTCTCACCTTAGCTCCTTGCTTGTCCATTGCCTCTCTCTGGTGTTCCTCCCCTCTTTTCTTTCTATCATGGCCTTCTGTCCTTTTGTGTTAGACTCCCCTTTCTCTAGCCTGTACCTCTTTCACCAATCAACTTCCCAGCTCTTCACATCATCCCTACCTCTCCCAGTTTCACCTAACACCTTGTGTTTCTCTTTCCCCTACCCAGTTTTAAGTCTATTCCTCATCTTTTTTTTCCAGTCCTGCCAAAGGGTCTTGCTCTGAAACATCAACTCTACATTTTTCTATAGATGCTACCTGACTTGCTGAGTTCCTCTAGCATTGTGTGTGCGTTGCTTGGATTTCTAGCACCTGCAGATTTTCTCTTGTTAGTGTTCATGCTTTGCTTCATATCAGAAGGCACAGCAACATGTGTATAATCTATCTTATGTATTTATAACGACTTTTTAAAAATTATTGTGTTCTTGATTTTACTGTGTTTTTTTTTGTGCTGCATTAGATCTGGAGAAACCATTATTTTATTCACCATAACTCTTGACATTAAACAATCTTGAATCCTGAATCCTGAACCCCTAGTGAGGACTGGTGTGTGCGTTCCTGACTGCCCCCTTCTCAACACCATTCCAGCTTGACACTCAGAGTGGATTGGGAACTCAGCTCCTGAAGGCAGAGGTTCAGTTGTATGGGCCAAGAGATGGTGAATGGGGTGGTGGGCTGAATGGTCTGTTCCCTACTGTACACCTCTATGCCTCCATGGCTCATGGAAGAGCAAAGGCCTGCACTCCAGGGGCATAGTAACCGATTGTTTGACTCACAATTAGGATACAAAGTCCACTTAGTGTACTGCTACTCATGGATTCAATTCACCAGGAAGTCAGAAACCTAAACTCAGCGGTCACTCTATTAGGCACTGCTCATTAATGCAAATAACTCATCAGCCAGTTATGCAGCAGCAACTCAATGCATAAGAGCCTGCAGACATGGTCAAGAGGTTCTGTTGTTGTTCAGACCAAACACCAGAATCTGGAAGAAGTGTGATCTAAGTGACTGTCTGAGGAATGATTGTTGGTGCCAGACAGGGTGGTTTGAGTATCCTAGAAACTGCTGATCCCCTGGGATTTTCACACACAGCAGTCTCTGTTGAGTGGCAGTTCTGTGGGCAAAAATGCCTGGCTAATGAGAGAGGTCAGAGAAGAATGGGCAGACTAGTTCAAGCTGACAGTAATTTAAATAAACATCTGTTACAGCAGTGGTGTGCAGAGGGGCATCTCTGAATGCACAACACATCAAACGTTGAAGTGGATGGGCTACAGCAGCAGAAGACCACAAACATCCACTCAAAGTCAATTTATTTGGTACAGGAGGAACTTCATAAAGAGGCCACTTTATAATTACGTATCATTTTTCTGAGGAATAGACTTCCTCTAAAGCTAATTCTCTTCAGGAGGCAAAACTGTAAAATTATTTTCCTTTATTGCAGTGAATGAACTAATTGTGTTTTATTAATTAAAATGTTGGATTTGTACAGTAATTCAATATGTGGATGGAGCTTTGACATGTGGGGATAATGTAATAATAATAGATCTTCAAGTTTCCAAGATTGCTGGACCGTAACTTTGTGTCTCTAATCTTCATTTGAACATAGTTTTCATCTCTTACAGTCATTTCCAATCTCAGTGAAGCAAAACTATGCTAATTGAAACTGATTTGTTTCAAATGAGTTGAATCAAAGACACATTTTATTAATTATACTCAAGGAAGGGAGATGGGATGTACAGGGAAGAATGAAAATCAGGAACACACTCTCCAGCTATCTTTATTCACTCTTGTTTTGTGATTGTTATTTAAGTCTTAACCCAGGAACAGAACAGTAATTTACCATTAGTGGCCACTTTATTAGGTACCTCCTGTTCATGGTTTTCTGCGACTGTAGTCCATCCTCTTCAAAATCCAACATGTGTGTTCAGAGATGCTGTTCTACCATTGTAACACATGGTGATTTGAGTTACTGTCGTCTTCCTGTCAGCTTGAACGAATCTGGCCATTCTCTTCTGACCTTTCTCATTAAGAAGGAATTTTCATTCACCAAAATGCCATTCATTGGATGTTTTTATGCATCTTGCATCATTCTCTTCAAACATAAACATCAGCAGTTTCTGAGATACTCCGACTACTCTGTCTGGCACCAACAATTATTCCTCAGTCAGTCGCTTGGATCACATTTCTTCCCTGTTTTGATGATTAGTCTGAACCTCTTGACCGTGCCTGAGTGCTTTTATGCATTGAGTTGCTGTCACATAATTGGCTGATTAGATATTGTATTAACGAGGTCTACAGGTGTACAGGATTACCTAATGAAGTAGTCACTGAGTGTATATTCACTTCAGACTTCGAGTGGAGGTGTGACACAGTGTGGTGTAGTTCATGCTGTCTTACAGCCCTAATGACCCACACTCAAGCAGACCTCTGTTGCACCTATATGGAGTCTGTATGCTCTCATTGTCAAGGTCAAAGACAAGGTCAAGTTTGTCATCATATGTGTAAGTACATACATGCACAGGTGCAAAGAAAAACTTAATTGCAACACCATTAGAGGCACAATATCCATAAAAACATTAGTTAAACATAAATTATGCACAATTATAAAAGAACAAAGACAATTAGACCATTTAGTACAAAGCAGTTACTGTATTTAGTTACTATACTGAGGTAGGGATTTGGCTTTGCTGGGTGGTTAGTTGTGAGAAAGTAGCTGTTCTGAAACCTGCTTGTGTGGGACTTCAGGCTTCCTTGCCTCCTAGCACCATTTTCTCTGCCACTTACACAGATATGCCTTCACTCTTTCCCAGTTCTGATGATATCAACTTCTGGTGATTTCAACTTGGAAGATGAACTGTTTCTCTCTTGACTGCTTGACCTGTTGAGTGTTTCCAGCATCTGCTGCTTTTAGTTCTAATTTTAGCCCCTGCTCTCTGTTCCCAGTAGACTCATCATCATTGCACACAAATAACCTTCCACCCTTAAATTCCAAATGTACCAGCTGCATTTAAATTCTACAGCTATCCTGGTGAAATCTGAACTCCAATCTCTAGATTGTTAGCCTAGACCTCAGGATTATTAGATCACCAACAACTAAACAACTTATTAAAAACACAAGAGATTCTGCAGATGCTGGAAATCCAGAGCAGCTCGTTTCAAATTCGTTCAAAGCTTGTTTTGAACGAATTGACTTGTTTGCTTCCAGTATTCCAACAGGTACATCTCAGAGCTATTTAATTGGTACCAAGTGCTTTGAGAAGTCCAGAGGTTGTGGAAGTGCTATAAAAATTACAATCTGCCTTTCTTTCAACTGAGAAAGCATGCCTGTCAATTGTGAGCAAAACAGCCTGGCATAAAGCAATTTTGCGAAGGAACAATCCCATTACAGTGAGACACACACTGGGAACAATAGGAGATTCCACATAATGCAATCAGAGATATAGTCAGACAATAATGGAGAAGACACTTAAGACTGAAGTGATCCAAAATCTCTAATACCAGAGTGTGATGAGGCTGTGAAAATCTCTGCCACAGAAACAAGCTGAAACTGAATCATTGGCAGCTGATGGATTTGCTACCTCACAGTGCCAAAGCACCAATATCCAAGAAAGGAAAAGCCTATAAACATAATGGATACAGCGCAGACTATCACAGATAGAGCCCTCCTCACCATAGAGTGCATCTATAAGCAGCACTGTCACAAAAACTAGCATTCATCATGAAGGATCCCATTATCCAGGCCATCATTTTTACTCACTGCTGCCATCAGGAAAGATCTATAGAACCCTTAGGTCACACACCACCTATTTCAAGAACAATTATTACCCTTCAACCATCAGCTCCTGAGCAAGTGTGGATAACTTCACTCGCATCAACATTGAACCTGATCACTGAACAGAACCCACAGACTCTCTACCATCCTACCACGAAGGAAATCTTTACCTCCCTCCTGCCATGCCCCGTCTCCACTTTCTGCACAGATTGCTCCCTTTGTGATACTCTTGTCTATTCATCCCTCCCCCACTAATCTCCCTCTTGGCATTTAACCCTGCAAACTACACCTGCCCATTCACCTCCCCCCCTACCATCTTTCAGGGCCTCAAACGGTCCATCCAGGTGAGACAACACTTCACCTGAAGATCTGTTAGGGTCGTCTACTGTATTTGGTGTTCCTGATATGGCCTGCTCTACATTGGGGAAAACTAACATAGATTGGAGGTCAGCTTTGTCAAGCACCTCTGCTCCAAAGTTCGAAGTTCAAAGTAAATTTATTATCAATGTACATATATATATATATCCATATATAACCCTGAGATTCTATATTTGTGTGCATACTCAATAAATATATGGAAAATAACCATACCAGAATCAATGAAAGATGGACCAACTTGGATGTTCAAGCATTGTGCAAAAGACAATAAACCGTGCAAATAAAAAATGAAAGAAATAATAATAAATAAATAGAAATAAATATGGAGAATGTGAGATGAAGAGCCCTTGAAAGTGAGCCCATAGTTTGTGGGAGTATTTCAATGATGAAGCAAGAGAAGTGGAGTGAAGTTATCCCTTTTGGTTCAAGAGCCTGATTGTTGAGGGGTAACAACTGTTCCTGAACCCAGTTGTGTGAGTTCTGAGGCTCCTGTACCCTCTTCCTGATAGCAGCAGCGAGAAGAGAACATGACATGGATGGTGGGAGCCCCTGGTGAGGGATGCTGCTCTCCTGTGACAGTGTTTCATGTAGAAATGCTCAATAGTTGGAAGGGCTTTATATGTGATGGACTGAGCCATGTCCACTACTTTTGTAGGGTTTTTTATTCAAAGGCTTTGGTGTTTCCATTTCAGACTGTGATGCTTCCTGTCAATATGCTCTCCACTACACATCTATAGAGAATATCATGCTTAATCTCCACAAACTACTAAGGAAGCAGAGGCACTGACGTGCTTTCTTCATAATTGCACTTACATGCACTTGAGGAATTTGAAGTTGCTGACCCTCTCCACTTCAGATCCCCAATGATGAGAACTGGCTCATGGACTGCTGGTTTCTTCTCCTGAAGTCATAATAATCTCCTTGGTCCTGCTGATAGTGAGTAAGAGGTTGTTGTTATGACACCACTCAGCCAGATTTTCAATTTCCTTCTTAAATGCTGATTTGTCACCTCATTCGATTTGGACTGTAACAGCGCTGTTGTCTGCAAAATTGGAAGTGGAATTGGATGGAGCTGTGTTTAGCCTCACAGTCATAAGTGTAAAGCGACTAGAGCAGTGGACTAAGCATGCAGCCTGTGCTAATAGAAATCATGAAGGAGATGTTGTTGCCAATCCGAACTGACTGGGATCCTCAAGTGAAGAAATTGAGGATTCAATTGCACCAGGAGGTCTGGAGGCCAAGGTTTTGAAGCTTATTGATTAGTTTTGAGGGGATGATCTTATTGAAATCCAATTGATCCAGCACTGAGTGAAGAGCCAATGAGATGGCATGTGCTGTGGACCTGTTGTTCCAGTAGGCAAATTGGAGCAGATCCAAATCACTTCTCAGGCAGGAGTTGATACACTTCATTACCAACCTCTCAAAACATTTTATCACTGTAGATGTAAGTGCTACTGACTGATAGTCATTAAGGGAGGTCACCACACTCTTTTTGGGCACTGGTATAATTTAACCTTGTTTAAAGCTGTTGGGTACCTCATTTCTGCCAAAGTGAGAGGTTAAAGAACTCAGTGCTAACACTCCAGCCAGTTGATCAGCGCAGGTATTTACTACTTGGCCTGGTATTCCATCTGGTCCAGACGCTTTTCGTGGGTTCATCCTTCTGAAGGCTGCTCAAATGTTCACCTCAAGAGACTGAAATTACAGGATCATCGAGGGCTGTAGGAAGTTCTGATGGTTCCTCCGTGTTTTGACAGTCAAAGCAAGCATTCTAGGCATTGAGCTCATCAGAAAGCAAAGCCCTCCTGTCATCTAAGAAGGGATAGTATTCAAACCCTTCCACAATTGTCGAGCTTCCTTCATTGATTCAAGTTTAGTCTAGAATTGCCACTTTGTCCGTGGGATGGCTTTCTGGAGATTGTACCCGGTCCTCTTGTAACTTTCTTGGTCACCAGCCAAGCCTTCTGATTGGAATAGACTGAATGATTTTGTCGGGACATCTGTAAAAAGTGTTAATTCCCAATGGCCAAACATTTTAATTCCAATCCCTATTCCCTTTCCAACATGTCAGTCCAAGGCCTCCTCTTTTGCCACAAAGAGGCCTCTCTCAGAGTGGAGAAGCATCATCTCAGATTCCATCTAGTAGTCACCAACCTAATGGCTTGAACATTGATTTCTCTTTCCGGCAATTTTTTTTGTTTCCTCCCTCTTCTCTCTTCTTTTATTCCCTACTCTTGCCTCTTACCTCTTCTGCTCACCTGCCTATTACCTTCTCTTAATATCCTTCCTCCTTCCCTTTCTTCCATTTTCTACTCTCCTCTCCGATCAGATTCCGTCTTCTCCACCCTTTACCTTTCCCACCCACTTGGCTTCACCTTCACCTTCTAGCTAGTCTCTCCTCCATCAACCTTTTTATTCTGGTATCTTCTCCTTTCCCTTCCAAATCTGAAAAAGGGGCTCAGCTTGAAATGTTGACTGTATTTCCATGTAAGCTGTCTGACCTGCTGAGTTCCTCCAGCATTTTGTGTGTGTGGCACTTCCTGTATTTTTCTTTCTGTTATTCTGTTATTATTTTGCCATGTTCTATCTCAGTACACTATGTGATGATTTGCTCTCTCTGAACAGTATGCAAAACAAGCTTTTCATTGTATCTCAGTATGTGTGACAACAATATGCCAACTCCAAATATAACAGTGGAATGCAAGCTGTCCCTGAGCTTGGTGACACGTGCTTTGAGACTTTTGTATCTTCTGACCAATGGGGATGGGGGTGGGGGAAGAGAAAATGTCCAGGAAGAGAAGAAGTGGGAATTACTAAAGAAAATGTATTGGTGATCTTACAGCCAGGGGACAGGCACCTTTGTTCTAACTCTTCAAAGATTTGATTGGCCTGTTTCTGTGGTATTTTACTTTAGCTTTAGGCTTTCCCAGGATTGGGAATATCCTTCCTACTCCTCATTTTCCCAGTTTTGGTGAAAACCCTTCTTACTGTCCAATACTCCAGTGAATATAAGCCCAAGTGACCCAGTCTCTCCCTACGTGTCTGCCCTCTCATCCTGGAATCATTTTGGTAACACTGTGTTGCATTCCTGCTATCCTTCCTCATGTAAGCAGACCAAATTGTAGATGGGGTCTCACCAAGGCCCCCAGCTGCAGATAGACATCCTTCCCCCTTTTGTAGTCTACCACCATTCAGAGAATATTACCTTCTGTTTCTGCTACTTTTCTCACAGGTTTGCAAAAGAATTTCTGATGCCAGTCCCTTCCACTTTTTCTGCTCTAGTATTCAAATGAGGGTCTCTTTCTTTTGTCTTCATCGGACATTGTCCATATATCCATGTGAAAAGATCCACAAAGTTGAAGTCAAGTTTACTATCACCGGCACAAATAAATGCAATCACAAGTGCAATGAAAAACTTACAGCAGCATCACAGGACACATAGCATCAGATTATCAGCATTGATAGGAAACATAAATTATACCCAATTTTTACAAGAAAGAATATCAACTTTGTGCAAAGTGGTCAAGGTAGTTACAGTGTTGCTAAACTGTAGTAATTAAGGTTTAGTTAGTTGGTTCAAGGACCGAATATTTGAATGGAGGTAGCTGGTCTTGAACCTGGTGGTGTTGGACTTCAGGCTTCTGTACCTCCTGCCCTGTGGTAGCTGTGAGAAGATGTCATGGGCCAGATTGTGGGAGCCTTCGATGGTGGATGTTGCATATTCAATACTGAGCCCTGATGGAAATAAGCAAATTAGATGCTATTTTCCAAGTTCATGTTGGGCCTCATTATAACACTGCAGGAGGCTACAGATACAAGGGCCAGTTTCAGAGTGGGATGATTAATTCCAGTGAGACGCAACAGTAGGCTCACTGTCACTGAGTTCAGATGCTCTGAAAAGCAAACACCTTTTGTTTTTCCTGTGGAAAAGAGACTGTATTGTGAACATTGAATGCACTAGTCAAAGTCAAGTTTATTGTCATATGCACAAGTACATTTATATGCAGGTGAAGTACATTTATATAAAGGCAGTGTGGACAGGGCCAATGAACTTAACCTGTTCTTCAATAGATTTGATACTGTGGCCCCTGCCCATCCCCCACATAATTCATCTGTTGTCGGCCCCCAACCAACACATACTCTACTCTCCCCTCCTACCCCTCCTCACAGCCCTACACCCTGTTCTCGTGACTACACCCCTCCCTTGCCTGAAACCACCACGGTGGGCTTCACAGCTGAACAGGTGAGAAGACAGCTGAAACGTCTCCATCCAAGCAAGGCTGCAGGCCCAGATGGTTTCAGCCCCAGGGTGCTCAAAGCCTGTGCCTCCCAGCTATGTGGAGTACTTCACCATGTCTTCAACCTGAGCCTGAGTCTCCAGAGGGTTCCTGTGCTGTGGGAGATGTCCTGCCTCATCCTTGTACCGAAGATGCCGCACCCCAGTGGCTCCAATGACTACAGACCAGTGGCATTGACCTCCCACACCATGAAGACCCTGGAGAGACTTGTTCAAGAGCAGTTCTGGCCTATGGTTAGGCCACACTTAGACCGCCCCCCAGTTCACCTATCAGCCCCGACTAGGAGTTGAGGATGCCATCGTCTACCTGCTGAACCGTGTCTACGCCCACCTGGACAAGCTGGTGAGCACTGTGAGGGTCATGTTTTTTGACTTCTCCAGTGCGTTCAACACCATCCGCCCTGCTCTGCTGGGTGAGAAGCTGACAGTGATGCAGCTGGATGCTTCCCTGGTGTCATGGATTATTGATTACCTGACTGGCAGACCACAGTACGTGTGCTTGCAACACTGTGTCAGACAGAGTGGTCAGCAGCACTGGGGCTCCACAGGGGACTGTCCTGTCTCCCTTTCTCTTCACCATCTACACCTCGGACTCCAACTACAACACAGAGTCTTGCCATCTTCAGAAGTTTTCTGATGACTCTGCCATAGTTGGATACATCAGCAAGGGAGATGAGGTGGAGTACAGGGCTACGGTGGGAAACCTCGTCACATGGTATGAGCAGAATCATTTGCAGCTTAATGTGAAAACGACTAAGGAGCTGGTGGTGGACCTGAGGAGGGCTAAGGCACTGGTGACCCCTGTTTCCGTCCAAGGGGCCAGTGTGGACCTGGTGGAGGATTACAAATACCTGGGGATATGAATGGACAATAAGCTGGACTGGTCAAAGAACACTGAGGCTGTCTACAAGAAGAGTCAGAGCCATCTCTATTTCCTGAGGAGACTAAGGTCCTTTAACATCTGCCAGACAATGCTGAGGATGTTCTACGAGGCTGTGGTGGCCAGAGCTATCATGTTTGCTGTTGTGTGCTGGGGCAGCAGGCTGAGGGTAGCAGACACCAACAAAATCAACAAACTCATTTGTAAGGCCAGCGATGTTGTGGGGATGGAACTGGACTCTCTGACGGTGTTGTCTGAAAAGAGGATGCTGTCCAAGTTGCATGCCATCTTGGACAATGACTCCCATCCACTCCATAATGTACTGGTTAGGCACAGGAGTACATTCAGCCAGAGACTCATTCCATCGAGATGTAACACTGTGTGGCATAGGAAGTCATTCCTGCCTGTGGCCATCAAACTTTACAACTCCTCCCTCGGAGTGTCAGACACCCTGAGCCAATAGGCTGGTCCTGGACTTATTTCCACTTGGCATGATTAACTTATTATTATTTAATTATTTATGGTTTTATATTGCTATATTTTTTCACTATTCTTGGTTGGTGCGGCTGTAACGACACCCAGTCTCCCTCAGGGTCAATGAAGTATGTCTGTCTGTCTGTCTTTCAAATGAAAAACTTAAGCATTGTCACAGGCACATAGCATCAGATACACAATGTTCATAAGGAAACCATGGACTAAACATTATTATTACAAGAAAGAACCCAAATAAAATAAAAGAAACAATATCCATTTAGGTGCAACACACAAAAAATGCTGATGACCTGCTGAGTTCCTCTAGCATTTTGTGTGTGTTGCTAGAATTTCCAGCATCTGCAGATGTTCTCTTGTCCATCTTAGTGCTAAGTGTTCAAAGTGGTTATAATGTAGCTTTACTGTAGTGATTACAGTTGTGCAAGTTGGTTCAAGAAATATGATTGAATGGAAATAGCTGTTCTTGAATTTGGTGATGTAGAACTTCAGGCTTCTGTATCTCTAGCCCGATGGGAACTGCAAGAAGATGGCATTGCCCATTTGGTAGGGATGTTTGACGATGAATGTAGTCTTGTGGTAAGTACTCATGTAGATAATCTTGATGGTGGGGAAGATGTGCCAGTGATGTTTTGGGGCAAGTCCTTTATTCTCAGCTGCTTCTTACATTCATGTGCAATGGAATTTCTCTGCTGCACCAATATGCAGTCAAGATACTTTCAACAGTACATATGTAGAAATTTGTTTATGTGTTCAGTGACATGCTCCTGCCTCCTTAACCTCCTATAAAGTAAAGACACTGGTGTGACTCCTTGTGCTTGGATCTATGTGCAGGGCTCTGGACAGGTTATCAAATATATAATGCCTAGGAATGTAAAGCTGAACTTGATCAATGGATTGGAAGAACAGTTGGGTTGATAAGCTAGAGTGGAAGGTGTGTGAATCACTGCTTTGCTGCACAAACTAGTTGGGTCCCCAGATGGAGGGAAGGGGTGAGGTACAGGAAGGTGCTGCATTTCCTACAATTGCATGTGGAAGGGCTGTGAGAAGGGCAGTGATTGTTGGAGATGTAGGAATGGACCAGGGAACTAAGAACCTGATCCTCATTGTTGGAGTCAGTTTATTTTCCAACACACCCCTGCTGTGATATTGAGGAAGATAACCTCGAAGGAGAGGTCATCACCTTTTTTTGGCAACTTAGAACCTCACCTACTCCATCTACTCCATCCATGCCTCTTATAATCTTAAATATTTCTATCAGGTCACTCCCTCAGAGTCTATAATTCTAGAGAAAGGAAATCAGGACAATCCAATCTCTCCGTATTAATGTCCACCAACATTCTGGTGAAGCTCCTCTGTACTTTCTCCACTGCAATCAAATTCTTTCTGTAGTGTTGCAATCAGAGTTGTACACATTTTCTGCTCATGGTACAGGAAACAAGATTCAGAACAGGCAGAGGATAAATAACAGGCAGAGGTCAGTTAGCATAACATTAATGCTTGAAAAGCACTTGGATTATACAGAACAAAGTGGACAAATAATGGAAGTTAAAGTGAAATTGTACTTAAATTGGAGTACTTCGAATATTTTAATGGAGTAATGAAGAGTGTGATGACAATAATAATTATTATTGTGCATAAAGTACTGCATAATAACATTGAAAGAAAAATGAGAATTGTTAGGATTGAAACTATAACTGCATGGATTAAGAATTGGTCAATGACTCCAAGCAGACATTTGGTGGCTGGTTTGTGTTTCAGACACTTATCAATCATCTGGTACTTTGGCTTATGCCCTTTGCTACCGCCCTGCAGTACGTCTCCTGCCTGAGTGATCCTCAGAGGTCTCCTTGACATTTACTAATGACCTGGGCTGCAGCAATGCACATCATACTTTCATAGCTCAGAAATACAGCTGACCAAACACTGCCAGATTGCAACACACTAAATGCTGGAGGAACTCAGAAGGCCAGGAAGCATCTAGGAAAGGAGGGCAGTCAACATTTTGGAATAAAACCAAGGGTTTCAACCCAAAATGTTCATTAAACTCTTTTCCTAGATACTGCCTGGCCTGCTGAGTTCCTTCAGCTTTTTGTGTGTGTTGCTTAGAAATCCAGCATCTGAAGATTTCCTCTTGCTTGTGACTGGCAGATCCTAGGTGTTTTGGTGAAAAGAACAGACATTTGGCTCAGCAGTGTTCTTACTTGTAAAGCAATCCCTTAGGATAGAGGATGGTTTTCTTCCACAGGGGGAGGGCGGGAGGAGAGGGGCCTGGTTTGAAGGTTGTGAGACTATTATCAAGGACAGTGCAGATACCAGACTCTTCCATCAATGAATTATGTAAACAAAGAATGCTTAATCAGACAATCTGTTTACAATATTAAATGCACATCATTCCTCCCTGCATAACCATGTGCATCTCAAGCACATACAGAGTATATTATAGAAAACAAAGAATAACCTATAGCACATTTCAGGCCCTTCAGCCCACAAAGCTGTACCAAACTTGTCCTTACGTTAGAAATTACTGAGGATTAGACATAGCTCTCTATTTTTCTAAGCTCCATGTACCTATCCAGAAGTCTCTTAAAAGACCCTATCGTATCCGCCTCCACCACCGTTGCCAGCAGCCCATTCCACGCACTCACCACTCTCTGTGTAAAAAAACTTACCCCTGATAGCTCCTCTGTACCTTCTTCCAAGCACCTTAAAACTGTGCCCTCTTGTGATAGCCATTTCAGACCTGGGGAAAAGCCTCTGACTATTCACATGAACTATGCCTCTGATCATCTTATTCACCTCTATCAGGTCACCTTTCTTAACCAAAGAGTCAACCTGCATAGCAGTTTTGAGTGACCTATGGACTCAGACCCCAAGATCCCTCTGATCCTCCACATGGCCAAGAGTCTTACCATTAATACTATATTCTGCCATCATATTTGATCTACCAAAATGAACCACCTCACACTTATCTGGGTTGATCTCCATTTGCCACTTCTCAGCTGCCCAGTTTTGCATCCTATCAATGTCCCACTGTAACCTCCGACAGCCCTCCACACTATCCACAACATCCCAATCTTTGTGTCATCAGCAAATTTACTAACCCATCCCTCTATTTCCTCATCCAGGTCATTTATAAAAATCACAAAGAGTAGGAGTCCCAGAACAGATCCCTGAGGCACACCACTGGTCACCAATCTCCATGCAGAATATGATCCATATACAACCTCTCTTTGCCTTCTGTGGGCCAGCCATTTCTGGATCCACAAAGCAATGTCCCCTTGGGTCCTTACTTTCTCAATAAGACTTGCATGGGGTACCTTATCAAATGCCTTGCTGAAATCCATATACACTCCATCTACTGCTCTATCTTCATCAATGTGTTTAGTCAAATCCTCAAAAAATTCAAGCAGGCTCATAAGGCATGATCTGCCTTTGACAAAGCCAAGCTGACTATTCCTAATCATATTATGTCTCTCCAAATGTTCAGAAATCTGATAAATCTGACCTCTCAGGATCTTCTCTATCAACCTACCAACCACTGAAATAAGACTCACTGGTCTATAATTTCCTGGGCTATCTCTACTCCCTTTCTTGAATAAGGGGACAACATCCGCAACCCTCCAATCCTCCGGAACTTCTCCTATCCCCATTTATGATGCAAAGATCATCACCAGAGGCTCAGCAATCTCCTCCCTCATGTCCCACGGTAGCCTGGGGTACATCTCATCTGGTCCCACTGACTTATCCAATTTGATGCTTTCCAAAAACTCCCGCACATCCTCGTCCTTAATATCTACATGCTCAAGCTTTTCAGTCCACTGTAAGTCATCCCTACAATTGCGAAGATCCCTGTCTGTAGTGAATGCTGAAGCAAAGTACTCATTAAGTACCTCTGCTATCTTTGCCAGTTCCATACACACTTTTCAACTGTAACACTTGATTAGTCCTATTCTCTCATGCCTTATCCTCTTGTTCTTCACATACTTGTAGAATGCCTTGGGGTTTTCCTTAATCTTCTTCGCAAAGGCCTTGTCATCGCACCTCCTAGCTCTCCTAATTTCATTCTTAAGCTCCTTCCTGTGAGCCTTATAATTTTCTAGATGAACCTTTTGTAAACTTTTCTTCTTGACCAGATTTTCAACTGTCTTTGTACACCACAGTTCCTGTACCCTACCATCCTCTTCCTGTCTCATTGGAACATACCTGTGCAGAACACCACACAATTATTCCCTGAACATTTGCCACATTTCTGCCATACATTTCCCCGAGAACACCTTTTCTAATTTATGCTTCCAAGCTTCATATTTCCCCTTACTCAAATTAAAAGTTTTCCTAATTTGTCTGTTTTTATCCCTCTCCAAAGCTGTGGTAAAGGAGATAGAATTATGATCACTATGTCCAAAATGCTCCCTCACTGAGACCCGACTGCTGACCAGGTTCATTTCCCAGATCAATACCAGATCAAGTACAGCCTCTCCTCTTGTAGGCTTATCTACATACTGTGTCAAGAAACCTTCCTGAACATGCCTGACAAATTCCACCCCATCTAAACCGCTCGCTCTACGGAGATGCCAATTGATATTTGGGAAGTTAAAATCCCTCACCTCAACAACCCTGGTATTATTACACTTTTCTGGAATCTGTCTCCCTATCTGCTCCTCAACATCCCTTTTACTATTGGTTGGTGTATAAAAAACACCCAGTAGAGTTATTGACCCCTTCCTGTTCCTAACTTCCACCCACAGACACTCTGTAGACAACCCCTCCATGTCTTCCTCCTTTTCTGCAGCCGTGACACTATCCCTGATCAACAGTGCCATGCCTTCATCTCTTTTGCCTCACTCTCTGTCCTTTCTAAATCATCTAAAGCCGGGCACTCTAAGTAGTCATTCCTGTCCTGAGTCATCCAAGTCTCTTTAATAGTCACAACATCATAGTTCCATGTATTGATCCATGCTCTAAGCTCATTCACTTTATTTATAATATTCCTTACATTAAAATAGACAAATCTCAAACCATCGCTCTGAGTGCGTCCCTTCTCTATCACCTGCCTATCCTCCCTCTCACACTGTCTACAAGCTTTCTCTATATGTGAGCCAACCACCTCTTCCTCCATCTCCCACTCCCCAGGAATTCTATTTTAAACTCCCCCCAATAGCCTTTGCAAACCTCCCCGCAAGGGTATTCATCCCCTTCAGGTTCAAGTGCAACCAGTCCTTTTTGTACAGGTCACGCCTGCCCCAAAAGAGGTCCCAATGATCCAGAAATCTGAATCCTTGCCCTCTGCTCCAATCCCCAGTCACACATTCATCTACCACCTCATT
This sequence comes from Hypanus sabinus, assembly GCF_030144855.1. Taxonomy (NCBI): domain Eukaryota; kingdom Metazoa; phylum Chordata; class Chondrichthyes; order Myliobatiformes; family Dasyatidae; genus Hypanus; species Hypanus sabinus. Next base: position 10,515,366 of record NC_082722.1, on the reverse strand, counting down.
CTATTCCTATACTCACTGTTGCATGGCACAAGCCTGAGATTACTACCTTTGAGGTCCTGCTTCTCAACTTACTTCCTAACTCCCTGTTGTCTATTTTCAGGACCTCGTCCCTTTTCCTACCTATATCGTTGGTACCATGACCTCTGGCTGTTCTCCTTCCCACTTCAGGATATCACAGACGTGATCAGTAGCATCCCAGACCCTGGCACCTGGGAGACAAACTACCATCCGCGTTTCTTTCCTGCATCCATAGGATCGCCAGTCTGACCCCCTAAGTATAGAGTTCCCTATCACTACTGCCATCCTCTTCCTTTCCCTACCCTTCTGAGCCACAGGGCTGGAAGCACAGCCACTGTTGATTCCCCCAGGTAGGCTGCCTCCCCCCAACAGTACTCAAACAGGAGTACTTATTGTTAAGGGGAACAGCCACAGGGATACTTTCTAGCACTTGACTATTGCCTTTCCCTCCCCTTACTGCTACCCACTTATCTATCTCCCGAGGCCCTGGTGTGACTACCTCCTATAGCTCCTCTCTGTCACCTTCTCACTTTCCCTGACCAGATGAAGGTCAATGAGCGGCTTCTCCAGTTCTCTAACGTGGTCCCTAAGGAGCTGCAGCTGATGTGGCCATCCGGGAGGCTGGGAGTCTCCAGGACTTCCCACATCTGACACCAAGCATAGAACAACGGCCTCACAGATATACTTACTGTCTGTATTCTGCACAGGCAACCTACCTCACCTCAACCGGTTATCGCTGAGCCAACGCCTTCCTACTCTGTCTCCCTGTACTTGGTGCCTGCTCTTTTAAACTCTTCTTGCTGTTCTAACTGGCTGATGTCCACACGCTTGCACAGTTTGTGCCCCGATTAAACTGCTGAAAAAATAACCTGAAAGATGAGTTTGAATATAATACAACTATTATATAGACAACCACAGGATGGTAAAATTTAAATTTTCCCATTCAGGCCTGATAACTGTGGGATAATGTCTTTCATGACAAGGGGGAGGGGTTGGTTCACTCTGCTTGGTAGAAGAGATTTATTGCTGCGAAACAATCTCAGGTTCTGGGGTGCTCTCCATGGTTGATGGATGATTTGACTCTGGGACTGTAGAAAGTGGTTCTGACAGCTCTGGTCACCTTTCTTCTCCAACAACTGACCAATGTGCCTTCTCCAGATCACATCCAATGCAATCTCCACTGTGTAGGAGTGTGGTCCAGTTTTGTCCTTTCCATACCCACTTTTGATCACCTCTGTAGACTGCTTGTCCATGAGTGAAACATGAAACCTCCTTGTTGAGGAGCACTCAATTTGTATCAGTTGTTTGTCCTGCATACTTAAAAATGTTGAAACTGCTGCATCAGTGGAAATAGCAGCCAAGGACACAGTTGAGCTGCAGTCAGAAATCAAAGTAAACATGAACAAAATTGCAGCTGTTATGTACTTGTGGGTATCTTGTGACTGTCACATGACCACGATGTAATTGAGGCTGTGCTGGGCATGATGTAATGATCTTGTGATGGTGGAGTGATGTAATTTTCCTGCCAGTGAGAGGTCATGTGATGGCCTCTTTCAACAGGGTATAAAAGGTGCATGCATCGCTGTGATATAGGTCAGTTCGTGGCTTAATTTGTCAGTGACTCCGTTCTGCTGCGTATTTGATTTAATGACACAGTTTCGTTTTAAAACTGGAGGTTTAATTTCTACTGTACGAATCGTTGTGCCGGCAGTTCTGAAGATCACTGCCAGTTAAAGTCCAGTCAGAGAGTGAAGAATTATCGAAGTTCGGGAAGCTGAAGGATCGAGTAAAGTTGGTGTTGTCGGCAGTAAAACAGGTTCGACCTATTCAATCTTCATTCGGAAAGGATTAGTAACCTGCAATCCAAGATAGTCCCTGCTAAAGAGCAGAAAGGACTGGGGCAGGGTTTCGCCAAGGAAAGGTCAGTCCCTTTAAGCCATTTTATTTCCTTCATCGTAAATCCTTTGGGCAAGGCATACTTCGGCTGGGATCAGCAGTAACGTCGTGACATTGAGGAATTCGTTACTTCTAGAAAAATCTCTCCTAATTGACTGTGTAAATCATTTGGATTTTTGCATTACTACTTCTCGTTTTAAGAACTGTTTGAGCTGTGGTATAGTAGCCGACTTCCGGTTAAGTTAGTCATTTGTTTATCTTTGGGGTTTTTTTTTGAGCAGTTTTTAATAAACGTTTTATTTGTTATAAAAACCTGTCTCAATTCTATGTTCATTGTTGCTGAATCATAACACAGCATCTAAACAGAAATATGGCTGGCCAAAAAAAACTGTTGTGGCAGAGGCTCACATACACCAGATCAATGCAGGTTTAAAGGCAAAAGTTGCAGAAAATGCAGCAAAGTGGGACACCTACAAAGAGCATCTGGGCAGACAAAAATAAATTGTCTGCACAGGGAAGATTATAAGAGAAAACGTCAAGTTGCAGTTACAAAAAGAGCACTAATCTTCACGTTGTCAATGAAAAATCTGATAATGATGAGAGTGACACAGAACTGTGTACCTTGAGATCTACAATGTGAAACTGACAATAGACAAGTAATATGGCTTACACCAGAAGTGAACAGAAAATTAATTAAAATGGAATCAGACTCTGGTTCGGCTGATTCTGTCATTCACAAGATGAGTTTGAACCGCATTTCAAAGATACCAAACTGCAGATTCCAACTTAGAACTTACACTGGAGAAAAGATAATGCCTGTGGAAATGACATTTTTAACAGTGAACTGCAACCACCAACAATTATCATTGAGCTTGTATGTGATAAAAGCAGGAGGATCAGCATTGTGGGGTTGTGATTGGCTGAGACAACTACAACTTGATCGGAGATCCATCCACTATTTGCATGCCTCATCCCCTGCAAGAAAGTGTATGTCTAGGGGAAGGTTTGTCCACCCACCAAACCACGCCTCCCATATGCGTGGATGCTGTGAAATGCACACTAATACAAACTTGCACACACCATATCAAGCGCATACCACGTACGTTTACAGAATACACTTTATAAATCTTACTAGAACTAAGTGATTAATAACAATACAATATATATGAAAGAAAAGAAAATAAAGAAAAAGGCGCCAGAACTTATCAGGGTTCAGTCAATTAGTGCACATCGTTAGAGCTCAACCATCGAGTCTTCCATCCACTCTTCGATCTTCTCCAACCTCCATGACCCACACACCTGGGACCACCCTCGGTGATCGACCAGCAGTGTCTCCAGCACCCGTCCGCCTTCTTCGCGGTCTCCTTCCCAACTCCCCAAAAGTCCGCACAATAACAGCTCACGCACCCAGCTGAGAGAATAACATCTATCCCAATTGGTTAATAAATGAACACAATTCCCGTTATCAGTAACTATAACCTAAACAAGCTTCGAGAGTGCTCTACAAGAAGCACTCTCTCACCAGTTAGCATAACAAAGAAGCATTTTTACTTCTAACAAACAAAGAAGCCATTTTGATTAACATATGCAGTACAAAAGTCAAATGAAAGCAAATTAAAAAAGGTACTGGATGATGTCATAGCAGTGTTCAAGGATGGCATTGAAGCATATCAAGGGTAAAATAGTGTTAAATGCCACATCCATCTTACAATACCCATCCAGTTCCTTATACCATGCGTGATAAAGTAGCAATGTGAGCTAGGTTGCCTGGAGGCTGAAGGAATTCTTTCCAAGGTCCAGTGGAGCTCCACGGACAACTTGTTGTCCCAGTTCTGAAGAAAGATAGGTCAGTCAGGATCTGTGGTCTAACGTCACTATCAATCCAGTTCTGAAAGTAGATCAGTGGATATCCTTCCAAACCTTTCTGAGGGGAAACACTTCAGCAAAGTGGACTGAACTGATACCTACCTACAGATGGAGATGGAAGAAGAGTCCAAAGTGTTATTCACTATAAACACTCACAAAGAGCTTTATTTCCATGATAGGCTTATTTTTGGAGAAGCATATGCACCTGCACTCTGGTAGAAAGCTATGGACCAAGGCTGACAGGCACTCAGTGCTACCTGGATGACATCATTGCAAACAAAAAGGATGACAAAGAACATCTCCTAAATCTCAAGACAGTGTTAAAAAGATTAGAAGATTATGGGTTCAGAGCATGACACAGAAAATGCAAATTATTTAAACCAAGAACCACTTACTGTGGTCATTGATGCACAAGGTTTACATAAGGGTGCTGAAAAAATTCAAGCACTTTTGGATGCCCCAAGGCCAAAGCATGTGTCACTGTTGCAGTTCTTGATAGGATTTATCAATTAGAACAGGTTCCTGCCAAACTTGGCTACTGTGCTCCACCCCACGAACTCATTATTACAGACCGGTAAGAAATGGAGAGCAGTATGAGGTGTCTTTCAAAAAGGTAAAGGAAATGGTGATGTCTGACACTCTACTCTAACGGTCCACATTGTCTAGTGAAGCTTGCCTGTGACACCTTCCCCTGTGGTGCAGATGCAGTCACGTCCCATATTATGAGTGATGGAAGTGAACACCCCATAGCCTTTCCTTACCCCAACAGAGACAAATTATGCTCAGATTGACAGAGAGGCCTTGAATCTGATTTGGGGTGTCAAACATTTCAACCAGTATGTGTGTGGGAGGGAGTTTACCCTTGTTACTGATCATCAACCACCAGTGTCCATTTTCGATCCACAGAAGGGTGTTCCACTGACAGCAGCAGCATGAATGCAGAGATGCGCTCTGTTTTTTTTGGGTGACACAATTACAAGATCGAATTCAAGAGGATGACTAATTATGGAAATTATGATGGATTGCCCTATTTACCTTTAGAAAAGGCAATACCTGAAAAATTTACAAAATAGGTCACTCCTCGAGATATTTTCCTTAACACAAATCAGCAGTCTCCCTATTACAGTCCAAAGGGAAACCAGAAAAGACCCCACACTATCTGGGGACTACATGGCCATCCAAATGGCAGGAATGTGTAACAGAAGTTCCAGATCCCCCATTTTTTTGGGTCAGTTGTTGAAGAAGAAAGGTGACCGGAGTTGTCATCCCCCTGCACTGGGATGAACCTGCCCTTGACAGAGGTTGCTTTATGTAGAAACTGAGAGCTGTTGTCCCACCCAAGCTGAGAACTCAAGTGTTGGAGTAGCTATATGCCATTAATCTAGGCATGGTTAAAATCAAAGCGTTGCTTAAAGCTTTCTCAGGTGGCATGGGACCTATTAGCAGATTGATACATTATATACTGAGGGCACCATACACAAAGGCTGGGAAGTTGTGCTGAACAGCCATACGCAGGGAAGAAGAGCATTCCCACATAACATGAAAACCCAGCACTACTGCTTTTAAATAATACAAATTCAGCAAAAAATATATTTCGTGCTCAATGAAGTTTTGAGGTTGAGAAATTACTTTGATTTCAGCTGAGATCTTTGATCCTTTGTAGTACACTTCACAAGCTGCAAATCCAGTGGGAGTCATTTATTTTGTGTTTGAACCAGGACATGCTGGCAGTGCTTAAGAAATGCCTTCAACCACAAAATGTGCAGATCTTCTTTCACCAGTAAGGATCTAGCACAAATATAACAAATGCAAATGTACACTATCAAATCCTTTAGATCACAGTCAGCGTGAATGACACCACTGAGCTGTAACGTAATGTTAAAACAATACTGAAGTCTACTCAAAAGGGTCTTGCTGTGTCTTTCATCCAGACAGTCACTGACTTTAAATCTTTCAGTCTAGCCAGACTGTGGTAACCTTGCCTCTCTCTCATAACTGATGCTCAGAAACCGAATGGATTCCCAATACATGACCATTAAGACTTCAATAGCTTTTGGGATGAAACATTCCATGGCACACTGTAGCCATCACTGGAAGACCTGTAAAAGTTTTCAGCTTGGATGAAAACTTCAAACTGCATGCCTCTGCTCAATGCCAGCGTGTCATTCAGATTAGTTGTATATAATCTAGTGAGAGGGACAGGCAATTTTATTTTTGATTTAGTCAGAAAAGGATATAGCACAGAAACAGACTCTTTGGCTCAACTAATCTGTACCTAATCTCAACTATTTATTGCCAATCCTACCCTAATCCTCTTATTCTCCCACATTCCCATCAGTTACTCCCAGATTCATCCACTCACCCACACATTAGGAGCAATTTTTAGTGGACAATTAATCTTCCAACCTGCACTTTTTAGATTTAATTAAATTATTCTAAATACATTTGTCAGTTTTCTGGTGTTCAGAAATGTTTAAGTTATTGTAGTGCACCTTTCCCTGCATTTTATTATACTTATTAAACGCTTGATGGTTTGTAGATATTCTAAACTAATCTCAAATTTTATAAAACTAACTTGGTACCAGAATGTGTAGCAACACTTGTGGGCTGGCCAGCATGCCTTTGAGCGTGTTGGTTGTTAATGCAAATGACACATTTCACTGTCTGTTTCGATGTACACATGACAAATAAACTTGAATCTTGTACATTGGGACCAGCAGGTACTTGAGCCCATGTTTACTAACCTGGTGTATACAGCTCATAAAGAATGTCCTTGGAACTCATTAATATAAGTTCTGGACTGAATAAGGTATAGCAATTGAGAATGCTAGAAATTCTCAGTAGGTCAGGCAGCATCTGTAGAGAAAGAAAAACAGAGTTAATGTTTCTGATCAGAGATTTTTCATTGGAACCCAACCTGTTGAAAGGCCATCAAATGATAACTCTCTGTCCCCTCCATTGATGCTGCTTAACCCACTGATTATTTCAAGCCTTCTCTGTTTAATAATGATAATAAATACTTTGTTAAACCCGAGTGGAAATCTTTCATTAGAGCAGCAACATTTTAAAACATAGCAGTGTGTAGACTTAACTGGTAATAAAGTACCAAATAATAATATGCACAATTATAATTTACCAATGTGCAATATTGTATTTGGTAGGAAAGATTTTCTGTATCGATCCTAATGCCACAGATGGATGATAAGTTGCAGTGTTTGTATGACTCCATGACTCTTTATAGAAGTAAGTTCTAAGTTGTTGGCCCAGAGTCAACATAGGTTGGTTGTTGTTTGTGCAGAGACAATAAAGTGTGAGCTTTGATGAATTAAAAGTTGCGTAGTGATTTCCCTAACAGTTCCACTGACAAATAGTCAACAAAGCGAGATGACTGGGGACCCTTGACTGCTATAGCCTTTCCCCACCTTCACTGCCATTGTAATGTGTTATCATCTTCCGTCAGATCCACCAAAGAGGTCTTTGTTGGATCACTCTTGGTCTGGAATCTTCCCCTGGATCTTATTGTCGTAGGTGACCTTACCGGAAGCTAACCATCTCTTTTTCCTCTCTCTTTCTCTGTTCAAGAAAAAAAAGACATAGGAGTTTGAAAAAAAAACAGCCAGCTTAACCTAGCATATCAAATCAAAGCAAATAAATCAACTAAACCCTTATTTCCTTTCACCAAGAAGAAGGTCATTCAACCCATGGCAGCTCTTGACGGAGCAATACCATCTGTCCCATTCCCACCCCCCCCTTTTAAATCAACTTCATTCAGGAGTCTGCAGTTTGCTACAAATAATCTAGTATTATTATACTGTATAACTCACACGTTGAGCCAATTCATCTAACTTGAGCCTAAATGGGGTCATTGGACTATGTGCACTTAAAAACCAGCTGTCCCTTGTCTAGTCTCGAGGCTTTCAGATGCAGATAGATTTGTCACATGTACATGTTAACATGTAGTGAAATGTTCTAGGGATATGTGTTAACTACTAACACATCCTAGTAATATGCTGGTGGTAGTCCACAAATAGCACCATGCATTCCAGTGGCAATATAACATCCTGACAATGCTCAGTAGAACAATACAGAACACAACAAGTGTCAAAGCAATAGCAAAACAAGCACATTTCATTCCCAAGTCTCCCCCACCCATGAACATGGACACTTCTGTAACTCCAGGATAGTCCTCCAGTTTCCAGGCTCCAGTCCCCTGGCTTCAATCATCGGGCTTCAACTTCTGGACTCCAGATTGACCTTTGTGTTTTGGCCTTCAGTATCCCCGGACCCCAGACGCCCTTCAACAGGAAGGTGAGCTTAAAGATCCATCCAAAGCAGATGGACGCACAAATCAGGAGGAGAAAGACATTGGTCCCTTGAGGCGACTCCATTCTTATGACTAATTTGATTAAAATGTCAGTTCTGTAGTTCCATCTGCTCCTGGATACTCTTCACCATTTTCATTATTAAGATGCCCTAAAGCATCTTAGGCTCTGCTTTCACTCATCTTTGAGGAAGAGAATTCCAAAGACTGGCAAGCTTTGAGTAAACAGTACCTGCCATAAATAGATGTTCCCATACTTGGCTTTTGAATTTTTTTTGTAAAAGAAGCATTCTCTTCTTTCAAAGCCTCTTGTGACCTCATGCTTCAGATACCTCTCCAAATATTCTTCTGAACACCAGTGGACTTGCCTACTAAGCCTTCCTTCACTGTGCTGTGGCTAGCTCTGTAAAATTTAGTTCATTACATGTTAATAAACCATCCAGGGGTTTACTAAATGTTCCGCTCTGGCTCTTTGGATTCAGAGATACATAAAATACAATTTGTACTCAATCCTTTTGATCAATTTGAACAGATTTATATAAAAATCTGACCATCGTCAGGTGTTGGGCCAGTTCAACTTTGCTGGTAGAAGGAAATTGAGACATATTGTACAATAGTACTGTTATTCATGTTGCTACCTTACAGCATCAGCCATCTAGGTTCAGTTCTGACCACTAGACCATATGTCAAGACATTGGAGCAGAATTAGGCCATTCAATCCATCAAGGCTGCTCCACCATTCAATCATGGCTGACCTTGGGTGCGTCTGCATGGAGTTTGCAAATTCTCACTGTGACTACATGGGTTTTCTCCAGCTGCTCCAGTTGCCCCCCCCCCCCCCAACATCCCAAAGATGTGTGGGTTGAGAGAAAATTGGCTGCTATAGAAGTGAATGGCCTCCCAAATTGCACCACTGTTCTGCCCACTTATTGACCATCTGTGACTTCATTGACTGTCTTGGAGGCATGGAGTTGATAGATGTTTAAACTACAAGGAAGGCAAGGCTATGGTGACCGGTGGAAAAGGTGTGTTGAAGCTAAGACTGCATCAAACATGACCTGACTGAATGCAGTATAGGCTTGAGAGGCTGATTAGCCAATATGTCTGTTTCTTATGTTATATCCATATCTGTCTAACAAATCGTGACTGGTTGCATCGTGGTGTGGGACAGCATTTCACAAGCACAGGAATGTGAGAAGCTGCAGAGAAGATTGTACTCGGCCTGGTACATTACAGACACATCCTTCCCCATCATTGGTAGTATCTACCTAAAGCAATGCTTCCGGAAGGCAACATCCATCATCAAAGATTCTCACAATCTAGGCCATGCCATCTTCTCGCAGGTCCCATTGGGCAGTGGTACAGAAGTGTAGTCCTACACTACCAAGTTCAAGAACAGCTACTTCAACCATCTGGTAGTTGAACCAACCACACAACTCTAATCACCACCTCAGTATAGCAACACCAAGACCACTTCGACTGTTTTGCACTATAATGGACTTTGTTTGTTGTCTTTGATTTTTTTTTCTAATTGCATTCTTTATGCCATGTGTCTGTGCTGCTGCTGTGAGTTTTTAACTGCACCAATGTTTATGTGCACTTGCGCAAATGATAATAAAGTCAACTTCGACAGAAACACATTTGTAACACCTTTTTGTAGGAATCAGTTGTTTCATAAGAGGATAATAGGACAACATTTGACACACCAGTAGAACAGGTCCATAGAACATAGAACATTACAGCACAGTACAGGTCTTTTTCCCCATGATATTATGTCTATGTTTTAATTTACTCTAAGACCAATCTAACCCTTCCTTCCTACCTAACCCTCCATTTTTCTATTAAATGTTCTAATGCACCTGTCTCTACTACTACATTTGGCAAAGAGATTCACGCACCCACCACTCTCAATGTAAAATCTTATCTCTGACAGCCCCGTCATTATCCATTTCTACCCTGGGAAAAAATTTCTGGCTGTCCACTCTTTCTATGCCTCTTATCTTGCACATCTCTATCAACTCACCTCTCATTCTACTTTGTTCCAAAGAGAAAAGCCCTAGCTTGCTGAAGATATCTTCATAAGGCATGCTCTCAAATCCAGAGAGGATCTTTGGTGAATCTCCCCTGCACCATCTCCAAAACTTCCACATCCTTCCCATGATGAGGTGACTAGAACTGAAATCAATATTCCAAATGTGGTGCAGCCAAGGTTTTATAGAGCTGAACATTATATCAATCCCCCAACTAATGAAGGCCATATGCCTTCCTAACACCCCTATCAACTTGGTAGATTTCAAGGATTGCCATTGAATATGACTGAAGGAGGATGAGGAAGAGCTTGCAAACTGTAGAATTGCATCCCTCATTAAATGGATTAGTTGTCCATAGATCTGATTGCTTCTCCGTATCAGAAAGTTTCATTTGTATCTGATGAGGAATGTGACATTAAGGCTTGAAATCTCATCTTTGCTGTCTGAGAATTTAATACCCAGCCCAAAAATAACAGAAGACATGTGAAGGTTCATTCAAAGGGCAGTCATTTTGTGCATTGTTCGTGCCCCAGAAGCTTCAGAAATAAACCCAGCTGCTTCCTAATTATATGCGTTTTTGCCCATGGAAAATTGGTGGTAAATTTGGCCCAAATTCTGGCCAAAATGAAAAGCAACATAGTAAGGTAGTGCTCCTGATCAAGCTTCCTTGTTGATTACAAGTCACTTAAAATGAGCAACAGAGGTGACATGTGCAGATAGGCTTTAAAATAAATCTCAATCATTCGTCTTCCTAACACAGTACAAAAGCAATAATCAAAGGGAAATGAGAGATTGTATAATATCCCAGAGTTAGTTATAATTAGACAAACTGTATCCAAAGATAATTTGTACCAGATCACTCTAATTACACCCGTAAAATTCATCCAGATTCAAATCTTTCCACATGAATGGATCCTTCTTTATGGTCTGCAGTTTGTAGTGTAATTCACAAAATTCCCAGAGGTAGCAAATAGTTTTGCAAACCTTATTACTCTCAACAATTTACTTCAAATTGTTCAGACCACATTTGGAATACTGGTTTCAGTTTTGGGCACAATATATAAGGGAAAATGTGCTAGCCTTGTAGATGGTGCAGAGAGGTCCACGAGAATGAAAGGCTTAACTTTGATGTCTCTGTGTCTATATTCACTGAAGTCAGAAGGATGAGGAGTGAAACTCATTGAATACTGAAAGGCCAGGATAGAGTGGACTTTGCCACTCCACCACAATGAGGTGATGAGCCTCGGGGAAGTCACATGGGTATAATTAGCCAGCTTGGGCTCATTGGGCCCAGAAGGGTCTGTTACCATGCTGTACCTCTAAATTTTAAAAAAATCAGTTGAAGCCAAATCATCTTTGGCTGCCTTACCAATGACCTTGCAATTGAAGTAAGGTCAAAAGTGGAGATTTTCATTTATGATTGGACAGTATCCAGCACCATTATTTTGACTCCTGGGGTAACAAAGCGGTTTTCAACCAGGTGCAGCAAGACCTGGACAATACCAAGACTTGGGCTGGTAGGCACCAAGTAACACTTATGCCACACGTGCCAGGCAATGCTGATATCCAACAAAAGAAAATCCAGCTGCTATCCTGTGATATTCAATGACATTGCCTAAACTGAATCTGCCACTTTCAATATCTTAGGATTTACCATCAACCAGAAACCGAACTGAAGTAACCAGATAAATAATGTGAGAGGAATCCTGCACAGAGCAACTCACTTTCTAACTTACAAAGCTTATTCAAGGTCTCCATAGATTAAGTGAGGTGTATTGTGGAACACTTTCTGTTTGACTGGATGAGTGCAACTTCAACAATACACTAGAAGCTCAACACTATCCAGCAATAGCAGCTCACTTGAGGGCACCCCACCCACACCCAGTCACTCACTCCACCACCAACATACATTGTCAGCAGTGTGTACCATCAATGGGATGCACTCAGCCAGACTCCTTAGCACCTTCCAAACCCACCACCTCTACCAGTTGGAAGGACAAGGGCAATAACAGCATGGGGACCACCACCAGCTGAAGGTTGAAAGCTGAAAGCTGAAACCACCAAACCACACATCATCATGACTTGGAAATATAACATCACTCCTTGACCATCACTGGGTCAAAACCCTGGAACTCCCATCCTAACAGCTCTGTGAGTCCACCCACACCTCAGGGACTGCAGTGGTTCCTGAAGACAGCTCACTCCTACTTTTTCACAGAGTAACTAGGGATGAGCTATAACTGCTGGCTCAGCCTGCAAATCCCACATGCTTTGAATGAATATAAAAAAATTTAAAAACTCAGTGTCCTTGGGGAGTTTCAAGATGGCGGCGCAGTGAAAGGCCTGCTTTGCTGAGTTCTGCACCACCAAACTGATAATTTCACATATAAACCTACCTGTTTCAACTTTTTTTTAAATGCCCATTTCGGATTTAATAACATGAACATTGATGAGTATTTTTTTTGAGCTGCTTCAACACCATGCCATCGAAAAGTATGAAAAAGGAGGCCAAGATGGCAGCACAGAGCGCTCACCTGGGGCTGAGGAGCTAGCTGCTAACACATTGGACCCTGCTTTTCATCAAGAAATTCAGGAAGTTACAGAGAACATATCCAAAATGATGGATGAGAAGTTGGGTCCACCCTCTCTAACACCCCAGAACCACACATTGGAGCTAAAAATCTTGATACAAGAACGCCTGAGGCCGAGGGCTGGGTCTCCGTGGTAGAGACTGTATCAGGTACAAACCCAAAGCCACATCCGGCCGCTAGAAAAGCAAGTTCGAAGCCTGTCTGACTGTATCGATGATCTTGAGAACAGAGGTAGAAGAAAGAATATATGGATCATCGGTCTACCTGAAGGTAAAGGAGGCAGCCAACCAGCGAAGGTTTTTGAGGGCTGGCTGCCTAATTTCCTCAATTTGGAAACCAAGGCTGGGTGCATTAAAGTGAAAAGAGCTCAGCATAGGCCAACGCCCTGGACCTGTCCTCATTCAGTTCCATAATTTCGGTGATAGGCAAAGAGTGATGGAGGCTTCAAGATGCCGCGGGACTGATGCCCAGGCTTTAATGTATGAGGGATCCAGGCTTATGTTTTTTTCAAGATTTTTTGGCAGCCATAATTCAGAAGCACAAGGAATTTGACCAGATAAAGAAGCGGCTGAAAAGAAGTACTTTATGCTATACCCAGCAGCACTGAAAATCACCTACAACGGGACCACCAAGATATCTGATTTTCCTGGCAAAGCTAAAACTTTTATGGACAGGTTTGGCTAAAGAATGTAATAAAAACAGCATATTGTGTAGCACTGGTTATGGACGATAACATGCTTACTGGTCACTTTATTTTACCTTTTCATTACTTGACAGCAAGACAGCTTATAGGATGGGTAACGTTTGTTTTTATTATTGTTATTATAGTTTTGTTATTTGTTTAAATTATTGGCGCTGCTCCAGCCTGAAGGAGTTTAAAAATGATGGTAACAAATCGGTGGATTGATAAATTATGCCCTGTTTTTATTTTTGACTATGTTAAATGCCGTATTGGCAGTGGGGCAGAATATGGGGTGCTAGAAGGTTCAGATATATCCTTTAAGTGTGGGGTAAGTCCTCTTGTTCAACGCTGTTGGCGCTTTGTTTTTTTGTGTGTTTTTTTATTTACTTATTGCTGCTCAGCTGATCTTAAGTCAGGTTTCTTCTCCTCTGGAGTCACATGAAAGTTATAAAGGGTTATATTAAAATTGTGCACTTGGAATATTAAGGAGAGTCATTCATCAATCAAGAAAAAGAAAATCCTCCTAAATCTGAAAAAGGAAAGGGTGGATATAGCCTTATTGCAGGAGGCACATTTAAATGATAAAGAACATCTAAAAGTGCAACAGAGTGGATTTGATCAAGTCTATTTTTCATCACTTAATACCAGTGGGGGAGGGGTGGCCATTTTAATTAGGAAGAACTTACCTTTTAAGTTATTAGACTGCATTAAGGATAAGTATGGGAGATTTGTAGTTGTTATGGCTTCAATGTATGGAGAGGAATATGGTATTCTTAATGTTTATTGCCCTCCAGCTCATCTTCTCAAATTCCTAACAGATGCTTTTTCCAAACTTACAAGCTTTTCAATACAAAACAATATTGTAGGTGGGGATTTTAATTGTTTCATTGACCCATTGATGGACAGAGTGCCTAGTGATCCCCCATTGCTCTCCTCACAGTCCAAACAAATCATGGGCTTATGTGGAAAACTAGGACTTGTGGATGTCTGGAGGTTGTTACATCCCTCAGACAAAGACATCACATTTTTCTCTAAACCACACAAGTGTTGCACCAGAATAGACTTTTTTCTAACCCCCAAAACACTCCTAGATTTAGTTGTATCCTGCACAATTGGAAATATCGCTATTTCTGACCATGCAGCAGTATATTTAAATATTAAGCCCAAAGATAATTCAACATGATCTAGACATTGGAGGCTGAATCCTTTTATTCTAAAAGATAATAAATTTATAGACTACTTCCGAATTCAAAACCTTCCTATCTATTAATTCCAAATCAGCTAGTAGTCCATCGATGCTCTGGGAAACTGCTAAGGCCTATGCAAGGGGATTAATTATCCCCTACTCTGCTAGTAAGAAGCAACAAGCTGCAGAACAGCAGCGCCTAGTGGAAGCAAGGCTTGCGGCAGCTGAAAAGAATTATATTAATAAGCCTTCTACAGCCAAGTTACAGAATATCACAGCCCTACGTTGTTCACTACTCTTTACTTACACAGGCAACCAAAAGAAAATTGACCTTTGCCAAACAACGATTGTTTGAACATGGTGAAAAACCAGGTAGGTATTTGGTTGATTTAGCTAGAAAGAAAAATGCCTCTCAGACTATTGCTTCAATTAGGGTTGGGACAGGAGCCCTCACTAGTAATTCTAAAATGATTAATGTTATGTTTAAGAATTTTTATTCTAAACTGTAATCTGAGCAATGTAATGATGGACAATCTAGGATGGAGTCCTTTTTCAGGAATTTAGATCTCTTAGGCATTTCTTCTGAACAAGAGTCCCTCCTCAAGGCTCCGTTGTCTTTACATGAGATACAGAAAGCTGTGAGACAGCTCCAAAGTGGAAGGCCCCTGGTCCTGATGGACTCACTAGTGAATTCGATAAAGAGTTCACAGGCTTATTATCAGAGCCTATGTTAAACAGGTTCAATCATGCATTTAATTGTGGTCTCCTCCCATCATCATTGAGAGAAGCTAATATCTCCCTAATTCTTAAGAAAGGAAAGAACCCCGAAGAATGAAATAGGCCTCCTACAGGCCTATATCATTGTTAAATGTTGACTTTAAAATCTTATCTAAAATCTTAGTGTAGTGATTAGTAACTGTATTACCTTTTTTCATAACAGAGGATCAAACGGGTTTTGTAAAAGGTTGTAGATCATCTAACAATATCAGAAGGTTGATTAATGTGATTCAGGCATGTCAGCAACAGCCAGTGGATGGCTTTGTGGTTTCATTAGAGGCAGAAAAGGCCTTTGATCGTGTTGAATGGCCGTATCTGTTTTTCACTTTAGAACAACTTGGTTTGGGCAATAATTTTATTAAGTGGGTGAAGGTTCTTTATAATGACCCTTTGGCTGTGATTCTCACTAGTGGTATTAGGTTGGATAATTTTAGTATCCTAAGGGGCAGCCAGCAGGGCTGCCCTTTATCACCACTACTTTTCACACTAGTGATTGAGCCATTGGCTGAGGCTATTCGGTGAGACCCCAAAATATCTGCTCCAGACATAGGACTAAAGTCACATAAAATTACACTGTATGCGGATGATATTCTCGTTTTCTTATCTAACCCTGCTATATCAGTGCACCACCTTATACAATGAATCAATTCATTTTGAGCCTTTTCAGGTTATAAAATCAACTTTACTAAATCAGAGGCTATGCCTCTGAGGAATCTGCAGCAGGTACCTGACACCCAGGGTGTTTTTCCCTTTACATAGTCACAGACAGGTTTTGTTTACTTTGGCATATTCATCACACCTGTGTTTGATCAATAGTTCAAAGCTAACTTTACACAGTTATTTGACAAAATCAAACAGGATATTGAGGATGGAGCACTCTTCCCATTTCTTGGCTTGGTGAATATCCTTGCTCAAAATGAACATTCTTCCTCATCTGCTGTACCCAATACAAATGATCTCAGTCATATTTACCCAACAAATACTTAAAAAGATAAATGGTTGGTTTGTTTCTTTCATCTGGAACAAAAAAAAAAGACCCTGTATTAAAATGTCTAAGTTACAGCTTCCCAGTAGTCTAGGGAGTCTGGATTTTCCAGACATCAAAAAATATTGCACTATCTCAAATCACAAGACCCTGCAGCGGATAGTGAGGTCAGCTGAGAAGATCATTGGGGTCTCTCTTCTCTGCCACTACAGACATTTACACTACACGTTGCATCCGCAAAGCAAACAGCATTATGAAGGACCCCATGCACATCTCATACAAACTCTTCTCTCTCCTGCCATCTGGGAAAAGACACCGAAGTGTTTGGGCTCTTACGACCAGACTATGTAACTATTTCTTCCCCCAAGCTATCAGACTCCTCGATACCCAGAGCCTGGACTGACACCAACTTACTGCCCTCTACTGAGTCTGTTGTCTTGTTTATTATTTATTGTAATGCCTGCACTGTTTTGTGCACTTTATGCAGTCCTAAGTAGGTTTGTTGTCTAGTGTAGTTTTTTTCTGTGCTGTTTTCTCATAGTTCAGTGTAGTTTTTGTACTGTTTCATGTAGCACCATGGTCCTGAAAAATGTTGTCTCGATTTAACTGTGTACTGTACCAGCAGCTATGGTCAAAATGACAATAAAAAGTGACTTGACTTGACTTGATATCAATTAAGTTCCTTTTTATCTTATGTGGTTGACTGGGTTTGCAGGGATTTGGCGAGACATTGAAGCTTCACAAGCAAAATGCCTTCTTATTAATTTGCTTTTCCTCAATAAGATGAAACTAGTTAACAATAACAATTAATACAGTCAGGGCTTGGAGGGCAGTGCAACAAATTGAGGGCAATGCAGTAAAAATATCACCCTTCACTCCAATAACCGGCAGTCCAGAATTTAAGCCTGGCATAATGGATTCTGTATTTAAACTTTGGATTTCCAAGGGTATTTTCCATCTAGGAGATTTGTTTGATGAAGGAATAATGATGTATTTCAGTCAAATAGTACAGAAATTTAACATACCCAACAAGGATTTGCTTTTTAAATCAAAGCAAGAGGCGGAGAGGGAAGAAGTAAAGGCAGCTTGAAGAGAAGCTTTTTTTTTAACTGATCAGGGGAAAGAGGCTAGACAGCACAGGCACGTGACCTAGCGTGCCAAAGGTTTAAAAAAAAGACCGCCATATATAGTGGCCATCGTCGGAGAGGACTGTGTCAGAGTGGGACGGCTTTTGTTTTGTTTGTTTAGAGTAGAGAGAATGCCAGGCAGGATGTTGGAATGCTCCTCTTGCAGGATGTGGGAGGTCAGGAAGACCTCTGGTGTCCCTGACAACGACACCTGCAAGAAGTGCATCCAGTTGCAGCTCCTAACAAACCGCGTTAGGGAACTGGAGCAGGAGCTGGATGACCTCCGGATCATTTGGGAGAATGAGAAGTTTATAGATAGTAGCTACAGGGAGGCAGTTACACCAAAGGAGCAGTGCACAGGTAATTGGGTTACTGTCAGGCAAGAGAAGGGGAAAGGGCAGGCAGAGCATTCCCCTCAACAACAAGTATACTGATTTGGATACTGTTGGGGGGGATGACCTACCTGGGACAAGCTGCAGAAGCTAGATCTCTGGCACTGAGTCTGGTTCTGCAGTGCAGAAGGGAGGGGGGAAGAAGAGGAGAGTGGAAGTGATAGGGGACTCGATAGTTAGAGGTACAGACAGGAGGTTCTGTGGTCGTGACAGAGACTCCCAGATGGTTTGTTGCCTCCTGGGTGCCAGGGTCAGGGATGTCTCTGATCAAGTGCACAGCATTCTGAAATGGGAGGGTGAGCAGCCAGAGGTACCAATGACATAGGAAGAAAGAGTGAGGAGGTCCTGAAGAATGAGTATAGAGAGCTTGGTAGGAAGTTAAAAAGCAGGACCTCGAGGGTAGTAATCTCAGGATTCCTACCTGGGCCACATGCCAGTGAGGGTAAGAATAGGATGCTCTAAAAGAATGAACACACAGCTGAGGAACTGGTGTAGGGGGCAGGGTTTCAGATTTCAGGATCACTGGAACCTGGTGTATGGAGGGATATGGGCCAGGTGCAGGTCAGAGGGACTAGGCAGAAAAATGGTTCGGCACATCCAAGAAAGGCCAAAAGGCCTGTTTTTGTGCTGTAATGTTCTAAGGATCTTTTTCATTTCTTTCAGATAAGACATTTTATACAGAAATAAACACCATTATTAACTGATTTCTATAGTTCTGACATAGAAAAGAGGGTGTTTGGTTCTGAGGGTGAAGTCTCCATCAGTACTTTTTACAGCATCCTGAGGGAATGTTCTTGTGGAGAGGCTGAGCAGCTGGGAAGGGTTGGGAGGAAGAGCTGGGAGTAGAAATTACAGCTGAAACACGGGAAGACATCTGTGATAATGCAAAGAAAATTTCAGTTTGTAATAGAACTAAAGCATTGCAACTCAAAATTCTGCATAGAGCCCATCTGACTCCAGATAGTCTCTCGAAATTTAAGACGGGGGCTTCTCCAATGTGTCCTAAATGTAAATACTTGAATTTTCCCCCACTGTTTTTGAACTTGACCCAAACTTCAGGCATACTGGAGTGATATTTTGGGTAAAATGGAAAAGATTCTGAAGATGGAGCTTGAACTGGACCCAATGTCTTTTCTCTTAGGCTTACCCAGTAGTTGTATTATTAACGCACATCAGAAAAAAACTTTTTAACATCCTGACCTTTTGTGCGAGGAAGAACATTTTACTTTGTTGGATATCCGATAAGGCCCCTGGACTTCTTGGTTGGCATAAATTAATCATGGAATACATTCCTTTGGACTTTTTGACATGTATGGTATACTCAAAAACAAATAGTTTTCATAAAACATGGCAACCTTTTCTGCAGTATATAGATGTAAACCTGTCTTCTTTACTAATAAAGACTTTTGTATAGGATGTTGTGGTGATGTCTATATTTTGACGGAAGTGTTCTGATAACTGATATCTGTGAGGGGGAGAAATGTAAATGTATCTGGAAATTGAAAGTTTTGTTATGCTGAGCAAAAAAAAATTTAAAAATCCCAGCGTCTTTGAATCATCTACTAATGGAAACCTCCCACTGATACTAAAGTGCTATGAATACGTGGTAATGAAACTGGTAATTGGTTGTTATTGTCACATACTGAGATGGAGTGAAAAGGTTTAGTTTGCATGCCATTCAGAAAGATCACTCTACTCATATGAACATTGAGGTAGCATAAAATGAAAACAATGCCATTATACAGAATATAGAGAAAGTGTAGGCAGACAAATGAAGTGTAAATGGTGTGACAAGGTATAATGAAATATCAAGAGTTCATCTTTACTGAACCAGAAGTTCTTTCACAAGTCCTAAGCCACAAAGAGGGATGCTGTCCTTGAGCCTGGCAGTAGTGTTTTCAAGCTTTTGTATTTTTTGCCACTGGGAGGGAAAAGAAGAGAGAAAGAGTGGGGAGGAGGAATCTTATAAAATGAGGTGGAGGCGTGGAAGTGGTTGAAAGATTTGAATGTGATTTGCAACAGTTATCAATAGCACCTCCTGTGTGATCTGTAGGAAGAGTGAATCTAACTGCATTGCTATGATCTATTCTACCATCTAGCAGTTTTCTGCTCTTATAGATCTGTCAAACTGAACATGATCTTTGATGTTCATTCAGACTAATATTCCCTCTGATGCTGGTTCACTTCTCACCATCATCTATTAAGTCCAAGGCATAAATTCTCAATAAGGTATAGCAGTCTCCAAAGTAGAAAGAGCTAATTTCTTCAGATACTTCTTCCCTGCCAATTACTATCATTTTTTCCTACTTTGAATGACTGCTGGACAGTCCTTGAATGCATTCGAGAAACAACCTGAGACTGGACTCAAATTGATTCTTGGAAACTGAATCTAGTAAAGGGCCATTTCACCTTTCATCTCAGATAATCATGTTCTGTGTTATGATTTGGATGGAAGTGGAGTTAGTCTGGTGTAGTTAGATGTGATGGTGCCTTTTTGAAGTGACATTGTCTTTTACTTGTTCGTATTTTACTCTCCCGTGCTCCTGGCCTCTCAGAATCATACTATTAAATTACATTGAACTGCAGGGCAGCACAATAGTGTAGTGGTTAGTGTACCGGCTCTAGATGAGGGTTCAATTCCTATCACTGTCTGTAAGGAGTTTTTCCATTATCCCCATGATTGCATGGATTTTCTGTGGCTGTTCTCCTTGTTTATTTAGAGATAGTGTTGAACAGGCCCTTCCAGCCCAATGAGATGCACGGCCCTGGCCCTGCAGCCCAGCTACGTGATCCTGGCCTAATCACAGGACAGCTTATCAGGGAAAATTAGCATCCTAACCCGCACGTCTTTGGACTGTAGGATGAAACCCAAGCACCTGGAGGAAACCCATGCGCACAAGAAGGATGCACAAACTTCTTGTTTAAATGTCATGAAACAATCTTGAACTGAATCTTGAATCTTCATTCCAAACACACTCAATGAGATAGGATGGTATAACCCAGGGGTCGGCAACGTTTACCACTGAAAGAGCCAATATGGACCCATTTCCCACAGAAAAGAAAACACTGGGAGCCACAAAATGAAATAACACTGCATACAACGGGTTTTTTTTTGCCTTTATGCTATGTATAAACAAACTATAATGTGTTGCATTTATGAAATTGATGAACTCCTGCAGAGAAAACGAAATTACATTTCTGCATGCAACAAAAACATTTTGAACTCCGAAAAAAAGACGTTGGGTTGAAGGTTACTCCGTAGGTAGCCTACCTTGGATCGAAGAATTAAAAGAAAGCGCGCACTGGCGCGCATTGGCAGTTGTGATGTATATTAATAGCGATAAAAAACACGTTGTAGCGGTGTGCTACACGCAGCGCTAAAATAAAGACACTGCAGTCAAAGGTAACTTTATTCGAACTAAACAGCCTTGCTTTAAAGCCTCCCTCAACCCGTCCCCGTGGGCGCGGATGCTCCAAAAGACACGTACTCACAAACCCCCGTAGGCTATCTCCCTTAGTCGGAACGGTAGCTAATTGTGAGCCGGTTCGGATGTGCCGCAAAGTTTTCATATTGTACAAGATCACCATAATCTTCAAATTTCGAATTACATTTCAAAAGCTAACAAACCACGGGGAGCCGCATCACAGAGATCAAAGAGCCGCATGTGGCTCTGGAGCCGCAGGTTGCCGACCTCTGGTATAACCATTTATCTCTTAATCCAGCTTGAGAACATACATCAGACTCTTTTCTCCTCTGCCAAGGTAGCTCCATATTGCAGGGTTTTCCAAGAGTAAAAGACAGTCTCACACATATTTTCCCCACTGCAAATTGCTTTTCTTACTTAGACCTTCTGCTGCCTCATTCTGCCTCAGTTCTTACATGAAATGTTGAGATTTCCCCAGGTTTCCAGTTTGGTCAGTGGTATGGAACCACCAATGCCCAAGAACAAAAAAGCCTACAGAAAGTGATGGATGAAGCCCAGTCCATCACAGGAAAAGCCCATTGAGTGCATCTACAAGGAATGCTCCACAAGAAAGTAGCATCCATCACCAATGACCCTGAACCTGATGGAGTGGCTGCTTCCTGTACATTCTTGTCTGATAGTAGTAGTGAGAAGGGAGCATAGCCTGGATAATGGGGATCCTTGATAATGGATGCTGCTTTGTTGTGACAGCACTTCATATAATGGTGCACACACTGCACCATGCATTTGCCTTCACTCTCATGTCCATCTTTCCGTCTCTAACTGCTCCCATTCACTCACTAAGTAGATAACCTCGTTCCCAGTTTATCCCTGTGGATACCTGGTTTTACCCCTGTCCCCACCCTTCTGCTTTCATTGCCTTCCCAGTACTGATGAAGTGTCTTCAACATGGAACATTAACTCTAGCTACAGATGGAGCCTGACCTGCTGAGTTTTGATGTTCAAGGTTATGGTAATTGGTTATTGAAATTAACCAATAGATGATTACTTGAGTCTGTGGTTCCACGCCTGAAGAGTTGCACTTAACTATACCCGGTGTTTAGAACAAAAACAATATCCATGTCAATTGTTGGACATGCCCCGTAACCAGCAGCCTTGTCCACCGTAATTCTGTTGTAAGTCTATAAAGTGGCTGATCTATCTACTTTCCAATCCTGGTTCAGTAAGTCATTCCATTATCACCACAAGGAAAAGCTGTTCTGATTGGCATTTAACCATTGGAAAACACATAGGTGTTTTCAATGGGGAGAATTTCCAGGCTTATCATGTCATTGAAAGGATAGTAAAAGGATTTCACTCAGGCAGTTCTCTGATTTCATTCAGTGCAGCCACAATTGCTACCTGTCACGTTGATTTGCAAATCTTGTTAACAGTGTGACTGCAGGAGTTCAAGGACGGGACAGGCAGTTTGCTGTGATAAGAGCCATGTCACTGTGTGATTGATTACTTCAGCAACTTCCTTGCTTCATGCATTCCTAAGATCAGTCCATGAGTAATCCTTTCAGCTCCCTGCACATGAATGGTTCAGTGAAGAACAGAACAAACAGGAGCAGGAAAAGGCTGGCTCACTGAGCTATGATGATGAACGGTCTCGGCCCAAAATGTCAACAACTTATTGTGCTCTGCAGATACTGCCTGACCTTCTGAGTTCCTGCAGCATTTTGTGTGTGTTGCTCTGGATTTCCAGCATCTGCAGAATCTCTTGTGCCTGCTCCATTGCTCAGTAAGGCTGACTCAACGTTCTCAACAGCAATTTTCCTGCCCTATAACCCCCTTGTATGTTAAATCCGTTTCTTATTAAATACAACTGTTCTCTGGTGTGGAGAATTCCATAGAGTCAAGACCAACTGAAAGAAGAAGTTCCTTCTAAACTCAATTGGAAATCGGTGTGTCTACATGTGGTGACTGGTGGTGGAAAGAATCCGGACCATTAAATTTGTGGTGCTAGCATATTGGATGTCCTCTATTGGGCCTATGATTCTATGTGAGAATCATGCCAGCATCTTTACTTTCTTAGGAGGCAGGTATTTTATCATTCCACTCTGCACATCTGTATTTGTACATATTACAAAAATAAACTCATGTATGGCTTTGACACTCTATTCTTAAACTCTGTCATCTAACTCTAGTTACCCCCACTAAAGTAATTTCATCTGGTTACCCCTACTAAAGGGATTTCATCTAGTTACCCCTACTAAAGGGATTTTATCTAGTTACCCCCACTAAAGGAATTTCATCTGGTTACTCCTACTAAGGGGATTTTGCCTAGTTACCCTTACTAAAGGAATTTCATTTAGTTACTGCTACTAAAGGAAACACCCTGTTTATTTCCTGCAGAAGTATTTAAATTTCAGTAAGATCACCTCTCTGTCTTCAATGAGCTCCAATGAGATTAGAACTAGGCTTCCCTGGTCTCGTATCATTATCAACCCCTTCACCCCAGGAAGACCAACCAAAGGAACTTTTGCCTTCAGTGCAAGAATATTCTTAACCATGGAGTGTAAACTGTACATAGCACTCTTCAATGTGGTTCTTGTCAGCACCCTGAAGATTTGCATGGAAACTTAAACACCTTTATACTCCATATCCCTTGCAAAGTTCCTAATTACTAACTACACCTGGCGAAGGGGAGCACACTGCCACATAGTTCCAGCATTCCTGGTTCAATCCTGGACTCAGTTGTTCTGGAAGAACACAGCATGGGAAGAGGCCCTTCAGCCAACCAGGGCTGTGCCGAACATGATGCCAACCTAATTAGTCAGGAGCACTAAGTTTCTTGGAGTGCACATCAAGGATGATCTCATCTGGTCCCTCACCATCACCTCTTTAGCCAAGAGAGTACACAATGACTGCACTTTCTGAGAAGATATGGGAGAGCGAGGCTCCCTGCCCTCATCCTAATCACATGCTACCAGAGCATCATTGAGCATGTCCTAACCGACTGTCTCACCTTCTGGTATGGGAATTACAATGCATCTAACTGCAAGGCTCTGCTACGGATTGTGAGGGCTGTTGAGAAAATCATTGGGGTCTCTTTTCCTCCCATCCAGGATATATACAAGAAGCACTGTGTTCACAGAGCCTTTACCAACATCAAGGGCCCCTCCCATCCATCGCACAACCTCTTTGGTTTTCTACCATCAGTCAAAAGCTACCACAGTGTAAGAGCAAGAAAAGTTAGGCTGGGTAACGGCACCTTCCCCTTCCCCCAGGCTGTGAGACTTCTGAACACACTGCTACCACCCAGTACACATTACTTCTGACAATGCCAGTAACACTAGTGTATATTTAACTACATGTCATATATGCACTTTATGTCAACTTGTACATCCACAGAATTTGTTTTATTATCTGTTAATATTATTTTATGTGCTATATGTGTTTTGCATCTTGGTCCCTGAAGAAAGTTGTTCCATTTAGTTGCATACATGTGTACATTTAAAAGATAATAAACCTGAACTTGCACTTGAACTGAGCCCCACTTGCCTCCATGTGCCACCTTTCTCCATTCCCTGCCTGTTCCTGTATCTGTCTAAATGCCCCTTAAATGGTGTTATTATATCTGCTCTCACCACTCACTCCAAGCAGCACATTCCAAACCCAAAATTTTCATTCTGTACAAAGCTGTCTGTAACCCAAATTGATGATGCCCCTGACAATTTTGTATACTTACCTACTGCTCATTATCCCTACCAAAATCCAATGCGCAGGGCCGTGAATCTAGCCAATATTGTTCTCTGGGTCATTGAGGCATCCAAGCCTTCAAACTGCGACAAGGTTGTGGTCCTCTTGGAGATCATAATTTTGTATGCCTCTATCAAATCTCCCCTCATTCTACTACACTGCAGGGAATAAAGCCCTGACCTAACCTATTCAACTTTTCCCTGACCAAAAGAAATCTATGGATTTGAGTGCATCTTTTCACCTTTATGCTGGTTGGTAGTTTACTATAAAGCAAACAAGTTGGCAGAGGATGCTATCACCTGGAGGGAAAGGGCACATACGTGAGGATGTTGTTTGTTGGTTATAGCTCTGCTTTTAATACTGTCATCCCCAGCAAGCTCATCTTCAAACTCCACTAGGTAGGCCTCAGCTCATCAGTCCGCATCTGGGTCCTGAATTTCTTGTCAGAGCATTCACAGGCAGTGAGACTGGGCCCTCACCTGTCCTCCACTACTACCCTGAACACTGGTACACCACAAGGTTGTGTATTGAGTCCCATACTCTACTTCCTCTTCACTTATGACTGTGTACCTGCATTTAACACCAATACCATCATCAAATTCGCAGATGACACAACAGTGATCAGGTTGGTCTCCAACAGAGACAAATCAGCGTACAGAGTGGAGGTACAGAGTGAGCTGGTGCTCAGGGAACAACTTTTCTCTTAATACAGCAAAGACTAAGGAGCAAATTATCAACTTTGGAAAGTCACAGGATGACGAATCTGCTCCAGTCTACATTAATGGAGACATAGTGGAGAGAGGGTCCTGTTTCAGGTTTCTGGGAATACATACCTCAGAAGACCTTACATGTCCACTAACACCACATCAATAGTTAAGAAAGCATAGCAACGCTTATTTTTCCTCAGGATACTGAAGAAAGCTGGTCTACCTGAACAGATGCTGGTGACCTTTTACCACTGCGCCATAGAGAGCATCTTAACATACTGCATCTCTGTGAGGTATCTCAGTTGTACAGCAGCTGATAGGAAAGCACTTCAGTGGGTTGTCTCTAGTGCACAGAAGATCATCGGGACACAGCTCCCAGCCCTGGAGGACACCTACAGCTCACCCGCCTAAGGAAAGCTACAAGCATCTGTAAGGACAATACACACCCATGCAATCATCTGTTTGAACTTCTTCCATCTGGCAGACGTTATAAGATTTTCTATGCCCACACTTCCAGACTGAAAAATAGCTTTTTCCCCAGAGCTATAATTGCTCTGAACCAATCGATCAAACATCATCCATAAATTTGTTATATTGCTACTTCTAGTACTGGTTTTATGGCTGTCATGCATCTGAGTTGCGCTTTTGTACTGCTGGACATTGCTTGTACTGGCTGGTTACTTGATTTTATTTATTGTTTATTTACTTTATTCATTCTTTTATAGCATTGAGTACAAGAGTTGCGAACCCATTTTCGCTGTATCGGTGCATGAAAATTGTACTATGCAATGACAATAAAGATATTTCAATTTCAATTTCAATTACTTGTCCCTACTGAAGATGGGGAATGGGAGAATCAGGATGGGGGTCAGTGGAGGAGTTGAATGTATTTGAAAAAGAAAAAGCTACACAGAAATAAACAGGAGCATGTGATTACTCTGAGAGCCAGCATACACTCAATGGGCTAAATAGTCTCTTTAGATGTTGTACAGGAATATGAGAATGGTTTGGCATTGGAAGATTGCAGTGTTTAACTAATAGCTTTTGAAATAGATCTTCTTAATAAGCTTTATGGCTAATTAGTTTTTTACAATTTGTATTTTCTCAAGCAAGCTATCGTCCTCCAAAAAGCTCTTCCGAGTTTAATAGTTCCCATGCATCACATATTATAACAGCACTCAGCAAGACTCCTGTGCGGTTTAATTGCCAGTGGCTTGAATTTCCTGTATCAACTGTGATCAGCAGCACTGTGCTCTATTTCTCACAAGCAGGTAGATCCAACGACAGTTTTGTTATCAGTTTTGATGCCACTTCTGCTGTTCCAAATACAGAGCCAAAAATCTGGTGCTGTTTGAACATCAATTACTCCATACAGAGGAAACATTCACTACTAGAGTGTACTCACTACTACTTTAGCCACGGGAAAGTTGTTAGCTGGAGAGGTTAATGCATTATTCAGAAGCAGAATTAGGTTTATTATTACTGATAGATGTCATGAAATTTGTAATTTTGCGGCAGCAGTACAGTTCAAGGCATAAAATTTACTATAAGTTGCAATAAATAATTAAATAGATATAAGGAAAAGCAAACAAATAAATAAATAGTACGAGGCGGGCATGGCAGCACAGTGGTTAGTACAATCACTTCACAGCAGACATCCGTAAGATTAGGGTTTGATTCCCGCCACTGTCTGTAAAGAGTTCGTACAATCTCCCTGTGACCATGTGGGTTTACTTACGGGTGTTCCGGTTTCCTCCCACTGTCCAAAATTATGGATTAGGGTTAATGAGTATGTGCTCTGTAGATATATTATGTTGGTGCCTGACTTGTGGTGACACAGCTCGCTGATTTGGTTTGATGCAAACAATGCATTTCACTGGATGTTCCAATGTAAACAAAACAAATCTGTATTACTTAATACTGAGGTAGTGTTCATGGACCATTAACAAATCTGATGCTAGAGGGGAAGAAGTTGTTCCTAACACGTTGAGTGTGGGTCTTCAGGCTCCTGTACCTCCTCTCTGATGGTGATGATGAGAAGAGGGCATGTCCAGGGTAGTGACGGCACCACAAAAGTTGAGAACATCTGCCTGAATTTCTTTTATTTCAGTCTAAGTCTTCCACAAACTGACAGTATTTGTTATTGTCATTAGGGAAAATGTCATAACTTCCACAATTCTTAATCTCTTACAATCTCCAAGAGAACTAAGAGATGGTGGTATGGAGTCTACGTGCTCCAGTGACCTGGAGAGCTATGCTGGCTGGAGTCTGGGCTTTCTGCTTTGGCTCTTGTCCCCAGGTTTGGGGGTTCAGCTCAGGGATAACAAACTGACTGGTCAAACAAAACAATTGTGGAAACAGCAGTGAAGAATCCTTTTTATGTCTTGATGGCCAAAGAAACACAAAGACTGAGGACCTTCATTGCTGCCCTAAAATCCAGTAGCATAACAGGCAGCAAGTAAGTAAGTAATCTTTTACAAACTGTATAGATGTTTGCCACAGAAGATGACTCCAGGAGCTTTTTATTTTGGTCATAGGTGGGGTGTTCACATCTGTTGAGAGGGCACAGCTTGCAGAAATTAAAATGGTTGACCACCGGAAAATCCATGACTTGCTGACGTAGATTGGGGGACTGCTTTGCCAAACACCTTTGTTACATCTGCACAAGCAGGAATTCCTGGTGGCCAGCAATATTAATGCCAATCCCCATTCCCTATTCTGACCTGCTGGTTCATGGTCACCTCTACTGCAAGGATAAGGCCACTCTAAGGTTGGAGGAGCAACACCTTATATTCCGTCTGTGTAGCCTCCAACCTAATGTCATGAACATCGGTTTCTCTAACTTCTGGTAAGTTTCCCTCCCTCTATCCCTTCCCTCTTCCATTCTCCAGTCTGGCTCCCCTGGTAGCTCTTCCTTTCACCTGTCTATCACCTTACCCTGGTGCCGCTTGCTTTCTCTCATAGTCCACTCTCCCCTTCTATAAGATTCCTGCAGCCCTCTCCTTTCCCACTTATCACGTCCCAGTTTCTCACTATTCTCCCTCCCTCACGCACCTACCTTCACCCTCACCAAGCTTCACCTATCACCTTCTAGCTTGTACTCCATTCCTTCCTCCTACCTTCTTATTCTGACTCCCCCATTTCTTTCCAGTCCTAATGAAAGGTCTTGGCCTGAAACATTGACTGTTTATTCCTTTCTATGGGTGCTGCTTGACCTGCTGAGTTCCCCTAGCATTTTGTATGACTTATTCTGAATTCCCAGCGTTTTTAGAAACATTGTAAAATAGAAAACCTACAGCACAGTACAGGCCCTTTGGCCGACAGTGTTGTGCCAAACCTTAGAAATTACTAGGCTTACCTACAGCCCTCTATTTTACTGAGCTCCATGCACCTATCTAAAAGTCTCTTAAAACACCCTATCGTATCCGCCTCCACCATCATTGCTGGCAGCCCATTCCACACACTCACCACTCTCTGAGTAAAAAACTTACCCCTGACATCTCCTCTGTACCTACTCCTCAGCACTTTAAGCCTCTATCCTCTTGTGGTAACCATTTCAGCCCTGAGAAAAAGCCTCTGACTGTCCACACGAACAGTGCCTCTCATCATCCTGTACACCTCTATCAGGTCACCTCTCATCCTCTGTCACTCCAAGAAGAAAAGGCCGAGTTCACTCAACCTATTCTCATAAGGCATGCTCCCCAAACCAGGCAACTTCCTTGTAAATCTCCTCTGACCCTTTCTATGGTTTCTACATCCTTCCCGTAGTGAGGTGACCAGAACTGAGCACAGTCCTCCAAGTGGGGTCTGACCAGGATCCTATATAGCTGCAACATTACCTCTCGGCTCCTAAATTCAATTCCATGATTGATGAAGGCCAATGCACCATACGCTTTCTTTACCGCAGAGTCAACCTGCACAGCTGCTTTGGGTGTCCTATGGATTCGGAACCCAAGATCCTCTGATCCCTCTGATCCTCCACACTGCCAAGAATCTTACCATTAACACTATATTCTGCCATCATATTTGACCTATCAAAATGAACCACTTCACACTTATCTGGGTTGAACTCCATCTGCCACTTCTCAGCCCAGTTTTACATCTTATCAATGTCCCGCTGTAACCTCTGACAGCCCTCCACACTATCCACAACACCTCTAACTTTAGTGACATCAGAGAACTTACTAACCCATTCCTCCACTTCTTCATCCAAAGTCATGAAGAGTAAAGGTCCCAGAGCAGATCACTGAGGCACTCTGCTAGTGATTGACCTCCATGCAGAATATGACCTGACTACAACCACTCTTTGTCTTCTGTGGGCAAGCTAGTTCTGGATCCACAAAGCAATGTCCTCTTGGATCCCATGCCTCCTTACTTTCTCAATAAGTCTTGTATGGGGTACCTTATCAAATGCCTTGCTGAAATCCATTTACACCACATCTACTGCTCTTCCTTCATCAGTATGTTTAGTCACATCCTCCAAGAATTCAATCAGGCTCATAAGGCACAACTTGCCCTTGACAAAGCCCAGCTGACTATTCCTAATCATATTATACCTCTCCAAATGTTCATAAATCCTACCTCTCAGGATCCTCTCCATCAACTGAGGTAAGACTCACTGGTCTATAATTTCCTGGGCTATCTCTACTCCCTTTTTTGAATAAAGGAACAACATCCACAACCTTCCAATCCTCCAGAACCTCTCCTGTCCCCATTGATGATGCAAAGATCATCGCCAGAAACTCCTCCCTCGCCTCCCACAGTAGCCTGGGGTACATCTCAACTGGTCCCGGCGACCTATCCAACTTGATGCTTTCCAAAAGCTCCAGCACATCCTCTTTCTTAATATCTACATGCTCAAGCTTTTCAGTCTGCTGCAAGTCATCACTACAATCACCAAAATCCTTTTCCATAGTGAATACTGAGGTAAAGTATTCATTAAGTACCTCTGCTATTTCCTCCGGTTCCATACACATTTTCCCACTGTCACACTTGATAGGTCCTATCCTTTCACGCCTTATCCTCTTGCTCTTCACATACTTGTAGAATGCCTTGGGGTTTTTCTTAATCCTGCCTGCCAAGGCCTTCTCATGGCCCCTTCTGGCTTTCCTATTTTCCTTCTTAAGCTCCTTTCTATTAGCCTTATGATCTTCTGGATCTCTAACATTACCTAGCTCTCTGAACCTTTTGTAAGCTCTTCTTTTCTCCTTGACTAGATTTATTACAGCCTTTGTACAGCACGGTTCCTGTACCCTACCATAACTTCCCTGTCTCATTGGAACGTACCTATACAGAACTCTACACAAATATCCCCTGAATATTTGTCACATTTTTTCTGTACTTTTCCCTGAGAACATCTGCTTACAATTTAAGCTTCCAATTTCCTGAGTGATAGCCTCATAATTCCCTTTACTCCAATTAAACTTTTCTAACTTGCCTGTTCTTATCTCTCTCCAATGCTATTGTAAAGGAGATAGAATTATGATCACCATCTCCAAAATGCTCTCCCACTGAGAGACCTGACACCTGATCAGGTTCATTTCCCAATACCAGATCAAGTACAGCCTCTCTTCTTGTAGCTTATCTACATACCGTGTCAAGAAATCTTCCTGAACACACCTAACAAACTCCACCCCATTTAAATCCCTTGCTCTAAGGAGACGCAAATTGATATTTGGGAAATTAAAATCTCCCATCACAACAATGATTATCTTTTGTGCTTATGATTTGTCTTTACTGAAAACTTTTTTAGCTAATGGTGTCACCAAGAGGGTGGGGCAATACTGCAACTGGTGATATGCATCAATTACAGTGGCAAGTCTACACCAAAGTTCCAAAGTTCAAGCTAAGTTTATTACCAAATAACAAATATGTCACCATATACAACCCTGAGATTCATTGCCTTGCTGGCATACTCAATAAATCTACAGAGTAACAACCACAATAGATTCAATGAAAGATCTCATCAGCTTGGGCATAAAACCAGTGTGCAGAACACAACCAACTGTGCAAATACAAAAATAAATTAATAAATAATCAAAATTATTGAGAGTATCAGATGAGTTCTTGAAAGTGAGTTCATAGGTTCTGGGAACATTTCAATGTCAGGGCAAGTGAAGTTATTGCAGCTGGTTCAAAAGCGTGATAGTTGAGGGGTAATAACTGTTCCTAAACCTGGTTGCATGAGTCCTGGGGCTCCTAAACCTTCTGCCTGATGGTAGCAGTGAGAAGAGAACATGTCCAGGGCGGTGGAGGTTCTTGATGATGGATACTGCTTTCCTGCAACAGTGTTTCATGTAGATGTGCTCAATGGTTGGGAGGGTATTCCCCTTGATGGACTGGACCATATCTATTACTTTTTTTAAGATTTTCCATCCAAGGGCAATGATGTTTCCATACCAGGTTGTGATGCAACCAGTCTATATAGTTCTCCACCACACATCAAAGCTTTAAATGTCATGCCAAGTCTTCACAAATACCTAATGAAGTACAGGTGCCAGGGCCAGACTTTAGGCAGGGCTAGGCTGGGCTGCAGCCCAGGGGCCAGAGGTGCAGCAGGGCCCAAAACAGGTAGCTGTCATCATGGCAGACAGTAAAAAGTACGAGAGTGGAGCACAGAAAAGTAAAAAAGAAACAAGAAAAAGAGGACCGTGAGAAAGAAGCATTAAAAGAAACATTGAAATTGACAGAATATTTAAAACCTGTTCTCGATGATGCAGCAGTACCATCACTCTTGTCACAGTCAGAGACCGATGGACAATTGGAGACTTGTTCAACAGCTAGTGCTAGCACCAGCATTAGCACAGGACCACTGTCCTTGCCACAGTCACCAGCTAATGTTGAGCAGGCAGAGAGCATGACTGGGATTCCCGACCACAGGGGCCTCAGAACATCTAAGTCGGGCTGCCATTAATGTTAACGTTACCGCTACTGAGGATCCTTACAGCACTGATCCTGCTCGCTGGGGAAAGAAAACGTTAAGTGATTCAGTCCAAGCATAC
This sequence comes from Hypanus sabinus, assembly GCF_030144855.1. Lineage (NCBI taxonomy): Eukaryota > Metazoa > Chordata > Chondrichthyes > Myliobatiformes > Dasyatidae > Hypanus > Hypanus sabinus. The sequence continues at coordinate 10,482,618 of NC_082722.1, read as the reverse complement.
TGGGCTAAGAAAGGGCCGGAGTCCTGCCAGAGTAAGGATGTGGATATCAAAGCTTTGGAACGAGGATACAACCAGCAGAGGCATATTTTCTCTAAATTTCAATTCAAATGCAAGCTGGCAAATGGTGAGTACATATCAAGACAGTGGCTCTTATAGTTCCCTTCCACCGGCTGTGTGTTTTGTTTTGCATGCCGCATCTTCAGTGATGGTTACTGTCAGTCCAAACTGGCTTTAGCGACTGGAAGCACGCCACTGAGCACATAGGAGAGCATGAAAATAGCGAACACCACAGGAAAACGATACTGATCTACGTTACACTAGCATCTGACAGCGGAAGAATAGATACAGAACTGCAAAAACGGTTCGACTCAGAGGGTGTCTACTGGACCGATGTATTGAGAAGTTGTGAAGTTTTTGGCCGAGAGGGAACTGGCTATCTGAGGCTCAATGAGGTATTTGGCAGGCCTGATAACGGCAGCTACATGAGCATTCTAGAGGTAATAAGTGAGTGTGACCCATTGTTGAAGGCACACACACAGCAATTTGGAAATGCAGGATCAGGCACCCCTTCATAAGCTTGAGGTAGCTTTTCTGAGCAAATTGTGGCATTGCATTCTTCAGCGCTTTGAAAGTGCAAGTGTTGCATTGCAAGCTATAAATCTGGACCTATATAAGGCTGTGGATTTGGTGAGATCACTACGGGGATACATCACAAGCTTGCATGATCAATTTGATACTTTTGAGACCCAAGCCAAAACTATGTCTCCAACAGTCTCACACGTGTACAAAGAAAACACCCAATGACAAAGAAAACATAAAACCTTTCTGGGTGAATCCACAACACCTGATGTTGGCTTGTCAGCCAGAGAAAAATTTTCAGCTACTGTTTTTTTGGTCGTGATGGATAGATTACTTACAGAAATTGATTGCAGAATTGCATCATATAATGACCTTAACAACACATATAACCATATAACAATTACAGCACGGAAACAGGCCATCTCAGCCCTTCTAGTCCGTGCCGAATGCTTACACTCACCTAGTCCCACAGGCCCACACTCAGCCCATAACCCTCTGTTCCTTTCCTGTCCATATACCTATCCAATTTTACTTTAAATGACAATACCAAACCTGCCTCTACCACTTCTACTGGAAGCTCATTCCACACAGCTACCACTCTCTGAGTAAAGATATCCCCCTTGTGCTACCCTTAAACTTTTGCCCCCTAACTTTCCAATCATGTCCTTTTGTTTGAATCTCCCCTACTCTCAATGGAAAAACTCGATCTATCCATGTCAACTCTATCTATCCCCCTCATTATTTTGAATACCTCTATCAAGTCCCCCCTCAACCTTCTACGCTTCAAAGAATAAAGACCTAACTTGTTCAGCCTTTCCCTGTAACTTGGGTGCTGAAACTCAGGTAACATTCCAGTAAATCTTTTCTGTACTCTCTCTATTTTGTTGACATCTTTCCTATAATTCGGTGACCAGAACTGTACACAATACTCCAAATTTGGCCTTACCAATGTCTTGTACAATTTTAACATTACATCCCAACTCCTATACTCAATGCTCTGATTTATAAAGGCCAGCATACCAAAATCTTTCTTCACCACCCTACCCACATGAGATTCCATTTGGCATCCTAAACAACAGCCCTTTTCTCTCTGTACAAGATCTGTGCAAGAGAGCATCTGATCTCCAAAGCAGATATTCAGATGACCTGGAGTTAGACTTTGTGGAGGAGATTGTCCATTTCAGGGAGTTTGTAAGTGGCAAAGGTATTTCACCTGCAACAGAATTTTTATGCTTCCTCGGAGAAAAAAACTTGCAGGTCATCTTCCCAAATGTAAGCATTGCTTTGAGGCTTTACCTGACTCTCCCTGTCATAAATGCAAGTGGTGAGCAATCTTTCGCCAAGCTCAAGTTAGTGGAGAACAGGCTCAGATCCACAAAGGGACAGGACAGGCTGAATCATCTTACTCTGATGTCACTCGAAAGTGATCTTGTTCAGAAACTGGATTTTAGTGGATTTTAGTGGAAACCGATCAAGGACATTGCTGTGAAGAAATCCAAAAGAATTATGCTTTAATTTTGAAAAACAAGCATTTGACTTTGTAAATATCTATCAAGTAGTGTTCCTGTTTCTGTGGCAATAGGCTAATAGTTGACTGTTTACAGACCTAGTAAGTAATAAGTGGTCTTCACTCTGCAAGCCACACAGCACAACAATATGTGCTAGATCTCATTTTTCGAAAAGATTGTTGGAGTATTGTCAAGTTTCCTAATTTGCCATAGTGCCATCTCTCTTGGCCTTTTTGTCTCTCATTTCCATTTTACTTTCTCAAAACACACGGTTGAGAAAAATACCTTCATAAAAATGCTTTGGCATTGTTTGAGAAATAAGGCTTATGGTATGTGCAGCAATAGCTAAATAAAGATTTAAGATTGGGTACATCATACTTCGTCTCCCTCATAACTTTACTAAGCCCACTAAGCCTAGGTCAATTTTTGGGTGCTTTAGATGCTGTCCTTCAAACTAAGAATCTGCTTTACTTTCTGTCCTCCCTCTTAAGGCTTGTAAGTTTATAGCCTATGTATTGTACTAAACTGATGTCTTGGTCCACAGCTTTGATATTTAGACCAGTACGACCTTTGATCTTGTTCTTGCCTCTTTTTGCTTGGTACAGCAGCATTTTATGGCGTTGGCAGGGGCCCCGGCCCCAGTAAATCTGGCCCTGATAGGTGCTGCTGTGCTTTCTTCATAATTGCACTTACATGCTGGGCCCAGGACAGATCTTCCAAAGTGATAACACAAGGAATTTTAAAGTTGCTGACCTTCCATCTTTGATCCCCCAATAAGGACTGACTCATGGACCTCCAGTTTCCTCTTTCTGAAGTCAGTAATCACCTCCCTGGTCGTGCTGACGTTCTGTGGTAAACCATATATACCTGTCTGGACACGCCCCTCTGCTGACTGCTCCTGTGGCTCCTCCCACAGACCCCTGGGTAAAGGTGATTGTGTCAGTGCTCCTCCCACAGTCCAGGGTGGCCATCTGGCATGGGCGTGCTCCGTTTTACTGATAAAAGCTTTTTGGTATTTACTCTACTTCCAGTCTTTTGGAGTTATTGATAGTGCATCACGTTCAGTAGGAGGTTGTTGTGGCACCACTCAGCCAGTTTTTCAATCTCCTGAATGCTGATTCATTACCATCTTTGATTTGCTCTATGACCATGGTGTAGTCAGAAAATTTGAATATGGCATTGGAGCTGTGCTTAGCCACACAGTCGTAAGTATAAAGCCAGTAGAGTAGGGGGCTCAGCACACAGCCTTGTGGAGCATCAGTGTTAATGGAGACCATAAGACCACAAAACATAGGAGCAGAATCAGGCCATCTGGCCCATCGTGTCTGCTCTGCCATTTAATCATGGCTGATCCTTTTTTCTTTATCTTCTCTTCAACCCCAAACTCCAGTTCCCGGCCTTCTCCCCATAACCTTTGATGCCATGTCCAATCAAGAACTTATCAATCTCTGCCTTAAATGCAGCCAGCAACCTGGCCTCCACAGCTGCACGTGGCAACAAATTCCACAAATTCAACACCCTTTGGTTACAGAAATTTCTCTGCATCTCTGTTTTGAAAGGACGCTTCTATATCCTGAGCCTGAGTCCTCTTATCCTGGACTGTCCTACCATGGGAAAGATCCTATCCACATCTACCCTGTCTAGGCCTTTCAACATTCAAAAGGTTTTAATTTGAGATCTCCCCTTATCCTTCTGAATACCAGCAAGTACAGACCCAGAGCCAACAAACGTTACTCGTATGATAACCCTTTCATTCCTGGAATCATCCTTGTGAACCTCCTCTGGACCCTCCCCAAAGCCAGCACATCTTTTCTAAGATGAGGGGCTCAAAACTGTTCACAATATTCAAAGTGAGGCTTTACCAGTGCCATATAAAGCCTCAGCATCACATCCTTGCTCTTGTATTCCAGACCTCTTGAAATGAATGCTAACATGGTATTTGCCTTTCTTACCACCAATTCAACCTGCAAGTTAAGGGTGTTCTGCACAAGGACTCCCAAGTCCCTCTGCATCTCAGATTCCTGGATTTTCTCCCCATCTAGAAAGTAGTCTACACATTTATTTCTACTGCAAAAGTGCGTGACCATGCATTTTCGAATATTGTTTTTCATTTGCCACTTTCTTGCCCATTATCATTATCTGTCTAAGTCCTTCTGCATCTTACCTATTTCCTCAATGCTACCTTCCCCTCCACCAATCTTTGTATCATCTGCAAACTTGGCAACAAAGCCATCTATTCCATTATCTAAATCACTTATACACAGCATAAAAAGAAGAGGTCCCAACACCGACCCCTGCAGAACACCACTAGTCACTGGCAGGCAACCAGTAAAGGATCCTTTTATTCCCACTAGCTGCCTTCTACCAATCAGCTAATGCTCTAATCTTGTTAGTAACTTTCCTGTAATGCCACATACTCTTAACTTAGTGAGCAGCCTCATGTGTGGCACCTTGTCAAAGGTCTTCTGAAAGTCCAAATATACAACATCCACTGGATCCCCTTTATCTATCCTACTTGTTATCTCATCAAAGAATTCCAACAGGTTCATCAGGGAGGATTTTCCTTGAAGGAGACCATGCTGACTTTGTATTATCTTGTCCTGTGTCACCAAGTGCTCCATCACCTCATCCTACAATTGACTCGAACATCTTCTCAACCATTGAGGTCAGGCTAATTTGTCTATAATTTCCTTTTTGCTGCCTTCCTTCTTTCTTAAAGAGTGGAGTTCATTTCTAATGCCACCACGATCTCTAACGCTATCTCTTTCAGAACCCTAGGGTGAAGTTCCTCTGATCCAGATGACTTATGTACCTTTAGGTCTTTCAGCTTTTTGAGCACCTTTTCTGTTGTAACAGTAACTGCACCCATTTCTCTTCCTTCACACACTACAACATCAGGCATACTGCTAGTGTCTTCCACAGTGAAGATTGACTCAGAATAGTCTTTTAGTTCTTCAGCCACCTCCTTGTCCCCCATTTTTATTTCTCCTACCTCATTTTCTAGCAGTTCTATATCCACTCTCATTTCCCTTTTATCTCTATCATGCATGAAAAAGCTTTTACTATCCACTTTGATATTATTTGCTAGCTTGCTTTCATATTTCATCTTTTCCCTTCTCAAGATGTTTTTAGTTGCTCTCTGTAGGCTTTTAGAAACTCTCCAATCTTCTATCTTCCCACTAATTTTTGCTTTGTTGTATGCCCTTTCTTTCGTTTTTACGATAGCTTCCCTTGTCAGCCACAGTTGAACTATTTTACCATAAGACTATTTCTTCATTTTTTCCAGAAACACACACCATTGCTGCTCTACTGCCATCTCTGCCAACAGCACCTTCCAATTTACTTTGGCCAACTCCTTTCTCATACCGCTGTAATTTCCCTCACTCCACTGAAATACTGCTATATCAGACTTTACTTGCTCCCTGTCAAATCTCAAGTTGAACACAATCATATTGTGATCATTAGTTTCTAAGGGTTCTTTAACCTTGAGCTCCCTAATCACTTCTGGTTCATTACACAACACCCAATCCAGTATAGCTGATCCCCGAGTGGGCTCAATGACAAACTGCTCTTAAAAAGCTATCTCTTAGGCATTCAACAAACTCACTCTCTTGAGATCCATAATCAACCTAATTTTCCCAATCGATCTGCATGTTAAATCTCCCATGACTACCATGACATTGCCCTTTTGACACATGTTTTCTATTTCCTGTTATAATCTTTGGTCCACCTCCCAGTCACTGTTGGGAGGACTGTATATAACCACCTCTGACGTCCTTTTACCCTTGCAGTTTCTTAACTCTTCTGATCCTATGTCACATCTTTCTACTGATTTGCTGCCATTCTTTACCAGTAGAGCACAATTCATTGATGGCTACAACATTATACCTGGAATTCTAATTTTGCAATAAGATCACCCACCTTATTTACACATTTAGATAAGCACCTTGAGTACCGTATCTGCTATCCTTTTTGATTCTGCATCCCTAATGATTTGATAGTCTGTTGGCTGTAACTAAGTCCCATTATCTGCCTGGCCTTCCTGACAATGTGTCTGCACGCTCTCTTTACTCTTTTTTACCATCCTTCTTTCCTGCATCCCTTCACTCTGGTTCCCACCCCCCCTGCCAGGTTAGTTTAAGCTCTCCCCAACAGCTTTAACAAACCTGCCCATGAGAATATTAGTTCACCTCTAGTTCAGGTGTAACCCATCACTTTTGAAAAGGTTACACCTCCCCCAGAAGGGATCCCAATTATCCACGAACCTGAAGCCCTGCCCCCTGCACCAGCTTCTCAGCCACACATTTATCTGCCAAATCATCCTGTTTCTACCCTCATGGCACCTGGCACAGGTAACAATCCAGGTCATCCCCACAAAGTATCCAAAGCGGTATACTTGTTTTTGGGGGGAATGGCCACAGGGGTGCTCTGCTCTAACTGCCAATTTCCATTTCTCCTGACAGTCACCCAGCTACTCTCCTCCTGCAGCTTCGGGGTGACTACCTCCCTGTAACTTTGATCAATTATATCCTCGCTCTCCCGTACAAGCTGAAGGTCATCCAGTTGCTGCTCCAGATCCCTAACATGGTCTCCAAGGAGAGCTGCAGCCAGATGCACTTCACTCTTGGTCTCCCAGTTCTGCAACATCGGGCATGAAAAGCACGCCACAGCCATTTAAATTTTACAGTAAGAGAGGAAAAAAAGATAAAAAGTGAATCTTAACAGATGCTTTACACAGAGCTGAGGCCTCTTTTGAGCCAAAGACTGTTGTTTCTACTTTCACTGACAATGGCCCTGCTGTACTTCCATTTAGTTCGTAGAGCTCTGTTTACTCCACTGATAGGTCCTGTACAATGGACAAATGCCCTCAAAACACCCTTTTTAAATAACTACCGCTGACCTGCCAGAAATACCTCTTGGTAGAGCTCTGTTGACACCGCTGATAGGCCACGTACATCATGGAGGAGATGTTAATGCCGGTCGGAACTGACTGGGGTTTGCAAGTGAGGAAATTACAGATCCCATTGCACAAGGATGTATTGGGGCCAAGGTCCAGGAGCTCATTGATTAGTTTTGAGGGGATAATGGTATTGAACACTGAGCTGCAATTGGTAGAGTCTTGATGTATGCATCTTTGCTGTCCAGATGTTGAGTGAAGAGCCAATAAGGTGGCAGCTGCTGTGGACCTGTTACTCTGGGAGGCAAATTGAAGCAGATCTAAGTCATTTCTCAGGCAAGAGTTGATATGTTTCATCCCCAACCTCTCAAAACAGTTCATCACACTGAATATAAGTGCTCCTGGATGATACTAATTAAGGCAGGTCACCATGTTCTTCTTAATTGAAGCTTGTTTGAAGCAGTTAGGTATCTCAGACCGCTGAATCAAGAAGTTAAAAATCTCAGTGAACACTCCATCTAGCTGATCAGCACAGGTCATTCGTACTTGGCCAGGTACCCCATCTGGGCCGGATGCTTTTTGTGGGTTCACCTCCTGAAGCCTATTTGCACATCAGCCTCAGATCCTGAAATCACAGAATCATTGGGGGCTGTGAGAGTTCATGATGGTTCTTCCATGTATTGACAGTCAAGGTGAGCATAGAAGGCATTGAGCTCAGCTATACGTAAAGCCCTGCTGTCTCCCATATTGCTCGATATAACTTTATAAGAGGTGATAGTATTCAAGCCCTGCCACAACTGTCCAGCGTCCTTCATTGATCCAAGTTTAGTTTGAAATTGACACATCAATTTCAAGTTCAAGTTAAGTTGCCATTCAACCATACAGGAACACCCATTAATACATCTAAATGAAACTACGTTACTCTGCGGCCAAAGTGCAAATCATCGTTCCAACAGTTATACACAGCACAATGCACAGAAAGTACATATAAGATAGCAGTAAATATACAGTCACACACAATAATTACATACAGCTCAAGTCTCTGAGTGACATGTCCTGTAAATTATTGGTCCATGAGTGTTATTGGCAAGAGAAATCAGTTCTCTGTAGTCCACAGACAAATGTATCAACAAATGCATGATCGCAGTCCAGCCTCATCATTCCACTGAATGCAGGAGGGTGGCACCAATGGGGGGAGCCACCAAACAACCTAGTAAGGATATGTCAGACTACCACCTCTGTTATTTCCTTTTCTGGACTGCTGCAACCTTGCCAGCTGGAGTAGGTTTCCTTTCCAAGAGCAAGTAAGATGGCAAGCTCCATTCCTGCATCAATTATCAGCCCCAAACAGCATCACTGTGAAGAACCGTTATACTCCTCCCTCGCTGGCATCTGTGTTTGAACATCTCCATGGAGCAAACATATTTTCCAAAATTGATCTGCATAATGCTTGGAGTCTGGTTCGCTTAAGAGAAGGGTATGAGTGGAAAATGGATTTCAACACCTCTAATGGCCACTTTGAGTACCTGGTAATGCCTTTTGGTCTGGCCAATGCCCCCGCTATATTCCAGGCCTTGGTTAACGATGTGCTCAGGGACATCTGCTTGCCACTCACTTCAACTCTCCCTCTCATTCCCATTCGGATATGTCCATACATGGCCTCCTCTACTGCCATGATGAGGCCAAACTTCGGTTGAAGGAACAACATCTCATATACCATCTGGGTAGTCTCCAGCTCCTTGGTATGAACATTGAATTCTCCAACTTCTGATAATTCCATCCCTCTCCCTTCCCCATCCCACCTCTACTCTGTTTCCTCTTCTAGCTGCCTATCACCTCTCATGACTCTGCCTTCTTCTACTACCCATAGTGCTTTCCCCTTAGATTCCTTCTTCACCTCTCCTGCCTATCCCCTCCCTGCTTCCCCTCCCCCCACCTTCTTTATAGGGCCCCTGCCCCTCCTTCTTTAGTCCTGACGAAGGGTCTCGGCCTGAAATGTTGACTGTTTCTTTCAACGGATGCTGCCTGACCTGCTGAGTTCATCCAGCTTTTTTGTACGTGATGAACCAGCTTGTGTATTTGGATGATATCCTTGTCTACTCCCAGAAGCACAACATGCTACATCAGAAGCACACCCAGCATGTCCGAAGAGTTCTCAGATGGCTTCTTGAAAATAACTTTTATGCCAAGCCCGAGAAAAGGTGAATTTCATAAAGAACAGCTGTCGTTTTTGGGCTATATACTTGCCAGATACGGTGTTCAAATGGACCGCAGTAAAGTTCAGGTAGTTGCAGAGTGGCCCAAACCGTCTACAGTCAAACAGGTATGGCGCTTCATGGGGTTTGCGAACTTTCATTGCTGCTTCAACCGGAATTCTGAATCCATCGCGGCTCCAGTTAATGCGCTCACCAGGAAGACCTCGGCAGGATTCCACTGGACGGACGATGCCGACCAAGCATTTTCGGAGTAAAAGTGACATTTTACGCTGCCCCATTCTGCAACACCCAGACCCATTTCAGCCATTCATTGTCGAGTTGCATGCATCCGTTGTAGACATTGAAGCTGTCCTCTCTCAGCACTCGTCTATGCCTTTCTTTACCATCACTTAACTCCTTCCGAGAGGAATTATGATGTTGGGAACCAAGAACTTCTGGCTGTCAAGGAGGCCCTGGAGGAATAGCGATGTTGGCTGGAGGGGGCAGAACATCCATTCTTGATCTGGGCAGATCACAAGAACCTCTCCTATATTCAGGATGCAGAGACTCAACCCTCATCAAGCCTGGCAGACCCTCTCCATATGGTTCAATTTCATCCTTACCTATCAAGAACACTAAGGCTGATGTGCTCTCCTGGTAGTTTGATGGATCTGAGGACAGTGCCCATTCTTCCTCGCTCATGTGTTGCTGCTCCGATGGTCTAGGGAATAGAGGTAGAGGAGAGGGCTGCCCAACAGTCGGACCCAGGCGCAGATGGGGGACCTCCCAACTGGCTGTTTGTTTCTGCTGCAATGCGTTCCAAAGTTTGGGAATGGGACCACTCCTCCCATCTAGCTGGGAATTCAACGGACCCAGGAGTTTGTAAAGAGACAATTTTGTTGGCCATCTATGGATGTCCACAATTATGTTCCGAGCGCAGGTTGGACAGGCAGATAAAAGACATCATGCGGGCGTCCTGTGGTCTGCTATGTCCATTGCCTGTGCTCCACTGGCACTGGTCCCACCTCTCAGTAGAATCCATCACTGGGTTGCCCCCATCTAATGGAAACACCAGCGTTTTGGTTATTGTGGATCAATTTTCCAAGGCTGCCCATTACATTGCCCTCCCCAAGCTCCCATCGGCTCATGAGACTGCCACACTCATGGTTTAACATGTGTTCAGGCTCCATGGCTTTCCTCGAGACATGGTGTCTGATCGTAAACCACAGTTCACTTCCCACTTTTGGAAGGCTTTCTGCTCTCTTGTAGGAGCCACTGCCAGCTTCTTGTCTGGCTTTCACCCCCAATCTAATGGCCAGACTGAAAGAGGGAACCAGGAGTTGGAGACAACCCTGCGCTGTCTTGCCTCTTCCAGCCCCACGTCCAGGAGCTCCCAATTGGTTTGGACAGAGATTGCCCACAATAACCTCCAGTCGTCCTCCACTGGTATGAATGACAGAAATGATTCAGCCCTTGCTCTTCCCTGATCAGGAGATCGACGTAGGAGTTCCTGCTGCTAAACTGCTGTCTAGTGCTACAAGCGCACCTGGAAATGAGCCAGGGCTTCTCTGCTGCATGCCCAGAATCAGCATTCCCAGCAGGCTGATTGGCTCCATCGACAGGTAAGGCCATTCAGGCCAGGAGAGGTCTGGTTGACGTCAAGGGATCTTCCACTGAAAGATGAGAACTGCAGATTGGGACAGTTTATTGTGGAAAAGGCTGTCTACAAGGTGTCCTATAGATTGCATCTACCAGCGTCACTGAAGGTCCACCCGGTACTCTATGTTTCCCAGCTCAAACCGGTTACTACCTCTCCCCTGGCTCCAGTCACCCCACCTCCCCCTCCTCCCTGCCTGATAGATGGTTCCCTTGTTTATACTGTGTGGCACCTCCTGGCATCTCACTGGGTGCGTGGTAACATCCAGTACCTTGTGGACAGCGAAGGGTATGGTCAAGAACAGGGGTCAGCAACCTTTACCACTGAAAGAGCCACTTGGACCCGTTTCCCACAGAAAAGAAAACACTGGGAGCCGCAAAACCCGTTTGACATTTAAAATGAAATAACACTGCATACAACGTTTTTTTTGCCTTTATGCTATGTATAAACAAACTATAATGTGTTGCATTTATGAAATTGATGAACTCCTGCAGAGAAAACGAAATTACATTTCTGCATGCAACAAAAACATTTTGAACTCCGAAAAAAAGACGTTGGGTTGAAAGTTACTTTAAAGTAAAATACTCAATGTCTATTTGAGTCCTTCTTGTATTTATAAAAAACGCCGAACTTAAATTTTCCGCCAGCAGCAAACCAAAAATAACATCAGCCAGCTGTCAGCCTGAAAAATAAAAGGACTATTTCACTGAACAATGAAAAAATATGAATACACATAAAATAATAGGCAATTAAAATATTTATCATACTTGGTTAATGGGATTTCTGCTCCTGGACCTCAGCGCACAGCGTCTGCACATCAGGGCTGTATGACGTCACCTTCATCTTTACACAGGATCGCAAGCTGTCATCTGTGAGGCATGCGCGATGTTTGTTTTTAATAAAGTTCATGTTGGAGAACACCTGCTCACTTACATATGTGGATCCAAAGATCGACAGGACTCAAAGCGCATACTTTTTAATGTTTACATAAATGTTTCGAACACAAGTTTGTCCGGTTTTGGAAGGTTTTCAATATCACTCCATTTGTGTTTCTGAGCAAGAACGGGCAACATCTTCAAGGTCTGCTGTCAAGCGTCTAAACTTGGACACCCATATGTCTTTGTCGGCTATGTCGGCCAGTTCCATCTCAAGATCAGGTTGACTCACACCTGCCAATGCAGTCGTATTCAGTAGGGAAGGATCGATGCTTAAGGGAGTGACCGGGAAGGATAATGTGTTTTTTTCCTCTCTGAACTCACAGAAGCGTTTCCCAAACGATGTTTGCATTGCGATGATTGCAGAATGTAAATACTCCGAAATTATCATGTCGTGACCTTGTTTGAACTCTCTCAAATTGGGGAAGTGAGACAAAGTGCCTTTCTGTAAATCTCTGGCAAGCACTGTCAACTTGCGCTCGAATGCCAAAACATCCTCCAACATGTGCAGGGCTGTACGTCCTTACCCCTGAAGAGCTGTGTTCAGCGTGTTCAGGTGCGCTGTCATGTCTACCATGAAGTGTAGCTTTTCCAGCCACTCTGGCTGTTCCAGCTCAGGAAAGGTGAGCCCTTTGCTGCCCAGGAAAGTTTTCACTTCTTCCAGACACGCGACAAAGCGTTTCAGCACCTTCCGTCTGGACAGCCAGCGATAAAAACACGTTGTAGCGGTGTCAGTAAACTGCAGTCAAAGATAGCTTTATTCGAACTAAACAGCCTTGCTTTTAAGCCTCTCTCAACCCAGCCCCCATGGACGCAGATGCTGCAAAAGACGCGTACTCACAAACCCCCGTAGGCTATCTCCCTTAGCCGGAATGCTGGCTAATTGTGAGCCGTTTCGGATGTCGCCACACTTAGATTGTACAAGATCACCATAATCTTCAAATTTAGAATTACATTTCAAAAGCTAACAAACTAACATAAAATACATTTTAATTAAATACTGACCAATTATTTCCCAAAGCCACAGGGAGCCGCAGCACAGAGGTGAAAGAGCCACAAATGGCTCGGGAGCCGCAGGTTGCCGACCCCCGGTCAAGAAGAACATAGTTTGGATCTCAGTGAAGGACACCTTGAACAATTTGCTCATCTGGGACTTCCAGCAGATGCAGGTGCTGGCGCCTCAGGGGCTGTGCCTAGAAGGGAGAGGGGCTGTGGTTGTCACAACCACAGATTCAACAGTGCAGCAGATATGGCAATGGCGCTCGTGAACATGCATGTGTCAGCTAATTATTATTTCATAGTGATGGTATTTATCTTCATTTTTTCAGTCATAGTGCTTGTTGAGACGTACCCAGCACAGTAACGCTTCGCTGCCTGTTTGCATTTGGCCTTGCCTGAGAAATAGGACTGTCAAGTCAACTGATTCTGAAGACTAACAATGTTCATTTTATATTTAGTTATTCATTTCAGCCACAGTGTAGGCTTCATTTTCCATTTGAGAGTTTTAGTTAATGGCCATGTTTGGCCCAGTGTTTATTGTTTTCTGTTCCCTCTAACTCTATTCACATTAAAATCTGTGAACTATTGACCCCCTTCAGTGTCTCTCGCTTCACACTTGAGTAATAATCCTAACCCGGTGTCAGTAATGTCTTGCAAACCCTGCCAGAGTGGTCGTACATCTGATGTCACCTCCAACTGTGTTCAAAATTGTCTCTTCACCCTTGAAATAGCCCTCTGCAAGTCATACCTGGTTTTCTGGTACAGGCCTGGATCACCAGCCCTGAATGCCACAGATCTAGCCTTCAGCAGAGGACATATCTCCTGGTTCATCCACGGCTTTCAATTTTGGCATGTACAGCAATCTTTACAGGCACACATTCATCCATACTCAGTGAACACTTACTGAACCTGATTGGAACTAGCGTTAAGAGACCTACAACTTGCAGGGAGCTCCATAATTTAAAGTCAGATTGCAAATAATACAAAAATTATGATCACTCTCACAGTGGGAAATAAGATTGGAGAATTGAAGGATTGTTCAATTACTTTTAAACCCTTGAACTGTATCATTTACACTCTGTGTAAATAATAGATGGAGGTTTTATTACATAAATCGAGTAAAAGAATTCATGGTGAAAGTAATAGTTTTTATTGATGATAATAGAAAAATTCTCATTCTAATGAAGGTCATTGATTTGAAATGTTAATTCTGTTTTTTCCACAGACACTGTCTGACCTGCTGAAGACTTCCAACATTTCTTGTTTTTATCTCAGCCATTCATTATCTGCAGCTTCTTCCTTTGCTTTCTGATGGAAAGTAAAATAGACTGCATAACTAACTTCCTAACTAAATAGCTACCAAACCTCTAGCTTTACCCCACTTCCTTTTTTCAGTGTGAATGAAGGGTCTTGGCCTGAAACATTCCCTCCATAGATGCAGCGTGATCTTCTGAGTGGTTCCAATATTTGCAATTTTTATCTCAGCTTTTAGGCATCTGCAGTTTACACTTTTTGCTTTCTAGTGGATGATGATTCAAATTAAGATCGACTGCTTAACTAATTTCCTAACTATCAAACTGCCTAACTTCAGGCTTCTGCTTCCTTTCTTTTCAGTCCTGAAGAAAGGTTTTGGCCAGAAACATCAACTCTTTATTCCTCTCCATAGATGCTGCCTATCCTGTTGAGTCCCTCCAGCATTTTGTGTGTGTTGCTCAGGATTTGCAGCATCTGCAGAATCTCTTGTACCTAGCTACAGTGCTGCCAGTCGAAATGGAAGAACACTATCAAAACAACAATACCAAAACAGTTGTCTCAATCTTACAGTGAATGAGCCCAACCTCCAAAGTGAAGTTGAATTCTTTCTGTAGACTCACCTGTAAACAAGGGTACTTTTACCCTTGTCATTTTTTAACTCAACCCATAGAGACTCTACACCTTCTAATCCTATGTCATCCTTTTCTAATAATTTAATATTATTATTTACAAACAAGGTCACACCACCACCTCTGCCTACTAACCTGTCTTTCCAATACACCGTATATCCTTGGGTGTTCAGCTCCCAATGGCAGCCACCCTTTAGCTAAGTTTTAGAGATGGCCACAACATCATACTTGCCAATCCGTAGCTGAATTTATTTCTTATGCTGCGTGCATTCAAATATAACACTTTCAGTCCAGTGTTTGTGGCTTTTCGTTGTAAACCATCACACTGGCTGTGATTATATCTCATCTGCTGCCTGTCTTTCCTATCATCTCTGTTGCACACTAGCTTTGATTTATTTCTGTTTTCCTTTTCTCCAGACCTACCACTCCAGATCGCATTCCCCTGCCAAGTTAGTTCAAACCCTCCTTAACAGCTCTATTACACCTGCATGCTGGGATATTGGACCCCTTAGGGTTCAGGTGTATGAACCAAAAAGGAATCAAATTTAAATTTTTACTTACACAACTCAGAATTTGCGACCCTCTCACGTTCAGTGAGAAGATGGAGAACATAGAAAACCTACAGCACAATACACGCCCTTTGGCCCACAGAGCTGTACAGAACATATACTTAGCTTAGAAAATACCTATGGTTACACATAGCACTCTATTTTTCTAAGCTTCATGTACCTATCCAGGAGTTTCTTAAAAGACGTTATCATATCCACCTCCACCACCGTTGCACACAGCCCATTCCACACACTCACTACTCTTTGCATAAAAAACTTACCCCTGACATCTCCTCTGTACCTACTCCCAAGCACCTTAAACCTGTGCCCTATTGTGGCAGCCATTTCAGCCCTGGGAAAAAGCCTCTAACTATCCACATGATCATTGCCTCTCATCATCTTAAACACCTCTATCAGGTCACCTCTCATCCTCTTTCACTCCAAGGAGAAAAGCCCAAGTTCACTCAACCTGTTTTCATAAGACATACTCCTGAATCCGGGCAACATCCTTGTAAATATCCTCTGTACCCTTTCTATGGTTTCCACATCCTTCCTGTAGTGAGGCGACCAGAACTGAGCACAGTACTCCAAGTGGGGTCTGACCAGGGTCCTATATAGCTGCAACATTATCTTTCAGCTCCTAAATTCAATTCCACGATTGATGAAGGCCAATACACCGTATGCCTTCTTAACCTCAGAATCAACCTGCACAGCTGCTTTGAGCATCCTATGGACTCGGACCCCAAGATCCCTCTGATCTTCCACACTGCCAAGAGTCTTACCATTAATACTATATTCTGCCATTCTGTTTGACCTACCAAAATGAACCACTTCACACTTATCTGGGTTGAACTTCATCTGCTACTTCTTAGCCCAGTTTTGCATCCTATCAATGTCCCACTGTAACCTTTGATAACCCTCTGCACTATCTACAACACCCCCAACCTTTGTGTCATCAGCAAATTTACTAACCCATCCCTCCACTTTCTCATCCAGGTCAGTTATAAAAATCACAAAGAGAAGGGGTCCCAGATCAGATCCTTGAGGAACACCACTGGTCACTGACATCCATGCAGAATATGACCTGTCTACAACAACTCTTTGCCTTCTGTGACCAAGCCAATTCTAGACCCCTTGGATCCCATGCCTCCTTACTTTCTCAATAAACCTTGAATGGAGTACCTTTTCAAATACTTTGCTGAAATCCATATACATACATCCACTGTTCTTCCTTCATCAATGTGTTTAGTCACATCTTGAAAAAATTCTACCAGGCTCATAAGGCACGAGCTGCCCTTGACAAAGCCATGCTGACTATTCCTAATCATATTATACCTCTCCAAATGTTGATAAATCCTGATCACAGGTCTATAATTTCCTGGGTTATCTCTACACCCTTTTTTGAATAAGGTAACGACATCCGCAACCCTCCAATCCTTCGGACCCTCTCGTATCTCCGTTGATGATGCAAAGGTTATCGCCAGAGGCTCTGCAATCTCCTCCCTCACCTCCCACAGTAGCCTGGGGTACATCTCATTCAATCCCGGCAACTTATCCAACCTGATGCTTTCCAAAAGCTCCAGCACATCTTGTTTCTTAATATCTATATGCTCAAGCTTTTCAGTCCACTGCAAGTTATCACCACAATCACCAAGATCCGTTTCCACAGTGAATACTGAAGATAAGTATTCTTTAAGTTCCTCTGCTATTTCGTCTGGGTCCATACACACTTTCCCACTGTTACACTTGATACGTCTTGTCTCTTCCTATCCCTCTCCAATGCTATAGTAAAAGATATAGAATTGTGATCACTATCTCCAAAATGCTCTCCCACTGAGAGACCTGACACCTGACCAGGTTCATTTCCCAATACCATATCAAATACAGCTTCTCCTCTTGTAGGCTTATCTAAATATTGTGTCAGGAAACCTTCCTGAACACACCTAACAAACTCCACCCCATCTAAACCCTTTGCTCTAGGGGGATGCCAATCAATATTTGTGAAATTAAAATATCCCACCGTGACAACCCTGTTATTATAACACTTTTCAAGAACCTGTCTCCCTATCTGCTCCTCTCTGAAGCTCCAGATATTGGGCAGAAACATTTTCTGGGAATCAGAAACATAACTATTATCACTAATACATCATGAAATTTGTTGTATAGCAGTAGTAAAGTGCAAAGGCAGAAAATTATCATAAATTACAAAAATAATTAAATATTGCAAAGAAGGAATAATGAGGTAGTTATAGTTAAAGTAAACTTAGCAAAGTAGGAAGATGCCAGAAGCAGCTTCAATATTACAGGCATAGGTTGTGAAATTTGTTGTCTTTGGGGCAGCAGTACAATGCAATACATGATAACTATAGAAACAAGTGAATTACAGTAAGTATATATACCCTATGTATATTAAATATTTATTTGGTACTGTTGAGGGAGATGTCTCATCAGGGGAAGGCAGCAGCAGCCGAGTTCATTGCACCATGGGTGGCTCTGTGGCACAGGAGGGAAGGAAAAGGAGTGGGAGAGCTATAGTGATAGGGGATTCGATTGTAAGGGGAATAGATAGGCATTTTTGCAGCCGCAACTGAGACTCCAGGATGGTATGTTGCCTCCCTGGTGCAAGGGTGAAGGATGTCTCTGAGCAGTTGCAGGACATTCTGGAATGGGAGGGTGAACAGCCAGTGGTCATGGTGCACATAGGTACCAAAGATATAGGTAAAAAACGGGATGAGGTCCTACAAGGTGAATTTAGGGAGTTAGGAGACAAACTAAAAAGTAGGACCACAAAGGTAATAATCTCTGGATTACTATCAGTGCCATGTACTAGTCAGAGTAGAAATAGGAGGATATTTCAGATGAATACATGGCTTGAAAAATGGTGCAAGGGGAAGAGATTAAAATTTCTGGGGCATTGGAACCAGATCTGGGGGAGGTGGGACCGGTATAAACAGGATGGTCTGCATCTGGGCTGGACTGGAACCAATGTCCTAGGGGGAGCGTTTGCTACTGCTGTTCAGGAGGCTTTAAACTAATGTGGTGGGGGATGGGAACAAGTGCAGAGAAACAGATGGATGTAAAATGAGGGTAGAAGCAAAAAATAGTAAGGTGAAAAGTAGAAGTGGCAGGCGAGCAAATCCAGGGCAAAAAGCAAAAAGAGCCACTTTTCAATATAATTGTATAAGGGCTAAGAGTGTTGTAAAAACAAGCCTGAAGGCTTTGTGTGTCAATGCAAGGAGCATTCGTAACAAGGTAGATGAATTGATTGCGCAGATAGTTATTAATGAATATGATATAGTTGGGATCACAGAGACATGGCTCCAGGGTGACCAAGGATGGGAGCTCAACATCCAGGGATATTCAATATTCAGGAGGGATAGACAGGAAAAAAAAGGAGGTGGGGTAGCATTGCTGGTTAGAGAGGAGATTAACGCAATAGAAAGGAAGGATATTAGCCTGGAGGATGTGGAATCGATATGGGTAGAGCTGCATAACACTAAGGGGCAGAAAACGCTGGTGGGAGTTGTGTACAGGCCACCTGGGATGGCATTAAACAGGAAATTAGAAATGTGTGCAATAAAGGAACAGTAGTTATAATGGGTGACTTCAATCTACATATAGATTGGGTGAACCAAGTTGGTAAGGGTGCTGAGGAAGAGGATTTCTTGGAATGTATGCGGGATGGTTTTCTGAACCAACATGTCGAGGAACCAACTAGAGAGGAGGCCATTCTAGTTTGGGTATTGGGCAATGAGGAAGGGTTAGTTAGCAATCTTGTCATGCAAAGCCCCTTGGGTAAGAGTGACCATAATATGGTGGAATTCTTCATTAAGATGGAGAGTGACATAGTTAATTCAGAAACAAAAGTTCTGAACTTAAAGAAGGGTAACTTTGAAGGTATGAGACGTGAATTAGCTAAGATAGACTGGGAAATTATACTTAAAGGGTTAACGGTGGGTATGCAATGGCAAGCATTTAAAGATCGCACGGATGAACTACAATAATTGTTCATCCCAGTTTGGCAAAAGAATAAATCAGGGAAGGTAGTGCACCCGTTGCTGACAAGGGAAATTAGGGATAGTATCAAGTCCAAAGAAGAAACATATAAATTAGCAAAAAAAAGCAGCACACCTGAGGACTGGGAGAAATTCAGAGATCAGCAGAGGAGGACAAAGGGCTTATTTAGGAAAGGGAAAAAAAGATCATGAGAGAAAGCTGGCAGGGAACATAAAAACTGACTGTAAAAGCTTTTATAGATACGTGAAAAGAAAAAGATTGGTCAAGACAAATGTAGGTCCTTTACAGTCAGAAACAGGTGAATTGATCATAGGGAGCAAAGACATGGCAGACCAATTGAATAACTACTTTGGTTCTGTCTTCACTAAGGAAGGCATAAATAATCTTCCAGAAATAGTAAGGGACCGAGGGTCTAGTGAGATGGAGGAACTGAGGGAAATACATTTTAGTAGGGAAGTGGTGTTAGGTAAATCGAAGGGATTAAAGGCAGATAAATCCCCAGGGCCAGATGGTCTGCACCCCAGAGTGCTTAAGGAAGTAGCCCAAGAAATAGTGGATGCATTAGTGATAATTTTTCAAAACTCCTTAGATTCTGGATTAGTTCCTGAGGATTGGAGGGTGGCTAATGTAACTGTACTTCTTAAAAAAGGAGGGAGAGAGAAACCGGGAAGTCTGACATCGGTGGTGGGGAAAATGCTGGAGTCGGTTATCAAAGATGCGATAACAGCACAGTTGGAAAGAGGTGAAATCATCGGACAAAGTCAGCATGGATTTGTGAAAGGAAAATCATATCTGATGAATCTTATAGAATTTTTTGAAGATGTAACTAGTAGAGTGGATGGGGAGATCCAGTGGATGTGGTATATTTAGATTTTCAAAAGGCTTTTGACAAGGTCCCACACAGGAGATTAGTGTGCAAACTTAAAGCACATGGTATTGGGGGTATGGTATTGATGTGAATAGACAATTGGTTGGCAGACAGGAAGCAAAGAGTGGGAGTAAATGGGACCTTTTCAGAATGGCAGGCAGTGACTAGTGGGGTACTGCAAGGCTCAGTGCTGGGACCCCAGTTGTTTACAATATATATTAATGTCTTAGACGAGGGAATTAAATGCAGCATCTTCAAGTTTGCGGATGACACAAAGCTGGGCGGCGGTGTTAGCTGTGAGGAGGATGCTAAAAGGATGCAGGGTCACTTGGATAGGTTAGGTGAGTGGGCAAATTCATGGCAGATGCAATTTAATGTAGATAAATGTGAGGTTATCCACTTTGGTTGCAAGAACAGGAAAACAGATTATTATCTGAATGGTGGCCGATTAGGAAAAGGGGAGATGCAACGAGACCTGGGTGTCATTGTACATCAGTCATTGAAGGTGGGCATGCAGGTACAGCAGGCGGTGAAAAAGGCAAATGGTATGTTGGCATTCATAACAAAAGGATTTGAGTACAGGTGCAGGGAAGTTCTACTGCAGTTGTACAAGGCCTTGGTGAGACCACACCTCGAATATTGTGTGCAGTTTTGGTCCCCTAATCTTAGGAAAGACATTCTTGCCATAGAGGGAGTACAGAGAAGGTTCACCAGATTGATTCCTGGGATGGCAGGCATTTCATATGAAGAAAGACTGGATCAACTAGGCTTATACTCACTGGAATTTAGAAGATTGAGGGGGGATCTTATTGAAACGTATAAAATTCTAAAGGGATTGGACAGGCTAGATGCAGGAAGATTGTTGCCAATGTTGGGGAAGTCCAGAACGAGGGGTCACAGTTTAAGGATAATGGGGAAGCCTTTTGGGACCAAGATGAGGAAAAACTTCTTCACACAGAGAGTGGTGAATCTGTGGAATTCTCTGCCACAGGAAACAGTTGAGGCCGGTTCATTGGCTATATTTAAGAGGAAGTTAGATATGGCCCTTGTGGCTAAAGGGATCGGGGGTGTGGAGAGAAAGCAGGTACAGGGTTCTGAGTTGGATGATCAGCCATGATCATACTGAATGGTGGTGCAGGCTCGAAGGGCCGAATGACCTACTGCTGCACCTATTTTCTATGTTTCTATGTTAAAATAGTGCGTAAACATAAATTTTAAAAAAGTATTGATTTCATGGGTTCAATGTCCATTTAGAATTTGGAAGATAGAGGGGAAGAAGCTGTTCCTGAATTGCTGAGAGTGTGCCTTCAGGTTTTCGTACCTCTTTCTCTGAGATGCATTTTCCTGCAAGTATTTACAGTATATCAAAAGAAATTCAATAGAACTTATGGAAAACTATGTACAAACAAAGATTGACAAACAACCAATGTACAAAAGAAGACAAATTGTGCAAATAAATGATATTGAGAACATGAATTGAGAAGTTCTTGAAAGTGAGTCTGTCAGTTGTGGAATCGGTTCAATGTTGTGGTTAGTGGAGCTATCCAGCCTGGTTCAGGAGCCTGAGGCTGTAGGGCGGGGGTCGGCAACCCGCGGCTCCGGAGCCACATGTGGCTCTTTTACGTCTGTGCTGCGGCTCCCTGTTACTTTGGGAAATAATTGGTTGTGGCGACCCTTTTCCTGGCACATCCGAACCGACTCACAATTAGATAGCCTACGGGGGTTTGCGAGCACAGAGCTTTGGAGCCTCTGCGCCACGGGGGGCAGGTTGAGGGAGGCTTAAAAGTGAGGCTGAAGATTTCGAATAAGGTTTTTTCCTTCGACTGCAGTTACCGACTCCGTGTCGTAATTTTAGCGCCGCGTGTAGCACACCGCTACATGGTCAGTATTTAATTAAAATGTATTTTATGTTAGTTTGTTAGTTTTTGAAATGTAAATCTAAATTTGAAGATTATGGTGATCTTGTACAATCTAAATAAGATGTTGTGGCGACCCATTTCCTGACACATCCGAACCGGCTCACAATTAGCCAGCGTTCAGGCTAAGGGAGATAGCCTACGGGGGTTTGTGAGTACGTGTCTTTTGCAGCATCCGCGCCCATGGGGGGCGGGTTGAGGGAGGCTTAAAAGCAAGGCTGTTTAGTTCGAATAAAGCTATCTTTGACTGCAGTTTACTGACTGCGTGTAGCAACCGCTACGTGTTTTTATCGCTGGCTGTCCAGAGGGGAGGTGCTGAAACGCTTTGTCGCGTGTCTGGAAGAAGTGAAAACTTTCCTGGGCAGCAAAGGGCTCAACTTTCCTGAGCTGGAACAGCCAGAGTGGCTGGAAAAGCTACACTTCATGGTAGACATGACAGCGCACCTGAACATGCTGAACACAGCTCTTCAACGGGGTAAGGACGTAGAGCCCTGCACATGTTGGAGGATGTTTTGGCATTCGAGCGCAAGTTGACGTTGCTTGCCAGAGATTTACAGAAAGGCACATTGTCTCACTTGCCCAATTTGAGAGAGTTCAAACAATGTCACGACATGATAAATTCGGAGTATTTACATTCTGCAATCATCGCAATGCAAACATAGTTTGGGAAACGCTTCTGTGAGTTCAGAGAGGAAAAAAACACATTATCCTTCCCGGTCACTCCCCTAAGCATCGATCCATCCCTACTGAATACGACTGCATTGTCAGGTGTGAGTCAACCTGAACAAGTATGATAAATATTTTAATTGCCTATTATTTTACATATATTCATATGTTTTCATTGTTCAGTGAAATAGTCCTTTTATTTTTCAGGCTGACAGCTGGCTGATGTTATTTTTGATTTGCTGCTGGCGGCAAATTTAAGTTTGGCGTTTTTCATAAATACAAGAAGGACTCAAATAGACGTTGAGTATTTTACTTAAAAGTAACCTTTAACCTAACGTCTTTTTTTCGGAGTTCAAAATGTTTCTGTTGCATGCAGAAATGTAATTTCGTTTTCTCTGCAGGAGTTCATCAATTTCATAAATGCAACACATTATAGTTTGTTTATACATAGCATAAAGGCAAAACAAAACGTTGTATGCAGTGTTATTTCATTTTAAATGTCAAACGGGTTTTGCGGCTCCCAGTGTTTTCTTTTCTGTGGGAAACGGGTCCAAGTGGCTCTTTCAGTGGTAAAGGTTGCTGACCCCTGCTGTAGGGTCACAATTGTTCCTGAACCTGGTGTTGGGGAACCTAAGGCTCCTTTATCTCCTACCAGATGGTAGTAGTGAGAAGAGAGCATGGCAGTTTCCTTGATGACAGATGCTGCTTTTTTCGTGGTAACACTCCTTGTAGGTGTGCTCAATACTGGTAAAATGTACTTAAGTGTTCATGGACTGTTCGGAAATCTGATGGCATG
Source organism: Hypanus sabinus (assembly GCF_030144855.1). Taxonomy (NCBI): domain Eukaryota; kingdom Metazoa; phylum Chordata; class Chondrichthyes; order Myliobatiformes; family Dasyatidae; genus Hypanus; species Hypanus sabinus. The sequence continues at coordinate 10,459,154 of NC_082722.1, read as the reverse complement.
GGGAAGAAACTGAATCTGCATCTTCTGGCTCTTATACCTTCTCTCTGAAGGCAGTAATGAGAAGAGGTAGGATGGTAAGAGTCCTTCGTTCAAAATAAGTTTATTATCAAAGCACATATTGTATATGTCACCATATACAACGACATTCATTTTCTTGCAGGCACACACAGTAAAAATAAGGAACACAATAAAATCAATGAAAAACAAGAGAAAATCTGCAGATGCTGGAAAACTGAACAATGCTCACAAAATGCTGGAGGAACTCAGCAGGCCAGGCTGCATCTAGGAAAAGAGTACAGTTGATGCTTCAGGCTAAAACCCTTTGGCAGAGCTTAATGAATGACAAATCAATGAAAGATTGCCACCAACTAGATGGATAAACAACCAAGGTGCAAAAGAAAACAAACTGCAAATACAAAACAAAAATATGAAATAATAATAATAGTAAATAGATAAACAATAAATATTGAGGACATAAGATAAAGTATCCTTGAAAATGAGTCCATAGTTTGTCAGAACAGTTCAGTAATGGGGTGAATGAAGTTATCACCTTTGTTAAAAAAACTGATGGTTGAAGGGTATGAACTGTCCTGAACCTGGTGGTGTGGGTCCTGAGGCTCCTGTACCTTCCTGATGGCAGCAGAGAGAAGAGAACATGGCCTGGCTGGTTGGGGTCCTTGCTGATGGATACTGATTCCCTGCTGCAGCACTTCAAGTGGGTGTGCTCAGTGGTGGGGAGGGCTTTACCTGTGATGGACTGGGCTGCCTGTATCCAGTACTTCTTGTTGATGTTTCTATTCAAGGGCACCGGTATTTCCATACCAGGTTGTGATGCAACCTGTCATTATACTCTCCATCACACAGTTAAAAAAGTTTGTCAAAGTTTAAATGACATACTGAATCTCTGTAAACTCCTAAGGAAGAAGAGGCGCTGATGTGTTTTCTTTACAATAGCGCTTATGGGCTTGTGGTGAACTACATATACCTGTCTGGACATGCCCCCCTGCTGACTGCTCCTGTGGCTCCTCCCACAGACCCCTGTATAATGGCGATTGGAGACACTGTTCCTCCCTCAGTCTCCAGGATGTTGTGTGATGGTGCATCAGGGCTGGGCCCTGGACAGATCGTCTGAATGATAATACCAAGGATTTTAATGTTGCTGACTCTGATGACCTGAAGAGGACTGGCTCATGGACACCCAGCTTCCTCCTCCTGAAGTCAATAATCAGCTCCTTGGTCTTGCTGACATTGAGTGAGAGGTGGTTGTTGTGGCACCACTCAAGTCAAAATTTCATTGTCCCTCCTATATTCTGATTTGTTTTCACCTTTAATTCAGACAATAACAGTGGTGTCATCAACAAACTTAAATAATGCATTGAAGCTGTGCTTAGCCTCGCAGTCATAAGTACCAAGTGAGTAGACCGGAGGGCTAAGTACACAGCCTTGTGGTGTATCTGTGCTTCGGAAATTGTGGAGGAGATGTTGTTACCAATCAGATCCGACTGGGGTCTGCAAGAGAGGAAATTGAGGATCCATTTGTACAAGGAGGTGTTGAGGCCAAAATAGTTCTTGAAGCTTATTGATTAGTTTTGAGGAGGTGGTAGTATTGAATGCCAAGCTGTAGTCGAGAAAGAGCGTCCTGGTGTATGCATCTTTGCTGTCCAGATGTTTCAGGGTTGAGTGAAAAGCCAATAGATGACATGTACTGCAGGCCTGTTGTGCCGATAGGCAAATTGGAGTGGATCCAAGTTGCTTCTCAGGCAGAAGTTGATATGTTTCATCATCAACCTCTCAAAGCACTTTATCTCAGTGGATGTAAGTGATACTGGATGATGGTCTTTGAGGCACATTCTTCTTAGGCATCAGTATAACTGAGGCTAGATTGAAGCAGGTGGGTACCTCAGACAGCAGAAGTGAAAGATTAAAGATATCAATGAACACTCCAGCCAGTTGATCAGCACAGGTCATTAGTACTAGCCAGTTATCCCGTCTGGGTCAGATGCTTTTTGTGGATTCACCCTCCTAAGGGATGCTCTCACATCAGCCTCAGAGACTGAAATCATGGGGTCATCAGGGGCCATGGGAGTTTGTGAAGTTTATTTCATGTTCTGACAGTCAAAGTGAGCATAGAAGGCATTGAGCTCACCAGGAGGCAGAGCTTCATTGTCACCTATGTTGCTCGGTTTCACTTTGTAAGAGCTGATAACATTGAAGGCTTGCCACAGCTGTCAAGCATCCTTCAGTAATTCACGTTTGCTCCAGAATTGGCACTCTACTTGTGAGATGGCTTTCCAAGATCGTACCTGGACTTCTACTTTACTTTGTCTCCACTGATCTGACCCTCTACACATTGCCAATCTCTTGGTCCATCCAGGGTTTCTGGTTGGGGAAGACTGTTAATTATTTTGTGAAAGCTGTTTGTGTAAAATCTGAGCCAACCATGGTGTATTCGTTTAGATTCTCTGATGAATTTTTGAACACAGCCCAATTCACCAACTCAAAGTGCTGTTCTGCTTCCCAGAACCATGTCTTTGTTGTGCTTAACCCTGGAACCTTTCTCTTTCACCTCTCTCTGTATGTGGGTAGGAGGAAGACAGTCAAGGGATTAGATTTCCCGAAATGCTGTCCAAACATGGAATAGTAGGCCTTCCTAATCATAGTATAGCAGTATCTAATGCATTGGGACCCCTGGTGCTATAGGTGATTTGTTGATGATAATTGGGCAGAGATGTCTTCAAACAAGCCTGATTGAAGTCCCTGACATTGATTTGAAAGGCATCAGGTTGTTTCTTCTTTGTTCATCGCAGCATTCATTACCTCAGTTGACTACTTAATACTGGGCTTAGAAGGTCTGTAAACAGCATACAGGATCACAGAGGAGAACTTCTTTGTTAAGTAGAATGATTAGCACTTAATCATTTGATATGCAGGTCAGGGAAACAAGAGTGTAATGAGGCAGCTGCAACCGAGCACCTCATGAAGCACAGACCTCCACCTTTTGCCTTCTTTGAATCAGCAGTCTGCTCTATACTGTGTATTGAGAAGCCCTTGGATCTTACCAACATATCTGGTATGTCCAGAGAGAGCCATGTCTCCATGAAGCAAAGAATGCAGCAAGTCCTCATTTTCCTCCAATATAGCAATCTTGCCCTTAGGTCCTCAATCGTCTTCTCCTGCAAGGGGAATCGCTAACAAGTTGCTAGGTAGTGGAAGTTTCATACCTTGGTGTTTCAGTATGATCAGAAGAAGTGTATTTAGAAGTTTTGCAAGCTACCAGTAACACATTGCCATGGTTCCTCAGCACAATCTTGCATGTGACCTCTTGAGGATTTCCTCAAAGGTGGGGATGGTTGGGCCCATGATGGAACTGACTGAGTTTACAAAACTCTGCAGCCTCCTGTGATGCTATGCATTGGAGCCACCATACCAGGCAGAATGCTATGGTGTATCTCTAGAAATTTGCCAGGGTATTTGTTGAATTTAAATCTCCTCAGACCCCTAGCAAACTTAAGCCTCTGCCATGCCTCCTTCTTGATTGCATCGTGTGTTATTGAGTGGTAGAATCTGGAAGGAGTTATTTAGAGTATGGGCAGATTTCAGATTTATTTATCACACCTACATCAAAACATACAGTGAAATGCGTCATTTGCATTAACAACCAAAACAAATTAGGGATATTCTGGGGGCAGCCCACAAGTGTCAACACACATTCTGGTGCCAACACAACACCACAATGCTTGGCAGAACAACACAAAACACTACAAGCAACAAAATGACATGAGAAAAAAAGCCCTGTTCCTCTCTCTCACCATACCTCCTACTTACCCACACATGGACAGTCCTCTAACTCAAGGTCTCTAGCTCCAGTCTCTAGGCTTCGGCCATTGGGCTTCAATTCCTGTCCGCCTGTCTCTGATCTTCAGTATCAATACCGAGACTATCCAATGACGGGACCCTGAGCTTCCATCTTAAACTCTGGGCATGCCTAATGGTTGCAAAAAAAGTAGTGATGTATCGGACTTCCCTGTAAATTGGCCTAGACTTGCTGAACTAGAATGGCCCTCTATGTTGTAAGGAATCATGAATATGAAACATGTATATTTCTTTTTTTTGGTTTACTCCTTCAAAGCTCATCCATTTTACTCAGCACTGGTGCTACCAAGCCTGTCTTGCTGATGAATGTCAAAGCTCTTTGACCAGAATCAATGTTGCTTCTTTCAGTACTTCTGTGTGCTGTTACCATGGAAAAGCCCTGATATCTGGCTTGAGGAAAGACAGTGGGTGGTGATCAGACTATGTCGGTTTTGTTGATATAAAATTTTGTATAGCCTAGAGCCAACAATGAGTATAAGGTACCACCTTAAAGCTGAAGTTATCCTCTGGAAAAACCTGGCATACAGCCCTTTCAAAATTTACAAGGGTTCTCAAAGTAAGTTATTGGTTAGGTTGTTATGAGGGTCACACAATGATATCTTCCCTTCCCGTCACTCTTTGGTGAAGCCTCTCTTGATGGTGATGTGCTTCAGCTGACTAGGCCATCTAATCAATACTCAATAACTGATCAGTACTTAGGAAGAAGTGCAATGATCAGAGAATGAAAGGTTGTTTTACTTGCTTGGAGGATCTTGCATGTTAAAGGATGAAGCCGGTTATGGGGTGGCACCATTTGTTAGTAGTTACCACAGTACTTTACAACACTAGCTGTAAGATTAGGGTTCAATTCCTGCTACTGTCTTGAAGGAGGTTGTACATTCTTCTCACCTTCATGTGGGTTTCCTCCAAGTGCTTTGGTTTTCTCCACATTCAAAAGACTTGCAGTTAGGGTTAATGAGCTGTGAGGATGCTATGTTGGCGCCAGAAGTGTGGTGACACTGCCTCACAGATCTGATTTGACACAAACAACGCATTTCACTGTATGTTTCAATGTACATGTGACAAATATAACTAAACCTTTTCTCAGTTTAATTTTGGAGTAGACAGTGTCCTCAGATCAAGTTACTTAGTAACTTAATCCTACCTTAAACACAATTGATCTTAAATAGTATTCAATAATGTTTACTGATGCTAACATTATGAAGAATAATCAGTTTTACTTGTCTAATAGAAGTAATATATTCATGACAGGTATAGATAAGGTGAATGGCTCTGATCTTTTCCCCAAAGTAAAGGAGTCTAAAACTAGAGGATATAGGTTTAAGGTGAAAAAGAAAAGATTTACCTGAGTGGCAACCTTTTCACACAGTGACTCTACAACTCATGTTCTCAGATTATTAAATATAAAGCTGCTAACATTTGTGGTTTGAAACCTACTTGTCAGAACAAGGTTTGACCTGAAATATTAACTTTATTTTGTTTTCTTTGATTCTCCATATCGCTGCACTCACATTCCACAAAATGTTCGGTCAGATATACTTTATTGGTTTCTGAAGAAAAGCTGTTATTGTAAAATTCAAGTTATGTTCCTGCAGAATAACACCAGAAAAAGAGTTCGGATGTTGAAATTACACTCATTGACACCTATTATCTGGGCTTGTCATTAGATCAGCTCTCTATCACGTGAAATGATTTTTTGATAATCTGTGAAAATGGTTAGAAAGTAGCAGGTCTAATCTCCAATGTAATATCTTCAGTCATGATTATATTTAGGCATTGTTTTAAACCATGGCACGTCATCTCACAAGGTTGATTATTGCAATGCAGTTATCACGATAAACCAGCAGTTTTAAAATATCTGGCCTTTCTTCTATTTCCCTACAGTTTTAAACCAGCAGATTTTAAACTTGGCCAGGTCTAGTAAATGTCAAGTATTTCACAAAAGGACTTCATCCAACTGTTATTTGTCATAGAGTTATACAACACAGAAACAGGACCATAAGCTCAACTGGTCCTTCCCAACCAAGATGCAGGGGAAGGCTGTAGCTGTGAAGGATCTCTAGTCATCTTACATTCCATTCCAGTGGACCTTTGCCTTGCACCATCCTCCCCATGTTAAACCAAGATTCTCCATTAGGGAATCCACACTAACATCCCTATTATATGGACCCAGATCATCTCTACAGCTAACTGAGAACCCTTCAGTAGATTTTCAAAGAAAGGGGCTTCCCTTCCTCCACCATTAACTGCATCTCTTCCATTTCATCCACGTCTGCTTTTATCCCATCCTCTCACCACCCTACCAGGAATAGGGTTCCTCTTGTCCTTACCTACCACCCCATCAGCCTCTGCATCCAGTACATAATTCTCCAAAACTTCCACCACATCCAACGGGATCCCACCACCAAGCACGTCTTTCTGCAGGTATCACTCCATATGTGACTTTTTTGTCCATTCGTCCCTCCCCACTGATCTTCCTCCTGGTACTTATGCTTGCAAGTGGAACAAGTGCTACATCTGCCCTTACGCCTTCTCCTGCACTACCATCCAGGGCCCTAAACAGGTAAGGTGACACTTCACCTGTGAGTCTGTTGGGGTCATTTACTGTGTTTGGTGCTCCCAGTGTGGCCTCTTGTACGTCAGTGAGACCTGACGTAGATTGGGAGAACACTTCACCAAACATCTACACTCTGTTGCTATAACAAGCAGGATCTCCCAGTGACCATCCATTTTAATTCCAAATCCCATTCTGATATGTCAATCCATGGCCTCCTCTACTGTCAAGATGAAGCCACACTCAGGTTGGAGGAACAACACCTTATATACCGGCTGGGTAGCTTCCAAACTGATGGCATGAACATTGACTTTTCTAACTTCTGTTAATTCCCCTCCTCCCCTTCTTACCCCATCGCTGATATATTTAGTTTTTTTCCCCCCTCCTTTTTTTTCTCTCTTTCTGCCCATCACTCTGCCTGTTCTCCATCTCCCTCTGGTGCTCCCCTCCCTCCTTCTTTCTCCCGAGGCCTCCCATCCCATGATCCTTTCCCTTATCCAGCTCTGTATCCTTTTTGCTAATCATCTTTCTGCTCTCAGCTCTACCCAACCCCCTCCGGTCTTCTCCTGTCATTTCGCATTTTCCCCTTCCCCTCCCACTTTCAAATCTCTTACTATCTTTCTTTTTAATTTATTCCTGATGAAGGGTCTCAGCCTAAAACGTTGACAATGCTTCTCCCTATAGATGCTGCCTGGCCTGCTGCGTTCCACCAGCATTTTGTGTGTGTTGCTTGAATGTCCAGCATCTGTAGATTTCCTTGTGTTTGCTCTTGGTAGGTTAATTAGTCATTGTAAATTGTCCGGTGATAAGGCGCTGATTAAAAACGGCGATTGCTGGGCAGTGTGACTCGATGTGTTGGAATGGCCTCTTCTGCGATGTATCTCAACACACACACACAAAAACAAATAAACAGATAGATAGATAGAAGGATTTGGAATGGTGAAGGAATTTTTCTTTACCGAACAAGAAATCGATATTCATGCCAAGCTACCTAGATAGAATATAAGATGCTGCTCCTCCACCCTGTGGGTGGCCTCATCATGGCAATCATTGAGCCATGTTTTTAAGCTTTTATATCTTCTACTGGATGGAAGGGGATGAAGAGTGAATTTACAGGGTGGGTAGGAACTTTGATTATGTTGACTGCTTTCCTTAGGCACCGAGAAATGTAGAGGGGAGGCTGGTTCTTGTGACAGACGGTACTGTGTTCACAACTCTCTGCAATTTCTTCTGGTGGCTTGGGCATACCAAGCCATGGTGTATCTCTGTAAGATGCTTTCTAGGGCACGTGCATTGTGTGCAGATTTGGGCTCCCTATTTTAGAAAGGATATACTGACATTGAAGAGGGTTCAGAGAAGATTCACAAGAGTGATTCCAAGAATGAAAGGGTTACCATATGAGGAACGTCTGGCAGCTCTTGGGCTGTATTCCCTGGAATTCAGGAGAATGAGTGTGGGATCTCATAGAAACATTCTGACTGTTAAAAGACCTGAACAGATTAGATATAGCAAAATTATTCCCCATGGTAGGGGATTCTAGGACAAGTGGCACGACTTCAGGATTGAAGAACGTCCAATTAGAACTGAGATGTGGAGAAATTACTCTAGTCAGAGGGTGGTAATCTGTGGAATTTGTTGCCATGAGTGGCTGGGTGACAAGTCGCTGGGTGTATTTAAGACAGAGATAGATAGGTTCTTGTCCAGGGCATCAAAGGGTATGGGGTGAAAGCAGGGGAGTGGGGATGACTGGAAAAATTGGATCAGCCCATGATTGAATGACGGAGAAGACTTGATGGGCTGAATGGCCTGTTTCTGCTCCTATTTCTTATGGTCTTATGAGTAGGAGAGGCTGACTAAATGAGGGTGCAAGATTGAACATGGCCTATCTTGCTTCTTTGCATTCCTTTTCACAGACAAGAAGCTTGCAGTCACTGGAGAGAAGAGTATACAGATGTCCTAACTGTAATTTTGCAAAGTTTGATTGGCCCAGAAATGGTTCCTTTATAGTGGAATGTTGTATATGTCACATGGCTAATTAATAAAAAAGTGAGAACAGGAGACCAGGGAATTGTAGTTAGTCTAACATCTGTTCTGAGGCAATTACTGGAGTCTATAATTAAGAATGGAGTGACTGAACACCTTGACAGTGAAAAGCCAGCCAAAAATTTTAAGGTGTAGGCAATTTCTGAAGTACCTTACTATAAGCTTTGAAGAAGTGACTCCATTAGTGGACAGGTGGAAATCTATGAGTATTATTTATACAGAGCCATGGAAGGCATACATATAAGTCCCTTTAAAAAGCAGTTCGATTAAGTTTGTGGATCATGAGACTGAAGCTAAATTTTTGATCTGATCAGGAGCAGGAGACAGAGAAGGGTTAATGAACAGCTCCTCTGACAGGAAAAAGATATTCTACAATTTCAAAAAAGGAACAGAGTTAGGACTGTGTTAGTTTGGAAATAAATTACTTCAATGACAGGATGGTAAACCAGATAAGTAGTTCAAACAGAGAGCAAAAAAAAAGTGAAGTAGTGTTCATGGGTTCATTGTCAGTTCAGAAATCTGATGTTGCGGGGGATGAAGTTGTTCCTAAGAAGTTGAATCTGTGCTGTCAGGCTCCTGTACATCCTCGCTGATGGTAGCAATGAGGAGAGAACATGTCTTTTGAGATGGGGGTCCTTAATGAATGATGCCGCCTTTTTGAGGCATCGCCTTTTGAAGATGTCTTCAGTGATGGGGAGGCTAGTGTCCATGGTGGAGCTGGCTGAGTTTACAACTTCCTGCAGGTTTTTCTGACCCTATGCAGTGGCCCCTCCAAACCAGATGGTGATGCAACCAGTCAGAATGTGCCCCACAGCACATATGTGAAAATTAGTTGGAGTCTTTGGTGACATACCGTATCTCCTCAAGCTCCTAATGAAGTATTGCTGCTGGCAGACTTTCTTTGTAATTGCATCAATCTGTTGGGGCCTGATCGATCTTCTGAGATGTTGACAACAAGGAAGATGGATGTCACCATAAGCAGCCTACATGAAGGCATTAAATTGCCAAGTAATATTTGACAGGATTTCATGGACCTAAGTTAACTGCCTGTAATGGCCCTAGCATTAAGAGGAACTTAAAAACTATTAAGAACAAAATAACATATACTGTATAAATAAACATTTTAAATAGCTTAGGCAACTCAAAAAGAGTTTATCTTACTTATTTTAAAATAACTAATAAGTTTTTAAATAATTAAAATTATTAAACAAGCCATAAATAAATAACAGGAATGGAGGGACCTTCAAAACTTTTCTGCAGATGCTGGAAATCTGAAATAAATACAGATAATCCCAGATATGCTCAGCAAGTCTGGCAGCAACTTGAGGCCAAAGAAATTTGGTATATCCCCATTGACCCCCACCAATTTCTCTTTATGCCCCATAGAAAGCATCCTCTCTGGATACACCATAATTTGGCATAATAACTGTTCTGCATATGACTGCAGGAAACTGAAAAGAATTGTGGACTCAGCTCAGCACATCATGAAAACTAATCTCCCCTCCACAGATTCCACCTACACTTCTCATTGTCTCCATAAACACAATCAAAGACCCCACCAACCCTGAACATTCTCTCTTCTCCCCCTTACCGAGTTATATTCTCTCTCTTACCCTCTATCAGGATACAAAAGCCTGAAAACACATACCACTGGACTCAAGAATAGCTTCTACCCCACTATTATCAGATGCTTGAGATTTTCCCTAATACAATATGGACTCTTGACATCACTGTATACCTCATTATAATCTTGTTTATCTGTAGATGCACTGCACTTTCTCTGTAGCTATTACACTTTATTTGGCTTTGTGATATTATGTTACATTGTACTGCCTCAATGCGCTTTGTAAGTAATTGCCATGAATGAACAGTACACCAAAGCTTTTAACTTTACCTCAGTATACATGTCAATAATGAATCAATCCAATCCAGTCTGTAGAAAGAGAAAGAGATTGGACTTTTCAGAATACTCACCTCCCTCTGTTTACACTGTTCCACTGTTCGAACAGCTGTGATGAACAGGTATTCAGAATCCTCACTTCTTTGGCATCAACAGTACTGGTGTCACTTGGCTTTCACCAACATTTCCTCTGTACCATCCAACTTGTCATAGCCCTCCATACCCCTCACATCCACTGACCTGTACCTGGGCCATAGCCCACCATACCCCTCACATCCACTGACCTGTACCTGGGCCATAGCCCTCCATACCCCTCACATCCACTGACCTGTACCTGGGCCATAGCCCTCCATACCCCTCACATCCACTGACCTGTACCTGGGCCATAGCCCTCCATACCCCTCACATCCATTGACCTGTACCTGGGCCATAGCCCTACATACCCCTCACATCCACTGACCTGTACCTGGGCCATAGCCCTCCATACCCCTTACATCCATTGACCTGTACCTGGGCCATAGCCCTCCATACCCCTCACATCCACTGACCTGTACCTGGGCCATAGCCCTACATACCCCTCACATCCACTGACCTGTACCTGGGCCATAGCCCTCCATACCCCTCACATCCACTGACCTGTACCTGGGCCATAGCCCTCCATACCCCTCACATCCACTGACCTGTACCTGGGCCATAGCCCTCCATACCCCTCACATCCACTGACCTGCACCTGGGCCATTGCCCTCCATACCCCTCACATCCACTGACCTGTACCTGGGCCATAGCCCTCCATACCCCTTACATCCATGTGAGAACCAGAAGCTCTCTTAAATGTTGAAATCAAACCTCCATCTGCCACTTCCACTGACAGCTTGTTCTACACTCTCACCACCCTCTGAATGAAAAAGTTCCTCCTCATGTTCCCCTTCAACATTTCACCTTTCACCTTGAATCCATGACCTCTAGTTCTAGTCTCATACAACCTCAGTGGTAAAAGATCTGTACTCCTCATAATTTTCTATACCTTTGCCTGTTCTCTGATGCACCAGGGGAAAGAGTCCTAACCGATTCAACTTTTCCCTGTAACTCAGGTTCGCGAGTCTTAGCAACACCTTGTAAATTTTCTCTACATTTTTTCAATTTTATTGATATCTTTCCAGTAGATCAGTGACCAAAACTGCATACAATTCTTCATATTAGACTCCACCAATGTCTAATACAACTTCAACATAACATCCTGACTCCTGTACTCAATACTTTGAATTATGAAGGCAATGTGCCAAAAGCTCTCTTTATGACCCTATCGACCTGTGACAATCTTTCAGTGAATTATGAATCTGTATTCCAGACCCCTCTGGTCTATCATACGCCTTATCGCCCTACCTTTCTGCTCGCAGTTCTGATTAAAGTTCCCTTTGCTTTTTCTTACAATATTTTTCTCAGCAGCCCTACAACCCTTGTGAAAATTAGTGTAGTGTTGAACCCTGAACTGGTTTAACCAGCTGATTAATCCAGGACCAGCTCCTGCAGTGCAATGTCTGGGAATCCAATCAGGACAAAGTATCCATTGGCTGAAACCAGCTGAGAAACGGTTTGCAGAACACAGCCGTATGGGTTGGGACTGTGTCAATCCTGCAGCTCGCTAAGTGAACCCAGCAAAGTAAGTGAATGGTCAAACAGTTTTTGATACAGCTGCATGACAGGTGGCGGATGTCAGGGAACTCTTTAAAATAGGGTGTAGGCAAAATCTGGGTAACAATAGGCAAGATAGGACCTTGTAGTCAGGAAAATGATTAAGCTACCATTAAGGAAGAAATAGAGAGACATCTGGAAAGAAGTTGTCTCAATAGGCAGACACAGCATGGATTCATGAAGGGCAGGTCCTGTTTGACAAACTTACTGGAGTTCTTTGAGGATATAATGAGTACAGTGGATAGAGGGGAACAGGTAGATGTTGTATTCTTGGTTTTCCAGAGGTGTCTGATATGATACTGAATAAAAGGCATATCAATAAGAGTTGAGGTAGTGCATTAGCATGGACAGATGATTGGTTAACCAGACAGTTGAAATAAATAGGTATTTTCTGGTTGGTGGTCAGTGGTGAGACTAGGCATAGACTCAAGATTCAGAAGAGTAGATGTAGGACAGAGATTAAAAGAAACTGCTTTTCCCAGAGAGTAGTGAATCTGTGGAATTCTCTGTCTCGGGAAGTATTGGTGGCTACCTCATTAAGTTATTTTAGGACACAGTTAGACAGAGTCTTATATACTTGGGAACTAAGGGTCATAGGGAAAAAGCAGGTAGATGGAGCTGAGTCTACGGACAGGTCAGCCATGATCTTCTCGAATGATGGAACAGGGTTGATGGGACAAATGGCCTACTCCTGCTCCTTTTTCTTATGTTCTTATGAACTTAAAAAAAGGATGCAGGAATTTAAATTATATAAAATGTGTTGGGGAGCACTTCGGGTCCAGTGATCACAATAACATTAGCTTCAATATAATTATGGAGAAGGACAGGACAGGACCTAGAGTTGAGATTTTTGATTGGAGAAAGGTTAACTTTGAGGAGATGCGAAGGGATTTAGAGAGAGTGGATTGGGTCAAGTTGTTTTATGGGAAGGATGTAATAGAGAAATGGAGGCCATTTAAGGGTGAAATTATGAGGGTACAGAATCTTTATGTTCCTGTTAGATTGAAAAGAAAGGTTAAAGGTTTGAAAGCGCCATGGTTTTCAAGGGATATTAGAAATTTGGTTCGGAAAAAGAGGGATGTCTACAATAGATATAGGCAGCATGGAGTAAAGGAATTGCTCGAGGAATATAAAGAATGTAAAAGGAATCTTAAGAAAGAGATTAGAAAAGCTAAAAGAAGATACGAGGTTGGTTTGGCAAATAAGGTGAAAGTAAATCCGAAAGGTTTCTACAGTTATATTAAAAGCAAGAGGATAGTGAGGGATAAAATTGGCCTCTTAGAGAATCAGAGTGGTCAGCTATGTGTGGAGCCGAGGGAGATGGGAGAGATTTTGAATGATTTCTTCTCTTCGGTATTCACTAAGGAGAAGGATATTGAATTGTGTAAGGTGTGGGAAACAAGTAAGGAAGTTATGGAACCTATGACAATTAAAGAGGTGGAAGTACTGGCGCTTTTAAGGAATATAAAAGTGGATAAATCTCCGGGTCCTGACAGGATATTCCCCAGGACCTTGAGGGAAGTTTGTGTAGAAATAGCAGGAGCTCTGATGGTGATCTTTAAGATGTCATTAGAAACGGGGATTGTGCCGGAGAATTGGCGTATTGCTCATGTGGTTCCATTGTTTAAAAAGGGTTCTAGAAGTAAGCCTAGCAATTATAGACCTGTCAGTTTGACATCAGTGGTGGGTAAATTAATAGAAAGTATTCTTAGAGATAGTATTAATAATTATCTGGATAGACAGGATCTGATTAGGAGTAGCCAGCATCGATTTGTGCGTGGAAGGTCATGTTTGACAAACCTTATTGAATTTTTTGAAGAAGTTACGAGGAATGTTGACGACGGTAAGGCAGTGGATGTAGTCTATATGGACCAGCAAAGCCTTTGACAAAGTTTCACATGGAAGGTTAGTTAAGAAGGTTCAGTCGTTAGGTATTAATGCTAGAGTAATAAAATGGATTCAACAGTGGCTAGATGGGAGAAGCCAGAGAGTAGTGGTGGATAATTGTTTATCGGGATGGAGACCGGTGACTAGCGGGGTGCCTCAGGGATCTGTTTTGGGCCCAATGTTGTTTGTAATATACATAAATGATCTGGATGATGGGGTGGTAAATTGGATTAGGAAGTATGCCGATGATACTAAGGTAGGAGGTGTTGTGGATAATGAGGTGGGTTTTCAAAGCTTGCAGGGAGATTTATGCCAGTTAGAAGAATGGGCTGAACGTTGGCAGTTGGAGTTTAATGCTGAGAAGTGTGAGGTTCTACATTTTGGCAGGAATAATCCAAATAGAACATACAGGGTAAATGGTAGGGCATTGAGGAATGCAGAGGAACAGAGAGATCTAGGAATAACAGTGCATAGTTCCCTGAAGGTGGAGTCTCATGTAGATAGGGTGGTGAAGAAGGCTTTTGGAACGCTGGCCTTTATAAATCAAAGCATTGAGTACAGAAGTTGGAATATAATGTTAAAATTGTACAAGGCATTGGTAAGGCCAAATTTAGAATATTGTGTGCAGTTCTGGTCACCAAATTATAGGAAAGATATCAATAAATTAGAGAGAGTGCAGAGACGATTTACTAGGATGTTACCTGGGTTTCAGCACTTAAGTTAGAGAGAAAGGTTGAACAAGTTAGGTCTCTATTCATTGGAGCGTAGAAGGTTGAGGGGGGATTTGATCGAGGTATTTAAAATTTTGAGAGGGATAGATAGAGTTGACGTGAATAGGCTGTTTCCATTGAGAGTAGGGTAGATTCAAACGAGAGGACATGATTTGAGAGTTAGGGGGCAGAAGTTTAAGGGAAACACGAGGGGGTATTTCTTTACTCAGAGAGTGATAGCTGTGTGGAATGAGCTTCCTGTAGAAGTAGTAGAGGCCAGTTCAGTTGTGTCATTTAAGATAAAATTGGATAGGTATATGGACAGGAAAGGAGTGGAGGGTTATGGGCTGATTGCGGGAAGGTGGGACTAGGTGAGATTAAGAGTTCGACACAGACTAGGAGGGCCGAGATGGCCTGTTTCCGTGCTGTGATTGTTATATGGTTATAAAACCAAAAGCAGTAGAAGTCCTAAGGTTTAATCATTATTTATTTATGGGATCTGCACACCTGCTAGCAGGGTCCATTGACCTTGAGAATGTGGTAGTTAGCTGCCTTCTTGAACTTCCACCTTCCTTCAGACTTGAAAACATATTGCTGTTTGTTCATCATTACGGGGTGAAAGTTCTGGACCTACCAACCGAACATTGTACCCACAGGTCTATGGAACTAGATAGAATAGTAGTTTGGCATGGTTGGGCATAGATGACTCTAGGACAATAAAGCATGAACATTTGAGTCGCAGAAAGGTGGCAAGGTGGATGGTACAGTGGAAATGTTGTTGAAAGGCAAGTGACAGCAACCGAGCCTGAGTCTCCAGAGGGTTGCTCTGTCGTGAAAGACGTCCTGTCTCGTTCCTGTACTGTACTGCCCCTGTGACTCCAATGACTATAGACCAGTAGCATTGACCTCCCACATCATGAAGACCCTGGAGAGACTTGTTCTAGAGAAGCTCCAGCCTATGGTTAGGCCACAATTAGACCCCCTCCAGTTCACCTATCAGCCCCGACTAGGAGTTGAGGATGCCATCGTCTATCTGCTGAACCGTGTCTACACCCACCTGGACAAGCCGGTGAGCACTGTGAGGGTCATGTTTTTTGACTTCTCCAGTGCGTTCAACACCATCTGCCCTGCTCTGCTGGGTGAGAAGCTGACAGTGATGCAGGTGGATGCTTCACTGGTGTCATGGATTATTGATTACCTGACTGACAGACCACAGTACGTGCGCTTGCAACACTGTGTCAGACAGAGTGGTCAGCAGCACTGGGGCTCCACAGGGGACTGTCCTGTCTCCCTTTCTCTTCACCATCTACACCTCGGACTTCAACTACAACACAGAGTCTTGCCATCTTCAGAAGTTTTCTGATGACTCTGCCATACATCAGCAAGGGAGATGAGGCTGAGTACAGGGCTATGGTGGGAAACTTTGTCACATGGTGTGAGCAGAATCATCTGCAGCTTAATGTGAAAAAGTCTAAGGAGCTTGTGGTGGACCTGAGGAGGGCTAAGGCACTGGTGACCCCTGTTTCCATCCAAGGGGTCAGCGTGGACATGGTGGAGGATTACAAATACCTGGGGATATGAATTGATGATAAACTGGACTGGTCAAAGAACAAGAAGGGTCAGAGCCGTCTCTATTTCTTGAGGAGACTGAGGTCCTTTCACATCTGCCGGACAAAGCTGAGGATGTTCTACGAGGCTGTGGTGGCCAGTGCTATCATGTTTGCTATTGTGTGCTGGGGCAGCAGGCTGAGGGTAGCAGACACCAACAGAATCAACAAACTCATTCATAAGGCCAGTGATGCTGTGGGAGTGGAACTGGACTCTCTGACGGTGGTGTCCGAAAAGAGGATGCTGTCCAAGTTGCATGCCATCTTGGACAATGACTCCCATCCACTCCATAATGTACTGGTTAGGCACAGGAGTACATGCAGCCAGAGACTCATTCCACCGAGATGTAACACTGTGTGGCATAGGAAGTCATTCCTGCCTGTGGCCATCAAACATTACGACTCCTCCCTCGGAGTGTCAGACACCCTGAGCCAATAGGCTGGTCTTGGACTTATTTCCACTTGGCATGATTAACATATTATTATTTAATTATTTATGGTTTTATATTGCTATATTTCTTCACTATTCTTGGTTGGTGCAGCTGTAATGAAACCCAATTTCCCCTCGGGATCAATAAAGTATGTCTGTCTGTCTGTACTGCTGATGCCAAAGAAGTGAGGATTCTGACTACTTGTTCATCACAGCTGTTCGAACAGTGGAACAGTGTAAACAGAGGGAGATGGATATTCTGCAAAATCAGATCTCTTTCTCTTTCTACACACTGGATTGGAGCGATTTATTATTGACACGTATATTGAAGTAAAAGTTAAAAGCTTGTGTGGTGTACTGGCACCGTTAGTTTGGTAGATCCAGAACTTTCACCCTATGATGATGAACAGACAGCAATATTTTTTCAAGTCAGAATGGTGTGCCGTTTGGAGGGAGTGGTGTTCATCCACACCTGTTCCATTTTGTCATTCTTGATAGCAGGGGTTACAGACCTTGGAAGTGCTATTGGAGAACCTTGTGTGAGTAACAGCATATGATTTTATAGATACTCCCTGCAGCCACTGGTACTGGCGGTGATGGGAATGAATGCTTTGGGTCACTGGATTGCTTAGCACTGTAGCCAGGCATTCAGAAGTGATCCTGGGAAACATTTCTCTAAGTGGAGAAATTTGGAACATTTTTCCATAAGGAGTAACCCTGGAGACATCCAAATTGATATGACTGTTAAGCATAGATATTAAGGAATACAGTGGTATATGAGGCATGAGATCATAGAACGTAGAACATAGAACACCTCAGCACAGTACAGACCCATGATATATCTGACTCTAAGATCAATCCCTCCAACATACCTTTCAGTTTTCTATCATCCATGTGCCTATCTGAGAGTTTCTTAAATGTCTCTAATGTATCTGCTACCACCCCTGGCAGGACATTCCACTCAGCCACCTCTCTGTGTGTAAAAGACTGACATCTGCTCTATACTTTCCTTCAATCATTTTATAATTATGCTCCTTGGTATTACCTGTTTATGACCTGAGATGAAGTCTTTGGCTGTCCACTGTTTACTGTCAGTCATGAGACATTATGAATAACAGAACAGGAATTTACTGTTCCTTTTTATTCACATGAGTTTTGCATCCAGTGTAGCTTACACACTTGGGAAAGAGGGAAGAGTTACTGAGGGAATGCAGAGAGTTCCAGAATGGTTCTTACCATGAAGGAAATTCGCTACAAGATTAGCTTGGAGAAACAGTAAAGGAGAAGGAGAAAATTATTGTGGCGTAGATGACTATGATAGATTTAGGTAAGGTGCACAAAGAAATGTTGCTCCCATTAATGGATGGTGCAAAGCCTAGAGGACACAGATGTAAAGTTTTAGGCAAAAACTACGGGGGATTGTAATCTTCACAGTGAGTGTGTGAGTGCGGAAGCAGAGGTTGTCAATAAATTGCAAAAGGAAATTGGATCTGTCATCATGAGCACAATGCTCTCCACCATTGAGGACACCTTCAAGAGACAGTGGTGCTACAAGGTGCTTTCTGTCCCTAAGGACCCTCACTGCCCATGACATGTCCTCTCCTCCTCACTACCGTTGGTCATCTTGCCCAATACATTGATGCAAGCCTGATGAAAACAGGAAGGTATGTCAACAAAGACTCTGGCAACTTTCTACAGATGTACAGTGGAGAGTGTGCTCACTGGTTGCCACACCACCTAATGCACAGGGTCACAAAACACTGCAGAGGGTTGCAGACTCAGCCAGATCATTTATAGGCAGAGTTATCGCTACCATCGAGGACATATTCAAAAGCTGGTGCCTCAAAAAGTTGGCATCCATCACTAAGGACCCTCACCATTTGAGGCATGCCCTCTTCTCATTACTACCTTTAGGAAAGAGGTACAGGAGTCTTCAATCCCACAGTTAATGATTCTGAATCATCTTTTTCTCCTACACCATTAGGTTTCTGAATGGTTCTTGAACCCATGAAGCGACTTGTTATTCCTTTTATTTGCACAGTTTTTATTTTTTTGTTATTTATAGCAATATTTTGTCTTTGCACTATACTGCTGCCATAAAACAACAAATTTCAAGTCATTGAAGTCAGTGATTCTAATTCTGATTCACATGGCTGATCAAGAAGGATGGAATGGATTTAATGATCTCTCCTCTCTTGTAATGACACTCTGATGCATTTAGAACATTGAACAAGTTTAAGACTCTGACATATCTGACGCATCATCCAAGTTGGGAGAAACTCTACCAAATCTGAGTGATAGGTCAAAGCTCCATCATGGGCACTAACCTCCCACCTTGGAGTACTTCTTTGAGAGACACACACTCAATGTTTTAAGAACAGCTTCTTTCCCAGTGCTATCAGTTATCTGAACAGACACTCACCCATGGTCACTACCTTACTATTTTTGTGCACTTTTTGCACAACTTATTTATCTTTCCTTCATATATATATTTCTTACCATAAATTTTAATATATTTCATGTATTGCATTGTACTGCTGCTGTAAAACAGCAAATTTCATGCCATATTTTAATGATAATAAACTTGATTCTAATTCTGTCTATTGAAAAGATCCAGTTCAACAGCTTAAAGCTAAAAGACAAGGAAAGTGGGTCTTGTCTTCAAGGTACCAAGAAAATCAATACAGCTTCAAATTCAAGAAAGAAATATCAATGAACAAACTTCTCAATAATATAATGTGCATTTGTCTGATGACATTTATGAATGTTACTTAATGAGTGGGCAGTGTAGTCTGTTCGGGCATATTCTGGAGATAGGGTGTATAGCAAATATTAATTTCAGCAGCAACCAGTCTTCAGCCATGAATGTAGATTGTAGATTGAAAAATACTTTTCCCAGAGCTGTAGACCAGAATTGATTGCAAACTAGAAAATACTGATTAAAATTCATTTTGGGTGTCTGTCTAGTGGAGAGGAGGTGTTTGAAAACTATATGTAATTCAAAGGAAGCATTGTAGATACATTACATCTATAGGATTGACCTGCTACTAAACCCTTCTGGTAAGGATTCAGAGCTAAAAATTTTTCCGTAATGTCCATTGGACATAATTTCGGAAAAAACCGTAACATGTTGTTCAAGAAATTTCTAACTTGCAAGTATCTAAAAAAATGAGTTTTAAGTTATAGGCAAATTATATTTATTATAATTTATAATATGATCATGAAAATACAACCAGAAGTATCAGGAAAAATTAAGAAGGAATGGGAAAAAAACTTCATTGTCTTATACCCACTGAGCAGTGGGAGACAATTTTACAATTAGTCAATTCTTCTTCTATTTGTGCTGAACATGACTTAATACAATTTAAGGTTGTACATAGGGCTCATATGTCTAAGGATAAACTTGCTCGATATTCTTATGTTAATCCAACCTGTGATAGATGTCATTCTGAAGTTGCTTCATTGACCCACATGTTTTGGTCTTGCCCCTGCTTGCAAAATTATTGGAAAGGTCTTTTCGGTATTATTTCAAAAGTTCTGAATATTAAATTGCAACCGCATCCTATTACTGCAATTTTTGGTTTACCAATGGTGGATAATAGTTGTTTATCCCCCTCAGCTTGGCGGATGATTGCATTTGTTACGTTTATGGCTAGAAGATCTATCCTATTGAATTGGAAAGAAATTAATCCTCCAACCATATTTCAGTTGTTTTCTCAAACTATTTCTTAAAATTAGAAGTGTTGTTTTTGACCGTTCAATTAAATTTGAAGAAATTTGGAGACCATTTATTCAACATTTTCATATGAGCTAAACTGACTTTTCCTAAACCTTACTTTTATTATCCTTATTTATTTGGATGGAGGTACGGAGTTATCGATGCTGCTGTTTGACATAATGTTGGTTAGGTTTTCTTTGGAGGGTTTTTTTTTCTTATTTACTCCTTTTTTTGTAATCACTATGAGTTTGGGAGGTTATTATATATGGATTATCATCTATTTGTATTTATACTTTGACCTATTAATTATGTATTCTCAAACTCTCTGTATCTATGTTTCTCTTATGTTTGTTTAAAATTAATAAAAAGATATAAAAAGAAAAGAATTGACCTGCTGTTACCGATGATCTTTAGCATATCAAATGTCATGTAATATTGGATTGAGCAAGCCTCTTCTTCCATGAGCGTCTTGAATTGGTGATCATTGTGTTGAATAAACTTCTATATCCACGAGCTTCAGTGTCCCTCCAGTGACTTCACAACATACCGAAACTTTTTTGGGTTACTCCCTTCTTGGCTCCCAAACTATATCCCACTGCACCTTTCTCCTTTGCAAGCTATCATAGACAACCTATGTAGAATTTTGATTTATGATACACAGTGAAAGAAAATAGGAACTCAAACTTGAAGCATTAATTGCAAAAATCATTCAGATCTAGATAAAACTGCAATTAAAATTAATTATTTACAGCAATTAGAGTAAAACAATTATCATCAACAACTTTAGAGTGTAAATTAGTAGTCCAACTATTCACTACTTCATTGCTTTTTCACCTTTTAATGAGATGGATGGGCTTGGTGCAGTGATATCAGGCTGAATGTTACTCGGAAGGAGTCTCAGATCCCCACGTTCAGTAATTCGCAGCCTGCTTTCTTGCTTTGAAAGAAGCTGGTCAACTACACTGAGGCCATGCTCCACTGAATGTGATGTTGCCAACACAATAAAGAACATCTTGACCTTTTTCACAGTGCAGGATAGCATTCAGAGATTTCTTTCCATAACCAAAAGTCTTTATATGATTTTTTGAACCTCAGTTTCAGTTCAAAGTCGTTTTGTAGTGAAATCAATTCTTCCTCCATCCTTCCTCATTACAAGTGATCAGGAATGCATTTATTACCCAGTTGGGAGAAGATGCTGAAATTTCTCTCACATGTCTTTATGCAGCTCACACATATGGGCACAGTGTTCTTGAAGATCATCAAATGGTATTCTTTCTTTCTCTTTCAACTCAGGGAGGCTTGGAAATTGGAAAGGATAGTGAAAGCCAATGTTGCACTTAAATAGGGTTAACTTGGACAGAAATGTGAAGACCACTGTTTTGAATTTGATAAGATTCACATAACTTCCTTGTAATTGAAGGCGGATTTCATTAAACTTTGCAAATAATTCTGACAAATAAGCAAGGTCATACCTAATATCCTTGAGTTGATTACTTAATGAAGCATGTGGGTCTTCAAACAATTTTAACACAGTTTCAAAAAGTTAATAAAAGTTTCTCCAACAGTTTCCTTTTGAGAGCCACCTGACCTCTGTGTACAACAAGCATTCAAATTCTTCATCATTCTCAATACAGATCTCTTGAAATAGTCAAGAATTGAAAGCATGGGACTTGGTTTTATTTACTGTTGTGATAACAGCATTTAAAGATTTGTGCAGCCGGTCACTTAGATTTTTGCAACAAGCTGTTGTCTGTGAATTACACAGTGAATGGTAAATATGATGCCTACAGCTTTTTTGAAGAAAGTAATGTGCCCACAGTGACTACCTGTCATTGATGGTGCCCCATCTGTCAAACAAGCAAAGATGTTGGTGAGCAGAATGTCCTTCTCTTTGAAAAGATGCTTAATGACCCAAAATAGTGACTCCTTCTTTGTATCTGTTACTATTCCCCTAGCAAATAACAATGCTTGGGTCATTAACACAAACTATGCATTTCACTGTATGTTTTGATGTTTCAATGAAAATGTGACAAATAAAGATAATCTTTAATCTTACCAGTATATGGTACAAGTGGATCATGATCTCCACAGTTTTGTACTTGATACCCTGACTGAGAAGACCAGTGTACTGAAAGTCACTGTTTACCCATGACTGCACTTTCATGAACTGTGTTCCTGAACTCCGAGGTCTCTCTGTTCTACAACTGGACCCAGGATCCTCCCATTCACTGTCAAAGTCCTACTACTTGGCTTTCTAAAATGCAATTCCTCATGCCTCTCTGAATTTATCTTCATTTCCCATTCCTCAGCCAACTTACTCAATATTTCTCCTAGCAACTGGGCCACAAATCATCAAATTTCATGACATATGTCAGTGATAATAGACCTGATTCTGACACCTCTCCTCAGCCTAGTCCCTCTGCTCTGGATGCAGAGCAAACTTAGGCAAACTTAATGTTAAGGATGCAATTTTGCTTCATTATTTGACACAATGCCTTGCTACATTTGGAGGACTATAAAGGAAAATCCCTCTTGTAACCCTTTTTCCATTCTACCTTCAGACAAATAACATTTAATACTGTTAGCAGCTTCTGGAGCGGAAGAGGGAGGGGAGCAGCCTTAATTGCTACTTTCACTACTGCCAACTTCATCCAGGTTCCATGCTTGGGCAGTAGCAATCCAACATTAAAGAGCAGTATGATGTCGGATAGCTGTTCTTACAGCAGCTCCGACTAAACACAGCCTTATAGGTCTCCACTGCTAATTGCCTCAGTGCTAAGTGCTCAGCTTTCTCATTGTGCTAGAGGAGTGAAAAGATGTGGTTTTGAAGGAGACTGTAAAGGATGTGGGGCTGGAGCTTTCATCTGTTTCTGGGAGTGAACTATTACCATAGAAAGGGGAGGGTCTCCCTCAGTCCTGGAGAACTTTCCTATCCAGTGTGGCCATCAACAGCTTGCACCTCCATTCCTTCTCTCTGTTGGACCTAAAGATGGTTCTTCAGAATTCAATGAGGCATAACTATTGTGATTATAGCTATCTTATTAGGTGTCCATAACAATTAAAATAAGAGTAATCAACTCACTGTACTGTAAGGGAGAGAAAAAAAGTGAAAGAGGAGTACAAAAGAACAAACAAATAAGTTGTATTCATCTTATACTAAAAACCAGCTCAGACTAGAGTTGAAGCACATTCCAATGATAAGAAATAACCTATGAAACGGTTATGCTCAATGGCTTGACAAAGGCTACAGAGAAAAATTTAAAAATGCAGAACTTGCTATGCAGCAATTACTGGATTCACTGTACAACTACACCCATGCAGGTGATTATATAAAAATATAAACAAGCTTAACAAAGTCAAGCTACAGGGGAAATACGAGGAATAGAACAATATTGCACTCTAATCCAATAGCTTCAATTCCCTATACCCCTCACAACTGTTCTTTATTCTTAGCTTTAGCACCCCAGTTGCCTCATTTTTGGGGAGCATGGTGAAAGATGTTATATTCAAGATTCCTGCCACCCCATGTTTGAAAAGCCCAATTTGTCTGCTCATCTAATGACAGATGTTATTTCTCTCAACCCTATTTGCACACCTTCTGCCAATGATCTTTTACCCCTTTACGAATCAAGACCTCATCATCCTCTTCTCCAAGTATACCCAATGACTTGGCCTCCACAATCCTCTGTAGCAATGAATTCCACAGATTTACCACCTTCTGGATGAAGAAATTCCTTCTCATCTCAGTTCTAAAAGGACATCCTTTTATTGTGACACTATGCCCCCAGATCCGCGACATCCACTCCATGTCCACTCCACCCAGAGTCTGGTAGGCTTCAATGAGATCTGTCTTATCCTTCTGAACTCCACTGAGCATGGGCCCAGAGACATCGAGCACTCCTCATATTCTAAGCACAAGATAGAGTCCTGAGATTCGGCAGAAGTTGGAAATCTTGAGCAGCACACACAAAATGCTGGAAGAACAGCAGGTTAGGCAGCATCTATGAAGGGGAACATGTGTGTTGCTTGTACATTATACCTTACAGACCACCTACAGACCCAACATATCTTTCCTTAGAAATAGAGCCCAAAATTACTCACCCATGTCCAAAATGCAGTCTGACAATCATCATATAAAGCAGGAGTACACTCTTGCACTTATATTCTAGTCCTGTCAAAATAAATACTGTTTTCCCCTTAAACAACTCAGCTTTCAATCTAAAATAGTTGCTCATGTTCCACGTCCCTTAGAGTTCAGTCACATCCATCCCATTCATCCCCCTCATAGCTTGAACACATCATTCTAAATTATTCAATCCCCTCAATGAATCAGAATAATAAATCACCCCCCTTGATTTTGTGATTATTTGTTGTTTGTCACGACCATTGCAAAGAGAACAGACCAGTTACCAATTCCCAGTGTTGGCCCACTGGCTTCTCTACTGCCACAACCACGCCTCTCTCAAGCTGGAGGAACAACACCTCATATACAGTGCTGACTGGGTAGCTGCCAAACCTGATGGCATGAACCTCAATTCTCTAACTTCCAGTAACTTCCCCCTCCTCCCTCTTCTCTCATTTGTTCCCCAAAACTTTCCTATATTGCCCCTCCTTCCTTTTCTCCTGTAGCCCACTCTCCTTTCCTATCAGATTCCTTCTTCTTCATCCCTTTACCTTTCCCATTTACCATCTCCTCCCCATCCACCTATCATCCTCCTCGCCTGGCTACACCTATCACCCTCTAGCTTGTACTTCTTCCCCTCCCCCACCTTTATATTCTAGCTTCTTCCCCCTTCCTTTCCAGTCCAGAAGAAATGCCTTGGTCTGAAATGTCAATTCATTTTCATAGACGCTGCCTGGCCTGCTGAGCTCCTCCAGCATTTTGTGTGTGTTCCTCTGGATTTCCAGAATCTCTTGTGTTTACCAATTTCCAGGCCCATTTCAGTGCAACTTTAGAAGGAGGGAGCGAGATGCCGACTTGACTTAGGGAGTACTATGCCCTTTGCTTGACCTTACTTCACAGGATAACATCTAATTATCCCCAAATTAACATAGAGAACTCACCCATGCAGAGAGGTGCTCAACCATATTATCAATTAATAATTGATAATTCAGCCTTCTCTTTAGTAGAAAAAAATCAATTTTATAATAACATGAAGAAAAAAACTTGCTCTCCTTTCTGGCAAAGAAATATGTTCATTTATTTTCAGTATGAATCACTTTCAGAGACTTATTACGGATAAGGAAAAGTAAAATCACATTTTAAAATTTTAATGTGCATTTTAATGAAATATGGAAGACATCACTCAGCTACATACACCCAAGTGATTTTTGCTTAACTTGCTGTGCAAAAATATTTCAGCCCACTCTCCCTGTGGAGAAACCCTGTTTATAGGATTGATAGACTAGATTCGGCAAGTTAAAACTGCACAGAAGTGTGCAGAGGACCAGAGGGATGTATTAATTCGCAGAGACTGAGCTTGAGGAACCAGCACCAGTGACAGACGACTGCACTTTAAGTTCATTACAGATGTAATGGGGGTTTTAACACGCCAGCCATGTACAAATAAGCCATGGAAAAGCAAGTCAAAATCCAGCAAGCAGAGAAATTTACAGCTGTTAACTGTTCCCATCTCCAGATAAAACGTTGTAATGTCTGAATTATTATCAGTTTTGGTTTATGGTCACATGTATCAAGGTACAATGGTAAGCTTTTGCTTTGTGCGCAATGCAGACAGATCACTCCATACATAGGGGTGGTTTGAGGGTAATGCGGGGTCATCAGAGTAGGGTTTAGTGACAGGGATGATGAGGTGTTAGAGGTCAGCAGGAGATGATGGTCAGAGTCTGGGTCAGAGCACTCCGCGGTCGAAGGACAGTGATCCCCGTAGATGGATGTCAGGTTGGCAGTGCAAAAGATAAAGACCAGCGATCCCTGTGGTCAATGATAAAGGTACATGAGGACTGGTGCTCTCCAGGTTGGGGAGACCCCCAGGTCAGTGAGTCTGGAAGTTGAAATCCCATGATCAGCAGGTCCACAGGTCTGTAGGTTGAGGCCCGAAGGTAGATGCTTCTGGGTTGGTGTGTCTGTGGTTGGAGGTTTGTCACTCTGTGAGTCCAGGCCCGGGATAGGAGATGGAGACTTGATGACAACAATTCTGAGTTCAAAGACTGATGCGTGGAGGCCCACAGGCAGTCTGTACTGGGATTGGAGGCCTGCCTGTGTGTGTGAGTGGGTGGGTAGAAAAGGGTTTGATTTGCTGTTTTTATTTTGTTTGGATGTTGTATTATTGTTGTTGTTTGTGTTGTTCTGTTGAACACAGTGGTGATGCTGTTGTTGGCACCAGAATATATGCTGATACTTGTAGGCTGTCCCCAGCATATCCTTAAGTAATGTTGATTGTTGATGCAGTTCACTGTACATTTTGATGTACATGTGATAAATAAATGAATCTGAACATCGAGGTAGTGATAAGAAACTTTTTCTTCTTTGCTTTCCCCTTGGTTATGTGAAATCTTTAATGATGCGTTTGTTAAGAAGAGATTACCTCAATCTTTTTATGAAGCTACTATCTCTCTAATTCTTAAAAAAGATAAAGATCCTACTTTATGTGCATCTTATCGCCCTATATCATTATTAAATGTAGATTCTAAGATTCTTACAAAAATTTTAGCCATTAGATTAGAAAAGGTACTATCACAGATTATTTCAGAAGGTCAAACTGGTTTTATTAGGAATCGGTATTCCTTTTTTAATGTTAGAAAATTGATTAATATAATTTATACTTCATCACCCACAATCTCAGAATGTGTTATCTCATTAGATGTTGAAAAAGCTTTTGATAGAGTTGAATGGACATACTTATTTAATGCATTGAGAAATTTTAATTTTAGTCCCAACTTCATATCATGGATTAAATTAATATATTATAAACCTGTTGCTTCTGTTCTTACAAATAATTATAGATCCTCTTTTTTTCAATTATCTCGTGGTACGAGACAAGGCTGTCCCTTAAGTCCTTTATTATTTAATATCGCATTAGAACCTTTAGCCATTGCTATTCGTGAATCTCCTAATATTTTTGGTATTACCCGTAATGAGAAGTTATACAAATTATCACTTTATGCTGATGACTTGCTGTTATATATTTCTGATCCTGACAGGTCTATTCCCGCTATTTTATCCTTGTTGGCTCAATTTGGTAGCTTTTCTGGTTATAAACTAAACTTGGATAAGAGTGAATTATTTCCCTTAAATGCACAAACTTTATTGAATGACAGGATACCATTTAAAGTTGTTACTGATAACTTTACCTATTTAGGTATAAAAATTACCAAGAAATATAAAGATTTATTTAGACTGAATTTTTTACCTGTGCTTTATCCAATTCAACAACTTACTACAAGATGGTCTCCCTTATTCTTATCATTAATTGGTCAGATTAATGCTATTAAAATGATGATTTTACCGAAATTTTTATACTTATTTCAAGCCTTACCAATTTTTATTCCTAAATCTTTTTTCGATAACATTGATTCAAAAATTTCCTCATTTGTGTGGCAAAATAAAAACCCCAGGTTAAGTAAAAAGCAATTACAAAACTCTAAAAAAGATGGTGGTTTAGCTTTACCTAACTTTAGATTTTATTATTGGGCAAATAATATTCATAACTTAATGTATTGGAAATTAGATTTGGATTCACCACTGTGCCCGCAGTGGGTAAATTTGGAATGTAACGAGGTAAAGGGATATTCTCTATTCTCTGTTCTTGGTTCTTTTCTTCCTGCTGATTTAGTTAAATTCAATAAACAGATATCTAATCCTGTTATCAAACATATATTACAAATTTGGTTTCAATCTCGTAAGTTTTTTACTTTGAAAAACTTTGTTCTTGATAGCCCTATCTTACTTAATTTTTTTTTCAAACCTTCCTGGACAGATCAAGCTTTTAGCATATGGAAAAGGAAAGGTATAAAATGTTTTCGTGATCTTTTTTTTGAAGATACTTTGATGTCCTTTGACCAACTTTCCAACAAATTTAAATTACCTAAATCTAATTTTTTCAGATATCTACAAATCAGAAATTTCTTACATAAAGTTCTACCATCTTTTCCCAATTCAACTTCAGTGGATTTCTCAGATTTGATTTTTACCTTAAACCCTTGTCAGAAGGGATTAGTAGCTTTTATTTATAATATGATTATGAAGATACAACCAGAAATATCAGATAGAATTAAACAAGAATGGGAAAAAGAACTTCGATATAATATTTCAACAGATAAATGGGAAAAAATTTTACAAATGGTTAATTCCTCTTCTATATGTGCTAAACATGCTTTAATACAATTTAAAATTGTACATAGAGCTTATATGTCTAAAGATAAGCTTGCTCGATTTTACTCTTATATTAACCCTCAATGTGACAGGTGTCATCTAGAAGTGGCTTCATTGATCCACATGTTTTGGTCATGTCCCACTTTACATAACTATTGGAAGGACATATTTGTTACCATTTCCTCAATTTGGAATATCGATTTACAACCTCATTTTATTACTGCAATTTTTGGTATACCAAATGAGGATGGTATTCAGTTTTCCCCTTCAATCAGACGAATGATTGCTTTTGTAACATTAATGGCCAGAAGGTCTATATTACAAAACTGGAAAGAAGTAAATCCTCCTATCATGTCTCAATGGCTTTCCCAAACTATTTCATATCTAAGTTTGGAAAAAATCAGAAGCACTATTTTTGACTCATCAGTCAAATTTGAAGAAACTTGGGGACCGTTTATTCGACATTTTCATATGAATTAATCTGACCTTTTTCAGACCTTCTTTCTACTTATTCTTGTTCAGGTATGGAGTTCCGGAGTTTTTTTGACACTATCACATACTTATAAACTGTTACTATTGCCCATGTTAGTTTAGTTTAGTGTTTTTTTTATCAATATACATTTTCTTTTACTTATTTTCAATTTTTTTTTCTTTTTTGATGATTATTTTTGTTTTTTTTCTCATATATAGTTATATAGACTTGATTGATTAATGTACTTTTTTCTGTTGATGTTTTAATAGGATATTATTATCTTATTACCAATGTAATTTCAAGTCTATTGTATTCATAACCTATTCATTATTATGTTATGTTTTTCTTTATATATATATGAAACTTAATAAAAAGATTGAAAAAGAAAGAGGTAGTGATAAGAGTCAGAATGCTACAGTAACAGAGAAAATGTTGATTGGTTATTCACTCAGCTCTGGACCATCAGGACAGTGAAGATGCATACATTGACAACAGCTTCAGCATTCAATACAAACATCTCCTCAAAAATAATTAATAAACTTCAAGACTTTGGCCTCAAAACCTTCTTGTGAAATGGGATCCTAGATATCCTTGCTTGCAGACCCCAGTTGGTTGGATTGGCAACAACATTTCCTCACAATCACCATCAGCACAGATGCCCCATGATATTGTGTGCTTAAGTGCCTGCTCTAACTTTATATTTACGACCATGTGGGTAAGCACAGCTCCAAAGCCGTATTTATGTTTACTGATGACACCACTGTAATTGGCCAAAACAAAGGTGGTGATGAATCAGCGCATAGGAACGAGATTGAAAATCTGGCTAAGTGGTGTTATAACAACAACGTATGACTCATTGTCACCTCGACCAAGGAGCTAACCATGAGGAGGAAACCTGAGATTCTCACTGGGGGATGAGAGTTGGAGTGGATCAGCAGCTTTAAATTCCTTGGCATTATCACTTCAGAAGATCTGTCCTGGGCCCAGCACGCAAGAGCCATTACAAAGGAAGCTCTACTTTCTTAGAAGTTTGAGATATCAAAAACATTGACAAACTTCTATAACTATGTAGTGAAACATATACTGACTAGTTGCATTGTGGCCTAGTATAGAAACACCATTGCTGTTGAATGGATAAAGCCTTCCCCACCATTGAGGTAATCTACAAGCAGTACCTATTATCAAGGACAAAACCATCCAGGTCATGCTTTCTTCTCACTGCTGCCATCAAGAAGGAGGTACAGGAGCCTCAGGACCATACCAGCAGGTTCAGGAACAGTTATCACCCCTCAAACATCAGGTTCTTGAAGCAGAGGGGATAGCTTCACTCAACTTCACTCACACCAACATTGAATTGCTCCCTTAATCTATGGATGCAATTTTCAGGACTCTTCATTTCATGTTCTCAATATTTATTGCTTATTTATTTATTTATTGTTATTACTCTTTTTGTACTTGCACAGTTCTTTTGTCTTTTGCACATTGGTTGTTTGTCCATTTTGTTGTATGTAGCTTAAAAAATTGATTCTATTGTATTTCTTGTATTTACTACAAATGCCCAGAAGAAAATGAATCTCGGCGTCGCATATGGTGACATATATGTATTTTGAAAACAAATTTACTTTGAACTTTGTGTGTGATGCAGGTAGACAAAGAAGAATTACGGCTACCGCAAGGTAGATCAGGAGTCAATCTTTAGTGTATGCGACATCCAATCATGAGTCTGTAAAGAGTGGGATAGAAGCAGTTTGGGCCAGATAGCTCATGTTCTCAGACCTTGCCCTCTTCTGCTCAATGGGAGGGGGAGAAGAGAGAATGTCTACAAGGAATGTAGCACAAGCAAGCAACATCCATCATCAGGGACCCCTACCATCAGGCCTTGCTCTCTTCTCACTACTTCGATCAGGAAGGAGGTGCAGCAGCTTTAGATCCCACACCAGCATTTTCAGGAACAGCTATTACTGTTCAACCATCAGGCTCCTGACCCAGAGAAGAACTTCACTCACCACAACGACTATCACCCAGTAGCACTCACATCTACAGTGACGAAATGCTTTGGGAGGTTGGTCGTGGCTAGAATCTTCACCTGTCTCAGGAAGGACCTGGACCCACTGCAATTTGCCTATCACCACAATAGGTCTACAGCGGACATGATCTCATTGGCTCTCCATGCAGCCTTGGATTATCTGGACAATGCAAATTCCTATGTCAGGATGCTGTTTATTGACTATAGCTCAGCATTTAACACCATCATTCCTACAGTCCTGATCAAAAAGTTACGGAAACTAGGCCTCTATACCTCCTTTTGCAACTAGATCCTCAGCTTCCTAACCAGAAGACCACAATCTGTGTGGATTAGAAATACCACCTCCACCTTGCAACAATCAACACTGGTGCACCTTAGGGATGACAATAGACAGTAGGTGCAGGAGTAGGCCATTCAGCCCTTCTAGCCAGCACCACCATTCACTGTGATCATGGCTGAACATACACAATCAGTACTCCCTTGTCCATTTTCATAGTTAGGATGTGTGCTTAGTCCATTGCTCTGCTCTTTCTATCCCCATGACTGTATGGCTAGGTGCAGCTGAAATCCCATCTATAATTTGCTGATGATACAACAATTGTTGGCTAAATTTCAGATGGTGACAAAAGGGCGTACAGGAGAGAGATATACCAGTTAATTGAGTAGTTTTGCAGCAACAACCATGCACTCAACATCATCAAGAACAAAGAGCTGTTTGTGAACTTCAGGAAAGGTAAGATGAGGGAACATAAACCAAACCTCATAGAGGGGTCAGAAGTGGAGAGGGTGGGTGTCAATATCTCTGAGAACATAACCTGAGACCCAACATATTGATGCAGTTAGAAGGCAAGACAATGGTTATATTTCATTAGAAGTTTGAGGAGGTTTGATTTGCCAACTAAAACACTTGAAAACTTATACAAATGTACTGTAGTGAGCACTCTGACTGACTACATCACCAGCTGGTGTGTGTGGGGGGGGGGGGCGTGGAGGTGCAGCAACTGCACAAGTTTGAAATACGTTACAGAAACTTGTAAAATTAGTCAGCTCCATCACGGGTACCCAAGACATCTTCAATAAGCAGTGGCTTAGAAAGGCAGCAACCGCTGTTAAGGATCCCCACCACCCAGGACATGCCCTCTTCACACAGTTACCATCATGAAGGAGGCACAGAAGGCTGAAGGCACACACTCAGTGATTCAGGAACAGCTTCTTCCCCTCTGCCATCTGATCTCTAAGTGGACATTGAACCCATGAAGATTTTATTATTAGTTTTTGCCTGCTTATTTTAACTTAACTATTTAATGCACACACACACGCACACACACACACACACACATACTTGCTGTAATTCAGATCATTTCTCTATATATCTTCATCATATATTTCATTTACAGTTGCATGTTTCACAACATGCCAGAGATATAAATTCTGATTCTGAATTGATTCCACAACCTATGGACTCACTTTCAAGGAATCTACAACTCAAATTCTCAGTAATTATGTATTTATTCATTGAATTTGCACAGTTTCTCTTTTTTTTGCATTTTGGTTGTTTGTCAGACTTGTGCAGTACAATGATTTTCATTGATTCTATTATATTTCTTTGACTGTGAATGGCCACAAGTAAGTGAATCTCAAGGTGACATATATGTACTTTGACAATAAATTTACTTTGACTTGAAGTCTGGAGTCCCGATTCCTGCTGTGACACCGAGTGCAGGAGGTTTAACTCTGAGCAAGTAGTGAGCTGAGGGTGAGAAGCGTCTGACCATGGATATCTTTGTTTGGAACCATGCCTAAAGCTGGCAGATGAGAATTGCCACAAATCATTGTCACAAGGTCAAGGACTACAAATCCCCTTAATGTCCCAATAGTCATTTCAGCCTAGCAGAGATCAATTAAGCTGTAATTTGTGTAGATTGAGGTAGTAAAAAGAGGTCAGAATGCAGAACACAGTGCTGCAGAAAGTGTGGTGTAGGCGGACAAAGGAAATACTTAGATTAAATAGGGTAAATTGGGTAAATTGGGAGATCAAGAGATCAAAACTTTACCTTTTCGTGTACGTGAGATGTGAGGGCAGCAGAGGTCTGGCTTTAACCTGCTGACTGGTCTCAGCTTTGTTTTAAAGGGTTATCCTTCTATTCTGAGTCTGTGCCCTCTTTTCACTAATTTGCTCAGGGTAGGGAGGCTTGCTCTATTTATTGGTGAGCATACAGTATTGGTGTCCTCATTTAAGGAAGTACATTATTGCATTAGAAATGGTTCAGAAAAGGCCTACATGGCTAGAATCTGAAAAGTGTGAGGAGAGGTTGGACTGTTTAGGCAAATATCGCTGAAAATTAGAAAATTAAGACAGGGTTCGATTGAAATAGATCTGTGCAAAAATCTACAGCTAAGGATCATTTTTTTGCAAAAACCATTTTAATGTAGAGATGACATTAATTCTTTTCTCTCAGAAAGTTGAGTGTCACTGAAATTCATTCTCAAAGAGGGTCTGGAAACAGACATTGAATATTTTTAAGCAGGAGGTATGTGGATTGATGATAAGTGAGAGGATGAAAGTCCATTGGGTTATAAAGACCGGGAGATCCTGTCTGTTGTGGCTGACGGAGCGGAGGTGCTTGATGAAGCAGTCCCCCAATCTGCGTCGGGTCTCGCCGATGTAGAGGAGGCCGCAATGGGAGCACTGGATGCAATAGATGACTTGAACAGACTCACAAGTGAAGTGTTGCCCTATGGCCCTATGGCCCCAAACAGTCCTCCCAGATGAGGCACCTCCACTCCGTCCGCAACAACAGACAGGATCTCCCAGTTGCCACCTACTTCAACTCTGCTTCACATTCCCATTCGGATATGTCCATACATGGCCTCCTCTACTGCCATGATGAGGCCATGGAGGAGCAACACCTCATATACCGTCTGTGCAATCTTCAGTCCCTTGGCATGAACATTGAATTCTCCAACTTCCGGTAATTACCTCCCTCCCCCTTCCCCATCCCAGTTTCACTCTGCCTCCTCTTCTAACTGCCTATCACCTCTCTTATGATTCTGCCTCCTTCTACTACCCATAGTGCTTTCCCCTTACATTCCTTCTTCACCTCTCCTGCCTATCCCCTCCCTGCTTCCCCTCCCCCACCCCTTGATCTTTCCTTGATTTTTCACCTGGCACCTTCCAGCCTTCTCCTTCCCACCCTCCCCCCACCTTCTTCATAGGGCCCCTGCCCCCTCCGTCTTCAGTCCTGATGAAGGGTCTTGGCCTGAAACGTTGACAGTCATTTCCACGGACGCTGCCTGACCTGCTGAGTTCCTCCAGCATGTTGTACGTGTTGCTTTGACCCCAAATTTAAATTTGCATCTATGGAGTTTGTGGTTCATTGATCCTGTTTATAGTTACTGTTTTATAGATCTGCTAAGTATGTCTGCAGGAAAAAAATCTCAGGATTGTATCTGGTGACACGTATGAACTCTGACAATAAATTGTACATTAAACTTTGAACTTCAAAATACCAGGAGCAGGTCACTCAGACCTTAAGCCATCTTACCTGTCTCTGCAAGGTAACAAAACACTGGAAACACTCAGCAAGTTGTGCAGCAGCTGTAGAAAGAGAAGTAAATATTCAACACTGTGGACTCTTCCTTACACATTTCATGTCTTCATACTGTTTCATGGTGTCTGCAACTGATGGCAACCCCTTGGGTTCTATCCTGCATTTCTAAACTTCAATAATGGTGACCTCTTTACACAGATTTGAACAAAGTAGGGAAGTTTTGTTTAATCAACACACACAACATGCTGGTGGAACGCAGCAGGCCAGGCAGCATCTATAAGAAGTACAGTAAACGTTTGCCGAGACTCTTCAGGACAGTTCGTCAGGACTAACTAAAAGAAAAGATAGTAAAAGATTTGAAAGTGGGAGGGGGAGAGGGAAATCTGAAATGAAGGAGAAGACCGGAGGGGGTGGGGTGAAGCTGAGAGCCGGAAAGATGATTGGCAAAAGGGATACAGAGTTGGAGAAAGGAAAGGATCATGGGACGGGAGGCCTCGGGAGAAAGAAAGGAGGAGGGGAGCACCAGAGGGAGATGGGGAACAGGCAAGGAGTGATTGTGAGAGGGGCAGAGACAGAAAAAAAGGAGAGAGAAAAAAGGGGGTGTGGAATAACAAATAATACATAATGGGGTAAGAAGGGGAGGAGGGCATTGACAGAAGTTAGAGAAATCAATGTTTATGCCATCAGGTTGGAGGCTACCCAGATGGTTCTTCCAACCTGAGCGTGGCTTCATCTTGACAGTAGAGGAGGCCGTGGATAGACATCAGAATGGGAACGAGATGTGGAATTAAAATGTGTGGCCACTGGGAGGTCCTGCTTTCTCTGGCAGACAGAGCGTAGGTGTTCAGTTAAATGGTCTCCCAGTCTGCGTCGGGTCTCACCAATATATAGAAGGCCACACCGGGAGCACCGGATACAGTATATCACACCAGCTGACTCACAGGTGAAGTGTCGCCTCACCTGGAAGGACTGTCTGGGGCCCTGAATGGTGGTGAGGGAGGAAGTGTAAGGGCAGGTGTAGCACTTGTTCCGTTTACAAGGATAAGTGGCAGGAGGGAGATCGGTGGGAAGGGATGGGGGGGGGGGACGAGTGGACAAGAGAGTCACGTAGGGAGCGAACCCTGAGGAAAGCAGAAGTGGGAGGAGGGAAAGATGTGCTGGGTAGTGGGATCCCGTTGGAGGTGGTGGAAGTTACGGAGAATTATACGTTGGACCCGGAGGCTGGTGGGGTGGTAGGTGAGGACAAGGGGAACCCTATCCTGAGTGGGGTGGCGGGAGGATGGGGTGAGGGCAGATGTGTGGGAAATGGGAGAGATGCGTTTGAGAGCAGAGTTGATGGTGGAGGAAGGGAAACCCCTTTCTTTAAAAAAGGAAGACATTTCCTTCGTCCTGGAATGAAAATCCTCATCCTGAGAGCAGATGCGGTGGAGACAGAGGAATTGTGAGAAGGGGATGGCATTTTTGCAAGAGACAGGGTGGGAAGAGGAATAGTCCAGGTAGCTGTGAGAGTCCGTAGGCTGAAAGTAGATATCAGTAGATAAGCCATTTCCAGAGATGGAGACAGAAAGATCAAGAAAGGGGAGGGAGGTGTTGGAAATGGACCAGATAAATTTGAGGGCAGGGTGAAAGTTGGAGGCAAAGTTAATGAAGTCAACGAGCTCGGCATGTGTGCAGGAGGCAGTGCCAATGCAGTCGTCGATGCAGTGAAAGAATAGTGGGGGACAGATACCGGTATAGGCTTGGAACATGGACTGTTCCACAAAGCCAACAAAAAGGCAGGCATAGCTGGGACCCATACAGGTGCCCATGGTTACACCTTTGGTTTGGAGGAAGTGGGAGGAGCCAAAGGAGAAATGATCGAGAGTAAGGACTAATTCCACTAGATGGAGGAGAGTGGTACTAGAGGGGAACTGGTTAGGTCTGGAATCCAAAAAGAAGAGGAGAGCTTTGAGACCTCCCTATTGGGGGATGGAGGTACATAGGACTGGACATCCAAGATGAAAATAAGGTGGTGGGGGTTGGGGAACTTAAAATCACTGAAAAAATGTAAAGTGTGAGAAGTATAGGTGGGAAGGAATTGAACAAGGGAAGATAAAACAGTGTCAAGGTATGCAGAAATGAGTTTGGTGGGGCAGGAGCAAGCTGAGACAATAGGTCTACCTGGACAGGCAGGTTTGTGGACCTTGGGTAGGAGGTAGAAATGGGAAGTGCGGGGTGTGGGAACTATGAGGTTGGTGGCAGTGGATGGGAGATCCCCAGAGCTGAAAAGGTTGGTGATGGTGTGGGAGACAGTGTCCTGGTGCTCCTTAGTGGGGTCATGATCAAGGGGTAAACAAGAGGAAGTATCAGCGAGTTGTCGCTGTGCCACGGCAAGGTAGAGGTCAGTATGCCAGACTGCAACAGCGCCTCCCTTATCAGCGGGTTGTATAGTAAGATTGGGATTGATGCGGAGGGAGTGGAGAGCAGAGCGTTCGGAAGGAGTGAGGTTGGAATTGGAACAAGCTGTGGTGAAGTCGATTCAGTTGATGTCCCGTCAGCAATTAGCAATAAAGAGATCCAGAGCAGGCAGAAGACCAGAGCGGGGTGTCCATGAAGAGGAGGAGGGTTGAAGATGGGAGAAGGGGGTCAGGGGCGGGGGTGGGACAGTCCTTGCCAAA
The DNA here is from genome assembly GCF_030144855.1 of Hypanus sabinus. Taxonomy (NCBI): domain Eukaryota; kingdom Metazoa; phylum Chordata; class Chondrichthyes; order Myliobatiformes; family Dasyatidae; genus Hypanus; species Hypanus sabinus. The sequence continues at coordinate 10,421,699 of NC_082722.1, read as the reverse complement.
AAAGTAGGCTCGAAGATGGAGCCGGCAGAAGAAGAGTTCAGCATCATGGCGTACGTGGAACTCGCTGAGGTGTGGGCAAAGGGGGACAAAGGTGAGGCCCTTACTGAGGACAGAGCGCTCTGCCTCAGAGTGTTGAAGGTCGGAGGGGATGGTAAAGACCCAGCACGGATAAGAGCTGGGATCAGAGGGAAGAGGGAGGCTGGTGGTGTCGGTGGAGAGGGGAGGGTCGGGGTGAGAGGCAGATGGAGCCTCTGAGGGTCCAGGAGCTGATGATGGGATCTGAGAGAGAGGGGGTTGCATAGTGGTGGTGGGGGAAGGGGAGATGGGAGACACAATCACAGCCCGTGAAGACCAGGCCTGGAGTTCAAGGCTGGAGCCACATTTGGAGGCTGTGCAATCACTTTGAAGGTGTCCATGGTCATTGGAACCCGCATTGATGGTGCTGGAGTTCGGATTTTGAATATGTCCTGGGTTGGTAGCGCCGAGATCGATGGCTGAGGCTGTGATCGGAAGTTCATGCCTGCTAGTGGCGGAGCTGGCAGGTTCTGGGGGTCTGCAGATGGAAGATCTTGCTATCCTTGCTGGACGTGACAAAGTCAAAGAAACCAAAGTTTGGTTTAATTGTTGGTTACCACAAGAACAATCTCTGGTCTGGAACAATGATGGTGCTTCTCTCTACCTGCCTGACCTGCTAAGCATTTCCAATGCATTCCATTTTCATTTCTGCTTTCCACCATTTCAATTTATTTTCCTTTCTCAATATCTTTGCAAGATGATAACAATCTGAAGAATGACAGGTATTATCTTGACTGGATGACTTTAATTATGGGGAGAGATTAGACATGGGCTTGTTTTCTCTGGAGTGAAGGAGGTGGAGGGGTGACAGGATAGAAATAAATAAGATTATGAGAGCTGTATGTAGGGTTGACAGTGAGAATGTTTTTCCCATGGCTGGAGTATCAACAGTTAAGAGTTTTTTGGGGTAAGGAGGGAGGAAGGAGTTTTAGAAGGGAGCTGAGGGGTAGACAAGGTGTGGCTGATTTCTGCAATGCTGTTGCCATGTGAGTGAAGTGTAGCATCTGTGCCCCCAATTTATCCCCATTCGCCTAGGGTGAACGGCCGTCGCCCTGCCAATAGTGCAACACTTCAGTGTAAATACAGTGTAATGCCCCCCCCCCCCAGTACATGCACACAACACAAATATCAGACAATACACCAAAGGAGAGAAAATAATTGCAACTTTATAGTTACTTCTTAGTGATGGGTTAGTAGAAACAGATAACCTAAAGGTGCCAAATCAGTAAGTATATCAGCTTGTGCACATAATATTTTAATACGTTGGAGCTCACGCCTCCGGTTCCATCCACAATGACCTTCCGAGCCTTCGGCCACCATCCGAACCGCCGCCATCCAGTATCCGCTGTCCCGGAACCACAGTCTGCTCCTCACTTGTTTGTCCTCCTCTCTCGCCTCCCGAAAAAGACCGCGAACTCCCACTCAGCTCACAGATACAAGATAGCATAACAATTCTCCATTGGTTAGTTCCCCCCTTATCTACAGTTATAACCCAAACGTTCCAGATACAGAAACCCATTACAGCATCACAGAGAAGCCATTTCATTATAACAATACAGAGAAGCCATTTTTTTAGCCTGAACAGTTAACACCACAGTTACTGGTACTGAGAGCCCTACAGAAGCAAACGCGCTGGTTGTACAATATAGAGTTCCCCTTAGAAGCAAGCACCATGACCATCTAATTCTGCTCCCATATCTTATGGTCTTATCAGAAGCCACAGAGAGAAGGGAGAAGAATGGGGATGAGAGGGATAATAATTCAGCCATGATGGAATGGCAGAGCAGACTCGATGGCTGAAGGGCTTAATTCTGCTCTTATGTACTTATAACCTACTCAAACTCAATAATTAAAACTTCCAAAGCAGCTCTCCAACCAAGATACCAGAGGTCCTTTTGCTGTAATTATCCTGTCTCACACTATCGTCTCTTGCCATGTCATATCACCGTATCTGACAACCTTGGTCCTCACTACAATCTATCTGGCTCTGTGTGACAGGTCCGTGATCACATCCAATACCTGATATCATTCATTTGTAACTTTGTCAATGGGACATTGCACACAGTAAGGCTTCTAAAATTTTGAACCTAATTTCAATACAGAGTCCACAATTTTTTAATCTTAAAAAGAAGTGAGTTAGAAAAATTCATGAATATTTCAGAAGTCATGAAACAGCTTTGTTTTTGTGGTTTTTATTTCACAGAGAACAGGTACAGACTTTCATATCACTACTTTGTCTCTTGCAGGAGCTAGAGGAACATCATTGGTTGAGACAACAGTTCAAATCTAAATCAGAATCAGGTTTATTATCCCTGATGTACAGTATGTCATGAAGTTTGTTGTTCTGCATACATTCAAACATGTTATCTTTCACACACACACACACACACACACACACACACACACACACACACACACACACACACACACACACACACACACACACACACACACACACACACACACACACACACACACACACTCCGTAATGTTAGCAATGAGAAGAGGACATTGCCCTGGGCGATGGGGGGTCCTTAATGATGGATGCCACCTTTCTGAAGCATCACTTTTTGAAAATGTCCTTGATGATTGGGAGGTTTGTGCTGATATGGAGCTGACTGAGTCTGCAGCCTCTTCCAAACCTGTGCAGTGGTTCATCCACACCAGGCAGCAATACAACCAGTTAGAATGCTCACCACTGTAGAGGTCTGTAGAAATCTGTTCGAATCGTTGGTGGCATACCAAATCTCCTCAGACCCCTCATGGGTATAGGCACTGGTGTGCCTTCTTCTTGATAGTGTCGACATGTTGGGCCTGAGTTTTTCAGAAATGTTGAAATCTAGAAGCTTGAAACTAATCACCTTTTCTATTGTTGACCCCTCAAAGAGAACTGTTGTGTGTTCCCTTGACTTCCTTTTCCTGAAGTCCATAATCAATTCCTTGCTCTTACTGAAGTTAAGTGCAAGCTTGTGGTTGTGTCACCACTCAAACAGCTGACCTATCTCACTCCTGCATTGCATATGCTCCTATACAAGAGAGTCGAGCATCAGGCTAATCACATATCCACAAGGTATACAGAGGCATGAGAGAGGAGCTGGTCAATGTTGACTGGAAGAGGGCACCAACAGAGGATGGTAGAGTTGCAATGGCTAGAGTTTCAGGGAGTAACTCGGAAGACACAGGATTGGTTCATCCCAAAGAAATAGAAGTATTCTAAAGTGAGGATGAGGCAACTTGACAAAGGAAATCAAGGACAGCAAAAGAGGATAGTAAAAGAGGTTAATAGTAAGAAAATTAGAAAGAAGCTAGAGGATTGGGAAGCTTTTAAAAGCCATCAGAAGGCAACTAAAAAAATAAAACAAGGACAGGATGAAATATAAAATATTAAAAGATGAAACTATCTAATAATACTGGAAAGGATACCAAAATTTGTTCTTTTAGATTTAAAGAGTAAAAGAAAGGCAAGAGTGAAAATTGGATCACTGGAAAATAGGGAACAAAAATAGTGGATGAACTGAGTAAGTATTTTGTATCAGTCTATTTTGAGGGTGTCAGGTGGCAGTAGTGAGTGCAGTTATTATTAGGTGCTTGGGAAGCTGAAAGGTCTGAAGTTAGATAAATCACCTGGACCAGATGGACTGCACCTCAGAGTTTTTAAAGAGGTAGCTGAAGAGAGCGTGAAGACTTTAATAGCTATCTTTTAAGAATTGTTAGATTCTGGAATTGTTGTGAAAGGAAGGACAATTGAAAATGCCACTCCACTCTTTAAGAAAGGAAGGAAGAAAAAGGCAGGAAATTATGGGCCAGTTAGCCTGACTTCAGTGGTTGGCAAGATGTCAAGAGTCCATTATCAAGGATGAGGGTTTGGGGTAGTTGGAGGCACATGATAAAATAGGCCAAAGTCACAATGGTTTCCTTAAGGAGAAATCTTGGCTAACAAATCTGTTGGAATTCTTTGAGGAAGTAAGAGTCAGGAAGATAGAGAGTCAGCGATCTATCCTGCCTGTTACTCACCCAGTCCAAGTGTGATGGACAAATCTCCAACTTCACCTCCCCACCTCCAGAGCTGGTCAGTTAAGTTTCAAAGTTTTTTATTTGAATACCCAGGATGCTGTTAAATTCTTCAACATCTTGACAAAAAAAAATCACCGCTTTGGCATTTCCTTTCCTTTCTGCTGATGTTTGCCGTGTTTGTGCTGAGAACCCAGTGAATCCACTGACAGGGCCAACGAACTTCACCTGTTCTTCAACAGATTTGCCACTGTGGCCACTGCCCATCCCCCACATAATTCATCTGTTTTCGGCCCCCAACCAACACATACTCTACTCTCCCCTCCTCACAGGCCCCCACCCTGCTCTCATGACTACACCCCTCCCTCACCTGAAACCACCACGGTGGGCTTCACAGCTGAACAGGTGAGACGACAGCTGAAACGCCTCCACACAAGCAAGGCTGCAGGCTTGGATGGTGTCAGCCCCAGGGTGCTCAAAGCCTGTGCCTCCCAGCTATGTGGAGTACTTCACCATGTCTTCAACCTGAGCCTAAGTCTCCAGAGGGTTCCTGTGCTGTGGAAAACGTCCTGCCTCGTTCCTGTACCGAAGACGCCGTGCCCCAGTGGCTCCAATGACTACAGACCAGTAGCATTGACCTCCCACATCATGAAGACCCTGGAGAGACTTGTTCTAGAGCAGCTCCGGCCTATGGTTAGGCCACACTTAGACCCTCTCCAGTTCACCTATCAGCCCCGACTAGGAGTTGAGGATGCCATCGTCTACCTGCTGAACCGTGTCTACACCCACCTGGACAAGCCGGTGAGCACTGTGAGGGTCATGTTTTTTGACTTCTCCAGTGTGTTCAACACCATCCGCCCTGCTCTGCTGGGTGAGAAGCTGACAGTGATGCAGGTGGATGCTTCCCTGGTGTCATGGATTATTGATTACCTGACTGACAGACCACAGTATGTGCGCTTGCAACACTGTGTCAGACAGAGTGATCAGCAGCACTGGGGCTCCACAGGGGACTGTCCTGTCTCCTTTTCTCTTCACCATCTACATCTCGGACTCCAACTACAACACAGAGTCTTGCCATCTTCAGAAGTTTTCTGATGACTCTGCCATAGTTGGATGCATCAGCAAGGGAGATGAGGCTGAGTACAGGGCTACAGTGGGAAACTTTGTCACATGGTGTGAGCAGAATCATCTGCAGCTTAATATGAAAAAGACTAAGGAGCTGGTGGTGGACCTGAGGAGGGCTAAGGCACCGGTGACCCCTGTTTCCATCCAAGGGGTCAGTGTGGACATGGTGGAGGATTACAAATACCTGGGGATATGAATGGACAATAAACTGGACTGTTCAAAGTACACTGAGGCTGTCTACAAGAAGAGTCAGAGCCATCTCTAATTCCTGAGGAGATTAAGGTCCTTTAACATCTGCCGGACAATGCTGAGGATGTTCTATGAGGCTGTGGTGGCCAGTGCTATCATGTTTGCTGTTGTGTGCTGGGGCAGCAGGCTGAGGGTAGCAGACACCAACAGAATCAACAAACTCATTCGTAAGGCCTGTGATGTTGTGGGGGTGGAACTGGACTCTCTGACGGTGGTGTCTGAAAAGACGATGCTGTCCAAGTTGCACGCCATCTTGGACAATGACTCCCATCCACTCCATAATGTACAGGTTAGGCACAGGAGTTCATTCAGCCAGAGACTCATTCCATTGAGATGTAACACTGAGCGTCATAGAAAGTCATTCCTACCTGTGGCCATCAAATTTTACAACTTCTCCTTTGGAGTGTCAGACACCCTGAGCCAATAGGCTGGTCCTGGGCTTATTTCCACTTGGAATAATTTACTTGTTATTATTTAATTATTTATGTTTTTTATATTGCTATATTTCTTCACTATTCTTGGTTGGTGTGGCTGTAATGAAACCCAATTTCCCTCGGGATCAATAAAGTCTGTCTGTCTGAAAAACTCCAGAGGTGGAGAGAGTAGAGTTAACGTGATTGGTCCGTCTCTCACTGGGTGTGTGTAGGCAGGTTGGGATCAGGAAGGCAACTCTGGATAACTGGTTTGGTCAAGAAAGACTCTAGGGTAGAGCAACTTTGTAAGCTCTTGGTCCCTTCCAACTCATCTTACACATGTTCTTCATCCACAGAACACAGAGTTTGCAATAGCACTTGCAAAGCTGTTCACTCTTGTTCGCTTTGTACACCACAACAATATGTGGAACATGATCTCTTTGTGCAGGCTTGAACTGAGTTTGTTTCATTCCTCAGCTCTTGAGCTTTGAATATGCACAACATTGGTTTGGCCTGTAGTAAAGGTGTAGTCATATAGAACGAAAGCAAGCCCAACTATTCCATGCCTACCAAGTTCCCTACCTTAAGCTAGCCCAAATTGCCTGTGTTTGGCCTAGATTTCACTTAACCTTTCTTATCCATATATAACTATGGCCCTCATGACTTAATAGACTTATATAAGGTTACCACTTATATAATGCTTTTGCTTAAGACTGAGTCCTCCAGTCCTGGTAACATCCATCTGCACACTTACCAGATTAATGCTTCTTTGTTATACACTGGCAAGGTGAACTACATGCAAGCTTGTCTCACCAATGTCTCATACATTTCTAACTTCTTTACTCAGTGGCCTGACCGATGAATGCAAAGTTCAATGTAAATTCAAAGTAAACGTATTATTAAAGCATGTATATGTCACCATATTGTGCTGATGGAGATTGTGGAGCAGATGTTGCCGAGGGAAGAATGGGGCTTGTTTTGTTGCCCGTTGTGTTCTGATTTGTGTTCTGTGTTATGCTACCAGGTATTGTGGACATGCTATGTGGGCACTGGAATGTGTGGCAAGCCTCCAGCCATCCCTTGGACTTGTCAGTTGTTGATGCAAATAACACATTTCACTATATGTTTCAATATATGTGTGAGAAATAAACTCAGATCTTGAATCTTGAACTTTGAAGTTCAGTAAGTCTAGCTTAACCAACCAAAATGCAACACCTCACACTAGTCTGAGTTGAAAGACATCTATCTCTTCCACTTCCCCAGTTGATCGGGATACCACTGTAATTTTAGATTACCCTGCTCACATCCACTAGACTGACAATTTTGGTGTCACCGACAAGTTTATGAACCATGCCAACTCCATTGTCCTCCAAATTGCTGATATAGATGACAAACAGAAGTGGATCCAGCACTGATTACTGCGACACACCACTAGTCAGAGATCTTTGATCATAAAGGCTTCTCCATTCTGGCTGTCTGTATTCAGCATTGTCCTTACAATGACAAGCTACGTGATTGATGTTATCATCCTATGCTCAGTGGCCACTTTATTAGGTACAGTTGTGCACCTGCTCATTAACGCAAATAACTAATCATCCAATCATGTACAGGTAATTCATTGCATAAAAGCATGCAGACATGGTCAAAAAATTCAGTTGTTGTTCAAGCTAAATATCAGAATGGGGAAGAAATGAGATCTAAGTGACTTTGACTGTGGAGTGACTATTGATGCTAGACAGGTGGTTTGAGTATCTCTGAAATTGTTGATCTGGGATTTTTATGCACACCAGTCTCTTGAGTTTACAGAGGATGTTACAAAAAACATCAAACTATCCACTGAGCAGCAGAAAATGCCTTGTTATTGAGAGTGATCAGATGAGAATAGACAAACTGGTTCAAGCTGACAACCAGGTGACAGTAACTCAAATAACCATGCTTTACCATAGTGGTGTGTAGTATGAATGCACAATATGTCAAACCTTAAAGTGGATGGGCTACAGCAGCAGAAGGTCACAAACATACACTCAGTGGCCACTTTCTATACCTTCTATACCTAATAGTGGCCACTGAGAATGTTTCTGGTTTCACACATTTTACACCCTTGCCTTTTATAGTTGAAGCATTTGCCAGCTTGTGAAAGATAATCTCTGTCATACCACTGGCAGCAATCCCCACTAAACTTTTCACATGACTAGGATTTAGCCCTGGTGCTCCTGGCTTTGCTGCTTGTGTTTGCCCTTTTTCATCTCAGTACTGATGGCCAAAGTTGCACTTTTGGATGTAATCTCCATTGAAGTGTTGATTTACCCAGATGCTCAAAAGTTAAATCCTGCTGATTTAATACCTTGCATGGACATTATTCATCTGCTATACTGCACACAAGCATTTCCTATAGGTCTTAATCAGAAAGCCTCCTTAATAAGCATTGAAACAGAGGTATACATTCTGTAATAACTTTTATTATCAGTAATGAGCTCAGCTAACTTTTGGCTTCAAGGTCAACATTTGCGGTTTTCCACAAAGTATTAGATTAGACCGATTCTGCAATTTCTCTATCACTTGGATCTCTGAAACACTTTTGCCAGTTGGCAGCTCTGGGAGACCACTGAAGCTCCCTACAACACCTGGATTAAGCAAAATGCTGGAGGAAGTTAACAAGTCAGCAGCAGCTATGGAGGGGAATAAACAGTTGATGTTTTGGCAAAACCCTTTGTCAGGACTGCTCGAGATTGCTCTTTGCACTCTCGTGAACTTTGAGCAAGCAGACTTTATGCTTGTTCCCTGAGGAACATTTCACATTCGCCTTATAAAGAGTTGGAGGTCTCCCATATTTTATCACAAATGCCTAGACTCCTGATATGATCTGAACTGCTACCTTACAGTGTCCCCATTTTAACAACTTCACAGCTTCCATTTAATGACCTGCAGGCACTCCTTTTAACTGCTCCTGGGTTTGAGTCTGATTTCTAGTCCATTGCTTCAAATCTGCATGCTGGGATAGCTGTGACTAATGCAGATTTTCAGATTCTCCCTACCTCTATTGTTTGCTCAATATGTTTAATGACTTTGCCACGTTAAGCAGCTTTAATGTGTTGCTTGCTCCCTTTGTGTGTGTTTAATCTCAGGGCAGTAGAGTAACCTGTAGAGTGTGTAGGATCATTCACAACACAGACATACAATTGTAAAGGGCATGGTGAGTTGAGATTTAGTCGAATGGCTAGTGCATTGCTTTACAGTGCCAACCAACAGTCAATGATCGGGGCTCAGTTCCTGTAAGGAGCTTTACGTTCTCCCAACGAACGTGGGGCTGTCTTCTGGGTGCCTCAGTTTCATAGAAATATAGAAATCTACAGCACCTTACAAGCCCTTTGGTCCACAATGTTGTGCCGACCATGTAACCTACTCTAGAAACTGCCTAGAATTTCCCTACCGTATAGCCCTCTATTTTTCTAGTTTCCATGTAACTATCTAAGAGTCTCTTAAAAGATCCTATTGTATCCACCTCTACCACCGTCACTGGCAGTGCATTCCACGCACACACCACCCTCTGTCTGAAAATCTTACCGCTGACATCCCTCTTGTACCTATTTCCAAGCACCTTAAAACTATGCCCCCCTGTGTTAACCATTTCAGCCCTGGGAAACAACCTCTGGCTATCCACATGGATTAATGCTTCTCATCATCTTATACACCTCTACCAGATCACTTCTCATCCTCTGTCACTCCAAGGAGGAAAGACCAAGTTCACTCAACCTATTCTCATAAGGCATGTTCTCCAATCCAGGAAACATCCTTGTAAATCTCCTCTACACTCTCTCTATAGTAACCACATTCTTCCTGTAGTGAGGCAATCAGAACTGAACACAGAACTCCAAGTGGGATCTAACTCAGGTGTAACATAGCTGTAACATTACCTTACACCTCTTGATCTCAATCCCACAATTGTTGAAGGCTAACACACCATAAATCTTCTTAACAACACTGTCAACCTGTGCAGCAGCTTTGAGTGTGCTATGGACACGGACCCCAAGATCCCTCTGATCCTCCACACTGCCAAGAGTCTTACCATTAATATTATATTCTGTCTTCAAATTTGATGTACCAAAATGAAACCTTCACACTTACCTGTGCTGAACTCCATCTGTCACTTCTCAGCCCAATTCTGCATCCTATCAATGTCCTGCAGTAACCTCTGAAAAACCTCCAGACTATCCACAACACCCCTGACTTCTTTGTCATCAGCAAACATACTAACCCAGCCTTCTACTTTCTCATCCAGGGGGTCATTTATAAAAATTCCATGGAGGAGGGATCCCAGAACAGATCCCCGTGGAACACCACTGGTCACCGTACTCCCACATTCCAAGAACCTTAGTGAGTCGTGGACATGCTGTTGGCGTCAGAAGCGTGGTGACACTTGTGGGCAGCACAACACAATCCTTGCCACAACAAGCAATCTTACGAGGTGTGATTCTGATTTCTTGGTGAATTTAAGCTAATGGATATACCTTGCACTGTAAGGTACAAATTTTCCTCTTAATTTTGTAACCTGAGCTCAAACTCTCGCCAATGATTTGATTCTGAATGTTTGAAACTATTCATGATACCTGTAGCTTTGCGAGCATTGTGCTTTTGCTAAGTATCAGAAAATAATAGCATTATTTCTGACAAAAAGGACCATTTTCACCGGGTTTATTGATTAACCGAGGCCCTGTTCCCCAGCTGTACAGCACAACTCTGAAATGAGGAAAAGTACAAAGCATCGGTAAAATTCCAAATCATCAAATTTTAATCAAATCAACATGGTAGAAAACCAAATGTGTATCCTATTATAAATAGAAACAGAAATGTCATGGCATTGTAAATCACAAAGATCTAACTTCCTATGTATAATACAATGTGTTTAATATAATACAAGTGATTGTTGAGCAGTCATATTAAACATCGAACATTACAGCACAGTACAGGCCATTCAGCCCAAGATGTTGTGCTGGTTATAACCTACTCTAAAATCAATCTAACCTTCCTTCCTACACAGCCCTCCATTTTTCTACCATCCACGTGCCCATCTAAGAGTTTCTTATGTATCTGCATCTACCACCACCCCCAGCAGGGTTTTCCAAGCATTCACCACTCTCTGTGCAATAAAACCTATCTCTGACATCCTTCCAACACTTTTCTTCAATCACCTTAAAATTATGCCCCTTCTGAGCTGGGAAAAAGTCTCTGGTTATGCATTCAATTTATGCTTCTTATCATCTTGTACACCTCTATCAAGCCACCTCTCATCATCCTTCACTCCAGACAGAAAAGCCCTTGTTCACTAAATCTATCATAAAAAAAAACTGAATTTCAAATATAATGCAGTTCTATCATGAAGGAAGTGAATTTCTAAGTCTAGGGGCCAGAATGAGATTGAAAATTTGAATTGAATTGAATTGAATTGACTTTTTTGACATACATGAGGAGTAAACATCTTTTCAGTGTGTTTCCATCTAAATGTGCAATGTGCAATCATAGTAATTTATAATAATTTATAATAGAATAATAATATATAATAGAACAGTCAATGTAATATAGAGTACACTCGAATCAGTGTGAGTTAATCCGTCTGATGGCCTGGTGGAAGAAGCTGTTCCGGAGCCTGTTGGTCCTGGCTTTTATGCTGCAGTACCATTTCCCGAATGATAGCAGCTGAAATAGATTGTGGTTGAGGTGACTCGGGTCCCCAAAGATCCTTCGGGCCCTTTTCTCACACCTGTCTTTGTAAATGTTCTAAATCATGGGAAGTTCACAACTACACCACACCACTCTCTGCAGAATTCTGCGATTAAGGGAGGTACAGTTCCCATACCAGGCCGTGATGCAGCCAGTCAGGATGCTCTCAATTGTGCCCCTGTAGAAAGTTCTTTGGATTTGGGGGCCCATCCCAAACTTCCTCAACCATCTGAGGTGAAAGAGGTACTGTTGTGCCTTTTTCACCACATAGGACCATGCCAAGGAACTTAAAGCTGTTTACTCTCTCAACCCCAGATCCATTGATGTCAATAGGGGTTTGACTGTCTCCATTCCTCCTGTAATCCACAACCAGCTCCTTTGTTTTTGCAACATTGATGGAGAGGTTGTTTTCTTGACACCACTGTGTCAGAGTGATGACTTCTTCTCTGTGGGCTACCTCATTATTACTTGAGATTAGGCCAATCAATGTAGCATCATCAGCAAATTTAATTAGTAGATTGAAGCTGTGGGTGGTAACACTGTCATGGCTACACAGAGAGTAAAGGAGAGTGCTTAGTACACGGCCCTGAGGGACACCTGTGTTGAGGGTTAGAGGGGCAGAGATGAGGGAGCCCACTCTTACCACTTGCCAGTGATCTGACAGGAAGTTGAAAATCCAGCTACTCAAGGCAGAGTGAAGGCTAATGTCTTTGAGCTATTGTGGAGCCTGGAGGGAATTACGATGGTGAATGCTGAACTGTAGTCCAAGAACAGCATTCTCACATAAGCATCCCTCTTCCCAGGTGTGTAAGGACGTTGATTGATGGAGAAGTTGTTTTCTTGACACGACCGTGTCAGAGAGATAAATTCTTCCCTGTAGGCTACCTCATTATTGTTGAGATTAGTGCTGTCAGCAAATTTAATTAGCAGTTTAGAGCTGTGGGTGGCGACACAGTCATGGGTATATAAGGACTAAAGGATGGGACTTAGTATGCAGCCCTGAGGGGTTTCTGTGTTGAGAGTCAGAGGGGTGGAGGTGAGGGGCCACTCTTTCCACATACCGGTGATCTGACAGGAAGTCCAACTGCACACGGCAGGGTCAAGGCCGAGATCTCTGAGCTTCCTGTTGAGCCTGGATAGAATTATAGTGTTGAATGCTGAACTATAGTCCAGGAACATCATTCTCACATAAGCATCCTTCTTCTCCAAATGTGTAAAGACTGTATGTGGAGCAGTGGCTATTGCGTCGTTTGTCGATCAGTTGTATGAGTAAGCGAATTGTATGGAGTGGGTGGTAGCATGCTGTAGATGTAGTCCCTGACCAGTCTCTCAAAGCGTTTGCTTATTATTGAGGTGAGTGTGACAGGACGCCAGTCGTTCAGACATGTTATCTTTGCCTTTTTTGTTATGGGGCACCAGTGGATAATTTGAAACACTCTATACTGGGAGAGGGAGAGATTAAAAAAGTCTGTAAACACACCTGCCAGTTGTGCTGCGTACATCCTGTGTACCCACCCTGGGATGCCGTCTGGTCCCGCAGCCTTGTGACTGTCCGCCCACTGGAAACATCTGCATACCTCAGCCTCAGAGATGACCAGCTGCAGCAGTGGCTTTCCTCGGAGGCTCAGAGTTAATGACATTGAACCGAGGGTAAAGGCGATTGAGCTCATCTGGGGAGAGAAGCCGCAATGTTGGCGGCACCACTATGTTTGGCTTTGAAGTCTGTGACGGTATGTAACCCTTGCCACAAGTCATGTTTGAATCTTGACTCAGTTTTGTCCCTGTATTGTTGTTTCACAGCCCCGGTAGCTTTGCGCAGATGATAGCTGCTTCTCTTGAGCTCCTGCTGATTGCCAGCAATGTAAGGTTTATGTCATGCGGTCAGTGCTGCTTGAACAGAACTATTAATCGGACCAACAATGGATGGTTTTAACTATAGGTGCCTCTAGTTTCAGCTTCTGCCTATACGTTGGTAAAAGCAGGATCAAAGAGTGATCTGATTTTCCAAAAGCTGAGCGAAGGAGAGCTTTGTAAGTGTTGCGGAGAGGAGTGTAACAGTGGTCAAGTGTGCTATCTCCATGAGTGCTCACCTGCATGTGCTGACAAAACTTCGGAGAGACTTTCGTCGGCGACATTTGATTAAAGTCACTGGCCAGGTGCACAGTCTCCAGCATGTTAATGGTCTCGTATAGTTCCTTGAGAGCCAGCTCAGTATCAGTCTGCAGCCGAATGTACACCACGATGATGATAACAGCCGTGAACTCCCTAGACAGCCAGTAGGGTCTGCACAGCAGTACCAGGTATTCCAGGTCTGGGGAACAAAAGGATCTGAGTGCTTGCACTTTCTGGGGGTCGCTCCAAGCATTGTTGACTATGAAGCATACCCCTCCTCCTTTACTCTTCCCAGAGAGGTTTTCTGACCTGTCTGCCAGGAATGCTGTTAATTGACTTTAGTTCGGCATTCAATACTGTGAACCCCTCCAAGCTGATCGCCAGACTTCATCAGCTTGGGTATCAGCTCATCCCTTTGCAATTGGACCTTGGACTTTCTGACTAACAGACACCAATTTGTTAAGTTAGACAACCTCTCCTCCCCCACTCTCACCCTGAACACCAGCATGCCTCAAGGCTGTGTGCTGAGCCCTCTTCTGTACTCCCTTTTCATCTATGACTGCGTTCCAGCACATGGTTCTAACGCCATAATCAAGCTCGCAGACAACATCGCGATGGTTGTCCTGATCAGAGGGGATGATAAGACAGCCTACAGGGATGAGGTCCAGCACCTGGCCGCGTGGTGTGCCGACAACAACCTGGCCCTTAACACCCAGAAGACCAAGGAGATCATTGTGGACTTCAGGCATGCTAGGAGCCACACTGACATCCCCATCTACATCAATGGAGCTGAGGTGGAGTGTGTATCAAGCTTCAAATTCCTTGGTGTCCACATTTCTGAGGATCTCACCTGGTCCCTGAACTCTTCCATCCTGATCAAAAAGGCACCAACAACTCCTTTTTCCTGCAGAGCATCAAGAAAGCTCACCTCTGTCCCAGGATACTGACGGATTTTACCGCTGTACCATTGAGAGCATACTCACCAGCTGCATCTCAGTGTGGTATGGCAATTGTCTCATATCGGACCGCAAAGCACTCCAGCGTGTGGTGAAAACTGCCCAATGGATTATCAGCACCCTATTGCCCAGCATTGAGAACATCTACCATAAACGCTGCCTGGGCAGGGCGAAAAGCATTATCAAGGATGCATCTCACCCTAACCGTGGACTTTTTACTCTCCTCCCATCCAGTAGGTGCTACAGGAGCCTCTGCTCCCGCACCAGCAGGCACAGGAAGAGCTTCTTCCCTGAGGCTGTGACCCTGCAGAACCTCACATCACAGCACCAAGCAGTATTGCACCCATATTGTATTGTCTCAGTACTTTTATATTTGTGTGTTGTAGCACTTACTTTTTATTTGCAGTTATTTTGTAAATAACACTATTCTTTGCATTTCTGGTTAGATGCTAACTGCATTTCATTTGGTTTTGTATCTGTACTCAGCACAATGACAATAAAGTTGAATCTAATCTAATCTAACAGGGAGAACCCAGAGAGCTCGATGGCAGGATCCGGTATCTCCTCCGTCAGCCTGGTCTCCACGAAGCACAAAATAGTACATTCCTTTGTTTACCGCTGGTAGGAGTTCTGGCTCTCAGTTTGTACCACTTGTTGTCCAGGGACTGAACGTTAGCCAGGAGTACGCTAGGGAGCAGCAATTGATTTGCATGGCACCTCAGCCTCACCAGGATGCTGGCCATTCTCTCTCAGCTCCAGCACTTCCTCTGAGGTAGTCGCGGTGTTAAGAGATGAGCCTCCCATGGATCGCATAAGCAGGGGTTCCCAGTGTATGAAAGGCGGCATGGTGTGGGTAAATGCCATCTTTCCAAGGTTCGGTCTATCATATCTGATGTGACTATCAGCTGCTTGCACAGAAAATGCTAAGAAAATCATTGAAATTAGTAGCACTGTAGATTTGGAATGGATCTCCCAACACAGCCGCCGGACATGGCACCATCTTGTAATCTGGATTTTAAATCGTTATCATGGCTTGGAATGCCTATGACCTCTAGAAGCAACAGAGTTGTGGACACAGCTCCCCTCCATAAACTCTGCCAGAACTTCTGGGCCTCAGTAAAGCAGCCAACATAATCAAACACACCACGGGGGAGAAGATACTAACACCTGAAAACACGTACCACCAGGCTCAGGGACAACTTCTATCCATTGTTATAATGTCCCCCTAGTACAATAAGGTAGATAATATCAAAGTGGATCGTAAAAGTTTAATCAAGTATGCTAAAATACGCTAAGTATGCTCTGATAGTCAAAGGCTTTTCCCCAGGGCTGAAATGGTTGCCACAAGAGGACACGGGTTTAAGTTGCTGGGGAGTAGGTACAGAGGAGATGTCAGGGGTAGGTTTTTTACTCAGAGAGTGGTGAGTGCGTGGAATGGGCTGCCAGCAATGGTGGTGGAGGCGGATACAATAGGGTCTTTTAAGAGGCTTTTAGAAAGGTACATGGAATTTAGTAAAATAGAGGGCCTAGTAATTCCTGAGGTAGGGACATGTTCAACACAACTTTGTAGGCCAAAGGGCCTGCACTGTGCTGTAGGTTTTGTATGTTTTTATGTTTCTAAAAATAAAAGAGAAATGAGAGTGGATATAAGACCGCTAGGAAATGAGGCAGGAGAAATAATAATGGGGGACAAGGAGATGGCTGATAAACTATTTTGCTTCAGTCTTCACTGTGGAAGACACTAGCCATATGCCTGATGTTGTAATGTGTGAAGGCAGAGAAGTGGGTGCAGCTACTTTTACAAGAGAGAAGTTGTTCAAAAAGATGAAAGATCTATAGTTACATAAATCACCTGGACCAGAGGGACTGCACCCTAGGGTTCTGAAAGAGGTAGCGTCGGAGATCGTGGTGGCATTAGAAGTGATCTTTTAAAAAAAATCATTGGACTCTGGCATGGTGTCAGAGGACTGGAAAATTGCAAATGTTACTCCACTCTTTAAGAAAGGTGGAAAGGAGTTGACGTGAATAGGCTGTTTCCATTGAGAGTAGGGGAGATTCAAACAAGAGGACATGATTTGAGAGTTAGGGGGCAGAAGTTTAAGGGAAACATGAGGGGGTATTTCTTTACTCAGAGAGTGATAGCTGTGTGGAATGAGCTTCCTGTAGAAGTAGTAGAGGCCAGTTCAGTTGTGTCATTTAAAGTAAAATTGGATAGGTATATGGACAGGAAAGGAGTAGAGGGTTATGGGCTGAGTGCGGGAAGGTGGGACTAGGTGAGATTAAGAGTTTGGCACGGACTAGGAGGGCTGAGATGGCCTGTTTCCGTGCTGTGATTGTTATATGGTTATATGGAAATTATAGACCAATTAGCCTGACCTTAGTGGTTGGGAAGATGTTCAAGTCAATTGTTACGGATGAGGTGATACTACCTTGGTGACACAGGACAAGCTAGTAAAAAGTCAAGATGGTTTCCTTCAGGTAAAATCCTGCCAGACAAACCCGTTGAAATCTTTGAGATTACAAGTAGGATAGATAAAGGGGATGTTGTAGATGTTGTATATTTGGACTTTCAGAAACTCTTTGACAAGGTGCCGCACATGAGGCAGCTTACCAAGTTAAGAACCCATAGTATTACAGGAGAGTTACTAACATGGTTAGAGCATTGGCTGATTGGTAGGAGGCAGTGAGTGGGAATAAAAGGATCCTTGTCTGGTTGGCTATCAGAGACTAGTGGTGTCCGCAGGGGTTGGTGTTGGGTCAATTTCTTTTTATGATGTATATAACTAATTTAGATGATGGAATAGATGGCTTTGTTGCCAAGTTTGCAAATGATACAAAGATTGGTGGAGGGGCAGGTAGTGTTGAGGAAACAGATAGGATGCCCAAGGACTTAGACAGAAAGTGGCTAATGAAATACAATGTTGGAAAATACATGGTCATGCACCTTGGTAGTAGAAATAAATATGCGGACTATTTTCTAAACGGGGAGAAAATCCAGGAATCTGAGATGCAGAGGAACTTGGGAGTCCTTGTGCAGAACACCCTTAACTTGCAGGTTGAATTGGTGGTGAGGAAGGCAAATACCATGTTAGCATTCATTTCAAGAGGTCTGGAATACAAGAGCAGGGATGTGATGCTGAGGCTTTATAAGGCACTGGTGAGGCCTCACCTTGTGTATTATGAACATTTTTGGGCCCCTCATCTTAGAAAAGTTGTGCTGGAATTGGAGAGGGTCCAAAGGAGGTTCACAAAGATGATTCCAGGAATAAAAGCGTTATCATATGAGGAATTCTGAAAAATGGGTGGGGGGGGGGGGGAATCTCATTGAAACCTTTTGAATATTGAAAGACCTAGACAGAATAGATGTGGAAAGGATGTTTTCCATGGTGGGAGAGTCTAGAACAAAAGGGCACATCCATTCAAAACAGAGATGTGGAGAAAGGTTGGTGAATTTGTGGAATTTGATGGCACAAGCAGATGAGGAGGCCAGGTTGTTGGTTGTATTTAAGGCAGAGATTGATAAGTAAACATGGAGTACACTGCAGATGCTGTGGTGAAATAAACATGTACGAACAAGCTGGATGAACTCAGTAGGTTGGGCAGCATCCGTTGAAAGGAGCAGTCAACGTTTCGGGCCAAGACCCTTCATCAGGACTGAAGAAGGAGGGGAGGGGGCAGGAGTCCCATAAAGAAGGTGGGGGGGAGGGTGGAATGTGCCAGGTGAAAAGTCAATCAGAGGAAAGATCAAGGGGTGGGGGAGGGGATAGGCAGGAGAGGTGAAGAAGGAATTAAAGGGGAAAGCACTATGGGTAGTATAAGAAGGCAGAATCATGAGAGAGGTGATAGGCAGCTAGAAGAGGAGGCAGAGTGAAAGTGTGATAGGGGAAGGGAGAGGGAGGGAATTACCAGAAGTTGGAGAATTTGATGTTCATACCAAGGGGCTGGAGACTACCCAGAGATTGATAGGTTCTTAATTGGACATTGCATCAAAGGTTACAGGGAGAAGGCCGGGAACTGGGGTTGAGGAGGCAATAAACAAAAAATAGGATCAGCCATGATTGAATGGAGGAGCAGACATGATGGTCCAGGTTGTCTCATTCTGCTCCTGTCTTATGGTTATGGTCTTGCAACTCATTGTCTTCTTGCACTGACCTTTATATGTTAACTGCAACAGTTTAGACTACATTCTGTCATTATTTTCCCTTGGACTTCCTCAATACACTGATATGTTGAAATAATCTGCACGGATGGTGTGTAAAGCAAAGCTTTTCATTGCTCCTTGGTACAGATGACAATAATAAACCAATTACCAACTACCCAAATCCTTTAGATAGGTTTCATCCTGTAACAATCCAGATATCCATTTTTCCACTTGTCATCTCTCTAAATCCATAACTGGACTTCAGCCTGCTCTTCACTCCAGTGGATCTAACTACCCAAAGTCCTTCATCTGTAACTCACACTCGACGATTCACTTTGTGTGTCAAATATCTGTGACCTTCGAGGAGATTACATGGTTTTTGACTGCAAGAACATTTTCTAATATTTCTATTTTTGTATAATACAAAAAGGAAAATTAGGACAGGACTTACTTAATCCTCATGCACACATATTCTTTTGATTGTAAGGAAAACAATAATATTGGAGAGGATGGTCTACAGGACCAAAGGTAATGATGGCGCACACATAAGTAATGAAATAAATAAGCTATTGGTACTAGTGTTATAATGTGGATCAATGATGTGGACCATTGTGGGAAAAATAACTGGCTTGTTATTATACTTCAGCAGATCCAGATTCAGATCCATTTACTTATCACACGTACATTGAAACATATAGTGAAATGTATTGTTTGTATGAACAACTGACACACCCTACCAATGTGATGGGGGCAGGCCTCAAGAGTTGCCACGCATTCTAGCACCGACAATGCTCAGCAGAACAACAGAACACAGGAAACACCAGACTACACCAGCAAAACAAGCAATGTCCCTGTCCTCTCCCACCCACAAACATACACAGTCCTCAGTCATCTTGGGGCTCCAGCAAACTTGTGGATTCACAAACACTGGGTTTTGATTTCCCCAATGAACTTGTAGAGACACAGAGTCAGGCTTCTGCAGACTCCCAGACATCTGATCAACTTTCAGTCTTGGCTCCATGACTTGCTTATGACAACAAATGAGAGATGTGGATGAGGACCCTGAGCACTAGACCTCGAAGTCCAGTCTCGCTGACATGCATACCAAGGAGCTCACTGGCCTCCTGCCTCCTGCCTGCATGGAGCTCCAATCCTGAAACCTAACAATGATTCCCTGACCTTTACATCACTATTGATTAAGGATGGGACCCTTTAAATAGTCACACCACGTTGCCACTTCCTATTCTGAGCATTTGTAAAGGAAGCTTTTGATCAGAGTGGCGGGGAATGCTGAGGGTAGAAATTATGCAATACCACTGTGGCTATAGATTCTTCCAGCTGTCATGAAGTATGGCTTCAAAGGCTATGGTACACAAACAGTGAAAGTAGGAAGTGATGATATGGTACAATCATTGAGAAGGCTCACATCCTTACTCAGCAAAATGTTCAGTGACATAAAGATCACAAAAAATTTTGAATTTGTAAAAGAAATGCAATGAAAGTAAATGGGATAATGCATGCAACATTTCTCTCAATATGTGACTACCTTCATGATCAAACAATGCTTGTCATGTACTGAGGTCACTTTGGATATTGTATCCTCTCTGAGCAATTGTAATCAAGATTGCAGACAGATACTCACATTATAAAAGAACAACTTAGGTTTATTGGATTACCTCACAACGTATTGGGGATTGTCGTTGCGATGTGTCACAAGCTGTAGAGTTGTATAGCACAGACACAGGCCGTTCAGCCCACCAAATCCATGCCGCCCTTTCTGCACATCTACGCTAATCGCATTTTCACACATTGGGACCTCAAACCTCCATGTCTATCTAAATGCTTTTGAACATAGTGATGTATCTGATTCCATGGCCCCCTTTGCAGTGTGTTCCAGATATCAACCATATTCCTAAAGTTCAAAGTTTATTTATTATCAAAGTATGTGCTCATTAGACAACCTTGAGATTTGCCTCCTTACACACAGCCATGAAACAAAGAAACCCAAAAGAATGCATTTAAAAAAGACCGAAAGCACCCAGTGTGCAGAAAAAAAACAAATCATGCAAACAAGGAAGCAAATATCATTCAAAATGGAAGTCCATGACATGAAGCCGTAGCCTCAGTTCAGCACAGAGCTGAGTAAGCATTGCAGAGCAGTAAATTGAACTGGCCCATCTCTTGCCTTTGACCTTGACACCCTGACCTTTTTAGTCCGACCTGGTGCTTAAATCATCATCCAAAATTGGGTTCTGTCGCTTCAATATGCTCTGGTGCCTGGACCCTCCCATCTCGATTCAGCTCAGTGTTTAAATTGATTGAACCTTGGATCTTTCATCACTTTCAGTGACAGACCCACTGCCTCTGCTTGCCTTGACTCTGCCTCAGCTCAGTTCTGCTGGATCAAATTGCCTCCACATCCAAAGGCAAATAACAGGTTATTATTTGCAGTGATTGTTTACAGAAAAAAAGTGTTATTAATGAACTATTTAGTAGTTTCCATTGTTTCATTTGTCTCTGATAAATAGTCGTTGAACTTCACCAGTGCCACTTCAAACCGGAAGATATAGAAAAACCATGCCCTTTAGTTTTTAACGCACCTCCCCTGGTAAAAAAAAATATTTGCCTATCAATGCCAACTATGCCTGTTATAATTTTACATACTTCTGTCAAGCAACTCATCAACCTCCCATACTATAACCAGTTACTCAATAAAGTCAGGCTGTGTCACCAACAGCAGCAAATTCTATGCACGTCTTGTACAGAAGAGAATGGATATGTTACTACCCACCTCAATAGCCTCCAGTGCACCTGAAGCCATAGTCACCATTAGGGACGTAAGAGTGAAACTGTGGAAAGCTTCCAGCCCAAATGACATCCCTGGCCATGTCCTTAAGTCCTGTACAGATCAGCTGATGCAGTTACTTGTAGACTTTGTTAGCCTTTCTGTGCTTCAGTTTCTGGTTCCCATCATGAAGACGACTATCGTGGAAGTACCTAAGAGAAACAAGGTAACATTCCTTAATGACTATTGCCCGGTGGCTCCATCATGAAGTGTTTCAAGAAGTTGGTCATGTCACGCAACAACTCCAGCCTCCCAGACAAACTTGACCCACTCCAATTCACCAGCTGTTGAAACAGGTCTAAAGCGGACTCCATCTCCCTGGCCACACTATCATCACTAGAGTACCCGGGCAGCAAAAAATCCTACATTAGACTATTGTTTACTGACTGCAGCTCCAGTTTCAATTCTATAATTTCAAGCAACCTATTCATCAAGCTCCAAAGCCAGGAACTGAACACCTCCCTTTGCAACTGAATTCTCAACTTCCTGACTGACAGACACTACAGAACAGGACAGACAGCATCACCTCCACCACAATTATCCTCAACACTGACGCCCCACAAGTCTGTGTCCCAGATGCCTACTCTACTCCCTGTACATTCATGACTGTGTGGCCAGGTTCTGCTTTGTCATCTACAAGCTCTCTGCCATTTTGTCACTGTGGACACCACTATAGTGGGCCATATCTCAAACAATGATGAATCAGAGTACAAGGAGGAGAGAGAGAGAGAGTTTAGTGACATGGTATCATGACAACAACTTCTCCCTCAATGTCAGCAAAACAAAAGAACTGGTTATTGACTGCAGGAAGGGATCAGCTCAGGTGCACCTGTCTTCATCAATGGTGATGAGACTGAGAGCTTCATGTTCTTCAGTGTTAGCATCACTCTGTCTTGGTTCAAGCCACATGGTCAAGAAAGCTCAGTAATGCCTCTACTTCCACAGGAGGCAAAGGAAATTTGGCACATCCCTGTCAAGGCTGAGCAACTTTTATTGATGTACTGTAGAAACCATCCTATCTGGATG
Source organism: Hypanus sabinus (assembly GCF_030144855.1). NCBI lineage: Eukaryota > Metazoa > Chordata > Chondrichthyes > Myliobatiformes > Dasyatidae > Hypanus > Hypanus sabinus. The sequence continues at coordinate 10,399,028 of NC_082722.1, read as the reverse complement.
CATCGTGGCTTGGAATGGCAACTACCAGGTCTTGACTACAGAGAAGCTACACAGTTGTGGATACAGCCCATTATATCATAGAAACCAGCCTCCTTTCCATGACTCCATCTGTACTTCTTATTGCCTCTGTAAAGCAGTAAGCTTAATCAAAGACTCCACCCACCCTGGACATTCTCTCTTCCCTTCCACTCCCATGGGCAAGAGATACTAAAGCATATACCATCAGGTTCAAAAGGATTGCCTCTACCCTACTGTTGTAAGACTTTTGAATGGTTTCTTGATATGATTAGATGAACTCATGCCAATCAATCTATGATCTTGTACCTTATTGTTTCTTTACCTGCACTGCATTTCTCTGTGGCTGTTACCACGTTATTCTGCATTCTATTATTGTTTTACCTTGTACTATCTCAATACACTGTGCAGTGAATTGATCTGTATGAAAGATATACAAGACCAGCTTTTCACTGTATCTCAGCACATGTGACAAAAATAAACACTTCCAAGTTCAACTTGATCCAGTTTATCTAATCTCTTCTCATAACTAAAGTCCTACAGTCCAGGCAACATCTTGGTGAATCCCTCCTGAAGTCTCTCCAGTGTAAATGCAACCTTCAAACAGTGGAGACCAGAACTGCACGTAGTATTCCAGTTGCAGCCCAGCTGGTGTACTTGGACTCTTTGAACGGTTGTATGATGGTGAATAGCGGTGGACTAAGCCTGTGTCACTGATTTATTTAGCGATACAGCACAGAGTTGGTCCTTCTGGCCCTTTGAGCCAGGCCATCCCAGCAAATCCACAACCCCAATCATGGGAAGATTTACAATGCCCACTTAAAGCATCCATTTTGTTGGACTGCAGGAGGAAACTGGATATCTGGGGAAAACCCATAGGGAAAACATACAGATTCCTTACAGAATGGTACTGGACTTGTGCCCTGAACTCCTTAACGCTCTAAAATGTAACAGTGTTGCACTACCATGATGTCTGAAATTTTTATTTATTGAGAGATGCAGTATGGTAACTGGCCTTTCTGGCCCAGTGAGATAGTACTGCCAAATTACACTCAGATGACAATTAACCTACTAACCCATACGTCTTTGGAATGTGGGAGGAAACCTACACAGTCATGGGGAGAACATGAAAACTTCTTACAGACAGCAGTGGAATTGAACCCGGTCTCTAGTCCTGTAATATTGTTACACTAATCGCTATGCTACCATGTCGCCCCAAAATGACTGTGATCATCCAGCTTAGAGAAATATAGAAAACCTACAGCAGAATAAAGGCCCTTTGGCTTACAATGCAATGCCAAACATGTACGTACTTTAAAAATTACCTAGGCTTACCCATAACCTTCTGTTTTCCTAAGCTCCATGTACCTATCCAGGAGACTCGTAAAAGACCCTATTGTATCCACCTCTACCATCATTGCTGGCAGCACATTCCAAACACTCACCACTCTCTGCGTAAAAATCTTACTCCTGATATCTCCTCTGTACCTACTTCCAAGCACCTTAAAACTATGCCCCCTCATGCTAGCCATTTCAGCCCTGGGAAAAAAAGCATCTGACTATTCACACAATCACTGCCTCTTATCTTCTTATACACCCCTATCAGGTCACCTCTCATTCTCCGTCGCTCCAAGGAGAAAAGGCCAAGTTCACTCAACCTATTCTCATAAGGCATGCTCTCCAACCCAGGCAACAACCCTGTAAATCTCCTTTGCACCCCTTCTATAGTTTCCACATCCTTCCTGTAGTGATGTAACCAGAACTGAGCACAGTCCTCTGAGTGCGGTCTGACCAGGGTCCTTTATAGCTGTAACATTACCTCTCAGCTCTTGAACTCAATCCCATGGTTGATGAAGGCCTTCTTAACCACAGAGTCAACCTGCATGGCAGCTTTGATTGTCCTATGGACTCGGACCCCAAGATCCCTCTGATCCTCTACACCACCAAGAGTTTTACCATTAAAACTATATTCTGCCATCATATTTGATCTACCAAAATGATCCACTTCATATTTATTTGTGTTATCTCCATCTGCCACTTGAGCCCAGTTTTGCATCCTATCAATGTCTTGCTGACAGCCCAGTCCTGTCCTCTGACAGCCCTCCACATTATATGTGTGCCTCTCAACTTCTGTGTCATCAGTAAATTTACTAACCCAGCCCTCTACTTCCTCATCCAGGTCATTTATAAAAATCACAACGAGTAAGGGTTCCAGAACAGATCCCTGAGGCACACCACTGGTCACTGACCTCCAGGCAGAATATGACCTATCTACAACCACTCTTTACCTTCTGTGGGCAAGCCAATTCTGGATTCACAGAGCAAGGTGTCTGGTAAGTTTATTTTCATTCGAAGAATCAGAATTTGATTTTCTGTGGGAACTGATTATTTTTGCTAAGACTTTGGTAAATTATTGAATGAGATTTACTTTTTTTAAGCATTGTGATGTTGGAGAATTGTCATTAAAAGGTGTTAAACTATATATGTATAATTTTTGAATTTGACTTTAAACTTGTAGATATACTGCTTGGAACTGGAACTGAAGTTAACTATAGTACTTGAGAATAGGAATCATATTTGGTTTTCTAACCAACTAGGGATAAGTAAAAAGGAAAGTTTAGTCTGTAAGCTGTTAAACAGGGAATAACGCTAGATCTAATTAGTTAGAGAAATTGGAGTAACAAAGGTTATTGTAATAAATATCACTGATTCTAACTAAACAGGAATTTGGCTTTTGTTGGTATCTAAGATTTGGAACCTAAACAAAATGGTTGAATTTTGAATTGTTCTTGCTCATGTAAATATTTTGTATATATTGTTTTTTTTCTTATAAGCAAAACCTTATTTCCAGGAGTGTGTGGTTTCTATTCACTGCCTCCCTCCCATACCTGGATTCTCCTGATGGCCTATTAGCACCTTGTGTAATTTAATTTTCTCTGAAGTGTGGATGACGAGTCACACACCATAAGACTAGCGCTACTCAGGTGTTACAACAACCCTGTTATTATTGCACTGTTCCAGAATTATCTCCCTATCTGTTCCTCGATGTTCCTGTTACTATTGGGTGGTCTATAAAAAACACCCAGTTGAGTTATTGACCCTTTCCTATTTCTAACTTCCACCCACAGAGACTCAGCAGACAATCCCTCCATGGCTTTCTCCTTTTCTGCAGCCGTGACACTGTCTCTGATCAGCAGTGCCATGTCCCCACCTCTTTTACTTCCCTCCTTGTCCTTTCTGAAACATCTAAAGCCTGGCTTTCTAAGTAGCCATTCCTATCCCTGAGCAATTCAAGTCTCTGTAATGGCCACAGCATCATAGCTCCAAGTTCTGATCCATGCTCTAAGCTCATCCACTTTGCTCATGATACTGTTTACATTAAAATAGACACATCTCGACCCATGTATGCCTCATAATTTAAGCCCTCCAGTCCTGCTAATATCCCTGTGAATGGAGCTGTTACTCTAATGCTTTCAGCACCAGAGTTCACTTTTCTGCTCCTATCTGTAAAGAGTTTGTATGCTCTCATCCTCCCCCCATGGGTTTCACCTGGGTACTCCTGTTTCTACCCACATTCCAAAGGCACGTGGATTGGGGTTAGTCAATTGTGGCCATGCAGTGTTGCCACTGGAATGTGTGGTGACCTCTGTGGGCTCAATCCAGCACATTCTCAGACTGCATTAGTTGTTGATGCAAACAACTGTTTCACTCACTGGCTGTTCTGATGTAGATGTGATAAATAATGCTTATTTCTAATCTGTTCTGTAACTTTTCCAGCTTGCTTCTTATAAGCTAGTGGCATTGTTAGATTGGGGAAAGCAGTGACAGGACTGGGTGTTGCAGACCCTTGTCAGATTATGGTGAGATTTACCTTCTGACCATAGGTGCTTATAGAATAGAGACCCAAGTTGAGCCTTCCCAGCCAGTGGCTTTCTGTTAAAGCAACGACTATCAGTCAAAGTAGATGTCATTGCCTTTCACGTTATAGATGAATTAATATCTGAGAGTCACAGTCATAAAGTTAAACCACACAGAAATGGGTATCTTAACCCAACCCGTCCATGCCTTGCTTTCCAGAACTTTTCCCACCTCCTGTGTTTAGTTCCTATCCCTCTAAGCCTTTTCTACCCCCAAACCTGTCTAAATATCTTTTAAGCTTGCATTTGTAATCAGTTTCAGCAGCTCTTCTAGCTGCTCCTTCGCAGAAACTGCTGATCTCCTGGGCTTTCACACATGACAGTCTCTAGAACAGTGTTGATCAACCGGTTGATCTTTGAGACTTCCCAGTAGATCCTGAAAAAAAAAGTAAAATAAATACACAAATACATTATGCCTGATAAACCTTTTGATGAAAAAGCAAATTTTATCCCTAGAGCGCATATGTGCATTGCTTTTAACCCACACTTAGTTGCTTTCCCTGTTGTTGTGTTTCTCTTTTTCCACTGCCCAGCATCGTGCATCATATGTGTGCTGACATCATGTGACTATTATCCCTGTCTGTCAAATTTCCATGGAGCGTGGGAGAGCTTCATTTATCTTAAACATAAACGAATAAATGGGCAAACTGCCCAATGGCGAAAGAAAACAAAACGTGTGGGTAAAAATGACTCACTTATACATTCACAACTTAACAAAAATTTGATCAGTTTTGACTTTATTATGCTGCTATTTATATTACATCAGTTATGCAAAAGTTTGATCAGTTGTACTGCTCTTTCTTTCTTTCGAATTTTTTTCGTTTGATAGTGTAAATTCAGGTTTAACATTTTGGATAGTGTGCTAGTAATTAGTGTTAAATTTAGTTTTTACTGAAAAGTTAGCATCTCTCTCTTTTGATTTAGCTGTTGTATTTTTTTCAGCGTAGCTTGTGCTGCATCAAGGTGACCAATGAGATTAGGTAAGAGTACAGACTGTCGCAAACATCACTATACGGCACTCACTGGTGATATCCTGCAAGGTAGCTAGCTAGCATGGTGGAGACTCCACAAAAGAAGGTGAAAACGTACAAATTCCATCCAGAATGGGAAGAGGAATTTCTGTTTACCTTGGTTAAAGACAAGTGTGTTGTGCCACCAAACACAAGCACTGACTAAAAGGAAATCTGGAGCGGCACCACAACACCAACCACCACCCAAAGAGTGCAATCTGTGCCAGGAATGTTGAGGAGCTGAAATCAGGGTTGAAGGCCCAGCAATCATTTTTCACAAAACATGCTGATAAGTGTGAGGTGCGACATTTTGGTTGGACTAATCAAAGTAGGACATACATGGTAAATGGTAGGGCACTTTGAGGAATGCAGTAGAACAGAGTGATCTAGGAATAATGGTGCATAGTTCCCTGAAGGTGGAATCTCATGTGGATAGGGTGGTGAAGAAAGCTTTTGGTATGCTGGCCTTTATAAATCAGAGCATTGAGTATAGGAGTTGGGATGTAATGTTAAAGTTGTTCAAGGCATTGGTGAGGCCGAATTTGGAGTATTGTGTACAGCTCTGGTCACCGAATTATAGGAAAGATGTCAACAAAATAGAGAGGGTACAAAGAAGATTTACTAGAATGTTACCTGGGTTTCAGCACCTAAGTTACAGAGAAAGGTTGAACAAGTTAGGTCTTTATTCTTTGGAGCGTAGAAAGTTGAGGGGGGGGGGACTTGATAGAGGTATTTAAAATCATGAGGGGGATAGATAGAGTTGACGTGGATAGGCTTTTTCCATTGAGAGTAGGGGAGATTCAAACTAGAGGACATATGAGTTGAGAGTTAGGGGGCAAAAGTTTAGGGGTAACACAAGGGGGAACTTCTTTACTCAGAGAGTAGTAGCTGTGTGGAACGAGCTTCCAGTAGAAGTGGTAGAGGCAGGTTCGGTATTGTCATTTAAAGTAAAATTGGACAGGTACATGGACAGGAAAGGAGTGGAGGGTTATGGGTTGAGTGCAGGTCAGTGGGACTAGGTGAGAATAAGCATTTGGCACAGTCTAGAAGGGCCGAGATGTCCTGTTTCCGTGCTGTAATTGTTATATGGTTATATGATTTATATGGTTAAAATAAGGCTGCTATTGAAGCATCATTTTGTGTAAGTCACCTTTTGGCTAAACACAAGAAGACTTTTACAAATGGCGATTTATTCAAGGAAGCAATGGCCATTACTGCAGAGTTTGTTATTAATGACTTTAAAAACAAAAACAACATCAAAACCTGCAACAAGGACAAGGAGGGTAGAGTCACTGTCAGAGGATGGGGATCGACAAGTGTTAAAGGACTTGTCACTCTGAATATTTTTCACTACAGTTCGATGAGTCTCTGGATGTAATGCAAACAGCTCAGCTTGTCGTATTTGTCAAAATGGCTTTCCAGGATTTTACAACAAAGGAGGACTTCCTCACTCATTTGCACTTAAAGGAGAGAATGAGAGGTGAGGTTATTTACGAGTTTAAAAAATGTCCGTGAACATGACATCCGCATTCATAAACTGGTGGCAATTACTACTGATGGGGCCCCAGCAATGCGCAGTGTGCGCGTTGGTTTATAGCACTGTGCCTTAATGACCCTGATTTTCCCAACTTCCTGAATTATCACTGTGTGATTCATCAGCAGGCCTTGGCTGGGAAGGTCATGGATTTTTCTCATGTAATGACACTGGAGGTCAAACTGATAAACTCGATTCAAGCAAAAGCGCTTCAGCACCACTTATTCCAAGGCATTATTGGATGAGCTCGATGCTGCTTACAGAGACGTAATTCTTTATGCTGATGTTCGGTGGTTGAGTTGTGGCAAAGTGCTGCAACGATTTGTTGACTTGCTGCCTGAGATAAAGACTTTTCTGTCAAGAAAAGAGGAGCACAAGGAATTGTCAGATGATGCGTAGCTACTGGATTTAAGGTTTCTGACAGACCTAATGGCTAAATTAAACACACTTAACAACGAGCTCATGGGAAAAGACTGACACCTGCCCCACATGATAAGCGCAGTAAATGTGTTTAAGGCCAAGCTCGGTGTTTGGATTTCAGATTTAAAGAATGGGAGACTGACACACTTTCCCAACTTGGGGAAAATGTTACAGGCCATCAAGGAGAAAAATGCTTTTTGCACTGAGCAGTACTGTGCTTGCCTAGACAAACTGGCAATAGAATTCGATCAGCGTTTTAGGGAGTTAAACATCATGAAAGGTATTGCTGCATTTATTTCAAATCCATTTCTGCCAATCGATATAGAACAGATAGCAGCCAAATTCCAGCAAGTATTGGTGATATTGAAATTGAAATAATTGATTTGCAAAATGATATTGAGCTTAAAGCAAGATCAAGGGACGGTGACTTTTGGAGGGTTGTCAGCAGGGAGAAGTTTCCTCATCTCATCATGTGCACTAAAAGTCAGTGCCTACTTCAAGTCAACTTATCTGTGTGAAATTGCATTTTCACAGATGAAAATTATAAGTACGGGAGCTGTCTTACTGACAGACACCTCACAGGCTGTCTCAGACTGCCTGTCTGTAGTAATGAGCCACATTTCAGGGAACTAGCAGAAAGTATTCAGCCCCAGTCATCACACTGGGTGCAACAGTCAATTTTTATTCATTTATTTTTCATATTGAAATAAAATTAAATAATCAAACTTAAAATTAAAGGTATGAAGTATTGTAATATTCTTAAAGAAAGACAGCTATGGTGTGCTTGATATGCTAGTTATAGTGTTTTCTTGGTTGAATTAATTTGAAACTTTGACAAAAGCATTTTATGTAATTCAAATACAATTAGCCCAAACAAAAGGCCTTAAGTTGGAAGTACAATCTGAGCTGTTTTTTCTCTAAACGATTTAGTAGGTCAATCTTGCCTTTCACTAAGGCTGAGGTAGGGGATCTTGGCCTTAAAAAGGTTGGCAACTACTACTCTAGAATTTACAGCAATTGGTGTAAAAAACAAAAAAAAAACACCCAGTGATCAGCAGTTCTGTGGTTGAAAACATCTTGTTAATGAGAGAGGTGAGAGGATAATGGACAAACTGGTTCAAGCTGACAGAAAGGTGACAGTAACTCAAATAACCTGGTGTTCGGGAGAGCATCTGAATGCACAAGACATTGAACCTTGAAATGAACAGGCTACAGAGGCAGAAGACCATGAGCGTATACTCAGTGGCTATTTTTTCAGGTGCCAAGGTACCAAGTAATGTGGTCAGTGAGTATATATATGAACATGCATTTTACTAACCATAGCTTTACAAAGGTGTTTGAGGAGAGGAAAAGATCCCACACTGCTAGGTTTTACACTAATTCATATAACAAGGAAGCAGCATTGAAGTCAGTTGAAAGGTGAAGCGGTGAATGCCCTGCCATTATTACATTGAGCCATTCAGAGATATAAGTTCAAGAGCAACCAAAGGTTCTAAGATTCATTTGTTATCAAAGTATACAACGCTGAAACTCTTCAATTCTTCAAGAAAGAAAAGGAAGGCATCAAGATCATCAACCCCCAAATCCCTCCTCCTGCACAAAAAAACAAGAATATTGGGTGAAAAAACACAGAATATAAAAACTATAAAACTGCAAAAAGAGTCTACAGTCTAAGTCCACACCCAAAACACAGAAAAACCCGGACATACACTCCAGGCACAGCAGCAGGCTCTCCCCTCTCTGGTACACAGCAACTGATCAAAAGGAAGGTAGCCGACACTCGCCTCGATGTTTCAATCTCCCTTGTCACTTTAATCAGCAAACAATGGTAGCACTAAGTGAAATGGGGTTAATCATTGGCTTGCACACATTTCTGCAGCCTTCTTGCCCCAAGGTTTGCTCAGGCTGCTCCTGTCTCCCTGAGTTTTGGAGACTGCAGTGCGTTGAAGCACTCAAGTTATCTCCAAATGGCAAAACACAGTCTACAACAGTTCTAGAATCACAAACAAGACAAAAACAAATGCAAAAGACATAAGAGAAGTGAAAAAGATGGTTCGATAATCTAACCCCAGAAGATGTTGACCAAAGGAGTGTTGTACTTAGGAGCCATCTTAATCAGAACTCTATAGCTTTCTACAATTGAATTAGTGAAGCATAATTAAACCAAAGCAGGATAACATAGCATCCCTCAACTAACTGGGGGAGTAGGGAATAAGGGTTTGGAAATAAATTACTGAAATTCTCCAACAAAAGAAAATCTGCAGATGCTGGAAATCCAAGCAACACACACAGAAAGCTGGAGGAACTCAGCAGGCCAGGCAGCATCCATGTAAAAGAGTACAGTCATCATTTCAGGCCGAGACCCTTCTTCAGGACTGGAAAAAAAAATTGATGAGTCAGAGTAAGAATGTGGGGGCGGAAGGGGAGGAAGAGCCATAAGGTACTGGGTGAACCTGATGTGTGGGGGGAAGGAATACCGAAATAAAGAGCTGGGAGGTTGATTGGTGACAGAGCTACAGGGCTGAAGAAGGGGAAATCTGATAGGAAAGGACAGAAGGCCATGGAAGAAAGAAAACGGGAAGGAGCACCAGAGGGACATGATAGGCAGATAAAGAGGGAATGAGAAATGGTGAAGGGAGAGCATTACTGGAAGTTTGATAAACACTGTTCATGCCATCAGGTTGCCGGCTACCCAGATGGAATATAAGGTGTTACTCCTCCAAGCTGAGTGTAATCCTATCATGGCAGTAGAGGAGGCCATGAACCAACAGGTCAGAATAGGAATGGGAAGTGGAATTAAAATGGTGGCCACTGGGAGATTCCACATTTTCTGGCAGTTGGAGCGGAACTGAAAGCACCTGGAAAATTGTGTACAGTTTTGGTCTCCAGGTTTGAGGAAGGACATTCTGGCAATTGAGGAAGTGCAGCGTAGATTCACTAGGTTGATTCCTGGGATGGCAGGGCTGTCTTACACAGAGAGATTGGAGAGATTGGGCTTGTACACACTGGAATTGAGGAGATTGAGAGGGGATCTGATTGAAACGTTTAAGATAATTAAAGGATTTGATAGGATTGAGGCAGGAAATATGTTCCAGATGTTGGGAGAGTCCAGTACCAGAGGGCATGGATTGAGAATAAGAGGTCAGTTATTTAAAACAGAGTTGAGGAAGAACTTCTTCTCCCAGAGAGTTGTGGAGGTGTGGAATGCACTGCCTCGGAAGATGGTGGAGGCCAATTCTCTGGATGCTTTCAAGAAGGAGCTAGATAGATATCTGATGGATAGGGAAATCAAGGGATATGGGAACAAGGCAGGGACTGGGTATTGATAGTGAATGATCAGCCATGATCTCAGAATGGCGGTGCAGACTCGAGGGGCCGAATGGTCCACTTCTGCACCTATTGTCTATTGTCTATTGTCAATTCTTCCACTCTGACCTGCTCACCAGTGACCCCTGCTGATATATGTGTGTGGATGGGATGATCTTCACTCTCGATGCTGTATTACCCAACATCTGGCAAACATAGTCAGAATTCACCTGTGAAATATGGTCAGGTGACCGAACTCTGAAGGACGGGAATGTCACAAGAAAAAATCAAAATCTGCTGCCACCATGACAAAATCTCCTTCTGTTTATGTGCAGGTTGGGAAATAAACCATTGTTAAACCATTGCAAGTAAGCGAGCATCATAGGCCATAGATCATAGAACATTACTGCACAGCACAGGCACTTCCACCCATCATGTTGTGCCCACCTTTAAATTAATCTCAGATCAATCAAATCCTTTCTTCGTGCATAACTCTCCATTTTTTCATGTGCCTATCCATCATCCATGTGCCTAAATGTCCCTGATGTACCTGCTGCTCCCCCAAGTGCAGGCAGGGCATTCCATGCAGCCACCCCCCTCTGTAAAAAGCCTACCTCTGACATCCCCCTGTAGTTTCCTCCCTTCACCTTAAAATATAATTCAATGATTCCATTAAATATCAGAGAACGTATATGGTATACAGCTTGAAATTCTTACTCTGTGCTCCTCAGCCTCGGGGAAAATGTCTCTATCAGAATTGGGTTTAATACCACTGACATACTGTAAAATTTGTTTTTGTGGCAACAGTACTATGCAATACATAATAATAAAAATTGTGAATTACTGTTGATACATATAATAAATAGTAAATAAGTAGTGCAGAAAAGTTAAGAGGTAGTGTTCGTGGGTTCAATATCTATTCAGAAATCAGAAAGCAGAGAGGAAGATACCATTCATGAATCATTGAGCGTGTGCCTATTCTGTATCTCTTTCCTGATACAGGTGTCCCCCAGTTTTTGAACGTTCACTTTACGACAACTCGCTGTTACTAATGACCTATTTTACCTGTTTTCCTGTTACCTGTTTTCGCTAACCGAAGCGGATTTTCGCTTTTACGAAAAAAGACGCCTGTTTTATACGTGCGTTTACCCCGAGAAAGACTACAATGACCGTGAAGCCTTGTGTGGGCAGTTGTTTGTGCGTGCGTGTACTTGCATACACATGAGTATGTGTGCACGTGCACATGCGTGTACGTGGCGATTTTTTTTCTTCTCCAAATCGATTTTGGCTCGCTGTCTTTCCTATTTTGATAAGTGGAACTCCACTGTACCTGCAATATTTCTACTTTATATAGGGTGTATATTTATCATATCATTCCTGCTTTTACTATATGTTTGTGTTATTTCAGGTTTTATGTGTTATTTGGTATGATATGGTAGGTTATTTTTTGGGTCTGTGAACGCTCAAAAAGTTTTCCCATATAAATTAATGGTAATTGCTTCTTCGCTTGACAACATTTCGGTTTACAAACGGTTTCATAGGAATGTTCTACCTTCGGATTGCAGGGAAACCTGTAGTAGCAATAAGAAGATGGCATATCATGGGTGATAAGGGTCCTTAAGGATGTATGCTGCGGTTTTGAGGCTACACTTCTTGAAGATGCCCAGGATCTCATGGAGGAAAGTACCCATGCTGGACCCCACTGAGTTCCCAACTTTCTGCAGCTTCTTTTGATCCTGTGTAGTAGCCAGCCCTCCTCCACATCACCCCCTCCCCTTTACCGGATGGTGATGTACCCAATTAGAATGCTCTCCATGCTAGATCTGTAGAAATTTGCATGCGTCTTTTGTGACATACCAAATCTCCTCAAAGTCCTAATGAGATATAGCGGCTGTTATGCCTTCATTGTAACTACATCGATAAGTTGGGAGGTTAGACCCTCAGAGGAATTTGAAATTGCTCACTCTCTCCACTTCTGATACCCCTGGGGGCTGGTTGTGTTCTCTTTCCTTTCTGAAATCCATAATCAGTTCTTCGGTCTTAGTGACGTTGAGTGCAAGGTTGTTGCTGAAAACACCACTCAATTACTGGCATACGTAGCTCCTGTATGCCATCTCATCACCATCTGAGATTCTGCCAACAATGGCTGTATCGTCAGCAAACTTGTCGATTGCATTTGAACCATGCCTGGCCACACAGTAGAGAGGGTAGAGCAGTGTACTAAGAACATAGCCCTAGAACATAGTGTTCTAGTCAGCGAAATGGAGATGTTATCTCCAATTTGTCTCTTATCATCCATGCTTCTTATCATCTTTTACACCTCTCTTCCTCCTTCACCCCAAAGAGAAAAGCCCTGGCTTGCTTAAGACATGCTCTAATTTAATCAGCATCCTCTATCTTCCGTAAAGCATCCACATTCCTCCTATAATGGGGCAAAGATTACAAATTAACCAAGGTGCAATGATTTCTGGACTATTTTCCCAATGGATTAGCAATCAGACACAGAATATATTTACATCTTACTGTACAGTTTTCATTGAACCCATTCAGCATTGAAACAATGCTTCTGCTGTCAGCAAGCACTTCATGTTTGCTCCATCTACATTGAAAGCCTAGAGTTATGCAGGGCATTTAACACTGAGGGTAGTCTTCCAGCTGTTAGTATGCCAAACCATATCACAGAAGCATAAGTGGTATATTTGGGTTGGTAGTGTTACAGAGAATGTCTCAACATCTGCACTTGATCTGGTATTGAGAAATGAATCTGGTCAGGTGTCGAGACCCTCAGTGGGAGAGCATTTTGGAGATAGTGATCACAATTCTATCTCCTTGACCAGAACGTTGGACAGTGATAGGAACAGATGAGTTTGGAAAACATTTAAATGGAGTAAGGGGAAATATGAAGCCATCAAGCAGGAACTTGGAGGTGTAAATTGGGAACAAATATTCTCAGGGAAATGTACGCAAAAATGTGGCAAATGTTCAGTGGGTATTTGCGTGGAGTTCTGCATAGGAACATTCCAGTGAGACAGGGAAAGGATGGTAGGGTGCAGGAACCATGGTGTACAAAGGCTGTTGAAAGTCTAATCAAGAAGAAAAGAAAAGCTTTAGAAAGGTTCAAAAAACTAGGTAATGATTGAGATGTAGAAGATTATAAGGGTAGCAGGAAGGATCTTAAGAATGAAATTAGGAGAGCCAAAAGGGGCCATGAGAAGGCCTTGGCGAACAGGATTAGGGAAAACCCCAAGGCATTCTACAAGTATGTGAAGAGCAAGAAGATAAGACATGAGAGACTGGGAGCAATCAAGTGTGACAGTGGAAGAGTGTATGGAACCGGAGGAGCTCGCAGTGGTACTTAATGAATACTTCAGTATTCACTATGGAAAAGTACCTTGGCAATTGTAGGGATGACTTGCAGCAGATAGAAAAGCTTGAGCATATAGATATTAAGAAAGAGGATGTGCTGGAACTTTTGGAAAGCATCAAGTTGGATAAGTCACTGGGACCAGACAGGATGTACTCCAGGCTAATGTGGGAGATGAGGGAGGAGATTGCTGAGCCTCTGGCAATAATCTTTGATCTTTGCATCATCAACGAGGATGGGAGAGATTTCAGAGAATTAGAGGGTTACGGATGTTGTTCCCGTATTTAAGAAAGGGAGTAGCGATAACCCAGGAGATTATAAACCAGTGAGTCTTGCTTCAGTGGTTGGTAAGTTGTTGGAGAAGAACCTGAGAGGCAGGATTTATGAACATTTGGAGCAATATGATTAGGAATAGTCAGCATTGCTTTGTCAAAGGCAGGTCGTGCCTTACAAGCCTGACAGAAATTTTTGAGGATGTGACTAAACATATTGATGAAGGCAGAGCCATAGATGCAGTGTATATGGATTTCAGCAAGGCATTTGATAAGGCACCCCATGCAAGGCTTATTGAGAAAGTAAGGAGGCATGGGATCCAAGAGGACCTTTGCCCACAGAAGGCAAAGAGTGGTTGTTGACGGGTCATTTTCTGAATGGAGGTCAGTCACCAGTGGTGTGCATCAGGGATCTGTTCTATGACCTCTTGTCTTCATGGTTTTTCATAAATGACCTGGATGAGGAAGTGATGATGATACAAAGGGTGGGGGTGTTGTGGATGGTGGGCTGTCAGAGGTTACAGCGGGACATTGATAGGAAGCAAAACCGAACTAAGAAGTGGCAGATAGTGTTCAACCCAGATAAGTGTGGGGTGGTTCATTTTGATGGGTCAAATATGATGGCAAATTTAGTATTAATGGTATGACTCCTGGCAGTGTGGAGGATCAGAGGGATCTTGGGGTCTGTGTCCATAGGGCACTCAAAGTTGCTGTACGGGTTGACAGCGTGGTTAAGAAGGCATACAGTGCTTTGGCCTTCATCAACCAGGGGATTGAGTTCAAGAGCCGAGAGGTAATGTTACAGCTATGTAGGACCCTGCTCAGACCCCACTTGGTGTACTGTGCTCAGTTCTGGTCACCTCACTACAGGAAGGATATGGAAAGTTTAGAAAGGATGTAATGGAGATTTACAAGGATGCTGCCTAGATTGAGGAGCATGCCATATGAGAGTAGGTTGAATGAACTTGGTCTTTTCTCTTTGGAGAGACAGAGGATGAGAGGTGACCTGATAGAGGTGTACAAGATGATGAGAGACATGGATCGTGTGGATAATCAGAGGCTTTTCCCCAGGGCTGAAATGGCTAGCACAAGAAGGCACAGTTTTAAGATGCTTAGAAGTAGGTATAGAGTGGATGCTAGGGGTAGGTTTTTTACATAGAGTGTTGAGTTCATGGAATGGGCTGCCGGCGATGGTGGTGGAGGTCTTTTAAGAGACTCATGGAGCTTAGAAAAATAGAGGGATATGGTAATTTGTAAGATAAGTACATGTTTGGCACAGCATTGTGGGCTGAAGGGCCTGTATTGTGTTGTAGGTTTTATATGTTTCTATGTTTGTATGAAATGTCTTGGTGAGATAAATTATTATTCTTCCTTAGAGCTTTTTATGAGATCATTTGGCTACTTATTTACCTTTGGGAAGCAAATATTATTTTTAATTTATCTTCAGAACTGTTATTTTTATTACTAATGCATATGATCGAGTGCATTGAATAACAGTTGAATTAACAGGATGCCTTTCTGCTTGAAGTCTATTTTGTCAATCCAGAGATTTTTGTAGTATTACTGTTGAGCCTTCCAGCATTCCACTGTTGTGCATGGTTCCAGAACTTCCCATGATTATTATTTTTGAATGGATTAGTCTGCAACTGCCTGGAAATGGCAGGGGGACGGGGGAGTGTGTTTGTAAGGCAGACATGCATTAGATGCTGATTTCTCTCAGTTCTGAGAGCTAGACCTGTTTGGTTGGTTTACTCTACTCTTTGTCTCTATGAGGTTATGCGTCTGCCGGTTGCAAAGCAAACAAGCTTTGAAAACAGAGCATTCTACTGTGGGTGAGGGTCAGAGCTGAGCTTGATCCTGCCTTTACCAGAAATCCAGTGTTGGATAGTTTTAGACCATATGACCATTAGACCATAATATATAAGGCCATTCGACCTATTATGGTTAATATATTATCATTCTCAATCTCATTCTGGCCTCATGTGTCCAGGTGACCTATCTATCTCCAGCTTCCTAAACATCTTCTCCTTAGTAATAGCAACTACACTCTGGCATACTATTGGTGTCTCCACAGTGAAAACTGACACAAAATAATCAATTTCATCCACCATTTCTTTCTCCCCCATTACTACCTCTCCAGCATCTTTTCCCAGTGATCTGTTACCTACTTCTATCTCTCTTTTACTCTATATATCTGAATAAGTTTTTGGTATCCTGTATTATATGATTCACAAGTTTACCTTCATATTTCTTTTCCCTACTTCTGGCTTTTTGTTGCCTTCTGTTGGTTTTTAAAAGCTTTCCAATCCTCTAGCCTTCCCACTAATATTTGCTATGTTATATGTCCTCTCTTGTTTTTTTTGTGTTGTTTGACTTCCTTTGTGAGCCATAGTTGCCACATCCTTCCATTAAAAGTCAGCAGGCAGCTGTTTCTTTCTCTACCTTCCCAGAAACAAGAGTTTCAAGAGGAAAACTTGGCTTCAATAGGCAACTGGGATACAGATAGTCCGAGGGGAGCAGGTGCATAGTTCTGCGAAAGTGGTGACACAGCTAGAGAGAGTGGTAAAGATATTTGGTACACTGCCTTTCACTGATCAGGATAGAAAATACAAAAGTCAAAGTAAATTTATTATCAAAGTTAGTATATGTCACCATCTACTACCTTGAAATTCATTTTCTTTCAGGCATTGACAGGAAAATAAAGAAATACAACAGTATTTAAGCAAAAAACTAAACATAAAAAGAACTGAGGAACAACCACTATGCAAAGGAGGACAATTCCTGAAGCTGGTGGTGTGGGACCCAAGGTCCTGTACCTCCCAGCCACTGGTAATAGCAAGAAGACAGCATGGCTTGGACGATAAAGGTCCTTGATAATGGATGCTACCTTCTTGTGGATATGCTCCTTGTAAGTATGCTCTATGTTGGGGAGGGCTTTGCTGGTGATGCACTGTTGTATCAACCATTTTCTGTGGACCTTTCCATTCCTGGGCTTTTGTAATGCACCTAGTTACAATACTTCTCACTGTCCATCTGTAGATGTTTGTCAAAGTTTTAGATGATGTGCCAAATTTATTTAAACTTCTCAGAAAGTAAAGGCACTGTTGTGCCTTCTTTGTGATGGCACTCACGTGCTGGTTCCAGGATAGATCCTCAGATATGCCAATCCAGGCAATTTAAAGTTACTGATACCCAGCACCTCCAATGCCTCCACAGGTACTGAGTCATGGACCTCCGGGTCCATGTTACTGCTGGACAAGGTGCCATATTCAGAGTAGTGCATACAGTTCTGGTTGTCTTGCTACAGGAAGAATGACATTAAACCGAAAGGGTGCAGAACAAAGTTACCAGGGTGTGACAGGATCAGAGCATTTGGGTTATGAGATTATAAGGAGAGGCAGGATAGGCTGGGATGTTTTTCTTTGGAGTGAAGGAGGCTGACGTGTAACCTTATAGAAGTCAATAAAACCATGAGTGCCATTGATTAGGTGAATGTCCAAGTTCTTTTCCCTGGTTATGGGAGTCCAAAACACAGGCTTAGGACACAGTTTTAAAGTGAGTGAGGAAAGATTTAAAAGGGACCTAAGCAACAGCTTTTTCACATAGAGGGTTGTGAGTATATGGGATAAACTGCCAGACTATTTTGTAATAGTCATAGTTACATGGTTACATGGTTTGTTAACACAAACAACACATCTCACTGTGTGTTTTGATGTAGTGTAATAAATAAATCTGAATCTGGTGTGGAAACTGTAGGCTCTTTCAGCATGGGTGAGAGGCTTCTGATGGTGTAGGTAATTTCTGTAATGGTGTTTTTCTACTATTAATCTCTATGTACTCCTAATACCCCATAACGTCCTAAACATCCTTTCTTCCCTCAGAGTAGTCATGGGTTCTAGGATTCCCAGGAATCACTCGAGATGCTGTCTGTATTCCTCAGAGAAGCTCCTGAGCACGTCCTTTAGTCTCTTATCTCTGTGTACCTGTTAACCACCTCCCACAGGAGAGCTTGACAGCGAACACTTGCTGCAGAAGTTTGTGTCAGGTGAACACCACATTACGCAATGTAACAAGGCCTTTAATTGGAAGGGGATATGCAATTGGGAAAGGACATTGATGTTAAATTGTTCGTCCTTTCAGTGAATTGATAGAGTCATACTGATTGGAAACAGGCCTCCCAACTTCTTCTACACTAATCCCATTAGGGCTATATCCTTCTATGCCTCATCTATAGGAATATCTAAATGCCTGTTAAAGTTTGAGGACTTTGCAGAAGTGGCATTGGCATTTTTGCAGTGCCTGGAGTTGTGTGCTGTAGATTTCTGAAGGCAGTGATGAAATATCATCAACTACCTTCTGTCACAACCACGGATTCAGCAGCGCAGTAGATACGGCAGTTGCGTTTGTGAATTTGCACATGCCAGCTAATTATTATTTAATTGTGATAGTATTTAACCCCATACTTGTTGTCGTAGTGCGTGTCGAGACTTGGATAGAGCACAGCAACAGTTCGCAACCTGTTTGCTTTTGGCTTTCCCTGAGAAATTGGACTTTCGAATCAACTGCCTCTGAAGACCAGAGGTATTCGTTTAATGTTTAGATTTTCTTTTCATCTGCAGTGTAGGCTTTGTTTACTATTTGAGAGTCAAGTCAAGTCGCTTTTTATTGTCATTTCCACCATAACTGCTGGTACAGTACACAATAAAAATGAGACAATGCTTTTCAGGACCATGGCGTTACATGAAACAGTACAAAAACTACACTGAACTACATGAAAACAGCACAGAAAAAACTACACTAGACAACAGACCTACTCAGGACTGCATAAAGTGCACAAAACAGTGCAGACATTACAATAAGTAATAAACAAGACAACAGGCTCAGTAGAGGGCAGTAAGTTGGTGTCAGTCCATGCTCTGGGTATTGAGGAGTCTGATAGCTTGGGGGAAGAAACTGTTACATAGTCTAGTCATGAGAGCCCGAATGCTCCGGTCCCTTTTCCCAGATGGCAGGAGGGAGGAGAGTTTGTACGAAGGAGGCATGGGGTCCTTCATAATGCTGTTTGTTTTGCGGATGCAGCGTGTAGTGTAAATGACCATAACGGCAGGAAGAGAGACCCGAATGATCTTCTCAGCTGACCTCACTATCTGCTGTAGGGTTTTGCAATCCGAGATGGTGCAATTTCCGAACCAGGCAGTGATGCAGTTGCTCAGGATGCTCTCAATACAACCCCTGTAGAATGTGATGAGGATGGGGGGTGGGAGATGGATTTTCCTCAGCCTTCGCAGAAAGTAGAGACGCTGCTGGGCTTTCTTTGCTATGGAGCTGGTGTTGATGGACCAGGTGAGATACTCTGAGATGAACACCAAGAAATTTGGTGCCCTTTACGATCTCTACTGAGGAGTCGTCAATGTTCAGTGGGGAGTGGCCGCTCTGTGCCCTCCTAAAGTCAACAACCATCTCTTTTGTTTTGTTCACATTCAGAGACAGGTTGTTGGCTCTGCACCGGTCCGTTAGCCGCTGCACCTCCTCTCTGTAAGCTGACTCATCGTTCTTGCTGATGAGACCCACCACTGTTGTGTCATCAGCGAACTTGATGATGTGGTTCAAGCTGTGTTGCAGCACAGTCATGGGTCAGCAGTGGACCGAGCACACAACCCTGGGGAGCCCCTGTGCTCAGTGTGATGGTGTTGGAGATGCTGCTCCCGATCTGGACTGACTGAGGTCTCCCAGTCAGGAAGTCTAGGATTCAGTTGCAGAGGGAGGTGTTCAGGCCCAGTAGGCTCAGCTTTCCAATCAGTTTCTGAGGGATGATTGTGTTGAAATCTGAACTGAAGTCTATGAACAGCATCTGAACATATGTGTCTTTTTTGTCCAGGTGGGTTAGGGCCAGGTGGAGGGTGGTGGCAATGGCATCATCTGTTGAGCGGTTGGGATGGTACACAAACTGCAGGGGGTCAGTAACGGGGGGCAGCAGGGTCTTGATGTGCCTCATGACGAGCCTCTTGAAACACTTCACGATGATGGATGTGAGTGCAACGGGACGGTAGTCATTGAGGCAGGACACTGAAGACTTCTCCAGCACGGGGACATTGGTGGCGGCCCTGAATCACATTGGAACAGTGGTGCTGCTCAGGGAGATGTTGAAGATGTCTGTGAGAACATCTGCTAGCTGGTCAGCACATCCTCTGAGCACTCTACCAGGAATGTTGTCTGGTCCAGTAGCCTTTCGTGGGTTGACCCTGCACAGGGTTCTTCTCACATCAGCCACGGTGAGACACAGCACCTGGTCATTTGTGGAAGGGGTGGACTTCCTCACCACCACTTCATTTTCCGCCTCAAAACTAGCATAGAAGTTATTCAGCGCATCTGGGTGGGAAGCATCCCCCGGACAATCAGGTGATGTTGCCCTGTAAATGGTGATGTCCTGGATGCCCTTCCACATGCGCTGCGTGTCACTGCTGTCCTGGAAGTGGCTGTGGATTCGCTGAGCATGTGCATGCTTTGCTTCCCTGATGGCTCGGGACAGTTTGGCCCTCGCCTTGTCGCCTGCTCTGAAGGTGGAGTCACGGGTCCTCAATAGTGCACACACCTCCGCAGTCATCCATGGCTTCTGGTTGGAGTGTGTAGTGACGGTCTTGGACACAGTGACGTAATCGATGCACTTGCTAATGTAGCTGGTCACTGATGCCATGTACTCCTCTAAGTTGGTAGAGTCGCCATCAGTTGCAGCCTCCCTGAACATGTGTCAGTCAGTGTGCTCAAAGCATTCTTGAAGAGCAGAGATGGGTCCTGCTGGCCAGGTTTTCACTTGCTTCTGAACTGGTCTGGAGCGCCTGACGAGCGGGGTCTGTATGCTGGGATTAGCATAACAGATGTGGTCTGAGCATCTGAGGTGGTGGCGGGGCTCTGCCCGGTACACGTCGGGGATGTTTGTGTAGACCAGGTCCAATGCGTTCTCCCCCTCATTGCAAAGTCCACATACTGATGGAATTTGGGGAGCATTGACTTAAGGTTTGCGTGGTTAAAATCACTGGCGACAATAAACAGACCATCAGGATGTGCATTCTACAGTTCACTAAAGACCCCTTTCTCAGCCTGGCAAAAGCTCCACTCACACAGGCTATTCAGCAATTTATTTCAAGGTCAATGTTGGCTCTTGAAGAAAGAAGGCTGCCAAGATATGGAAATGCTCAGTGTTCTCCAGAGCGATGTTGTCAACTTGGATGGTTGAGGTTTAGGAGCTGGACCTGGAGCAGATTGGTGTGGGACTTGGGTTTTCTTGATGCTTAGATTAAGTCCCAGGAACGTATGCTCTGGCAAAGGTATCCATTTGCTCTGCAGATCTTCCTCAGAGCGAGCAGTGATTGTGTTGTCGTCTGCATGTTGGAGCTCCATGATGGAGCTCTTGCTCTTGCCCTTGCTCTTTGCCTTGAACCTGTTAAGATTAAAGAGCTCCCCATCTGTCCTGTAGAGAATCTGGACTCTTTGTGGGAGGTCTTGGCCTGAGAAGTGAAGGACGGTTGCAATGAAAATGGCAAACAGGGTTGGGGCAGTGCTGCACCCCTGTTTGACCCGGGTCTCAACCTTAAGAGGTGCTGTTTCAGAGCTGCTGTTGCTGAGGACTGTTGCATTTATATCATTGTGTAAGAGCTGCAGGATCCTGAGGTATTTCTCTGAGCACCTGATACTCGACATTACCTGCCAAAGGGCAGGACAATTTACACAGTCAAATGCTTTTGGTTTATGAAGGCGGAGTTGCGGGACCTCAGCAGAGCACGACACCTCTGTGGTCATCCATGACTTCTGGTTGGCACGTATAGTGATGGTCTTGGACAGAGTAACATCATCAATGCACTTGCTGATGTAGCTGGTCACTGATGCCGTGTACTCCTCTAAGTTGGTAGAGTCGCCATCGGTTGCAACCTCCCTGAACATGTGCCAGTCAGTGTGTGCAAAGCAGTCTTGAAGAGCAGAGATGGCTCCTGCTGTTTCTGAACTGGTCTGGAGCGCCTGATGAGCAGTCTGTATGCTGGGATTAGCATAACAGAGATATGGTCTGAGTAAGCAAGGTGGGGGCAGGGCTCCACCCGGTACGCATTGGGGATGTTTGTGTAACCAGCACATTCCCCCCCACCCCGTTGCAAAGTCCACATACTGATGGTTTTAGTTAATGGCCCTATTTGGCCTAGTGTTTATTGTTTATTTTCCCTTTAACACTGTTCACATTAAAGTTTATGAACTATCAGCCTGCTTCAGTGTCTGTCACTCCACACTTGGGCCATATCCAAACCTAGTAACGCCTTTACCAAGCATTGGCTCCTGAGATTCGAGAAGTGGTTTCTGTATCCAGGTGTTCCGATGAACCTTATTGACCTGCAGTCTTGTGCAGTGGGCCAAGTTTGGTCTTGCAAATGTTGAATGTAAGGGCTTCACACTTACAGCTGAGCTCTAAGCCACCTTTGATACTTTTTCTGAAGCACTAAAGGCACACAGCTCCATAGGAGGAGCAAGAATCTTCAGCTGATCTTTGTCCTATCCCTTCGCACCATGTCCAGCGTGGTTAGTGCAAGCTGAAGGAAAATCAGAAGCGCAGAATAACATAGGCAGGGTGAGGGGCAGGACGGCAGAAACAGGAAATCTTTTCCCCTTCACATTCAGCCACCAAACATACAGTCAGTGATATTAAACCTGATTCTGACAGAACACCTCGCTGCCTTCAGAAGGTAGCATAATGGTTAGTGCACTGATTTACAAAGCATCACTTTCCAACGATCGGCAATCAACATTCAATTCAGGTTCAATTGTCATTCAACCCTATGTGAATACTCAAGATTACAGCTGAACGAAACAGCATTACTCCAGGGAAAAGGTACAAAACACAGTACTAACTGTCACACACATCACACAGCATATATGGCATATATAAGGCAGTCACACAAAAATATTATCTGGCCCAAGTCCCTGTGTCACATCCTGCAGATTGATGGTCCCTGGACGTTGTCAGCAAGAGCAAGTCCATAGCAGCCCACAGATGAACACAGTCCAACTTGTCTCCACTGCATGAACCCCAGAGGGCAGCACCAGTGGGAGAGACCAGCCCTCCAACCAATATGAACAGCAAACCTCTGCTCCCTCCTACAATGCCTTCTGCATCTCTGCTTGGGTGGCTACAACTGGCATCTCCATGGTTTTTGGCTTATCCATGCTACAGCTGAGGCCACGCAGCTCCCACACCATCAGTCTTGCCAATGAATCAGTGAACTGGATTTGCAGAATTCTATGTTACCGATGTCCAACAGGATCTTGTGATCACAAGGAAAATGTCCAAGACAATCACTCGGTCCACTTGTTAGACTTCACACTGCCTTTGTGCTCCAATTCCAATGTCTTTCTGTAGTAGGCAGCAACGCAGTCTGCACCAAGTCCAGTTCCATTGTTATCATGCAACTCCCTGATGAGGTTAGACACATAGCACTTGACATTCTCAATAACTAGCTGCGTCTTGCGATCATAAAAAAGACATAAAGGATGAACAATTTTACCTTTGGTTGGCCCTGGAGTGGCTGCTGCAAACGGGTACATTGTCTTATCAGAAGAGAAACCCATCTCCCATCAGTTCTCATTAATTCCCGCTGCTGCCTGTAAGGAGTTTGTACACTCTCCCCTCATTGTGTGGGTTTCTTTCGGGTGCTCTGGTTTCCTCCCACCTTCTAAAGGTTTAGTGAGGTATATTGTTAGGTTTAGTAAGTCGTAGACATGCTATGTTGGCTCTAGAAGCTTGGGGACCTAGCACAATCTATGCTGATTTGATGCATTGATGATGCATTTCACTTGTATGTTTCGATGTTTTGATGTATTTGTAACAAATATAGCTAATCTAATCTAAGGTTGGGGTCCTGGTTAAACTGAGCAATATTGTGGTAATTTAACTCCCTACTCACAGTCCTGCTAATGATCACATGGACTTGCCAGTGAAGGATTGTTCCTGGGAATATTTGCACAGTCTAATCCATCACCATTGAGAGCATCTACAGGAGTTGCGATCTCCACTCTCTGGGTCACGCGCTATTCTCACTGCTACTGTCGGGCAGGCAGTACAGAAGCCTGAAGTCCCACACCACCAGGCCCAGGAACAGCTACTTTCCTACAGCTATCAGATTCTTGAACTGACCTGCACAAGCCTAATCCCAAACCAGCAATGGAATACTACAGATTACCTCTTGCACTCTAGTGGATTTGCCTCTGGTTGTTTCTTCTAGAACAAATGTCTTGCTTTGCAGAATCATTTGATTTTTCCCTTCACTGTCTTGTATAATTTATGTATTATTTATATTCTGTGTGTTGTCTGAACCTATGTGCCTGTGATGCCACAGGTTTATCATTGCACTTGTGAATCTGACAATAAACTCAATTTCGATACTGCCCACCTATCAGGAGCCACCTTTCTGTAACAGTGGGTGTAGATGTTGAGATAAGGCATGGGATCAAATGTACAAGTCCTGGGCAAAACTGTTTCAGTCCATCCCCTCTTTATGAGACCTTTGGAATGAATCCAGGTTCCATGAACACAGTCTGTTGTCACTTCAAGTCTTCTCCATGATCGTAAAACCTAGGTGACTTAATGACAAATACCCGAAGAGATATTGTCTATATAAAATCCTTCATGTTATCATAGTTCTAGTATCTGAGTTCTTGCCAGAGCCATTGAGATAAGGAAACGCGGGTATCTTCTCTGTTGGAACATATACTGTTTATAGATGGGTCATCTTTTGATTCCTTGGATAAGTTTTGCACTCCCATCTCCATCATGGGCAGAGATCATGATCTAGCAGGACAGATAGAAAGCAGATCTTGGAAAAGGAATCATGAATGTTATGGGTAGGTGGGTGATAGTCGACAGTTAACGTCTAAAGAACTGGTCCATCCAGCAGAGAGAGAGCAGCCATCGAACAGTTATGTCTTACCTTGAAGCTGAAATGTGAAAGAACAGCTAGGAAGAATTCAGATACAGATTTATTTATCACATTACATCAACATATTAGTGAAGTGTGCTATTTGTGTAACATCCTGGGAAAAGTTTCACTGCTAATGTAATGGTCTTTCTGTAGAAGCAGTGTTTGGGTTATGGTTAGAGATAACAGGTGCTCTGGAATGTGAGCTGTCCAATACGGGGAGCAGGTTTTTTTGTGTGCCTGACACCAGTGTGAATGGGGGTCTTTGTTTAGCAGGACATGAGGAAAGACACAGGAGAGAACCAGGAGTAGGATTTGACCTGGTGGGGGGACCGTGATGCGATGGAGCAAGGTGTGGGAGTCTACTGAGGATCGGTGAATATGACTTTGGGAAGAGTTGAGCTCCATTTGTGCACATTTGACTTTAATTATAATGGACCCTTTTTGTTTTTTTTCTTTCTTTTCTTCACTAACCCTTTAGTTAACTTAACCTTCATAAATATAATTCTTTAAATTGGATGCAGTGTGCTGTCTGTTATTTCTGGGCACTGATTTGTAACAAGGTAGCAAATTACACAGCATTCACATAAACTGGGTGTTTGGAGTGGGGGAGCACCTCAATCTCATGGATTGTGTATTCCTTAGACTTTATGAGGCCTAAAGAATGCAGAGGTTTCATTTGCATTAACAACTAACACACTCAAGGATGTTGAGATAAGGTATGGGAACAAGTGCACTAGTCCTGAGCAAAACTGCTTCAGTCCACCTCCTCCCTTCCTCCCTCCCTCGCACATGAAATTCCCGCCAAGGGGCAGTTGTAATCTCTGCAGCTAGAACTGTAAATCTAGACCAGATTGAGATATAAAGGGCAGGTCCATTATTAAGGACCTCCAGCACCTAGGGCATGCCCTTTTCTCACTGTTACCATCAGGTAGGAGGTACAGAAGCCTGAAGGCACACACTCAGTGATTCAGGAACAGCTTCTTCCCCTCTGCCATCTGATTCTTAAATGGACATTGAATCTTTGGCACTACCTCACTTTTTTTTAATATACAGCATTTCTGTTTTTGCACTTTAAAAAAATCTATTCAATATACGTAATTGATTTACTTGTTTGTTTATTATTTTTAAATTTTATTTATCATTATTATTATTTCTTCTCTGCTAGGTTATGTATTGCATTGAAGTGCTGCTGCTAAGTTAACAAATTTCACGTCACATGCTGGTGATAATAAACCTGGTTCTGATTCTGAGGTATAGTTTCTGGATCTGTGGATCTGGACCAGATTGGACTCAGCAATGAATCACACCAGCCTCAAAGGATAATGGCTACTTGCTGGCTGATCATCGGCATTACTCAAATCTTAGGAAATTCACCAGAGGTGATCAATGTGGACAAGCAAATATGTTTTACTTAAGGAACAATAATGGACACCACGTTGATCTTCCATACAATTGAAAGTTTCAATGTCCATCTTCGATGTCATGAGAAAATGCCTGACTTTAACTCAGAATGAATTCCTGCCGAGTCATACTGTTGTGCTTGCCCACAATCCTTCCTCCTGCCTTCAATATGACTCCTGTTGTACAGGGGGTGAGATGGGGCAGAGCAAGGCTTCATCTCCTGTGAAGGCACTTGTCTAAGAACATCTGCTGACAGACATAGCGAGGCAGCACATGGCTCCGGCAACCAGGGTTGAATCCTGAACTCAGGTACTGCCTGGAATTTTCAAGTTTTCTCTGTGCCTGCATGGGTTTCCCCTGGATTCTCCAGTTTCCTCCACACATCTTCAGGAGGTCCATTGGCCACTGTAAATTGTTCCCAGTGTGTGGGTGAGAGGCAGAATCTTGTGGGAGTTGATGGGAATGCGTGAAGGAAAAATGGGGTTAGTGTTTATGAGGGTATGATGGTTAGCATGAATCTAGTGGGCTGAAGGGCCTATTTCTATGCTGTATAACTCTATGATCCAGCAATGATAGTCTTTGGCTGCAGGCAGAGACTAAAAGTGACTAGCTGGCAGAACAGGGTTGGATTCATTGAGTTACTTCCACTGACTGATGCTCTCATTTTCAAATCTCACCAGACATTGATGATGTGCATTTCCATTTCAGGATATGGCACACAGAGAGGCTTGCCACAGTGGAGATGCCAGAAATCGCACCGCCTCGACAGCTTTAAGCCTGACTTCATCTGGCTGAGTGTAAAATGCATTCCCAGTAATCAGCTAGGTAGATTGATCCTGCACTGTGCAATCCCTTGGAGATAAGCTCTCATCTTCTTTCATTACTATGTTGCTTCTCTGTAATGACTTTATATATCAAACACCCAATAACTCGGATTTGGACAGAAGCTGTGCTTTTTCTTTTATAATATTAAAATAAGGTCCAATATACTTCTGGCTATGGGTTTAATTCTGAAGTTAGGTTGATAGGACAGCTTGGAAAATACAAGGCTTGAAGACATAGGCCAAGTTAGCAGAGTATCTGCCTTATAGCCACGGACTCCCTGGTTTGTCCGTGTGGAGTTTTAACATCCTCCCTGTGACTGTATGGGTCTATGTTTTCCTCCAATGTCCTACTGGCATGTAGTTATCTGAACTCATTGAATTTAATGGAGTGCGCATGCATCATCCAAAAGGATCAGGAACCCTGGATCTTCAGATGCTGTCCATGGGGATTAGACACGTGCAGGTAAGAGGCCTTCCCTGCCTGATGTTTCTGGTTCAAGGTCATGAGATGCCTTCGGCAAAAACCATCAAGCATCTAAAATAGCATCTCAGTGACATGATCTGGGATAAAAGTCATTTAGCAGAATATGAATGGAGTTCAGAAGGATGAGGAGGGATTTCATTGAAATCTACCAGAGAGTTATACAATAAACACAAGAGATTTTGGAGATGTTGAAAATCCAAAGCAACACACACAAAATGACAGAGGAATTCAGTCGGCTAGGCAGCATTTACAGAGAGGAATAAAGAGGTTTTGGCAGAGATCCTGTTTGATGCTTTGGATACTGAAAGGCTTGGAAGACTTAGATAGAGTTAGATAGGATGCTTTCACTTATAGGAGTGTCTAGGAATTCAGTGCATAGCTTCAGAATAAAGGAACCTCCCTTTAAAAACTGGGATGAGGAGGAATTTCTTCAGCCAGAGGCTGGTGAATCTAGGGAGTTTGCTGCAGACAGCTGTGGAGGCCAAATCATCGAGTGAATTTAAGGCAGAGATTGATGTCTTTTTGAATGGTAAAAGGGGTGGTGGAACGTTAAGGTTGATGGAAAGAAGGCAGGAGAGTAAGGTTGAATAAAATCAGCTGTGCTTGACTAGCAAAGTAGACTTCATTGACTGAATGGCCTAATTCTGCTCCTGTGTATACCTAATGGCGTTATATAGCAGTCCGCTTTCAAGGTCTTTTCATTCATTCTTTAATCAGGAAAGATATTTTATATAAATTGTTAATTGTCATGCTCAGAACACAATAGCTTGGCTACAGATTGATCCAATGCAACACTTTTGTACACTTTGCTTTTCAATTTCAGTTGAAAATGAAGCGTCAAGGAAAATTGACAACATTGCCAATTATGTGATTGTCATGCTGGAACCTGTAATGTGCTGATGTATGGGGAGCCTGGATACGTGACACCAAAAATGCTGGAGGAACTCAGCAGTTCAGGCAGCAGCTATGCAAAAACAGTAAACAGTCAACGTTTTGGGCCAAGACCCTTCATCAGGACTGCTTTTGTAGTCCCTTTCGTAGATGCTGCCTGGCTTGCTGAGTTCTCCTGTATTTTAATGTGTTTCTCTGGTTTCTAGCATCTACCGAATCTCTTGTGTTTACATATTATAGTAAGCAATGCATATTTCCATGCCTTTGCTAGGAGACCTGTCCATGCATGAGTGCTCTGTGACAAGAGGAGGTCACTTTGTGATGTTCCTGCAGGGGTCTCCATAAGCATGTGGAGTTCAGGGTTGACAACCCCTTCATTAACTTTTTGATTAAGCCATACTTTCTGTACTGTGTGCAGCTCTGGTCACTATGCCCTGGAAGGGATGTGATTAAACAAGAGAGAGGTGGGGGACAGAAAGATTCACAGGACAGTTGCCTGGATTGGAGAGCTGAGTTGTAGGGAGAGATTACAACAACTAGGATCGTTTTCCCTGGACCGAGAGAGGCTGAGGGATGACGTTATATAGGTTTATACAATCATGAAGGGTTGGTCTTCGTCTTTTCCACAGGGTAGGGGAGTCTAAAACTAGAAGGCAAAGGTCTACCTTGAGAGGGGAAAGATTTGAGGGGTGACTTTTTCACGAAGAGGGTGGAGGGTAGATAGAATGAGCTGCCAGAGGAGGCGATACAGGCAGGTAGAGAGATCAAAGCATTCACACAAGTTCATGGAATGAAGAGGTTTGGAATGAACTGGCCAAGCACAAGCATATGGGATTGGTGTATACAGGCAATGGATAATTAGGGCTGAGGCACTGTTTCTGTGCTATATTTCTCAATGAATCAAAATAACATTCTTATAAGATCTCCTTGTCCACTACACCTCCACACACACAATCTCCCTAACTGCAGACCCTAGCCCAATCTCCAACCCTCTCACTCACCGCCAGATACGAGGACGAGGTCTCAAGCAGAAGTGTCTCCTGTTTAGAGAGTCGGATGAGAAGAGTCAGAGTCAGTGTGCTCCACCAGAGGTGGTGTGCTGTGGCGCCCAAACTGGAGTCAGTCCTGCCCCCATTTGCCCGGCAGAAGACAAGCTGTATTGTGTTCAACTGAAGACTCTTGCAACACTCTTAGACTCAGGGTCTTAGACTATATATTTTTTGTGTAAGGGATATCTTATTTGTGCCTGCTCTCTTGTACCTGAGGTATGTGACTGTTGGGACTGTGCTTTGCACCTTGGCTGAATTCATAGGTATTCATGTATGGTTGAACAACAATTAAATTTGCACTATGAACTCGAACAGAAGTCGACCACTTGACCCTTTTGTGGCACTTTCCCACTCACCCTCAACTCTGTTGTAGTTTACATAATTTCTGCTGCAGAATCATAGGTCATAGAACATAGGAGATAGGCCTTTAAACCCAGTTGGTGCATGCAAACTAAGATGCCCATCCATTTGCCAGCATTTGGCCCATAATCTTCTAAACATTTTCTATTCATGTACCGGTTCCTAATTTTCCTTTAAATGTTATTATTATATCTGCTTCAACTACACCCGACAGCTTGTTCTACATACATATCATCCACTGGGGAAAATAGTAGCCCCTCAAGTTCCTGCTCCCTCTCACCTTAACCCTATGCCCTCTAGTTCATGAGTCCCCAGCCCAGGGAAACAGATTGTGTGCATTTGCCCAATCTATTTGCCATTAACTGTAAGGTTACCCTTCAGTCTTAATCTGTCCATCCTTTCCATATAACTCAATCTCTCAAGTCCTGGCAATGTTCTTGTATATTTTTATGCACTCTTTATAATTTAATAACCTGTTCCCTACAGTGAAGTGACCAAAATTGAACACAATATTTCAAATTCAGCTTCACCATGACAACCAATTTTTATATTCATTGGTCTGGCTGATGAAACCTGATGCACACAAAGCTTCTTCACTGCCGTGTCTATGTGTGACTGGTTACCTGAATTCCAAGGCCCCTCTACAACTGTACCCAGGGTCCTACCACTCACTGTGAAAGTCCTACCTCAACTTGACTTAAGAAATGTAATTCCTTGCATGTACCTATATTAAACTTAATTTAATCCTCGCATTGAAGTTTCCTGTTTTTAGATATTTCTGATGTCACTCTAACTCTGGGAAAATGGTGCAGACAAATTTCCGAGTGTAGAAGTTCTAGGTTCCTCGCAGATCTTTTATCTCCAGTCAGGTTGATCATGAACAGGCCCGTGATCGATAAGTTCACATACTTGAAGATTCCTGTGTGCCCTGGAAACTACCTTTGTAGTTAAAAGTCTATCATGATGTGAAGTCAAAGGAGATGATATGGGAGAACTACATAAAATATAAGGGACTTAAGTGGTAACATGAGAAACAAACTTTCAAAATGCATCAAAAGAGATGGTGCAATTTTTTTTTGTATGTATCAGCAAACTAAGGGGCCTCTGAAGAGAGGGAGCAGCTAATTTGTGGAAAATGATCAAACATGGCCAAAGTATTTAATAATTCCTTTTCTTTAAACTGAAGGGGAACATTTTGGAAAGGAGATGAATTATGAATGTAAAGAAAATTTTGATAAGTTACATCTCAGGAGCCAAAAGAAAATATAAAGTGTACTTGCTAAGTTTCCAGAAGCTGTAACTGGGGGCTCTGCACTAAGTGTTAAGAGATATTGCAACATGGATGTTGGCCAGTGTGGTACCCATTTCCTAACTGATAATTCAGGCAACTAAAGGCAATTTTGCTCAATTGCTGTGGTACAAAAATGTTAAGACTATAATTGGGAACAGAATTACGAATGCTGAGAAATTCATTGATACTACAAAACATAAATCAGAATCCTGATCCTGAAAGACCTGTGTCAAATCTGTGCACACACCTCACAATAGTAAACATTCTGATTGGCTGCGTTGTGGTCTGGTATGGAAGCTCCAGAGCACAAGAATGCAAGAGGCTACAGAGAGTGCTGGACTCAACGAGTTCCATCATGGGTACAGCTTTCCCCGCCATCAAGGACATGTGGAAGAGGTGATGTCTCAGGAAGGTAACATCCATCATGAAAGACCCCACCATCCAGTCCATGCCCTCTTCTCGTTGCTGCCATCAGGCAGGAGGTCCAGGTTCAACAACAGCTTTGCTCCACTGCCGTCAGGTTCCTGATTTCCTCAGACTATATCTCCCTAATGTTTTTGGTTTTGCTTTTGGTTTATTTTGTTGTGTAAGTTATGAATG
Organism: Hypanus sabinus; assembly: GCF_030144855.1. NCBI lineage: Eukaryota > Metazoa > Chordata > Chondrichthyes > Myliobatiformes > Dasyatidae > Hypanus > Hypanus sabinus. The sequence continues at coordinate 10,367,332 of NC_082722.1, read as the reverse complement.
ATTTGTATTAATGTAAGTGTACTTAAATTATGTTTGCGATGTTCTGCTCCAAAAATAAACAATTTTCCTGGCATCTCCTGGGGATGTATGCCCCCTGAATTTGATAGTTGAGTTTACCCAATGGCATTTGTGTTTTTCCGTATGTTATTGCATGCTGGGGTCCTTAACATGGGGTAAATATGACTGAATTTATACCTGTTAGGAAAAAAAGTCCAAATTGGTTCTAACTATCACTGGACATCTCTCACAAATTTTCAAAGTTTTATTTAGGTCAGACACAAGGCAGCCCCCTGTGTTTTAGACACTGCTTTGAAGCTCTTACTTTAAAGAGGTAGTGAGGAAGTGAGAGATCTTCCATACTCAAGGATCTGGACACAGTCCAGTTCTGTAATGAGGTCAGAATGAGAGGAGCTGGCAAAGGGGCTAAACATCAGCCAGAACGCAGCAAGGACCTGGACATGGTGCAAGAAAAGGGTTGATAGCCCCATGAGTGCAGTCAAGGTCAGTGCATACATAAATCTATCCCAACAGCTGCACCATTATACTTGGGCACTTCTCCATGTTATACAGCTCTGCAACTCACTTTAAAGTTAGTCCCAGCAAACTTCACCGCATTTTATTTTTAATTTAGAGATACAGCATGATTGCAGGCCTTTCTAGCCCAATGAGCCCACATTGCCTAATTACACCCATGCGACCACTGACCACTGACTTTGGAACATTGGCGGAAACCGGAGCACCTGGAGGAAACCCACATGGTCACATGGAAAACTTACAGACTCCTTACAGGCGATGGTAGAAATCGAACCCTTGTGACTGGCACTGTAATAGCATTACACTAACTGCTTTGTTTCCATGCTGCCCCCAAAAAGATGAATAGTGAGGTAGTGTTAATGGATTTATTGTCCATTCAGTAAGGAATTAGCTGTTCCTAAAACATTAATTGTGAGTCTTCAGGCTTCTGTACCTCCTCTCTGATGGTAGTAAGAGGGCATGTCTTGGGTGGTGAGGCTCCTTAATAATGAACACTGCCTACTTGAGGCACCATTGTTTTAAAGATGGTGAACATGAACAAGAAAAGGAGCTGAACTATGAACTGGGTGGCACGATGCTGTAAAGTTTAGCAAGCACAATGAAAAGAAAGCAAATTGTCATTATTAGAATGGAGAATGCTGGTGAAGTGGATGGGTATAACGAAATGATTCTCAACTGTGAAAATGTTTGGGAGCCCCCGCTCCAAATAAAGGAATAGTTTCAATTCAAAGGTTGGAAAAGAAAGATATTCAAGTTCTCAGAATCAGTGATGTGATTTGTTATGCAAAACATCACTACATGCTTCAACACAGCTCTTTTGAATATGGAATCAAGTACAGGATTCTGATCAGTGCTGCAGTGTGGCTCTGTGATGTAAACTGTGTAAAGCTGCCGACAGCAAGATGTTATTTAGCAACATTGAGTCATTCAGTATGGAAACAGGCCCTTTGGTCTACCTGTCCATGCCAACTGTAAAGTAACATCAACTGTATATTTGGTCATTTGGTCCTTAGCTTTCTATGCCGTGGTAGATAAAATGTTCTTCTAGTTACTTCTTAAATGCAGTGAGAATCCTTGCTTCCAACACCATTTTAGGCAGTGCATTCTGGACACAGCCTAATTCCTGGGTGGAAAGGTTCTTCCACAGTTCCTCCCTAAACTCTATTTAGAGACAGAGGGAAACATCTTGTCCCATCAACCCAATCTATGCCCCTCAGAATTTTATGTGCCTCAGTCACGACACCTCTCAAGTCCCTTCAGCTCAAGGAAAACAGACCCTGACTCTCCAGTCTCTCCTCATACATGGTATCCCAGGCAATACCCTGGCAAATCTCCTCTGCACCCTCTCCAGTGCCATTACATCCTTCTTGGAGCATGATACAGAACTTTACATTAGCTGTTTTGACAGAGAAGAAGGCAATTCAGCCTATCATTCAGCAAAACAATCCCATCAATTCTCCCTTTTCCCTTGTCACCTCCCTACAACTTCTCTCTCACATGCCCATAATCTCCCCTTTCATTCTTTTGCTATCCACTTACATTTGTTCGTTCATTATGTGGCGTGTATTATGTATGTGACCATAGTCTTTCCATGACCAGGATTGTTCTTGGCAGATTTTTCTACAGAAGTAGTTTGCCATTGCCTTCTTCTGAGCAGTGTCTTTACAAGATGGGTGACCCCAGACGTTATCAATACAGTTTCATAAACATCTGGTATTTGGAGTTGAACATTCAATGTCAAGGTTTAAAGGTACATTTAATGCCAGAGATATGCATACAATATACATCCTGAAATTATTTCTCTTCACAGACATCCACAAAAGCAGGAATGCCCCAAAGGATGAATGACAGTTAAGTGTTAGAACCCAAAGCCCCCCTAGCTCCCCCCTCCCACGCATAAGCAGCAGCAAAGCAACGATCTCCTCCCTGCCCCGCCAGCAAAAAAAGCATTGGCACCCCCCGCCAAGCACTCAAGCGTGCAGCAAAGCATCAATAAAAACACAGACTTGCAGTACTCCAAAGACTACTCGTTCACATACCCCAGGCTCTCTGTCACTAATAAGGGAAAAAGAGGTGTCCCCTTTTCACAGCAAGAGGGGAGCATAACAAACAACTTGCTGATTTATGGTGTCAAAAGTCTGTTGCATCACTTCTTCTGAGCTCTGTACCCAAACAACTTGGGACTCTGGGCGCACAACCAGCTGCCAGTTCGCTGCTTTTGATCTTCCATCTCCCACGTACGCCAATTTCCTGTGGAGGCACCAACCATCCCCAGAGCCACGAAATCCCGGAACCCTGAAGGCGCTCTCATCTCTAGTCCACATCCTCATGAGACCCAGTCATGAGACCCTGAGGGCGGGTCCCAAAGAACCGAAGTCAGCGTGTAACTCCAGGTTAGGGTCTTCAAAAGAATCGTGAAAGGGAAAAATAGAGATTTTAAAGAAGGATATAGAGCTGTTTCCGAAGATGCGAGCAAAGGAGTCGCCATTAGGTGCCATCGTCCTCCTAAGTTCTGCCCAAATCCTTTTTCAACAGCTTTAGCCTCGGTATATAACCCCTAAAGAGTACTCTTTCTGTTAATGAAGATGTTGATGAGGAATGAGTGCATGCCAGCTGGATAGGAGAATGGAGGGAATTACGTGGGCGTAGACTCTACGTCCTTGGGCAAAAGTCTCAGTGACAGGAGTTTGCTGGGATTCTGTCTTGAGTTACGGAGTGATAGAGCAATGCCGCTCGAAACAGGCTCTTCCACCTAACTTGTTCATGCTGACCAAGTTTCCCATTTAAACTAGACCCATTTGCCCGCATTTGCCCCATATTTGTTATCCATGTACCTGCCCAAGTGTCTTTTGAAGTTCTGATTGTAACAGCCTCAGCTCGTTCCATATATGCACCAGCCTCTGCATGAAGTCTTTCACAAATGCCCTCTAGTCTTTCATCTCTTTCCCTGGGAAAAAGACTTGGTGCATTCACCCTATCTTATAAACTTCTACTAGGTCACCTCTTGGTCTCCTCCACGCCAAAAATGAAGGACAAGCAGGCACAACCTTCCCTAAAACTCAGTATCTCAAGTCCTAGCCATATTCTCATAAAGCTTTTTCACAATCTTTCCAGCTTTGCGATGTCTTTCCTATAACAAAACAGTACACAACACTCCTGACAGCCTCACCAACATCTCATATAATTGCAACGCAGCATCCCAACTCCCTCCATTGAGTGCCTGATTGATGAAGAGCAGCTTGTCAGATGCCTTTTTCATCACACTGTCCATCTGTGACACTAATCGCAGGGAAACCTGTACCTGTATCTCTAGGTCCCCCTATCCTACAGCACTCTCCAGGGCCCTCCCATTCACTATGTAAACACTACCCTGGTGTCATGAGCCCCATAGGCCTCTGTGGAGTGCCATAGAGCACTGGGCTTCTAAGTTTCCCAAGCACCCATATTGTTGTCTTCACTACAGTCATTAAACCCTTGCACTTCCTGTTTAATCTTGTGAAGTTAATTGTGACTGGCACAGGCTTTCTGCATTCTGTGATTATAAAGGGGACTCCTGATTAGTGCATGTCATTGGGAATGATTAGTCTAGCAGTGTTGCTTGGTCGTACCACTGAAGTTCTGTTGGAATTCTAGTGTGTAGCCTTTCGTTTCCATCTCTGAGTCTGCCATTCCTCTGCACCTGGGTTCAATGGCTGTGACAGAAGGACCTACGATGAATGGACCTAGCCAAAGTACGACAGCGGCTTGGACATCAATCAGCTGGAGACGAGGGTGCCTTCCTCACTCAGTCATATCTCGGGTCTACATTCTGAGTGTCTCAAGTCTATGTTCAGAGGGTACGTTCCAAGCTTCTCCAGTCTACATTCAAGATTTTTTCCAAGGTTTTCTTGGTCAACAAGTTTCAATAGTTCTCCCATGATATTCGATGTTTCAAAGTTATATGCAATGTTTCTGAGATATATGCACGTCACCCTGTCCATCTGTAACACTAATCTCAGGGAAACATATACCGGTATCTCTAGGTCCCTGTGTCCTACTGCAGCCATCAGGAAGAAGGTAAAGGCATACTTTGTTTGGTAGAGACATATCTCCACCCTGCCGCCCATATCCACTTACTCCAAGGAGTAATCTACTGTAGCCAATTTAAAGAATATAGAATAGTACCACAAAGGAAAAAGTTCATAAGTTTGAAGTTCAATGTTCAAAGTAAATTCATTATCAAAGTTCGTATAGGTTGCCATATACAATCCTGCGATTCACTTTCTTTGGGGCATTCAAGGTAGGTACAATGAAACACAATAGAATCATTGAAGAACTTTGTACAAACAAAGCTGGACAAACATCCAACATTGCTTTTTTGTGGCTGGTGGGGAGGGCTTTTCCTCTGATGGACTAGATTGCATCCACTACTTTTTGTTAGCTCGTCTGTTCATTGGCAGTGATGTTTCCACACCAGACTATGATGAAACCCTTTTGCCCAAACTGTGGTACCGGACCGATCAGCTAAGGATGCCTAGTTACACTAATCCTGCTCTGCCTGCCTGTCGTTGAGTTGTGGGAGGAAACTGGAGCACTTGGAGAAAACCCACACTGTCAACCACCAACACGTTACAACCATGGGGCTCCTGAGCCAGTGTGGATAACTTCCACAACCTACTGACTCACTTTTAGTGACTCAGTATTTATATTTATATTTCTTTTTTATTTGCCCAATTTGGTTTCTATTTCACTTTGGTTACTTGTCAGTCTTTGTTTATGAATAGTTCTTTTTTCATATATTAGACAATAGACAATAAACAATAGGTGCAGAGGTAGACCATTCGGCCCTTCGAGCCTGCACCGCCATTTTGAGATCATGGCTGATCATCTACTATCAATACCCGGTTCCTGCCTTGTCCCCATATCCCTTGATTCCCCTATCCATAAGATACCTATCTAGCTCCTTCTTGAAAGCATCCAGAGAATTGGCCTCCACTGCCTTCCGAGGCAGTGCATTCCAGACCCCCACAACTCTCTGGGAGAAGAAGTTTTTCCTTAACTCTGTCTTAAATAACCTACCGCTTATTCGAAAACCATGCCCGCTGGTACTGGACTCTCCCAGCATCTGGAACATATTTCCTGCCTTTATCTTGTCCAAACCCTTAATAATCTTATATGTTGCAATCAGATCCCCTCTCAATCTCCTTAATTCCCCAATCTCCTTATTCTACTGCAGTTCCTAACTTTCCTGCAAAGAAAGCCTGCAAGAAAATAATCTCAAAGTAGTACGTGGTGACATACACATATGTAAAAATAAATTCACGGGGACAGTGTGCAAACTCTACACAGACAGCTCCCAAGGTCAGGACTGGCTCTGAGAGGCTGTGGATCTACCAGATGCACTCAGGCACTGCGCCTTTGTTTTTAATAACCAAGGAAGACAGATGTTATATGGGGAAGGATTGAGTTCCTCTTAAGAACTAACTGCACTAATTGACTAATAGGAAGGATTAAATTGATATATTTTGTTTATGCTTGTCTGGCTTAAGATGGTGCTGGTGAAGCACAATATCGACTTGCTGGCAGCAGTCACAGCTATTCAATGCTTTATTGATCACACTTTTTCTGGTAAATGATCACTGCAATCAATAGCCTGTAGCTTCCCTTTTGGAGTTGAGCTTTTGAACCACCTGTATGATCTGGCATTTTTGCAGTGTGAACTGAAATCTCAAAAGTGCAGGAGGTAGGTATGCGCCAAATCGAGGAAGTGGTGATTTGGCCAAGAGCGAGGAATGACCTGTTGTTCGGCATAGCTAAAATACCATCTATAAATTTGCTAATGATACAACCATTGGTAGAATCTCAGGAATGAGAGGGCGTACAGCAGTGAGATATGCCAACTATGCCAACCTGTCATATACATTACTGACCTGGATTAGTAAGTATGCAGATGATACTAAGGTAGGTGGTGTTGTGGATAATGAAGTAGGTTTTCAAAGCTTGCAGAGAGATTTAGGCCAGTTAGAAGAGTGGGCTGAAAGATGGCTGATGGAGTTTAATGCCGATAAGTGTGAGGTGCTACATTTTGGTAGGAATAATCAAAATAGGACATACATAGTAAATGGTATGGCATTGAGGAATGCAGTAGAACAGAGTGATCTAGGAATAATGGTGCATAGTTCCCTGAAGGTGGAATCTCATGTGGATAGGGTGGTGAAGAAAGCTTTTGGTATGCTGGCTTTTATAAATCAGAGCATTGAGTATAGGAGTTAGGATGTAATGTTAAAATTGTACAAGGCATTGGTAAGGCCAAATTTGGAGTATTGTGTACAGTTCTGGTCACCAAATTATAGGAAAGATTTCAAAAAAATAGAGAGTACAGAGAAGATTTACTAGAATGTTACCTGGGTTTCAGCACCTAAGTTACAGAGAGAGGTTGAACAAGTTAGGTCTTTATTCTTTGGAGCATGGAAGGTTGAAGGGGGACTTGATAGAGGTAATAAAAATTATGAGGGGGATAGATAGGGTTGATGTGGATAGGTTTTTTCCATTGAGAGTAGGGGAGATTCAAACAAGAGGACATGAGTTGAGAGTTGGGGGCAAAAGTTGAAGGGTAACACAAGGGGGAACTTCTTTACTCAGAGGGTGGTAGCTGTGTGGAACAAGCTTCCAGTAGAAGTGGTAGAGGCAGGTTTGATATTGTCATTTAAAGTAAAATTGGATAGGTAAATGGACAGGAAAGGAATAGAGGGTTATGGGCTGAGTGTAGGTTGGTGGGACTAGGTGAGAGTAAGCGTTCAGCACGGACTAGAAGTACCGAGATGGCCTGTTTCCGTGCTGTAATTGTTATATGGTTAACTAGTGGAGTGGTGCCGCAGCAACAACCTGGCACTCAACATCAGTAAGACAGAAGAGC